>NC_135483.1:148855678-151285875 GCF_052094955.1 Ictidomys tridecemlineatus | reverse complement strand
ATATATACTGATACTGGAGTATATTATGGTTTTGAAGCTTGGTGCTACTTATAAAATATATGGGGAAAAGCTTTTGTCTTGGCTTTCTATAAAGAGTTTGGAAAAAGTATAAAAGCAAAGATATTATGCTATTGATTTTTATGGAAGTGTCTTTTCACTCTACACAATGTACCTGGAAATCTCACTTGTATCCATGATTTCAACAATCATGTAGAGTCTTCAGAGTTTCACTATCATGGATTTCTCTTCTGTGTTCAAAATGCAGCAATAAGCTTCCTAAAAAACATTACCATTCAAGTGTTCCCTGGGCACATGGGTATCTTCTTGCATCCCTGTTTTTATGTACAATGTATAATCTTCCTGATTGCTTAGTAATCCCAAAATTCAGAAGCTTTTGCCTCAAGCCTGCCATTTTCAGTCTGCACCTCTTCTTTTAGTTCATTAAGCCTCAATGTTCCAGATGCAGAACACCTGCAAAAACTTAAATTGAGCCACAACTTCTACATTTAGGGTAAGTTTGAAATAAGTATTATGTTTTATTAAAATTATATTCTTTTGATAAAAGTAACAGATGAATAATTAGAGCATTTGAAAATGTGTGTATATAAAAATGAACAAACATATAAAGAATAAATAAGCTCTAGATTGTGAGTTCAATCCTATTTTAATTGACATACATCAATTTCATTGTAATATTGGATGAATTGAAAGAGTTAATGAGGTAAGGAACCACAATTCCATGCTCACTATAACTGTGGTAGGCCTGTAAATCAAGTGACTCCACATTGTCATTATGAGGAGAGATGTGATCTAGGGTTATTGAAGGCTATTTCAGATCTAGTGGTTAGTCCAGAATGGGAAAAATTTCCCCATTTCAGCGATATCATAGGATAAAGCATCATAATTTTCATGCTAGAGTCACAGCAATAACCTTGTGTTATTACTTGAAAATAAAGCCCAGACTTTGAGAACAGAGCAGAGCATTCCAATAGAGTCATGGTAATGGGTTTCACCCCATCTGAAAGTCAAAGTCAACCTTTGGAAATGCAAGTAAAATGCACTAGTAAAAGACTCTTATTTCTTGCACTGCCAGAAATTGGGTTTTTTGAACTTGTCACTTAAACATCTTAAAAATACATCCAATTAATCATAAATTCTAAATCTTAAATATCTTCAAATTCTGCACCATTTCTCTGATTGTTTAGCCTTCTTACTCCACTGTTGCTAACACCTTGCACAACATCCTTTTCAGTGCATGCAATACATTGTCTGTAGGGTAACAGTACATGAGACTCACGCACCCATAAAATTGCATGCCTATGGGTCAAGCCTTTTGCTTACAGCTCACTCTTGCCATCACTTAAATCATAGTGAAACTGTTAAACTCTTCCCTTTTGCTCTTCATTAATCTGTGCTTTTGCAGGAGTGGCTCATTCTGTTTATGAAGCCCCCATATTAACCGGTATATCCATCTGACAAATAGCTCCCCACCCAAAGAGCTCTAAAGAACACTCCCCTTTTCCCCAGGTACTTGTACATGTACTGCAGCTCTACAGGCTCCCAGTGCACTTTGCACATTCTTCTCATACAGTAATCATTTCTATAGCTGTGTGATGATTGCAAACATGGGTTGAGTTTATTTATCCTTTCTTCTAGCACTTAATGGATATTTAAAAATAAACTGAATAAATTAAACAACTGTATAAAGGCCTAACTGTCTAATAAAATAACTTGCACTGGATTCTAAATGAATCATGAAATTAAAATTGAATGCTTATTTGGATAAAGGGGATTTCTGTGAGATGAAGATAGAAGGAAGATTTGACCTTACAAAATTTAATAAAAAGCAGCTTGTGATAACAGGCAAAATCCCTGGATTCAAAAGAAGAGAAACTGGATTCAAGGTTAAGATTACCAACATTACTCTTCATCTGACCTTGGGCAATCTTTTAATCTTTCTAAGTATTAATTTCCTAAATGGTAAAAAGGAAAAGATTTCTGTCCTACTTACAATAGGATTATTGTGATAGAAAGAGATAGATATAGTGAAGACACTGGGCAATCTAAAGAGAATTATACAAATGTAGGATATTAATAAATTATGAAGGTAGAAATTTAATATACTATAAATGTATCAAACAAAGAAATGGCCTGGTTTCTCAGGCTTCTTAGGGAAAAAAGGTATAAAATATATCAAATGCATGAAGATAGGGGAGAATCAATGTATTTTAACTGCATAATGATAAAACAGAAGTTTTCTAAGCATTAAATTTGGAGATATAATGAATGTTTAATAATTGTTTTGTGGAAAATTTACTTGTTGTGAATATTAGAAAAGCATTTCTGGGTATATGCAAAATTTGAATTACTATAAAGACCTATTACAATATTCAGCACTAATCAGTTGACTGGAAATATGGAGATTTTATATTACCATATTGCTTATTTTAAAAATCACTTGGATATTGTGAAATATAATGTTGCTACAATTGATAATAGTCTTGCTTAGGAACAAACAACTTTCTATAAATGTTTATTTTTAAACTTTAGTCACTACATACCATATATAAACATATAATAAGCAACTCACTGCAATATATTTGAAATAATTAAGGACCATAGGTAAGTACAGAAAAGATAAGAAGGAATCAGAAATATAATAGAATATATTTATGCATTGTCAGTATGAAGTTACAATTTGGCTAGCATACATTACTTTTTACTTATTATTTAGTGTCCACAATCAATAATCATTTTCTTTTGAAGTTAGAAAACATAAATTGATTCTTAAAAATATAATCTGGTCTTCATGATAATATGTGAATCAGTGATGTTTGTCATGGTAGCACAATTTGAATATGACAGTTAATGACAAGCAGAACTTACATGAAAATAATTTTATAATTTTTTTTATTTCCATGTTTCCATTTTGAAATCAAAGTGAAAAAGTTATTCTTTGGCAGAGTTAGGAGAAATTGAACAAATTACAATTTAAGCAACAAATAGTTATTAAAAATTCCATATGCCAATATACCATTAACAAATTGTATAAACCAAAACACCGATGGATCCTGCTTCAATATCTATCCAGCACCAAAATCACATGTGGGCATCAGAAGCACCTGGGTTTGAGCTAATGCTGAATTAATAGTGTGATTTTGAATAAAATCCTTGGTGTTTCCAAAACAGAAATTCTTCATCCATAATGGAATTAAAACTTATACTTTAAAAGGTCACATTAGAAGAAGTAACACAAACATATGAATAACTGTAAAAGTATTATAGTAATAAATAAAAGATTGTTTCATTTTCATAAAGTTTAAAACATTTTCATGTCTTGTTATTTACTTAGATTATAGTGCCATAGTTGGCTCCTTAAGAGATATTGTGCACATGATAGAAATCATCTGGAAAATGAATGGAATTTCCTTAGCAGTTATTTTCTTAACTCTTCTTCCTAATTATGCATCATCAGCTTTTATTTCTATATCCAAGATCATCATCCTCCAACTAGGTTTTATTCAACTAGTCATTAATTAGGATTTATTGTGTGCTGGGAAATACCCTAGGTCCCAGAGAAGAGCAAGAAAGTGAAGGGGGAAAAACAGAACACACACAGATGCACACACACAAAATAATTTCCTGGAATTTATGGGGCAGTGATGAGATAACCATTCATAAAAACAAACAAACAACAACAACAACAAAACCTCATTAATCATAAAATGCAGTGATAATCAACATATGAATGTAACTATTAAGTGACATCTTGTTTCAAATGAAATCTGACCTGGTTATGAAGATTAGAGAAGTCTTAAAAATAAAATAATTAAAACTGAGATTTTTAAAATATACAGTAACCACATAGGTGAAAAGGAAGGGTGGTAAAAGGAGGAGTAGTGTTCCGGGAACCAATAGCATGCACTATCCTTGAGATGAGCTGTGTTGTGATGAACTGAAGACAACTGTGGCTGGAACAGAAAGAGGAATGGTACAAAGGGAGAATGTTTTACCCTAGTCAATTAATAATAATTGACAAATTATTATTCAACAAAATTTTGAAGCATGCAAAATCCTTTATCCTAATTCTACACCACAATTTCTGCTAGTCACTCATTTTCCATCAGCCACTCAGCATCATTTCTTGGAAAAATAATGTTTCATCTAGGTAACATACGGTCACCCTGTAGGACTAGATCCTTTGTGCCTTTCATAATGTTTGGGTCAAGATAAGAAGCAATGGCCTAGTCACAGTATTTTCTCCTCTTTCCTACTTCAATGCTTCATACTTCAGTGTATGAAACTCCATTTAAGTATTATTTGGCCCAACTCCTGCTAGTGAGAGTATCTTTATACCTGGCAAAATTCATATCTTAAATGAAATAAAGCTTTCTTTTTATGTTTTTTTTCAAGGAAGATAGACCTGTCAATCCAAGAAAATAATGAACATTTTGCCTGTATTTGCTACAGTTCACTAAGTGTGTCTTGCTTTTGTGTAGACATAGTCAATACAACTATAGGAAACCTCCCTAAGTCTGATATATTGTTACTTATAGTAAAGTTGATTAGGCCCTTGAAACCAGTAGGTTTCAAGTGAAAACCAATAGGTCCCTGTTTTCCTTAGAGGCAGTATTCTCTAAACCATGATGGGAATAAAGAGGGAGATGGATAGTCCTGTACTCTTATATTTGTATATTTAGCATCACTTGGAGAAATGTGGAAATAATTCTGAATTCTAGTAGGGTTATGACATCATGCTAGTGGGAAAACAGTAAACTGCATCATCTTTGATGGCTTCTCATTAAAGTCCATTCTCTGGTATTCCTGGTTATGACAATCCATGCCTTACTTCTTACTTGACTTCAAATACACCAGGAATAGCGTGCCAAGTTACATCAATACCTAATTGATTAACAATAATTAAAAAATTATTATTCAACAAAATTTTGAAGCATGCAAAATTCTTCTTTAGTGTCCCTATAAACCAAGATATGCAAAATTTGCATTCTCTCATGAAACTCTCTTCTTTTCTCTGAAACCCCAGGATGGGTGCTGCTCTTTAATAAAACTCATTTCATATGCCTGTTTTTAGAACCCATCATTCTTTCTATACTTATTGATTGAATATCTTCCATTTAAAAAGCCCTTCTTAATCTCAAAATGAATTAGAATCTCATTGATTCTTATTCTATTCAAGAATCTTATTGATTCTTATTCTATTCAATGAATTAGAATTATTTAATAGCACTATTTCAGTGCCCAAATTGTCCCAAGTTTGCCCTGTGAGAACCCCTTTAAGTGGCCTTTGCATTCTCTGATATATACTCATTAATTTAGGATTCTCTTATTTCCTTAAGGCACAATAAATATATTATAGGCATAGTTTTTACTTTTCTTGCCCCACTACTAGAATCACCTGATTCTTATAATAATATTGATTCAGGAAACATTATTAATGAGTGCCAAAACTAGTGCTTAAATTTGGGAGAATAATGAGATATTTATATAGGCTCTACAAACACCCTGACATAAAATGTTTATTAATTACAATAAGAAAAATTGTGTCCTTACAATGAAGAGAATGATACACTGCTTTAATGAAGTAATCACAACTAGTCAGTGACTATAAATGCATGAACCAACAGGAAGCATCATAAATGTGTGATACTTTTCAAAAACACTTATAGGCACAATCTGATCATTGGAAAAGATCAAATAAGTCATATCTAAAGAATATTTTATAAAATAACTGGCCCTCTTTAAAAATGACAATTTCATGACACTCATAAAAGAAACATGTTTGTTCATTAAGAAAATTGAAAAACACAGCAACTTAATATGAAATTCATAATCTGGAAGTTTCTTTTTTTTCTAGTACAAACACTATTGGAGTAATTGTCAACTCTGTTAAGTGCTGAGGATTATAAATTATTCCATCTTTGTTAATTTTATGATTATGATAACTGGATGAAAATTAAGTTAAGTAGTGTCTTGATTTTAGAAAACAAAAAATAGAATATTTAAGATAAATAAGGACCCTGTCAATATTATTTTCAAATGCGTTTTCAAAATTATTCAAGAATATGTTATGTAAAAATATTGACATTTGGAAAACCTAGGTAAAGAGCATATTCTTATAATGTTTTGTAACTCTGAAATTGAATATTATATAACTATAATCATAAAAAATACAAAGAAAAATATTTAAAGTCAATATTTTCTAAATGTTTTATTTGCTACTCAAAATGCATAAACTGTGAAGCTGAGCATAACAGACTGCTTTTTAAAAAATTTTCTTTATATAAGTAATAACCCCAAAGATAGCTAATAATGAGTTCATCCAATATTTAAAAAATTCTATCAGTGACGAGCAACTCATTTAAATTGCATGTGGCTTTAATTGCAACAACATTGCAATTTCAGGGGATTTATAAAAGATTTTCATAAACTTAAAAATTCAATAATTGGAGCTGGTGCTGAAGAAAAACATGAAGGAAACAGAAATGGTCACTGGCGACTGATTTAAACATCTTACTGACATTAGCAGACAGAAAGTCCTCAGAAGGAAGTTTGCTATTAATTATTTATAATTCAAGGTTTCAAAGTTACAAAAATGAACCTAAGATCAACTTCAATCAGGTCATATGTCTCATTAGATTCTCTTCCTCCATTAATGATGGGGTATATTTTCTTCCTACTTACCTTCTATCTCTTTATGTGCTCAGTCCTAGTGGACATTGATGTCATTCTCCAGAATAACCTGGTCAAAAAAAAAATGCTGAATTTTAACATACGATTTGAATTTTTTTTAATATATGGAGGAAGATACCTTATTCATTTATGTTTTAAAAATACTTTCTCAATGCACTGCCAATCATGAAGTAAAGATAGTTAAGTCACACACTTTGGTAGTAGGTGCTTGGTTAATAGTTGGAGATATTTCAGCCTACTATTTATAACAGTAAAATATATGAGAGGGTGTTTGAGTCTGAGGAAATTATGAAGAAAATTAAGAAGTTAGAAAAAAAGAAAATCAGGTAATATCAAAAGTAATGATATTACCCTCAAAGTAATTATAATAGCACATTTATTATTGACAATGAATTACACATCTATATATAGATATAATATTTTACATGTATAATACAAACCTATAATGACTCAGAATATATTTTGAAACTTATTTCCTTTGGTGGTTATGAATATAATAAATATTAGTATATATTATGCTTACTATAACCAGTTATTATTTTTACCCAGTTTCACCCTGTTAAATATTAATTAACTATTTTAAGACCTTTAAAGGCAAGTAATAATTTTTTCTGAAAGCATATTAACATAAGATTTCTTAAGATTTACATAAATTGAAACAACTTTCTAACATCTTGGCTCTAATTGTTTAGCTTAATGAGGTTTCTTTTATTTTAAGTTTTAAAAGTATACCAATTACTGAATAATTAAAGACACATGGCATCCTTACAGAATTTGGTATTAATATATATTTATCTGTATACATGTTGTATTCCACTCTATAAATTGATTTTTTTTTGCATTTTGCTTAAGTTAGTGGTTCTTTCCCTGAAAATTTGATTAGATAGAGCCAAACTTTTATCATAAACATAGTAAGGAAATACCCTGTTTTCACTGTATTCTTTTACTTTTTCATAATATTTGGCACATTTATGACTTCATAATTGTGCCATCCTTCATCCTCATAATCATGTTCTGTTCAGGTGTTGTTTGCTGAAGAATCTTACAGTCATTTGGCATAAGACCTGTTTTCTAACATCAATCAGACAATGTTGGCTTATAATCCAGATCCATATGGTTATTTTTATTTTTATTTTTTTAAATTCAGGGTAGGAAAAGTAGATGTGACTCTCTGGAAGTATCAGTGAAAGTGAAAATGGAAAACTTTTCTCTTTTTTTTCTTTTTTGTTTCATTTGAGAAGAAAAAGGCTAGCTCTAGAAGGCTACTAAAGAATTTTTGCAGAGGATAATGAGAGTTAGTTTAGGTGAGACTACATGGAGATGCTCTGACAGGGTCAAGGATAAAAGTGCTGGTGCTGGAAAAGAGAAATGGGTAAATCCAAGAAGCCATGGTGCAGAGGTTTTAGAGAGAGAAAAAAGAGAATTGACATAGAGAACACATGGATTTATAAGAAACTATGGAGTCTAGGTTCAAGTCATATAATATGCTAAATGATAAATAATGACTTTGATCTTGAATGTTGTGATTTCCAGCAGAAATGGAATCACTTAAGTATCTTTAGAAAAATAGGGCCATGAAAGTATGATCTGGAATGTTTTATTGATAGTGTTTTCTTTGGGGTCTCTGTACTTTGTACTGCATACGGTAATTTGTCAGTGATACTGAGTTTCCTCTAATTTCTTGAGATGGCATTACCAAGAGGAGAAGGGCTATGCCCTGAGATGGGACAAGGAGGTTGATGCTTCAGTTTTGTTACAGAAATCCTCACTTGCACTGACTTGTGTTTAACAGGTAGACTAAAGTTCATCTATTGCAATGCAGCATGCCTACATAGAATTCAACATCACGCTAATAATGGATTCCCAGTGCTATACCCTACTCACTCCTTTTATTGAATTTACATTGTGTAATGCACAAGAGGTTGCTATGCAAAAGTAATTTCTCTCTCTTCCCCCAACCTTCTCTCTCTTTTTCTCTCTCTCCTCACTTGCGTATCCAGCTAATGTTGAAAAATAAAACAACAGTCTGTATTACAATATGCTTCTTAACATTGTGAATGTACATAGCTGAGATATCAAACAGTTTTTGATTTATGAGAGAAAATAAAAATGCCTTGGCCTTCACACACATAAAATGACCTTTATATGTGTCTTGCTACCATTTATCTAAATGCCGTGAGGGCAACTGACTATTTTATGGTTGGTTCAGCTTCTAACAGTTTTGGAATTTTGTTTTGAAAATGAACACCAGGGAAATTATTTCTTTAAACTACAAAATATTTGAAGATATTGCTTTCCATCATACTGAAATAATAGGTAAAAACATTGCTTGTTGATTCAGCTGCTTCTGGAGCATTCTTATAAATTACTTCTCACATTATGTTGAATTAATACTTTTTGAAATTGCCTTGAAATATATGTGCTATCTTCTTAGTAGGTGCTTTAAATGTGGTCAGATACCACATAATAATTTACTAACAAAATCAAGTAGATAGATGTTTCCACAAACTGAGGATAAGATTAAGGAGCCAAGGAGGATAAGATTAAGGATTCAATAACAGGAAGTAAAACTTACTGTAACCATCTCCTTTTGGTTTTTACATTTCCAAAATGAACAAGTCCCTGGTAGGCACTAGATTGAGAGAAAACTTAATATAATTATGTACCTGTGAAGTTATTACCAGTTTTGACAGAAATGCCCCTGAGAAATTTAACAACTTAATTAATGTCAAGGGATCTTATTTGCCTTTTATAAAGAGAAAAATCCAGAAGAGGAAAATCTGTGCATGTTAATATTTTTGCATTTTAAAATCACTAACACATTGATTTTCCTCCTGAAACTATGATAGAATATGTATTGTATAACATAAATATAGGAAGAGAACATGAATAAGAGTACAGAGTTTTAAAAGAATTAGTAGAAATTTAAGGAAAATGACCAGTCAAGACACAAAGAAATCAAAGAATAATTTCCAATCAAAGCAAAATTGAGACATCTATTTTCTGGGTAAATTTCATGTAACCCAGAGTTTGTGTGTCAACAATAAAGTTTCAGAAGTGTCAGTTTTTCAGCTTTTTTTTAACTGTATTTTCAAAGATGGGCTCAATCATTGCAAGAGGCTGATGTGGATTACTAAAACAATATTTTAAAAGCAACACAAAATACAGATAATAAGAGTTGTAACAGAAAGGGATAACTATTTTTTGCTTAACTCAGTACAACTATTTATGAAAGCAGATCAAAATACAAAGAAAAATCATGTAGTTAAATACATAAACATAACTGTATCGTACAATACAGGACAAATTTCAAAGACCTAACATGTCCCCAGATCTCTTAAAGTAAAACTTAGTACCTTTTTTGAACTAAATGTATGTGGAAAATTGGAAGTGTTAATTTAACAAAACTCACATCCTTAGAACACAATTACTACACCCTTACTATACCATCTTCCTCCCTCTGTACATCCCTCCTTTGCCTTATTTCCTTCCTTCTTTCCTATGTTCCTTTTTCCTTTTCTTTTTATTTTGTTTTGTAAAATCATACTGTCAAGTATGTTCTTACTTTATTGTAAGTGTTCTTTGCTTCTGCATACCCTTAAGCATATTGCACACCAAAAATTAGCTTTTTCCATCTATCTTCTTCACAAATAATACTGAACTATACTTTTATATCTGCTAGGTCTTTATTTCTTCTTTTCATGTCTAATAGCCCAATTCAATAATCTCAGTTAACTGTGTTTGATCAAAAACTACTTTGGTAACTATTGGTAGTAAAACAAAACATATTTAGTAAATTTGAATCTTACCTTAGGCTCTGATGTAGGTGTGATCAGAAAACCATTACAGGCTGCCTATCAAGAGAAACATCATCACGCAAATAGTTGCACAGAGGTTTTCTTGTTATTGTGAATAAGTTAAAATAAATTTTATAAGAGATGGTGATATGTAAGGGATAGTGGACCAAATAGTTACAGTTACCATTTGTCGCGACCCCTCGCTGGCAAAGGAAACACGACGCAGGATTCTTCTTTCAGCAGTTTACTCAGGACCTTTGAATCATGATGAGAAAACAGGAACAAGCAAGGAAAGAGCGCGAGCGGTCGGTCTGCCCTAGCTTAAGTACCCAGCCTCGCCAGTGAACTAGCACCACGTGGAGAAGCCCAATAGGTACAGTGCAGCGGAAGCAGGCCAGAGCCCAGCCCCACAGCCTTACAAGGAGTTGTTTACTTCTAACAACTCTAACTGCTAAGTCATCAGAAGCAGGAGGCCAGCGCCATTATCAGGGTGCGGTCGCCAGCTCCCAACAACCATTTTTTCTTCCCTTCTTATACCCCTTGTCTCTGTCTCCACTTACTTTGGCCAGAGGAATGTGAAGTGTGTCAGTCCCAAACTGATGCCTTAAAGGGAGGTCAGACATCTTTTCATTCCTTTCTCCAGCTTCTTCCCTAGGAAGGAATTGTATTGGGAAGTGTCTTTGTCAAGTGGAACAAGAGATTCCATAAAGATGTCTTCTCTGACTTCAGTATGCTCACTGAATTAAACTTATCCCAAGATAGTCAAAGATTTGTAAACATAATAACAAATGTTTACTCATTTTAACAATGACAATTTGCCTATTTTTATATCAACTGCATGTTTTTATTATACACATGGAGAAAATGTAATCTATCATTTGAGTGTTCCTCATGAAAAGATACTTGCATCAAAGTCAGGCATGGCATAGTGCGCACCTTTAAGGAATGAGGATTGTAAGTTCAAAGTCAACCTCAATAACTTAGCAAAACCTTGTCTCAAAATAAAAAATTAAAAGGACTGGGGATGTCACTCAGTGGTTAAATATCCCTGGGCTCAATCCTGGCTGCTACTACTACTACTAAAAGTAATTTAAAATTAAGAGTGAATGTGGTTTATATTAAGTATACGATAATTTTTTATAGTTACCCTTTTGACTATTTTAAATATTTTACTTTTTGACATTCTTTCTTTCATACTAGCTATATCAAAATGATAGGTGGTTGATTAAAACAACACTTTAAGCAGTTTTCTTCTGTTTCTTCAATTGGAGATTTGTGGAGGTGAGGAATCATTCTATATTAGTTGTAAATACCACAATTGAAATAAGTTCTAAAGTGCTGTCTATATAAAGGCAGATATTAGAAATAGATTGAATGATATGTGCTGTAGGCAGGGTAAGCAGCTGGGACATAATAAAAATATAAATCAGAATATTTTTATGGTTCATGATCACTGATTCAAGTGGGTCTTCTATAGCATCCAGAAATTATACCACATTTTGCTAATGCATTCTTTCTACCACTGTTCCAGTGATCACTTTATATATATATTTTTTTCTTCTAAACTGTAACACATCCTCATGCTCAGCATATTAATTTCTTTCTGTCTCAATGAGAACAAAGGCACATTAAAAGTACACAACTTCTGATTTCCACACCAACCTCAGACCTGTGTCTGTGCCTACATTTTGCATCATTTCCAGAATTAGATATTACCTGTCCTTATTTCTAAGACCAAGCCACTGTCTTATTTCACCTTTTCTCCCCAAAAAAGACCTTAAAATAGTAAACTTCTTGGCAGTCTGTTTGGAAATGTTCTTAGGAAAAAAAGTAAAGAAACGAGAAAGTAAAGAACAGGGAAAAGCAATGTTAACAAAAGCATTTAGAGGAGCTTGTCACTACTCTAGTAACAATAGAAGATGGAGCATTGACCCATACTCATCCATCCAAGGTTATCTCCTGATATGTCACTCTTGCACCTTGTTTCATTCCCACTATCTCGACACCTGCAGGTCATGCCTTTTTTTTAACAGAGAATCTTCTACAGCACCAGAAAAGTTTGAGGAAGAACATGCAGGGTCTACTATATCTGTGCACAAACTCAGTAGTTGGAAGGATAAAGATGAGCAGTCAATGCTCTGCTCTAGCTTCTGTTTGTATCTTCCTCCTGTTCCTGGCTGGCTACTCAAAAACACTGCTATAGAAACTCCTTAATTTTCAATTTATTTATTCTTCATTGAATCACTTATCAATTTACAGTAAGCTAGTAATTCTCCCTCAAATTTTTTTCCTTTCCCTGACTTTCCTCTATAGCAACTGGACTCTATGCCTGCCTGCACTGTTAAGGAAGACTGCTTGAAGCACTTTCACATATGTGTTGTCTTCAGTTTCTTTCCTCCCAATTTCTCTAAACAGGAAATCGCTTTACCAAAAATTTAGCAGATGCTTTTGACTTCTGTGTTGAAACTGGATTGCATGGGACCAGAGGCTAAAGCAGGGAAAAACATTGGAAGCTGCTCCAATATTCTCGAGGAGGTAGTGTGGATGGTGGCAAGTTGGTGGCAGTCCAGGTTTAAATAAATAATCCTATCTTGATATATTATAAATTTAAATGTGACACAGTCAGCTATAACATAAACAAAAACTAAATTCTGTCACTAGAAATGCTCTAAGTCATTTGTCATTGGCCACTTTCAGTATTAGTTCCCTCTGTTCCCTTTATTTGACTCACCAGTGCTTAACATATACCAAGACTCTCATTGACAAAATAATTTCTGTTTCCTTAGATTCCACAATTTTTCAGTTCTTCCTTCTTTCCACGTTCCTTCATCCTTCTCCCCACCCAGATCACATTTTCTGCAAAGAGAGGAAGTTCTCTTTTCCTGAACTCCCTTTATTTTCATTTTTTAAATGTGTGTTCATTTTTTAAAATGTATGTAGTTATCTCACTTTAATTAAATAACATCAAATTATTTAATTAAATAACATCAAAATTAAAATGACTCCCAAATATAAATATTCAAACTTCTCCTGTGAACTCCAGACATGGTTATTTAAAGCTTATTTGTGAGTGGGCAACATGGAGGATTAGGGTGTGGCAACATTTCTCCTAGTTCCACAACCCCAAATTCAGTAACAGGAATACTGCATGTGCCCAAGGATTAGAGTGAAAACTCCTAAGTCTGGAGGGGCAATCTCCCCTAGATGAACCAGAGTCTATTGGATTCATTAAATAAATCTTTAGAAAAAAAAAAGTTCCCTGAGTTTATCAATCATCCCTGGAGAACCAATGCAAGAACCATCTTGGAACTGCATCACGGTAGAACAAATGGAAACTAGAAACTCAGATCTGTGAATTTGTGGCTAGGTCTGGGTGGGCCTGTCTGAGCCTAGGAAGGACATGGCTCGGCCTAGCAAACCCATGGAAAATCAGAAACTGGGAGTATTTCACTTCGAGAACACAGATTGAAAAAGCTGGAGAGAGCTGAGCTCTCCCCAGCCCTGTGAGTCTTGCAGCTGTGGGGGCTGACAGGGCTAGCTAAAGCAGTTTGAGTGGCTGGAAGGGTGGTTGTGAGAGCATTTGGCACTCAGCATGCCCATCCAGCCAGCGACAGTAATCCAGCATATGCCCAGGCCCCTAGACGATGTTCCCCAAGTCCCCAGCTCCTGACCAGGCCTATTGCTCTGCCCAGGAGGTCCATAGCCTAGCTTGCCAAGTTGACACTTAACCACCAAGCCTGACTGGCTCAGCACACAGCTTTGCCACCCAACTGCAGGACCCATCACTCAGGCCTGAAACACCTGGCTCAGGCCAGCTAGAACCACCAGACATGGCCAGCTGCTTCTCCACTCAGCTTCAGCCCAGCCTGACTGGTCCACAACTCTGGGGCCAGCCCACCACATCCAGCTCACTGCTTTGCTGCTTGGCCAGCTGGCCTGGGGCAGCTGGGTACACCTAATAGGCTGCTGCACTCTCTGCTCAACCAGCTGCTTCAAAATAGGAACTATGTACTTAGTCTATTGCTATATATTATTTGCTTAGATTGTTGCAATCATTGGGCTCCCCCCATCTGTGAGGTACTAGTAATATAGAGGGACACTATGAATCATAAGGCAGAAACTATAGTTTCAGATCCATCCAGTTAGATGGGTAGACACACAAACAATGTAAAAAAGTCAAGAAACAAGCCATCCCAAACAACACAAAAATAGACAATAATATATCCCATTGACACCACAGTGGAGGAAATATCAGAGATGAAATTCAAAAAGTTCATAGGTAAACTGATATATAAGGTAAAAGATGATATAAGAAAATGAAATCAGAGAGAAAATACAAAAAGTGGAGATCCTGAAGAAGAATCGGCCAGAAATCCTCAAAATAAAGGAATCAATAAACCAAATTAAAAACTCACTGGAAAGCATCACCAGAAGATTAGAGCACTTGGAAGACAGAGTTTCAGGCAATGAATACAAAATATATAATCTTGAAAATAAAGTTAACCACAGAGAAAAGATGTCAAAAGATCATGAATAGAACTTCCATCAAATATGGGTTAACATGAAAAGACCAAATTTAAGGTTTACTGGTGTCGTGACCCACCCCCTTGCCCGCAAGGAAGACGCAACTCAGGAATCTTCTTTCAGCAGTTTATTCAGGCCCTTGATATTTCTTCTAATAATCCTCGGATGCCCCTCCCAGCCTTAATAAAGCATCTCAAGCCCCAATGCGAAGCTGCCACGTGGAACTTTCTCATAGGGTGCTGAAAAACCATGCGCCAACTCTCCCAAATAAGGAGTTGTTTGTCACATACCAGAGTGGAGTCAGTGCCATCTTGTAATGGCGACCATAGACTGCATAAAGGCAGAGGCGGCTCACCACATACTGGGATAGATATTAGCTCAGAGATACAAAACAAAAGAATGCAAATATTTTCATTATCTTTTCAATGAAATAATAACTGAAAATGTCTAAACCTTCAGAATGAAATGGAAAATCAAATACAATAGAGGCTTACAGTACCCCAAACATAAAAAATTACAACAGACCCACATCAAGGCACATTATTACAAAAATGCCTAACTCACAGAATATAGATAGAAGTTTAAATGCTACCAGAGAAAAATGAAAAGTCACATTAGAGGAAGCCAATCTGGATTTCAGGTGATTTCTTAACCCAGATCCTCAAAGCTAGGAGATCCTGGAATTATATATGCCAAGCTCTGAAATAACATGGATGCCAATCAAGAATACTATATCCAGAAAAATTAAGCTTAAGAATTGACAATGAAGTAAAAAATTCCCATGATAAACAAAAGTTAAAAGAATTCACAACTGGAAAGCCTACACTACAAAAGAAGAACGCGTACATCAATACTCTTCAAGATATTTTATGAAGAAAAAATTAAAAATAAAAGTAAAAATCAGCAAAAGGAGAAACTACACTAGAAAAAATAGTGAATCAAGGGAGAAACTAACTCTAATTAAAAAAATAAATAAATCAAAATGTCAGGGAATAAAAATCATATCTTAATAATAACATTTAATGTAAATTGCCTAAACTCATCCATCAAAAGGCATAGATTGGAAGATTGGATTAAAAAATAAGACCTAACAATATGCTGTCTCAAGAAAAATCATCTCTTAGGCAAAGACATCAATAGACTGAGGGTGAGAGGATGGGAAAAAACATATCATTCATATGGAACAAATCGACAAGAAAATAGACAAGCAATGTTTTTTATCTTATTTGATAAAGTGGACTTCAAGCTAAAGTTAATCAGAAAGGATCAAAAAGGTCATTTAAATACTGCTTAATGGAATTATATATCAACTAGATATAATAATCATAAATATTTATGCCCCAAACAATGAAGTTATCTATATACATCAAACGAACTCCTCTAAATGTTAATAAAGTAGACCAAAACACAATAATACTGGGTAACATTAATATGCATCTCTCATCACTGGTTAAATCCTCCAAACAAAAAAATAAATAAAGAAGCTATAGAAACTAAAAGATACAATTAATAATTTAGAACTAACAGACATATAAAGAATATTTAATCCATCAATGACTGAATACACTTTATTCTCAGCATACATGGATCCTTATCTAAAATAGACCATATCTTAGTTGCTTAGTTTCCTAAGCTTATTCATTAAGCTTATTCAATAAAAAAAATAGAAATTTGGCAGAAAAATAACTTAACATCTCAAAGCCCTATAAAAAAGAAAAATAAATCAATATCACAAACAGTAGAATGCAGGAACTAATTAACATAAATGGAAAGGTATCAAACTGAAATCAGGACCAAAATAAAAGAAACTGGAACAAACCAATAAGAAAAAAAAGTAATTCAAAACAGTCAATCAAGTAAAACTTGGTTTTTTGAAAAAAATAAATAAAGTTGATAAGCCCTTCTCCAAGCCAATAAAGAGAAAGAGAAAAAGTCAAATTACTAAAATTCATGATGAAACAGAAAATATTACCACAGACACTACAGATTACAAACAATAATCAGAAAATATTTTGAAAACCTATATTCCAATAAAAAAGAAAATCATGAAGATACTGACAAATTTCTAGAGATATATGACAAACTGAATCATAGAAAATTTAAACAAATCAATTTCAAGCAATAAAATTGAAGATACTATCAAAAGCCCACCAACAAAGAAAAGCCTGGGACCAGACAGATTCTCAGCTAAGTTTAACCAGACCTTCAAAGAAGAACTTACATCAATACTCTTCAAATTATTTCATGAAATAGAAGAGGAAGGAGGCTGATTCATAGTGGGATAGAAAACAGGAGCATGGGAGGAATAGAAGAACTCTAGATAAGGCAGAGAGGTTACAGGGAAGGGAGGGGGCATGGAGTTATTAATGATGGCAGAATGTGATGATCATTATTATCCAAAGTATACATTTGAAGACACGAATTGGTGTGAATATACTGTGTATAAAACCAGAGATATGAAAAATTATGCTCTATATGTGTAATAAAAATCATAATGCATTCTGCTGTTATATATAAATTAAAAATAAAAAATAAATAAATAAAATAAAAGGAAGGAATCATCAGTTGGGAGCAATCGTGCATGCCTGTAATTCTAGAAGCTCTGGAAGCGGAGACAGAAGGATTGTCAATTCAATGCCATCCTCAGCAACAGCGAGGTGCTAAGCAACTCAGGGAGATCCTGTCTCTAAATAGAAAAGGAGGGAATCCTTCCAAACTCATTCTGTGAAATGAGTATCACCAAAACCAGACAAAGACACATCAGGAAAAGAAAACTTCAGACGAATATCCCTGATGAACATAGATACAAAAGTTCTTAATAAAATACTGGCAAATCTCTCTCTCTCTCTCTCTCTCTCTCTCTCTCTCTCTCTCTCTCTCTCACACACACACACACACACACACACACACACACACATATACACACACACACACATTAAAAAGAGTTAACAATGATCAAGTAGGGGAATACAAAGGTGGTTCAACTTAAGGAAATCAATCACTGTAATTCAGCATATCAATAGGCTTAAAGAAAAGAATCACATAATATCTCAATAGATTCTGAAAAAGTATTTGAAAACTTCAGCATTTGAAAAGCTAGAAATAGTAAGAACATACCTCAACATTGGAAAAACTATCTACGTTAAATTCAAGGCCAACAACATTTTAAGAATTCCCTCTAAAAACTTGAAAAAGACAAGGCTGCCCTCTTTCATCCCTTCCATTCAACATAATTTTTAAAACCCTAGTCAGAGGAATTAGACAAAAGAAAATAATAAGAGAATATGAATAAGAAAAGAAGAGCTCAAAATATTTCTATTTGTTGATGATATGTTTCTATATCTAGAAGACTCAAAAAGCTCCACAACAAAGTTTCTAGAACTAATAAATGAATTCAGCAAAGTAGCAGGATATTAAAGTAGCACCCATAAACAATTGCAGTCCTATACACTAATGATGAATCATCTGAAAAAGAATTTGGGCAAATTATTCTATTCACAATAGCCTTTTAAAAAAAGAAATCTTGGGAATCAATCTACCAAAAGAGAATTAATGTTCCCCAAATGTCCATAATACCAAAGTCTATAGAGATTTAATGCAGTTCCAATTAAAATCCCAAATATGTTCTTCATAGAACTAGAAAAAGCAGTCATGAAACTCATTTGGAAAAATAAGAGAACCAAAATAGCCAAAAAAATACTTAGCAAGAAAATTGAGGCAAAGGAATCACAATACCTAACTTTAAATTATACTATATAGCTATAATAACAGAAATGGTATTGGCACAAAAAATAGAGAAGAAAGCCAATGTAACAGAATAGAAGACACATAGACCAACACACACAAATAGAGTTATTTCATATAGACATAAGCACTATAAACATACATTGGAGAAAATATATTCTCTTCAACAAATGGTGCTAGGTACACTGGAAATCCATACATAGTAGAATGAAATTTGACACCTATGTCTCACCCTGCACAAAACTCAACTCAAAGTACATCAAGGAACTATTTTTTCAACCAAAGACCCTGTGCCTACTAGAAGAAGATGTTAACCCAATTCCCCATCATGTCAGCCTAGGAACTGACTTGCTCAGGAAAACTCCTAAAGCACAATAAGTAAAATCATGAATCAATAAATGGAAGTTTATCAAACTACAAAAAGCTTCTTTACAGCAAAGGTAACAATCAATAATGTAAAGAATAAGCATACAGAGTGAGAGAAAACCTTTGCCATTTACACACAAAATAGTACATTAATATCCAGGATATATAAAGAACTCAAAAACTTAACACCCAAAAAACCTCCAAAACAAATAACCCAATCAATGAATGGGAAAATGAACTGAACAGGCACAACACAGAAGAAGAAATACAAGAGGTTTAAAAATATATGAAAAAAAAAAAACATTCAACATCTCTAGAAATTAGATAAATGCAAAATTAAAACTACACTGAGATTCCACTTAATTGCAGTCAGAATAGTAATTATCAAGAATATATACCAGAGGAGGAAAGATGCCAGGCACCCAGCCAGACTGACCAGAGGAGGAAAGATGCCAGGCGCCCAGCCAGACCAGAGGAGGAAAGACGCCAGGCGCCCAGCCAGACTGGAGGAGGGAGTCCGGCCCCACCCCAAGTGCTAGTCCAGAGGAAGCCCATCAACTCTTAAAACCCATCAAAGGGGGTTTGGCTACCAGCATGGTTCTGCAGCTGATCCAGGTACCCGGGTTCCAACTCCCCCTCCCTTAGCTTCCATAACTCAAAATATTTCCCACAAGCTTTTGGGGGTTGTAGCTATCAACGCAAAACAACAACTGTACAGACACCTGGTTTCTACCTCAGAGACTAGAGAAGATACAGGTGGAAGCTCATTTCCTTTCACACCACCCTGAATACAGAGGCTCAAGCTAGGAATAGACAATGCCACCTACTGGAAGCAAGAAAAACAGTGTTCTGAGAGACTTTTTTTCCCCTCTCTTTCTTTCTCTCTTTTCTTCTCACTCTTCCACAACTTCAGCGTATGTGAAACCAAGAACTGTGTATGAACAACCGAATTACCAAAGTAATATAATATAGAGGAATTGCATATACCCCACCTTCCCCCCATTTTTTTTCTTTATTTCTATCTTACTTTCCTTTCCTTCTCTTATTTCTCTTTTCTTCCTTGTTATTTTTTTCTTTTCTTTTTTTCATTCGTATTCTCTCGATCCCACTTTCAATCTCCTAAGTTTTGCTATCTATACATAGGGTAACTATCTAAATAGATAGGAGGTTGAGTCTATACATTCTTCCATAAATTATCAGTCTAGTGGTTAGAGTTCTCCAAAGGTGCTAAGTTAGTTTAACCTCATACCCTCACTCCTTTCCCTCTAAGTATAACATCCTTAGTCTGAAATTAAGTTTTCTATATGCCACCAGATATGGTACACCTTTTATGAAACTAATAAATATATTCTTAAGTAATAATTAAAACCAATATCTATAGTCTTAGAATCCAACTATAAATGTATTAATAATGAAAACGTGTGCTTAGATAATGTACTGTTGATATTGGGAACTGTTAACATTGTCTTTCACCGAAAAAGAGGGATTTTGGAGCTATACAAGAACAATACTAATATATGAGGGGAAAAACATTAGCACAACAGTTTCACAAAGCTAGAAAGAATCATGAGCAGTATGAAAAGACAAGGAAAGAAAGGACCACAAACAATACAGGTTAATTCAACATTAGATGAGGAAATATCTGCAGCTGATGGAATGTCAGACAAAGAGTTCAGGATATACATGCTTCAGATGATCTGGAGTCTCAAGAAAGACATTATACAGCAAATTCAGACAATGAAAAACCACTTTGACAATGAATTACATAAACAAATCCAAGAAGCAAAAGATCAACTCTATGGGGAGATAGAGGATATAAAAAAAAAAAAACAGAAATCCTGGAAATGCAGGAAACAATAAACCAAATTAAAAACTCAAATGAGAGTATTACCAGCAGAGTAGAACACTTAGAAGATAGAACTTCAGACAACGAAGACAAAGCTTTTCAACTTGAAAAGAACATAGACAGCTCAGCGAGAATGTTAAGAAATCATGAGCAGAACATCCAAGAATTATGGGATAACATCAAGAAACCAAACCTAAGAGTTATTGGGATACAAGAGGGTACAGAGGTCCAAACTAAGGGAATGAGTAATCTATTCAATGAAATAATACTAGAAAACTTCCCAGACTTAAAGAATGAAAAAGAAATCCAAATACTAGAAGCCCACAGGACACCGAATGTACAAAATCATAAGAGATCCACACCAAGACACATAATAATGAAGATGCCCAATGTACAGAATAAGGAGAGAATCTTAAAAGCCACAAGAGAGAGGAAGCAGATTACATTTAGGGGTAAACCAATCAGGATAACTGCTGATCTTTCAACACAGACTCTGAAAGCTAGAAGATCCTGGAACAACATATTTCAAAAACTGAAAGAAAAAGGGTTCCAACCAAAAATCATGTATCCAGCGAAATTAAGCTTCAGGATTGAAGATGAAATAAAAATCTTCCATGATAAACAAAAGTTAAAAGAATTTGCAGCTAGAAAACCAGCTCTTCAAAACATCCTTGGCAAAACACTACAAGAAGTGGAAATGGAAAATAACAATGAAAACCAACAGTTAGAGGTAGTACAGTAAAGGAAAAACTAAGCATAGAGGAAAAACAAATTATGTTAAGTAACATACATAACCAAATACGGCTGGAAATATAAACCATATCTCAAAAGTAACCCTAAATGTTAATGGCTTAAATGCACCAATCAAAAGACATAGGCTAGTAGAATGGATTAAAAAAAAAAGATCCAACAATATGCTGCCTACAGGAGACTCATCTGATAGGAAAAGACATACACAGACTGAAGGTGAAAGGTTGAGAAAAATCATATCACTCATACGGACCCCGGAAGCAAGCAGGGGTGTCCATACTAGTATCAAATAAAATAGACTCCAAGCCAAAGTTAATCAAAAGGGATAAACAAGGACACTACATACTGCTCAAGGGAACCATACACCAACAAGACTTGATGATCATTAATATATATGCCCCAAACTGTGGTGCAGCTACGTTCATCAAACAAACTCTTCTCGAGTTCAAGAGTCTAATAGACCACAACACAATAATCATGGGAGATTTTAACACACCTCTCTCACCACTGGACAGATCTTCCAAACAAAAGTTGAATAAAGAAACCACAGAGCTCAATAATACAATTAATAATTTAGACTTAATTGATATATACAGAATATACCACCCAACATCAAGCGGATACACTTTCTTCTCAGCAGCACATGGATCCTTCTAAAAAATAGACCATATATTATGTCACAGGGCAAATCTTAGCAATTACAAAGAAGTTGAGATACTACCATGCATTTTATCTAATCATAATGGAATGAAATTGGAAATCAATAATAAAATGAGAAAGGAAAAATCCTACATCACGTGGAGATTAAACAATATGCTACTGAATGAACAAAGGGTTACAGAAGACATCAAAGAGGAAATTAAAAAATTCTTAGAGGTAAACGAAAACTCAGACACAACATATCGAAATCTTTGGGACACTATGAAAGCAGTACTAAGAGGAAAATTCATTTCATGGAGTCCATTCCTTAAAAGAGGAAAAGCCAACAAATAAATGACTTCATACTACACCTGGAAGCCTTAGAAAAAGAAGAACAAATTAGCAGCAAATACAGTAGAAGTCAAGAAATAATTAAAATTAGAGCTGAAATCAATGAAATCGAAACAAAAGAAACAATTGAAAAAATTGACAAAACTAAAAGTTGGTTCTTTGAAAAAATAAATAAGATCGATAGACCACTAGCCACGCTAACAAACAGAAGAAGAGAGAGAACCCAAATTACTAGCTTACGGGATGAAAAAGGCAACATCACAACAGACAATTCAGAAATACAGAAGATAATTAGAAATTATTTTGAAACCCTATACTCTAACAAAATAGAAGATAGTGATGGCATCGATAAATTCCTTGAGATATATGAACTACCCAGATTGAGTCAGGAAGATATAAACAACCTAAACAGACCAATATCAAGTGAGGAAATAGAGAAGCCATCAAAAGACTACCAACCAAGAAAAGCCCAGGACCGGATGGATATACAGCAGAGTTTTACAAGAACTTTAAAGAAGAACTAATACCAATACTCCATAATCTATTTCAGGAGATAGAAAAAGAGGGAGAACTTCCAAATTCATTCTATGAGGCCAATATCACCCTGATTCCCAAACCAGATAAGGACAACTCAAAGAAAGAAAACTACAGACCAATATCCCTAATGAATTTAGATGCAAAATCCTCAATAAAATTCTGGCAAATAGTATACAAAAACATATCAAAAAGATTGTGCACCATGATCAAGTAGGATTCATCCCTGGGATGCAAGGCTGGTTCAATATACAGAAATCAATAAATGTTTTTCACCACATCAATAGACTTAAAGATAAGAACCATATGATCATCTCGATAGACCTCGATAGACGCAGAAAAAGCATTCTACAAAGTACAGCAACCCTTTATGTTCAAAATGTTAGAAGAACTAGGGATAACAGGAAGTTACCTCAAAATTGTAAAAGCTATATATGCAAAGCCTCAGGCTAGCATCATTCTAAATGGAAAAAAACTGAAAGCATTCCCTCTAAAATCTGGAACAAGACAGGGATGCCCTCTATCACCACTTCTATTCAATATAGTTCTCGAAACACTGGCCAGAGAAATTAGACAGACAAAAGAAATTAAAGGCATAAAAATAGGAAAAGAAGAACTTAAATTGTCACTATTTGCAGAAGACATGATTCTATACCTAGAAGACACAAAAGGGTCTACAAAGAAACTACTAGAACTAATAAATGAATTCAGCAAAGTGGCAGGATATAAAATCAACACGCATAAATCAAAGGCATTTCTGTATATCAGATACAAAACTTCTAAAACAGAAATGAGGAAAACACCCCATTCACAATATCCTCAAAAAATAAAATAAAATACTTGGGAATCAATCTAACAAAAGAGGTGAAAGATTTATACAATGAAAACTACAGAACCCTAAAGAGAGAAATAAAAGAAGATCTTAGAAGATGGAAAAATATACCCTGTTCATGGATAGGCAGAACTAACATCATCAAAATGGCAATATTACCAAAAGTTCTCTATAGGTTCAATGCAATGCCAATCAAAATCCCAACGGTATTTCTTGTAGAAATAGATAAAGCAATCATGAAATTCATATGGAAAAATAAAAGATCCAGAATAGCAAAAGCAATTCTAAGCAGGAAGTGTGAATCAAAGGAGGTGTAGTGATACCAGATTTCAAACTGTACTACAAAGCAATAGTAACAAAAACAGCATTGTACTGGTACTAAAACAGGCGGGTGGACCAATGGTATAGAATAGAGGACACAGAAACCAATCCACAAAATTACAACTATCTTATATTCGATAAAGGAGCTAAAAGCATGCAATGGAGGAAGGATAGGATCTTCAACAAATGGTGCTGGGAAAACTGGAAATCCATATGCAACAAAATGAAACTGAATCCCCTCCTCTTGCCATGCACAAAAGTCAACTCAAAATGGATCAAGGACCTTGATATCAAATCAGAGACTATGCTTCTGATAGAAGAAAAGGTTGGCTCCGATCTACATATTGTGGGGTCAGGCTCCAAATTCCTTAATAGGACACCCATAGCACAAGAGTTAATAACAAGAATCAACAAATGGGACTTACTTAAACTAAAAAGTTTTTTTCTCAGCAAGAGAAACAATAAGAGAGGTAAACAGGGAGCCTACATCATGGGAACAAATTTTTACTCCTCACACTTCAGATAGAGGCCTAATATCCAGAGTATACAAAGAACTCAAATAATTAAACAATAAGAAAACAAATAACCCAATCAACAAATGGGCCAAGGACCTGAACAGACACTTCTCAGAGGAGGACATACAATCAATCACCAAGTACATGAAAAAATGCTCACCATCTCTAGCAGTCAGAGAAATGCAAATCAAAACCGCCCTTTCTTTTTGAGGTCAATACTTAACTATCACTTTTTCAATGAGTCCTTCCTAGTCGTTTCAGCTGAAATTCCAGAGTCTCCACCCATTCACCAATACAACCATCATTTTGTACTGTTTTACTCCTTCACACTTACTGCTATTTACCATGTGTTTTAGTTTGCCTATTCACTACTGTGACCAAAAGACCCGACAAGAACAATTAGAGGAGGAAAAATTTATTAGGCTTACAGATTCAGAGGTCTCAATCCTTAGGTTGACTCTAAAGTTCTAGGCTCCAAGTGAAGCAGGATATCATGATATAAGACTGTGGCAGAGAAAAGAAGCTCAAGAGAGAGTCGGGTAGCAGAGACCACTGCCCATCACAAACAAAATATAAATCCCGGAGGTTCACACCCAGTGACATATCTCTTTCACCCACACTCTACCTTCCTATAGTTACTGCCCAGTTAATCCCTATCAAGGGATAAATGTACTGTTTAGGTTAAGGCTATAATAACCCAATCATTTCATTTTTGAACCTTCTTGTATTATCTCACACATGAATTTTTTGGTGATACCTCATATGTAAACAATAATATTGTGCAAAAAACAATTTATAAATTTATACATATATATTCATTGTGTTCATTTTCTGTTTCCCATATCCATTTTCTGTTTCCCACTCAGATACACGCACAAACACACACACACACACACACACACACACACACACACACACACATATATATATATACACACAAACACTCAAAATAAATGAATAAATGCATAAACAAATGGAAATATAATATTAACAATTGAATGAATACATGGATTTTCAAATTTATTATAAAATTGTTCCTCAACTTATTTTTAATCCCCTTGGTGTGTGTAATTATTTTTTCTGTAATATAGATTGTCAGTAATCTTTTTCTTTTTTCCCCTAGGCTAAACTTAGCAAATATTTTTATTTTATTGACCTTTAATTTTTTTTTGTTTATTGCTTTATATATTGGAAACTTCTGAATATTTGTGTTAGTTTAGATACACAGAGAAGTAGACTTGAAAACAAGAGGAGCTCTACAAAAGATTTATTAGGACAGAGTCCATGAGAGGAAATGGAAGGGAGTGAAAGAGTAGTCCAGGAAAGCCATCATACCACCATGGAGATTCAATTGCAAAGGAAGAACAAATTGTAAGGAGGAAGCTTGGGTTCAAGTGTTTTGGATAGAGTGCATGGAATTCTAAGGAAGATTCCACAAGGCTGTCACAGAGGAAAGTCAATAAAAAGATTTTAAGTTCTTGAAACCAAAGCCACCCCTCAGGGAAGACCATCTCCCACAGGAACAGACTTAGTATCCAAGTCATACTAGGCCATTAAGAGCAGCCCCTGCAAAGCATGATTTCTGCAGGAATGTGTGGATTTCAAAGAGAAGCAATGGGGCCACTGAGCGTTCAACTTCTGGCAAGGCAGCCACAGATCACTGAGGTACATTTCCATGATCACAGCATACTGGTTTCCTATTACATTACATTTTGCTTTCAAAGAAATCAATAAATTTCTCAAAATTCTCTTAAGTTAATTTTGTTGTTGTTTTCATATATACTTGAGTAACATCTTAGAATCAAACATGAAAAGTTGTCGCACCACATAAATTTAGGTCCCTGAAAGACTTCCGTTTTGAATAAAAATAAGGGTGGTCAGGTTGTCCTACCACCTACCCTGAACCATTCTCTACCATTTCCCTGCCCTCTGCCCTTCTCCATAGTCTGTCCAGTCTCAAGTAACATTAACAACTGCCTTGTCTACCTTGTGCAGTTGTGGTGATAGTCCTGGCAGTGCAATTCTACAGGCTAACACAGGACCTTACTGCCTAGATAGATGACTCAGCTCCTGTGTTCACTCTTTGTCTAGGGAAAATAGGTCATGATGAAAAAGCCATTTCCCATTCAAGTCGTCCTTCTTGGAAAACAGGCATGATGCCTAGATTCAGGAACAGCCATCTCATACCCCTGAGGTGAAAAGCATGAAGACAATGTCTAAACTTCAAGGGAGATGGAAGAGAAAGAATTAATCTACACTGACAACTGTGAATAAGAATTGCAAGCTTCAACCAACAAACTCAGGACTTTGTTTGCTTTCCGTTTATAAAGTTGAATGCATCCTTAATTCATACATTAGTGTGCTGCAGTCTGGCTGGGCACAAATCACGAGCCACTGAAGCAGGAACAAACTTTATTTCTGAACTCCACCAGCACACTCCACACACACTTCCCGGGAACTCTCCCAAATGCCACAGGGCTCCTCCAGGAACCAACAACTGGAAATCCCTCTTCCAGAAATCCCTCCTCCTGCACTTCCCCAAACAATGGGAACTCTCCGGAATTCCCCATGAGAACTCCAAAGTAGCAGGCCAAGGTGGACAGTAAAGATCTAATATACAACCGAATCAATCCAGCATCATCTTAATGGCTTGCCTCTCAACCAATACTATTGGCAAAATTCCAGGGGCCATTCCGACTCCGCTGTGGCTCTCAGCACTAGTGAAGCAATAGATCATGTTATTTAGGTCATAATAAAATGAAATTAACATTTACGTGTTTGAGGATTTATATTATGATGTCATTGTATTACAGTATATACACATGTATATACTCAAATATACATACATATTAGAATTACAATTCTAAATTTTTAAACTCAAATACATATAAACTGATATTATATGTTATGGTAAAATGTGTGGATATATACATAGATAAATAGATAGATCCTTAATTATTATACAGTAGCATATTGTAAAAACATTACATCAGAAAAAACAATCACAGGAAACTATCGTGGATTTCCGTCTTAAGTGATTCAGTTGAGTCTAGTGTCTGGGCCTCTATTCGCCTTATTATCTTTATGAAAAGTTGTATTTATTGTAGAGTTATACACAGAAAAATCAATCGTCTTTAAAAGCAGAGTTTGGTGAGTTTTCACAAATGTACAGAAATTAGTTATGTAACAAAGATCATCACATATGATGTAGACTATATCATCAACCCCAAAGCTTCTGTGTTTCCATTTGCAATCAAAACCACTGTCTTATTTGGGGGTTTCTGAAGCGTCATATAAATGGAATTATTTAGTATGTGGTCTTTTGTATCTGATTTAATTCACAAGCATAATTGTTCTGAGATGTTCCTGATCCTTAATGCTCTGATATTTCTTTCATTATCATTGCTGTGTAGCATTCCACTGTAGTCCAAGTTACTTTATGCACTTATGCAGGCATTCCTGTTTTATACTTTTAAAAGTTAATGATATCTGATTGTTTCTACTTTAGGGCTACTATGAGTGGAACTGCAGTTGAATATTTGCATACAAATTTAACAACAATAAAAAAAGCAAAACCTAAAAGCAAAATTCAGGATCCAGCCATTGGCGCCACACAGGCAATTGCTAATTATGATATTAAGTAATTTAATATGTACTCTTAGTATCAAATGATGGGGAGAAAAAATTAGGGTAATATTAAGCAACTTTCCTGAATAGTGGCTAAAACAAGTATGCAAATTGAATGGTGTTTCTAAAAATCTGAATTTTAAAAGAATTATAGTAAGACATAGTTGAGATACATGCAAATATTTGGTTAGCTTATTTATTATAAATATCGTGTATTTATAGCACAAATTCAGGGCACTGTGCTCTGAATTTTTTGTCACTACCAATCACACAATATGGCATGAATAGGGAAGCTGTTTATATTTTGGCACTTAAACTTAAATCTGGACTTTGAGTGTAATATTAAATATTATCACTCTAAAAATCTATAAGGATTTAGAGACATGAGTTTTGTCTTAGAGAGGAAATAGTGTACATGAAGATAGATTATGTATAAGAGAAGCAAAAATAAAGATGAGGAGAAAATATATACATCCTTTCTGCAAACAGAGAACAATCCTAGCAGAAAAAGTATGTACATGAGTTTGTAATTTTTTTTAAAGTAACATCTGGCTCCAGGTTTGACTGTTGCATTTCTAACTCACAATATACACAAGCCATATGATATTTTAGGTAAACTGATAACTTTACTGTGCTTAAAGTATTCACTTAGCTTCATTAACAATGAAATATTAGCTAAACTTGTGTGAAAACACACAAGTCAGCATATATAAAAAAATGATGATGTGCAGGTGTGTCTGAGACATGATCATATCCATTGGAAATGCTCAGACGTCAAGTTTCCATGCTATATGTTTATATTCTAGAAAATGCTTCAAAGTCTATATTTTTTTCTGTTTACTATTTGAAGCTGACTCTTAAACTCTTAGATTTGTGTTCTACTTAGTTTTACCTTTCCAACACATTTTAATATTTCTTTTGCTATTTCCTTTATGACAAAAATCATTACTTAGACATATACATAACAATTTCCAAATGATAATATTTTAAGCAACGAAGCATGCTCTGAATATTTTTGCTTCCAATTTTTATTTTTACTGCACTCTTGTCAGATTATATGGATACTATGATGCCTGTTTTTCAAAAAGTAATACATTATTATGGCATTTATATAGGAAATCTATATGAACACCATATACAATTTAGAGGAAATGATTGTCTCCAGTGTTTTCCCTTGGACACAATTCAAAATACATACATGTAGTGAATACGAATCTCAGGCTACAAAATCAAGTGTACAAGAAATGCCACATTATTTAAATTCTTTTTCTGTTGGAATACAGAAAACATATTACTATTTTTGTGACTTTTCTCCCCTACTAGGAAACATAGTCAGGGGTGGTATAGAGCTATGGTAGGAAATCCTTTGTTCATTGGTTGTTTATGTCAATAGTGGAGACACCTATGACTTCATTTTAAGACCGAATTCCCTCCTGTTTCATGCCACACAGAGTAGATTATGACACTGAGAACATAAAGTGTACAGAATAACATTTTAGAACATGATGCTGTATTAACCCTACTAGAATCTTCACATTCCTGCAAACAAAGTTAGCCTATTTTCCAAGTGTTTCTAACCTCTAAAATACCTTGCAGATATCTCTGGCATTCTCATACTTTCCATAGACAAGCAAGGCATAAATCAGCATGTTATTCATTTTTATGACCCTCATCATAATCTCCAGTGGTCTGGAATTATTTTCTATTGCCTGGAGACTCCCTTACAACACTGTCCCTTAATCCCAGAAACTTAGTCATGAGTACATCAGAAATTTAATTAAGACAGAATAATTCTAAAATGAGTTATTCTTATATTAGTAAAGAACAGATGTCTGACTTACAGGAAGCTAGATGCAGTGAATTATTGTAGAAAACACAGGGTGATTGTCAATGAATGCCTACGGAGCACCATGGATCTAGAAAATCTTCACTCCTCATTGCTCATTAATTCCAAAGAATCTTCAAACATACCACAATTTGTGCTCTATAATTTGCAGAACATTTCCCAGTGTGTTCAGTTCATTATGATATTTTTATTTTTCATAGAGACATGGCAAAAGAGAACATGTACTTTCCAAAATTCCTGGTGGGGAAGAAATGTTTCAATCTGATATTGGGCAATTCAGTTTCCAGTGTTGTTAAAAGATTTTCCATGGGATTCTAATTGAACAAGTTATACTTATTCTATGTATGTATAATATGTTAAAATACACTCTAGTGTCTTTTATATCTAGAAAGAACAAATATAAAAAAATGTCTAATAGACAACAAACAAACAAATAGACGATTAACACTTAGTAGAAAACAATTGCTGGAATTATTGAGCATGTTAGGCCCAATGTCATTAGTCAATCACGGTAAATTGAATGAATTTCCCTGGTTGTTGATTAGTCAATAAATATTACCAATATTGCTAAAAAAGAGATTTTTCCAGAGTCAATTTCTTTATATGAACTCAAGAATGGCATATGTTTATTGGTTAGCATATTAATAGAGTTGCTGCATTTTCCCAACTGGTTTCTAAAGTTCTCAAGAGGTGGGGTGCTCTTTGCCTTTTCCAATGACTACAAGAATTGGTCAGGACATTTAATTCCTGAAACAAATCTCTGTCTTCCAACTGGTACTGTTAATAATAACAGATGTAGATCGAATGCCTAGCTCCTCTTATTAATTAACCTAAGAAATCACCCAATACTATTCCTTTCTTTCCTCCCTTACTGATAAAGGCTGCATATGTTGTACTTGCTTTAGTCAAATTTTAAGTGGAGCTCATAAATGCCAGCTCTGAATAGTTCAGATATGTTCATTCTGAGGTTAAAGCTCCTTTGACTGGTGTTGTTACCTTCCAGAAAATAATTTAGCTCTTTTGGAAGTCATAATAATAGAAAAGAACCTTACAATTCACTTTCTACACCAAAATCTTCATACATATTCTGCCTGAAATGAGAAAAAAGCATACTATAACAAGTCTGCACTATTCTTTTTTTTTCTCATTCTGCAAACTCACACTTCATCATCCAGAAGTTTTAAAATACTTATCAGTACTCGTGTACAATTATTCTTATACTAATCCTCTAGCTGCATCAATAGCAGCAGGAACTCCTAGACCCAACCTCATAGAGGATCTTATTACACTTTTAATATTTTCTCAAGGTAAAAACTAAAATATAATATAAAAGGAGAATTCTGTCTATTCACATTTGATGCAACATTAACAAATTTAATTTTATTATTATTTTCTTTTTGAAAATCCACCTGTTTTATTTCCTTCTATTTAGCTTGTTTGGTCAATGGTAAGTTGATTCCCTTTTGCCTTCTCTTCAGATTTTTTTAAAATTTGGGATTGATATTCTTTTTCATTCCTACAATGATACAATGATACAATGATATGTAAAAATGAATACTTGTATTTTTACTGCTCTGTTTGTATTACATACTGGTTAATAGCAGATGAAAATTATTTTAGTATCTCTTCAAGGGTCATTTTTTTAATAAATTTTTTAATATTTATTTTTTAGTTTTCGGCGGACACAACATCTTTGTTTGTATGTGGTGCTGAGGATCGAACCCAGGCCACACGCCTGTGAGGTAAGCGCACTACCACTTGAGCCACATCCCCAGCCCTTCAAGGGTCATTTTTACCTCTTCAATTACACATTTTCATTTATACTAACATAATCAAATTCAAAATTATGTATATGTAGCAATAAACTTTAGTTCTCTTCATCTTTATCAGTTTAGTAAAATTTCTTTAAGTCTCTTTCTCATGGAGACTACATAACAAACTTACTCTTAGACTCTTCATATTTACCCAAATAACTTTATCATCTAGATGGATGAATGAAGCTTTAGAATGGCATGAGGTTCTTGCACATATATTTTTTCCTTTCTAATCTATAGATTTTCTTCCTCATCATCTTATTTTCAATTTTTAGATAAAGAATCAGCAAATCTAAATTCAAGTCAGTTTCAGATGATGCCAAGCTGACTCTTATTTAAGTAACTTGTTATGAACTTCTAAATGGTTATAAATAAGCCTACTCTTTTTTGTTCCAGGAATTAATGAATACATACATCATATTCAGGCATGAACATGTGTATCTTGCCTGAAAATGTGCTTTCCACAGCATATTTTCTGAATGCAGGAAAGTTTTTTCTAATATGAACTTATTATAATATATTTTATTCTTTACTTAACTTTAAAAAATCACTATTATTTACTCCAATTTACTTTAAAGCTACAATTATCACAATGTTAGTTGTCAGAATTGTTTTAAATGCAGAGATTTTTTCCTTTACACTGTAGTTTGAGTAAATTAATTTTGTCTTCCAAGTTGCTAATTCAAATCCACTGTAACCTACTTCCATACTGATTACAAAAATTTTAAGATTATAAATCATTAGGTTAAAATTCAGAAAATCTTGAGCTTGCATGAATGGCTGTGTGTATGTGTGTGTGTCTGTGTGTGTGTGTGTGTGTGCATGTATGTGTGCTTTGTTTCTATCTCTTGAATTCCTATGTTATATACAATCAAGGGTTCATTGTTTTGTTTTGTTTTGTTTTCCTAGCAGTTCATGTCATATTAACAACAATTCTCTGTGTGGTCCATTTGATCTTTCCACAGTAGTTATTGAGTCCCATAGATGACTTTTACTTTCCTAAATGTTTGCTCACTGGTGATCAGGCTATCTTCTATCTGGGCAGTTTGGTCAACAGTCTCTCTGCCTATGTGGGTCAATAGTGATGCAGAGAGTGAGCTGTGTCCTCACACTATATGTAGGTAGAGGGCTTTGTCTCCAACTTCTTCACTGCAAATGCTTCAAAGGCTATGCATTAGTCAGAAACTGTTTAGTATAGTAACAATCACACGACTTATTTCAAAATAAGTTATTTAAAACAATTTATTCACTGGTGAGATGAGGCTGAAAGATCCAAAAGACAGTGAAATAATTCAGAGTAACAACTTTGGGTCTGCCATGGGTGGGATGGCTGAGTCGATAGTTTTTTGCAGCTAATATGGCAGAATTAATGGGTACTGAATCCTTACATGTCTAATGTACTACTAACGTGGAAAAGATTCAGAAATGGGGACAGTGTCATTCTCACCTTCTTCAAACATAGTAGTGGATCAGAACTAAAAACAAGATTGTAAGGGAGACTACTCCACTGTTTGCCAGTCTCTAGCCTCAACATGTGAAGCACTTTTGAAAGTTAGGTCTGGGACTAAGAAACAATACACTGAAATAAAATGACCATCAAAAACTACAAAGACTGCAGGGTTTTTTGTTTGTTTGTTTGTCTGTTTGCTCTAGCTTCCACATATCAGAGAAAACATTTGACCGTTGATTTTCTGAGTATGGCTTATTTCAATGGCTAAAAGGTAAACACTCTTCTACTGTCAGAAGAAAGTGGATACCACAAAATATTTACTTCTTGAAAGTTTCTTCAAGAGCAGAAAGACTTGCTAGTTCATCACATTCATTTTAGGCTCTTTTGGAGAATTAGAGAAAATGGAAGTTCATCTACTATATCAAGATCAATACTCATTTATTCTTTTCCTGCAGAGTCTAATAGCAGGTATCCTATATAAAAATATTTGCATGTTGAAAATACAAGAGATAGAAATATATAAATGTATTGAAATAAATAAGAAATTATGTTTCTATGATCTTCTGATGGAAAATGTCTTATTAATCATCTCAGTTTGAAAGATATGTCATTACATATATGCAAATGAATTCAACTATAAGATTTTTATCATAGTATTGTAGTATGTTTTTTTAATTAGAGAATTACAATTATACATAGTGTTTGAATACAATTTGACAAAATTATACATGCAAGGAATTTGATTTCAATCTCTATCTCCCCTTTTTTTCTCTTCCTTGTTGGTTGGTCTTATTATCCTTCTTTTACTCTACTAATCTTCCTTTAACTACTTTATTTTTTTAACTTTTGATTGTTACTTATTATCATACATAAAGATGAAAATATCTTTGGTACCTTTATATGTATATTTAACATGGTTTTGTCAAATTTATTCCATATATCGCCCCCTTTCCCTTCCCTCTTCCTTCACTCTGTTCCCCTTCTTCTACTCCATTGATCTTCCCTATGGTAACCTGTTCCTGCCCCCACTACCTTCTTTCCCTTATTTTGCTCTACCTTCCACATAACAGAGAAAACATTTGACCCTTGATTTTCCGAGTATGGGTTATTTCACTTAGCATGATTTTCTACGTTTTCATCGATTGACTTGCAAATGCCATTATTTCATTCTATTTACTGGCTGAGTAAAACTTCATTCAGTGTATATACAACATTTTCTTGATCCATTCATCTATTGACTGGCATTTGGTTGGTTTCCATAATTTTGTTATAGTAAATTGTGTTGCTATAAACATTAAAATAGCTGTATCCCCATAGTATGCTGATATTAGATCTGATGGGTAAATACAAAGGAATGGGATAGCTGAATTATATGATTATTTCATTCCTAGTTTACTTAATAGACCAAAATATGCTTTAAAATATATCCTAAACACTAAACTGAAAATGGTTTTATATAATTATTGAACTAAATATCCAAAGAAATACTTTTGAAATAGTGTTGGCTTTTCATCACAGTGGCTTCATACATTTAATTGACAGCTTTTGTGTTAATTTGTATACTTAAAGATATCAGTCCTCAGATGCTGCTCACATTACCCACTTTGTTTTATGAAAAACTGAGGAAATAAATAGGTTGTTTTTGATGTCTTAGGAAATATGAAGAACGGTGATAAATCTTTTTCAAATATGCATATTTGGAACTCCTTTGTAAAAAAAAGGCTATACCTGAGTTTATAAAAAAATATTAATGTGGTGACCATTTGTGCCTATGTCAATTTACTGATCACTTGTACATCATTTTATTTCTTCTGTAGTTCAGCAATAGTTACAGTGTTATATATTTTAATCAATTTTTGCCCAAATTGTCAGTAAAAACCTTTATCTAATATTCCTCAGGGTAAATGGATGAATGAGTAGAAAGGGAAAAAAAGATATGAAAACACATGATGAAATAAATTAAGTGCATTTTGAAGAAACTAAAATTTCATTCTTGGGTTACTTAATTAGTAAAGATTTTCTTTGGATTTTCCAACTACTTTAACAATACTATGTTAAACATAATTTTACTATAATTCTGTTAAAATATTATAAAATTAAGTAGAAGCTATTGATTAAAAAGAATCATATTAATTATTTTTATTATTTAAATATGACATGATAATTGATGTTGTCTATTTTATATATTTATACTATGTGCTTATTTATGATGAATAAACTCATGACATACACATTAGTTAAAGGTTCTTTTTGATTATTCCTTAATTTACTAGGGTTCTCTTTGTGTGCTTGATAAGGGATACACATTCTTTTCTCATTTTTGTGATGCTAGGGATTGTACCCAGGGCCTTATGAATGCTAGGTATGCACTCTACAACAGAATGACTCTATCACTGAGCTATACTCTAATGTTACACACAACACCATTGTGTGCATTAAATAAATATTCTCATATTTAGATAATTAGCTTATACGTTTTAGCAGTATTGTATTCAACATTGTGATGAAAAATGTACACATACAATATTCAGCTGTTATTCAATTATAAAATTAGAATAATTTCTTTAAATGGAATTAGCAAATCAAAATGTGTACATTTAATGCATATGTATATTTAGTGATAGTATGTTATTAAACTGTATTACTAAAGAAATTTATGAGTTCAGTCCTCAAAAAAGGGTGTATAGTGTTCCAATTTTACTCTACCCTCATCAATATTCTTTTTAGCTAATTCTTAAGACCAGTATTTCTTAATTTTAATACTACCAATGTTTGGACCAGATAATTTTTTTTTGTAATTTTGAGATAAAAAAATATAATACAAACATTTTAAACTTTTGTGTGGTAACTTTTATCATTTTTTCCTTTTTCTCATTTTATTTTGAACATACACATAATAAGTTCAAAATTATAAAATTAGAACCTATATTTAATGTTTTTATTTATTTCATAACATTGATTTTGTTTTCTTTTTTGTAAGAACACAATTAGTGTCTTGGTATTTTACAAGTAACAACAAATAACTACTCAGTTTTATCATCACCAATGATTAAAAGGTATTCTTCTCACACATGATTAGAAATGGCAACATAATCATACTTTATATATTTCAGGCTATTTTTTAACTATATACTCTATTCATTAAATTGTCTACTTATTCTGGAGAAATTCTGTAACATTTTAACTACTAAAAACTCATTTTTGTAATTTGATTACTATGAGGTATTGCTTACTGAAAACTGATATGTTCTAATAAGATTGTATTGGCTTTATCCTCATTGCTATAAAGGAAAGAGAATTAGTTGTGTTTCCATGACTGTGGGTATGCAAGTTTTATCATGTTGTATGTTGATGTTGGAAAAAACTTCTTTTTTCTTAAGGATAAATATCTGTCACATTTCAAGAATAACATTTTAAATTTAGAAGTGAGGTAATTTCATCTGTATGTTAATTTCCATGAATAATAAAAATATATATTTGAAGTTAAAATTTGAAAGAAGTATGGTATGTTATTCATAAATAATATTGAATTTTTTCAACCAGAGAAGCATATAATTCAGTATTCCCACATTTCAAAAGCACTTATTTTCCAGGCCTATTTCTTCTTCAGGTAAATGTATACACCTTAAACTATAATTTCAAAATTTACTTGTTCTTGGGGCTATGTTGGTGGCTTAATGGTGGAGCCCATGCCTAGTATGTGTGAGGCACTGGTTTTGAATCTCAGCCCTACATATAAATAAATAAAGGTCCATTGACAACTAAAAAATATATACAAAAAAAAATTTTACTTCTTCTTGATGAAGCTCTTCATGCAAGTGAATTATCATGCATTTTATATTCAAAGAAATTTGGAAATATATGTGTCTGTATCCACAGTGTTTACACATAAATTAACACATACATATTTAGATAATGCGAAAAATGTTTCTCAATATTGGATTTCGGTCTGTGTATCTCTTTTCAAGAGTTTCTATTTGTCTTTGATTTTCTGCAGTTTAAATATTATATGCCTTGGATTGTGTATGTGATGGTTAATTTTAATTTTTAAACTGCTTCATGTTCTCTGATGTTCTGAAATCTGTTAATATTTGTGACTAATTATGGAAACCTTGAGACATCATTATGTTTTTTCTTCTGCCCCATTTAATCTTTCCTGTCCTGTTGGTTTTCTAATTACACTTGTTAGACATTTGGAGGCCGTCTCACATTTCTTGGATATCATATACTGCTTTCAATTTTTCAGTCTCCACATTTCAATTACTATCTATAATACAAACAATAGGTTTGCAAAAGAGTCTACAGTTTCTGATAGTGGACAAAGAGAGAACTGGGAGTGGGGTATATGATGAAATGTTAAGGAGGTTAAGAGGTGAGAGTATAGCATTATTAGATCTTAGGAAGATGAAAGAGGAATCAAAAGATGTTGGCAGGTAGCCGCAGGAAAGAGAAAAAGAGACTTTGCGGAGACAGGTAAGTGAGAAGAAAATTAATAGAGAGAGAGAGCACAATATATATATATATATATATATATATATATATATATATATATATATATATATATATATATTATTAAGAAAAAAAATAATGTAAAAATAAAAGATACAAGAATATGCAAGACAACGGTAATATACTATTCAGACATCCCAGACCTCAGTAGCCTAATGCACAAAACATACTTGGTTTTACAAAAATGTTGGGGATGTAAGGACAAAAAAAGAGAGACAGAGGAAAGAATTTTTAAAAGAGAGAGAGAAAAAAATCTCAAAGGAAAATTAACAGATTGTTTCTTCGCAGTTCAGTATTTTTCCTGCTTCCCTTCTCATCATGTAGATGAGGTTGTCTGTTTGCTGTTATCTCCACCCTCAGTATGGTGAAGGTTATTAGGGCGGGAGGGTTTGTCCTAGAGGTGGAACTCCTGGAGGTGAGGTATAGCACTTGCTGGTCTCACTTGGTAGATGGCATACAAGGATCTTATTTAGGGCCCGCTCATGTGATGTGGGTACCTGGTCTTATTCCCTTATATTGCCTGTAGGTCTCATAAATCCTGGTCTCTAATTTAGTCTCTAAACTGTATCTCACTTACCCCCTCCTTTTCTACTTCCCAATCAAAAACCTCTCTCTATGGAAGTCCTGTGCACTGCACCCTGGGGCCTCTGCACCTGTTTTGTATTGGGTTGATCAGGACCTGGCTATGCAAGCTAAGGGATGGCTACATAGCTGAAGTGCTGTGGTGGGTTAGTGACTGTGTGTGTGTGTGTGTGTGTGTGTGTGTGTGTGTGTGTTAGGAGGTTGGAGTTGGGGGACTTAGTTACCCTGATTTTGCTTGTAGGCCCCAGCTGGTGTCTCAGGAGGAGAGAGTTGTCCCAGTTGATAGGAGTGACAAGGAATGCAGTCTTCCTCTAGTGCACCATCTTGGATCTCCCTTCTACTTTCTTTAGTGTTCTATTTTTCTTTCGACTTTTGACTTTGGACTATGGAGTACCCTGAAAGAGATTTTGTACCTTCCAGCTCTATTATCTGTATTCTACTGCTATTATATCACAGCACTGTTGTGCTCTGAAAAATAGTGGGGGAAATGGGATGTTTTATAATCATCTGATTACTTCTCAAACTTTCAGTGAGCATGTATGAGAGGGCTGCTATCCTCACAAGTCTTTTTCCCTTTAATTTCCATTCTCCTTTTTCCTGACAACAGAATTACTAATACAATTCTTTAAAAGTTGGCACCTGCTGATGGTACTCTATCTACTATGTAAAACAGAAAGGAGACTGATGGCCTGGGAGGAATTCTTTTAAGGGGCCATGATTTAGTTATGACAAAGTCGTATTCTCCAGAATGTATGCTTTCTTTATGTAGAAAGTTTTGGGGCATGTATCACTTTAATTACTCTTTCTCTCTCTCTGTCAGAGCTGAAAGAGAATTATTCTCAGTTCCTAACAACAAGAATTTGGTGAAATTGAAAAGAGAAAAACTAATGAAAGAATGTCAGGGTCCCACTATGATTTTAGCCTCTTGGAGATTTTCTCTCACCCACAAAACCCTGTTCAGCCCCCCAAAATTCATCAAAATTATTCTTTAATAAATGCTCCTACCAATTTATATCCCCAGTGGCATTTGTTCCAGGTAAGCAGATCTTAGCCGTAGCTGGATTTTTTTCTCTCTCTCTAGATTTCAAGTTATAGGCAATTTGACCTACGCCTTATTTCTCTGATGAGTCTAAGATAAATAATTGATTCATAACTTTTTCCTGTTATTAAAATGGACATCATAAAACCCAAGCTCTTTATGTATCAGAGTGAAACTAATGACCTTTTTCTGGAAACTTTTGACATTTTTTGATAATTTGATAAACGGAAGGAATCTTTGCTCATGGGAAAAATATATGTACACAATATTTTAAACAAAGTTTTGAGATGTATAGGAAATTTTTATACATGAAATTTTTATAATGACTTGGTCAGAGGAATGTAAAATATTCAATAGATTACTACTAAAAAATAATTGCTGGTATATAGTCAGAAATTAAAATGTAAGCAAGAATCATAGTAATGTAGTAGAAGTAGAACCAGAGACAGATCAAAGAATAAAAAAGGTGAATTAGGATGCTTAAAAGAGAAAAACATGTTAAGTTACTGTGTAACTTTTTACTATAGACACTCTAAGTCATACTTATTTCTATAAACAAAAACGTTTTCATTTTCTGTTAAAAATGTTTTTCCTAACACTGAAAGATAAGTATTGTATGCCTTCATACATTTAATTATATTTCAAGGAACTTACCTCTGTAGTTGAGATGAAAACACATTTGAATCTTACATCTTGAATACAAATATACACCCATGAAGTGAAACATATGTTATTCTAATATAAACTGTTTAAATATATTTTGGGTATTTGCATGTAAATGTTTGAGTGATGAGTCAGCATGGTTACACTAGCTACAAATATTATTTAATGATGTCATGTGAAATAAATTACATCTTAGAAAGATACAGAAAGACATTTGGTATGCTTTCTCCCACATGGAGTAATAAAATGGGTTATGTATTTGTAAAACACAGTTTCACTTGTTTAAAAATAAACTTAATGTTTGTAGAAAGTCAAACATAGCTACTTATAATGGTTCTAAATATCTTTAATTGTATGTATAATAAATCTGAACATTTTTAGCATGACTAAGTATAACATTAGTGATTTTTAATGATTTAAAACAGAAGCTCAAAAACTAAGAGCATGCACTGTACATATTTATGTCATATTTGTCTTAAAGCAAGTACATCAGCATCTAAATAAAATACATGTAAAATATAAATAAGCTTATAAAAGATACCAAAATGTAATACTATAGTTTTCTACACGGAGGAATGATGAAATAGAAAAGATTGGTATGATAAAATAATTTTTATAGGATATGGAATTATGATGATATTTATTGAAGTGCATCTTAATACAATCTTCAGATTATCAATTTCAGAATTTTTATTGAAAAGTCAAGATTTTATATTTTGTGATTTTTAGTACTTATATCTTCTCAAATTTTTCCTGAGGAGGTAAGTTCATATCTTTCAAAATTACTTGACTAAAATTTAATTTGGATTAAAATGTATAATGCATAAAATTTAAAACAACTTATTTAAATATTTATTAAATAAAGTATAGTCAAGTGTATTTTCAGAAAAATACTCTTTGAATATTAAAAAAGATTATCTAGAATTAAATTCATTCAGTAAAAATAAGTCTGTCAACACTGTTAAATGACAGGAAAACAATTTCTAAAAACTATAAATAGCATAAGATATTTGTGTCAATTAAGACACACACTTGTGGAGATATTTTGTCTTGTATAGATTATTAACAATTTTTCTCTTGCTGGTGAATTTCAGGTGATTTTTTTCTTATCTTTATATCTTAAAGCATTATTAATATACAGCTCACAGAATATAAAATTTACTTATGTAAAGTGTATAACAGTGATTTTTAATCTAGTTGTAGAGTTATAAAACTATTTCTTATATTTTCATCATTTCAAAATTAAAAAACAACTTATACACCTTAGAAATCATTCCTCACTCCTCTGTATCCAAATGCTTGGCAACCATTAATCTACTGTTCATCTATATGAGTATTCTCTTTTCTGATAAATGTTTCTGTAAATCTAAAACTGCTCTAAAAATAAAATCTATTATTCTGAATAAATGAAATTGCTCATAGGCACATTACTTCCATATAAACAAAGTACAGTTCATTGGCAAATGAAATGTTGTATACAATGTATAGATTAATAAAAATATAAGACACTTTTAAATATTGTATGAAGGCAAAAAAGAAATGAACATTAAAATTTAGAATAATAATTATTCTCCATTGTATATGCTTAAACTCATATTCTTAACTCCAGCAATTGACCCCTAATTTTAATTTATTTACTTTTCTTTAATTGGCTTCTAGTCATTCACTGCTTATTCCCTAATTTTGAGCAAAGCAATACCTATTAAATAGCTAATGAATGCTACTTAAGTACCTGATTGTTAGTATGACAATATAATTAAATGGGGTGGGGGAGACAAAATCTTTATGATTACACATCTTCAGGGACTCTATCACCTATGTGATTGTTCAGCAATACATTAGTTAACAGTAAACTAATAAGCTGTACAAGAGGTTCAAAATTCAGCATACTTGTAAAATCAAATAAAAACAATCTGTATCTTGGAGTGTTTTTATTGTGAATATATAACTAATATTGCATTATTAGAAAAAGATACAAGCTTAATTAAGATATGGAGAATTCAGGCTTACTGACTTTATCTAATATTAATAAATTAGATGATATTGACCAATTCAGTGAGGACTTTCCTTTGTGTTGGGTAGTAGCAGAAGAAGTTATTTTTTCCAATAAATACTAACTTTTAGTTGAACCTGAAATAAAGCAGAGGCTAAATTTAGTTGAAAAACTAAATTTTCTCAAGGAAAAATATGAGATTATATATAAATTCAATTATAAGTACTGAATTGATACTGGAAATAATAAAAAAGCCTCATAACTAGAATAAAAGGCTATGTATCATAAACCATTATATAATTAAGTGAATATATATGTACATTATATGCATATGTATATACATATGTGTATATATATATATATATATATATATATATATATATATATTTGATTTTAGGAAATATCCCCTCACCTCAAATCACCATATCATTTATTATTTTTTTCAAATATGAACTAAATTAAACATGTACCTCTTTTTTACATCAAAGAGCCTATATATTGTATAGTTGTGTCTTCAAGCATATGAATTAAAGAGATAGGTGGTATTATACTGGACAATTTAAATAGTCAACCATGTGCAAACAAAGATTAACTATTAGCTTTCAAACAAAAATTTTGAATAGTTAAGAAGTTACATGTTTTACAGAATAAATTTATAATAAAGGTGTGTTCAGAAAAGGCAGTGAAAGGATTATAAAGAAGTTCATGATAGAGCTGGCAAAAGAATCCTTGAAGAGAAAAGGAAACATTATCAAGTTTTGAGATCATGCTTATAGAATTAAGATGGATGTAACAGGGCATAAAATTACATATAAAAAGAAAGATTAGTATATTATATAAATAAAAAGAGAAAATTTAAGACCTAATTTTATCTACTAGTTTTGAACAGAAAGGAACAAGAGATATTTAGGATATAGAAAAGACTGTAGGTGGAAATGAATATGGCTATGCAAGAGAAATTATCATTGAGTTTGACTTTCAAGTTTCTAATTTGAGAAACAAGGATTGTGGAGTCACTCACCACGATGGGATATGTAGAAGAATAAACAAGTAGAATTGATAGTGATTGAGACTGAGGTGGGCAATAGGAAATAGATGACAGGACATGAAGAAGGATAAAAGACAGATACAATTTTTAATTTTCAGTCTTGTTAGGTTTTGAAGCACTCTGGTTATTTTTGAGAAGCTGTGTCCAATAAGCCATTGTATGTGAGACACTTGAAGCTACAGATTTGAGAATCATTAGCATATCGATTGTAGTTTAAGACAGCAAAATCTTTACATATGAAGAAAGGATAAATGAGAACAAAAACTCATAGAAACCGCATTGGTGAACATTGAAAGAAAAATGTACAGTGATAGCTCTAGTCTCTCAGAGAAATAGGGGAATCGAGGTGGAAATGTTTTACCAATTCTGAGAAATAAGAAAGCTTCAAAAAAGTAGTCAAGAACATCCAAATACCTTATAGTCCAGTGAGATAAAAACAATATGAGGAATCAAAGAAGGCTTTTTCTTGTTAACACAAAAGTCATGAAGGTCTTTATTTGTCTATCATCATAGGCCAGTAAGACTGTCATGGCACTGATCCAGCCTTTTTTCAACTCTCAAAAATGTGTACATACATTTGTGCACACAGACAAGCTACAATTATGGAAAAAGTATTACAACTACCAGAGTTTTGTTGGTGTAGTGAGGAAACCATACTACAATTCTGATGAAATGATAAAAGGTGAATTTTATTAAATGATAAAATGATATCAAAATGATAATTTTGATGTAATGATAAACATTGAATTTTCAACAAATTTGAAAGTTATTATAAAGACTGTGGAGTTTAAAAGAGAGAATCAAAATATAAAGGAAATCAGTTATTCAATTATATTTGCATAACTTGGTCAGTTTATGAAAGTAATAGTATGCATACTTCTATATTCATATTACATATGAAAATGTATACTTAGTGATTTAAATAATGCTATTTTTAAACCTCTTATAGAAAAATTATGTAAAAAATATGAGTGAATTCTCTTAAAATTTCTAGATGCAAAGGACTTTTCCATAAATATATGTGGGCACACAAGAAGTTATGAAAATTCATTATAATACTTCATACATTCCCAAAAGGAACATTATTAATTACATTTTTGTTCATCCACTGAGTTAAGCTCATAAAACACTAAACTTTTAAAGTAAGAAACTAATTAATTTGAACCCGGTACAGTAAGACATGCCTATAACCCCAGCAGTTAAGGAGGTTGAGGAAGGAGGATTGTAAGTTTGAGACAAGCCACAGCATCTTGGCAAGGTCCTAAGCAACTTAGCAAAACTCTGTCGCCAACTAAAAAATTAAAAGTACTGGGGATATAACTCAGTGGTAAAGCACACCTGGGTTCAATTCCCAGTACCACAAAAAAAAAATAATAATCAACTTGTTAAGTAGTCAAAGAAAATATTAAATGAAGAAACATGCTACATATACAATTTTATAAAGTGATTCAAAATTTATCATTTCATCCAATTGATATGATTCATGGAAATGACAAAGAAAGTTTGAAATTCATAAGGTTCAGTGTAGCATCAAGAATACCTTACTTCAGCTTATTAACAAAATGAGTATGTATTGAAGATCTAAAAGAGAATAAAAACAATATGTACAAATATATCTGCTGCAAAAATTACACAAGTCTCAAATGTCATACTACAAAGAAAAAAAAACAAATACATTTAATAACATGAAAAATAAAAAAGTCTACTTTATATTAAAGCATACAAAGTGAAAAGAAAAGCCAGAGAGAGAAAAGGGGGGATATTCAATCCTTAAAAAGATGAAGTAAGTATTTGGCTATTAAATGACTTCTATGAAGCAAGAGAAAAATCAAATAATCTATAAGAACCAGGCAAGGGGCTAGGGTTGTGGTTCAGTGATAAAGCGCTCACCTCTCACGTGCAAGGTGCTGGATTGGATACTCAGCCCCACATAAAAATAAATAAATAAAATAAAGGTATAAAAATAAAAAAAGAACCAGGCAAATGATATGAACAATCAATTTATGGAAAATATATTTAAAACTAGTAAACATGAAAATGTACTCAATGTCACTAGAAATTAGAGAAATATATTTAAAATAAAAAGATCTGTCTTCTCACCAATTACCTTAGCAAAATTAAAATTTACATAATAGTATCGTATCGGTGGTTGAAGGTTTGGAAAACAATTATTTATACATGTTTTGGAGAATGTAATTTGATATACAAATTTGTAGAAAGTTTGGCCACAACTAATAAATTTGAAGCTGTTTATACTCTATGACACATAAAATAACTCTTTTGGAATTATTTTTAATTGAAAATAAAATAAATAAATTCTTGATTATTATTTCCTATGAACAACTAAACTATGGTTTATTCACATCTTTGAGAACTATTACCAATCATTTAAAATCACTGAAATAGTAGCGAATGTAAAGCCATAAATAAATATCAAAATATTTGGGTGAAAAATGAACTGAAAAATGACACATTTACTGTTATGCCATCTATGAAATTGTAAAGCCTAAAGTGATATTTTCATATGTCTATACGTGCATATACATATAAGAATGTTTTATAAATATATGGGAGAAATTTATATTTACCTCAAGTAAGAACTTAGATACAGGAAAGAAAGTTTTTTGGGGGGCGTGGAGAAGTATCAGGGATTGAACTCAGGGACTCAACCACTGAGCCACACAACCAGCTCTATTTTATATTTGTTTAGAGACAGGGTCTCACTGAGTTGCTTAGAATCTCACTCTTGCTGAGGCTGGCTTTAAATGCATGACCCTCGTGTCTCAGCCTCCCAAACTGCTGGGATTATAGGCATGCCCCACCAAGCCAAGCCAGAAAGAATTGAGAAATTATAGTTACATTTGTATACTTTAGTACCAAAAAAAAAAAATTGAAACATATGTAGTAAAATATACAGGACATCTAATTTCCATACTTCTTTATGTGATCTATTCCTATATGGTGTGTTATAATTACATAATATTTGTTAATGGTATCTCTTATTTCCATTTGATATAAAGCTATATCATAACTATTAGTACATGCATGATATAAACAATGATTCATATTCCAAGTTCTTTTTATCCTTGCACTTACAGACTAGTGAACACATTTTACTCTTTTATAATAAGCAGACACAGTAATAATAATAAAGTGTGATACATAAACCCCATGACAGCTGGCCTGAATTCCCAGTATTTTCTATTGCACTCAGAACAGTGTATGGTATACAATGAGGGTAAAAAATTAATTAATTAATATTTCCTGTGTTCTCAGAGGTGGTATAAATCACGTAGTTTGTCAGAAATATTTCTTACCTAAAAGTAGCTGCTTTATAAAGAAAAATTTCAGAACTCAACAAAATAGTTCACATGACATACAGAGTAAAAAGGGGCAACTGTAGATTGTGATGGAGAGGAACCATGTGGGGAGTAATCGAACTTATTGTCTGCTTTATCACCTCTGATGATATAAAAATGGCATAAAATAAGGAGAGATGACTGTATAAATAGATAATAGAAGTACTTAGGGATGACAAGTATATTTCATGTTTTGAAATGTTAAATTTCATAAGATGTTCCATTTCATGGGGAAAAAGATGGAGTGGGTATACTTTCCAAACTGAGGTGTGGGCACATCACTTCCCTGTAATCTGCTTGACTGTACATGGATGCCATCGTACCCCGATCTGTGTGCAGCACTTGATACCTACATGACTCACTGTACAAATGGTTTTAACCTTTCCTTATTATAAGAAATGGTTATTTTGGGTTGCATATATTACCTCTTCATCTTTTTTGGGACACAGTAACATAGAAAAGGAGACAGTGACTTATGTGCTTTAAAAATAAGAGCACAAAAGAATGGATAGAGAGACTGAATCAGAACATTCTGAGATTTAACAGAGTGAATTGCAGGTGCATATTTTTAAACTGGAACATCACCTCAGATTAACTTGCCTGACCATTTCCTAGCATTCATGTCTCTTAAAGAAAGAGTATATTGATGAATTCTCTTTGTCTGTTTATGTTTTATTTTAAATTTGGTTAATGATGATTTGTCAAAAAAAAAAAAAAAAAGAAACAGAGCAAAGCTCATGATGTTTGAATCATGCCTGGAAATAAAGATAGCTCTTGGAACATTGGACTTTAAAGCTATTCAGTACAAAATTGATGACTTGACCTTTGATCTAACCTTCTATATTATTAGTAACTTTCATTAACACTGTTCTTCAAATGTATATTTGTGTGCAACTGGAGTCTGTGAGTGTCTCTCTGTGTTTGGGTACAGCAGGGAAGGGGAGAATTTCGCTTTGACAAGAAAGAAACAGCAGCTACATCTGCTAAGTTTCTGTTTCTATAAAAAGAATACCTGCTAGCCTGCTGACATGAGCCAGACTAAACTGCAATGTTGGAAGATTAAGGCCAGCTGGTGTTTTTCCAGTTGATTTGCATTTTTTTGGGAGCTCAAGGTGATCCCCTTTTAATTTTGATGGCTCTCCATGATTCAGAAAGTTGGCATCTTAGGAAGTTAGTAAAGTTATGTCTGTTTTTTAAAGATATAAGAAATCAAGTCTGAAATAACACAAATAGAAATGATTAACATCAAAGTAGTTAATTTGCAGTAATTGCTACATAAATGTTTACCTTGTTGATTAAGTCTAACTATTTATAAATGGCCTAAATATAGTCCATATCCTAAATATGTGTGGGAATGATATAAGAATATACATGAAGACATTATATCCCTACTTAGAAGGAAGGAAACTTTCCAAATCAATGAAAGAGAAATTTGCAATAAAAATTGGACTGGATTCAAGAAAAACAAGTTCCATAAGCCCATTAGGCAAAATATCACTTTCTTAATTTCTCATACAGATGATTACGGCCCATTTCCTTCATATTTGTCCTCCCTCCTTCTGCAAATACCTACCACCACCACTATAACCACCATTTTTAGGCCTTAACTCTCCCCTTATGTTACTTGTATTCTGAGAAAAAGGTATGATTTCTCAACATTTCAAATGTCTATAGAGGCTATTTGTTGTATGGTTGACCTGTGCTCATCACATTTTTTTTACTATATATTTATCTGTAATTGCTGACATACATAAATAATTTATTTAAGTAAACATTATGGAAACTTATTTGTGTTTAGTTTTCTCAAGATTAGTCTTATATGCACATCACATAAACTTATAAGACATCAAAATCATTTGCATTATAAAGTATGAATTATAAAACCTAACAATTATATTGATAAAGACTGTCAATATACACATAACAATATATACTATTGTTTAAAAGTATTTTAAAAGAATAGTCATTCCTACAAATGGCTCAAACAATCCTATACTAAATGTCAAAAGTTAGACTTGGAGGCATTATTTTATAAATTTATTTGTATTGATTTTATTGAAGTAACTTACATTTTTAAAGGACATGGTAGTATGGTTTGGAAGTGAGGTGTACCCTAAAAGCTCGCATGGGAGACAGTGCAAGAAGTTCAGAAAAGAAATGATTGGTTTACAAGAGCTTTGAGAAAATTAAAGAATCAATCACCTCATGGGATTAATTGTTGGGTGACTGAAGGCTGGTGGGGAGTGGCTGGAGGAGATGGGGCATTGGGGTGTGGCTTCGGGATATACATTTGTATCTGGCAAGTGGAGTATCTCTGCTTTCTGATCATCATGTGAGACACTTTCTCTGCCACACTATTCTGCCATGATGTTCTGCCTCACCTTGAGGGCTCAGGAATGGAGCCAGCCTTCTATGGATTAAGACCTCTCAAACCGTGAGCTCTCAAACTTTTCCTTCTCTACAGTTGTTCTGATCAGGTCTTTTAGTCAGGGCAGCGAAAAAGCTGACTAAAATACATGGCTAAATTTGTTTCCCTGCTGTTCTCGCATCACTACTTAGGAAGTCACAGAATATACTTTCTATTTACTGTGAACATTTTTAATTACTAAAATATGAGACAATACTTTAGAGGTTGTATTCCTGTAGAAACCAGGTAGATCAAGAAGTGAAAGAAATTTTATTTTTTCTTACTGTACTTTCAGTAATTGATCTTATCAAGTAAAGCTCTTTGTTTAGTATTATAAGTGCTTAGTTACACAGTAGTTTGCTCATCTGAGACTTGGTCTTTAGCCACCATATTTTAAACTATCATATACTACTTGCACAGAAAAATATGAATTACTTTGGCTTGCATTTCGGGAATTTAACCCTTATTTTAGGCAGTTGTCATAACTATGTACAGAGTGATTTGACTCCATGAAAAGTCTTCTGAAGTCAATCAAAGCTATGAGTCTAACATATTTATGAGATCCTTCTTATTTAATCATGTCTTGAAATAAGAATAGTTCTTTGCATACAATTCAGTTAATTCTTGTACTGTGGAATAAAGTTTATATGTTGATAGGTAATATCTATATACTTGTTCCAAGAAATGAAAGAAAAATATGAAAACACAAGCTTATTGATTCTAGTAATTATTTCATTATAAAGAACATTCATTTCATACTAATATGTGTTAGATAGTTACTTAGAAAAAATAAGTTTGAATTAATTTAATATAATTTAATTTATAATAGAACTGAAGATAACAGATAAATTTAGTCAAGACCTATTGTAGGTTTTAGACTTTGATGTCAATAATCAAGATTTTTGTAGGTTAAGATTAATTATATATGAAATATTAATAAGATACTTGAGGTCTTTTTAAAGTGGTCTTGTGACAACCTCTAAATAGAATTATTTGAAAATCTGGGACTATTTACTTTGAAGGAAAGCAATTTAAACTGCAACATTGAGTATAGTGTTCCTAAGTTGTAACTTGAAAGTCATTATACACTCAATAAAACTATGACTTCCTGCAATACAAAAATCTCACCAAATAATTATATAAGTATTTTATGTACTAATGAACTCTTTAAAATTGAATACATGTAAATGTGTATTAAGGGATACATAAAAGTGAAGAAGAGTGCTGAGAAAATAGACTTTAATGGTTATTAAGGAACCATTTTTGTTTATTAGGTAAATAGAGATATTAAAAATACCGTTAATATATACTGCTGAAAAGATGAAAAGGGGAATATTTTGTAGCACTCTAGTGTAATGGAAACATGGACAAGGTTGCCTCACTAAATTAGCTTTCAACAGCACTTCCTCAAATTACCTACCTCATAAGCTGAGCAAAGTTAAAACAGTCTGAGTCATAATTCTGTCATTTATAAAATAGCACCTTTTCATAAAATTTTGAGAATAAAGTTAGATAAAGTTAAAAGTGTTACCATAGTGTTAGTAAATAGTCAAAGCTTAATAAATATTTATTTCTTAACAATTTAATGTTAGATAGCAACTTAGTTTTAATGTTGAATGTTTATTAGAGTAAACTAGGTGTTATTCTAAACTAGGTGAATTCTTATGATTGCTAAACTAAGAACTAGAGAGGAAGATAGGTAGTCAAAACAATGAAAACACAAAATTCAAGATATTAATACTTTAGGTTAAGAAGCAGATATGTAGCATTAGTAATGTTACACTTTATATCATAATTATCATATTATTTTGTAAATTATATGTTGTTATAATATTCAATCATAAATTTTTTAAAAATTAAAAACAATATTTTTACATTAATGAATTTTAAGATCTTACAAAATCTATGGGACACTATTAAAGCACAGCTTAGAGGGAAATTTGTAGCTTTAAATGTTTGTAGGATAAGAAGAAAGATCTCTATATTAAAATTAAAGTTACTATGTTGAAAGAAAAAAAATGAGTAAAAAAAAACAAAGACATGAAGCACACAAGAAATTATTGAAGCAATTATCAATGAAATTTATAATAAAAAATAAAAAATCCATCAAATTAAAAGGTAATTTATTGAAAAAAGAAAAAGCTTAAGACAAAAATAACCAATGCTAGAAATGAAAGTGAACATATCACAACTGAGTACAGAAAATTGTGTGTGTAAGCAGAGACTACTGTAAAAAGCTCTTGACCATCACGTTTACAATTCAATATAAGTGAACCAAAAATTTCTTGAAAGGCAGTATCAAAATTCACTATATTGAATATATTCAGTCTGATATTTACTAAAGAAATTAGATTTCTAATAAAATATTTTCAAAAAAGAAAAATACTCATATTTGTTAGAGTCTGTAAACAAGTCAAGATGGCGCCTGGCATTTTGCCAGAGGGAGTGGTTTGTGAAGTAATGTCAGGGAGCCATTAAGTGTGGAGATTCCTTATTGGTTGACTGCTGTATCTATTTTTTGTTAATTAAGATAAGCTGTGTGGAATGTATACATACCCCTCCTGTCCTACAATAAATGGCTCCCACTCCTGCTGCTGTATCAATGTACACAAGTTCCTCGTCACCCCAGGTTAATTTGCCCAGCCAGCTGGGCTGCGGCACATATTCACATATTTTCACTGAAAAAATTCTACAAAATGTTATGAAATCCCTAGGAAATTCTATTAAATAACAATGACAGCACATAATGAGCAAGTGGAGTTCATTTCAAGAATGAAAGTGTTTGCTCAGCATTAAGAAATTGATCAATATCTTTTTTTGTTTCTTTTGAATTTTCTCACTCTTTTTACATCATTCCTAATTTTTTCATTTATTAATTTTTAAAAATTATTTATAACTTTTTTATATCATTCTATATTTTCCCTTTCTCTTTGGTTGATGACGGTGTTGTTGTGGTTGTTGTTTTTATTTGGTTTCTGCCTTTATTATTACTTTTTTTCTCTCATCTTTCTTTGCATATGAAAAGGAGAGAGCCTTGCTCTCTGAGAAGGGTCACTAAATTCTCTGCTACTAAACTACAATCTTAGCTGAGAGGAATTGAATCTTGCTCTAGTTATGACCTAGTCCCACTCAAACCCTTGCAAATATATCAATTTGAAAAATTGAGAGGATAAAAACTCCCAGCCAATGACATGACCCATCACAGACATGAAAAAAGGGGATTCTGAAATTCTGCCCTTGGACACTCACCTCCCTAGCAACAGCACAGAGAAATAAAACGATTGTTGGAGGTCCCACACCCAGAAGGGCCTTCAGCAATAGGTGTTCCCATACCTATCAGATCGTAATCTGATGGCAAGAGTGCAAGTGAGAGTCAGAGAATGAAAGCTGTCAACCTGATTCCTGCCTCTTTCTGTGAATCTCTGACTGTACCAGTGTCTAAACAGAGGATAAAAGAAGATAAAAACAGAACCAGCATCACAATTAGAAAACCCCGTAGAAAATCCTGTATATGCCCCAGGAAACCCCACAAACCTGATAGGGGCTTCCAATCCCAATGTAGGAGTAAGAACAGAGGGTGCACACTCCTACATGCACTGTTGTCTACATCACACCAGCCTTAACTGACAGAGGGACTCCACTCTTTTGAAACCTGCAGAGAAAATGAGTCCCTCTTGCTGCAACACAGTATGTTCTATGTAAAAAGTCACTAATCACAGCCAGAGCCACAGGGACTCTGTACTATGAAATCTACCTAGTATTACAGGATACAATGTCAAGAGAAAGCTATTTAGTAGCAAGACCCTATGTAAGCGGGGAAGAGATATCCATCCCAACAAATGTGAAAACTCCAATATAGAGACAAGGGAAATATCAAAGAGTAAGGCAACACAACTGCCAAAGCTGGTAACAGTGCAGGAGGATGTCAACGGTAAGGACTGATGGAAAATTTCCATAGAATCCAGAGAATGCCAACAATAGCTGAATAAATAAAGGAAGACAAAACAAGGTATAAATGAACACTTCTGTAAGAGAGAGAGATTTCAAATAAGAAACAAATTGAAATCCTGGAAACAAAAAGATGAGTAATTCAGATGAAAATCTCAATTGAAAGCCTCAAAAACAGATACAATGACACAGAAGAAAGGGTATTGAAGCTAGGATACAATTCAGCCAAAATAGTACCTTCCCACAGGAATAAAGGAAAAACAATGAAAGGAAATTTAAAAAGAGAAAGAGAGAGAATGAAGAGAATATGTAGATCTCTGGGACATATTTAAGAGTTCAAACACTCAAATAATCAGCATATCAGAGGGAAAATAGCTATATGCTGAGGGCATAGAAAACCTACTTAGTGAAATAATAGCATAACATGTCACATATCTTCAGGTGTGACAATTCAGGTGCAGGAGGCATTTAGAAAGGCAACAGACAGACCCTGAAAAGAACCTCTCCAGGACACAAAGCTAAAGTGCCAAAATACAGAACAAACAAAGAATGTTAAAAGGGACTAGAGAGAAGTGCCAAGTTGTATTTAAAGGTAAAAGCATTCAAAATAATATCATGTTTCTCAACAGGAAAATCTAACTGCCAAGAGGCTGTAGAATGATGTATTTCAAGTGTGGAAAGAAAATAACTGCCTATCCATATTACTATACTCCAACAAAAGTTCTTCAGAATCAAAAGGTGAATAAAGGCTTTCCAGATATTCATGAACTAAGGGAATTTATGTCTACCAAAGAAGTACAGAAGATGCTAAAGAAAATTCTACACTCAGAGTAGGAATAAAAATTAACCTAGTCTTAAGAACTTGGAAAAGAATAAACCCCACTGGAAGAATAGGCACACATATGAGAAAGGGAAAAGAACTTTATCAATATGGTAAACCCTCAAATATCACAGATAAATAGGAAAGGAAGAAATGAGCACAGAATATTAAACAACCTGAAGAAAATTAACAAAACCACAGGAAGAAATGGATAATTACAAAAATGACTCCAAATGTAAGCAGTTGAATCATCAATTTATAGATGCAGACTAGGTGGCTGTATTGAAAAACAAGATTCAGGAATATGCTGTCTGCAAGAAACTTGCCTCATTGGCAAAGACATAAACAGATGGAAAGTGAAAGGATGCAATATTTCAAGCAAAGGAAATCTGAAATCAAGCAGGAATACTGGTGCTTATACCCCCCTGCAATATATATATATATATATATATATATTTTTTTTTAAGCAAATATTAAAAGAGACACAAAGAGGGTAATAATATAATGATTAAGAAAAAGTTCTGCAAGGAGATAGACTGATTACGTGTATGTGTATGTGTGTGTATGTGTGTGTGTGTATGAAATATGTTTAACAGTTAATAAACACTACCAGATATATTACAAGAGATAGATGCCAAACAATAACATTGAGTGACAAAATATCACTCTCAACAATATGTGTATCATCCAGACTAAAAATCTTATAATAAAACATGAGATTTAAATTTCATTATATATCAAATGGACTTAACAGACACTTAGAGAATATTCCATATGACAGCTTTAGAATACACAAATAGATCATATGCGAAGACATAATGCATGCTGAAAAATCTTGAAATAATTTCTTGCAGATTAATTCTAGAAATCAAAGGATAATTAGGCACTATTTAGGTAAAAATAAAAAGTATATGTCAATAAATCTGGAGACCTTGAAAAAATGGAAAAATTTCTTAACTCATGACATTTCCAAATTGAATAAAGAATATATAAAAAGTCTAAATAGATAAGTAACCACTCAAGATACTGAGGCAGCCATACAAGTGATCCAAACAAGTAAAATGCAATAGATTCACTGCTCAATTTTACCAGACTTTTAAAGAACTAATACAAGTCTTCCTCAAAATGTCCGATAAAATGAAAAGTGAAAAAACCTTCTAAACTCACTCTGTAAATCCAGTATTGCCCTGATTACAAAACCTAATAAGAACAATCTATGGATGAGTATCCCTACTGAACATGTATAAAAATTGTATAAAAATTGCAAATTGAATTCAACAGCCCATTTAAAAGATTATACACCATGATTAAGTAGGTTTCATTCCAGGAATGCAAGGTTGATTCTATGCATACAAATAAATAAATTTAATACAGCCAATACATATAATTTATGATAAAATCAAATAAATATTTCAATAGATTCAGAAAAGTCTTTGAAAAAATTCAACATCCTTTTTTGATAAAAACCATTCACAAATTAGGCTTGGAAGAATCATAATAAAGCTCCATATATTAAAACCTATAGCTAACATTACATTGAATGGGCTAAATGGGATGACTGAAAGCATATCCTCTTAGAACAGGTATAAGACTAGGTTGTCCACGCTCACTATTCTTTGTTCATATATTAGAAAATTTAGCCACAAAAATTTGGCAACAAAAAGAAGTAAAAGAGACTCTAATTGTAAAGAAGAAAGTCAAAATAACCTTGTTTTCTGATGACATATTATACTTATAAAACCCTAAAGCTCCACCTAAAGACTTTAAAGAAGAGATAAAAAAAAAATTCAGCAAAGTATCCTCCCCTCAACCCAATATCCATTCACCCTACTTCCTGGCTGCCATTAGGAGGAGGCTTCCCTCCGCCAGACCCCTCCCTATTATGTTCTGTCTGATCTTGATCCCAGAGCAATGGAGTTGGCCATCTATGGACTGAGACCTCTAAAACTGTAAGCCCCATGCAGAATTGCCTACATGAATTGCCTACTCTACATTGCTTTTCCCAGATATTTTCATCACAGAGATGCAAAGCTGCCTAAAACAAGGACTTAGAAATAAACTCATGCATTTATAGTCAATGGATTTTCAACAAAGGTGCCAGAATTACACTAGAGCAAAACAGCCTTTGCAACATATGGTTCTGGGAAAACCAGGTATCAAAATGAAGAAGATTGAAATTAGACCCACATGGCTCACCCTGTGCAATATTCAACTCAAACCACCTCAAAAACCTTGATCTAATACCTGAAAAACAGAAAATACTATAAGAAAATATAAGGGATACACCCCCCTACTATTGGCAGGGATGATGATTTCCTGAACAGGATTGCAATAGTTCAGGGAATAAAAAACGAGAACTGACAAATGTAATTTCATCAAATTAAAAAGCTTCTGTGCAGTAAAGGAAGCAGAGTGAAGAGATAACCTGCAGAATGGGGTGAAATCTGCCAGTTACTCATTGTACAGAAGAACACTGTCCAAAATGTATAAAGAAACCCAAAATCTCAACAATATAAGAACAAGAAATCCAATCAAAATGCGCAAGTGATCTGCAAGTACACTTTTCAAAAAAAGCAGCACACTCAGCAGCTCAGGAGGCTGATGCAGGAGGATTGTGAGTTTGAAGCCAGCCTCAGAAACTTAGAGAGGCCCTATGCAACTTACTGAGACCCTGTCTCAAAATTAAAAAAAAAGTCAAAAAGAAAAAGCATAAATGGTCAATAAATATATGAAAAATACTCAACATTTTTAACTATCAGGAAAATGCAAATCAAAACTCCATTGAGACTCCATCTCACCCAGTCAGATTAGCTATTCTGTAAAACAATAAAACAAAAAATAACAAATGCTGATGAGCAAGTACAGAGAAAGTGAACATTATACACTGCTGGGGCTGAGGTACATTAGTACATTCACTACGGAAAACAATGGAGGTTTTTTAAAAACTAAAACTAGACCTCTTTAGGATCCCACTATAACATTCCTGTGTATACATCTGAAGGAAATGGGTTCCAAAGAGATACTGTGTACAAATGCTTCCTGTCCACAACAGCTAAGATATGGAATCCAACTAGGTACCTGTCAACAGATGAATGGATAAAGAAAATATAGATTATACACAATGCAGTAATATTCAGATATAAAGAAAAATGAAATAATATCATTTGCAGGAAAAAATGGATTGAACTGGAGGACTTTATTTTAAATGAACTAAGCCAGACTGAGATAAACAGGTAGCTCATGTTTTCTCTCATGAGTGGCATGTGAAAAAATAAAATAAAAGACAACTCAAAAGTGGAAGAGAGGCTTCTTTACGGGAAGGGGAAAGAAAAGAAGGGTAAACAGTAGGAAGGGTATCCTAGGAAGGAGGAGAGGGTAGGGCAAGAACCAACAGAAGCTGGGGTATACATGACCAAGACATGATGTATGTGAAACCCATTAATTTCTACTAGTAATATGTGTTAAAATTTATAATTAAAAATATGCATTATGAAAATTTCCCCAACAATGTAGTTCACTATATTAATACCCAAGAGACAAATGCTCTGAGATTATTTGAATACATTGTATAAAACCTTTGTCAAAATTAACAACCCTTCATGATTTAAAATTGAAAAAATAAGAATAGAAATGAAGGAAAAATAATCTGTCAGCTAACTAGAAGTGTCTTAACAAAGAACAAAACGAAATTAAAAATAACCACTACTGCTATCATTGTGTTTAATGCTAACTTTCTTTTATATTGTTTATGAACCTAAATTTTATGAAAGACATAAAAAAGATCAACAGAGTAAGCTATAGACTAAAAATAATTTGTAAATTGTGAGATTTAAAATTATATGTAGAATTATTGTGTTTTATGCTCATATCAAAGACATTAATGCTGGCTTTCTGAATGCTTTTTTCTTAATTGGGAATAATGAAGTGAAATGATATGGACTCCTACCACCCATATTCACCATTGTACTAGAAATTTAGCTGGTTTGATAACATTTTTTTTAAAAAAGACATACAGTTGGAACAGGAAAAATACAACTGTTTTTCTGTGTAGGTGACAGAATTCTCTACTTAGAAAACTCTTAAGAAATCTACATAAAAGTTAAATGAACTGATAAGTGAGTCTAGCATATAAGGTAAATGTACACAGGAATCATATGCCTACACACTAGCAATAAACAATTTAGATTTGAAATTCTAAAAATAATATCACCCATAACAGTACTAAAAAATAAAAGATTCCTAGAAAGAAATCTACTGTGGTATGACTGGTAAACTACAAAACCTACAAAATGTTATAAAACAAAGAATTACTAAACATCTGGAATCATAAATTTTGAACAAATTAGAACATTCAATATTTCTGTAATGTCAATTCTCTATAGTCTTATATTTAAATTCAATTTAATCCTAATGAAAATTCTTCAGATATCAACAGGAAGATTTAATAAATCTATATGATATAGCAAAGAAACAAAAATACCCCAAAAATGCTGATGAAAAAAAACACATGAAAGATTCTGAATACCCTATTTTAAATATTAGAAGAAACTATAGCAATCAAAACAGTGTTGCTTCAACCTAAATATGGCCACACAAGTCAATATACCAGAGAAGAGTGTTCAGAAATAGAAACTTACTTATAAAACAAAATTGATTTTAACAAGATGAAAAGGCAGTTCAGTAAAGATAAGGTGATGCTTTAAGTATTGATGAAATAATTGGACATCGATATAAAAAGTGATGTCAACCATGATTCATATTTATTGCAGAACTTCCCCCAAATGAACGATATACCTAAATGCACAAAGTGCTGGCAATCATATGAAGCATCTGGATTGCCCTTGCACCTCTGTGGGGAATGTAAACTATTACAATCTCTTTAGAAAACAGTTTGACTGTGTTAAACATACATATATCATTTAAAGAAACAATTCACTTCTAAGAATTCACCCAAGAGAAATAATTTTCCATAAAAATACTTGTTCATTAATTTTCATAGAAATTTTACATTTAAAAGTCAATAACTAGAAATCACATTGAAAAAATGTGCCAATATGTGAACACACTGCAACACAGCTACACTATGGAATACTACCTACCAATAAAAAGGAATGAATTATCAGTATGTGCCACAATATTTATGAATTTCAACACACTTTTGTTGACAAAAAGCAAAACAAAACAAAATACATATATTTCCCTTTATATAAAATTTAGAACATACAAACTCATTTATAATGATAGAGAGCATATCAATGATTGCCAGTGATGTGCAGAAATGTACAATGTGTGTGGCAGGGAGAGGGGGGGATCATAGAGGCCCTCAGGGAACATTTGAGAGTGGTGAATATACAGTAACTAGTATCTAGTTGTTTAAATGTGTGTACACATAGGGCTTAACATATTTTCAAATTAAACTTACAGTATCATATATATTTCAATGAACTCTAAAAATATAAACATCACAAACTATTAGATGACAAGGTAGCAATAACAAACTATTTGACAAGAAAATTGGCATACAGTTCTCAAGAAATGAACTAAATGAAATGGCTCTGAAGCATGCAAAAAGAATTTTGTCTTACTAAATTAATGGAATTCATTATGTTATGTGATTTGCATGTTAATAAAAAAAATTGAAGTACTAGAATACATGAAAAAGTAAATAATTTTTAAATGTGATTTTCATGGAAACAACCCTTTACTCAAATGAGACAGAACATTACCATCCTCCTAAAAGGCCCCAAATTAACCCCTTAGTTTTCTCTCCTCTGACAATGTAATACATTTTTTTTCTTGTTTTGAATATTACAGGAATTAAATGGAATGAGATAAGCATTCTTCCACTTTGGTTTATTTAACTCATCACTATATTTATAAGACAATGTTGATAAAAAGAGTATGATGAAACTTATAAAATTTCAAAATGCATAAACTCTCCAGATCAACAATTGTGCTATAATAAATCTGCCGTACAGATGTTCATGCACATGGGTTAAGTGACATTTGTTAAAATAAATATTAAACAAAGCCTGAAAAAATAACAACAAAAATAACACATCAAGAAATAACCAATGCAAAGTTTAATGGTATTGACATAGAATGGAATCTTAAGGAGTATTTGAAAGAGTAAACCAGTAACTTTAAATAGCACATTTAAAATTCACACATGTTAATATAGGTATAAATTATTTCTGAAATAATTACAAAACTTGTTTGTAGGTAAAAAGGCAGAATTTCTTCTTATCAATTTATCTTTGGTTAGTTTTGTCTTAAGCAAAACAGCCAAATATTACTTTTAAAACATCAAGTTATTAAACATAGATATCCTAAAGTATATTGTTTAAAATAAAAGATCATTAAATTATTTGCAATCTAGAAAATACTTATAAATATATATATTAGGATATTTATTTATAATATCTAATAAAATATAGTTTATTTCATAATAATATATATTGCTTAAGCTATTTTATTCTTCTTAATACCTGTTATTAACCCTTTCCCTCTTTAACCTATGCCAAAATATAATAATGAGTAAAAATTAAAAATGACAATATTTTTAAGTTACTCATCAAACACTGATTGACTCTTTACCAACTAGGATAAATTAAACACTACATGTCTGAATCTGGAAATGCAGGTAATGTTGAACTCCATATTCGATTCACTTTCTTCAGTCTGTTTTGAGCATGCAGTACATTCTAGAACCAATTTTTAGAGTTTCTAACCTTTCATGCTTCGCAGAATTTTAAGAAATATCAAGGAAATACTGTGACAGAAAATGTTGTAGAAGCAAACTGAGGGCAATTTTTTTTCCAATTTCTTCACTGAATTATTATTTATTTGAATCTTATTTCTAGTAGGTTACATTAAATAAGAGGCAAAATTTTACAGCCCTTAGAATCTTAATTAGAGGAGAGAAGTAAGTTGGAATCGAGGTATTTTCTTCTTGAGAAACCGGTGTCCACTGAAGTACACATGTCTGGCCATATGGACAGCTCTTTAATGGCATCGAGAATCTCCCTTTCTGAATCATAGTTAATACCTATGAAGTGCTAGATGAAAATATCTGATGGTGTACACCTTGCCTGTCAAGACCTGTCTCTATCAGAAGAGCTCTTCCTACTTTTTCTTTGTAGTGAGTTTTACTTTTACAGAGTACCACAGCAGTACCATTCTTTGATATGGTTAAATTTTATCCTCCCAGAAGGAAACAACTCAGTGCATTATTACCATTAATGATCTAATAACTTATATACTAACACATCATCCCTTTTATTTTCAGTTTTCTTTGTAACCATGGATGACAATTTGCAATTCCCTAAGTTGTTGTGGACAGTGGAATCTGAGCAGAGCTGCTATGACATGCACTGTGTTAGTTCCACATCCTCTTTACTTGTCTACCGTTGAAAAGAGATAATAAAGAGAACCGAAGGACTGGTAAAACCACAAGCTGAGACATCCTTGTCTATATTAACAACCACAGGGCCTCCCACCAACCATAACAAGTATATTGGTCCATTTCTCTAATGAGAAAATGCGTCTAATGTTTGAAGCCACTGAAATGGTGGCAACAGCTGTATCCTCACTGTATCATTAGTCAATCAATGTATAGATGCATTAAAATTGACATGATCACTCGGCTGATAGCAGCATTAGGAGGAACTTTTATTGAATGTGGAAAGGAAGTCTAAATCACTTTCACAATTTAAGGAAGTTTGATTAAATCAAAATAAAACTATTTACTTCTGGTGTGTGACCTGAATAGAGTTGTTAATTCATATGCAATCAAATTATGAAAAGAGCAAGCAGGTTATAAACAACTCAATGCAGATGTTCAACTGAGAATATAGCAAGTATTTAAGCATCAATGTCTCAAAATATAACTCATATTTAAAATTTTAAGTAACAGCCTAATTTTGTGATGATAACATAGACTTCCAAATTATATGATAAAATATGTATAGTGTTTGTCTCCGTATCTTCCTTTACATTTTTATTGAAATATCCAAGGGAATATAGAAATTCTAGAAAATTGTATAATTCTTAGAAAATAGAGAATTGTACCAGAAAAATCAATAATGCTCAACATAATTATAGCATATGTATTGTCATTAAGCCAGAAGAAGTTAGGGAAGTCTGACTCATAACTTACTTCTCTGTGAAACCTGTGATCAGTAAAAAGGTTAGTGAATTTGATCTGACCCTTCAGCAGTGAAGATGGAGGTGGAAGAAGCCATTTAGGACACAACTTTTGTTTGTTTGTTTGTTTGTTTGCATCTTCTACAAGTATAGTTTTATAGCAGTGGTATGTGTATACGAAGGGGATATTAAGGTAGCTAAACAAGCATATGTATGCTAAGTGTAAAAGGTTTGTCTTTTTAAAAAATATTTCTTAGTTGTAGTTGGACACAATATCTTTATTTATTTTTATGTGGTGTTGAGGATCAAACCCAGTACTACACATGTGCTGTGCGAGGCGGGTGCTCTACCATTGAGCTACAGCCCCAGCCCTAAAAGGTTTGTCTTTAATAGGAAGTAAGTGTAAAATATTTGTAGAAATTAATCTGGTCCTTTCAAAAGAAAGGATAGATTTGAAACATTGACAATAATCGATGTCAATAGAACAACCCAAGAGAAAAATTTTGGCTAAAACAACAAAATACAAAAAAAAGAACTTATTTATTGTTATGGTTTAGATGTGTTGTGTCCCTCACAAGCTCCTGGGTGAGACAATGCAAGACATTTAGAAGAAAAATGACTTAAGAGAGCCTTAACCTAATCAGTGTATTAATACACTGATAGGGATTAATTTGGTGATAACTATAGGCAGGTAGGGTGTGGCTGGAGGAAGTGGGTCCCTAGGGGTGGGGCATGTCTTTGGGGTATACATTTTGTCCATGTTGATCGGAGTTCTCTCTCTGCTTTCTGGTGCCTCTTCCCAGCTTCTTTCCTTTGCCACACATTTCCACTAGAATGTTCTGCCTCATCTCAGGCCGGCCCTGAGGAATGGAGCCAGCCATCTATGGACTGAGACCTCTGATCCATGAAGTCATGAGTCCCCAAAAAAACATTTCCTCCCCTATTTGTTCTTGTTAGGTCTTTTAGTTACAACAGTGAAAAAAGCTAACCAAATTATTATAGGAAAATACAGTCAAGAAACCCTGGATAATACTCATTACCCTCACAACATATTTTACCACAGCTGGTGAACAGCATTTATACATATTAGGATTTATGATGCTCCAGGATAAAGTCAGTGGCTAAAATAATAATAAAAAAACAACAATTGAAGAGGACAGCCGCATCAAAAAAGACCAGTACCTGCTGTAATAGTTACGTGGAAACTGCCCAAAAGTAAATCAAATTAGAAAGTTGGCCACTGACAGGCCAACTATACCAATGATCCATGAGGAATAGCACAGTAAGAACATTCGTAAGCAAGGATTGCCATAGATATAGAATTCTTCATAATTGCTGGACTAGAAGTAGACATTTTTCATAAACTGAGCTCTAGCTTAATTCATCTGAATAGAAACAGAAAAATAAAATGTTGGTTAGTGAGGAAAAAGAAGCAAGGAGAATTTAAACAGTTTTGAGAAAGCAATCAGTTCTCCATCAAATATGAATAAGTAAACATGTAGACACATAAGGACAAACACACATCTATGTGTATGTGTGTGTGCTTATATATGTGTGTGTGTGTGTGTTTGTGAATATATATATATATGCACAAAAACAAACATATATATGAGGTACCTGTACAAAATTGCAGCAGAAGGGGAAGATCATACATAATACAGGAGAAAATGTGTATGTATTAGTAAAAGCAAAATAGCATTACAGAAATGGTCTCTTTTCTATTTTATAAAAATTCAATAAAACCAATGGAAAGCACTTTGAAAAAGAGAGAAAAACTTAGATTAAAATAGAAAATTGAAATAAAACAGAATGCTGAATACAACATAGGCTACAAGGCCAAAGTGATTTTGCTTTTAAATAAATAAAAGGCTAAATAACCACTCCTAAAAATATTAACAGTAATGGGGAAGGAAAAGGTGTATTTTCATTTATAATGAAGTGAAAAGAGTCAGAAATTAGATGTTACACTACTAAACAAATCAATAGCTAGTGAATAAAATATTTTATGTTTTCAAATAAAAAACAAAAGAATATAATGATGGTATAATTATTTCATTTTTATTTTCATTTGTAATATGATATAGATCATTTGAATATTATTAGCAAATTTCTTCTAAACTACAAAAATATTTCGTATTAATTTCAATGACCAATAATAGGATGAAATACAAAACGCTACTTTCACAGTTTTATCACGATTTCACCCATAAAACCCTATATGTCACATGTGTGATGAAATAGATATGTATAGATGACATTTCTTTTTCTACAATTTATAAAAATTAATCAAACTATCCACATAGTTAATATGCAACTTGCTTTTTGATTAACATACTAAAGACATTTTTCCAGGTCAAAACTTTTTCCATAGGTTCTGTTCACAAAAACTTGGTAGCAAGTTGGATATACATGAGAGATTTTCCAAATCTATATGTCCTGATAAGACCCAGGTAAATTAAGTCAGAATCTTGATGGTAATACAGAAGTTATCACTGTAAGTATTTTTCCAAGTGAGTCTTGTACATAGACAATGTTAAAAAAAAAACAACTTGCTATAGAGCAAATACATTTAAATTTAAAAGTAGTAAAGTATACATGCACTCACTATGATTTAGTCATTAATGAATAGATTACCTCTCAATTAGTCAGCAACTTGACAGACCTTACTCTTTTTACCAGTTTCAGTTCAGGGTTAGTAATAATTTAGTTTTTAAAATAATGTTCCCATATTCCCAGCTATATGAATATGTGTTACTTGAATGATTATATTTTAGGTGTGTGCCATCTGTTTCCTGTAGGGACCTTGAAGCAGATGTTATGGATGATTTTTGTCTTATTTCCTATATAAAGCTGATCTGCTTGTGCATTGCTTTCCGCTTCCCCTCCCTTCTTGCCTTCTTAAGAATGTTGATCCAATAATTGTCCCCACTATCCCTTGGGTCATAATTTTTTTGTCTTTCATTTTATATTTATTGCAGCTATGGGAACATTTATATATGAATTGACAATAATCAGTCCTTTCTTAAGAAAATATTTCCTTTCATACCCAATTATCTTTAACTATCCCTTTATTCCTTTACTTCTTTCACAATAGGGGCTCTTCTCCCCTCCTAACCTGACCCCCATCTCCCTCCCCAGCCAAAAACAAGAGAACAGCAATCTCTAGTGCTCTTGCTCTTGTACACTTCCACATCTCCTCCCCCAATAAGGCTCTTATCCTCACATTACTTTCACATAGCTCTTAGGAAAGGAACTAACAACTTCCAAATTATCAAATTTCATATTCCTTTTGCAGACTTTATTCTGTAATTTTGTTTGTGTGTGGGGGTGGGAAGTACCTGGGATTCAACTCAGACGCACTCAACTGCTGGGCCACATCCCCAGCCCTAGTTTGTAGACACAGGGTCTCACCGAGTTGCTTCCAGCCTCACTTTTGCAGAGGCTGGCTTTGAACTAGAGATTCTTCTGCCTCAGGCTCCAGAGCAGCTGGGATTACAGGCGTGGACCACAGTGCTGGTCCAGGATCTTATTCTATTAAGTCGTCAAAGTAATTGGAAACATTTCAACTATTTCCTCCCTGAAGCACTTTTCTTGCTTGGTATCTTGGGATGGCTGTGTCTTTTGACATTTATCTCACATTATTCTCACTTGTATCTACCTTAGTCTCTTTTGATAGTGTCTTCACTGACTTCTAAAAGTTGTAGTGTCCCAGATCTCAGTGTTCTTTTCTATAGTCACAATTTCTGGGTCTTAAAATAATTCCAAACAGAAGCCAGGTGGACCATGCATGTAATCCTGGCGGCTCTGGAGGCTGAAGTAGGAGGATTGCCAGTCCAAAGGTACCTCATCAATTTAACGAGATCCTGTCTCAAAATAAAATATAAATAAAGGGCTGGGGATGCGGCTCAGTGGTTGAGCATGACTAGGTTTAATCCCGGGTACCCTTCACCACCGTCCCCCCCTAACAATTTTATGTCCTTAAATGATAACTGTATGCTGCCTCTGTTCAGAAACTCTCCAATCTTTTTGTGTCAGGAAAAGTGAGGGCCAGAGGCTTAAAATGGCTTACAATGATTTCCATTCCCCATGTTCATTCTCTTCCTGCTACAGTGTACAATTATGATCACACCTTGAGGCTTTTGTACACTGTTAGTCAGATTTTATCATAGTGACAAAACACATGAGATAATAAACTTATCAGCAGGAGAGACTTCTGTTAGCTCAGTTTGAGATATTTCAGTCCACAGTTGGTTGCTTTGTTACCTTTGGGCCTTTGGAAAGGCAGCACTACATGGAATTAGGGAGCTCCTGATAGATCAATATGCTCACTTCATTGCATGTGGGAAACAAAGGGAGAAAATAAGGGCCTGAAGTCCAAATATCCTTCTTAAGATCATGACCCCACTGACCTAACTCTATCCCACTAGACCCCACCTCTTAAAATTCTACTACCCTCCAATAGTGCTACATAATAGACTATTAAGTATTTACCTGACTTTTTGTTGAATTTTTTTCTTATTAGTTTTACATGACAGTAGAAAGTGCTTCAAATTATTGTATACAAATGGAGTAGAATTTTTCACTTCTCTGGTTATATATGAAGTAGAGTTGTACCATTTGTACATTCATATGTGTGATTTTTAATAATAAAGTTTATCATAAATTTATGGGGAAGAAAAAATGTATTAGTTTTTATTATATGTTATGTATAATATATGTGTATATGTGTGTGTGTGTGTGTGTGTGTGTGTGTATCTTAATTTGAACTTTTCAGTTAGGTTTGTAAGTTTCCAAAATATTGAAATTTCAGAGAACATGTTCATGTGCATATTTACTGATTAGCATATAAGGCTAACATTTAATAACAATATTAACTTTAATATATAATGTAATTTGAATATTTTATTTCTCATTTAAAAAAATTCTAAGAGATTAAATGATTTTTCAGGGCATTTTGAATGCCATACAATCTAGTTCTCTCCTAGATTTTATTCATAACTTCCTTACAAAATTGTATACACTGAAAATTATTCTGGTGTCTTCTTCCAAATTCTGTGTATGATTGCTACCAAAACATGCAATTTAACAGGTTCTAGAAGATATTTTTGTTTGTTTCATAACTGCAGTTCCTGACAAATTTTTGTTAACACTCAAATAAAGGTTTACTCTCTTTCATGATCTGGTGTTTTTCCCTACTAGGCAATAAGGATCAAATGTTTGATCATTATTATTTTTTATTCTATTTGTCTAAAAGAAGCTCAAATACAAATTTGCAGAGCTGGGATTGGAATTGTGATAGTAATCCTATTTACGAATGCTTAGGTTTAATAATTACAATCATTCAAATATATATATATATATATATTTAAATGTATCATTTGAAGTTGCAATCCTATTTATAATATTTAGGTATTAATGTTGCTAACATATGAGATGATAAAGCATGACTTTCTAATAACATACAATTAGATATTATGTTTTTCTTTTCATTTAAATTCACAAATCATAATTATTGTTTCATAAACTATATCCTGTGTGTATTATATGTGTGTGCGTTTTAAGCCTTTGTTAGTGTCACACATCCCCTATTAGAATTTTCATAACTCTGCCATGGTATATCAATATTTGTATACTTTATTAGTTTTTCCAAGAAATATTTCTAATTTTTAAATATTCAGCTTTCACTTAGAAAAACTATTAAATATTGGACTATTTATATCTGATAGATATATTAAGTTTTTTAGAATAAAGGTAAATACCATTAGCACAAATAAAAAATGCATAAAGAACAGAGATATCAAAGTTGAAAGCATAGTGAGGAAAATGGTAGGTCACTAGCAGAAACTTCTTGTGATGATTCACTTAAGACTTAATGGTTAGAAATAAAAACTCTTTGCCTGAAGACACTTCTCATTAAGGAAAAAAACTACTGAATTTTAATTTCCTGCAACAATCTTCTCAGAGCACTAATTAAAATGAAACCTCCAATTAATTTAATTTTAAATAATTCCTCTTGAAGCCTTGAATTTCCCAGCTACAATTGATGTGCCAAACTTACAAGAATATATTTTCCCAAAATACAAATTTTTTTATATTACTGGAAAGATTTTGATAGCATAATCTCATAACTCTAAGTCTGGTAAATTGGAAAGTTATATCACCTATGCATATATTAAAGTTAAAATATATAGAAATGAATTTAGTTATGCTAGGAAGAATGGACATTATCTGTGGCTAATTAATTGCTTGTGGCCATGCCAACAAGATTGAATAACAAGGTCAGTATTCTGAACTTTGTAAATGTTAAAACAATGGAAACTGATAGATTTATTGATTTATTCAGGTCAAAAATTTCTATGCAAATTAAAATGTGCAATCCAAAAATGAAAATGTTTCACACATGTTTTCTAAAATCTTCTTTCTAAAATCTGTTTGGTTTGCTTCATTATACTGTGGCCTATTTGCTTATGACATACTAGAATTTATCTGTTGAGTTATTGACAAAGTATTTAAATAAATTACCTCCAATGTGCATTCTATTTACAATAGCACAACCATACCAGGTTTAATTTTTCTGGGCTCTGCCCATGGTTCTAACTGTTACTTTCATAGTAATTGACAAAAATATGATTCATGATTCAACAAAACCATATTGGGAAAATGTTATTTTAACTAATTTGTGTTAAACAGACTCTACAGTCACATTTACAGATTGGAAAATTCAAGCAATAACACTTCCAACTTTGTGACCTTAGGAAATGATCCTAATATCTTCAAGCTTATGTGTCCTTACAAGCAAATAATAGCTGGAGTTGAGGCTCAGTGGTAGAGAACTTACCTAGTATATGTGAGAAAAATAAGTTGTGGAAAAAATAAGTGTAAATACAAAAATGAATGGTAATAACATGGTTATATAATGCTCTCATGAGACTCACGGGACAATTGGTGTAATAGTCTAGATTGCATTTCTATGGAGGGGGTGATAAGGCTATCTGGGAATTCTTGATTCAAGATGCCCGTGAGAGGAGACCTCAATGTCCCAGGAACAGATTTGTCTCAGTACCGTGCCACACTCAATCATTTGCTAGGAATATATTGTAGGAAGTATAGGAAGAAAATCAATGGATTTTAGAGCACATCTGTGGAAACCCTTGATCAATTACATTCCTTGGAGTGAGAGACTTGAGGAGCTCATTCAATGATCACTAAAATTTATTCTTTGAATCACACAGATCTATTTCCCCATACAAGTTTAGAAAGCCAGTCCTGTATGGTTCTGCTAGATCTCTCTCTCTCTTTTTTTTTTTTTTTAAGAAAAACAGAAGTACATCAATAAATAACTAACTTGCTGCAGCTGATTTCAGACCCTGGTACTCATCTTTTTCTCTCCAATAGATACTCTGTGGCTTTCAGGGAAATCACAAATATAGCTCTAATGCAACTATTATTGCTTTTCAGCTTGACCATACATACCAAATAGATCAATTTGTAAATCAAACACAGAATGATTTCTGCTATTTCAGATGGTCATACTAAACAAAAGGAATGGTAAAATGCTTAGGTAAATTATGAACAAAATAATCAGCATCAACCTGTAGTAGGTTTTGTATCTACATTTAAATGACATGTTCATGATATTTTGGAGTTCAAATTATAATTATCCTGTAACTTCTTAGGTACTTAGTTCTACATTTAAGCTCCACCCCACCCCACCTCACCCCACCCCCGCCCCCGTGGTTACTAGTAGTAATCAATGCATTCTAGAACTACCCTTTAATAGGACAAAAATAACCCCATTGAACTTAGAGAAAACAAAATATATTCAAAGATGATGGATCATATTTTATCCAGTGGTGACTAAAAGGCATATATTTGACATTTTCTGAGAGCATGTTTGCACTTTGAAGCTTATATGATTATCTTTCAACAATGAACTTAAAATCTCATAATCTGGAAAAAGGATCCAAACACTAAACTATTTTTCTTAAAATATGAACTAGTTGAAATTGAAAAAAATAAATAACATCCTTGTTAATCTTAGGATTATTATGGAAACTAAATGATTGATGTTTTATATAGATCTCTAAAATTTGTTATAAAGCTTATATGTTACTCTTTATAATGTGATATGGGATCTTTAAGTTCATTATCTATAATTATTTAGAAAAGCAGTTTTAACAAACACTATTACAATGATTCTGCTTCATTCTATCATTAAATCATTTGCTATCATTTAAAATAATTTAAATTATTAGCATTAAAATTTATTCTTAGACTAGATGCTTTTTAATATTTAACTTACATATTGTAATACGTGCTAGACTTTAGAAGTAGAATCATTAAATGATCTGAAAATTTTGAGTAAGTGACTAAAGTCCAAAACTACCTAGGACTAGAATACCTATAGTATAGGGATTAGTGACCGTAATATATCTGAAGAAGTCATTTTCATGGACATTCCCAGAATACGACATAAATAACAGCAAGGGATCCTGGGGAGATTAGAGTATCTTTGGAACAAATGTTTTGTTTTGTTTTGTTTCCTGAGGTGTTAATCTTGGTAAGATCTTGAATATAGCTATCATAAATATCCATTAAGTCTAACTAGCCTGTGACAAAGGTACAGTTATTTTTTCCAGAATTAGCTTTGCTATAGTATTATTTTGAAAGAGGTATTGCAAGACAAAAACCTTACTTATAAGATTAGTACAATCAAATTAATTCTCTCAAAACAGAAGGAAGAATTCAATAGTCTGATACTCTTTGACACTGAGATTTTATTAATAAAGAAATATATCCACCTTTTTGGTCCTATATTTTAATTAATATTTTAATTTTATAATTCAATGTATGCTAACTTCCAGTAAAATATTTCATTCTCCTTGACAGAGTTAGTCTATCCAAGGGCACTGTTGTTGTGAAATAACAAAGTAAGACAATTTTCTGGTAATATTGAAAAATTTAAATACTGGTATGTAGGCAAACTGTAGCAAAATAGGACCAAGGATAAGATTGTAATATGTAAATCCTTGCTATAAATTAACTAAGGATATTATAAGAAAGATTGCAATAGTTGAAATTGATGTTGGCATAAGCCAGGCCCACTAGGGTTCACACACCAACTCAAAAGGTGTAGAGAATCATGGGAATCATATCCTGATTCACAAAGGAAGATTTGAAGATGACATTGACTCTTCAAAATTATAGTATTGGTAATCTTCTAAGCAGTATGAATGACTGAGATGACCTATATACTTATATTAAATCTATATAGTTTTCTGACTTGTAGAAATTACAAGGAGGAACAAAGTTTATTGGATGAATTGACCAAAAAGAAATGCAGATTTACCAAACTGCCTTTTGCTTACACACTAGAAAAGTACTATTTCGTTTTGGAAAAAACTGATCATCTCAATGAAAATTTCCTAATAATACATAAATCAATTAAACCTACTGATGCTATGTTAACTCTTTCCAAGGTTTTTGTGCTTTGCTCCAGTGTTAAGATGGTGCCAGAATATGTAAAGCTTCTTTAACATAATTCTAGAGAAACTGGAAGCACTTTGGGTGGGGACATTGTTACAGGAGGTTTTGGGAGCCTTGGATATCATATGTCACCTGCACTTTGCATTTGTATAAATTACAAGGAAAAAAATTAAGAAACTAGGAGAGAAGATACAAAGCATGTTACATGCATGTATGGAAATTTCACAATGAAATACATCATTTTGTACAATTCAAATATGCTAATGATTATAAAATCATAAAAAACAAAGCTAAGACTTATTTTTAATCTAACTGATGTTTCTGCAGAACTACTGGGTTAATAATAAAAACAAATCTGTTTATTCCAAAGATTTAGTGTTGAGATGAACACAGAGGGCATAGGTCCTCTGAGCTTTCTGAACCAAGACATTACCTAAGATGCAGACATTGCTCAATCTCCCCTGGGTTACACTGTCAGAATAACAGCATGACACCCTGACATAATGGTACTCTAGGGGATGAACATCTTAGTTTTATAGAATTGCTTTATCCACATGACATGTTGCCTTGTCAAATTCTGACCTCTAGTTATCTCTCAAATATGCTTTTTATGCTTGCATTTGGGGGTTTGAAATGAATGTAAGAAGAGGAAGGAGATTCATTTTTGTTTTGGTATGATCTTGTTGAGACAATACCTCTAATATAAAGTCTGAACAATTGTATGACTTTTTAATGTTTAAGGGATTTTAAACTATATTTTATTAATTTCTTGCTGGAGATTTAATAATGGAATAATTTTTATAGTGTCCCAATATTTGGCATAGTATTTTGACATATCATTAAGATTAATTTTGTAAGGTTTTTATTAATTACTATGTAATGTCCAGTGAATTATAATTGACGCTGTTTTGAGTAAAATAGCCAAGATGTGAATGGAAAAATTGATGATTTTGAAATAGGAAATAACATGTTGGATTCCTATTACTAATATCTATTACTAATATATCTACCTAAGCTATTTCAAGTATTTCTGGGGCAAAAAAAAATTAAACTTATTGTTCCTAAAAGAATACATATTAAGTCAGACAACAAGAATTACACAATAGTAATAAATTTATACTCACCTTCCCTGAAGACCATGCATGCACTGGAGTCATTGACCTTTTATGCCCAGTGGTTAAGAATACAAAGTAAGAGGCAGCTGTATGGATTGATCAGTTCCCTCTTGTTCCATAGGTTCCTGACAATAAAATCCTCTTCTAACAAAGCTATATATCTGAAATAATTAATAAGTAGTCTCTTTATTTGTTGCATACCCATGGGAGGAGTGAGGATTTATCCAAATAGTACAGATGTTTTGTTATTACTACATTGAAACAGAATAGACCTATCATTCAAAATTTTGTTTGGATGTCAAGACTGATGATTTCACACACACATCTCAAGAGTTTGTGGAATAGTTTATTACTCACAAAATGAGAATTTCTTGAAGTTCAGGACAAGCAGGAAACAGGTCCAAAAATAGCTTTAGAGCATTCAGAAAATTGATTGGTTTGGCTTTTATTAGAGAGTAGCCTGTGGCCCCAATTCCCACACACAAGCCTGGCAGGACTTGTTTGGCTTAAATTTCTGGCACCCAAAATGACAAGTACCTGAACTTTCTTATAAACATGACCAAAGGAGCACAAAGGGAAGAGAGAAGTAAAATTGAAGTTTGTTGCAGTTAAATATAAAAAATTCAACAAATATCCTTATTATAAGGTGGAAGTAAATTCGCTTGGGAATAAATATTTTTTAGAGCTTAAAGGCTCCATGTCAAAGAAAAAAATCATGTGTCTAAGAGATTTGAAGTAAAATTCATCATCTATATAAGCAAAAGTTTTGAAAGATAAAATGGAAATTATGTTTTTAAATGATTGAGTGAGATTGAACTTTAGTGTATAAGCTATTTCAGGGAAGAGAAATTTAAACTTCTTTAAATAGTCATATAAGAAAGTTAAGCTGGGAAGAAAAGTCTTATGAAATATTGTATTTTCGGTTTGTCCCTGTTTTCTTTCCTTCCAATCTTCCACTCTTTCAATGAAATTTCCTCAATACTTTGGATAGTTTTAGTTCTTCTTTCAGTATTTATCTTTTTGCATTTGTCATGTTGATACTTGAACCCAAACAACACTGTCTACTGTTAAAGTCCTATTTCTTTTCCACTGAAGTTTTCATAGTTTTTCTTTTAACAATATTAAATCATTATCTTTATTTGCTTTTTAATCTTCTATGTTGTGTTTGTTCAAACAACTGTAACTCTTCTTTGATACCGCATTTAGTGAAATAACACCACCATCCCAGTTATCCCTGGAGAAATCCCAACTAGAACCATAAATTCGATTTTATGTTCATGAGATTTGGTATGGAAAAATAATTATTCTTGAATTATTTTTACTTCTTCAAATAAAACAATCTTATAAAGATGTAACTGAAAATTAAAAGCTTGTTTTTATTACAATCCAAGGAGGAAATATGATAATAGATACTTCTTAAAATATAATTAGTAGTGCTTTTTTATGGGCTTGGAGATTTATATTTCAAATCATAAGATTGTATTAGGAAACGAAATAAATGTATTAGCTTGGTAAATTTCCTTTTAACTTGCTTAATAGATGCATGTAAAAACACCCTGTGTTACTTAAACTGAAAATATTCTCGGAAAGCCTACAGTCCAACTGTCTTATGAGCTTAAATGTTTGTGAAGATCAAGTCTTGACAATGGTAACTAGTCTGATAGGAGCTGGCCTTTCTAAATGTGGAGTACCGGTGACTGAAAAAATGAGGAGACAACTTTACACTTATACCAATAGAATTTGGATGCCTACATAATATTGATGTTAATAAGATATAAATGTGTTAAGATGTTAAAAAATAACTATTTAGACTGCTCTTATGCAAATATGGGAAGCAAAACTAAGAGATGGCCTCATGATTCCATGTGGAGAAGGCCATGGGGGCAATAATCAGTTGATTGTGGGAAGAATTTTCTTAGGTTAAGTTCAAAAAATAAAAAAAATAATAATTATTTCTGGGTGGAAAAATAATTTAAGTGTTAGAAGAGAGGAGAGTGGAGGATGTAGCAGGAGATCAAACACATAACAGGTGGCTTGAATCAGGGTATAAGATTTGAAAACTGGAAATTCTCACATGAGAAAGTGAAGATTGTCAAATTACTTTTTAAAAAATGAAGGTCAATATATCTAAATTTATTTTTGTCTTATATGCTGGGCTGTAATAGGTCTAGTAGTCACTATTTCTGTTTTTAAACCAGGGATCATTTTCTAAGTGATGCCTAGAGTAACTGAAGACAATTGATAATTTTTCTCTCACATTTGAGTTGCAAATAAAAAAAAATACGTTTAGGTAGCAAGATGGGAGAAAGTTCTAGAAGGTGTGACAAGCCAAAAATCCACTCAAAAATGACCAGATAAAATGAAATTCCTCTAGTATCTCTGGCAGGCATTGATAGGATACAGGATTTCCAACTATAAAAGAAATAAGATTGGAACCAATTGTCCTTCAAAATCAAAAGAGTAAAATAAACTGTCATCAGTCACCTACTATCATTATAATGAACTCTTATTGTAAATGTAGTTCCCGAATAGTTGTTTGCAGGCTAATAACTACATTTTATAGACAAACTGATACATTTTATAAATTATAAAAAAAATATTAGTTTTGGATTACAGATTTTTTATATAAACCTTTGATTGTATTAATAATGTTAATTCTTTTGGAAGAAAAATACATAATACAATTCGAATGTAACAGAAAATAAGCTACATAAAATTTTGCCATATAATGGATGTCACCACATAATTTTAGTTATACAACATACTCTAATTAACATTATTAAATATACTACATATTCTTTTTAATGTATTGAAACTTCTGTATATTTTAGCAAATAATCTTAGAATATTTTCTTTACATAAATTGTATTATAATTTACATATTCTTGCTCTTTCACTTAATACTAGATCATAAGAGTAGGGGATAGGAATTGTAGCAGAATACAACAATTACTAATTGGGCATTATGTAAAATTGTGGATGTGTAACCGACGTGATTCTGCAATTTGCATTTGGGGTAAAATTGGGAGTTCATAACCCACTTCAATCTAATGTATGAAATATGATATGTCAAGAGCTTTGTAATGTTGTGAACAACCAATAAAAAAAATAAAAAATTAAGAATCAAAAAAAAATACTAGATCATAAGGAGGTTTCATGCCACTTTGTGTAGCTTATATATATATATATATATATATATATATATATATATATATACACACACACACACACACACACACACACACACACACACACAATATGTAATTCGCAGATTTGGTTAACAATATGTAATGGTAACAAAATATATAATTAAAAAAAACGTAGTCTAGGTCTCTTGCTCTGTTTTTATTTCATCATTTCCAAGTCAGATAAATTACTATGTGACACTGAACAAATGAATTGACCTCTTTAAGTCTAAGGAGGTTTTAGGGTTTGTTTGTTGTCTGTTTTTGGTGTGTAGAAAGAAAGAGCTATAATACTAAACAAAGAGTTCAACTGATTGTTTTTAAAAATTAAGAGAGACAATACACCAAGAGCTCTGTGTGTGGTTCAGCATGTATTTGCTGTTCAGAATGTTTAGGTCTTACTAAATGCCTTCATCAAGTCTAAATAACAATTGTTACACAATTCACATTTTAGCATCTGCAAAAATAATCCAATGTTTTTCTTCTTTGACATATTTATATGAATTATGTTAATTTCTTTCCTAGTAATACTAAAACCTAAGAGGTACTTATTAACTTATGAAATTACCTAGTCAGGTAAAACTTTCTAAATTAGCTAATTCTGTATTTGATCTTATATCTTTTCATTTTGATTGCCTTTTTGTTCAAGAAGGGAGGAGGAAATGTCATTGATAGTATTATTATTAAAAATTAGTTACTTATAATTCTCTAATAAAGTTGTTTTGAAATAGATAATTTTATTTAGAACAAATCACTAACATTGACTATTAGAGAAGACAGAAACTTAAATTGATTAAAATAAAGTTCCCAAATGGTAATTTCTAAGAGATAGTAAACCAAAATATTTATACAAGATTATCCAAAACATGTATACTGTAGTATATTGTTTGTTAAGATAATTTAGCTTATTAAAAATATAGCCTTAATACATGCAGTCAGGTAGCCAGCAAGTAGCTACAAAGTCTAAAGGATTTTCAGTTTTGTTTACACAAAAGTTACAGTTATCATATATCCTAGTTTTAGTAAATAGCTATTCAGTTACTGCCAAATAGTTACATTGAGTTACTCTCATATTCTATTTTTTTTTAAAGAGAGAGTGAGAGAGGAGAGAGAGAGAGAGAATTTTTTTTTAATATTTATTTTTTAGTTCTCGGCGGAACTAACATCTTTGTTGGTACGTGGTGCTGAGGATCGAACCCGGGCCGCACACATGTCAGGCGAGCGCGCTACTGCTTGAGCCACATCCCCAGCCCTCATATTCTATTTTTTAAAGCAGGTTTATTGTCATATTTTGGTCTTCAAAAATATTTATAAGTACCTCAATTGTTCCTAATGATTACTTACTTCAAGATGTCTCAAAAAAGCTAGATCAAATTTGATTTCTCACTGCATGAATTTACACACACACATACTATATATATATATATTATATATATATATATATTTAATATATACATGAACCAATGTATGTAAATAAGATTATTAAATAATGCTACATATTATTTTAATATATTAAAACTTCTTTTCATTTTATAAATAATCTTAAAATATTTTCTTTAGATACATTGTATTATACTTTATATTTTTCTTACTCTTTCACTTAATATTAGGTCATAAGAAGTTATATAGATAGATAACTCTAGTACAAGACATAGAATAAGCATTTTTTATGTATTCAAAGAAGCAACTCTTGGGCTTCAAAATAAATAATGAATAATTCTACATTTTTAATTAATGCATTACTATTTTCTTCTTTTTATTTTTTCCTAAATCCTTTTTTATTTTTACTTTTTAATTAAACAAATTCACCTCATGTTATGGATTTGATTTTAATTTCTATTTTGACTTCCTCTCACACTTTATGATATGTAATAGTCTCAATATCATTATTTTCTAGGCATTATGTCACAGCAATACTACTTGTTCTCTGACTCAAAAAATTAATTAGTAGATTTTTTTCAGTTTATGTTAATTGACTAATTAGTTGACTAAACATCTAATAACTTCTTATTGGCTTATGGATTTATGAATCTCTGTAATATTTACATCTTAGTGATGCATTCTCCTTTTCCTTCATTTTTTTTTTTTTTTTTTTTGTACCAGGGATTGAACTTAGGGGCAACTGACCACTGAGCCACATCCCCAGCCCTATTTTGTATTTTATTTATAGACAGGGTCCAACTGAGTTGCTTAGCACCTCGACGATATTGCTGAGGCTAGCTTCAAACTCGCTTTTCTCCTGTCTCAGCCTCCTAAGATGCTGGGATTACAGGGGTGCACCACCCTGCCCTGCTCCTTCCCTTTTTTTTTAGACTTATTTGTATTTATTTGGAGGCCTACTGTATACTAATTTTGGTACATGATTTCCAGATATTTAAAGGCAAGTAGACACATCACTTAAGATATCAAAATGAAAAGTTTTTACCAGTTTCGTTAAAGGATTTACAGTTGCCTAAATAGACTTGTAAAGAGGCCAAAAACATGAAAATAACCCAGCAGGGAGATAAGGATTTTTCTCCTGTTGAGAAAGTGGTTTTGGCAAAATATTGTGCCAGACTTGGCTTGGTTGGCTGCCATTTCTGACACTGAAATGGCTTTCCCTTTTCCATCCAACTTCACCAGACTGCCAACCACAGTGTAAGAACAAATATGCTCTACATGCCTTGTGGCAATTGGTGGCCCATTCTTTAACAAATTTGGCCTAATTGAACTTGGCAGAAATTTGCCTCTTTTTTCTCAAGCATAGGTGGCAAATTGATGTTTTAAGAGAAGAGTGATCATAAAATTCATTTACTGCCTAAACTGGCATACATTCAAGAGGGAAAGAGATTCTATTAGTGCTTACTCCAGGGCACATGTCTCAGGAAAGTTGTGAATTATGATCTGTGATCTCAATGTAGCCTGCAGCTATGTCGGTGGAAAGAGTATTTAAATTTGCTGGCAACAGTTAAAAATAAGCAGAGCTCACATTAGAATTCACATTGCTGGTTTCTCTTGAAAAATCATCATGTGATATAACACTGAATGTCATAGGTTTAGCTCTCAGGGAAGCAGACTTTTTGACTTTAGTGGGCAGAGTGTTAACTAGAAAGCACAGCACACTTAGGATAAACACCTGTTGATGGGGGAGGCCAGCAAGGAGGTCAAAGGAAGGCGATCCCAATGACAGCCTGGGCTGACATCAGGAGGGAATCTAGAGTTCAAACAGCTCATTCATACTAACACTTTCCCTCAACCTGGCATTGGTTATGCTATGCCTAGGAAGAGATCACACTGGGGAAAGCAGCAGTGTGCAATGGAAGCTGCTCTTGAAGGGGCTGATTGTTGAGGATACCAGAGCTGAATACTAATTTCTTGATATGGCATCTTGGTGGTATCAATGTGCCCATGACAATGAACTTTTATCTTTCAGAACAACACCAAATGGAGAGGGAAAGAGCTTCATCCATGTTATCAGACAGCATTTACAATATTTTCTATTAGCTAAGGTCATCCCTGCCTACTAACTGCTTAATTTCTATATGCATTTGAACCATGGATCTCTGATCTAGAGCTTTACTATGCCAGCATTTCCAAATAGATACTTTGTTCCTTAGCCTCTTTTGTGATAACAGTTTTGCCAATACAACAATGCTTATAAATTCTTCAAAATATCTAAAAAGCCAGTAATTTAAACACACAACAATTTACCATTTTTAAACTTATATATTATGATTTCCCTTAACTATCCTATAAAAAATTCTGAATCAAAAAAATAATATATTGCCCTATGTGTATTGTAAAAGTGAAATAAAAGATAATTTATACTAAAATAATGCATTTTTATACCTAAGAACTTGAAGACAGTTTCTCCCAATGGAAATACTGAAGGAGCCAGATACTTACATGCGAATGTAGAAAACCATAATGAATGTAATTATGTGGGAGAGCCACTATGTGGGAGAACCCATTGAAATATCACACACACATACACAAAAATCTCTAAAATGAAGAATGACTCATTCTGTACCTCCTAAAGCTCTGGTCTTTTCTTGATCTATCCAAACATTACATTAAATTTATTAAGATTTATAATGGTTCAAAAATACTTTTTATTTATATGAAAAATGGAGTTAAAATTCTGCTTTCAGTTACTGTCAAACTGATTTTTACACACATGAATCAATTAATCATTCAACTTATGGAGGATGCAGGATATGAGATAAATCTTTTTTTATGCAGGTTTGTTGAGAACATTGTAAAATTTCTATGATCTCTGGTAGAATTTGGTAGTTTTCAATAGCATTTTTTAATCAATAATGCCCTCACACTGGAACACCCATGTTAAAAAATATATATATTGGACCAAAAAAGCGTTAATGAAATTTACCCATCATGTCAGTCCTTTCCCCATTTTACCTCATCCCCAAGTGGCCTTCCCATTAAGCCACACTCTTACAGGAAGATGATTCAGCCATCTGTCCAGAGCCTCAACTAACCTGTATTTATCAAACATTCTTCAGTGTCTGGTATTTAGAAAGTGACTTATCCTACCTCCCAGGAATGATACAGCTTAAATCCCATTTCACATTTCCCCATTCTTAGACTATTTCTTATAAACTGGAAAGGAAATATTCAAACATGTGAACTCATGCCAACACATTTCTGGGAAGCTCTAAATATTTAATTCAGCAAATGGAACCATTCATTTTCTAAAGATCTTGTTATCCTAATCTGATATTGAGTATTTCCTTCAGAAGAAAGTATTCTCTGGGCATATATGAAAGACAATTTTGACAGTCATTGTTCCAATACAATTACAGAAACTTTGTTAAAAATGATTGGGGACTCTGGTATTATATTTAGAGTGCAGTCTTAATGTCTGCAATACATACACAGGATTTTAAAAATTGACTAGGGTGAGAGTGGCAACATGGTAATAAAATACTGGTGAAAGGCTTACATTTCAGGCCCACTTTAGTCAGTAACTAGCAATGTGAGCTTAGGTGAAATATTTAACTTCTTTTGGCTCCATTTTCCATCTGTGAAATTACTGAGTTGGAAAACATGATCTCTATGGGCCCTTTCAGTCAAAAATTCACTGACTCTATTTTCATGATTACCTTTTCTACATTTTTCAGATGTTAAATTGGCAAGAAATTAAAGTTTGAGAATTTTTTTGGAAAGCTTTCAGCTCTATTTTGCAAATGCAGATGTTTGGTTACATATAGAATTTCCCTGATGCCTAATGATATATGACCTCCACTGCCTTCAAGCAGATTATCCATCTGCTATCTTATGTTGACTATGAAAAGATAATTTAAAAATGTCTTCAAGAGTGTAGTTCCATGAAATATGACATATCTTGAGACACATTGAGGCATGACCCATTTCACCATTGATGGAAGGGGTCTGGAACCTAATCTACCTAATGATGTGGGGCAAATACCAAGTGGCTGACCCATCTACAGATTTTTTTCCCCCTTGGGGGAAATCTGCACGAGCAGGCAGAACATAATATCCACAGAGTACACTACAGATGATAGGTAGCAATTGCAGCAGACATGTCATTGTTTCCTGAAAGTAGTATAAAACAATAGATCAAATAAATCAATGTTGACTAAATTAAATAACATTATTTTTCATCGACCAATTTACCTGTCATGTTGCTCTGAATAACAAAGTAAAAGTTTATATGTGCACATACTGTATTATATAAGTTAGTTAATGTAGCATAGAGTTTTAGAAACCAAACTCAACTTGAGCAGAGAAAAATAAGGAAAAAAGAGGACAACATTTAGGAAACTGTAATATTACTCAGATCAGAGGTGAGAGATCATAAAGATCATAAAGATTCAGAGAAATGAAAATTCTATGTATGATTTTTATATCAGGAATAATGTAAATGTGTATTTTACTTTAAGGCATTGATTAAAGGTAAGCCTTAGTTTCCAGAGTGTGTAACTTATGTCTGAATATTTTCTTTAAATTTTGGTTTCTGAAAGTCTTTTGTATTTTCAGGAAAGATTATACTTGTATAGTTAAGACTTTAAGACATCCATAGTCATTCTGATTTTCAAAGACAACAACCCATAGCACAAGTATATTAAATAACTGCATATTCCACATTAAACTTAAAATTTTATTTGAAAAGATGAAATTATATTTTAATTTTCTGTTTTATAACTTATGACACTCCAACTTTTATGTAATTATATTTCATACACATTGTTTTGCTTTTCAGTAATTCGAAGAATATTTAGGTTTTGTGCCTCAATGTAACTTTAAGATGTCCAGTGGAAGAAATAATTCCTCTACTTCTGGAAGATGGGTTTGATCATTCTAAGATAATAGAATTTCTACAATAATTTTATTTCAAGAAAACAACTTCATTTAACAAATTAGAACATTTACTCCTATGTAATAATCAAAACTATGAATGTGTTTTAAATTTGTAAGTGAACCCATCCTCTCCTAATACTAGGTTTGATACAGAAAAAAAGAGAGAAATGAAATGATAATTTCTTCCAATTCATCTAATTTCATCTTCTCCATGACCACTCCAAGATACAGAAGGATGAAGAAGAAATGAATTATTATAAATAATAGAGCACAAAAATAATCTCTTAAGTGGTATTGATACAAGTTCATATTTATATCATGATACTTCTATGTTTAACCTTTAGAGGAACTACTAACTATTTTTCCAGAGTGAATGTTACTTTTTATATTCTCATTGGCATTATATGCATATTCTTATTTCTTTGTATCCTCACCAACTGTTGTTATGAACTGAATTTTCAATGACTACTACTTAAAGGTTATGTGGTGGTATTACATAATTGTCTGGATTTCTATTTTTCTGTGGTTAATGAGGTTGAGTATATTTTCATGAGCTTATTAATCACTTCTTGAGTAGACAAGTTTTGAAAAATTAAGGGAGGTATTTAGGAGGTGCTAAAATTGTCTATACATATTAATAAATCAAAAACATTCATTTTACCTAATTTCCATTTAATTTTTTCAAAACTTCTTTATACAATAGCTATGGGATCTACAATAATTATCTTAAAGATGATAAAGAAAAGAGGGAGAGAAGCAGTTTATCTGAACTCATATGAATGTCATGAGAGAAGTCACTATTTCCAGTATAGAATTCATACATTTTACTTTGAGTGTAATCATTGAGAAGTTATTCATAATCTGCCATGGTTTAAATATATCTCTAAAAGTTCACTTGTTGAAATATAATCTCCAAACTCATATGTTGCTGATATTGGATATGAATCTTTCAAGAGATAATTAGGATTAAATTAATGACAGTAGGGGCCCCCTTTTTGAAATTGATGACTTTAAAAGAAGAGAAAGACCTGAGTTAGAAGCATATCTGTCTCACTCTGTGATATGTATAATCCTCTGCCATGTTGCAATGCATCAAAAAGACCTTCCTCAGATGCAGAGAGGACATCAACATCATACTTTCAGATTTGCCAGTCTTCAGAATCATGAGCCAAATGAAATTCTATTCTTTAAATTATATACTCACAAGTACTTTGTTGTAAGAAAGGAAAACAAACTAAGAAAGGACCTGATAAATATTTTAGGAGAATGTCTGAGAGAAGGCCGATTTGAAGTAAAAGGATAATAGTAAGATAGGGTTGAATAGTTTGAGAAGATTGGTTATTAAATGAATATTTTTACAGATGAAAGTGATAAGAAATGTTTATATTGTTAAAGAATTAAGTGAATAAGAAGAAAATAATAAAATTAATGAAGCTGTACTACACCTCGTACGTGCATCAGTCAAGACAAAGGATCAAACCCAGGAAGTGGAAGCATCAACCTTCACTAGTAGTGGTGGAAGGAGAGTTTAATTCTTCTCCTGAGCTTGGGAAAAGGAAATAAAGATTTAAATAATAAGCTTTGTTATATAAAAAAAGTTAATTATTTCTAAAACTTTGTTTTGGAGATTTTTTTCTTTTTTGCTTTGTTTCTAAATCTAAAATTTGCCTTTTTTCTCTTACTGAAGATAATTTGTTCCCCAAATTACTGTTAACTGAAGTCTCTGATAAGGTGGCTTTAAGCTAATCAGGCTTTTATCTATGTTGTTTTCTCACTGACAGATTAATTGCTTAAATTGCCTTTTTATTTTTAAGCCGTCCTGAGAAGGAAATTTAGCAATTAAAATGATTTAGACTTTGTCACTTATGTAGCAGTTCAAATGACATTTGAAAGATAGTGGAAGAAATTAATAAATGATTGTACAAAATAATGTAGCAGAAATATGCTTGTTGCTGTAATTAAAAGTGTATAACTTAGTGATCCAGTTCAGTTTTTATAAAGAATCAACCAGTAGTGCTTTTCAAATAGCTTTAAAAATGGATTGCTTCTAATCAGTCATATTTTAACTTCAGACATGGATTTGAATATTTAATTAACTGATTTTTGAAGTAATATGTTATGCACTTCATTTTTATGTAGTTGATAAGTACCTTCTTGTAAAAATATAGTGAGTATTCATAAAAGTTTAATTAACTAGAAACTTCAAATCAAATTAAGAACACATTTTCATCTTTTTAATTTTTAAAGAAAATGTACCAATACTGATTTTTATTTTTCCTCTTTATTTCAAGTATGGCTCTACATATTCAATATAGAAAAATAAATAGTAAGAATACAAAATCTGTGAAACGTTTAATTATCAGAAATTATCCCTACAAGTAATACTGTTAAAATGCTAAAGCATATATTTTAGACTTGCTCCTATGAAAGGTATGAGTATCATATGCAAATATGTACGTTATTTCAAAAAATGGATTCTTTGTACTATGTAAGTTTTCTATTTTAAAATATGTTGAATATATTTTCGTGAAAATAAATACCTATTTTATAAACATATAATTGACTGTATAGCATTTCATGGTATGGTGATAACAAAATCTATTTTATCACTTCTAAATTTGGGGTATTAAAAATGGCATGTGAGTATATATAATACTGATACATATGATAAATCTGTTATATATATACATATGGTATATATGATGTTGAAGATATTAATTTTTAAAAAAAAATTATTGATATATAATTTACATAACATAAAATTAATTTTTTTAAAGGTATGATCTAAATTTTAACAAATTTGTAGTTATACTGCCATTATTACAATACACTTTTAGAATGTCGGCATCTTTCAACAAGATGCCTAAAAGTCATTTGCAGCAAATCTGTTTGTAATCATAGTCTTGTATAACCACTATTTTCAATATAATTTCTTTCACTGTATAATTGTCCTTTGGGGATCTTTTCTGTAAACACAATCATAAAATATGTACTCTACACTGAAATATTTGCATGTTTTCATGCACAAATGGATGGGCCTTTGAAATGATTCCACTTCAGAGATTTTTAAATAAATTCTGCTCTAGACATTTGTGTACAAATCTTTGTGTAGTTACACATTTATAGCACTTTGGGTAAACTCTAGAATTAGAGTTGTTGGATTATACTGTACATTTATGTGTAACTTATTAAAAAGTTGCCAAATTGTATGTGAAGTGGTCAACAGTATTGAACATTAGTATTGAAAATGTTTGAATGTTCCAGTGTCTATGCATAACCCTGTTGTGGTTTTTTTAAAGACAGACATTCTAGTAGGTTTGAAGTAATAGTTCATTGTGATTTTAATCTGAATTTCTTTAATAAACAACAATACAGAACACCTTTCCATGTGTTTCCTGTCTGTCTTTAAACTTTGGAGAAATTTCTATTCAAAACTACTTGAAAACTGAAAATTGAAACTACTATTCAATTTTCTACTTGGCCTACATTTATTCTTCATTAAATTCTGTATACAAATTCTTTACCATACATATTTCTCCTCTTTTTTCATATTTTCTTTTGTTGTGAATTATCTTTTCACTCTTAAATTTTTTAAAAAATTTTAAGAATAAAAGTTTTTAATTTTGTAACTTTTGCTCATTTAATTAGGTCTCTGATCCATTTGGAATTACTTTTTTGTATATAATTAGATATCTAACAAAACAGAATAAGAAAATCAGAAGCTACAAAGAGATAAATTGAAATCCACTGAATATGCTCTGCCTGTACTTCTTGATTTTTACACCTTAGGATTTAATTGCTGTTTCAAAGAATAAAAATATTTATAAAAGAATTGCCTACATTTATGTGAAAATAGCATAATGTCATTATAGATAGATAGATAGATAGACAGACAGACACATAGATAAAAATGATGGTACTGCTTCACGTTTTTGCATGAAAGCGCATTCTAGTTCTGTCATCATTGAAAATAGTAAGAATCTTTTCCATGGTTACTTGAAATCTCTAGAAAACATGGAACGGAACTATTATTTGAGAGCTATTAAAAGCAAGGAACTGAATTATGAAAGGTTCTAAAACTAAAGTATAATCCTGGGTCCAACTCTTCCACATAACCTAAGGAATCCAGATAATATCTATATTAGTTAATGCCAAGAAGCATTTCTGTAAGATTGTGTTCTGGAGGGAATTTACTTTTTTATCCTTGGCTGTTTAGTTTGGCATTGCATTTAAAGGAAAATATTTAATATGCTTAACTGCCAAGCAGGTTAACATTTGGGGTGTTACTGTGTTATATCTTGTCCCATGAACAACTTTTCTGTGATATGACACTTTTTTAATACACATCAAGAAAACAAAGATAAAAATATCCTGTTTCTTGAGGAATTCCAACCAACATAATACAAAGAAAGCAAGGATGGAGGAAAAATACCCTGGCACAGCTACATTTTGCAAGAATTTCACCAACAACTTTGAAATTAAAGAAATTAAGTACAAATTGTACCAATTTGTACTTAATTGTACTTAATGCTTTTTAAAATTTTTATTATAAATATGAATCTTAGATGCAGTTAGTTATGAAGCATTTGTTAAGCATGTTCTTTACTTCATCCAGGCATTTGAGAACCTTTCATTATTGATAGGTGTGGATGAAAAACTCTACATAGATGTTGATACATTTAGGAAAATATTAAGATAACTATCAATAAATGTTGATGTCTGTATTATCATTAGAAGTATGCTGAACTTTTCTGTCTTATGCATTAAAAATTAAATCTTTGAATCAATTGTATAACTGGAACAGAGTGATAGTAAGAAAATATTTTATAATAATTATGACACAATACTGGGAAAAGACACAGGATTTAAGGAACAAGGATGGTTGAACCCATGAGATAAATATGAACTCAGGAACATATTGTGAACATACTGAATACACACATAAGGGGAATCTTACATGAATGATGCATAATATACAAACCTAAGATTACTATAAAGCTAGTGCATGAATTATCACATTTAGAATTCTCCAGAATAAATTATTGTTAATGCTATTAATAATTGATCCAAATAGACTTTTCCAATATCTTGAGATTAATGATAATAAATATGTAGTTATTTAGTTATACTTAAAGAAACAACTGGAATGTTAAATGCTGTGGAATGCCTAAAATCTGTTAATAAGAAATAGCAATAAAAATAGCAGTAAAAAATGCCTAAGCTTGCCATGAATTTGGATATATTATATACTTATAAGAAAATAAACCCAATTTAATAAAAAGTGGAATTTATAGAAAAAAAATATGTTCAGATACTGTTGTTTTCTCCATGATACTCTATCTTGGCCCAATTAAATGTGAAGTGTATCAATTTGTTCTCCTTGAAATCATTTTAAAGTTAATATTTATAAGCTATAATATGTGAAATATAAGATTGGCCTTAAGATAAAAGGGTCTTGAAACTGTATGATATGAAGAAATAGTAAAAAAAAAAAAAGTTGAAATATTCCAATTATATAAGGCAAGACTTAAGAAATACAGATGTACCTTCAGATAGTTGATATAATATGATGAGAACTAGGGAATAGTGTCCAGTGGATTGTTGTACGTGACAAAAATGATTTCAGAGGAATTTTTTAGTTCAATTCACAGTGGTATGCCCCCTTAACAATTAGAGCTTGACAAGGGAATGGACTGTCTCTCAAAGTGATCAGCTTCTGTCACTGGAAGTGTTCTAGGTGAACTTGAACGAACACAGGTTGTGGATATCATAGGTTGTTTTCCCTTTCAGAATGAAGGTAATAAGCTGAACTTCGAGCCTGCTTCTTCTTTCCATAGTCTCATTTTATGATCAGTCTGACACATTTCAATGTTAGTAATTGTCATTTCAATCCTTAACATGAGGCCGATACCATGCAAAACAATAAGCCAATTGACAATATTTCATAACCGATATCTCCTTGGATTCTGAAAGACAATGTATTTTTCTACACACATATCATTTCACTTTTGCTTCACCAAGGTTGGTAACTTGTTCTATCCCACCATCTTCAGGATCTCACTCTCCATAATAATGTATATTATATCAAGAAAAATGTGTGAATGTTTGTATACATGTATAGGTAATTATCAATATATATTACAGAATTTTAAAAATTGTGGCTTTAATTTTCTTTTTTTTAATTATGTATTCTACTTTAAAGATTAAATTCTTTGCTGTTTTAAACTCTTAAAACAGCTTATTTTCTGGAACCAGTGGATGATTTCTCTTCCTCCCTTTTCTCCTCCTCTTTGTGCCGGTCTTCCTCTTCTACCTACTCCATCTCTTTCTTTAATGGAGAACCCAAACTTCCAAAATGCTAGCTTTATGCAGAATTCTGTTTCATCAGTATATATTATGCAAACAAAAGATCATGTTTGGTGTGTTCTGATGCGATTTAACTTTATACATCTTAACCTACAGAGGCAATAAGTAGGATTTTTTTACCATCTCACACCTATGACAATTCATAATGGATTGAATTATTTTGGTGGTTTTCATTTCAATGTTTCACTTTTTTGCATGGGGTGAACTAATTTATTTCTGTTGAGCTCACTTTTGCATTTTATTAATGCATTATATTTTAATACTTCAGAAAAGAAAAGCTCTCAAGTGAATCTTTAATGCTTCTAGTAAACTGGAGAATTTTATCTCATTTATTTAGGAATTTGAAAAAGTCTCAATCTCCCTATGAAGCAATCTCACTATTTTATTTTCAGTTGGTGTATGCTAATGTTGTGCCATTTCTTTTTTTTTTTTGAATTCATTTTTTTTGTTTTATTCATGCATTATAATTATACATGATAGTTGAGTTCATTTTGACAAAAATCACACATGCATGGAATTTAATTTACTCCATTTCAGCCTCCAGTGCCCCCACTTTCCCTCCCTTCCTTCCTCCCTCTATTCTCCTTCCTCTCCTCTATTTTTTTTTTTCTTTCCAAACACACAGGAAAAGGCACAAGTTAAATGAGTACTGAGCCTACCACAATCTCTCCTATTAACCAAGTATTATTTTAAAATTTCACCAACCAATTTAATTCCATAGATTCTTTACTGACTTTAATAATATTAAAGCAATCATTGTGTGCTACTGTTTAATTAAAAAATAACTGGCATTAAAGAATATGCCAATAAGTTTCTGAAATTCCACCAAAAGTTCACTGTTTAAAACTGTTAATATTTTTCTACCAAATCTTAAAAAGCCTGTTAATTCAGGAATTTAAATATGTACAACTATATACATAAATGTATGAATATGTTGTAGACCTATGTAGACAGTTATTTATACATGTACTAGATAATTTTCAACCATGTAAAGTATGTGTGTTTGTGTTTATACCTGTAAGGTTTCATGAGCAGTAGATAATGTATTATTACATTAAAAAATTCATCTTCTAAATCTTAAATTTTTCATATAATCAAAACATGAAAATTCATTATATTTTAGCTTGTATAATATGTTGTTTTTGAAAATATCCTTTAGTTAGCAATTATTAATAATGTGTGCAAAAATTACAAATAAATTTTCCAAAGACTGTGATATTTTCACTCAAAGACATGAGAAAATTAAAAGAAAAAAACCTGTATATATGTGTGTGTGTATATATATATATATATATATATATATATATATATATATATATATGACATCAGAAAAATGTTTGTAGATTTATGCTATTTTTGATTTTATTTAAGTTGAGCCAATTTTTAATTTAAGTAAATATCATTTTTAGATATGAAGTGTTACTCAGAAAATAAACTCAAAGCCCACAAATGATTCAGATTTCAAAACTGAATCATACATCCCTTGGAGGATGTTCTTGTAAATATTCTTTTACTTCACACTATGATACTCTAGTCCTTTAAAAAAAAAGTAGTAGTAGAAGGAAGAAGGAAGACATATAGACTCTTAAATCTCTAGACTTTACAGATGACTAGACTGTAAACTACAGAAAACTACAGATGACAAGATCTATATCTTCCATCTACACACAGAATGTTACACACTGTATTTATCACAGCATCTGATAGTAGTGGGTGACACTAAATATTTTCTTAATATTTTGGAAAAATATATAACCCTAGACAAATATAGCTATTTTAGAAATTAAATCATAATCAAAAACCTTTGCAAAATAGACCTACTAGTAAACCAAATCTAACAGTATAGTAAAAGAATTTATATTCAATACCAAAGGAAATACATCTGGGGAATACAAGTACAGTTAAATCAAAGAAAACCAATCAGTATAGTACACTGCATTAATAGAATAAAGAAAACACCACATAATCATCTATATTGGTGCAGAAAAGGTATTTGGGGAAAAAACTCATCATCTTATGATTTCAGTATCCTCAAAGGGATCTAATGGAAGAAAAGGAAAGATGGAGACATGGGGGAGGAAGAATGGAAAAAGTCAGAGGAGAGGGGGAGAATGAGGGACAGAGGAGCAAAGAGAGAAAGAATATTAAATTTAGAGTTGAAAGGCTAAATTTAACAATGTCTTCATAAAATATGATAAATAGAGAAAATGATAACACACATCAGGAACTAACACTTAGAGGCTAAGTGTCTCATTTTGTCACAATATATAAATAGCTTTTTACAACAAGCATTTAAAAAAAGAAAATTTCTCGGGGCATCTGGCAATTTCAGATGTTTCTCATTGGTTTCTCAGAGGTTGAAACTGGCCAAGGACATTTTAATCTTTGAGATTTCCAATACATTATAAATGATAAAATTGAAAAGCAAGTTTGTTAAAATCAGGATAGATTTTAAATGATAAATTATTACAGTCAGTCATTTGCTACTTTTAACTCATAAAAATACACTGATTTTATGAATAATCTTAGATTTCAGCATTAGAAGTCTCATTGCTGTGTCTTGCATGACTGAGAGACTCAGGGCCTCCATGAGGCTGGTAGGACTATTTCATATAATTTCCACATATTGGACATAACCTGTGAATGACAGAACTACTTTTTCTTTAATTTTAGTCATTGTGATAGAAACTTTTATGAAAATAAATATGACACATTTCTTTCCTCTTGAAAACACAATTTAATTTACTTAATGTTACAATGCATGAAAAATAAAACCATCTAGCACTACTATTTACAGTTTTTAATAACACCATAAAATAATTCTGTCCCTTTAGAATATGATCCTGCCTAGGATAATTTAGATGTCCCCTACTTATTCAGTGTAAAATACCAAGCACTATTATAAGCTGTAAAGATACATCAAAAAAGAAATACACATGCATAAACACAGAGACTTTATTATTAGGTAAAATTCAAGGCAGAGGACTCAGTCCTACATAGCTTTGAATATGGAGGAAGGGTACCATGAATCAAGAAATGTGGAAGCCATTAGAAGCTGGGAATAGCCCTCAGCTGTCAGCAAGAAACAAAAATGGGGACCTTGGTTCCTATAAATATGTGCTTCAGAATTGCAGGAATCATCCTATCCTACCTTAATCTTTAAAGCAATAAAGCAATAAAAGGAGAAAAATAATGAGCCTTAGGTGTTTTGTACCAAAGTCTAAACACTTTTTATATATGCTTATTCATGGTTGTATCATATTCATTCACTGGTTAAAGGTATTTTTTGATTAACAAGAGACTTTGACTATATACAAATCTCACAACTATATTATTGAAAATATGCACCATAGGGCAATATTGGAACCACACTCCATTTCTAAAAGCATTTAATTGTATAATCACTATTTCTCTCAATAAATAAAATAGGCCTACATAATTTTCAAGTATATAAAATTGGTATGCACGAATCATATTGTTATTAATTCAGTTACTTTCTCCAATTTATCACATTATTCTTCATAATATGTTCCTTTTCAACACTCAAGATTTGAGTTCTAACATGATATACATAAAATATGTGTCAAGCTGAAAATCAATATTGTTGGATTCTTGGACCAATACCACCTTTGGTAGTCACAACTTGTTGACTAGCTTCCTAACTTCTCTAGATTTCATGTTTTGTTTTGTTTTGTTTTTAAATTTGGCAAATGATAAAAATGTAAAAAATGGTTACTTATTTGATCATTTCACAAACATTAATTAAAAGGGATTGCTCAGATCTTGAATGCTTGAAACTTAGAGCTCTCAGTTATGATTTCCTATTATGATACAAATGCCCTATTTAAGTAAGGTTTGGGGGAAGAGATAATATCCTTACTTTTTATCACACTTAATATTCTTTGAGCTTGCTGCATCTATGGTTTGATTGCAGTCTTTAAGTAAGCCTGCTGCCTGTTCCCTGTGCTTCAGAAGTGTTTTCACCCTATGTAAGACAGAACATGTACTAGGAGCTGGAATTGGATGTTTTTATTCCCCAGTATCAGGCTCTAGTAAAACTCAAGAATGTTAGGTTCTGGTCAAACAGTTTGCTTTGAGGAAAGAGGTTTTGAAGAATAGAATAGTCTGCTATTTCAAAGTGGTTACTTTTTCTCTTCCAGAAACACAAGGGGGAATTTTCTCAGATCTTTATCCTGAGAACTTGATGAAGCTCCTGAAGGTCGAACACATGGAAAGGATGATTACCTACAAGGCTGAACTGACTCCTCCCTGATAGTTTTTAATTCTCTAGCTTTTTCACAGCGTGCTTCCAGCAATGCTTACAGTTTAAGTTTTCCTACTCTTATACCATCTCCAACAGCAGACCCCTGCTGCTTGGCTTCCTAATAGTAACCTGTAATTCTACGTATTTGCATATATCCCCAGTTAGGAAGATAGCAATTTGTGTTTGGAGAATCTAACAAAAGTTATTGATATTCAAGTTTTTCTGTTTTCTTGAGAGGAAGGGAGAGATGACTAGTAAGCTTCTTAAATGTCTGACCCCAAATTCTTAATATTATGAGATTTGCATGTTTTGTGTTGATTCCATGGATTTATTTATTTACTTATGGGCTACATTTCCAAAATAATGTGGATTTATATTCGTTCCTCATCATCCTCAGTGAACTTTTTTTTCATACACTGTAACAAGATTAAATTCTGTCACATTCCTGTAATCCCTTGACCTCCTAAAATATTTTGTATTTATTTGTATACATTAAATTTTCTTCTTTGTCCTGTAAATGCTGTTGGATTACAATAACCATATTTATGTGTCCACTATTGTAGCATTAAACAGACTAGGTTCACTACCCTTTAGATTTCCTCTGCTTTACTTATTCAACCCTTCTCCATCTAAATGCCTTTCAATTACTAACCTGTTTATAATTTGTCTGTAATTTTGCCTTTTCAAGAATGCCATATAGTTCTGGGGTTGTGGCTCAGTGATAGGATGCTTGTTAGCACCTGTGAGGCCCTGGGTTCCATCCTCAGCACCACATTAAAATAAATAAAAATAAAGGTATTTTGTCCAACTACAACTGAAAAATATTTTTTTAAAAAAGAATGCAATATAATTAAAATTATACTGTATGTAGCCTTTTCAAGTAGGCTTATTTTATTTATAAATATGTAGTTAAAATTTATCCATGTCTTTTGATGACAATTAATCAGTAACTTTTGGCACTAAATAATATGTTATTGTTTGGTGACAGCACAGTTTATCAGTTCATTTATCAAAGAATTTCATTATTGCTTCTAGTCTGTGGTTTTATGACTGAAGTATATGTTATGTAAGGAAGTTTTTGTTTGAAGATAAATTTTACTATCGGTTGAGTAACTATCTAGGAATGTGAACAATAACTCATATATTTGCATTGCCCTGTCAACATGTGATGCTGACCATCCTTTCATAGTCTTAGTTTTACCTGTGCATCTTCTTTAATAAGGTGTTTGGTTGGATCCTATGTCCAGTTTTTCACTGCATTTTTTATTGAGTTTTAGCATTCTTTGTCTGTTTGATAAGACATGAGTTTTGCAAATATTTTCTCTTATATAGTTTATAGTTCCTTTTATCTTAAAACAAATAGGATGCCTTGTTTAAAATTTTGTAATATGTCTGAGCACTTGCTGAAATCCTTTGAGGTTACCTTATATCTTTTTGAAAACATTTTAAAGGCAGTAGCAATATGTATTTTAGAAGAATAAAAAATTTCTAGAGAGTGCTATTTGCTGTTCATTCTACCATTTACTTTTTTACTTACCTTAGGTTATTTTTCCTTTTTATTTCCTTTCTCTTTAAAATTAGAATATTTTCTGCTCATTAAAAATTAGTTCACAGATAAAATAAAAATTCTCCAATTATCACTTGGGAATGAGTTTTTATACTATGTGCACATCAGTTCTTCTCAAGAGGAGGCATACCTACTTCAAGACTTCTTTTATATTACAATTTAGGCAGTTCTTATTGTTTAGTCTGAATTGCCCCCAAGAAAAAATATTCTAAGGAGGCTTTTTAAAAGGAAAGCTTGTTGTTATTCAACTCATATGTTCCTCCTGAGATTTTTTTAAACACATCTATTTTAAGAACCTGTGCGAAAATTTACATTTTATCCAGCGGTATTGTAAACAACAAATATAAAAGAGATTCAAATAGAGTTGCTGAAGCAGGAGTGTTTTGACTTACTTGAATAATCCTTTGGTGTCTATTTATATATGTTTCTAATATTTCCCTCTGAAACATTTACAGAGGAAAGAAATAGAATGTTAGAAGCAAGAAATCTGTGGTCTACATACATGTTTCAGCAGACAAACTACAGTAACACAATGCAAATAGAAATATAGCTAAGTGGTCTCGACCTGCACTGTGTTAATAATAAATAAATAACTTCATTATCAGATTACTTTCATAGCAAGTATATAGGTTCTCACCTATAGTAGTTATTAATACATATTTTTAATTAAAGGAATGAAGGTAGAAGGTGTGTAGTTGTTATGAAAATGGAAAAGGACCTAAGTACATTATAAATGTGTTATGCGCATGTGTAAATGTCATATATGTATGATAAATATGTATATTGTATACATACATGCACATGTGTATATACATTTGTACATATTTTTAATCTCAAGAATTTATATGTGTGTGTGTGTGTATATATATATATACATTATGTATATATTTACACACATATATAATGACTTGTGATTTATATTCTGATATATTTGATATAAACACTATATGCACTTATTACTTTCAGTAACAAAGCATGGACATTCTTTTCCAGTTTATAGTTTGATAGTAAAACATATTACCTATCTTGACAAAGTTGGACATCAGGTCTGAGATCGTGTGATGACATTCAAGATGAAAAATGCTTGTCTCTCTAAGTATCTAGATATAGAAGAACCCTAACCAACCCATATTGGTAGACTCATACCCCCATGCCTAGGAGGTATCTATCATATCACTCAGTGCTTTACTAATATACTTGATGATATTGTTCTTTAGATGACTTATTCTGTTTAACCTATTAAATTCAATTGAATATTTGAGCATATGCCTGTGATTGGAAAGAAACATCATATTTTGAATAATAGGTCTTCATGTAGACAGCTTAATATTGATTTTCATTATTGGCACTGAATGTATGTTGTGAGCTAGAATTAGATTAATATTTCATTTAATTTTACATATATGCACTCTGAGAATATAATACTAGATAATCATATTGTACTATGCATTTGTCTATATGAGCTAGTTGTCATACTACAGGGAGAAAAGACATCATTCCCAATGTACTATAATGAATTCTGATCATGAAATTTCCTTATTGGGAAGCATCTTTTAGATATCAAATATCCTCAGAAAACAGTATTTTAGCTCTGAGTACTTGAAGATCAGTAAGCAATGTTTGTGTATACCATCCAATGTAATCCATATTCTATTGTATTCTGATTTTCCTCACAGTGCTAAAGTCAAATATGGCTAAAAGTATTGTACCTTAGAGTTCAAAAGAAATATAAAAATTCTTTTTTATCAAAGCATCAAGTGAAATAATAAGTGATCTTAGGACTAATATTCTAATCATAACTGCCGCAGTCTGGCTGGGCACAAATCAGGAGCTACTTGAAGATTCAAGCAGGAATGAACTTTATTTTTAGAACCCATGCTGCATGCAGCCCACGCAAACTCTCCAGGAACTCCAGGAGAGCTCCACCAGAACTTCAGGTGGGAACTTTTGAGAGAGAGAGAGAGAGAGAGAGAGAGAGAGAGAGAGAGAGAGAGAATTTTTAATATTTATATTTTAGTTTTCAGCGTACACAACATCTTTGCTTGTATGTGGTGCTGAGGATCCAACCCGGGCTGCAGGCATGCCATGCGACAGTGCTACCACTTGAGCCACATCCCCAGCCCTCAGGCGGGAACTTTGCGACCACTCAACCAGAACTCAACCCTGGAACTCTACCCACACGAACTCTCTAGGAACTCCTTGAGAGCTCAAAAATAGTGGGCACTGGAGGCAGCAGGAACCGCTCCTTCTGGCAAAATGCCAGGCACCATCTTGACCTGGCCGTGGCTCTCAACACATAACTATCCAAAGCTACTCATAGCATTCATTGCAAACATAAGGCTCCACCATAGTTTCCCTCAAAGTTGTCTTTACTGTCTCCTTATTTACCTTAACTTGAAAGTGTTAATTTTTTCAAAGAAGATTCAAAATGTCATAGAAAGATTACACAAAGAAAAATATTTAATGTTCTTTTTTAGAATACAAGTAACATTTCAAAATCATAACCATGAAAATAGTTTAAAGACCAAAGTCTTGGTTGGTAAGAGGAGTTGGACATTTTGAGGTGGAAATTAAAAGCGCTAAAACTGAGAATGAAATAAGATAGAATTTGAGGGGTCAGGTAATTCCAACCCAACAATCTCCATTGGAATGGCTAGTTCTACCAATGAGAAAGGGTTGATCTCAGGAGGGCTGAGTACCATCCTGTAGATAATGGTGTGCAGAGTTGGTATCCAGTGGATGCCAGAGCAAGAAGTAAATATTTAATGAACTAAGAAGAAATCATGAGAAGTTTTCAACATCTATAGTCCATATGTGCTGTAGGAGAGACATGTCTTGGAGAGACAAAGGCAGTCCCTCTGTTTGTCATATTTAGAGGATTTCTCAAAGAGAGGCTTATGCTCCCTGATGCTTTTTTAAAAAATAATCAGTGCACTAAGCTCAGCTCTACCTAACTTCACTAAATGGAAAAACCCTTCACATGTAGAAGAGTAAGTTAGTATGTGTGCCATTGAGTTCTCCTCAGACTCTGGTAGGCAAACTTACTCCCTAGAAAGATTGTAAAAATTCAAATTCAGATTCTCCATAGTGCAGACTTGGATTCTGTCTTTCTAAGGCCACCTGTTGATTGCAGTACTCAGTGTGAGATCTAAACTTTGCTCTAGAAGGTCACATAAGTCTCAACTCTGAATGCACTTCAGGCACAAATGGTAATAAACTAAAAACAACAGACCTCAATTCTCTCTTGTTAGATTTTGTTGTAATGGATCCGGTATAATGTGTTTTAACATTAGTATACTTTAAAGCTTAATTATGATTATTCACATGCAGAAGGGTAAGAAAGATTTCTAGATTAGGGGTTGAATAAGGGAAAACTCCAGCACCTGATTTTGGGTAAAATTGAAAACATGTCAGTGGAGATAATAACCTTTTGACATTCTAAAAGTTGTGACTGTAAAACGTAGCCCAATTAATGTATATAAACAAACACATAACACATACTTTCTAAATTTTGATTCATAGGGAATGATTTCAGCTTTGCTAGTTTTATCATTAATTTTACTTGCTCATAAAATGTCCATAATCATAATTTGACCTTATTAAGTTTTAGTAAAATCCAGTCTTTTAAAAAATAAATTGCCCTGGGATTAACATGTGGAGTTTCCTACATCACTTATAAACAAAAACAAATCAAAGATGGCAAAATGACTAGCAATGCTTTAGTAAGCAGTAATATATTTGTGGTTGTGTTACATTGTATTGTTTTGTTTCACTCTATGGAGTTGGTAATATAATTCTAAAGTAATATTTTTAGTTGAAATGTCAATTATGACTTATCCTAATACTATGAGCCAGTAAGAAAATATTTGATATAAGGTAACATTTTAAAGAATATAGACTACAAATAACAATCTAGGGATTCTTATCTTCACTTGTATTAAAGGAACTTAAGTGAAATTTCAAATTATCTTATTATTAATTATTTCAGAATGGACTAAAATGTACACTGCTAATTGATTGTACTTGTTTTAGGGATTCTTTAAGTACAGAACATCAAGACTTTTAAATGGATGTCTATTCTACCTACCTGCACTACATAAAACTACTCCTGCCAAATAAGGATTTAGTCTGCCTTAAATTACTATCAGAGAAATCAATGTGCAATTCTCCCACATCATAATCAATTGCATTTATTAATTCTCTAGGACTGTGCTGTTCTGTGTATTTTAAATATGTTGCATGTAGTTCAGTCTAGCCTTAACCAAAAAGAAAAAAAAGACTCTTCTTTGTGTTAAAACTAGTAATCACAGATACTAATAATGCCCTAAATTCATCTTTTAAGAAATAGTTGCTCTAAAGAATGATTTTAGCTCCCCAATGAAATATATGTATTTTTATTTCTCTCTTATTGCCCAATTCTGTATCCAATTCTGAATATCATAACAATTTTCTTTTAGGATATTATATATCCCATCCTAAGTATGGTCTAGGTGAAACTCAATAGGCTGCACTTCTCTCCTTTATCCTGGGAATTTTGTTTATAGGTGCACAGTACATGTGATCTTTTTTTAAAGGATTAATCGCTATAGTGGATATTCTCTGTTATTGTCAACTTCTTACTTTACAATGCTAGAACAATAGGACCTTTCTCTATCTTTACTAAAAAGATTTTCACAAGGCAGATTATGCTCCTGAGTATTGGACTTTGAAACTTGATCTACCACTTTGCCCTCACTTGAGAGAGAAACACTGGTTCAATGAGACATATACTTACTGGACAAAGTCCCCTGATAACATTGAACATCAACTTTCTTCCTACAAAACAGGAATGTATAAATTCTGGTTTACTGAATAGTGATGCTGATTTCCTTGCAAATGCTTTAATATTTAAGAAGAAAATACTTTTATCATAGTGATTTCCCACATCTGTATTGTTCTAATGGAAAATTTGGAAAATTCAATAACATTAGGTGAACTTATGAAATAATCATATTATGAATATTTATGGATATAAAGAAGCAAATTAAAGACCTTAGAGCCTAAGATATTAAGTATCTATTCAGTGCCTTTGAGAATCAATTAGAAAATGACATGAGAAAAACATTTTAAAAGAATAACAAAAGGTGCAAGTAAAATAGACTCTTTTAAAACTTATCTAACAAGCACAAAAACCTAACATCAACAATGTTTTTATGTCATTTTTTCTCATTAATACAAACATGAAGGTGCAACTGGATACAAAGACTTCTATTTTATTTTATTTATTGTTTTTTGAGTTTTTTTTATATATTTTTTAGTTTTTAGTTTTCGGTGGACACAACATCTTTGTCTGTATGTGGTGCTGAGGATTGAACCGGGCCGCAAGCATGCCAGGCGAGCGCGCTACCGCTTGAGCCACATCCCCAGCCCAAGACTTCTAATTTATGCAAAAATTCTCATTTTAACTGAGAGTCATGTTTAAACAAGCAAGCATGAGGCTATAAATGTATATAGGGGATTATTTCTAACATTTTATTATGAAAGTTGTTAAATGTATAGCACAGTTGAAAGAGTTTTATAGTGATTACTTATATATTCACAATCATTATTACTTTGCTTTATTTTTATATTTGTTTAAACATATATTGATCAAATATTTGATCTTATATTGTCCTTATTGATGCGTGATTTTCTCTATCAAGTTATATTTATCAAGGAATCAACCAATTAAATATCTACATGGAAATCATTAAAATGGAAATGGTAAAATTTTAAGGTATTTTTCCTTTGTATGTAAAACTTGCATATAAGCAAATGCATAAATTCACTGAATTTTGACAGGTACATTCATGTTTGTAACCACAAATCTTCACTGAGATATAAAATATTATCCTCAGTGAGGCATCTCCAGCTCCTTCAGTCTTTCCCCTATCTTTTAGATCACAACTTCTGATCTTTCACCTTTGGCTAGATTTGCTGATTTTAGAAAATCATATTATTTGAATTATATAGGATATAGTCATTATGTATTCTTTCAAAAAACATGTTCAGAGATCTTGTATATATCAGCATTTTCTTCCTCCTGTCAGCAGAATTCATTTTTATCAATAAAAAATGTTGTGTAGCCATTTCTTTTGATAGTCACCTGGACTCCTTTTAGTTTTGGCTATTTACCATAAAAGCAGCTACAGACATTTTTGTATAAGGCTTTTTCTGTATATTTTCAGTTCTCTTTGATAAATAAACTAATAAGGATAATTTCTGGGTCACAGAATACATGCATGACTAGTTTTATAAGAAACTGTCAAATTTCTGTTACCAAAAAAGTGCATGACGTTACTTACAGCCCCATAGAATGTGGATAAGAGTTCATATTCTCCAATCCTTGGCAATATTGGGTGCTTCAGGACTTTTAAATTATACTTGTTTTAGGGGTTAGGTACTTTTATCTTACCAAGGTTTTGAATTATAATTCCCTGAGGATTGTTAATGTTGGAAATTTTTTTCAAGTGCTTGTTTTTATTTATTTCACTTTTATTGAGAGAGAGAGAGAGAGAGAGAGAGAGAGAGAGAGAGAGAGAGAGAGAGAGAGAGAAAGTTTTGTTGGGGACTGAACCCAGGGCATGTGCCTGCTAGGTAAGTGCTCTACCACTGAGCTCCACCCAATCAAGGGTTGCTTTTTCTTTTTAAATTTATTTCTTAAGTATCTGTTCACACATTTTCCATTTTTAAAATTAATTTATAGAAATTCTTTATATATCCTGGATTCCAATACTTGCTCAGATATGTATTTTGGAAATATTTTATTTCAGACTGTGCTTTGCAAATTCATTTTTTTCATGATGCATTTTAATGGACAGAAGTATACGATATTTAAGAAGTCTTTATCAGTTTTGTATGATTATTTTTTCTGTGACCTATCTTTGCTTTTTAAAAGTTTTGCATACATCAAGTCATGGCGATAGTCTTCAATATTTACTTTTAAGGGCTTTGTCATTTATGGCTCATTGTGAATGATTTTTCGTATACAGTAAAAGGTAGGGTTCTCAATTCCCAGCCCTCTTCTAAAGGGTTAGTCCACTAGGCATGAGGCAGTCTTGGACCATGAACAGAACCAATGGGTGACACTATTAAGCAGATGTGCTTCTACACCATCTCTTTGCCTAACTGCCATCTGGGTGCAGATCAATATTAGAAGACACATTATGGCAAATCACAATATATAACAAAATTAATTATCCCTTAGGAAAAAACAACTACCAATCTGGAATATTCATGATTGAGAAATAATCTATACAATGTTCTATCCATTAGGTTTATTCATTACTGTCACGACCCCCTTGCCCGCAAGGAAGACGCGACTCAGGAATCTTCTTTCAGCAGTTTATTCAGGCCCTTGACATTCTTCTAATAATTCTTCTAATCCCCAGAATAATAATTAGATGCCCCTCCCAGCCTTAATAAAGCACCTCGAACCCCAATGCGAAGCTGCCACGTGGACCCTTCTCACAGGGTGCTAGAGAACGACACGCCAACTTTCTCTGATAAGGAGTTGACAATACGCCAACTCTCTCTGATATGGAGTTGTCCTTCACAGACCACAGCAGAGCCAGCGCCATCATGTAATGGCGACCACAGTCCGCAGGAACGGCTCACCACACATTACAATATGCCCTAACTCTACTTTTAATTTCTTATCCTAATAGTGGGAATTGATGACTCACATAGGAGTTTTGATGCAGCTTTCACATATTAGTTAGTAGCTTAGAAGTAAAATCATGTGTTTTTAATGGTGAAATTTTTATGTCCTTTATAAAAATACTTATGGCAAAAGAGGCATTCAATTATTACTATCATAAGAGATAAGTTAAGGTAGTATCATCTGAAAGGCCTTATTACAACTTTGTATAACTTCACAAGGCAAATTTTCTTCATATCTGTTGAACAGTTGAGGTCAGAGACAAATTTAGTTTGGCCATTGCAATGGTGACACAGGGTATTCAATTTCCCTGTTAAAGAAAATATTATAGCCTGGCAAAAAAAAAATATGCTTCATGCTCTTTTCTCAATAGTTATTCCCAGGTGCTTGAATGAGCATATTGTGCAAGGAGTAACCTACTGTTAAACCTACTGTTAAGAATTCTACACATAATGTGTAATTAAACATTCTATATTAGTAATCTCTGAATGTCCAACACTTTATACACATTGTTACATGTGTTCTGAAACAGTATGTGTTCTCAAGTTATCAGTTCCATAAGACACGAATAGTTCTATCAGAAAAAAAATTAAATTAAAATTATATTACAGTTTTTCAACTTGAATATAGGAAAGGTTTATTCAGGAAAGTATATTTACTCTTCCCAATTATACTTCATCTGAATATGCTTAAAATTATTCCCCTGGGCAGGGAACATACAGCAACTGGCAGGGAATGTGATCAAGGAAACATATGGCCAAGGTCAGTTCCCTCTCGCCCAGTCTGTTGCTAGCTTAAATGTCACATCTTCATTGATGCTTTCTCGCATTTCAAAATGCTAATTTCCTTCATTTTCATTCCACTGTTTTTTTAATAACACAATAATTTAAAAGTATTTAATCAATTATTGGTGTCATTTTTCCTCAAATAGAAAAAAAGTTGCATTTGAAAAGGAAACTTAGGTTTCTTATTCATAACTCCACATCTCTATTTTGCTCTCATCAATGTCCCTCTTCTCATGATTTTCTTAACTCATACCAAGGAGGCTCCATCTTTGTATTCTCTTAAAATATGTCTTATCAAGAATATCTATGATTTACATCTTGTGGAACACACTGCAGTCTCTCCTTAGGGGAGCTCCCTCAGTCACATTTCTTGGCATATCTTTGTTTGCTGACTATACAGCTATGTTTCTACTGTCCGCTCTGGTATTTCATACTCATATCCAGCCACTTGTTTTACATTTTCCTATACATGTCAAAAAAATAGAAAAAAAAGAATAGAGGTGATTTTTTCTTCCACCCATACTGCTCAGTTTTTCAAATCATGATTGTGCTTTTTCCAAAATACAGCATCAATCGAATTGTTAAAAATAACCATACCTAATACACAAGTCAAAGGCACTATCACTCCCTCCTGTTGTGCTCTGACACTTTCCTCTTCAGCCTTCTGCTCCTAGTCTTGCCCCTGAGTGCTCTAATTGATTGTTTTTCACAGAGCAGTCATTAACTGCCAAAGGAAACACCGGATACTTGCTTCCCTCCTTATATCTACATTGAATTGAAATCCAATAGAAACATTTTATACAAATCAAAACAAATGCTTATTAGTATTTTAATAAGAATTATTTCAAATGAGTAAGCATGAGCATGTTGAAATAAAGAGGGAATGAGTATTAACAAAATATGAACTACATGAAGAGCCTGATTGGTAGAAACAGCGAAGGTTTGAAAGGAAGGTTAGGAAGAATTAATATTTCACATTTTCATTAAGAGCAGTTAAAGAGGAAGGAAAAAGTCAGAGGCCGAAGATGAAAGGGAAGGAGAAGGTGACTGATTGTGAAGGTTGCAGGTAGGACACGAGGTGGGGCTTCCACTATGCTGGCTTCTGTTATTGTTATATGCAATTTATAAATGACTCCCAGGAAGAAAACTAAAGATTTGAGTAAACTGTATCATTGAGAAGTACAGGTACAGACCTGGAATAAAATTTCCTGTCACTTGTCTCTTCAATTAAAGTGAATTTTTAACTCTTCAAGTGGATGTCTATTGTAAATGTTACCTTGGCCTATGAAATAAGCATATTCTAAGATATTAAGTATATTCTGCTGGGGAAAAGATGGTGTAGACTAACATAGGAAAGAAAAACAATTAAATTAAAAAAAAAAAACATCCCAAATAACAAAGAATCAACAACAGTGAAAGCTTTGGCCAGGAAAAAACCAAAAAAACAAAAAACAATACTGAGCACAGATTCTGTTAGAAATACCAACAAAATAAACATTTCTATCAAAAAATTTAAGATACATATAATAAGCATAAAACACTATATACTGAAAATGTTTTACTATTAACAAAAAGATTATGCAGCACTGGTTAATAAAAATATGCTTTTGGTTTTTATCCTCTCTTCTGAAACCACAGTGCTTTGCATGGTTAATGGAAGAGAGTTTACTGTAGTTTCTTGGACATAACTGGCCTTTTTCACATCTAACTATAGTTTGAAAGGAAATCTTGGAGAGATTTATCCTGTGGATCTGAACATACTGAAATAATATTTGTTTCAAAAGAGAAAGCTGTGACTCTACAGTTTTATCCTATTCTTTGAATATTGACAAATATTTTTGTCAAGTAAAATAGCTTTGTCTTATTGACTTCAGAATGAACAGGAATGTCACTTTAGTGATTCTAGTATACTCTGAAATCCACACCTGCAGCATAATGAATGCATTCAAATGTAACTTCATTTTTCATCATTACTCCATTAGTCATTTGATATTTTTAAATCTTATTTTAAATATGTGTATTATGGCTCCCCAAATAAAAAGTCTTTCTAATGAAAATTTTTACATTAAAATTTTCTCACATTACATTTGCCAATGAATTGTTATTGATTTAGTGACTCCAATCTAATTATATTTACCTCATTCTCCACTTGGCCTTTATAAAAGTTTAATAGAAAAGATATTTAATACAAGGAATATTTTTCCATCCTTGATGTCAATTTTGAATTGTATTTCCAGGTGTTTTATTTACTCTATCAATCTGAGAACAAAGAGTCATGCTGTCTTAGAATCATGGAACATAATCTGAAAATTCTGTGTATATGATAAAAATAAAACATGGTACAATATATATTTTATTTAATATGAAAATAAATCCTGGGAATTACCTCATTCAATTAGGGATATTGTTAGCAATGACTATCATTTATACTTTTTATACATCATGAAATCACTGGTCCTAGGAACTATTTTTCATGTTCCAAAGTAAATGCCCTATATTAAATTTTTTATATTTTGGAGGGGATAACTTCAAAAAATATTCTATGTGCAGAAATAGGACATTGCAAATATTTTCTTTTTACAAGTGTTTTATGTGTGTGTGTTCGATTTTTTTTTCAATGAATCAAACCCAGGGCCCCATGCATGCTAGGCAAGCCCTCTACCACTGAGCTATATCCCCAGCCCTACAAGTATGATTTTTAGTTTGATAAAGTATTATTTTTTTAAAAAAAATTTTATTTGTTTTAATTAGTTATACATGCAGTAGAATGCACTTATATACTTTGATATATCATACATAGATGGGATATAATTGCATCACTATACAAAGTACATGTATGAAGACTTGAATTGGGTGTCAACATACTTTATATACAAACATAGATACAAAATTGTGGTATATATGTGTATTAAGAATTGTAATGCAAATAAAAAAGAAGAATATCATTACCTTAGATTAGGTAGAGGAGGTGAAAGGAGGGGAAGGCAGGGTATGTGGGGATAAGAAAGATAATAGAATGAAATATATATTATTACTTTATGTATGTATGTGACTGTATGACCAGTGTGATTCTACAAAATGTATAATCAGAAAAAGTGTTCTCTAAACCATTACATGTTTAAGATATGATTCTTTTTCAAAATGAAAAATTCAAACTAATTTAAGCCTAAAAGTATGAGTATTAATGATATGCAAATACGACTAAGATCAGTTAGCTATCCTCATCCTGTTTTATAATCTTAAGCCCGAGCATTTAACACAACTATCTTGCTTTTCTACGCACATTTATCTTAACTCCTCTGTTCATTTTAGCCATTGACATCTCTCATCTGAATTAATGCAAGTGTATTCAAAGAAGTCCTTCACCACTCTGTTCACAGCATCTCCACTCCACACACACATGGTACCAAGAAAGCAGGGAGAATAATCCCTTTAAACCTAAAATGATCTTGCCACCCCTCTATTCACAGTGCTGTAGTGACTCCCCATTTATTTCAAAGCTAAAATCATTTGTTCTCAACATGCTTTATAAGACCTTATATAATAAAGTTTTCCGTTAATCACCTATTGCATTTATATTAGGCCCTGTTCTCAGCTCTTGGCACACCACCCTCCTTGTTGTATTTCAAATAAACCAGGAAACTCCCACTTTTCGGCTTGCTATATCTGTTTCTTCTTCTAGAATGTTCTTCCCTTACACATCTACTTGGCTAATTTGCCCATTTCCATATGTCTTGCTTGAATGTACCCTTTCAATGAGGTTGAATCTGACTACAATATTAAATACTGCAACCTGGGCTTCCCCTACATGGATTGCTTCTTTGTTTATTTATTTTGGGGTACTGGGGATTGAACTCTAGGGCACTTAACTACTGAGCCACATCTCCAGCCCTTTTTTTGTGTTATTTTCAGTCAGGGTGTCACTAAGTTGCTTAGGGACTAGCTCAAGTAATGAGGCTGTTTTTGAAATTCCAATCCTCCTGCCTCAGCCTTCATAGAACCTGGGATTACAGGCATGTATCACTGCCTCCAGCATCCTCTGCATCATTAAGTTCTCTTAAGTTGCTCTAATTTTACTTTTCTCCTTGTAAATTAGTACCTACTAATATACTTTTGAATTTTATTATTTGTTCCATCTACCCTGCCCCACAGAAATGTGACCTCCATGAAGACAGAAAATTTTGGTCTTGTTTGTCTACATGTTGCAAAGACCTATAAGATAAGGGTGCTAGGAAAAATAGAAAATATGAGTCAAAATGATTAAACAAACAAATGCTTTCATTTAATTAATGCATCAACTTGCCTAGGTGTAAAATTGGCAATTTCCCCATCATATAAACTTTAAAATTTAAATATAACATATAGGGTGAATAGCATAGTTTAGTATAATTAATCAACTTACCTCTTTAGTAAGAGTTAAACTTTAACCTTCACTTTATTAAAAAAATATATGATTATGGAAAAACTCTGTAAGGAAAAAAGATGATGTAGTATCACCATTCACTGGAAAACAATGATGCAAAATTAACAAGTTTACTTAAAGTGACTTACTTGTCCTCTAGGTGAAAGAGATAAAGGTGTTTTTCTCTGCATACACATGTAACCATGAATTGCCTTTTTTTAAACCTTTGATATTCTGCACTTAGAGTTCAGTTTTCTATTTTTAAATTTTGTTTTGTAACATAGCAGTGTACAGTGAATTAAAACCTAATATTTGACTTCAGCTACTTATTGTAGCCTAAATATTAAAAATATGAAATATTTCCTTTTTTACATCAATGATTACCCATTTATTAAAAAGAACTATAAGAATACATGCCCTAGAAAATATAAAGAGAATAAAATAAGTTAATGCAAGTTAAACATTTAGCAGTAATCCTGACATTTAATAAATGTTAAATTTTTTTACTTTTATTTTTATTATAATACTAATATAATTTAAAAAAAAATAAAGTTCATAGGTGTATTTCATTCTCTATTCTTTGATTTTTCAAACATAGTACATTTGACCACTATTAAAATTAGAAAGATAATAAAATTTAACATATTAATCATCTTATTAGAGGGGAAAGATGCATCTTTATAACTGAATGCATAATTATCACACTTCAGTAAAGTTCATTATCTTACGAGGTATATTTGGAATTTATAAAGTTCCATGGTATATTTTAAAAGATTCATATTTTACCACTGATTGGATTTTATCACCAATCATATTTTGAAAACCTGAAATAGAGTGAGGGATATGTTTGAACATAGTCTTACACATATAGAGCTTCCACATTCTGAATTAGTTTAAATATATACAAATATATATAAACTATATATTAAATGTATATATTAGTCTATATAAACTAATATACTTGCCCCGCACATGTGAGGCAGTGGGCTTCATCCTCAGCACCATATAAAAAAATAAATAAAATACAGATACTGTGTCCATCTATAACTAAAAATATTAAAAGAAAAGAAAATATTTATATTCTTTATACTGGAGATAATTAGAAATTTACATAATATAACTTTTTGAGAAGTTCCTAAAATAGTTTAATAATATGGGCAAAACATAGAAAAGCTAAATATTAGCACTTAATGAATTTTATAGTACCATTGTTTTAGAATCATAATAAACAAAGACATAAAGAATGAGAGAAGTAACTTCTGATTTATTTGTCTTATGTAAGCCTTATTGAATCTCATATTGATCCATGAGTAAGATTATTTTCAAAATAGTTCCAATGCTTTTAAGGTAACTAGTTTTTTTTATTTTTTACCTTTCTTATGTAATAATAACACATTCTAATTAAAATTACAGAAATTTTTAATTTAAAAAATATCTTATGCAAAGTAAAAATTACTGTAAAAAAGTTTTATATAACAGCATGAATCACAAAGAAATACACACCAAAATATGTTTTTAAATAGTTATCCCGATAAAATGTTTAAGTAAAAAGAGGAATATAATTTGTCTTTTGAAATAACTATTGATTCAGAGGAAACTCAGAAATAGTGCAGAGAGCTTGTGTGTACCCTTCACCCAGTTTTCCCTCATTCCTTGTATTTTAAATACAGTACATTTTTAAAATCAGAAATTCTGCACTGGTGCAATAAAGTATGCACTAGTTCTACTCCTTGGAGACATAAATATTTTTTCAGTGGGTTTAACCTTTTTTCCTTGGAATAAATGGGAGGTTAGATGATATTCTCATTGTATAAGAAAAAAATATATAAACAAACCAACAAACAGATATAGCTATTTTTTTTACAAATTATTTGTTATCATGATCTTGTGTAATCTTCTGTTAAACTTTTCTTTCTAGATATTAAAATAATTCTAATCTCAGTTCCATGTGAGAACTTGTACTGTCCTGGGCCTCATACTTCAGGCAATTGTTGAGCTATATTGCAGTGGTTTCTCAGAAGTCCAGAATGGTTCAAGTTACTCAGAAAATGTCTAAGAACAATCAGTGCCACCCATTTTGTTGAAATTGACCTCACCCCTTGAAAAGGATATAAAAATGTACATTTTTTACATTCATAAACACAATTAGGCATGATACAATAAAAATATATTCATAGTATTATTACTGGTAAAAGCTTGAGTCACATTTTTATAGAAATTATTTGTTGTAGAGAAACACAGTATCTCTAAATATTCATGGATAAAAATCTTTAAAAATATTTTAACAGTAGGATGAATTCTATATTACTTTGTTCCCACCACTGTTGAGGAAATACACAAAGTATCATCTTCAGGGACATTCAAACACTTATTAGGCTATTGAGTAATCTGGTTTGAGAGCCAGGAATGTATTTGGCTTTAAGGAGAATAACTCAAAGTATTTGTTTCCAATATAAACTAATAAGAAATAATAAAAATCCAGACATTGATATTTTTTAAGTTTTGGAAGATTATATAACATGGAATGCAGAAGTATTGAAATGAGAGATTAAGCTTTTAGAAAAAAATTAATTTTGTTATTTAAGAAGCACAAGGAAGCAGAGGAAGAAAATAAGATATCACACTAAAGGATGGTTCAAATTGAAATGCCTAAGAGTGTGGAATTTCAAAAAATATATACCAGGAAAGAATGTTAAACTTCAGTGATATGTAGGAATATCTGAACACACACACACACACACACACACACACACACACACACACACACAAACACACACACACACTTAATGTGTATATTTGTAATTATATACAAGTTTATATATTAGTGGATCAAAATGGAAAATAAATAAAATTTTCCAACAGATTCTGAATAGCTCTGGAAAACCTCAAGAACAATTTCTGAAATTACGTCTTTATATAATGGGAAAGGATAGCTTTTTTTTTTCATTAATCCAACATTGACATTTTATTAATTTTATGAAACATGTTTTATTCCCAAAATTATCATCAGATTTAAAGACACAATAGAAGTATTATCATCATATTCAAGAAACTGAAACAAAAGATCAGTAGTTGCCATGAGCTAGGGGTGAAAAAAGGATGAATAGGAAGAGCATAGAGAATTTTTAGGGCAGTAAAACTATTCATATGATAGCACAATGATGGCACTTATCATTATACCATTGTTAAAACACAGAATGTACAATATGAAGAGTGAGCCCTAATACGAAATGCATACTTTGGATAATAATAATTTGTCAATGTAGGTTTATTTATTTTTATAAATATACCCTGTGACTCATGATATTGATAGTGGGGAATTTTTGTGAGTTTTGGGGGGGTTGCTATATTTTGGATGTGAGGTATCCCCCAAATTCCCATGTGTGACACAATCAAGAAGATTTGGAGGTGAAATGGTTGGGTTACAAAGACTTAATCCAACCAGTAATTTTTTTGAGAGAGAGAGAGAGAGAGAGAGAGAGAGAGAGAGAGAGAGAGAGAGAGAGAGAGAGAGAGAGAGAGAGAGAGAGAGAAACTTTTTAATATTTACTTTTCAGTTTTTGGTGGACACAACATCTTTATTTTATTTTTATGTGGTGCTGAGGACCGAACCCAGCACCCCGAGCATGTCAGGTGAGTGCGTTACCGCTTGAGCCACATCCCAGCCCCCTAATCAGTAAATCTGATAGGGATTAATTGAGTGGTAACTGAAGGCAGGTATGGTGTGGCTGAATAATGTGAGTCATGAGGGGAATCCATTTGGAGTATGTTTTGTATCTGTTGAGTGGAGGCTCCCTATATCTACTTTCTTTTGTCATATTCCTAGATGCTTCCCTCCAACACACTCTTCTACCATGATGTTCTGCCTCACCTCAAGACCTTAGGTATGGAGCTGGCTGTTTATTGACAGAGACTTCTAAAATTATAAGTCTCAAAATATCTTTTTCTCATCTAAAATTGTTCTTGTCAGGTCTATTGGTCACAGCAGGGAAAAAATAAATAAGTCTGACTAAAACAGGGGTATATGGAAATTCTCCATACATTTTTCATAATTTTTATATGAACATAAAAATACATAAAAATAAAGTTTATTAATTTTTTAAAAAGCAGTGGGCTGTTAATATAGGCAATAAGTTGTTTAATCTTATCTGAATTATTCCATGTAAAAAAAGCCAATTTACAAGGTCACTTACTATATGACTCCATCTATATAACATTCTTATAATGAAAACATCACAGAGATGGAAACACCATAGCTTGCAGTGATAGGGATGATGGGAAGGAGTACGTTGGATATGGCTACAAATGTGCAGCCTTTAGTGAACCTTTGTGTTGGTGAAATAGCTTTATATGAATATTGTCATCATGATTACATGAATCCACGTATGTAATGAAATAGTACAGAATTTTACTCACATTATACTAATGTCAGTTTCCTTCTATTTACATTGTATGATAGTTCTGTAAAATAAAACCACTGGAAGAAATTTGATACAAGATGTATGGAACTATCTTTACTCTGTAAATTTTGAAATGAAAAGTAAAAAAAAAATACTTTCTAACTAATTAATTTCAGCCTAATGACAGAAAAAATGTAACTATTAAATTCTCCTTAGATTTATTTTTTATTATAGTTGTGTTGGAGTCCTCAGGACTCCCTGCAGTTTTGATAATTCTTAAAGGTAACCACAGACACAACACATAGGTATATCCACAACTATCATCTCTTACACAAAGAAGGGATGTAGAACAAAATCAACAGAGAAAAATCTGGAGTAAAATATGGGGAAATGTGACATAATTTTCTAAGGGTCCTTTACCAACAGAATTACAGAGGATATGCTTAATCATTTCAAAAATGATACATGTAAAATGCTTTCAATCAGTAAACTTGTAGCAGAATCATTGCAAACAGTTTTCATTGAGAATTATTACATAGACAGCCTAAATCTGGCATATGTACAAAAATTTCAGACTCCTACAAGAAAAAGAACATGTTTAGTCTCAGCCATATTGCCTGCCCCATGGTATAACCACAATGAGAAACGTATCAGTTAGGGGGATTAGAATGCAAATAGAAGTTCCCAAACACTAGACAAGGGCTAAGCTTGTAAACAGACCTTATGATGATAGCAGTTGAGACCTGTGATGTGAATTCCTTTCACACAGTAGGATCATTCATAATTTAAAATTAAGCAGACAAGTTAATATATGCTAAATAAAGATATGATATTATGATAGATCAGTAATCATTTTATGAGAAAAGAGATACAAAAAACAGACACAAATATAGGATCAAGTAAAATATGTAAGTGTGCAATTAAAGATATCAATATAAACAGGCGATTTTTCAAAGCCTATCTCTATTTATCAATCGATCTATCTCTCTTTCTATTTAGCAATCCTACCTACGTACCTATAAACCTATTTTTCTACAAACCTTCCTAACTACAGTTTCTTTGCTAGAAGGATCTGCAATGCTACAGTAAGGAACAAATCAAGAAATTATACTTTACTTATCAAAACCATTGTCACTTAAAAGAACAAGAAATTTTTGAAGAAATCATCAATTTAAAGACTGGGGAGAGAATATACTAAATAAACCTGAGGGTATTTCTTAACTATTAAAAAAAGGCCAGAGTCACTTTGAAGCTGCTCAAACTGATTTATTTAGGGGCAATTTTGGCATGAAAGTTATAACAAAAAAACGGGTTATAGGTTATAGTCCACTGAATGTGCATGTTTTAGACAGTTCACTGCTGTAACTAAAAACCTAATCAGAACAAATGTAGAGTAGGAAAAGTTTATTCAAGGGCTCATAGTTTCAGAGGTCTCAGTCCATAGGCTTCATTCCTTTGGGCTCAATTTGAGGCATTATATCATGGTGGAAGAGTGTGGCAAAGGGAAGCAGCTCACATGATGATCAGTAGGAGGGAGAGAGAAAGGGAAAGAGAGAGGGAAGGAGGGAGGGGAGAGAGAGAGAGAGAGAGAGAGAGAGAGAGAGAGAGAGAGAGAGAGACTTCACTTGTCAGATACAAATAGATGCTCCAAAGACATAACCCCAATGCTGCACCTCCTCCAGCTACACCCCACCTGCCTCCAGTTACCACTCAGTTATCACCATCAGGGATCAATTCACTGATTAGTTTCAGGCTCTCACAACATAATTATTTCACCTCTGAAACCTTTTGCATTGTCTCACACATGAGGTTTTGAGGGATACCTTACATAGAAACCATAACAGTACACCCATAATGATTACAAGTAATTAAGTAAACAATAAATAAATAAAGTTAAGTATGAGAATAGTAGATTTAAAAAATTCCTTGTGTCATTATTCATTCTTGACTAAGGTAAGATATAATAATTCTAAGTAAAATTTGATGAGGATATGATATGTACATAGTCACAGAGCATTTCTACATGCTGCTTAATGTGTTGATAAGGAGGATACAACCTTATTCAAATATTTCAAAATAACACCCCAAAATTGTGGGCCTCATAGACATTGTAACCTTCTGGAATTTTGTACTTGGCAAAACAAAAAATTAGTTATATGGGATTCTTAAAGAAATGCACAATCTAAATCTAATAATGAGAAAATAATAAGACAAATCCATCCAGTCTTCAAAAATTAACACCATCATGAGATTAAAAAAAAAAAAAAGCATAGGAACAGTTTGTAGCTAAATGCTGAGAGCCATTGCCAAGTAGGAATGACGCATCGAAATTTTCTTGTTAGCCTACCCCATGTTGCTTAGAGGAAGGACTCTCCGTTGTGGAAATGGGCTTGTCTTAGACTCAGGCCATTTGCAGTGACATTGCATGCATGCTTGAGTAAGGTGACCTTGTTCAAGGACCAGGGCGGATCCAGGTTTAGGGCGGATCAGGTTTTAGGGAGTATCCCGCTCCTTGGGTTTAGGGTGGTTCCGGGTTTAAGGTGTACCCTGCCGGGAATAGGGCTTATCCTGCAGATTAGAGCCTGGTGGAGAATGTGAATTTTTCCCGAGAACGTGTGTAGAGTGCCGGTGTGAGTTCGGGAATAAAGAATTGCTGTTTGAATCTACAAGGCTGTGAGTGGCTCGTGATTTTGTGCCCAGCCAGACTGTGGCAGCTAAAGACACATGCAACTAAATAAAATAAATGATCCTGAATTTTATCATTGAATGAAAAGAATATTTAAAGAGAACTATTAGAACAATTTAAAAATTAGAGATTGTATATTAGATGTAATTATTAAACCCATGATAAATTTTCTTAATACATTTATTTTACCATGGAACTGTGATAGAATGTTCTTGTTCTTTGGAGACACAGGCTGGATTGATTATTTAAAAATAGTGGAACATTATGTCTGTAACTGTCAATGTGATTTAGCCAAAGTATGAATGTATCAGACAGATGAGGAAGAAAGAAAATAAAATTAAGAGGGTGGAAGATAGGGAGAGTGGGAGAGACTGATGGAGAGAGAAAGGAAGAGACAATAAAAAGGATAAAATATAGTAAACATATCAAAATGATGAAAATCAGCAAATGCATGATGTCCAATGGACAGTTCTTGCAACTTTTATATAACTTTCAATTTTAAAACAGCAAATATTATTAGTGCTTTTCAGTTATGCATTACATTAGGATTAATTTTGACCTAATTATAAAAGCATAGAATATAATTTGCTCTAATTCAGTCCCTAATACCTCCTCTTTCCCTCTTCTCCCCACCTCTTTCCCATCCCTTTAGTCTACTGATCTTTCTGCTATTTACTTATGATGTTTTTTTAATCAGTGGCTTGTGAATATATATAAATGTGAGACTCACCTATAGTGTATATGCACACAGGAAAGTGAACTGAGATGATTTCAGTGTTCTTCCCTTATCCTATCCCTTCTCCATCCCCTTCAATTCCCTTCCTCTACTCCACAGAAACCTTCCCCATCTTTTATTTTCTTCTTTTTTCCTTTATTTTGAAAAAGTTTCAGCAAATCAGGGAAAACATTTAACCTTTGAATTTCTGCATCTACCTTATTTCATTTAGCATAATGGTTTCTACTTCCATCAATTTGCTGGCAAATGCCATAATTTCTTTCTCAGCAGTGGCATTATTGGACTATAAGAAAGTAATTGATGTATGTATGTTGATCCTTTATCCTTCCTGAATTCATTTATGAGCTCTAGAAGACTTCTAGTAGGGATTTTGGGGGTCTTCTAAATATAAGATCATGTCATCAGCAAACAGATGATTTGAGCTTTCTTTTTGCAATTGTATCCCTATAATTTCCTTTCCTTGCCTAATTACTCTGGCTAGAGTTTTAAGGACTATATTGAATACGAATAGTGAAAGTGGAAAGTGGAAATTGTTTTCTTGCTCTTGTTCTTAGAGGAAATACTTTTTTTCTCCATTCAGAATAATATTGACCTTGTGTTTATCACTAAAACAAAAGAGTTCTATATGATGCTGAGAAGAAAGTGAATTCAGTAGTCAATGTATGAACTATTCTATGAATGTCTGTTATGTTTACTTGATTAATAGTAGTTTTAATTCTGAAGAAACTTGTGTTGATGTCTGATAATCTATCATATAAGAGAGGTAGCTTTAAATCACTCAATATTTTATTGTTGTGATGTATTTGATTTATAATATTGAGAATTTGGTTTTTTAATATATGTAGATATACTATTGTTTGGAACAAAAATATTTATAATTATTGTATGTTGGTATTGGGTAATTCCCGTTACCAGTATGAAGAGACCTTCTCTGTCTCTTCTGATTGATTTTGGCTTGAAGTCCACTTTGTCTGATAAGAGAGTAGCTACCCTTCCTTGCTTTTCATTACCATTTGCATGGTATGTCTTTTCCGATGCTTTCCACTTCAGTGTGGAAATGTATTTGTCTCTAAGGTGACTCTTTTGTGAACAATATATTTTTGGGTCTTGTTTTTTAATTCAATCTGCCAATCTATAACTTTTAATTAAAGAGTTTAGATCATTTATATTAAATGTTATTATAAAAATATTATTTCATTTCTTGCCATTTTTATTTATCCTAAGGATTTATTCAGACTTGATTCTCCTTTAATTGACTACTCCTTATAGTATAATTCAAACATGTGCTGCTTTCATCTTTATTTTTTATTTCTTCTGCATGAAACATTTCATCAAGTATGTTTTATAGTGCAGGACTTGTGGTTATGACTCTTTTCAATTCTGATTATTATTGATGATTTTCATTTCATCTTCAATTCTTAAGGCTAACTTTGCTGGGTACAGTATTATTGGTTGACATCTATTTTGTTTCAGAGCTTAGTATATATTATTTCAAGCCCTTCTGGCATTTAAGGCCTGAATTAGAAATTAGTTTAAATTCAAATTAGTTTACTTCCATATATGACCTGTTATCTTTCTCTTGCAGTTTTAGAATTCTATCCTTCTCTACATTAGTCATTTTATTTATAATGTGTATTGGAGAATTTTTTTATCCTGTCTACACAGAGAATCAAAAATTATGTTCTATATGCATCTTGCATTTAAATTTTCATCTCATTTCTAAAAATTTGTACATTTTCTAATATTATTTTATTGAAAATATTATGCTTTCATTTAGTTTAAATTTTAGAGCCATCACTATGCCAATGATTTTTAATTTTGAATCTTGATGTCATCCCAAATTTCTGGGATATTCTGGCCATGCTCTCTCCTTAATTTTTATTGGTTCTGTTTACTTATACTTGACAATAGAATCCATTGAGCCATAATTATATAAGCATGGAGTATACTTTATTCAAATTAAGACTCCTTGTGGATGTACATGATGGTTGGATTATCTGTGGTTTATTCATATGTATACATAGGAAAATTATGTCAGAATCATTAAACTGTCTTTCCATTTCAGTTTCACCCTTTCCTTCATTCCAGTTTGTCTAATCTATTGAACTTTTATATCCCCCATTATAAATTAGCTTCCACAGATCAGGAAAAATATTCTACCTTTGGTTTTCTGGGATTATTTCACATAGCCTCATAGGTTCCAGATTCATGGATTTACTGGCAAATATCATAAAGTCATTTTTCTTAATCGCTGAATAATACTCCATTGTATAAACATATTACATTTTCTTTATCCATTCATTTGTTAAAGGGCACCAACTTTGATATGGCTGTGTCAGTATACTATATTGATTTATAATCCATTGGATACATATGAGGAGTAGGATTACTCAGTCATACAGTGGTTCCACTCCTAGTTTTTTTGAGGAATCTACATACTGCTTTAATTTTGGTTGCACAATTAAATTTAAAGTGGTTGCACCAATTTGCAGTTCCACCAGGAATGTATGAGTGTACCCTTTCACCCACATCCTTGCCAACATTTATCATTACTTATATTCTTAATAATTGACATTCTGATTGGAGTGAACTGAAATCGCAGTGTAGTTTTAATTTGCATTCTCTAATTGCTATAGATATTGAACATTTTTTTCATGTATTGGCTAACCATTTTTATTTTTTCTTTTGAGAAGTGTCTGTTCACTTCTTTTGCCCATTTATTAATTGCACTATTTATTTTATTTAGTGTTAAGTTCTTTTAGTTCTTTATATATCTTAGAAGTTAACATGCTATCTGAGGTGAAAGTGGCAAAGATTTTATCCCATTCTGCAGGCTCTCTCTTCATACTCTTGATTGTTTAATTCGTTGTGAAAAATCTTTGCAATCCAGGAAATCACACTATCACCATTTCCATGCAATACAGTCCTTGAAACTCTACCCAGAGCAATTAGGCTAAAGAAAGAAATTAAAGAGATATAAATAGGAAAAAAAAGAGCTCAAACTATCTTGTTTGCTGATGAAATGATTCTGTATTTAGAAGACCCAATAAAACTCCACCAGAAAACTTCTAGAACTCATAAATGAATTTGAAAAAGTATCAAGACACAAAATTAATACCCAGAAATCAATTGTGTCCCTATACTCCAATGACATATGATCTGAAGGAGAAATTAGTCAAACCATTCCATTTTCAATAGCCTCAAAAAACAAAATAAAATACTTTAAATTAATTTACCAAACAGGGTAAAAGACCTCTACAATTAAAAACCAAAAAAAAAAAAAAAATCTAAACAAAGAAATTGAGGAAGACTTTAGAAGATGGAAAAATGTCCCGTGTACTTAGATACACAGAATTAATATTGTGAAAATGGCCATACTAATAATGGGCGGGCTACTCAATTCCCACAAGAATTCCAAAGATGTTCATAAAAATAGAAAAAGCAATTTATTTAAAAAAATAAGAAATCCAGAATACCCAAAGAAATTTTTAGCAAGACAAATGAAGCAGCAGGCATCACAATACAGACTTTAACTGATGCTAAAGAGTGATAGTAACTAAAACAGCATTTATTGGCACGAAAACAGGTAAGAAATCTAATAGAATGGACAGAACAGAAGACACAGAGACAAACCCACATAAATACAGTTATCGCATACTAGACAAACGTGCCAAAAAACACACTGGAGAAAAGAGTGGCTCTTTAAATGGCTCTGGAAAAAGTGAATTCATATGTAGTAGGACAAAATTTAACTTTCTCACTCTGCCCCAAAAACTCAACACAAAGTGGATTGAATACCTAGGAACTAGACCAGAAATTCTGCACATACCAGAAGAAAATGAATGCCCAACACTCTAACATATTGGGTCATGCTCTCTTAACACATTTTCTTAATGGTCAAGTTTATGCACTTTGAGGACTGAAAATCTATCTTCATAGTGGTCTAATCCATTGCTGATATTTTCCTTTTCAATTATTTTTTGTACTAGGGATTAAAACCAAGGATACTAAACAACGGAGCCACATACCTAGCCATTTTTAAGGTATGTTGTTGTTTTTGTTTAATTTGGAGACAAGGTCTCACTAAATTGTTGAGTCTGGCTTTGAACTTGTGATCTTCCTGTATTAGTCTCCTGAGCTGCTGGGATTATTGGCATGTGCTACCAAACCCAGCTCCTTTTAAACTTTAATTTGGTTTATTGAGTCTTTCATTTCTGTGATTTCCCTTTGTTTCTTTTTCAGAATCTCTCTTTATTGAAACAATATTTAATTTTCTGTGTTTTCTAATTTCTCTGTGTGTGTGTTATTATACATCTTAACAATGAATTTTCTAAATTCTGTTTCTCACATTCCTTTACTGAGATCAATGAAGTCAGTTGTTGAAGTGTTTGCAAGCCAGGGAATCCCACTGTCACCATTTCTATGCAATACAGTCCTTGAAACTCTACCCAGAACAATTAGGCTAAAGAAAAAAATTAAAGAAATATAAATAGGAATAAAGAGCTCAAACTATCTTGTTTGCTGATGAAATGAGTCTTGCTTTGTTTACTTGCTTTTTTAAATTGCTCTACCCAGCCATTAGAATAGTTATTGTTTTCTCTTTTATCCAAGAGACTACTTTGTGAGCTTCTTTCTCTTAAGAGTCCTAGGCTGGATGAATGGACATTCAGGTATTGATATTTTAACTCAGTGTGTAATCTCTGTTGTTCCCACTATCAACACTACTTTGAGAGACAACACTAAACTCTATTTACTACAATCATTTCAGAACAAAATCTTGTACTTTTCAACCTTATGAAAAGTGAAAACTTGTTGATACTATTCTCTACAGAACTTCTAATCCAGGAACAAACTTGTAGTAAAGTTTATTTCCTGACTTTCAAGGTACTCATGATTCTCACTATGGTTCTTTCAGCACCTATGTAGTCCAGAAACCTGGACCTCCTGAACATATGAGAGGATGCCTAGAAATAGGTCAACATAGCACACCTATAAGTAAATTCAGTTTAGGAAATATTTCCCATATGCATGGTATATTAATCAAAATGAAGCTAAACACATTTTACACAATATTAAACATAGAATATATTTACTGAGACTTACAGAACTGTTTGGATAACTGTGGAATTTTCATGTTTTTTTAATTATGTCGAATTAGAAAGTAAAAATGTTAAACTATCACCTAGCAAAATTATATAAAAAGTTATTAAAAGATTAAGCTTTGTAATTATCTCTTAAATTATTTTATTGCTTTTATATTAGTAGCATTTACTTTTATGATGTGCAAAGCTGACTCACAGATTATACAGGAAGTCTTACTGGGACATGAGGCTTTTGTCATAACAAGGTCTAAAGAGGGCCCTTAAAAAGTTGAATTTTAAATCCTTCTCTTGGCATTTCTAGGTATGGTCATTCTGTATGAGGGCTGATATCTATGGATGTGTAGACAGGTCATAGAGAATGTACAAGATTGTCCTGTTGTTAGATGATAAATTTAATTCTCTTCTCATTAACTTCTTTGTGGATCTTTGTAACCAGAGACTAGCACACATTAAATAGGCTCCTCAGACAAGCACAGAGAGTGCCAGAAATCAGTTTTACTACCTTTCATAAATCTTGATAGAAACCTGAAAACAAATATTTCAACATTTTAAAATTTATTATACTCTTATGTGCCCTAAGACTTCTCACCCAAAATGTTCCATATAGAAGAGAGCCAAATTACACAGAAAGGAAAATGGGAAAGTTTCTTGCCAGAGTCAGAAAGGGAATGTGTTGGTGATAGAGCATCTGTTAGGGATGAGGGCACCTCCATTGAGGGTCATGTCCATTCAGGACTAGTAGATCTCAATTTGGCCTGCTGCCCTGCCTTGATTCTGGTATCTGGCCTCAAAGAATACAGAAGATGTACACCATCACGTTATGTCATGTTTGCAGGCTCAATTTTCTGTTTCTAAATTCTCCACATTACACTTGGGATGTTTAAGAAGCTTACAATGTTCACATCACACATCATGCCTTTTTTTTCTTTTTACTTTTGAAATAATTTTTACTTTTGTAATGAAGCTTTTCTATATCATGCTTTACTAGAACATGTAACTCTCTTCCTCTTCTCTTGTGTACAGGGAATTTTAATCAGTCACCAAGAATCTCAGAGAATTCACTTTGTAAGCAAAGTAAGTGAGCAGGTCAGGCTGTCTCAGCACCCCAGCCACACCCACCACACCATATACACAAGGTTGGATGAGTAACAACAGCCACACCAAGAGCTTTAAAACAAAGCAAAGCCTCACATCCCAATGATATATTTACTGACAAAAGCCATCTCTCCTCTAAGATTTAAATCCCAGTCCATTTCTAAATACAGTGAAGATTATTTTAAGGCCATAGGTGCAGATAACTAAACAAAATTATGAGAACCCTATTTTGAAAAAAGTCTCTTATGAATTTATCATAAAATGGCTTTATTTGTACAATATTTATCAATTAGAAACTTTTTACTATATGTAGGGAAAGGCAAATATGTTTACTTTTTATGTATTTTCAATAACTAAATGTATATGTAATCCACAACAATGGGTTTTTCAGGTAGATTTTTTAAAAAATATATAAATCTTTAATGTAAGCAAGTAACTTGTTTAGCACACTAAGTCCTTAGCAATATGTTATAAAACATACTTTTATTGGGGGGTTTAATATGTATTAACACTAAATATCAAAAGGGAATTTCCATTGATTATAGGGCAAATGTTTATGTAAGAAACAAATGTTTCTTATAAAATGATTAATTTGAAGATATCAGTGTTTTAACAGGGGCAAGGATAGAGATGGAATGTGGAAAAGCTCTTCCAAAGATACAAATTTGCAGTTCTGTAAATATGAGTAAGTCAATACATTTAACATTCAGCATGAGTCAATAATTTGCATTATATATTGAAAACTAGCTAAAAGAGTAGATTTTGGGTGTTTACTAGGAAAAGGAACTATGGAAGACAATGAACACATTAATTTGTTTGACTGTCATAGTCATTTCACTATGTATGTGTACCAAAACTTCCAGTTCTATATCTTAAATATATGCAATGAAAATAAAATTTAAAGTATAAATGTTTTTTTCCAAACATAAAGTACTGGGGAAAAGCTATTATGTTTTTTTTTTTTTAGAATTTAATTCAATTCCTTTGCTTTAAAGAATATTTTAAAATAACACAATGGAAAGTTTGGAAGCTAAAAATCTTGTTTGAAAACTTTAATACAACAAAATGAATATGTGTTAAGATAATATTCTAACTACTGATATAAAAATGATGGCCAGTATCACAATCTTACTTTTAAAACAACTATAGTTCTTTTATTTTTCTCATTTTAATCTTCATAGTAATTGAGTTCTTTTCAGAAAATCATTTCTGGGAATCTAGGTGCTGAGTTAATGCTTCTTTAGTTTTATCTACTTACACATAATAAAATATCAGAAAATTAAGTGAAAAATAGTATTCTTCCATATTTAACCACACAACTCTGAAGTTTCCAGCTTTTTATCCACAAACTTTCTACATCTCTCCTAATATTGAATTAGAATAAGAAGCAGCTCTGGCCATCTCTAGAATGGTTTCTGTAGATATGTAAAAGTTTCTATTTTACAACTCAAAAAGATAAATAGTGTGATCATGTTGCATCTGTCAATATGTGGCTTTGCATGAAAGGGGTTGAACATTTCTTTTTGAAAGGTAACAGGAATTAGCCTACATTAATAATTTTAAATCAAATCTTTTGCAACTAGTAAACATGCTATCTCTGTAAGAAACAGGGGAGAACAAAACATGGCTATCACCAAACCTTTAAGCAACAAACCAATTTTTTAACGTGAAATAATTATGTAATGCAGAGAGTAATGCAACATGTATAGGTAGTAGTAGCCTAAATATCACTGTTTAAAGATAAACCGATTTGCAACAGTTTACAAGTCTAATTTACCATGTCTTCTATCTTTACCATCTTTGTTATCTTCATTTTGTTTCTTAGTATACTCATGAAGACCAAATCTATGTGTGTAATATAACGATGTTTCAGTCATATTACTTATTTTTTAAAATTATAAGTCTCTGAAATTTACACTTGTACCATCTAAGAATAGTGCCTGATCTAAGGAATATCTTATAAAAAAGTTGTCATAGCAAATATTGTAACTATACACCTTTTCCAGCACTGATACGGAGTATTTTGCCACAACTGAAAATACTTAGAAAGCAACTTATTCATCTCAGTAAGATGAATTCTTCGCAAAAGGAAAAAGTAAACATTATGAAAAATGTCACACCCAATTACACTTTATTACTTTAGGAATATAAATTATGTCAGAATTATAGGTATATCAATATAGCTATTTGTAATCATTTAAAAGAAGAGAATCTATGTATCTATAACAAGGACATCCAAAACAAAGTGGATTGTTTTTGTGTGAAAACAAAGACAACCATGCTGAGAAATTTTAGATGCATTGTTAATGATACTCTATTTCCATAAGTGCTGAGACTTGTTCTTAATATTTTTTCGCCTCCTTTTGCATCCTAAAACAAAACAAAATTATCCAACAGTTCATTTTAGACTTTCCCATAAACCCTACACATCTGTATTAGTATTTCATCAAATTACTTAATTCTCCTAGGTTTGTATTCCTCAAACATTGTTTTCAGCCAAATGCACATAGCTATTGTCAAAGTAAAAATTGCATCAGACAAAGTTAAAACAAACAAAATGACTTTATTTCAGGTTATTACAACAGGGCTGAGAGGCCAAAACTCAGTCTGAACTTGACTCTGCTTAAATAGAGAGCTAAAGAGTTTTTAAGAGCTAGAGTGGGGTGTAAGGTTATGACCACCGTCAGTGTTTTCTTACTACCTTTACCCAAGCAAAGACTAAAATTTTCTTTTTTTTTTTCTTTTTTCTTTCTTTTTTTTTTTTTTCAATACTGGGAAATGATCCCAGGGGGTGCTGAGTGACATTCTCAGCCCCTTTTCTTTTTTAATGTTTTATTTTGAAGCCAGTTCTCGCTAAGTAGCTTATGTCTTGATTAAATTACTGAGGCTGGCCTCAAACTTGTGATCTTTCTGCCTCGGCCTCCCGATTTGTGGGGCTAACAGGTGTGGGCCAGCAAGCTCACCTAAACTTTCTTTGGATAACAAAAGGCAGTTTTATAATTTGGAGGCAATAGCCTGCAGAAGCTAGGTCCCTATCTTCTCAGAGGAATCAGGAGTGGAAGGCTAACAATCTAGATGTTTGCATTTCAAAGGGATGACTCTAGGTGTTTGAGAAAGGCATTTCTGGGCTGTAAACTAATTACATGCCCAAAAGATTAGAGCACTAATTTACAATCACAGGGTTTCTAAAATCAATGCTCTAAGAAAACAGAGGTTAAGGGTCTAGAGAGAGCAAGAAGGCCTTCTGAAGTTTGGCTCAACTGAAAGAAACAGTAAACCTTCTTGATCATTATCATTTGACGTATAATTAAAACTTAGTCCCTAATGCTAGTAACTAAAGCTGCTGAAAAGATTCTGGAGCAATAGCCATAGTATGTGCAAATCACTTATTACTATAGCTCTGGATTTCATTTCTCTTACACAAAATGAGGATGTTATACAAAAATATTTTTCAAATTCATTCCAATGGCCCAATCCCATTTTTTCCAGATTCCTGTTTCTTGACATTTTTTTTATGTGAAAATAAAGGAGAAAGGGAAAAAAGGAATGAACATCACTGATTGCTCTGTTTAGTAAAAATATAGCTGGAAAGAGAAAAATATAAATCAAAACAAGGGCAACAAACATGATTTTGAGTCTTAAATGAAAAAAGAAAATTTAACTATCTAAAATACTACAGTTCACAGCAAACTTGGCTGTAATTATATGGAAATTAAGTAAAATATATAGAGAGAACTCGATTGTATTCTTAATGGCAATCTTTTTCCATAAGTGCTATGACATTGTCTTACACCCTTTTTTATATTTCGCCAGATTCTCAAATCTCACCCAGGATATTTTCGGTGATAATTTATGTGGGATAAGCTATTTCTTGATTAATCATGAGACTTAAATGTTTCCAACCTAACTAGACTATCACTAATTAAATGCCCTTTCAAGGTTTTGTGGTCTTTCTAATTAAGTCCTGCACCAATGGTACCCAGGTATATCAGAAGCAATCTTCTCCTAATTTTTATAGGCATTTCATTTAGACATGCTAAGTTCATTTTAAATGTAAATAAATTATTTGAAGATCTACCCTTTAAAAGTAAATAATAAAAGCTAAGCATTTCTTTTTATTATTGATAGATTTTAATATGAATAGACAACATTTAAGTTTGGAGAGATGCTTTGGGGTTTTTTGTTTGTTTGTTTATCTTGCCTTAAACAAATAGCAGTTTACTTGTACCCAGTTCCCTTTCTTAACATTTTATTAAACTGTGGTTTCTAGCGGAGCAAAGAATAATGGGAAAGGCTAAGAAATTTAAGGTTTATATTCACATTCAAATGCCAACTCAATTCTTAGAGCTCAGAAAGTTACAGCTGCTATAAGAGATAAGGAATTAAATGATACCTCATGTTATCCATTAAAACTATGATTAAAATTTGAATGCTCAAAACCTGAAACATCAAAAAAATGTTATTTTAAAAAGTTAAAGTAGTAAATGTAATATTTTAAAAATGCATAATATGAACAATGTGAATATATACCTGACAATTTCTGTAAGAGGCATTTCAGTCAACGAATCTCTATTTAATTTCGAGTTGCATTCTATTTTTAATAGTCAAAATGGTTTTGTGAAAATTTTTCAAAAACATTCTTAAAAACCAAAGGAGAAGATGAGGAAAAAGCGAAGGTAAAAGAGAATGAGATTGATCAAATTATGTTATGTGCATGTACAAATATGGCATAATGAATCCAACTATTATATGTAACAATGCACCTATAAAACAAAAACAAGAAGCAACAAAACCTGAGTAAAAGTCCCATCTATAAATCAGATGAAAACAGAGCTGTGCTACTAATTGGATGAGAATGTATATATTCTGATCTGCACTGTCTTCTTCTGTAATTCCTCAGTCTCATCCATGAAAGTTCTCATAATACACAGGCATGCTTGATGCACTGTTGGCATAAGTAATAACTCTAAGGCAATAATAGCATAATAATTCTCAGAATTTTATGAGTGATCCTGACACAAATATCCTCTGCCTTAGTCTCCTCAGATATCTTTGCCTTTGCAAATATACAAAAATAAATTAACTAAGGAATGTACAGAAACCTTTGTTACTCTACTTCTGGTACAAAAACAGGCACAACAGTACTAATAATCCCAAACATATTCCTTGTTGCTAATAACTTTCATTTTCCAGTGTACTTCATTTCCTATCCCTTGTTCTATTTCCTTGGAAAGCAGGGTGGTTGGGGTTAAGGTGGTGTTTTGTGGGTTGAACCTGCAATGACATTGAAACAGGCAAGAATTAGGGGCAAAGGGAAACATAATTTAATTAGGAGAATTTAGTAAGTGAGAAGTCAAAATATTTGGTCAAATCCTTCTTAATGAGATTGCAATAGATTCTTCCATAAGAAAGTATTATTTCTTAATAATAAATATAATATTTTTGCTTATGTCTGTTCATGACCAAGTTGTTCTTCTAGATGAAATCAGGAATTCATATGGCATTCGTAGGATTGTATATCAATCAATTCTAAGTATTCTCATATTTATAATAATTAGATCTAGTTTAAAAGACATGTACATGATGGTGGAATGAGTTAGACATCATTACCCTAAGTACATGTATAAAGACATGAGTGGTGGGAAAATACTTTCTGTACAATCAGTGACTTGAAAAATTGTGCTTTATATATGTGTATGATGAAATGAATTGCATTCTGCCATCATGTATAACAAGTTAGAATAAATAAATAACTTTTAAAAAGAGATATACAAAGTACTAATAGCTTTCTACATTGACAAGGCAATGGAATCGAATAATATTTATATATATTTCTTAAGACATATGTACTTTTTCTCAAAATCTAATGTATAATCCAAATGTATTTACATGTTTGATTTAAATTTAACATTTGCTATTTTAATTCTTATTTCATTTCTTTATTCTTAATTGCAATATATAAATTAGGAAAATAATGGATATTGAAGCTTACAATGAAATACGTTTTGAAAAATGTATATAAATAATTTTACTTTTACAATATATCCGACTTTCTTCAAAAAACAAACTTTTTAGAAAAAGTAATATACTAAGTTTTACACATTTTAAGTACCATCAAATTTTCTATTAGGATAATCCTTCTAATAATTAAGAATAAGTAAAAATCAATATCACTATAGATAGAAACTGAAAATAGAAACTGAAAACACCAAAGCACAGTTTAGGTAAGAAAAGAAATATTGTTGTTATAAAATCACACAAGCTAAGATAGATAGCATGTTTATTTAACATTTATTACCTTTGTTTAAAACTTTTAAATGTTGAGGCCTATGCTAAGTGGCCCCCATTGATATTTTTTTTCAAGGCATTACACATTCTAAAGGTGCCCCTGAACACCTAGGTTTTTACATATGTCTAATTACATCATCTGAAAATTACACGCCATATACTGGACAGGTTATTTCATCTTTTAAGGTTTTCTTTTTCTGAGAATACTTTCTGCGTTCCACCAAGTCTAGTAAAAGAGTCTGAAAAGGAGATGAGAGTGATTAACAGTGACAGATGATGCTCCAAATAACATGATCATTAAATTAGCAACAAGGAGGTTATTGCTAATATTTAACCAGAATGTTTTGAGAAAGTTAGAATTAGGACAGATAAAAGCATTAGACAGTGTGAATTTGATTAAGTTTTGTTTGAAAATGAAGTAAATAAATGGAAAAGTACCTTGCTGGATAATTGGGATAAAGATGAGGAAAAGAACAGCAGTGTGGCTGGATGCTAGTGCAAATGTTAGCTGACAGAGCACAAAAACCGGGACAAAAGAAGAGACAGGACTGCAAAGCCTTAGACACACTTGGAAGGCTGTGATACTTTTATGAAGAAGAGAGGGTTTATCTATGAACACCAGTGGGGAAAATTAGTTTAAAGAGATGAAAGCTGATATATTGGTTAATGTGTATCATCGTTTTTTGATTACTTCACTGCAATAGGAAGCAGGGTCTTAATCTAAGAATAATAAATTAGTTTTAGTTTTGCCAATTTTCTATAGAGTTGTTGACACGTTTAAGTGAGTCATGCTGATAGCAAACTTAGAATAAAATATAGAATATTGTTATCCTCTTACATTAATAGACATTAATCCCCCATCCCCTATAAATATGCCAGGGAGGGATTTAACCAAATTATTTTAAAATAGCACATTTTTTTTCAAATTATTTTTAAGGGAATGATTAAAAAAATTTATGTGAGGGGCATTACAAATTAATTACTTCTCTCCTGTGAATAATAGAATACATTGTTCTCTCCTTTGTGTGTCTTCTAACTTCTCATGCTTGATCTTTACATTCTTTTTCAGTCATACATCATCTCCTTTCCTTATTACATGTTTTTTTTTCCTTAGTGGTGATGCCCTTTTGTTGCCTCACTAAAATGGTATAACTGTGCAAAATTAAAACATGTAGTAGTGATATCTTTAAATAAAACCAACACATTCTTGGACTCAAATGCAATTGAATTCTTGATAGTTTTTAAGATATATAGAAGTTTGAAACAATGTGGATGCCTTCTCTTGGCTCTTATTCGTCTGTCATACCATAAATAAATTTATCCACCTAAATCTTACTTCCATTAATAAAAATGGCAATTGTACCACACTTAGTCAGTTAGAATTGTATAAACTGGATCTTGTTGGTGAAGGGGTTGTAGTAACTAGTATTTTACCAACACTAGCTACTCTACTTTCCTCTAACAGGAAGCAATGATTACCATGGCTGTGACCATGAACACTTCAGCATGTGCCCACAAGTTGAGAGGCCCTTGCAGGTGTGTAATCAGCATTTTGCTTGAATGCTTCATTATCTCTGTGGGAAGACTATCAAATGAACAGATTTGTCATTAATCATGACTGGTATAGAGATGCTGGCTTTGAATTTAATACATATATTTTTTTTTCTGGCTTGACATTTAATTTTAAATAAAATAAGAATTAAGAAACTCTAAGACTATTTTACCTTCTATTATTTGACATATGATGTTATTATCCCTTTGTATGAGACTAAATTGGAGATAACTCTCCTGTGTTAGTCAGCTTTCTGTTATTATAACAAATACCTGAAGTCATCATCTTATAAAAAGAGGACATTTATTTGGGCTCACAGTTTAGGATGTTCTATTCCATGATGGATTTGGGGCCCGAGATGAAGTAGCACATCATGTTAAGAGTGCATGACACAGCAAAACCATTCATCTCCTTAACACAGACTAAAGGAGAGCATGGAGGAGGCTGGGTCCCCCTGTGCAGGGTCACACCTCCTCAGACCTAAGAAAGTCTCAGAGGCCCCACTTCTTAAAGGTTCCTTCAAATCCCAACATTACTCACCAGGGGATCAAGCCTTTCACACATGGGTCTTTGGGGGAACACTCAAGATCCATAAACACTCATATCATAACCTGGATGTTTTAATAGATATTTTCTTTAGTCTATAAATAATTTTCAACAAAATAGGAAAGAAAGGCATTTCTACTTACAGAAATCCAAAAGTTTAGAATAGGATTGTGTTGGTAACAGTAGGCATACATTTATTAATTTATACTCTTGGCAATTGGTAAACATGCACCTTCTGTTTCTAGATGATTAAATATGTCTCAGGATTTGATTCATTTGATATGATTAAAATTTGAGCTGATTAAAATTTTATATGGTTTTACTTATTGTTTAATGCTACTTACAACTTAAAAAGTCTGCCTATTCAAACTCAACCTGACACCTCAGATCATTTAAAACCCACTTCCTGCCTGAACGTGTGGTTTCCCACTGGGGTACAGTCATCTAGACTAAGTGAATGTAGGAACACATTGCTTACTGCTGGCACTCATTCCAACTTTTCTACTTGGTCATCACTATCTAAGCTTGGAAAAGCTGAAATAGCAGATTCCTCCTGATTTTACTCCCTGCAGGTTTTTCTTATACTTAATGAAACTCTTAGGAAAAGAGGTAGTATTCTGCTGATAAGCTCCCCAAAAGACCTAATTCCTTAATCAGAGATAAATGATCATGTCTCCGTGTTTATTCTTTTTGTATATTCATATTGCTAATTATTTTGTTCCATGTGTAGCCAAAATTATTTATTATTCCTTCTTTGTCTGTGTTTAATATGCTGCATATGCTATGTAACTTAGAATCAATAATTATCTAGCTCTTACATTAACCTAAAATCATTTTGTTTCCAAGGAAATTTTTTACTAAACCAGTTTGTAAATTTATTGCTAAATGACGAATGACTTAAATGTAATGAGAAGGTTTCAATTGTCTAGGGAAGGAGAATAGAGAAGTGAAATATATGGTAATAAAAATCATGTTTGAGGCACTGTGAGGCACTGGGTTTGATCCCCAGCACCACATAAAAATAAAATAAAGGTACTGTGTCCACCTACAACAACAACAAAAAACACATATTAAAAGTCATATTTGAAATATATATTTAAAACAAGAAAACTAAAATGACATTGCAGATTAAACTTTTTATTTTTTTATTTGTTTTAATTAGTTATACATGACAGTAGAATGCATTTATGCACTTTGATATATCATACATTGATGGGATATAATTCCTCATTTCTCTGAGTGTACATGTTGCAGAATTATATTGGTGATGTAGACACACATATACATACAATAATAGTGTCTGTTTCATTCTACTATCTTTCCTATTCCCACATCCCCTCCCTTCCCCTCCCATCACTTCCCTCTACCTAATCTAAGGTAACGTTAGTTAAGTTATTCTTCCCTAGTGCCCCCCACTGCCTTATTGTGAATTAGCATCCTCATATTAGGAAAAAACATTTGACCTTTGGTTTTGTGGGATTGGCTTGTTTTGTTTAGCATGATATTCTCCAACTCCAACCATTAACTGGCAAATGCTATAATTTCATTCTTCTTTAAAGCTGAGTAATATTACATTGAGTATATATGCCACATTTTCTTTATTCATTCATCTATTGAGGGATACCTAGGTTGGTTCCATAGTCTAGCTATTGTGAATTGAGCTGCTATAAACATTTATGTGGCTATGTCATTATAGTATGCTAATTTTAAGTCCTTTGGTTATAAACCAAGGAATGGATAGCTGGGTCAAATGGTGGTTCCATTCCCAATTTTCTAAGGAATCTCCATACTGCTTTCCATAGTGGTTGCACCAATTAGCAGCCCCAGAAGCAATGTATGAGTGTACATTTTTCGCCACATCCTTGCCAATACTTATTGTTGCCTGTATTCTGGATGTTTGCCATTCTGACAGGAGTGAGATGAAATCTTAGAGTGGTTTTGATTTGCATTTCTCTAATTGCTAGAGATGTTGAACACATACAACAGTGGTACATACATATTTTTTCATATATTTATTGATCAATTGTATTTCTTCTGTTAAGTGTCTGTTTAGTTCCTTAGCCCATTTATTGATTGGGTTATTTGTTTGTTTTAATGTTAAGTATTTTGAATTCTTTATATATCCTAGAGATTAATGCTTTATAGGAGGTAAAGATAAGATTTTCTCCCAATAGGTAGGCTCTCTGGGTTTGATCCTCACAATATTAATTGTTTCCTTTGCTGAGAAGAAGATTTTTAATTTGAATCCATTCCATTTTTGATTCTTGATTTTACTTCTTGTGCTTTAAGAGTCTTGAGTAACCTTTTGATAAAGACATTTTAATATGGATAATAGATGTTACATAGTATAATTTTGGTTTTTACATAATTTTTAGATCTAAATAAATAAAATTCAATTTATTATCTAAATAATAAAAAAATTTATTATCTAACTAATAAAATTCAAATATTTTATTTTCAGGTCTAGAAATGTACCTCAGTAGTAGAGAACTTGCCAAACATGTACAGAGCCCTGAGATCAATATGTGGCACTTTTCCTGCCAAACAATAGTTGTTTTCTTCCTGACTATCTTAAACTTCTTGTATGTTATTCTGTATCTCAAGAAGATCTCAGACTGGTATCTGCATAACAGAGGAGTATTTTTGGAAGTAGAGATATCTTAAGGATCATTTAACTGAGACAATGTAAGGACAAAAGAACTGAGGCTCAAACAGGGTGAGTAACTTACCACTTTGAACTTTTAGTGGCTTGTTAGATCTAAAATTCAAGATTCTGTATATTCTCCATCACGCTTCTTCCCCACAAATAGCAATAAATATAAAGTAATAGCAGGATGAGTTTTGGGAGAAACTAATATTAAATAAAAAGTGCTTAATAGAAATAAAAACATTTTGATGACCATATTTTTAAAAAGCAGAATATAATTTAATCCAGCTGTCTACTGTATCTCAACTTATAAGAATATTATAAAAACAAAATATACTTTGATTTACATAACTGTCAATTTTTATATGTTAAACACTTATTATATATATCATGATTTTATTAAACTAAAAGTTATAGTAATTTTTGTCAGTGTGACAAGTATGTTAATCCAAATTTTAAGCACTTGAAGAAGGAGATAGAGAAGTGAAATACATGGTAATAAATCAATACCTTTGTTTTATTTATAATGGAAAATCAAATTCTTACGGGTGGCCTTATTTTTGAGTGATCTTATATTACCATACTCTCAGATGTTTAGATGACTAATAAGAAGACATAGAAGAGAAGTGACAGGTCACAATCAGACCATAACTGGAATAATCTTTCCTCAAATATTCATAAAATCCTTATTTTGATCATATACAACAATGGTACATACAGCAGTGGCATGCTATTTCACATACAACAGTTCTTTTTTCAGATAGGTTATTAACAAAGAATTGCCTTGTCATCTGTTCATCAGGCATATTTAAAACCAAAATACTGAATCAGTCCTTTCATTACATTAAAGTGAAAATCAATAAAATTTTGCACAGTGTAATAATTGTATTCATATCAGTGCTAGATAGTCAATTTTCAGCCCCATGAACACTGTAGAAATGGCAAATTTTGGAAGATGGGATTGTGTCTTATCAGTCATGTTCTCATGCAATAAAACAATTATGAAGGTAGAGTGGACACATTTGATGCAAGGTTATTTGATGAAGCCAGCCTATAAGTAAGAATTTAAGATATTAAAATTAATATTGTAAACACAGACAAAATAAGATGTTCATAGTTTTGTTTGTAAAACCCTATTGTAAATCTTGTGCACATAAGATTTGAGCGTCAATGAGCAAAATTAAGAATATTAAAATGCAAATATCCACTCTGCCTTCATAATATCTCTCACAATCAAGTGGAGTGTTTGTGTATGCACACTTGTTTTTCTGGAAATAGGATGTTCAGTGGTTGTCAAATAGAAAACTAAAATTCTTTTTCACTGCAAGATTTAATCTATTCTATTTTCTTACATTTATATGACTTGGATGTATTAAGTAATGCTTGTTATGAAATATAAGAGAAATGATATATGTTAAAAATATCTCATAGAACTTGTCAAACAATTCTAGGTATTTATTAGATTTGAATCAGTCATAAGCCTTGCTTGATCTGACTCCTATGCACTATGTCTTTGATAACTCTAAATAACTCATTGGCAATGGGAAAGGGTAAAAGTCGAGGCTCAAGCATTTCAGTATCTGCCTCCACCCTTCAGGAACCACTGTTGGGAAGGGATGGAAGTTTGCTTTTGTTGGAGGTGCTGGAGATTAATCTGGGAAGGGATGAAAGTTTGATTTCTTTCCCTAGAGGACCATTGTTACTGGGAAAGGATTTAATGGGAGAGGAGTAATGATTGCCTTTGTCCTCCCTCTTCCACTGGGTCAGACAGGTTTGAGGGGTTGTCATTTCTCTGTCCCAGGGGTTCTCATTTTCCATATCCTCAGTCTCACTAAATTGCTTTGGACCTTGCTAAGCTGCTGAGGCTGGCTTTGAATTTAGGATCCTCCTGCCTCAGCTTCCTAAACTGCTGAGATTACAAGTATGTGCCACTATGCCTGGCTCAATATATATCCATATATTTGTGTGTGTGTGTGTGTGTGTGTGTGTGTGTGTGTGGTGCTGGGGATTGAACCCAGGGCCTTGTGCATGCAAGGGAAATACTCTACCAACTGAGTTATATCCTCAGCCCTATAATATATTAATTTTCAATTTCTTTCTCTTACATCTGCTTTCCTTTTTTTCCTATTTTATTTTAAATTCATTTTATTCTTTTCCCCTTTTCAAATTTTTTTGTTTCAATTATCTTTTTAACTTTTGTTTTAATCTATATTACTTTTTCCAGTATTGTTCCAATAACTGTTATTGGTTGTATTTCATTTTTATTTTCTTATTTGTACTTTTTCCTTTCTTTGTAACCTGGAGGTCACTCCCAGGATTTCTTGCAGGTTGTGAGGGTTCTCTGCCAATGAATTACACTCCCAGCTTAACTGAAAGGAACTGGACCTGCCAAAAGTCACAATCTAATCCAATTCAAACTTTGGCAGAAACTTCAACTTCAAGACAGGAGGGTGGATATGTTACCCTGTTAGGTTGCACAATGGTGACAAGCCTGGTGGAGAGTGCAATAGAGGACCCTGGCCCAATATATCTCCTGTGAAATATCAGGATCTTCACCAATGACTAAACAGAGGATAAAAGCTTTAGGTTATCCACCATGAATAGAACAGCTAGTACCAGCACTGCTTTCAAGTAATAATAAAACCAATATTAGTCACTTGAGGAGCCTCTTATCAGGTGTTTCCTCAATCACTGTAGGAGTAACAACAGAAAATTTCCCCCCCTCCACACATCAGAACTTCAGAGGGTACTGCATTATAAACTCCAATTAGAACTAAACAACATTACAGAACAAACCAATACCTCAAGCAGTATCATTAGGACAAATTATTAAGTAATTCTTCATATAAAAAAGGAAGAATTATCCATTCCAATAGATGCATGAATCTCAACATATAAATAAAAAATATGAAAAAGGCAACATGACACCCCTTAAATTTAATAACTCCATAGGAGCAGATTTATAACATATTAAAGATGATGAAAAACTGAACAAAAATATCAAAACAACGACATTTATAAAGGTCAATGACATCTAGAACATAAACATTTAAATGAATTAAGGAAGACAATGTAGGATATAAATGAGCATTTCAATAAAAAGATTTTGAAAAAATACTGTATAAACATATTGGAAATGAAAACTTAAATAGATCAGATAAATTAGTCATAGGAAAGTCTCAACAACAGAGTATACTAAGCAGGAAAATGACAGTCTGATCTTGAAGATGACTCTACCAAAATATTGCATTCAGAGAGCAATAGAGAAAAAAAGGGGGTGGAGAGAATTAAGAGAATGTACAAGATCTCTGGAAACCATTAACAGATTATACATCTGTATACTGAAGGGAGAAGAGCTAAATGCTCAGGTTAATATATATATATATATATATATATATATTTCTCCAGTGAAATAAATGAAAAAAATATTACCCAATTATTGAGAAAGATCTGGATATTCAAGTATAGGAGGCATTTAGAACTCCAGATAGAAATGACCAGAAAAGAATTTCTCCACAGCATATTGAAGTTAAAAATACTAGAAGTATAAAACAAGGAAATAATATTAAAAGTTTCAAAAGAGAAGTGCCAGGTTACAATTAAAGGCAAATCAGTTAGAGTAACAGCAGATAGCTCTGTAGAAACTTTAAAAGCCTCAAAGGCATGGAATAAAGTATTTCAAGTCCTGAAAGAAATAGTTATGCACAGCAAGGTCATCCTTCAGAATCAAATAAGAAATACAGACCTTCTAGCATAAGCATAAGCTAAGAAAATTTCTAACCACTTGAATAGTATTACCAAAAATACTTAAGCCAGTCCTATAACCATAAGAGAAGAAGAGATAATATAATTGTGAGAGAATAAGAAATAATACATTTTAGATAAGAAACAGGAAAGAATGAAACATTATCAATGCAGTAAACTACCAAATTCCTGAGATTAAATAAGAGAAAAATATAGATCATTCAAAACAACCTGTAAAAAATCAACATGATATGAAAAACTACATATCCTTCAGTAATAGCCCAGAATGTAAATGATCTTAATTCTTTAGTTAAAAGATAAAGGGTAGCTTATTAGATAAAAAATAAAACCCAACAATCATCTACTTGAAAGAGACTTACTTGATCGTCAAAGACATATATAGTCTAACAGTGAACAGATGAAAAATGTTGTTAAACGAATGGAATAAAAAAACAAACAGAAATATTTATACTTCCAGTAAAATAGATTTTAATACAAAATCAGCAAGAAAAGTTAAAAGTCAATATATTGATCAAGGGGAAATGTTATTGAGAATATTATAAGTACACATTCACCAAACATCATCGTACCTAATTTTATAAAACAAACACTACTAGGTATAATGGGATACTTAGGATCCAATGCAACAATAATGGGTGGTTTTAATATACCATTCTAACCAATAGATGGGAAATTCAGACAAAAAATATTAACAAAGAAAAATGAGAGTTAAATTCCATATCAGATCAAATAGACTTAGCAAACATTCACAAAATATTCCATATAACAGCTGCAGAAAACACACTTTTTATCATTGCATGGGAAGTTTTTCAAAATAGACCATATGTTAGGCCATAAAGCAAGTCTTAACAATTTAAACAAAAACTTTAAATGATTTATTGTAGTTTATCTAATCACAGTAAAATGAAACCACAAACAAATTAGCAAGAGAAACCACAGAAATTAGACCCTGGGTCATTAAAGAAATCAGCAGAAAATTTTAAAAATTCATGGAATAAAAATGAAAATACAGTTTATATGATGTTGCGGTTTGTATGTAAGGTGTCCTGCAAAATCTCACATATGAGATAATTCAAGAAAGTTCAGAGGGGAAATTATTTGGGTAGTGACAGTCTTAACCCAATCAGTGAATTAATCCCCTGATAGGGAACTGAAGTGGTAGGATGTGGCTGGAGGAGGTGAGAATTGGGGACATGGCTCTTTCTGATAACTGATCATCATGTGAGTCACTTCACTCTGTCACACTCTTCTGTGGTGTTGCTGTGTCACTTCAAGTCCCAAGGAATAGAGCCAACATTCTATGGACTAAGACTTCCGAAACTGTGAGCCCTCAAATAAACTTTTTCTCCTTTAAAATTGTACTGGTCAGATTTTTTTAGTCACAGCAGTGAAAAAGATGACTAAAAGATAACTAAAATACCTGAATCTGTGGGATACAGTAAAAACAGTAGTAAGAAGTAAATCTTTAACAATGAGTTAATATATCAAAGAGGGAGAGAGAAAGATGGGGGAATGGAGAAAGAGACAGAAGGTGATCTCAAATAACTTAATGATACATCTCAAGGCCTAATAAAACAAGAACAAACAAAATCCAAAATCAGTTGACAGAAAATAATAATAAAGATCAAATATACAAATGAAATAGAGAAAATAATCAAGAGACAGGTTTAGTGAAACAAATAGTTCTCTGAGAAGATGAATCTCTACTTACACTAACCAAAAGAAAAACAGAGAAAACCCAAATAAATAAAATTAGAGCCAAAAGAAGAAGATTGTACCACATATTGAACTGAAATTTGAAGGGTCACTATGGAATATTTTGAAAAATTATGTGCTACTAAATTGTAAAAATCCAGACTAAACTGAAAAATTCTGGACACATATAGTCTATAAACATTGAAACAAAGGGATATAAAAAACCTAAATAGATCAATAATAAGTAATTATATTTATTGAGTAGTAAAAGGTCTCCAAACAATGAAAAACTCCAGGACCAGATGGACTCAGTACCAAATTATATCGGACTTCAAAGAACTAACACCAATGTTACACACACTGTTCCATAAAATAGAAAGTAAAGATATCCTTCAGGTCACTGCTACCAAAATTTTATAAGGATACAAAAACAACAGTAGCACAAAAAAGAAAGAAAAGAAAAAGAATAAACAGAAAGAAAATACCAATACCAATATTGATTTAATATATAATATATACCAATATCCCTAAAAATATAGATACAATGATCCTCAATAAAATAATCACAAATAAAATTCAAGAGCACATTAAAAATATCAAACAACATGATCAACTTTATTTCATTTAGACAATGTAAGGAGGATTCAAAACATGCAAATTAGTAAATGTAAAACAACACACAAATAAAGAATAAATATCATGTGATCATAAATGTAGATACAGCAAAAGCCCTCAATATAATTTAACATCCTTTCATGGTTAAAGCAGTGAATATATTTGACATAGCAGGATCATACCACAACACGTAAAACGTTTAGAAGATAAATCTATAGCCAGCATCATACATGTTGGGGAAAATCTTGAAGTATTTCCTCTAAAATTAGAAACAAGACAAATATGTCTACTTTTATAACTCATATTTAATATGGTACCAGAAGCCAGATTGGTCAGGCAAGAGAAATAAAAGGGATATAAATAAGAAAGGAAGAAGTAAAATTATCCCTTTTTGTAATATCTAAAGACTCCAAGAAAAGATGCAGAACTGATAAATTCAGTAAATTAGCAGGATACAAAAGTCATACAAAGTCAGTAGTTTTTCTAGACACCAATAATGAAATATAATTGAAAAAGAAAACTGGACAGTAGTCCATTCAAGATAGCTTCAAAAGCAAAGCAAAACAAAAATTTTAGTTTGATATAATCCATTTGTTACTGCTTGCTTTTGTTTGATATAATCCATTTGTTAATGCTTTATCTAATGGTTTATATCAAACTAAAACCTAAGGGTAGACAAAACCTGAGAAAAAATAACAGTACTAGAAGTATTAAAATACTTGATTTCAAAACACGCTACTGAGCCACAATAATGAAAAAAAAAAAAAAAAGATGGTACTGGAATAAAAACAGACACACAGACCAATGGATCATAACTGAGAATCCCCAAAGTTCTGCACCTCTACAAACAAATGATTTTTGACAAAAAAATGCAGAGAGAAAAGACAGATTCTGCAATAAAAGATAATGGATATTCACATATAGAAGACTGGAAGTAGACACTTATACTTTACCTTTTACAAAAAAAAGCAATTAGGGCTGGTGTTGTGGCTCAGTGGTAGCGAGCTCGCCTAGCAAGCGCAAGGCCCTGGGTTCGATCCTCAACACTACATAAAAACAAATAAAGGTATTGTGTTCAACTACAACAACAACAAAAAAATTTAAAAATTTAAAAAAGCAATTAAATGTGGAAACTTCTAGGAAAAAAAAAGCCTATGGAAATAATTTAGAAAATTATTTCCTGAATAGAGATACAATAGAAATATCCCAGGAAAGAAAAGCAAGCATTAACAAACGGATTATATCAAACTAAAAGCTCTCTGCACAGTAAAGGAAACAATCAACACAGTGAAGAAATGGCAGCCCACAGAATGGGAGTAAATCTTTGTCAGATATCTATCTCACAGCATTAATGTACAGAATATATACAGAACTATAATATCTCAATGACAACAACAACAAAACAAGTAATCCAATCATGAAATGGGCAAATGATCTGAGTCAATACTCCTCAAAAGAAGAAACAAATGGCCATGAAATATATGCCTAAATACTCACTATCATTCACCATCAGAGAAATTAAAATCAAAACTACCTTGAGATTCCATCCCACCTCCAGTTAAAGTGTCTATTGTCAAAAATATAAAAGTACCAAATGATGGCAAAGATATACTGAAAAAGGACCCCTAGACACTGTTGATGGGAATGTACATTTGTACATTTACTCTGGAAAACATTATAGAGATTCCTCAAAAAAAACTAAAACAGGAAATACTTTCGGATTCAACAATACCAGTTCCTGTGTATATGTTCAAAGAAAATGAAGTCACTATACAAGAGAAACCTACATATGCATATTTATTGCATATTGTAGCATTATTCACAATAGCTAAGATATGCAAACAGCCTAGGAGATGCCTGTCGACAGACAAAGAAAAAAATGTACACACAGATAATGGAGTATTATTATTCAGCCACAAGCAATAAAATTATATCATTTGCAGGGAAAATGATAGAACTACAGGACATCATTTTAAATGAAATAAGCCAGACACAGAAAGACAAGAAGATGACCTGAAAGTAGAAGAGGGACTATTACACAAGAGACTTGGAGTATACCTGAGAGAGGTAAAGGAGGTGAGAATGGAGAGCGAAGGTATCTAAGGCACTGCACCTGCATGCATGAAAATAACACAGTGAAAGTTATTAATCTGTATTATTAATATGTACTAATAAAAAGAAAACCCTCAATAGTTTCTTATGTATTATAATGTCTTGTTATCACTGGATTAAATATATTATATTTATTCATTTGTAAGCAAAATTAGTACTGTAAAGGTACCTCAGGTACCTCAAATCTCCTGAGTATTTCTTTTTTTAGAAAAAAAAACGCAGAGATTCTAATAGCCCTCATTGAGTACTTTTCACATAGAGTTACATCTCACTGTTTATTTCTGTTTCCCAGACAGACTAATATCATATTCATGTTTCAAGAGAAACTCTAAATTTGTTAGCACACTGTATAATACCGTATGGAACCTGACACAATCTACCTTTTTAAGTAACATCTCCTCTCCTTACATTCCCATGACACAAATTTGTTTAAAATATTTATATTTTCCCACATGATTGTGTTCCCTCGCAATGTTCTTTCTATAATTGTCTTCTAACACCTTTTAAAATAATGCATTGTGAAATAGTTGCAGACTCACTAGAAATTTTAAAAATAGTACAGAGAAGCCCCGTGTATCTGACATCTAGTTTCTTTCTATAGTATCTTACATAACTGTCAAAATATCATACCAATACCAAGAAATAAAAATCAGTATAATTCACACAACGTATTTAGCATCTACCATTTTTACATGTACTCAAATGTGTGTCTATTTGTGAGCATAATTCTGTACAATTTTATTTCATATATATCGTTGTGTAATCACTACTTCACAAGGTAGAACAGTTCTATCAGCAGAAATATTTTTCTTGCCATTATTTTTCCAATTTCTTTCCCAAGTTTAATAGCTGTATGATCATCAAGAGATGGCTTACTTTCTCTTCTTTTAGAAGCCATCCCTATTGACACTGGGTTTGGCTTGTCCCTGTGTTCCCAGAGTCCTCTGTGTGGGCTGCTTTACAACCTTTACATCATATTCTAGTTACTTTTAAGTGTTTATCTCACCAACCAGATTGAAATTTTTTGAAGCTAGAAAATCTTCCGTGTGTGTGTGTGTGTGTGTGTGTGTGTGTGTGTGTGAGAGAGAGAGAGAGAGAGAGAGAGAGAGAGAGAGAGAGAGAAGAGAGAGAGAGAGAGAAGAGAGAGAGAGAGAGAGACAGAAGGGCAAATAAATGATTGCTTTGAACTCCATAGCATTGGACAATGTGACTGCTGCATCTGGGAATCTTTCCATGCAGTGTGTGGAAAGACACACCCATTTGCAGGCAGCCGCTATTGATGGAGCTGATTCTATGCTGGGCATGGAATTTATGAGTTCTATAGCTTTGAATTTAGATGCCTACTAGACTTGGGTGAAAAAGATACCAGTGCACCTAAACGGCTTTGAGGTGCCAGCTGCCTGGAGGAGGAATAACTATTTAGCATCTATCATTTTTACATGTGAGAGGCCCAGACCAGGCCAATTTTCCACAGCCTCTGGCCTCTTGTTATCTTAAAGAACTCTTCCTAACAATGAATCCCTTTCATGTGTTCCCCTATTAAATAAAGGTTGGTGAGCTTTCTCTCTTTGCTAGGGATCAGACCCATGAGGTCTTTTCCACCAGTCAAGCCCCTGCTTCAACTACATTTCTTGCATCTTTTGTTTTTATTTGTTAATGCTACTTTTACATTTATATCAAGCTGGCCCATACCTCCATCAAGTTTACTTGTTCCCTCCGCCACCCCAGGATGGGTTCCTTGTGTTCTTGCTATTATTTATTAGGTTCCCTGTCCTCTTGCTATTGTTTAAAAGTGTGTTGTTGGGGATCCAACCCAGGGTCTTGCCTGAGCTAAACACACAGCCCAGAAGAGTTGCCTTTTTAAGTAATGAATGTTAAATGGACTAAATGATTATGATGAAAATAAAATTTGCCCAAAATGGGTATGAAAATCAAATCATCTCAAATAGTAATTTACTGAACCTATGATTTTAAAATAATATCCCTGTATTATTAGTATGTGGATTGACTAATATATAAATGGTTTGCGTCCATTTTTATGCCAATTTATTATAAGATCTAGAATAATCAGAAAAAAGAAGTAATTAAATATATAACTGCAGATAGACTGGTCTGGTTTTGTTGCTAAAGATGCCATAATTGTCTTAATTTTTGTCTTAATTACTACATAAAGGTGTTATTTTTTGTTGTTGTTGTTTTGTTTTGTAAAGAGAACCACTAATTGCTTAAATGGACAGGGTGTTCATCAGTAAACCTGGTGTATGTGTTTGGAGGTAGGTGGCTATTCCAAAATTCCTAGTAGTCAAGCAACCTCTAAAACATCTAATTTGAAATTTCAAATTCCTAGAGGTGTTTGCACAACAATCTAACATAAATTTAATTGCGACACCATTGCCCCAAGATATCTACAACTTATAGACTTTAGATGCAATTTCCTACAGTATCAAAGAATATATAAAAAGGAAATTAAAAAGTGCCATTATTTCAATTTATTGTGAATGTAGGTACTACATCACCTGATTTTATTGTGTTGAATCATTCCCTGTCTTCTGGCTATTATTTAAAAGAATAGTTTTATACATTTCACATTATTAACTTCTTTCAATACATTTTTGGTAGCACTACCTAAAATATCAATTATAAACTAATTATTCATGTCAGAAAAAGGGAAATATTAGTATTTAAAATAGGAGTAGATTCTTTTTTAATAATTATAAAATTAAACCATTCAAGTTTTATTTTTGATAAATCACTATATCATAAACATAACTTTTAGGGTCAATGCAATCCTTAATATAAACACTAATCACCCCCATGACATTTTACATTAATTGTATGACCCATTCTTAAAATGGCATGTTAGAAACTAGAAGTATGAATTTCATTAGCACAATAAAAGAAACTATTGCAATCTGTGTGTTATGTATAGCAATGCCTTTAAATATCTGATTTTTCTTAAGGTTCAAACAAGACTCAATTTTTTATCTAATTATTTTTTAAATTTATTCTTTTTAGATACACACGACATGGAATATAGCTTATTCTAATTAGATTCCCATTCTTGTGGTTGTATATGATGTGGAGTTTCACTCGTAATATATTTATATAGAAACATAGGATATATATTTATGTCTGATTCATTCTACTATCTTTCCTATTCCCATCTACCCTCCTTTCCCTTAGTTTCCCCTTGTATAATCCAATAACCTTATATTCTTCCCTCCACCTATCTCCTTATTGTGTGTCAGTATCCACATATCAGAGAGAACATTTGGCCTTTGGATTTTGGGAATTGGATTATTTCACTTAGCATGCTAGTCTCCAGATTCATCCATTTACTGGCAAATGCCATAATTTTATTCTTCTTTGTGGTTAAGTAATATTCCATTGTGTATATATACCACATTTTCTTTATCCAATCACCTGTTCAAGGGCACCTAGGTTGATTCCATAGCTTTGCTATTGTGAATTGAGTTTCTATAAACAATGATGTGGCTGTGTCACTGTAGTATGCTGATTTTAAGTCCTTTTCACACTTTAAAGTCTTAGGCTTCTGTAAAAACAATGCTTATTACATACTTGGATTATCCTCTGATACACATTTTTATATATCAAATATATGTATTATATTAAACACTGTTTTTACAAGAAATAGTAAAAGAGAAACTTAAAAGACAATTTAAGTATATAGAGAAACTTATATAAAATACATTTTTAAAGTGTATAAAGTAAATGTGGAAATATATTTGTTGAATATGGTCTTTATCAATTAAACAAAAAAGTCATAATAATTAAGAAAAAATTTTGACTTTTCAGATAATTTGATCCTGAAATCTAATAAGTCATTTTTATTGTCTACTTCATAACCTTTAAAACTTCACCTTTCATTTTCCTAATTTCAGTACAGAGCAGTAGCTTTAAAAATAGCCATGAATATTGAAAGTAACCATGAAAGATTTTTGAGATAGAATAATTTTTAAATTATATTTTATTAAGTCCTATGATATTCACTCAACCAATACTTTGCAATATAAATAGGTCTTATGCATATGTGGAACCTAAAATATATTAATGTCATAAAATTAGAGGGTAGAATGACATTTATGAGTCTGGGCTGCAGGTGAGGGTGGTAGGAATAAGTTAGTCAAGAGATAAAATATCAGGGTAAATAAATTCAAGAGAATTATTGTAAAATATGATGAATTTAATTAGTAAAAATATATTATAGGGCTGTGGCTATATAGCTCAGTGGCTAGCACATGTGAGGCACTGGGTTCAATCCTTAACATCTCATAAAAATGAATAAATTAATTAAATAATTATTTAAAATATTATATACTAAAAAATATCAAGTAGATATTTGTGGTGTTCTCACCACAGAAAAATTACTGTGTAAAGTCATACATATATCAATTCTATTTATCCATTCCAGTATACACACACACACACACATAATATGCCTCAATATATCATATCGAATATGATAAACTCATGTACCTTTATCTATCAAGTAAATAAATATAGCCCAGCATGGTAGTGCATGCCTATAATCCCAATGACTCCAGAGGCTTAGGTAGAAGGACTGCAAGATTGAAGCCAGTCTCAGTAATTTAGTGAGACCTTCAACAATTTAGAGAGGCCCTGTCTCAAAATAAAACATAAAAAATAAAGAACTGAAGGAAAGTAACAAGGGTTCAATCCAGGTACCAATTAAAAAAAAATTCAAATACACATGGAGAAAATTACACATTTCCAACTAAGTAGTTCATCCTCCACTGCAATTTCCAATAAACTTATGGAAACTTTTCCAGAAACAATGACAGTGTGTGCAGTGCTAATTTGGATGCTTGGACATTGCGGTGGTGTTGTAATAGATTTTACTTCTACAAAAGTTATCAACACCCCGGTGTGTTGGTATTATTTTTAAAAGTTTAAGAAAAAGATGAGAAAATTACATTTTAGATTTCTTTGGGTAAGTCAAATTTTCTTAGTTATCATTGCCCTTCTGACTGAAGAAAATCCTTTAATATTGTTTGTAGTTCAATTAGATCTCCTAATGACAAATCTTTTCATCACAAAGAGGAAAAAGCAACAATAATATAATAATGTCTTCCTTTTCTAAAAAGGGTCTCACTGTGTTTCCCAGATTGGTATTTAATTCCTGGGCTCAAGTGATCCTTCTGCCTCAGCCTTCTGTGTAGATGGGATTAAAGACAAGCACCACCATGCTGTTTTCTTAAAATATTTTATAAAATAAAATAATACTAAATATATAATTAATCTTATTATTTTAGCTACATGAATTAAGAATTTTTATTGTGATTGGGCTGGTGTTAGAAAGCAAGCAATATGAAATCTACCTTTTTAACCAATTTTTAATGTAAAGGAAGTACAGAATTTACTATAAGCAAAATGTTGTGTGGCAAACCTATAGAAGTTTATCATAATCCCATACCTCCTCCCTTCCCCTTACACCCCTCTGCCCTATCTAGAGTTCATCTATTCCTCTTATGCTCCCTATCCCTATCCCACTATGAATCAGCCTCCTTATATTAGAGAAAACATTCGGCATTTGTTTTTTGGGGGGATTGGCTAACTTCACTTAGCATTATATTCTCCAACTCCATTCATTTACCTGAAAATCCCGTGATTTTATTCTCTTTTATTGCTGAGTAATATCCCATTGTGTATATATGCCACATTGTTTTATTCATTCATCTGTTGAAGGGCATCTAGGTTGTTTCCATAGTTTAGCTATTGTGAATTGTGCTGCTATAAACTGATGTGGTTGTGTCCCTGTAGTATGCTGTTTTTAAGTTTTTTGGGTATAGACTGAGGAAAGGAATAGTTGGGTCAAATGGTGGTTCCATTCCCAATTTTCCAAGAAATCTCCTTACTGCTTTCCATTATTAGCCGAACCAATTTGCAGTACCACCAGCAGTGTATGAGTGAACCTTTTTCCCTACATTCTTGTCAACACTATTGTTGTTTGTATTCATAATAGCTGCCATTCTGACTGGAGTGAGATGATATCTTAGAGTAGTTTTGAAAAAAAAGGCATGATTTTGGCACCAGAATAGTAGAGATTTTTAAAGCATCATGTTTTTAAAAAGTGTCTATTTCATTTGTGACATTATACAAGAAATCTGTGATGGTAACTTTACTTTTTCTCCATAAGAAAAGTAACATTGAGTCTAATTGTGCAATAGCCATACTATTACCCAGTTCTCTATCATTAGTGTTGTATGGTTTCAGATGACCATACACAAAATTTAACAAGCTGATTTATATACAGAAACCAAGATTATATATCTATATATCTATAGATATAGATATAGATATATAGATATATAGATGATATATAGATATATAGATATATAGATATATAGATATATAGATATATAGATATATAGATATATAGATATATAGATATATATATTGCACTGATAATGTACCATCATGGAAAAAAAACCAAAAAAAATATAAAAGAGTTCCTTAACTTTGGCTCTATCTTAGGAAAATGAAGAAGCCTATAAAACCCACATAGAGTACTTTTCTAAAGGCCTGCAAAGGCCTTAACCCATAAATTGTACTTGTGTATCAATTAATAATCTTTGAATTACAAAAATTATATTTACACAAAGCTTTTTAAAGGAATCATTTGAAAGAATATTGGGCTATCCATAAATCAAAAGAGAAGCTTAACAATCAGACTCCAAGAAGAATAGGAGACAGTATCTGGGTATTTGTATTACTTAAGAAAACACTCATAATCTAGAGCCTATTTAATAGAATACTTTATTTTTGTTAACTTAGAAGTAATAAGATTTTGTTCACTTAGAAGTAATAAGTCTTATAATAAAACAGTGAAAACATTATAACTAATCTACATTCTTGTCTTACTTGGCTCAGTATGCAAATTGCCAGGATGACAGTCTGACTGGTCTGTATTTTCTCATGAGCCTGCTTGTTCACTCTTGACTGACTGGCTCAAGAGGATTGTGCATCAAGCAAGAAGAACAGGTAACTCCTCAAAGGAATACTTGACCCTGAAGAAGTTAGTAAATGTTACTAGTTGAGGAAAAAAATCTTTTTAATCAAATATTTTCAAGACATACTGGATTAGATAAACATGTTTCTTCAATAGCACTTCAGGACTTTCGTCCATGTTTTTAATATGTGTTCACTGAACTGGATTCCAGGACTGCATGTTGGAACTTATTTTGAGAAATTCCTCATTTAAAGAAAAATTAGAAATGAAAAAGAGTCCTTTATATAGAGCACTCCCACTTTTACTCTAGGAAAAATCTTCAGTTGACATTTAGATAAGAGAAGAAATGAGGCACAATCATTTAGGAAACACTGAGTGTGGGTTAGAATCACCTGGACAGCTTATGTTAACACAGATTTCCAGATCCTATTCTCAGAGTTTCTGATTTAAGAAGTGGTAGGTTCCAAGAATTTTCATCTCTAGCAGTTCCCTGGTGATACTGATAATACTGGTTCTGGAATGGCTTTGGAACCCCACTGTTATAGTACTTGCAGGAATCAGTGAGTGAAACTAATTGTTTAGTCTTTAAATCAGTTGTATACTCATGAGCCTGGAGAGGCTCATGGTGCAGAGTAGCATACACTGTTTGCATAAATCCTTTAAACTTATTGTCCAGAAAACTAAATTTACCTTGCCATGCTAAATAATCTGAAGGTAGTGTGAACTCAAGGACCCTCAGTTTTCTCTGGTTTCATTAGGTATAAAATTAATATTATGTAGAGATACCTCATAGAAATTTCTCAGGAGAATGCAACCATTCTCAAAATAGGTTCCAACATAGACATCTTCTCTACCAGATGGAATATATGGGTACTTCAGAAATCAGATTGTATTTCCCTGAGAATACTGGCCTCTGGTTCGTTTTGTCAAAAACAAAACAAAACAAAAAGCAAATGACAAGAAAAGAAAAAGTAAATAGTAGCATTTCTTCATGAAATGAAGAAAACCTTTTGAATAGTCTGTTCTCCATAAGCACAGAAATAAATAGGCATTCAAAAGAATGATAAAACTATGATTCAATACTTTATTCACTTAGCTGATTACAAGATCTCACTATGATATATAAGCAAGCGTTTAATTTTCTTGGAACATATAATATTTTCTGATGGTTAAATTGTATTTTCATATTTCTCAAGGATTGACGTAATGATTTATCATGTTAATTTAATTAGGTGAAAAAGCTATCTGATGTTCACAAATTGGTCAGCTGAAATTAAGCAATTTAATCAATGTAAATCACCAAACTAGACTAAAAAAACATCACTCTTTGTTATGGACTGATTTGTGTCCTCAAAACCTCTAACCTCTAATGTGCATGTATTTGGAAATAAGGCCTTTAAGGAGATAATTAGTTTAATGGTGTCATGAGGGCAATGTTCCAATCCAGTGAAACTGGTATCCTTTAGAACAGTAAAAAACACCAATAATATGTGTGCAAAAATAAAAAGGCCTTGAGGAGCCCAGAGGAATAAATGATGATCTAAAAGCCCGGGAGAGAGGCTTGAGGAGAAATTCTGTTGGCACTTGGATGGTGCACTACCAGACACCAGAAGACAAACCAAATTTCTGTGGTTTAAGCCACCCAATCTGTGGCATTTCTCTATGATAGCCCAAATTGACTTATACGCTTCTTATTGTCTGTCATTCAGTGCTCTATATCAGTATTTACTAAACACACACATACACACACACACACACACACAGAGAGAGAGAGAGAGAGAGAGAGAGAGAGAGAGAGAGAGAGAGAGAGAGAGATGTACCATAAAAGATTTCATAGTCCAATGAGCTTACGAACCCCTGAATCAAGTAAAGTCAAAACAGTCATGTTCACTGCAAGGGTTAAAGTCAAACAACTGTCTTTACTCAAAGATTTCTCATACTTGTAGTATTTTAATATGCATCATGAATCTGATGTGAAGGTTATTCAGTGCAACATGTTCCAGCTTCATAGGCCCAATATTTTATTTCTTTTTCATTATCTTTTGTTTATTTATTTGAGCACTATCATATGGGAAGACTATTTTCAAATATCATCCTATGTAACTTAAGTTAATTAATGATACTTCATTATTGGAACCAGTGTTTATTCTTCTTATTGACTGAAGTGATTTTAATTGCTTCCTTTTGTATTAGAACTTTACACAATTGTTTAGATTATTACTTTGGGCCCCTGCATTAAATTTTCAGAGAAATTGCCAATAAAATGTGTTTGTAAATATATATTTAAATGTAAATATATGTGTGTGTGTAAATATGTGTATATATATAATTTATAAATATATTTATAAAAATGCATATAGATGTATATATATACACATATATACACACATATATGTGTGTGTGTGTGTGTGTGTGTGTGTGTGTATAAGAGAGAGAGAGAGAGAGAGAGAGAGAGAGAGAGAGATTTTAAGGAAATGGCATACTGGCAGGCTAGGGACCCAGAGAAAATTTGATCTCTAATCCAAAGACTGTTGGAAGATGTAATTCCTTCTTTTGGGGACCTTGGCCAATTCTCTCAATACCTTCAACTGACTGGATGAAGTCTACCTGAATTATGAAGAATAATCAGAATGTATTCTGTCCACTGTTTTAAATATTAATTCTGTCTTAAAAGTAACATCACAGCAACATCTAGACTAGTGTTAGGCTAAACACTTTGTACTATGGCCTAGCCAAACTGACATATAAAATGAACAGTCCTCATAATATCTATCCCCTAATTTGCTTTTATTACACTTTGTTACTTTTAAAACCCGAGTCCTCAAGCTCAGTCTTTTCTCTTTCCTGGTATTTAAGTGGTACACATCACAAATACCTTGGCAGCATTTGTTAGACTAGTCAGGACTCCTCTGCACACAGCTGGTTTGGGGTTGCTTACTACACTGTGATCACCAGGTGACACCAAAGAGGTAAATTGCTGCTCCTTTCCCTGTTTGTAGTTTTCTCCAGTTACCAATCCTGAGAAATTAGGGTTACACAACTCATTCTGTGTTCCACTAACATCTTTGCAATCTGTTCATCCCTCACTTGCAGTCATTTCTGTAACTTGCATTCTTAATTGTCTTTTTTTTTTGCTGTTGTTTTTGCAAATAGAAAAGATCATGAAACTTCTAATATGTCTTTTATAGGCAGAGTCCAAGAATCTGTTAATTTACATTGACTTATTTTTAGTCATCTAAAGGATAATGTTTTTTGTTTATTCATGATGTTTACATTGGTGTTCTTTTCATTCTGGTTTTTTATAAAATATGTTATAACTTACTATGGATATTGTCACATTTAGTTTATGGAATTCTATGCTTGAGTTTCTTTCTCATTTGGTACTGGGGATTGAACCCAGGGTCTCTTTACCACTGGGTCACATTCCAGTTCTTTTTATTTTTATTTTGAAACACAACCTTGCGAAGTTGTTGAGGGTCTCATTAAGTGCTGGGCTGACTTTGAATTTACAATCCTCCTGTCTCAGCCTCCTGGGTTGCTGGGTGTTTGCCACTATGCACAGCTTCTTGTTCATAATTATTAACTATTCTGAAAACTCTGTCTCACCTTTCCTAAGCTGGAAAATAATTACACCTTATACTTCAAAAAGATCAAGCCATCTGAAAGATGACTTCTCTATCTTGCTCTTCTTTTCACTATAGATTTCTTACTGTTCCTATACATTGCTTTTAAGAAAAACTATATAAATTTCTATTCTCTGAAACTAAACTACTTGACATTTAACAAAAATCATTGGATATAGATACATACATATCATTTTCTGATTTTTAAACATGTTAGCTCAACTCATATTAAGTGTTTTTTAAAGACATTAATAAATATTTTTATGACAGGAAAAATCAGAAGATAAAATGCCATCTTAATTTTAGGTGCACAGTTCAGTAATATTAATACATTCAGACTTTTTTTCAACCATCACTACCATTCACCTCTATAACTTTACTCTTCTTGCAAAACTGAAATTGTACCAATAAACCCTGGCTCTCTATCTTTTCCTTTGTGTAATCCATTGTAACCACCATTCTACTTTCTGTTTGTATGAATTTAACTTCTCTAGAAGCCTTTCCTAGCTATAATCTTATGGTCATTTTCCTTTTTGTGACTGGCTTATTTCACTCAGTGCAGTGTTTTCAAGATTCAACCTATTCATTTCTAAATTAATTTTGTTTCAGGAATACATACACATTTCTATAGCCTACATATTTCTGTTGGCTACTTATTATTTAGATTTGTTTATCTTCATCATTCCTTCAACTTCTATTTTGGTTAAATTCATCTGTATTTTTTTTACCTATTTTAGTTGTAAATGAAAACAATATCTTTGTTTTATCTATCTAATCTATTTATTTATTTATTTTTCTGTGGTGCTGAGGATGTAACCCAGTGACTCACACATGCATGCTAGACAAGTGTTCTTTCACAGAGCCACACTCACAGCCCATAATTAACTTCTATAAAATAGCCACCTAATAGTTTCCCCAAGGTTTTCTGGCCATTTATAGTTCATCATCAACAACTGACAATTAAGTATTTATGTTTTTGTTATTGTTGTCATATTATTATATTTCATATTAGAAATCTATTCATATTATTCTTTGCTTAAAATGTTACTGTTTGATTATCTCAACTTCTTTAACAACTAGGTATGTGAGACTCTATTTTGACACTAACTATAAAAAACATTAAAGTAATTACTTTTATATTCTCCCAAGTTCATTTCTTAATACATATATATATATTTATATATATATATTATATATATAATATTTTTTTATTATAAGAAGCATGGAATTTGTGCTTTTGTTTTTAAAACAAATGTGGACTCACACAGTATTTTATTACAGTATAACTTTTGTTGACCATTTGTGAGGAAGCCTAATGATTTCAGGATATTTCACAGGTATGCAGAAAAATTTCCTCTATGTCTATTATGTAGGGCTCCTAAGGGTGCTACAGAAAAGTATGGGGTTCTGATCATATGTTATGCTTCATAAATATTATTTTGAAGTTAGAATTTTATTATATTTCATACAAGTTTGCTCAAAAGATATCCATAAATGTGTGGTGTATTATGATTATGCATATGCTTTTTGTGAATCAGTAGCTAAGAATATGATGTTATTCTAAATATGGTAAATGAAAAGTCATAATTTCCTGTCAAATTATTAGTTGAATTTGAATAATTCTTACATGTTCATTGCTTCTATAAAAATAACAATGCAATTATATTTACATAGTCTTATCATTATTCACAAGGGAACTGGAAAAGGTCTTGGTAGGTAGCAGTTGAGAACTAGGCCATAATTATTTCAAATAAGTGTAAACAACTTTCAATATAATAACAGTACATATTGATGGCCAATATATTACTATGCATAAGTATCAAAAAAAGTAAATCAAGAAACTTTGAAAGCACAAAATTATCAAAATTCTTTATTTACACATAAGTGAATAAATATTCTTTTACTAATGTCCACTAGAATCTTGCTTTTGTCTTCCAAACATCTAGATTAAAAAAAAAAAAAGGATACCCATTCAGTGAATTACTCTACTCCCTGACTACAACAAAGTATTGTGCCTTTAAATCTATAAAGTATTGTGCCTTTAGAATCATCCACCAGATAACCAATCTCCCAACTCTGATTATGATACTTCACAGTTCCTGGCCTCTGTCCTTTGCCTTTTAGTATGCTGTAGCAGACTAAAACAACTAAATTTGACTTTAGTATTTTGAGGGTATATGTGATGGTAGACTTCAATACTAATGACAGATGTTCAGTATATTTATTGTCACCTGCTGTTATCTTCTAATCACATCTTTACTTGTGCATTTTACATTCATAGCTTAATTTATTCAAATAAAATTTCATGATCACAATGTTCTGGAAATCATGCTATAATGAACCTCATAATTTTATCTGTATCTTTCTTGCTTAAACAGAGAGGAGAACATAAAGAGTGGAGAGAAGGAGAAAAAAAAGAGAAGGTTTATTATGTTATTATTATTTTTTTTTTATGTTGGACCTTAGTGTCAAAAACCTTCTCAGTGAAAGGACAATTGCTTGAGTCACCATGAGCCTCTTAGGTCACTTTTTGTTATAGACAACTATAAAATCTTCTGGAAAGAGATACCTATCTAAAAATTGTTCCCAGAGTATATACTAGTCAAACATGGCCTTTTCTTGAAAAAAGAAATTTAGCTTCAAGAGTTTCCTTATATCACTTCCTAGGAGAAATATACAGGCATGTCATGTGTCACCAGTTTTCCTACTATGAGAACTATTCCACAATGCTGTAGAACATCTCTAAACTAAAAAAAAAAAATGATCTTCAGAAACACTACAGGAAAGGGAAATAGAACCATGTTATACATTAGGAATCTATTATTTGTGTGAGTTTTTAAAACAATATATGTAAACAGAAAGAAAATACTTTATCTGTAGTATATATTTAATTTTAAGTTTGATTTTAAATTTTAAGTTTAAGTTTTAAATCCATTTATGTTTGTATGTTTAGGCTTCATGCTTATGGGAAAAAATAATCACGGGACATAAAATAAAACAAATCAAAATTTTAAAAAGTAAAGATTAAAATCAGTCAATAATGGATAAATTTCAATAAATAATTAATAACATACAAAGTACATTAATGAGAAATAACTATCAACAACAGAAAGATTAAAAAATTATCAAATATTTGAAAATTAAGCAACATCTAAGACACAATGGATCAAATAGAAAATTATAAAGTAATTTAGAAATGATTTTAAATTGAAAGAGAATAAATACATAACATCTAGAACTTACGCAATATCACTAAAGCCGTGATAAAGACACAAACATATATCATATCATATGTTTACAATGGAAGAAAAGTCTCCAGGAAATGATTGAAGTTTCCCCAACCAGAAGAACAAATTAAACTTTTGCAAAAAAGAAGAAAATAATAAGATTAGAAATCAATAATGTGCTCGCTTCGGCAGCACATATACTAGAAATCAATAATATCCAACATCTTTAGCAATTAGAGAAATGCAAATTAAAATTACACTGAGATTTTATCTCATTCCAGTCAGAATGGTGATTATCAAGAATACAAGTAACAATAAATGTTGGCACGGATGTGTGGGGAAAAATACACACATGCATTGCTACTGAGTCTGCAAATTGGCACAACCACTCTAGAAAGCAGTATGGAGATTCCTCAGTAAACTTGGAGTGGCCCCATCATTTGACCCAGTTATCCCATTTCTCAGTATATATCCAAAGGCCATAAAATCAGCATTCAACAGTGACAAAGCCACATCAAGGTTTATAGAAACTCAATGAGCAATAAATAAGCTATGGTATTAACATAGGTGCCCATCAACAAATGAATGGATATAGAAAAGGTGGTATATATACACAATGAAGTATTACTCAACCATAAAAAAGAATGACTTTATGATTTGCCAGTAAATGGATGGATCTGGAGACTATCATGCTAAGTGAAATAAGCGAATCCCCAAAACCCAAAGGTCAAATGTTTTCTTTGATATGTGGTTGCTAATACATAATAAGGGCAGAGGGGGATAATAGAAATTCATTGGGTTTGACAAAGGGGAATGAAGGCAAGGAAGGCAGGAATATGAAAGACAGTAGAATGAATCAGACATAACTTATTTACATATGAATACATGACCTTTGCATCCACATCATGTACAACTACAAATATGGAATTCTAATTAGAATAAATTATACTCCTTGTATGTATAATATGTCAAAATACACTCTATTGTCATGTATATCTAAAAAGAACAAAGGGAAAAAGTCAATGAAAATGGGTATGATAAGTAAAGTGATTTCAAGCTTTTAAAAAGACCAATAAAATCATAAACTTTTAACCTGACTTTTCAAGACAAAAAGGTACAAATTACAGAAGTTGTGTTGTTGTTATTGTTACCAGGAATTGAATCCAGGGGCACTTCCCCACTGAGCCATATCCTAAGCCCCCCCCCTCACTTTTAACATTTTATTCAGAGACAGAGTCTAGGGACTTGCTAAGTTTTTCAGGCTGGCTTTGAACTTGCAATTAATTCTCTTGCCTCAGCCTCCCAAAAAGCTTACAAACATGTGCCACAATGCCCAGACAGACCTTACTGACTTTAAAATACCAACATATTAAAGAGCTCAGTGGCAATGAGTCACAAAACTACCAAAGCTCACTTAAAAAGAAATGTCAGTTGTTCTACATCTATTTAACAAATGAATGTGTGTTAAAAATCATTTCTATAAAGAACACTTAAATAAATCTGTAGTAAAATTATTTCCATAAAGAACGCTACATGAAATGAAGAAACAATAGGAATTATATAATATTTTTCAAACCAAATGAAGATGGGAGAATATCACCAAAGTAACTTAAGAAAAACCATTTATTCTTAAACAAAAGACATTATAAAAGTAGAAAATAATGCACTCATGATATGAACTCAAAATTTATTCATCTAAATACTATACACCCAGATATATTCATTTGATTACTTATTCAATAATGTTTTACGGGCACTGAGTAAGGAGGAGGGAGTTATTCTTTTCAACATAATAGGATAACAGTAGAATTTTTATATGCAAAATGACTTTTGCATCACACATAAAAATTAACTCAAAATTCATAAAACAATACTAAAACCAATAAACAAATTATTTGCCTTAATACCTTATTGAACTGAAAGATTACTTTTTTTTACCTTCCTTACAAGTTATATATCATAGATTTTGCAAATGGTTCTTCCAGAACACAGATTTTCTTTTAATTAACAGTGACCTTTAAAAGATTTTAGTTTCAAAAAAGTTGAATTGACACTTTACTTCTTACATAAATCATACTTTCTGTTTCTGTAGAAGAAACATTTCCATAAAGCAATACTCAAAAGATTTATCTCCTATATTTCCTTACACTAGAATTCTAGTCTTATCTCATACTTAGGCTTAGTCAATTCTTTGATGATGCATTTATTCCCCATCCAGCACATGTAATGTCATATTTAGCCATCTTGTTATATATCTGAGTTTCCTTAGTATTTTCAGATTGTAAGAGAAGAGCTCAGTGGAAAAAAATATTATTATCAACTCTATGCATATTGTTCAAAAAACAATGCAATAGATTATTTTTAGATTATTAATAAGATTATTCAAAATTCCATAAAAGGGCATGAAAGTCCCACCTCTCTGTCTAGTAAACTTTCCAAGGAGGAGGAAATGTAAGCATTGACACAACACAGTGAGGCTCAGGTGGAATATTCTGATCTCAGCTTGTGTGGTAGACAAGTGGAAAGGTAACCCCTTTGCTCCTGCATATGGTAATGTTCAGAAAACATGTTGTTCATAAGAAATAGTTATTTTAAAGAAAAATAGAGGGAATTAATCCGACAATTGGATCCTTAAACTTCCTAAAGCCATATTGGTTATGATCCTGTTTTAAAATATAACTGGAATTTGGGAAAGACTATCCTATTTTTCAAGACATACTGAGTAAAACTTGCAGATATGAAATGCATGTGTTCTTATGATTGTGTATGCAAATTTTAAAGTATATATACATCAAGTTAATCCAACAATACTAGAAAATATTCAGATAATTAAATCTCAAATTAGTTTATCTTTTGCAATGCTTAAATACATTAAATTCTAGACCAATTGATTTGTATCACTTTATAACTTTTATCATTAAATTGACAAAAATAATTTAGTTGTGATATTTAGCAAAACTAGAGTTAAATACTTATGTTGTTTACATATATTTGTCTTTTTCAGTTATGAGTAAAATTCAAACACCAGAGTCATATACATACACATGGGTTTATCAAAGAATACCCTTACTTCTATTATACTCCTAATTGAGGAAATAATAGCTTTAGTTTTTAATTTTATTTATCAGAAATTATGAAGAGCAACATTATTTTATGCTTCATAGCCTTTTAAATTAATAAAAACTGTTAGTTAATAAATTAATTCAATCATATGTACAGATTTTAAAACTTACGTTAACAATATGTATTACAAAATGTATCCTCTACTTTTTCTCAGTGTACTTCTATAAGAGTTCTCAAAACATATATTGATATTGATTAGAATTGAAAAATGAAATTAGATAATCTGAATGATTTTTTTCTTAGTCCATTGGATTAAAGAGGATTAAACAATTGTAGACTTGATTTGGGATTTTGGAAATGAGACTTATCCATTTCACCTGAAATTTCTTCACACCTGGCTGAATTTGGAACATTGGGGGCATGCAGGATCACGATGCTATATTTTGACCTGTTAATGCTATTTAATTTCTACTCATACTGTCTTTAAATTCTATATGAGACAAATTAAGTGACTTTGATCCTAACATCTGTTTGTTAGATTGAAAATCACAATGATCAACAAAGTTACATTCTCATTTGAAAATTTGAATTTGGCCAAGAGTTGAAGGACATCGGGTTGTTGAATGCTAGGTTGAAGAATGGATTGTTAAATAAAAAATAAAAAGAAATCTTTCTTTCTCTTGGTATAATAGTTGTAAAATTTCCCAAGCTCTATATCCTTTGCATACATTGCAATCCACTGAATGAACAAGCTTCCATCTCAGCTAACCTGTCACCCACTATCCTCCTCTCCTCTATAGACTTGGAAGGCCTGGGGAACAGATTTAGTTATGTCATGTTTCATGAGTATAAATTCCTTGGCCTCTGACCCAGGAATCTCATATGTTTTGACATATCTGTGAAGCGGTCGTGGCTAAATTTTTCGATTATTAGTATCATATAATCCCAGAAATTTTATACCTCTTGACAATCTTCTGATAAAATGATATATATTCCAGTTGAGCCTAAATAAACAAGAGTACTGTGAAATTAAATTTCCTGCATCAATACTGTTTAACAGTCAGTACTAAAAATCAAGACAATGTATGTCAACATGACTTTACTATTTGCTCCAATTTTTTTGCTCAAAAATAAATTTCTGTGAACAAATGAAAAATTTCATTGGATGTGACAATAATTTTTCAAAATGGACTGACCATATTTGATAAAATATAAATAATGGAAATATATCTAGGTCTGTTTATAAATCTAAGGTTGGCTCAGCAGAATTATTTCCTATTATGGGATAAATTGTAGTGCATCATCCCAAGACTAAAGAAATTATCCTCAGACTAGTAAAGTCAGGAGAATTGAGTGAAAATTCTATATTACATACCGTGAGTAATATAGGTCATAATTGGTAAAGTGAACCTAAATGTCAGAAGCATGGGTTGAAAAAACTGACACTAAAATATAAATCAAGAAGACAGGGACTCTGAATGTGGAGAACAATTCAGGATGAACTGTAAGAAAAAGGTTAAGCAAGTGGTTTATGAGTAAGCACAAGGAAAATGTCAGAGGTCCATTTTTAGATTTGTCAGCTACATGGTGTAGGAGTGTGCCAGATAGATCAAAGGAATCATGCAGAACTGGTCAGAACGTATGGCAGAATGTCAAACTTATATTTTAGAAAATAGTAGCATGTTGGATCCTCACGTTTAGATTACCCATTCCTGGAGGCCAGGTTATAAGATATCTTAGACTTGACATTTCCAATAATTATGTTACTCCAAAATTAAACTCATTTTGAATTCTAAAAGATGTCTATGTATACACATGAGAATATAATTACTGCATACTTATTTTAAGTCAACAACTATGTACAGAATACGATATGAATTTTGAATTTTCTAGTTTAATACTTATCAACTTTGAAGTAATATCATCACCCCACTATAAAGACAAAGAAATTAATCATTAAAAAGATCAAAACACTTTGTAAATTCAAAGAGCTAATAAATAGCATATATGAAATTCTAAGCCAGGACTGTCAGAATCAGCTCCTAACTTTCATACAGTGGTATAATTTTATGATGGAATCCTATTCTATTTTTATCTCCATTTTCTTTGGCTGGGAAAGATAAATTTAGGGATGTAATAATCATAGTGAAAGGAACCCTTTTGTTTCAGCCAATGAAATATTTTTGTTATCTTAAAAATGTGAATGAGTGGAGGTCACTTTAAATTACTTGACACTGGAATGAACAAAAAAATGTATCATTTAAAGTAATTTCATATATTATCTATATTTTTTTCTAAAAGACTTGGTGAGCCAAGTTAATATTACTGCTATAAAAAGGAATATGAAGCCATACCAGGAAAACCACAAGCATACATTTTTGGGTTCAAAGAACTACTCAAGTTCATTAAATTAGCATCAAGAATATTGTGCTTCTGAGCTTTACAAATTCAAACTCAAAAATTAAATTCATTTTAAATAATTACAATTAAGGAAGATTTTTTTATATTCAAAGTTTTATTTTCTCTCCTATTGTGCACAAAAACTTGAACATGAGGAATTACATGAACAGATGAAAATCCTACTTCCTTTGTTAGATTCTCATTTCACGTAAATGTACCAAAGAGATGTTAGAATGATGTATGCGTCTCAAAAGGTAAGTAAAGAATAATTCTACACACATAAGTTGATCAGAAAGAGTCTGCCTGCGTTAGTCATAAATTTTGCTGCTATGATAGCATAGGATAATTAAGGAATAAGGAATTTATAAATTATTTTTAAATTTACAGTATTATTTGAATTTTTATATTGTAATCAGAATATGGACCAAAAAAGTATTGTCATATACAAAATAAACATATTTCACATATGAATTTTGTGATCCCCCTGAGAAGTTCATTTCTAGTTTTTTTCCAAAGCCTCTAGGGTTTGAACTACTCTGGTTTTGCATTAGCTATAATTTGTGGAGTGTGTATTATGTGTTATGAACTTTTCATATCTTACTTCATTTAACCCTAACCAAAATCCTGTGAGAGAAGTATTATTTTTTCTTATTCTAGAGATGATATTGATGAAAAGATTACTCATGTCCCATAGTAAAAATACATCAATAGAATTAAAATGGATCTGTTGTATTCCATTTTCTAGCCTTCCATATCTTCATTCATTGCCTGCTGAAAGCACATAGGTTACTATCCTCTAAAAAAATATTTATTTATGAAATACTTTCCTTTTTTTGTCCCATAAGGATTTTTGTCCACAAGATTCTAAAATAGCCAATTTAATCAAATATACATAGCAGAATTTATTTTTTTCAAAGATTCAAACAATGTATCTGTAGGTGAACATATTTTATAATAGAAACAGCTATTAAGTTACATAAACAACATAGTCTTTATTAAGCTATTAAGTTACATAAACAACATAGTCTTTATTAATTGAAAATCTCCCTTTATTTTCTTTTTACTTCATTGAATCAATTTATTTTCTACTTAGATTTCTATGGTGATAATTATCTAAACCTTTGAATTTGGAATCAGACCAAAAGTAGAAACCAGATCCAATTCTAGGCATTGGAAAAAAGGTATGGTGTAAAGTGACACCTTTGTTCCAAATCATTACCTCACACATATTAAATCTCAATAATGTGGTCAGAGAATAATGGACCCCAATTCTACCCTCAGAAAGCAAGCTTACTCATTGACACTCTCTCAGAAACTGACTTTAAGAAGCATCGTCAAAGAACAATATGGCAGCCAATTCTGCAAGCCTATCTGAAAAAGATGCCATAAAGACACCAGGAACTTTGTCATGAATTAGTTAAAGAACTCAGCTGGGTGTCAGTTGTAAATCAACACAAGTCACTTAGTGAAAGCAGTTAATTAGCCTTATGTCAAATTATCCTGTACACACTCTTCCAATGATCTGCCTCTATTCATTCTTTGAGCAAATATTTATTCATCTTCTAATGTGTGCCACGCACTTGGGACTATTCTTTGGATGAAACAACGAAAACAACAACAAATAAAAACTTTGCAATTTTTAAAAATACAGGTACATTGTCCTCCTTTCCACCATTTTCCAGTTTACTCTGTTTAAGTTCAGGATATGGTATTATCTTTCTTTCTTAAATATAAACCATAGTTTTCTATTTATGCATCTATATAGTTAAAAATAAACATATGTTCCACAAATTTCATTGAATTTTTATCATTGGTAAATTTGTCTATTTTTCCTTGATTAATCGGTATTATCCCATGAATGTTGCATTTTGTTAAACTTATTCCCAACTTAAAAGTGTTTGAATAATGTTAATAGCTTTATAAATTATATTTGTACCAAGATAATAAAAGACTTAATTTGAACAATTTAATTACTGTTACAGATTATAAATTCCTAGGGTATATTTTCATTAAAATGAACTTTTGTGTATAAAAAGGTTTATTTATTAATTTACAAAGATAAATTTTCCAAATTTTTCTAAATATGTCTGAATTCATGTTAACATTAAAATCATTAATTTTCTCTAATTGCATATTTAAGAGGATATAATATTGTATAACATTTATTATCTTTTTCTTGAGAAAATAAATACAAATTTTTTGAGGTGAAAACAGACATTTAAATTCTCAACAAATAATTTCTTGTTATACTTTTGTATAGTAGAAAATAATTAATCATTTTGATTAATATTCTAGACATAACTGGTCAGAACTGAAATGTAATCAATTAGTACTGTTCTTGTTCTTATTTTTTATTCTAAGGATATTACATTATTTTGTTAAACTTATGTAAACATTTTAGTTGAGGGGAACACTGTAGCTAATTTCTTTTCTGTGAATTTTTTTCAGATGTTAGATGTGCTGCAAAAAAAGGCTAAAAGAAAATAAAATGAATGGTAGATTCAGAAAGGAAACTAAAGGTGAAAATAGAAACTATTCAAAGCTTAAACCAGCATTCCAAGTGAATTTATGAATGTTCAAAATCTGTATCATATTATGGATAAAAATATATAACATAAGCTATTCTTAGTAGAGACTGAATGTTTTTATGAAGTACAAAAATGTCTTTTAAATCCTATCAACGTTATAATAAAATTGGGTAAAATGCCTCTTACTGAACTCTGCCAAAACCCTGTATAACCCCGAACTTAGTCTTGACAAAACTACTGAAAATAAGTGTTTTTTTATTTTAAGAATAGAAAAATTTAAACCCAGAGAGATTGTGAATTGGGGTTAGTTGCAGAACCATTACAAGAGGTTGAATGTTCTTAATTTTTTGTGGGATGGGGGGTGGGAAGGATTGAACTCAGGGGCACTGGATCATTGAGCCACATCCCCAGCCATATTTTGTATTTTATTTAGAGGCAGGGTCTCACTGAGTTGCTTAGCACCTTGCTGGTTGCTGAGGCTGGCTTTGAACCTGTGATCCTTCTGCCTGAGCTTCCCCACTGGGATTACAGGTACGCACCACTGTGCCTTGCAAACTTTCTGAATTTTAATCATCCCCTTTATATGAAGGTATGTTAATATTTTGAGATTTTCAAAACCCAATGTATTCACCACATGTCGCAAAAATAACAAATTCTAAAAAAATAAATAAATAAACAAGAGTAAGAGTAAGCACACTAGGATAAATGCTAATGTAAAGAGCAGAACAGATAAATTAAGAAATGAATAATAATTTATTTTTTCTTGCTCTGATATTGCATATTTTACAGAATGTACTCTGGGCCTTTTGAAAACAGTAGCAGAAAAATAGATTTCAATTAAACATAAAATAAAAGTTAACAAAGAAAATAAGAAAATTTTGCAAAATGTCATTCCCTCTTCTATGCTCCCACAGCACACTTCATACAACTATTAAAGCGATCATCATTTTTATTGTAATTATCCTTACAGCATAGCTCTCTCGATAACGAGCCTCAAGAGGGCAAGTGCTATATTTTATTCATTTCTGTGTCACAAGTTTCTGGTATAGTGACAGTATATAATTAGGCATTAAGTAAATACTTTTGGATAAATTAAGGAGTCCATTGCTTTCAAAAATGCGTGAATGTATCTCTTTCAAAAACATATGTGTGATTTATAATATAAGATCTTAGAGTATGGCAAGATTAATTTTAAAAGTAACTTTTCTAAGCTGTGTTTATGCTGCTGTAACGAGTGAAATGGCACTGTTTCAAGGTCTCTATTGCATCCTAGAAATAATAAATTGTTCTCCTACTGAGTTTAAGCTTTAAAGTTGGTAGTTGAAAACTCAAGAACAATTACATTTTTTAAATGGGTAAATGAATTCCTGGGGTCGTCTCACCCAGATCCTTGAACACACTTGTGAAGTGAATGGCAAGTTTCCTTCACAGAAGACTGGCAGCACTAGAGTTTACCTTGTGGATATTCAATTACCAGGTTCAGCAGACGGATGTCCAAAGAAATTGGCATTGTTGTTGCTGTTATAAATAAGTTCTAGTTAGGTTAGCCAAGTTAGGGCTAACTAGAACTTATTTATAAAGTGGAGTTTATTTACAGGAACTGATTCAACAAGTGTTTGTTTTGTGCTGTTTCCTGAGCTGAGAGCATGAGGGGCTAAATTCAGTAACCTGCAGTATATAAGTTCAATGAATTATCAACCTTGGAACAAATAATTTACCATAGTCATTAGTATAGTATTAAAGTGCAGTATTACAGTATGTTAAGAATTTCATTATGTTTTTTCTTATTGCAATAATCAAGACATGTTTGAAAAAAGCCAAATAATTTATTCTGTACGTTTATTCCTTCTCTAAACTCTTAGGTTAGTTTTGCTCAATTTTTAGAAAGTGTTTTTCCATAATTAGTCATGCAAAGTAATACCTAAGAACAATCATGAGATTTTTTTTTCACTTGTCTAAATAAACTTTTAAATTCATTCATAGCCTCTCAATATGGCCATTTTTATTAGAAATGTGTATCTTTGCTTCATTCTAAAAACAGACTAAGGCAAGAGCTAGACACAACTAAGCTATTTCAGGAAGTGATCTTGAGGAACTATGTGGGTTATTGGGAAGTTTAAAACAGAAAGAACAAAAAGTCTACTCAAAAGATTTTCAAGTTGGCCACCATTTAGGAAAATAGCTCATTCCCACTAAGGGAACTCTGAGAATCTTTACACAGGCTAAGAATTATCTGCCCAAGGAACAAAAGAAGTGAGTGCCCTCTAGATCTAATAGTCCAAGGCAACCCCATGAGATATTGACATTTTCACTGTTCTTGATTTGTATAAACAGCAGAACTGCTTGCATCTTCCTATGGTAACCTCATAGGGCAGTGAACAGAACTTCCATACCAGAAGTTAGAGATAATCATACAGCTAAGCGAGTTACAGTTAAGATAATTTCTGCATACAGCTGGGAATTGGCCTAAGTGGTACCTGATATGGTCAGTGATGTTTTCACTTTACATTTAAGGGATACCATCACACAGCTGATCCTGCTTATTGATGTTGCTGCAGAAGCAGAATGTTGGTTTCTGGTGATGAAAGATTCCTTTTTCATAAAATAACAGCACTGGATCCCTTTTAAGTGATGGAGGCACAAATATAGTATTTAATCCTTTCTCATATGTACACATATACATTTTCCCCAAAATGCTTTGCAAGTAAAAAGGCAGGAACATATTTTATTCTTAGCTCTATTTATACATACTTATGTGCCAGACATACAACACTAAAGTAATGTTGGTTAAGGAAGCCATACAATCCATCTTCAGTTCTTTTGTGTCTGAATCTCCAGCATATAGACAGCAACTATTTACATAAACCCAACAATATTTAGGGGCAAGAAGCCTCCTATATCCAGGGAAGGTGGCAATAATATACTGAAATAACTTTGCTGAGGAGATGTTTTTACACAATTTTCCTTCAATTGTTAGAAATTTCAATTTTACCTGCACAACAAGAAGCACTCTCTAGAATTTATATGAAAACCTTCTCTATTCCCGATCCATATGATAAATTGTAGCAGACAGCAATTCCCTTCTCAAATTGTTTTCTTGGTGTCCTCTGTGGAGTGACAGACTTACTAATAAGCCCTTGGGAGGATTTGAAAATAATGTGCCACAATTGGTCATAAATTAAAATAGTGTTGTAGAAACTACATCAATTCTGGCAGACACCAAGTATTCAATAGAAAATTCTACTCATATTCCATTCTTATCCAATATGTTATTAATCTGGGGGTAGCCATGACACTGACTCGAGCATTATTTATACACATGCATGTATTTATAAAATTTACCTTATTAAAGAGTAGTATTGAAAATTATAATTAGTTTGAAGTCCAAGATTGCATTTGTAATGAGAAATTTAAAGTTAAAATCCCCCTTTCCTTATGTGTCCAATCACCTTGTTGCCCTTCAGTTTCAAAAATTCAACTAAAAACTTAGGGATATTTTTACACTAAATTTGTCATTTATACAGCAATAAATTTTATTATTCCTCATATCTTCTGAAAACTACTCATACATAATTATTCTTGACCCTTAACAGTAATGTGGAGACCTCAGAGTTACTGTTAAGCATACTCAATTGCTAGTTGAGGACTATTGCTCTACCAACAGTGCTATAATTTAAAAATGTATTAAAATTGATTGCTGATTGCTGGTTTATACATATTAAGCCCACATAACTAATCCAATCATTAATCTACTAAAAAGTATTTTAAGAGTCTCTATATACAGCACATAATACATGCTTTGGAAGAACCAAATGAAGAAATTAAGTGGCTTTATTTTGATGTAGTTATCATTCTGATGAAATGTTGTCAAAAGGAAAAGAATGACAAAATCACACAATTTTGTATTGATTATGACTACAAAGATGGTTTCAAAATCATAAAGAACTCTGAGCTTGAGAAGTATCACATGCAGGTAGAGATTAATCAGGGATTTAGAGAATGAATAATGTTTCAGTCTTGGAAAGAAAACATCTACAGGCTTAATAATAAAAAATGCAAATGCCCTGTAACTGAGGAAACTATATACCAAAAAAAAAAAAAAAGAGAGAGAGAGATGAGTTCCTGAGTAATGGCTTTCCAAAAAGGCCATTCCAATGCAACAATGAATACAGGAGAATAAATGCCAAGGAATAAATTTATAGAGTCTTAAAAGCCAAGCAGTGGGTTCATCTATCTTTAAAAAGAAAATGATAGGATTAAAGTATGTTTTAAGAAGAATGTTTTGCTAGCAGATTCAGATAAATTAGCCTCAGAAAGTTCTATTGGAAGGCTTGTTTTAATAACCTTAGGATGAAATTATGAAACTGAAGGCTAGGAGTGGGAAAAGAAACAAGAGGAATAGCAATTAATTGGCAACCCCAAATCAGAAGTCTCAGTGAACCCTCTCATATCTGTATACTTTCAAAGTGGAAAAAAAATCTTAAATGAAGTTATTGCCATCTCCACTTCCCAGATTCCACCTTAAATTCCAGGATAATTTGCTGTGGCAGACAATAAATGAGAATTCAGAGCTTGATTGAAATGTTTCTTAATAAAGTGTGTGGTGTCATTATTGAGTCTAATTCTCAACTACATGGTATGTTTGCATCTCATAAACCCTATCCTTACCAATAATCAAGCACATAATTAAAAAAATACAGTGTGGAATCAGCATTAATGGAAACATGTGGACTATAAGCAACTGAGCAAGTTTTCTTAAAGCCATGGGGGGAAAAAACAGATTAGAGTTTTAAAGACTAGCAAGGAAAGCTGTGTTCCTACATTCACATTTACTGGATTTGGCTCACCAGAGTTTTAATCTCAGGCAAACAGCTTGCTGCATCTTTGCTTAATACCTTCTGGGTGGAAACTAATTTTACTGTTGATTAGTTAGGAACATATTTGAGCTTGTACCACTACTTTAAAGGCACAGAATCCAACTATCACTTTTTTTTTCACTTTACCAATAATTTAATACTCAGAAATAAGCAAGTACATGGACCTCTGGAAATAAAAATAAATGCCTATGTAGGTTGTTATATATGTAGAAATAACAATTTTTTAAAATAAAATATATATATGTATATATTCATTTTATTTGAAAGAATTGTTATTATAGATAGATAGATTCAATAATAATTAAAGAAACAAACCTATTTGAAATTACACAGCATCAAAGTTCAAACCTTTCTCCTTCACACACAGTTGTTATATTTCCATAGTCAACCTGAATGACTATTCCCACAGAAGTGCTTCCACTTCTCTTTTTGTCCCTTCATGCTTCACATCTATATCCCTTCTTCTAAGTTAGATAGCTCTGAAAAGCACCTATCCAACCATTTCCACTTAATTACCAAATGTTTACAATGTGCTATGCACCTATACAACACATTTTGTCAATGCAAGCTTTGCTGCTGTTTATCAGAGTGCTGAATGTTTATTTTTTTAAAAAAATCATAAAAGAAAGAAATGCTGCACCATGTGCCATCCCCCACCAAAAAAGAAGGTAATGCCATCAAATTACTTTTTTGAGTCACTGTGTTTCTCCCCAACCAAAAAAACAAAAGTTCACAGGAAAGAAAAAGACAAACTGATGAAGAAACTTTTGACATATCCTTCTATAAAGGTCACCTCTACTTTTAATTTTTTCACTAAACTGTTACCTCAGGAATATGAAAAACTCCTTCACTGCAAAGACTCTCTTCTGATGCTTTTTATAATTCAGCATGCAAACCAAACTTCTGATTACAGAGAACGTGATAAACACATATTTTCAGATTTAATATGACAAATTTAGAAATTTAAAATGTTTTTAAAAAGATATTTAACTCAGTTTTCATATTTAATGTTGAATAAATAATAGCTGAAAAGCTAACAGACTAAATAAGAAAATTTGTAAAGCGCTGACAACTTTATTTTTATATTTTTTACTTTATTTAAATTAGGCTTTTTATAAATATACTTTGTAAATATCCAAACTGAAGTTATCGGCCCTGAAATAGAGAGTCTCTGACCTTCAGGATAAATCATCCAATTACTAGACTATTTTAGATCAATTCATAAAATAAAACTCAACAATATTCCTGGGCATGTACTTTGGTGTGTTTTGGAGAACTATAAGGCAGGACTATTTAATGTCTCTAAAATCTTTATCCTTACCACATAGTAAAGTTTTGTTAGTTCGATTACAATGATTTACATTTGTGTTGAATTTTTGTTTTTGTTTTGAGGTCCTTTTATCCCTAATTTGGTAACCATATTACATTGTGTGCCTACTTCACAGTTTATTCATCCTTTCATCCATCAATGAACACTTGAATGCTTCCACCTTCACTTGTTGTAAATAATGCTGCTAAGAACATGGATGCACATGTGTCGTTTCAAGTTCCTGTTTTTGTTTCTTTTTTTTTTTTTTAGTACACACCTTGAAGTACAATTTCTAGATCACTTGATAGTTCTATACTTAATTTTTTGAGTAAACACCATACCATTTGCCACAGCAGCTGTATCATTTCACATTTCCACCAGAGACATACACAAGTGTTCTGATTTTCCTAAGCACATCTTACAATTAAACGCTTTTTTTCTTTTTAAAACAAATTCAGTATACCTTTAGAAAGCTACATGTAGTGTAAGTGGACATTTTGCTAAATTTTCACAAAATGAACACAGTGCTATAATCAGTATTCAGATGAAGACAGGCTATTGCCCTTCTCCAGAAGCCTAACTGGTATGTCCTCCCAGCCACTGGCCCCTCCCTGGAGGAAACTTTATCACAAAAACTACTTACATGTATTTATTTTCTCTTTAGGATTTTTGCAGAATATACTCATTTATATCTTATTTATTTTGTTGGAAATTATGGCTGTGGTATTCACTTATTTGGTTGAATGTCATAGTAACCTCTTTATTTGTGTTGATATACACATATACACATGTATAATATTTTACATTTTTATTCCATATATCAATGGATAAAGCTATGTGTGCACATAAATACATATACACACAATTTTAGGAGTATACCAAAATATGTTCACCCGTTCGAATGTAACCTAAATATTTGCTTTATTTACACTTTGTATCAACTATGAACATTCTTAATTCATCCTTTATTGAACATATACATGAGTTTTCTACCATCAATTATTGTATATTTATTTATGCAAATAATTTATCTTAGAAAATGTCTAAGTAGGCAAATTTTGAACTTTATACTTTGAAGAGCTTTATAAAACAGATAGTTGTGTCAACTTTGTTCTTCAGATATGTTAGTGTTGCAGTTATTCTAGATCTTTGACAATACAAGGTGTTATTTATGTAATTTTTGTTTATAATTTAATTTATCATATGACAAATGAAGTATGAAATCTTTTGAATGTATTCATTTACTCTCTTTTTGGAGTAAATATCAGTTCCCTGATCATTAATAAGTAATGTATTATTATGTGAATTTTTGTGAATATCAATCCTTTTGTGTTCACTAGAATCTATAATTTATGTTTTCCCACTCTTAACTGTGTCTTTTGAGTAGCAGGTGTTTTTTTGGGGGGGGAGAGTTGGAATAATATATGCATTTTTTGTGATGAAAGATTTAGTGAATTTTCCATTCTATTTGACAAATCTTCTCTTACAGAAGAAGTTCACATGATAGATTTCTACAGATTCTAGGGGAAAAAGTGTTTTGTGTGCATGAGTGTGTGTGTGTTTTCCATGTTTTTTATACGCCATAAGAATTAAATATATTTCTCTCCCATGGGATATACAGCTGATCTAGCAAAGAGAATTGAATACAGTTTCTTGTCTTTCAATGGTTCTAACCTCATCATAAGTGAGAACAACATATGTCTATAAGTTCTCTTTTGGACTCCTTATTTGGTATTTATCATTGCAATCATACTGTTTTCATTATTGCACTTTTTATTGTCTTAACATAAAAAAGTGCTCATTATAGATTATCTTATCTATCATTGATCCTACTCATTTATATATATTTTTAGAATATATATATATATATATATTAGAATCAGTTTAGAAATTTTCTGAATATTTCTAGACTTCTATTGAAGTTGTTTTATTATATAAATCCATTTTACATTTTTATTATTAATTTAACCCCCCCCCAAAATATAGTATGTGCCTGAATCTAATTCATCTCAATCTTAGTTCATCTCAATGATTTCTTTTTTTCCTGTGTAGAGCTCTCGAACATATTTTGTTAGATTTCTAGGTTTTGGTGCATATTACTGCTATAATAAATGCCATATTTAAATATTCATTTATATTTCTCTCTGTAGTTCTAGTCCATGACTTCTAGAAACATGTAAATCAAAATGTGTCATGTGTACATCCACTGTATTTTACCTGTCCATGGTCCCAGTTTAATAAGGTTGTCTCCAAATTGGAGCCTTTAATTCAACTACAGTAAATACTCTTGTGTATATACCTTTAAAAATTCAAGTAAGTTTTTTCTTAATATTTCTATGTAGATTTCAGATATTATAACACAAGACAGGTGTAGATTCGTTTTCCCAAGAGGTTAAAAATGATATACAGTGATTACATCCACATACAAGAAGAAAAATATGAAGTTTGAAAGTCTTTCCTCTTCTCTGCTCTGATTTAGTGATAATCTGTCTTTTGGTTTCAGTAAAAGGATTTAGATATTTTAGTTAGTATTTCTTTGAAAACTAAGCATTACTATGAATAGCTACTCATTTTCTTTTAGTTTATATTCTTTCTTTTATAAACTTTATGCATAAATCTTTCACCTGATATTTTCATCGATTTCCCTTTTTGCATTATTTGTAAGTTTCTCATATAGGCTATACATTATTCTATAGGAAACACTGGAAATATTCTTCTCAGTACAATATATCACCTATGAAACATATACAATGTCCTTCAATGATAAATGTGTGCCATTAGAAAGTACTTAAAATCTTAACTGCTCAAGTCTAGTGACCTTTCATTGGTTCTACACTCGATCCAACTTTCCAAATATTTAGATAATTTATAGGTCTATAGTGCTCTTTTCTAATATTCTGTGACAGGCACTCTAATGATCTAAATTTTATGTTTCACAGAATCTTTGTGAGGAGGGTTGATAATGTGGAAAGGGATAAGTTTTATAAACCTAGCTGTAGACAGGGGCCTTCTGTTGAATATAAGATAACTTTCATAACATAAGTACTCAGAATGTTATAAAAAGTTTATAGTAAAGAAAAATCTTATTATACAAAATGTATATGGCCATATACCTATACTCTAATATTAAATAGTCCACATGACATAATAGAAGGATATTAAAAATAAATTGCTTACATGTGGAATGTATTAGAGTTTCAGCTCCTTTTTAGAACTATTCCCAAGGTATTGGTTATAGAATATAATTTATGCAAATTACATCAGAGAAATGCATAAAGCAAGCTAAGAATAAATTGCATTAAAAATCTACTGGATTACAGAGTGTGTGCATGAGAAAAGATTAACTGTCTATTCTTCTCTGTAAGACCGAAATCCACATATCGATCTCTAACTCTCCTTGACTGAAAAATGTTCCAGGTAAACACAGACAATAGTTGACTTCATGTCCAGTTTTGCAAAAATTCACATTTTAATAAAATAAAATAAATATTACTAAAATATTTTGAAGTGATTTTGAATAAAACTAGTTTGTTCTGAAAAACAAAAAGCAAAAGTTGACTCTGTTGTTGATTTTAAATAATTTTAAAATATATGGAGCCATTTTAGTTTCATTCAAATATGTTTTTCATGTTATTATATTTAATCATATATTCAGGATGAGTAAGTGTGTCTATCACAAAGTCTTAACAATATTTTATGATGAATTCTGTTCCAAAGTTTGAGGCCATTGTATTCATCACAAGTAAAAGGCATGCTCATTTTACTGGATGAATGGCATTGTGTGAGTCCGGAAGGTATAGCAGATTTGTCAGATTACACATGTCACCAAATGATAAAATCCATCGAAATGAAATTAAAATAAACTTTAAAAATAGCAATTGAAACACAAACTCAAATGCATTTGTCTTTCCCATAGATTTTATGAGAATGATATTTAGACTATAATTTTAGAAAAATGAAAGTCCCTTCTGAATTAAATTACTAAGCAGGTTTTCTGATCTCTATTACCAGTCCTTCTTTCATACCCAAAATATGCTATCGAATGTTCTGCAAATATTATAATGACATACCTACCTACAACAAAGAATGGTAGTCATGTGTATCACACAACTTTCAAAATAATCTGAATGAATCACTTAAATTTAATGAGTGTAGTTTGAATTCACATCAATGATGCAGCAGAAGAAAATATGTCTAATATGGAGAAAGGAGCCATAGTAGAACTTATTTATTGCTAACATAATAAGGCATCGTGCTTTTCTGAAGAAAGGTATGCAGAGGGCGTATTTACTGGGACTAATCGTTTCTACTCTGTAGCACAGAGGACAGTCAGAAGGTAGGAATAATCAAGGAAATGCTTACTTTACTACCTCAGTTGGGAAGCATAAGCCACTGCAAGTTAACAAGGTGACAGATAATATAAAAGAAAAATTAAGAAATATAAAGAATAGAAGTAGTTAAATAAAATTATATTATAATTAAATATTAAAATAAAATTTAAAAATAAATAGTAGAAATAAATATTTGATAGAATGACAGAATAAAAGGGCAATGGAATCTCAAACTTAATACCAAAGACAAAAACAAAAAAAAATCAAAATAGACAAACAAAATTTCTAGGCCTATAGAGTTTATATATTTTCACAGACATGAAAGATAAGAAAATTTTTTTGTTTTTTGTTTTAGAAAGAGAGAGAGAGCATTTTTAATATTTATTTTTCAGTTTTCGGTGGACACAACATCTTTATTTTATTTTATGTGGTGCTGAAGATCGAACCCAGAACCCCGTGCATGCCAGGTGAGCACGTTACCACTTGAGCCACATCCCCAGGCTCAAAAGATGAGAAATTTTTAAAAAATATCTTTGAGAGAAAGTATGTGTTACCTACAAAAAATAAGAATCTGACATCAAAATTTATAAAAATAACATTAGAATAAAGAAACAAATAAAATATGAAGAGGTTATGAAGTACAATAACTTTGGACTTAGAGTTTTATACCTATCTAAATTTAATATAATTAGCAATTTATATTAAAGGTATTCCAAAGCATACACACATTCAAAGCCTTTATCAAACTGAAACTTTCAATTAGCAGTTCTCTTTTATAAAAGAAAAAAAAATATCAAGGGGATTCTATGAAGTATTTTAAGTTGATAACTTATAAAACTGTTTTGTCATATGGGAAAAAGTAGTGTTAATGCCTTTCACATAAAAAATTAAAAAGTAAAAAGAGGAAATTCCCAAGCCCAAACAAAACAAAACAAAACAAAAATACAAAAATACAAGGCTGAAGTGTACCTGGCAAGGGTTGCATGTTTGTGGGTGGGTGTGGGGTAATGGCTGGAGAGGTTGGGGAAAAGCAGTCCAAAAGGAAATGAAGAGAAAAAAACAATGCTTAATACTTGTATTATTCTTCTTTCACATTTGTTTAATCAGAACAGTTAAAATGTTATTCAATAATGCAAAGTTGATTGAGGAAAATAATTAAAAATAAAATATATTTATAAATATAAATCAATGAGGTGTTAATCACAGATAATGAAAATTAGAAAACACATCTTTAATAAGTATAGAAGCATATTATAAAAATATAACTGAAGATAAGCCATAGTCATAGGTAGTCCTGGAGCAGCTATAATACTTACACAAACTATCTCCTTTTGGACTGAAAAATTCAGATGATAGAAACCAAGGTATCAACAGCCATTAACGAGATTGAAGTACCAAAAAGAAGAAAACAAGGGATATGATTATTTAAATTCAGTGTATAAGATCTTTCCAGTTTCCAGTTGATTCCTCAACCATGCATGCACAGGGCAGACTAAAATCAGCCTGAAGTTTTAATTTAAAACACTGAAATGGGATTTGAGCTGCCATCCATGAGAGAAAAGATAAAGTTTGCAAACCAATTCTGTCAAAGTTAGCTGCCTAGTGAAAAAAGTATAAAAACTCCTCAAAACAACATTCAGAGTTTTCCCAACATAAAATTTACAACATTTAGTGTGCTTGATATTCAAACAAATCACTATGTAAATAATACAAACATGTTTTTCAATATTAAGGAAAAAATCAACAGAGCTCTACATCAAACCTAACATGACTTAAATGTTGGATTATCAGGCAAGAATATTAACTTGTTATTATAATGAATCTCAATGAAATAAAGACATGCCCATAATATTATTGGAGAAATTTTGGAATAAATAGAAAATGAAAAACATAAAACTTCTGAAATAAAACAAATTATTGGATACGTTTAATAGTACAATAGAAATGACAGGAGATTTGGAAGAAGATGTGTACTACTCAACTGAAAAGAGCTAGTAAACAGATATGTAGGACTTAGTTGTTGTGAGCTATGCACATTTGAGCATATGCGGGAACTGGACTGGTATTGCTGGTCTGACTGGGCTTGTGACATAAGTGTCCTTTTCCCTTGCTCTGCCTAAGATCCCCACATAGCACCTGACATGGGAGTGACTGTCCAAGATGTCATCAAACTGCTGACCACAAGACATCACCAAGCAAGACTCCACCCTCTGAAATCAAACTCTTTGCCCTATTTGGATAGAATATTCTATCAACAGCTCTCCCCAGTAAAAAATAGGATTCTGGGCATAGTCACTCTCTTTTTTGCCTGCCTCTCTGGTCTCCCTTGTGGGAACTGAGGAGCCACTGAACCAGAAAAAAGGGTTCTGTCTATGCCGTTATTTAGTAGCCAGCCCAATTCACCCCGAGTGACCCTGACTGATTCAGCTGTATGTCATGACCTTGACTGATTCAGCTGTGTGTCGTGGCACTTAGTGATTATGAGCCATAATAAAAAACCTGACATATATTTAGTCAAAGTCCCAGAAAGAACAAGAGAGAATAGGAAACAAAAAGTAATTAAAAACTAATGGTGTGGCTGCATATGTCTGGAATCCCTGGGATTCAGGAGGCTAAAGCAGGGAGATCACAAATTCAAAGCCAGTCTCAGCAATTGAGCAAGGCCCTACTCAACTTAGTGAGACTCTGACTCAAACAAACAAAAAGGGGAGGGGGGGGTGGGGGTGGGTGCTGGGGATGTGGCTCAGTGGTTAAGTGTCTCTGGGTTTAATTCCTAGTACAAAACAAAACTAACTAATGGCATATAATTTCCTAAATAAGGTAAAAGTTACAATTGCAAATTCTAAAATCTCCAAACTTAACTTTAAGAAAACTATGCAAAAGAAGATCAAAGTCCAATGGCTACAAACCATAGATCAAGGAAAACTCTTGAAAGTAACCAGAGGAAAATGGCATTTTACATGCAAGGAAACAGCAATTCAAATCACCAAAAAATTTTCACCAGAAACTATGAGAGGTATAAGACAGTGGAATGACACCTTTAAAGTGCTGAAATAAAAAGAAAAATCCTTTATTCTGTGAAAGGATTTTTCAAAAATAAAGGGGAAGAAAATGCACTTTCAGATAAATGATCTAAGGGAATTTGCTGTCAACACACTTGCACTACAAAATATACTGAAGCAATTTTTTCACACTGAATTAAAATGATACCGTAATCAAGTTCTGGTATCTAAAGAATGAAAAACTTCAAAAAAATGAATATCTAGGTAAGTTCACAAAAAACTTTATTTCTTAATTTCCTTAAAAATCCATGACTATGGAAAGCAAAAGTGGCAACAAATTACAACTGTATCATAAAGAATTCGAACAGTAAATGCAAGATTTCTATCTTTTAAATGTTAAGTAATTTTTCAAATTATAGAAACTTAAAGCAAGCATGTGAAAATAACACAAGGAAGTATAACTGCAATCTAAGAAAGTTAAGTACTCTTTTCTTTCTTGAGTTTCAGCTTATTTTGTCTTTTTTTGTTCCCAATGCTCTCCAGTGTCTTAAAATGTGAGGCTAGTAATTCAGTTTCCTTTTTTTGTTTTTAACAGTTTATGTGGAAAGAAGCACCCTTGAAGTACATTGAAAATGCTATTTGACTTAATTGCTCATTATCTGAAAGTAGTTAGAACAGTTGTATCACTAAAGGCTAATTTTGATACAAATGATGATGTTAGTGAAAATATGACTATAAAATCTAAACACTAAAGAAAGTATGCAAGGTCAATATTAGAGCACTCTGAATTGTTACTATGTTCCCTTGAACATTTGACTTTGGACATACACACCCTTACCCAACCTAAATTGTAGACTTAAAAAGACTTTGAAGTATTGCTTAAGTTTTTCTTATGTTTTCTTTCTAATAATTCTTAACTTATATTTTACTGATAGTTTGTCTTACATCAAGAGTTAATTGTAATTAGGGAAATTATTTCATTTAGATCCATTTTTAATGTAGTTACAAAGTTGGATTAGGTTACACTGAAATTAAGAAACTTCACGGCTATGGGTGATAAGAAGGCATGAGTATCTCCAGAACCAAGTGTCCATTAACACAAGAAATGGCAGTGTGATTGTGTAACTCTCAGTGTCCTGCCATAGGATTCTTGATGTTTCTCTTGAATCCCACAAGAGTGAGGAGTAGCTATGGAAAACAAAGGGACAGATTTCAAAGACCATAAGAATGTTTTTACTACTACTAGAGGATGTAGGGGACAAGATAGGAGTCTATTGGCCACCTGAAACATGCATAATTAAGCCATTTAAAGGAACTGGAAGTCTGTCGACTACTGGTTCTCTAAAACAGGCAGATAATTAAAATAGTAGATTAACTAGTAATATAGGAATCCACCTAAAAGAAAGGAGACCACACTTTTTGGAGCAAAGAAAAATAAACAAAATTGGTGGAATGATTATATTAAAAGCATAAAATATTTTAGCCTTTAGTAGTTTCTCAAAATAGTAGTCAAGACATGAAAAAAAGCTGACGAAAAAGTTCAGATCAGACTTCAGAAACCTGGGGATAGAATACACTGGTACAAGACTAGTCTAAGATTTGTTTTATTTTATTATTCTTACTGTTTGGATTTGTATAAATCTTTTCTAATTGACAAATAATAATTGTATGTTTTATGGAGTGCAATGTGTTTTACCATGTGTATATAATGTGGAATGATTAAATTGAGCTCATTAACATGGAAATTTGGGATATAAGCCAATGAACTGCTAGAAATGAACTTCAGATTTTGAAGACAAAAATCAAACAAAAATAATCTCAACATTTTACTGGCCCTTTTGGTTATTTAGACAGAACATTCAGTATCTGGGAATGTTAAATAGGCATTGTTATCAAATAACCTTAGAGATGTCTAATGTTGACATGAGAACATCTGTTGTAAGATGAGCTAAAATCTATCCAGACAATATTAAATCAAGCCTTGCACTAGAGTTTTCTTTTTCCTGCATGTCCCAAGTAATTACAAATAATGTACAGAAAAACTCACAAGTGATCAGAAACATTGGGTTAAAACTTTGTAAGTGTCCCTTGCCCTCTGGACTTTTTGTGAACTATTGATGAGTCGTAATGAAAACAGGTTATCTCATTAAAAACGAAGTCATGACCTCCAGCCTGACAATCTTATTCAAAAATGAGTCATTTTTTACTTAAAATGTTATGAGAAGGGATAACTCAATAAGTTTCACTGAAAAAGGACAATAGCACCCTCAATTAAGAGCTCAGCATAGGTCCTGGATACAATACTTTAATCTCGTTCATACATTCATCCATTAAACAGTGAAAATTTTACCTATTATTTGACCCAAACTAATGGCCCTAAGAGGGACTCATACACAAAACTTGGCACTGCTACAAATATCTTGGTCTAGTAGTAAATTGACTTACCTCCAAAGTGGACAAATCCAATAAAATGCTACATTAATTAATCATGATTATAATAAATTGGTGATAATACAGAATATTTGATGTTAATGGTGGCATTTCTGGGAATACATATATATATATTATATACACATATGTGTGTGTGTATGTGTGTGTGTGTGTATATATATATATATATATGTATTATATATATAATTTTTTTAACACAGACTCAGAAACCAGCACTACATTATCCTTGCTGTAAGGACAAACTTTTGGGCTTTCTATGGATAAATTCTATATATGCATCCTTGTAGGACACATTCTTAAGGAAAAAACGTAAAACTAGCTCAATAATTTAATGTTATAACAGTTAAATAAGCTAATATTAAATTATTAAATATTGTATCACATATAGACAAGTATATCTGAAGAGATACATCTAGACTAGTTAAACAAATGAAGTCCACGAAGAAAGCTATAACTTTTACTATAGTCTGCTATAATCATGTTCAATTACTCAGTGCTAAGGAATTACAAAAAAGGATTGGACTGCCCAATTAAAAAATGCACATAAATGCCTCTTTTAAAATTTCAGAAAATTACCTGGAAATAACTACCTCTGGCTTAGCTGAGTTTCTGCATTCCCAGGAGTTGTGAAATTGAAAAAAAAAAAATGAAGAAGAAATCTTTTTCTTACTCCTTTTTCTCAGAAAGTAGCATTATATTTGCCTGCTATTTTGCTGCATGCTTTGGTTTCATGAATGTATAAACATGAACAGTAAATATGATTCCAGCTTCAAATAATGAATGTTGTTGATGGACAGTTATATGATTTCACATATGGATGAACATATGGTTCAGAAAGGGGACACAGGGAGAGAAATGAACAAGATATTATGCCAGGTCATTTTAGGTCTACCCAACTCTACCACAGGTGTTGATCAGTATTATAAAAAAATAATCCTAGGATCCAAGTGGGAAATTATATATACTGTCCATCAACAAACTTTATTTTAAGCTGGAATCATATTTACTGTTTATGAACTCTAGAAAAATAATAGATAGCCTGACTTATGTTCAATAAGCCAGTCATTTGAATCCTAGAACCAAATCAAGGAGAAAGGTGGAGATCTAACTGGATTTTGTTATCAACAAATATCTTACAAGAAGATTTTTACAGCATCCCTGAGAAGTGGCTTATAATGCCAATTTCTCACAACTGAACATATAACTTTCCAAATGATCCAAATGAATAGAATCTGACTGATACCCCATTTCCAGAACAGGATTCAATCAAATTATGCACATACTCCTATTTAATAAAAAAGAAATGTGGGTGGCTCTTAAAGCTCATTCTCCATCACTACTGTCATTCCTCCTTTCAGTACCTAACCTGGGATGTGGCTTGGCAGGTCAGAGTGATTTGGAAGGTCAGAATTCTTTCAGCAGAACATGATGATATCAGTTATATGCTCTGGAAGTTTTTACTTCTAATAAGGTCAGTTTTCTAATCAAGAAACTTGTATAGTTGAAAGTCACAAAAATGTTCCCTGCCATCTTTTTCTATTAAACATATAAATATAGAACTCTACGTGGTGGGAGCTACTGTATCCTGAAATATTGGGCATGTTGCACATATTGAATACTGGGGATTAATAAATTATATGACTTATTTCTATTAATATATGCTAGATACTATATTAGAATATGTATAACCTTCAGTAGAGCTTCTATTATCTATTTTGAAAGTTTTCAACCAATAAAATATTTTTTCTGCCTCACATAACTTCAAAGTGCTAGTGTCCACAGGGTACAAAAATACACTTATCGTTAAAAAAAAAACACTCTACATATATAACCACACTCATTTAAAATGTATTCATTATTTGATAGTTATATTGAGAAAGAAATATATAAGATGTTACATCAAAAATTGTAACTGGGTAGAATATCTTCCACTTTCTCCTTCAGATATATTATCCATCTTCTGCACCCTACTTTCTGCCCAAGGCTGACCTATGTATTAACAGGGCATCTGTGTCTTCTGATTTCTGATCAGGTTCAGTTAAAAATACAACTCTCCTACAAAAATGGAAAGAAAAAAAATCTAATGATATTTTCCAACTCATTAGTTAAATGAATGAAAAACTAGGAAAAATGTCCTACAGAGTGATGATATAAGTATAGGCTGTCTTTGCTACCAGATACAAACAACTTGATGTCCAGCACACAAAAGTATGCAATATTTAAGCTCAGCTCGGCGGATGCTGTTAGTAGTAATAAATAGCAAGGTCAAACATAGATCTGTGGTCCCAGTGTAAGAAACTTTTCGCCAGGTGTGTGTGGGGGAACTTGTTAAGTAATTGCCGTATAGGATGTTGAAAAGATCTGCAGTTTTCCTCTCAATTAACTGAAAGTTTGGGTAATTTCTCTTAAGAGGAAGAACAAGAAATAGATAAATAAAATGGAGTGAGGACAGTTTCTTTATCTTCTCTGTTCTTTCTCTGTGATGTCACCTGGGATTGACCTTGTCCTTGACAGAATGATTTGGCCTCTCTGAGGTGTCCTTAGCTACCCAAAAGTCTGTCTAGTTTCCTGCATCTCCTCTTTCCCACTCCTACTGGGCACGGAGGTGGTGACAGATCAGGCTTTTCTTGCTCTCCTCCAGGTTCTCCTGAGGCCGCGCCTTTGTGAATGATCCTTTGTTAATAAACCTTCATCTAATAATGCTATTTTGAGCGTGCTGTTTTCAACATTGCATAATAATGTGGCAATAGCAATGTGAGTGATTAGTAACAGAAATTATGAAAAATGTTACTTAATTTGTGCCACCAGTAAAGTAAAACATGCTTATCAAGTTAAAAAAATGGAATTGCAAATATAATGGAAAAAAAGTTGAGGTATGAATTTTTATTTTTGAAAAAAAATTGCTGACAAAAAAAAGGAAGAAGAGGATGAAGGGGGAAAAATTAACAAGAAATTAACAAAATGAGAATCACATGAAGGAAGCCAACTTTTTCTTTTAATAAGCTACCTTCTTATTTGATTTTTTTAGACTAAAGGCTAAAGGTTCAATTTATATGTATATTTGTTATATGCTATTATTCCTTACTCTCATCCCACAAGTTTCTTGACACATATAGATCAAAGATCTTAAAAATGCTGTGGAGATTTTTTTTTCTCTCTCTGTCTGAGTTAGTTTCAAGGCATATTAAAACATTATTTTAGATAATCACAATCATAAAATAGTGAGTATATTGAAAATTAATAAGTGTTAAGTACTTAAAATTACTTTGCTGTAAACATACTTGTTGTTCTATTTTTTCTTACTTATGTAGTTTTGCTCCCCACAACTATAAAATAAATTAGTATAATCATTGCTATTTAAATTTCACATATTTAAAATAAAGTGTTATCAAGAATAGCTTAATCACAATCTATCAAATATTCATTTAATTGTTTATTTTTTATGTTTTTAATTCTTCAAGTATAAAAATACCTGTTTTAATGAAAACATATTTACTTAATTTTGTAGGAAAACTTGTTATACCCTAATTATAAGTACAGACCACATTTAGAAAAAAATATTGACCTACTGGGGTTTTAGAAAATATTTTCAGTTCCCTTTATGTGTACTCTGATAGGAATAATTATGTTTACATTAACTTCAGAAATCTCAGAAATAAAGTGAAAATGTGAATTTTCTGAGAAATACTTTATTAATATTTATGCCTTTTAGTCACATGTCAGAAACCCAAATTAAAAAGTTTCCCAATATTTAAATATTCATTTTGTTTTTATATTTGCCTCCAGCCAGAGTCATAGGGTGGTCCCATGGGACCTACAATGGACCCTCACATGGAACACTGCAGCTAACATGGAGGGAAATTTGAGTGAAATGCCTTATTACGCAGAGACTGGCAGATGATCTCACACAAATGCAGTTTTGTTTGGATTTTTCCTCCATCATGGTCAGTCATGCTATCCAGTTTCTCAGCTGCACAATCCTTTATGGGATACAAATTCCCCATTAAAGAATTTTCTCTGTGGCTTAAGAGCATCTGTGCAGCACAGATAATTCCAAAAATATTTTGTAAGTCTCTTGGTGAATACAAAGCTGTCTGATAGCCCAGGATCTAAGGATTATTGTGGGGTGTTTTTGTTGATTTGTTTAACTACTAAGTACTTTTGAGATAAACTGTGGTACATGCACATTCAAAGACACAAATTTCCCTTGGAAATTATGAAAAAAAGGTAAATTATGTTTAAAGCCATAAAGTCTTTTAATATTAGAAATAACATTTAATTGATTAAACAATAGCATGCAGTGTGTTCAACACAACTGTTAAGTATTTTCTAAGTATTTCCTTCAATATAATAAAATATCTCTACTGAAAATTTTATTCCTTTTCTTTATACACAAATGCTCTTCCCTGAGTTTGAAGTACTAGACTTGTCTGTATTAATTTTTCTCACTCAGAAAATTGTAATACTTTTTCTCTCACATTCAACTTCTCTCCCAATCCCAAACCTTTAAAAGGATAAAAGAATAGTAGTTGTCATCTAAAATCTGTACTTCCACAATTTTTAATGAAGAAGAAAATCTAGCAAAAATTACTGATTTCTGTAATAATACCATTTATTTTCTATTATCCCACTACTTTTCTGTGGTAAAGAAAGAAAGAAAGTGCATTTAGTTTTTTTACAAATTTTAAGAGGAACTGAGATGAATAGTCCATAACAACACTCCTACTTTTTCGGATATCTCCTTCAGTTTAGAAAAATAATACAGGGCTGGGGATGTGGCTCAAGCGGTAGCGCGCTCGCCTGGCGTGCGTGAGGCCCGGGTTCGATCCTCAGCACCACATACCAACAAAGATGTTGTGTCCGCCGAGAACTAAAAAATAAATATTAAAAAAAAAATTCTCTCTCCCTCTCCTCTCTCACTCTCTCTTTAAAAAAAAAAAAAAGAAAAATAATACAATTTACTTATATTGTTTGTTTATTTGTCTTTAGTGGTCTAATAAGAGAAAAGTTTCATATAACAGATTTACTATGCTCCTTCAACTGCTTGAAAGGACCTAGGTTTTCTCAGAATATAAATAAAATCTACTGATCTCAGAGACCATGCAGTGTCATTTAGTAGGAAGCATAAAAAAATAAGAAACTGCTCTACAAAATGTTCATCTTATTTGATATAGGGATATAGGACAGACAGGAGAGGAGACAAAATTTCTGTTGCAACACAAAAATGACGACATGGTTCCTGAGAGAGGCAACAGAGTTTTTATTCCCTTCTTTTCAGGTTCTCCATTTTTCAGATCTTGCCTCCACTTTTCAGGTTCAATTTCAGCTTGTTCTCCGTTTTCCCATTCCATGCTGGCTTTGACATTTTTGCTTCATTTTGTTTTATTTTTTCCTGCTTTTCCTACAACCAGATTTTGCTGGACTGCACTAGACTGAATAATTATGTCTGTCCCTAAATCCATAGGATGAGTCCCAAATTGCTATGTAATGCTCTTTGGGGTTGGGGTCTTTGGGAAGTTATTATGTCATGAGGGTGGATCCTTCATGACTTAGTATCATTATAAGAAGAATCCAGAGAGCTAGATAGCTCTTGTTCTGCTGTGTGAGGATTCAAAAAGAAGTCAGCAGTCTGTGACTTGGAAAAGGCCTTCACCAGAACCCTATCATGTTGGTATCCTGATCTTGGACTTCCACTTCCAGACTGTGAGAAAAAAAAGAAAATTTATTGTTTGTAAGTAAACCAGTTCATGGTACTATGTTATAGCAGCCCCAAACTGGCTAAGACATGAGTTAATTTAGGTGCCGCTGCAATCCCTTCTTCCTTTTGGGAAAGAGACTTCTTTTGCTGTCAATTAGTTCCAGCTCTGAAAGAAAGAACACCCATTTGTTTACAAGATCTCTCATCCTCATGTAAAACTAGAGATACCTCTTTTGGCTGCCTCTCTCCTTTTCCATGACAGCCACTGTTTTCTGTTTGTTGTCTTTTTAAATCTCTGTGGTACTATTCTGTATTCTAACTACACACCAAAGAAAGGGAAAACCTAATTTTTCAAAAAGTATCTGACTCAGGCTCTGAAATAAAATTGATAGTCCAAGAACTAAAGCCTAACCATGCTCTCCCTTTCCTCTCCCTCTGGACTAAAAGCTTACACAGACAGGTAGTAACTATGATGCTGATCTGCATCCAGCTAAACTGGAGCCACTGCATCTGCACCTGAAGAGGAACCCAGTCATCACTTTGCGGTTCCCTGATTAGATAGTTAAAACAGATATACTTGAAAGTCGTTTTAAGTACTCAGTCGGATCCTTAGCATGTGGGACAAGCCAAGCAGAAATCCAGCTAAGGAAAAATTATTCTTAATGACCTAGAGGATACCTGGTTGGTGACCTCCACAATGTCTCTAACTAATGATCAGAAATAGTTTTATATTTACATCATTCTCTAGGATATCATAGAATATATATTAAAAAAATATACCTGATGCTGTGTCCCCCAATAGGAAGAAAACACAAATTAAATGGTTGAAGAAAGAATAGTTCTGCCTATTATCACAAGTGACCTGCTTGTAGAATGAACATTTCTGTTGGCTGCTAAAGGAGAAACACTTCTATTAGGGAAGCTGACAAGAGTCCTCTTGAATCAGAAACTACATCATCTGCCTGGACACTTTAGACTCCTCATACCAAGACAGCAGCACTAATAAGAAGGGTATTTGACCTTACTGTTAGCAGTTAAGTAAGACTATTATTGTAAGTGGTGGAGGGACAAATATTTTAGCACTCTGTTGATTTTTTACTTCACATTGACAAGTGAGGGCAACTCAGACCTGATCAGAATCTGGCAATGGCTCAGATATCTCAACCATGAGGGTCTGGTTTGGCCTCATTGTGGTTGGACCACAAAAACCTTTCTCTTCAAAGTTTCTCCCTTGGAAAACAAACAAACAACAACAACAACAACAAAAAACCCCACTAGCCTAAAGTCTAAAATTTCTGCTTTCATTACCTATCTGAATATTTGGATCTGAGTCACACAAGATATGAACTATGCTGATGTGTCGATCAAATCCTCTTTCAAGAACAATGCCATTCCTCAGTAGTCAGAAGTTCTTCCAGGACATTGCACTCAGCTGTTAGCAGTTGTTGTGGTTGAAGATATCTAGTTTTGCCCACTGTTCACATTTTTTTCCCCAGGATGCATGGGTACCCAGTGATTAATCAATAAATTAGTATAAGTGCTCATTTTCTTGCCCTAACTTGACACAATACCAAAGAGATATCCAAATTACAGAACCCATTGTTAGGTTGACTGTGTCCTTTTTAAAGTCTACATCACAAGCCAGATTCTCTCTCTGCATAACTCTGCTTCCTTCCACATTCTGCTTAATTTTGTGTACATTAATCACCATCTCAGAGTCTGTTTCTGGGGAACCTAATTCCAATAGATTAAGAAGCTTCCATGGTATAATCAGGATAATGAAAACACTATGGTTTCTCAGACACAGGTGTTATCTTACTCTATTCTTTGAATACAACCAAGGAAACTAGTAGCAAATTTTAAATTGGGGGAGGGGAAATGGGATTTTTATTATTATTATTATTATTTTGCTTTGGCCTTAAGCCTAAATTGTTAAGAGAAATTTAGGATATAAGGTCACATAATTATTAGTAGCACATTGATTGCCATTTTACTAAAGAGAAGATTGCCAGACAGGATTCAAGAAGTCCTAGATACCTCTTTTTCTTACTATTAAAAATCATCAAATCCAAAACTGATTACAACTAAACAGCATAAAATAGAAAAAAAGCATTTATTAAATGTTTTTTATTGTACTAAAAGTTATAAAACTTTTGTACTAAAGAACTTTTTGTACTAAAGAAAACTTTTGAACTTTTATACTAAAAGAACTTTGTACTAAAAAGTTTAATACTACTAAATATAATCCTTAATATTATGGCTGTTTCTTTCAAAAAATTAAAATTAGAAAAAGTTTTTCTTAATACAACCACCTTAGGTTGTTAATATTATTATTCTGTTTCACAAATGTGGAAGTAGAAGTTCATAAAGGATTGATCTTATTCAAAAACCCCTTTTCTTACTTATTTTTTCCATCAAGTTCTGTGATGCCTATTCATAAGGAGAATCTATTTCAGTTCAGCTGAATTTAATAGTGCCCTATTCATGTTAGTGTTACCTGAGAAAGAATATGACATCTTAGGATTCCAACTGGTCTAACCAGTTTGATTTATTTAACCAAGTTTGAGGCCATGGTCATCCCAGGTATGCCAAAAGGCTTGCATATACATATATTAATGTGGTTTTCAAATTTGGCATTGCTCTGAGTCCAAGCACAACAAATATGCTATTAGAACATTTCTCTCTATACTTGGACTCAGAAAAAAACACAAAAGGACTTTGAAAAATACTTAACTACTTGCCAAGAAAAACCTAAAGGGATAATTAATTTTGACAGAAAATGAGATAGAAAGTGAATCCACATTAGTGCTCTGGAATATGGAATAGAATAGAATGTTTGTTGGAATATGGAATGGACAGTGTAGGAACAGTTATCACTGGAATGCAATAAGGACTAGGTATGCAAGATACTAAACTCTGGGAGAATAGTGGTGCACATAAAGCATCTACTCAAGAAGCAAAAATAAAGACTAGAGAAGTCATTTATTTAACTCAAATTGCCACCTAATTTAAGAAAAGTATTTAGACTGATGGGATTACAATGCATTTCAGAATTCTCTGAGTTCTGCCTTTTAATCTATTTTTGGAAGAGAAAAATCCTAAATGTTTTTTCTGAGAGTTTTTCCTGTTTTGTTTATTCCTCAATAAGCCTGGTCAGGTAGATATGCCTACATCAGTGTGGCCAGACTGCAAAACTAATATGTAGTCTAATATTTGTCTTTGACAAAAAGAAATATGTATGCAAAACCCTGCCCCAAATAATTCCAGATCCCCAATGTAATCTGAATGTTTCTGGGACTAAAATGATCAAAATCATATGATGGTATCATATTCTTAATAGTTTATTTGTCTATTATGATTATAAAGATCTAAAATAAAAAATGTAGAAAAATCAAAGAAATATATATCAGTGTAAAATCTATACAAAAATGTATGGTCCCCAAATGCAGCAAACTGAAACAGCAAAATTATAAGAAATTGATAAAATGTAAGAAAAATAGAATAAGAATTAGCACATTAGAACCCCAGAGAACAAAATAAAGATTTTTATGCTTTCTGTTTCAGAAGGCTTTTTTAATGAAAAGTGTATCATGCATATATTTTTTGATTAAATATAAAGATAAGTGTATATTTTAATGTTCTTACTATGTGGAAGAAAAGAAAAAATGATTGAAATTTCATTTCTTAATTATTGGCACATTATACTTACCATTTCATACATCTCACTAGTTTTGTATGGTACATTGAAATGTAGATGTTAATACTCTCTTTCTCTCGTATATGCACTCAGGTGTACAGATACACAAGCCAATACTCAGAAATGAAACCAATTAGGAAATGTTTCTAATTGTGGACAATTTATCTCAGTCTTTTCGTATTCCCCTCATCCTTTCCATTCTCACCTTTTCACCTCCAACAGCTAATCAAAATTTCATGCTGTTGTGGACTCATTATACCCTTTTTAATGATGATGTAATTGTAAATAAATAATACATATTTAGGATTTTTATTACTTGTTTTAGAAACATTGAATCAGTAAAATGTATATTATTCTGTGTTTGTATGGTTTAGATTTGGTTTGTCCATCAAACTATGTATTAAAACCCTGGTTCTCAGTGTGGCAATATTGGGAGGTGATGGAACCTTTAAGAGGTGAAACCCAGTGGAAAGAACTTGGGTCACTGGAGCACTGTCCCCAGAAACAATTAATGTAGCTCTCCAAGAACTCAGCTCAGTTCTTATCAGAGAGTAATAAAACAGCAAGACTGCCCCTCCTCAAGCTCTCTGGCTTCTGGTGTCAGCATGTGACTACTCTCTCTCACCTGTGCTGTCACCATAATGCAATCCGACAAGAGCTGGCACCAACCAATTTGAAATTTCAACCTCCAAACTGTGAGCAAAATAAATCTTTCTTCTTTACAAGGTATCCAGACTCTGGTATTTTTTTATAGCAAAGCAAATTGAACTAAATGCATCTGTTATTGTGCTTTGTTACTTTTTTAAAAGTAAGGTTTTCTAAAAATAAGGTTGTGGAAATCACTCTATTTCAACTGGCATAAATTTGCTTTTAATTTGCTGCAAACTACCCTATAAATAGATGTGTAGATATTTATTTCTATAATCTCTATTCAATAACATTCTTATTTTCCTGTTTTTAACATGTAGAATTTTTTTACAAAATATTTACTCAAAAAAATTTTGCCCTAATTTCAATTTGACTATCTATTATTAGATTGACTTTTTGTTAGAGAGAGAGAGAGAGAGAGAGAGAGAGAGAGAGAGAGAGAGAATTTTAAATATTTATTCTTTAGTTTTCTGCAGTCACAACATCCTTGTCTGTATGTGGTGCCCAGGATCGAACTCAGGCCGCACGCATGCCAGGCGAGCGCGCCACCACTTGAGCCACATCCCTAGCCCCTAGATTGACTTTATAAAAATTTTTTTAAAAATTACATTTCATTAGCAATGTAATGCTTATGTACATTTTCCTCAATTTTACACACACAAAAAAAATTATTTATTTATTTATTTATATATAGCAATCTTTTGTTAGAAATTATACCTCATTTCTTTACTATAAAATTTAGTATCTTATTATGCTTTTCTGCTTTGGATTTCCATTTTTTTAAAAAAATTGCTTACTAACAGGCTTTTCCACTTTTTCTTGTTCTTCTTTTTTATTTCACAAAATATTTTTAGTATTATAGCCATTATTTTGATCTATCATTTGTGCTACAAATATTTTTCTAGCATGCCACTTCCATTAATTTTTTGCTTCTGTTTATATTTAATTTTTTTAAAAATTTTGATTGCTACTCTCATAGTTTTAGGTTTCTTGTTTTGTTTTGAAATTCAATATCTAATATTTTTCTAAAATTGTCATTTGATTTTATTTAAATACACCTATAATTAATAAGCTATGATTTTTAATACTGATTTTGCAAGCTTAACAATATATTATCATTATAGTCATAAATTAAATTTCTATAAACATTAAGATATATTGCTAGGTACTATTTTAAGCCATATGTCTATTTGTCTGCTCCTGCAAAATATCACTCACATATACATGTATGCATACACACACAAAAATATTATGCATACACATATGCACCTATTTATACACACAAACATGCCTTCCTGGCACAGTGCCAAAGCCAATGTCTTGGCTTGGCACCAGAATCACGAGCCACCACACACCTTTGTAGGTTCAAACAGCAATTCTTTATTCCCGCTCTCACACCGCCTCCACACAGGTCCAGGGGCAATTCGCGTTCTGCCGTCTCCCGCACAATTCACCTACTCCACGAGGCTATCTCCAAATCCCATTTTAATCTCACGAGAACTCAATGGGAACAAGCAGCAGGAGCACCCTAATCCCAGCAATAATCTTCAACCTCTAACTTCCCTAAAACCCATTATCTTAAACTGGCAACACCTTAAACTCAAGGAGCCGGTTACTTCCTCAAACCTGATCAGCTCTAAACCCGGATCCGCCTTGGTCCTTGAGCAAGGTCACCTTATTAAAGCATGCATGCAATGTCCCATCAAATGTCCTCTAAGCAGCATGGGGTACGCTTAGCAAGGAAATTTCGATGCATCATTCCTACTTGGTAATGGCCCTCAGCAGCACAGAATATAATTAATGAAGTTAGTGTTGGGTTAAAATCCTAGATAGATAAGTGCTCTTGTAATCAATCTGGGCTTTGAATTCATTGTAAGGTTTTATTCATATCTCTTTCCAATAACTGTTCAATGGGAGAGTTTACAAGTAGGGTTCTCTTTCCCAATTTACAACAAAAAAAGATTATTCTAGCACCAGAGCTCCCTATCAGATCACGTGAGGCACTATTCACTATAGCCAAGGAATGAAAGAACCATAAGTGTCAGGAGCCATCATGGGCTGTGTGTGTGTGAGCTATGCTCATTGAGTGTAGGGGGAAACTGCTTTGGCATCACATGCTTTTTGGGCTGTGGACACATGTGTGCCTTTTCTCTCACTCTACCTGTTATCCCACATAACACCTGAGATGGGTGTGGCTTTCCAAGATATCAATCACCCTGCTGACCACAAGACATCACCAAGCAAGACTCCACACTTTGAAATCCAATGCCTTGTCTTATTTGGGTGGAATATTCTATGAATGGCTTCCCCCCCCCAATAAAAAGTGGGGTTTAAGGTAGGCTTTCTCTCTTGCCTCTTGCCTCCCTTTCTTACCTTGCTGGCTAGCAGGGTAGCTGATATCTGAGGTCTCAGAGCTGTCCCTGACTGCCCACCCCCACCGTCCCATGTAAGGTATTTCTATGTTTGTGTGGTGTTTTCAGTTACCAGTCTGGCCAGCTGGTGACAAATAAGTAGCCATGGACAAATGAATGGATGAAGAAAATGTTGTAAATATACACAACAGAGTGCTATTCAGCCATAATAAAGAATTAAATCCTGTCATTTTCAACATGGCTAGAACTGAAGATCACTGTTAAGTGGAATAAACCAGGCACAGAAAGACAAGCACCACAGGATTCCACTCATATTTAGAATCTAAAACATTTAATTTAATAAATTCCCAGAGTGAAAAAATGGTTATCAGAAGCTCGAGACTATAAAGAATGAAAATGTAATGCAGAAAAAACGATTACAGTTGAATGTTCTACTTTGCCCATTCATAATTACTTCATTCTACACCCATGTTGGTCTTGGAAATATGTCTCAACATACTTTCTGCAGATAAATATCCATCCCCAAATCTGCTGCCCTAGGATTCTATTCTGGGACAGGGGGTAGTATCTAAACTACTTTACTCAGATACTTTTTAGTTATAGATGTCCAGAATTCTTTAAGGACAGGGTAGGGACGAAGAGCTGGAGAAGAAGATTAACATTAAACAGGGATGAGAGGTGGGAGGGAAAGGGAGCGAGAAGGGAAAGTGCATGGAAATGGAAGGTGATCCTAAGGGATATACAAAATTACATATAAGAGGAAAGGAGGGGTAAGACAAGATAATACAAGTGGAAGAAATGATTTACAGTAGAGGGGGTAGAGAGAGAAAAGGGGAGGGGAGGGGAGGGGGGATAGTAGAGAATAGGACTGACAGCAGAATACATCAGTCACTAGAATGGCAATATGTAAATCAATGGAAGGGTAACTGATGTGATACAACAATCTGTATATGGGGTAAAATTGGGAGTTCATAACCCACTTGAATCAAACTGTGAAATATGATATATTAAGAACTATGTAATGTTTTGAACGACCAACAATAAAAAATAAAAAAAACAGAATTCTTTAATATATCAAAACATCTTTTGTCCTAACAGAAGAATGTTCTTTGCTGAATTCATAATTTTTTTCTCTTTTTATATTCTATAGATATCCTACTGCCTGGCAGATTTAATATAATTGATGAGAATTGTGACATATTTTATTATATTTCCTATATTGGTTAGTGTTTCATTCTTTCTGGCTGTTTATTGCATATTTTATAATCATCACTAGAATCAGTACAAAAGAGTGTGGATCTGGGTTGTTAGTCTTCCTAAAATCAAATTTTAAGGAATATTTCACTGCTTTTATCTTCTAGAGTTAAACATTTCTGTAGGAAAAAAATCTTTTGTTAATTTCTTTTGTTATATCATTTGCCTCATCATTTTTTGTTATTTTAAAAGGCTAAATATTTATTAAAATGGCCATATTACCAAAAGCACTTTACAGATTCAATTCAATTCCCATCAAAATCCCAATGGCATTCCTTGCAGAAATAGAAAAATCAATCATGAAATTCATCTGGAAAAATAAGAGACTCAGAATGGCTAAAGTAATTCTAAGCAGGAAGAGTGAAACTGGTGGTATTGCAATTCCAGATTTTAAACTATATTATAAAGCAATAGTAACAAAAACAGCATGGTACTGGCACCAAAACAGGCTGGAATACCAATGGTACAGAATAGAGGACACAGAAATGAATCCACAAAATTACAACTACCTTTTATTAGACAAAGGTGATAAAAACAGGCAATGGAGAAAGGATAGCATCTTCAACAAATGGTACTGGGAGAACTGGAAATGAATATGCAACAAAATGAAATTGAATCCCTTTCTCTCACCATGCACAAAAGTCAACTCAAAATGGATCAAGAGCTAGGAATCAAAACAGAGACTCTACGTCTATCAGAAGATTAAGTTGGCCCTAATCTTTATCACGAGGGGGCAGGCCCCAAATTCCTTAATAAGACACCAATAGCACAAGAGTTAAAACCAAGAATCAACAAATGGGACGAACTCAAACTAAAAAGTTTTTTCTCAGCAAGAGAAATAATATGTGAGGTGAATAGGGAGCCTACATCCTGGGAACAAATTTTTAACAAACACCAGATAGAGCTCTAATCTCTAGAGTATACAAAGAACTCAAAAAGTTAAACAACAAAAAAACAAATAACTCAATCAACAAATGGGCCAAGGACCTGAACAGACACTTCTCAGAAGAGGATATACAATCAATCAAGAAATACATGAAAAATGCTCACCATCTCTAGCAATCAGAGAAATGCAAATTAAAACTACTCTAAGATACCATCTCACTCCAGTAAGATTGGCAGCCATTATGAAGTCAAACAATAATAAGTGCTGGCGAGGATTCGGGTGGGGGGGTATGGGGGTGAGGGGGGAGGTACACTCATACATTGTTGGTGGGACTGCAAATTGGTGCAGCCAATTTGGAAAGCAGTATGGAGATTCCTTGGAAAGCTGAGAATGGAACCACCATTTGACCCAGCTATTCCCCTTCTTGGCCTATACCCAAAAGACCTAAAAAGGGCATACTACAGGGACACAGCCACATCAATATTTATAGTAGCACAATTCACAATAGCTAGACTGTGGAACCAACCTAGATGCCCTTCAATAGATGAATGAATTATAAAAATGTGGCATTTATACACAATGGGATATTACTCAGCACATTTGCAGGCAAATGGATGACATTAGAGCAGATTATGCTAAGTGAAGTCAGCCAATCCCTGAAAAACAAATGCCGAATGTCTTCTTTGATATAAGGGGGGCAACTCAAAATGGGATAGGGAGGAAGAGCATAAGAAGAAGATTACCACTAAATAGGGAAGAAAGGTGGGAGGCAAAAGGAGGGAGAAGGGCAGTTACACAGAAGATGGAAGGAGACCCTCATCGTTATACAGAATACATGTATGATGTTGTCAGGAGAAAAATAAAAAAATGTGTCATATTAGATTGGATAGAGAGATAGGATGGGAGGGGAAGTGGGGATAGGAAGGGCAGCAGAATAGAATAGACATTATGATTGCTATATGTATATATGTGACTATCTGACCAGTGTGATTCTGCAATCTGTACAATCAGAAAAATGAGAAATTATACCCCAGTTGATTCAAATGTATGAATTGCCAAGATCATTGTAATCTCATGTGTAGCTACTAAAAAAAAGGCTAAATATTTACATACTAAACATCCTGAATATGCCTGACAAATTTTTGTTTTCTCATTACCTTGTATCTGTTTTGCATCAGCTACATTTTCAATATCTTTTTCGGGACATCTTTCTCTTTTTAAATCTTTAATCAAAATTCTACGTTTTATTTTCAGATATAATCTCATTTTATACTGTCATTATATTTATTTATTTATTTTCTTCTCCCATTAGGACAACATCACAAAAAGTCAAGTATAGAAATATGATGAAAATATTATTATGTAGAAATATATGGTTTCCATCTAAACATTAAAATTGCAAGTTTTTAAACCTACTGATCTCTGTGGAATGGCACTGGGGTATGTATTTCAAAATAACAATTTTTCTTCCAAAAATTAATGACAATGTTTTGGTCAAAGAAATCTTGATGAGTAAATTTCAGAAAATGTGGAATCTAATTGGGGAAAATATTAACATATAGGAAATATTGCAATGGCTTCTAAGGCAACCCTTGATTTTAACAATTAAAATAAATATGGCTGCATGTGAGAATTACTAGGACCTTTCTTGAATTTAGCTTTGGGTTTTTAAATTTTTAAAGTTTTTCCCTGAGCATAAAAATAAAATAGAACAAAATTCAATTAAATATATAGTTAGTAAATAAATAACTTTTGCTATGATTGCTAATTTTTTCTCCAGCTGTATTTTCTATATACAATTTTTGAAAAGTGTTTTCGGGTAATCATAAAAACAAACTCATTAATATAAAAAATTAATCAGCTGTGGGAGACATACAGGAGAAAAGTCTCATGAGTTGGTGTGTTTTCCAAAAAGTCATTCCACTAGGTAAAATTAAATACTGGCAATTGAAACCAAAGTAATGGGTTAGTTTTAAAATAAGGAAATAGTTACATTGGAGATAGAAATGAAAGGTGGAATGATGTGTTCACTGTGTAGTTTGATGAATAACCACAGTTGTGGAAATTGCCTGTTGAGCGGGGTGTGTGTGCAAATGGTGCATAGGAAATGGAATTGTGATTGTGACTATTATAATAATCAGTGGTCTATTTTGTAGTTGAGGCAAATGGTTACAAATGATTCACAATCACTCATGGAAACATGAAATCATGTTTCTATGTAGACAGCTACAGACTTAGTAGAAGCACAAACTATCAGTTATTGTTTTTCATTGTTCCTCTGTTCATATAATCACCTTGTATTTTACTGTTCCAACTACTATGAGCTTGACTAACAGTTTTGTAATTTTTTACTATTATTGTTGATTTACTTTTTATAAAGGAAAACTATCATAACTAGATAAATAGGAAAACATAAGACACTGCCTTTGGCAGCTTTCTAGATGAGTGTGTAGTATTTTGTAATAGGCATAAATGAAAGTAACATTTTAAGATATTTCATATTCCATAATGTCAAGTTCAGAAATTAAAGACGTCAAAATTTACTGACTTCTTGTGAATTGATATTTGAAAAACACATCAAAAGAACAGTGTACCATGATTAAGAGGGTTTCATCCCAGGAATGTAAGGTTGATTTAACATACTGAAATCAATAAATGTAATCCACCACATAAATAGACATAAAGAAAAGAAGCACATGATTACATCAATAGATGCAGTAAAATAATTTGACAAAATTTAGCATCCAGTCATGCTTAAAACACTAGAAAAACCTGGGAGAGAAGGGATTTATCTTAACATTGTAAAAGCTATATGTGACAAATTCAATGGCAACCTCATTCTGAATGAAGAAAGCCTTCCCTCTAAAAACAGGAACCAGACAAGTATGCCCACTTTACAATTTCTATTCAACATAGTCCTTAAAACTCTAACCAGAGCAATTAGGCCATGACCTGCACTGTGGTTAATTCAGGTAATTGAACCGGGTGGTAAGGGGAGAAAGAAAAGATAAACAGACACAAAAGTATAGAAAAAGCTGGGTCCCAGTGGTTCTCTTACAATCTTGGTAGGGAAACAGTGACCATGAACAAACTCTTCACATTTATTATATAGGTTTTAACATCAAAAGGATTTAAGCCCAATTAGAACTATCAGATTGCACCCATAATTCTCTACCCCTAAGGTTAAGAATGGTAAATCTATGGCTGGCATGAAATTTCCCTTTGAACAGGGCATCAGCCTAGCAAGTAGGCAATCTTCAATCAGTGCCTTCACACCAAAAAGTTCCCAGGAGGGGTATTGCCTCTGTCTTCAAATGGTTCAAGGACCATAATTCATTTGCTGTTCCTGACAGCAAGGGAAAGAAATGAAAGGGATACAAATAGGAAACGAAGAGCTCAAACTAACTCTGTTTGCTGAAGACACGATCCTATATTTAGAAGACTCAATAAACTCCACCAGAAAACTTTTAGAACTCATAAATCAATTTAGTAAAGTGGCAAAATACAAAATCAACACCCATAAAGCAATTGATTTCTTATATTGCAAGGATGAATCTGCTGAAAGAGAAATGAGAAAAACTATTCCATTCACAAGAGCTTCAAAAAAAAAATAAAATCATTGGGAATCATTATAATAAAAGAGGTGATGGATCGCTAGGATGAAAACTATAGAATGCTAAAGAAAGTGATTGAAGAAGACCTTAGAAGATGGAAAGCCCCCTCCATGTCCTTGATAGTTGAAATGGCCATGCTACCAAAAGCACTGTACAGATTAAGTGCAATTTACATCAAAATCCCAAGGATGTTCTGCATAGAAATAGAAAAAGCAGTCATGAAATTCATTTTCAAGAATAAGAGGCCCAGAATAGCCAAAGCAGTCCTTAGTGGGAAAAGGAAAGCAGGTGGCATTACAATACCAGACCTTAAATTATACTACAGAACTATAGTAACAAAATGGCTTGGCATTGGCACCAAAACAGATATGCAGACTGATGGAACAGAATAGAAGACACAGAGACAAATCCACCAAATACAGTTATTTCATACTCAACAAAGGTGCCAAAACATTCACTGGAAATAAGATTGTCTCTTTAACAAATGGTGCTGGGAAAACTGGAAATTTATAAGTAGTGGAATAAAATTTAACCACTACTTGTCACCCTTCTCAAAATTTAATTCAAAGTGGATCAAAGACATAGGAGTTGAAATAGAATTTGCTGGTAAGTGGATGGAACTGGAGGATATTCTGCCAAAGTGAATTCAGTCAGTCCCAAAAGTAAAAGGTCAAATGCTTTCTCCTTAGGGTGGTTTTGATTTGCACTTCTCTGACTGCTAGCAATGGTGAGCATTTTTTCATGTACTTGCTGATTGATTGTATGTCCTCCTCTGAGAAGTGTCTGTTCAGGTCCTTGGCCCATTTGTTGATTGGGTTATTTGTTATCTTATTGTCTACTTTTTTGAGTTCTTTGTATACTCTGGATATTAGGGCTCTATCTGAAGTGTGAGGAATAAAAATTTCTTCCCATGATGTAGGCTCCCTATTTACCTCTCTTATTGTTTCTCTTGCTGAGAAAAAACTTTTTAGTTTCAGTAAGTCCCATTTGTTGATTCTTGTTATTAACTCTTGTGCTATGGGTGTCCTATTAAGGAATTTGGAGCCTGACCCCATAATATGTAGATCGGAGCCAACTTTTTCTTCTATCAGATGCAAAGTCTCTGATTTGATATCAGCTCCTTGATCCATTATGAATTAACTTTTGTGCATGGCTAGAGGAGGGGATTCAGTTTCATTTTGTTGCATATAGATTTCCAGTTTTCCCAGCACCATTTGTTGAAGATGCTATCCTTCCTCCATTGCATGCTTTTAGCCTCTTTATTAAATATAAGATAGCTGTAATTTTGTGGATTAAGATGCCATCTCACTCCAGTAAGATTGGCAGCCATTATGCAGTCAAACAACAACAAGTGCTGGCAAGGATGTGGGAAAAAGGGTACTCTTCTACATTGCTGGTGGGACTGCAAATTGGTGCGGCCAATTTGGAAAGCAGTATGGAGATTCCTGGGAAAGCTGGGAATGGAACCATCATTTGACCCAGCTACTGCCCTTCTGGGACTATTCCCTGAAGACCTTAAAAGAGCCTATTACAGGGATACTGCCACATCGATGTTCATAGCAGCACAATTCACATTAGCTAGACTGTGGAACCAAGCCAGATGCCCTTCAATAGATGAATGGATAAAAAAAAAAAATGTGGCATTTATACACCATGGAGTATTATGCAGCACTAAAAAAAATGACAAAATCATGGAATTTGCAGGGAAATGGATGGCACTAGAGCAGATTATGCTTAGTGAAGCTAGCCAATCCCTAAGAAACAAATACCAAATGTCTTCTTTGATATAATGAGAGCAACTAAGAACAGAGCAGGGAGGAAGAGCAGGAAGAAAAGATTAACATTAAGCAGAGACATGAGGTGGGAGGGAAAGGGAGAGAAAAGGGAAATTACATGGAAATGGAGGGAGACCCTCATTGTTATACAAAATTACATATAAGAGGTTGTGAGGGGAATGGGAAAATAAACAAGGAGAGAAATGAATTACAGTAGATGGGGTAGAGAGAGAAGATGGGAGGTGAGGGGAGGGGGGATAATAGAGAATAGGAAAAGTAGCAGAATACAACAGTTACTAATAGGGCATTATGTAAAAATGTGGATGTGTAACCGATGTGATTCTGCAATCTGTATATGGGGAAAAAAATGTTTTCTCCTATACGTGGAAGGTAACCCACAAAAAAAGGTGGTAAGGAAGAATAGAAAGTTCAGTGGTAGGCCAAAGGGAATGAAAGGAATGTAGGGGGGATGGGAAAAGGAAATACACTGGAATGAATCTGACTGAACTTTCCTATGTACATATATGAATACACAACCATGATTCTCAACATCATGTACATCCACAAGAAATTAATTAAAAAAATAAAACTATGGGTTAAGTGGCAGAAAGATCAATAGAGGGAAGGGAACAGGGAGTATGAGATGGAAGGGGAAAGGGAGGTAATGGGTCTAAATTAGAACAAGTTTTATATGTTGCTTGTATTATCAAAATGGGTTTTCCAGTTATGTGTAGCTAAAAAGAATAAAATATGAAAATTAACTAATCTCTTGAATACGAATCATCACTTGATCTATGACTCCAATTGCTCAAAATCTCTACACCAAATTTAAAAAGCAATAAACAGTGTTGCCTGGATTTAATATTTGCTCAATGAAATCGAGATAATAAGGAAAAAAACAAATCATTCCATTTACTACTAATGCCATGGAAAATTTTAAATTAAAACTGTAGAAAAGTATCCAAAAGAATCAAAACTAATTTTAATCATGAGTATTACATTAATCAGTGACTAAAAAGGAGATTTAGAAAATAATTACATTAAAATCAAATGCTCAGAAACAAGAGTATCTGGCCTAAAAATTTGCCAATTGTGAAGCATTCTTAAATGACTTCTGATTCAAATTGTGTGGGATATATGTACCACACTATCTTCAATAAAAAATCTCTCTGAACATTTATCTGTGACCATTCTTTGACTTTTTATTGAATTGAAATAATAGCTAATATTGAGGTATTTCTTTAGTCAGAAACTTCCTTAGGTTTTTACCAAAATAACTGAGGAAAATAAAGCATTAGAATCTTCAATCACCTGACCAAGGTTATGCCACTTGCAAGAAGTCAAATTAGTTTTTTAACCTAACCAATCTGACATCAACACTCAGATGCTTACCACTGGATAATTCCTGGAGCCAAAGTGAATTGTTACCTAAATACTGAATTCTAAATAGTTTCATTTTTCTCTCTGCAAAAATGCAAACATAGTGTTTATAATTAGGCAACTTATAGAATGAATATTAGTCAAATGCTCATTTAAATGGGAAAATGCTTTTATTTTACAAAAATAAAATGATGTATTCCAAATTTGTGTTTTATAAGTGGCTTTCTATTTCTTCTCTCTCTTACATGTGCACACACAAAAACACAATGAAGCAAAAAAAGACTGTATCCAATTTAATTGCATTCTTATTATTAAAACTTATAGACAACAGCAGGCATCTCTTTAATTGAGTGAAAGATGATAAGATATTTAGGACATTACAATATTTTAAAGAGTAATTTTCAGGTTAAGCAAAAGCAATATACATATATTTAAGACATTTGTTTTATAGCTGTATATTTTACTTTCAGAATAATCTTAGATGAATTATACATATTTGAGAAAGACTAGACTGATATATAGGCAGAATAGATCATTATTAAAGTGTTAAATTTGATGGAGTGTACTGAAATCTCTCTCATATGGCCAATGATCCCCTCACTCATCATTCATTAGTATCTACTGTAAACCAAGCACAGGCTTAGGAAGTAGAGTTGGAAAAATTAATAACTAAGTACTTATAAAATAATGTACTTTGGTGAAATGTATTGGAACATAGTGGAAGGAGTGATTAACATGAGTCAGAATCTGAATCTTTTATGAAAGTGACAGGATTTGATTCAGGCCATAAAGAAATGATAGGAGTTTGCTACATGGAAAAGTGGGACCAATGGTGTTGGGGGAAGTGTGTATCTAGAAAGAATGAATAGTATAATCCAAACAGAAGAAAGTATGGATCATTGGCAGGAAGCCCAAGAGAAAGAGACTAATGTTCAAGACAGTCTCAGACAGAGAAAGAAAATATCATTCAGAAAAGAGGTGCTCAAAAGAGACAAGGCAGGAAAAATATGACTCGTCCATTTCTAACCAATGCAGTAGTTAATGAATAAATGTAATATAGCCCGAATATCTTTTATCCAAAATGCTTGCAATAAGAAGTGTCCTGGATTTTAGATTACTGTTGGATTTTGGAATTTTCCACATACATAATAAAGATATATTAGGGATGGGAACAAAGTCCAAACACAAAATTCATTTATGTTTCACATATTCCTTATATATATAGGCTAGAGATAACACAATATTTTTAGTGTCTATGTTTCGACTGTCATGTAAGGTCAAATGTGAGATTTTCAATTTGTGGTACTGATCTGATGCTCAAAGAGTTTTAAATTTTGTAACATTCTGTGTCTAGTATATTTGGATTAGGGAAGTTCAACTTGTATTATCAATGCTGCTGGGTCTACTGCTTGCCAGTTTATGTTGAACAAATAGAAATTTTCTTACATGCTTATTACACTCAAAGAGACATTATTTCTCTTTAGACAGTAACAATTAAAAGTCAGGGATAAATGTGTTTTTATGAGGAAGTCAGCAACCCATGAGAAATGTCAAAGTGTTATTTACTAAAACAGAGTGATCCTGATTTTTTTTGTTGTAGTTCTTGTTCATTTCAGGATACAAAGTGCCACTTCATTCTAACCTTCGGATATGATTTATATGCCTACTCTTAATTGTAACATGGCAGGATATCAGTTTTGTTTCTGTGGGAGCACAGATTTCTTTTGTATTAAAAAAAAATGAATAACCAGTGATCAGAACAAAGAGGTATGTTGACAGTAAATTATGAAAACTCTAATCAGATTCCCAACTTCTAAATGCCTTATAATTTTCTATTATTAGAATCAGAATCTATCTACACTCTATCGTGAGTTTGCCATCAGGTATCTAGCCTCCTATATCCAGAAGATCACAACGAATTTGTTTTGCACTTTAGTGAGACATCTTCATACCTGAAGATAACACAGCTGAAAACAAGGGTAGCCTCAGTAAAACTGAAGTTGTACCCCCACAGGAGGGTTTCAGGCTGAGAAGAGCAAACCAAAGTATCATGCTCCCTTCGGGGAGTCTCACAGTACATTTCAGTGTTTTTGATTTTTTTTTAAGAACATATTTCTTACCAAACAAATGCTTAAATTACACATGAATTCTCATTAAAAACAGCCTTTGAATCTATGTAGTCTTTTGCCCTACTCTCAAATCAGACTTTTGAACAAAAATTAAGATGGCACAAGATATGAGAAAAAACTGTTTCACTAACAGGTATATATATATTTTTTTCTTTAAGTGCTTTACTAATGTAATGTTCTTAATTCTCTCCACCTATAAGCCTCAGGCAGCTGTTCTTGTAGATTAGTTTTTTCCACAAGAAACAAATGCAAGGTTAAGGCTAGCACAGGTCCTTGCCACACTTACCAAGGTCCTTCTCTGTTAATGGGAACCCCTTATTTTCTCCTACTGATTTTCCTCCCTCCTTTATTGCTAGCAGATCTTCAGGTTCCTGTTTGCCTGAGCACTTGACAAGGCAGTCTTCTTTATTTGCAGGATTTTCAACAAATGTTTCTTATACACTTAGCTGATTTATGAACTTCTGCCTATATTGATCCTTTCTCTTCATATTTTGTTACCAGATTTTCTAAGTCCCATCAGTCTCTACCCTGTGCCCCATACTTCACCACCAAAATATGTTTCTCTGTCCCAGACTATGCTTCTGAATTTTTCTATAAATGCCTGTAAATCGAATGAAGCCAGGATCTAATGCATGTTCTTTAGCCTGGTTAAGTGATAAATAGAGCATTGACACCCAGGAGCTACCATTGATGTTGTAGCAAATATTGTTTGAGGAAAAGGAGGTACTAACAAACCACTTGGAACAAGACAGAGAAAAATACATGTTATTATTATTCTTTGCACTTATGTGTATTATTTGGTTAGTTTTTGCTATTTTATTTTTGCAGGCTTTTTATTAGGCTTGATACCCAAAGCTACATGATCTCCCTTCTGCACTCCCAAAGGGCCCTGGTGGCACATTTGCTACCTCTGCAGAAAGGCAATAATTAGGCAATTCCCAACTCTCTTTCATTAGAAACTCATCAGTTATTCTGTCTTGAGTTTTCCTGCCTCTGAAGAAATGTCTTCAAATCTCTCTTCACCGTGAGAGCAGTGGCCCCTTTAACTGATCTCTACATGACTGATTCCAACTGAACTACAGACATTGGGGTGGGGGGCGTGGAAACAGTGTCACTGCAGCAAGGAGAATAATTCTCTCACAATCAGCAAAGACCTACATTCTTGCCTTAAGTCTACCACCCTCACTGCATAACAAAGTGGTTTAAATTCACCATTAATTATTTTCACATATACCTGTATTATCTCTAAAATAGTCAAATGTCATTGTTTTCTCCTTTCTCAAATTCAATACATTTTTTAAATTCAATACATCAGGACCCTTTAAGTACTTCTTCACTTTGCGGTTTCTGCAGAAATCTTCAAGTTCACATTCACATTTTAATTTCATATTAATTAACTGATCTAATTAAGGATATTAAATAAATCAGAAAAAGTCTGCACCATATACATTGAGATGAGAGGACTTTATTTCCTTTTATATTTAGTCCTTATAATAGAAAATTCTTCTTTTAAATATAGTAAAGGTGATGGGTTGTGATCTCCTGTAGGAAAAAAAACACTCCCTGCACAATCAACTCCTCACTGGGACAGCAGCCCACTTCCCCTGGTTTCCCACTGTGGCCAAGAATCCAGCCTCCAGGATCAGATTCTAGTTGTGAATTTGTAAATGTCCCCCCATACTCTAAAGTTTGGATAGATATTAATAGTAGAGCTCTTCTTAACCAAGTTAAAGGTAGGAAAGCATAATGCTCTTCGTGAAAAGAGGGACCTGGTCAGGCCTTTTGCTGGCACAGTTGAATTTTCACTCCACCAGCTGATCTTTAGGAACAGATGAACCCTAACTCATTTGGCTTGTGCTCTATGTTGAACTGTGTCTCTCCAATTTACAAGTTGAAGTACTAATCTCCTCAGATTCTATCTCAGAGTATATATATTTTTTGGAAACAGTTTCTTCAGAGTCATGTTCCCATAAAAGAGAAAAATTTGGAAACAGAAACACAAACAGGGAGAACCCCATGTGAACATCAAAGCAGAGATCAGCATGAGGCTTCTGTAAGCCCTGAGACACCAAAAGTTACTGGCATGCCATCAGAAGGTAGAAGAGAGGCCGATAGTCGCCTTACCCAGAAGGAACCAACCTTGTCAACACCTCAATCTTGGACTTCTAGAGTTTGAAACTGAGAGAAAATAAATGCCTGTTGTGTTAGGCACAAGAATGTGGTACTCTGTGATGGCAGCCCTAGCAAACCAATCCATCTCATCTCCCCATCCCTTTAGTGTTCATTTTCTCAGTGATGTTCCAGCTATCCTGAGACATTGGCTGCCCAGCCACACATTTCTATATTCAGAGATGGTCTATATAATGGATAGTTCAGCCTGAATGGTGGTATGTATGTTTTACACCAAGTAACAGGATATTGTGGAACACAGGAACTGTCTGGCTAAGTCTATAAATCAAGTATGGGATCAATAATACTGAAATTTCACTGATTGCCAAGTGGATTCTACAGCTTTTAGTGATGGCTCATTCTTACTCATTGAAATTATTTTTTTTTTGGTTTACATTTGAAAGGTATAGAATCCAAATAATGCAAGAGTATATAACAATTTGTAAACTAGACTCTTTATATGTAATGATTTTATAATTAACCTGAAAACTGGGCTTAACACATGAGAAGCACAACGAAGTTCCAATTCCCAGAAGAGAAGCTATGGAATGTAAGCATCAATGTATAGCTGAGTGAAGGGAAAGGAAATGAACTTGTATTAAGAACAAAATTAAACATGTTGTGTCGACTGACATTGTCAAGCATAGAAGTTGTAAGCATAGATTAAATTACTTTGAACACAAAATCAATGTTAGAATAATTTTTCCAATGTTTGCAATGAATTTTTCGAAGTGAATAATAACATGTTGGTTTGGTTTTTATTTTTGTTTTTGTTTGTGTTTTTTTTGTGTAATGACTTTGACTGTCTACCACCAACACATGACTTCCCCCTTTGGGCTCTGAAAACCCTAATTGCTAATTGGGTACATAGGGAAAGAATCAATTTAAACTAACTGGGTCATAAACCACATACAGGTTTCTAAACCAAGGGAGCAATAATTTAAAATTGCACTCCAAGGAGATGACTAAATCACAGGTACATTAAAGTTGTGCAAATGGTTTTAAGAAATATTCAGATTTAGTACATTTATTACCACACAAAGTATTCATTTGCTACTCTTATGCTGATCCACCCACTGATATGTGTTAATGATAGAGAAGGGACAATGAGCATTAATAGCTTGATCCTAAGGGTCAATTTGTCCCAATTAAAAGTATTATTTGCCCAAAGCATGCTTTTATTTTGAGACTGTGCTTGGGCTTTAGAGATACAGTTGTTCTTGTTTGCATGGCAACCATTAAAAGTATATAAATTCCAGGCCTCCAGAGCCCTGAAGTAGACAATCTTTTATAGTTTTAGCAACCAGAACTTCTCAGAAGTTTTCTAAAACATTCCAAGTCATTCCTTTCCTTTTAGCACTGGTTCTCAATCTTTGGTTGTCTAGTAGATCACCTGAAGATTTTTTAAATGTTTTTTTTTTGTTTTGTTTTGTTTTTTTTTTTTTAATGAGAGAGGAGAGAGAGAGAGAGAAAGAGAGAGAGAATTTTTAGTATTTATTTTCTAGTTCTCGGCGGACACAACATCTTTGTTGGTATGCGGTGCGGGGGATCGAACCCGGGCCGCACGCATGCCAGGCAAGCGCGCTACCGCTTGAGCCACATCCCCAGCCCTTAAATGTTTTTATTAGTGCATTACAGTTATACATAATAGTGGGCTTCATTTTGATGTATTTATACAGTTCAGAACATAATTTGCTTCCTTTCACTCCCCAATACTTTGTCTTTCTCTTACCTCATCCTGTCCCTTGTTCTCCTTCCTATACTTTACTGGTATTCCTTCTATTTATTGATAGATTTTTTAAAATCGGTGCTTTATAGATATACATGAAGGTGGAATTCACTGTGGAATATTCACATATGTACATAATTTTATCAGTTTCACTCTGCAGTCCCATCCCCATACCCTGCCTCTTAATCACTGGGCTCTTCTATTTAATGGTATCCACACTAATTGTTCCCCCATCTTTAGCTCTAGCTTTCACATTTGAAAGAAAACACTGAACCCTGGACTTTCTGAGTCTGGCTTATTTCACTTACTATGATATTTTCCAGTTCCCATCTATTTACAAGCAGATGCTGTCATTTCATTCTTCTTTATGGTTGAGTAAAACTCCACTGCCCTTATACAGCACTTTTCTTTGTCCATTCATCTGTTTATTGACACCTGGATTAGTTCCATATCTTGGCTATTGTGAATTTCATTGCTATAAAAATTGATGTGCCTGTATCATTATGGCATGTTAATTTTAGTTCTTTTGGATAAATACCAAAGAGTGGGATAGCTGGGACAATGGGTGGATCCATTCCTAGTCTTTCGAAGAATCTTCATACTGCTTTACAAAGTGGTTGTACCAATTTTCAGTCCTATCAACAATGGAGGAGTGTGCTTTTCATCACAACTTTGCCAACATTTAGTATTATTTTTATACTTGATGATTGCCATTCTCTCTGGAGGGAGATAAAATCTTAGTGTAGTTTTCATTTGAATTTCTCTGCTTGCTAAGGATGTTGAATATTTTTTTCATAAATTTGTTGGCCATTTCTATTTCTTCTTTTGAGAAACATCTGTTTAATTCATTTAAACATCTATTGATCCATTTATTTGTTCTTTTGGAGATAAGTTTTTTAAATTTTTTTCAAATAAGCTGGATATTGATCTCCTATCAGAATAAGTAGCTAGAAAGTACTAAAATTCATTTGAAAGGAAAAAAGACCATGAACACCCAGCGCAATACTGAGAAGAGCCACATTTGATGTATCACAATACCTGATCTCAAATTACCCTATAGAGGTGTAGTAATAAAAACAGAATGACACTGATATCAAAAAAAGACATGAAGACCAATGGAATAGAATAGAAGACACAGGGAAAGCCCTACATAGATACAGTCATCAGATACTCAAGAAAAGCACCAAAAACATACCTTCAAGGAAAGATCACCTTTTTTAACAAAGGGTGGTAGGAAAACTGGATATTCACATGTAGAAGTATGAAACTAGATTGAAATCTTTCACCTTTCCACAAAAGTCAACTCAAAGTGGATCAAAGATCTAGGAATTTTACACCAGAAAGTTTGCAACTCCCTAAAAAACAAACATAGGGTCAACACTGTAACATATTGGTGTAAGCACTAAACCTTAAGAAATAAAATCAAGAATCAACAAATTGAATGGCATCAAATTAAATAAGTTTCTGCATAGCAAAGGAAACAATGAAGAGTGTGAAAAGAGAGCCTATAAAATGGGAAAATATCTTTTTCTGAAGAATTTCCTTAGATACCAATACCAAGATTTTCCACAAACCTATTATAGCAGAATTGCTAGATGCTTAACATCAGCATTCATAAGCCCCTCTGGTTCTATCCGGACATATTAAGTTAGCATCTGTTCTTTAATAAAGTCCTCAAGTGATTCATGTGCACATTAAAAATAAAGAGGCCAGATATAGAATAAAGGACCATATAGCAATTTCATTCAAAGACTGCATGTGAGTAACCAGAATGCCTCAAATAGCAGTTTCTGTTTACGTAAGAGTAAATTTTTCAATATTTTATTTTGCTCACTGCTTTAGTCAACTTGCTAGAAATGCTCAGATTTTTCAGATATCATGAAAGGTCAAATACTGTCTAACATAAAAATATATTGTCAGATTATAAGGGATTTGATCTCACTGAAAGATTTGACATTGACTTATCTCCAGGGACACTATCAGAATATAGAGATAACTTAGACTCCATTGGCAATTTCTAAGCCACTAACATTCTGTGTTTTAAGCATGAATTTTCTTTTCATCACCCCAAGCCTAATATACTCCTTTTACTTTACTTACCTATCTGAGGCATGTTCTCATCAATATATACATAAAACATATAATTGATAAAATACATTTAACTATAAGACAGAGCCAAGGTAACTGACTGACTAATGGATCCATAATATTTGTCTATGTGAAAGACTGATTAAATAAAAGTGCATTTTCTTGGTGGTCTCATTAATTTTAAGTGTTAAAAAAAACTGCTGGAGGAATAAAAATGTATAAGCTTTTGGATTGTGTTATTAGAAAACTGACCATCTGATGAGCTTTAATAAATAATTCGTTAGTTCAAAAAGCAATAGTAGAACGGACAAAGGTAATTCATTTTTAATAAAGAACATCAAGGTTGTAATCAGAAGTTTCATGACAACTACAAATGATTCCTGCTATAATAAAATTTGTCTATGTTCAGCTAACAGAATGTATTTATAAGGTCCCTATTAGTGTAATTAATAATTTCTGAGAAAAGAACTATTCATTTTGACAAGTAAATAAAATTATGATTATTTCTTCAGAACACTTAAATTATCCTGTAATTAAAGGATAGTAAAAAACATTAAAAGAATAAAGAAAACTTCTGTGGATGTTCTACTTGTGACAACACATTAAATTCTAATGAAACCAAATGTTAAAAATGAATATTAAAATCCATTATCAAAGGATTAAGAAAAATATTGGCTACAGTTCCTTCCCTCACTAAAATTCTTAAGTGTGCACTTTTGTACCCTGAAAGCTAACTAATCCTTAATTTTAAGTTACTAGGCTATATTAAATATAAGTTATTGTCACATTTCTTTTTTCATATGTCTTAAATTTCCTTTGGGAATCTAAGTAATTGATACACTACTTGCCTACCATGTTCAAGGCCCCAGGTTCAATCCCAAGCATATAATTAACAACAACAACAATTCCTTGAACATAATTGAGTTAGTTTTACTACAAAAAAATTATTGTTTTCTCTCTGAATACAAACTACCAGCATTTTTTGGTATTCTTTCCCTGTCTCAAATTTTTTGTGCAATATAATACAAATATTTTAACAATTTCTTTTTTTTTCTATTTACCTTTATCTATTTGTTCCAAATTATCTTTTTACCAATTTAAAAGATCCATAATACTTTTCATATTTCATTCTGTTTCATCAATCTTTTAATCCAGATGAATAATCACATACACATATGCCTACACACACATCATACACACAAACACCTTTGTTCATACACACACATGCACTGAATTTTCTCCTAGAATTAGTAATCTTTGGATGATTCAGCATATTTAATTATTTAGGTTATGTTTTATTGTTATGAATTACTAGTTTAAAACTAGTATTTTGTTCACTCTTTTAAATAAAATTTTAAAATAAAGGATGCTCAATAACAAAACTTATTGCTTATAAGAGTTATGGTTAAGTTTTACAGACTGATTAATTGTTTGGTATCTACTTTATGTCCACAAAGTTTAGGGCCACCAGTGATTCAAACTTTAGAATTGCTCAGATAGTTAGAAATGTTTTAGTATGTTTATACCAAATTACATAGAAATCTCTGTACAATCTGAGATAGCAGTCTAAAATCAACATAATAATATTTCTGTAGAAAAATACGAACAAATTATTTTAGAAGGGATCAATATGGACTATAAATGTCTTGCCTTGCTATAGTAAAATTAGGATAACAAGTAAGTGTTTTCCATATTTACAAAAAGCTTTCAGCTTTCAGAACTTCTGGATTTTAGAGTTGCAAATAGATATGTGATTTCACATGCTTCTTGGAGTAAAGTCAGGACTTAGAGATTAATGTCTCATTTATAAATGTGTAGGACCTAGAGTATTTATACTTTTACTTTTGTTATTCTTGATAAATAGTTCATAAAATTTACTAATAATCAGAATTACTCTCATAAGAAAGGTAGAGACACTTTTATAATATTAATTTTGGCATTTTATATTTTGTGTGAGTTTGTAATATATAATCAGTCATAAAAATTTCTTAAAGCAATTGAGCTGGAACATTTGTAATTAAGAGTTTGTTTTAACTTCAGATATTTTTGCTAATGATATTATAAAATATTTTTAATATGAGTAAACATGTATAACAATTTTAATTTAAGATTGAGTTTACTCTGATATTATAAAGTTTTCCAAAAATTTGTTGATTATATTGCCATGATAGAACATATAATCACATTTCTGGACCTCAACATTTATTTTACCTATTCTTTAAAATTTTCTATGGTAATAGCTTGAATGAAACTAAGCTACAATTTTCAAATAAACAACAAAATTTAACATCATATGCATTAGTATTTACAAGAAATTATTTTAAAAGTTTAGTAGAGCAAAAGAATTATTAGTCTTTTCTGAAAAGAAAAAAATTTTAAATAAAAATATTAATTTTCATTATTTCTGCATTCCTCAAGTTTTTTACTACTTCATTCACAAACATTAACTTGATGATATAATAAATAGCAGAAATGGTGTTCAGTTTCTCTCACTAGTCCACTTAAAATATTAAGGATATGACAAGTAAAACAAGTTGTGGACTTAACATGTATATATGCACTCAGAAATGAGGAAGGTTGTTTTAATTAGTGAAATTTTAGTTTTCAGATTGGTTTGCATATTTTCTTACTTTTAACTGTATATATTCCACGTGGCAATTCATGATTACTAGGGATTGGATGAATGTAGTTTCTCCAAAAGGTCCATATTTTAAAGGCTTGGTCTTTAGGGTAATGCTATTGGGATATACTAAGGGCCTTTAAGAAGTAGGCATTATGGGAAGAATTTTGATAATTGGGGTGTAAACTCTAAGTGGATTATATGACGCCTGTCTTGTCTTTTCTCTTTCTCTGCTGCAGTTTGAGACATGAGCAGCTTCCTCTGATATGCACTCCTCAACACCACTATCCATCACCTTCACTGACCCTGAGCTGATGCAGGTGCCAAGCCTTTGAACTTGTAGAACACTGAGCCAAAAAGAACTTCAGTTTACTTCATACATAATGTTTCAGATATTTTTGGAGTACTGCAAAGTTGACTAATATAATGATCATGTAACAGGCAGGCTCTGATTCTGTGGTCGCACAGTATAAAATGCCATGTACAAAAATGAGTACACAAAGCCAATCAGAAAAATTTTCACAACTAGAGGAGAAAAGAAATAAAATTAACTGGAATGGATTAGTTTTCATTCAATTATTATGCAACTATTTATTGGCTATTTTATGGAAGTTTTAGATATACACCTAAATATACATATTTATTAATACATAAATTATATAATAAATACACGGCCTGTGGAACAGCTGAAATACATACTTCCCAAACCCAGTCTCTAATACTTTCCCCACTGATACCAGGATACAAGTCTGTATTTAATATCTCTTATACCATGTGGTTCTAGGCATAGTCATTCCTTCTTGGCTGAGGGAAATCACCTCTTAGTTAGTATCAACCTTTATTAAAGTTGGACTTTTTCTCCCATTCGTTTATTCTTTGATATTTTCCAAGTATCAAAAATGAATGGGGCCAGGTTTGGTGATACCTACCTGTAATCCTAGCTACTTGGGAGACTGAAGCAGGAGGATCGTAAAGTTCTAGATCGTCCTGAGCAAGTTAGTGAGATCCTACTTAAAACAAAAAAACAGAAAGGTCTGGGGTATAGCTCAGTGATACAGAATGCCTGGATCATTTCCCAGTATTAAAAAAATAAACAAATGGTAAAACATAGTAGAGGATTGGTTTATACATATTATATGATAGACTGAAATTTTAAAACAATGCACTTGTAGAATATGTTCTTGAGTCTTTATGTATATTGATCCAGTCTCTTACTGATTTAAGGACAGAAGATAAAGAAACTAGGCAGACATCCAACTTTTAGCTAGTTGTTTAAAAACAAATTCTGCTTAAACAAGTATAATGGGAAAAGCTGAATGAATCAAGTTCTTTCACTGGCATAGTTTTTCTCAATTTTTGCAGAGTACAGAAATGATTTGGGTAAAAAATCAGGTCTTTTGCCCACTAGACCTATGATTCAGGCTTATAGTTCCAGGAATATGTATCTTTGTTATCTTTGGCAATTCTAACAGTTTTCATAAATCACAGTTGGGGAAAAAATTCTCCTAGGAAACTAGGAACAAACTGGATAGCAGCATATGTGAGCAAAACTTCAGGTTAACAGTGAGAGTCACTAGACAAAGATCCTAAAAAGAGAATATTTTACTGAATTAGGTCCAGGTGGACCTAATGTAAACACAGGTCCTTATAAGATATAGGGTTAGGGTTAAGACTACTGATAGTAGTAAATAAATGTAAGAGGACATTTTCTAAAATTTAGTTAGAATTTAGAATCCTGAGATTTGTTTTATTTAAATATTAATTTTGTTTCTTTCAAAGGATTTATAGCATAGGAGATATCAAGAAACAAATATCAGTCTTTCATAGTGGTAAAATTTTAAGAAAAATAGTCTTTTATTGTATTGTATAGTTACTTTCAAAATTTTATTAATTAAAATATAATTACTTACCTGATATTAAAGTCACTTTAAGAGTGAAAGTGATGTCTAATAATAAATAGATCAGAAAATTTAATTAATCTTGTTTATTTAGTATCAATCTGTTTTTAATGTTGTGTAGAAAGTTACATTTTTAAAATTTTGCTAATTTTAATTTGTATTAATATATTTGCAATAAAACAGTAAATATATCACTTAACACTCAATACCCTGAGTACATACTTTATTATAATTTTAAAGTTATTAGATTTATATGTTACACATTGTTTTCATCCCATAATTGACTGGACTCTTCCTTATAACACAAGTCCATAATTCTTACTTTTTTTACACAGGAAAAAAAAAAACTTCTAATGTTTAAAGCCTTTATTAAATCATATATCAAAAGGAAAGAAAAATAAAACAGTAGACATTTTCTAATATCCTTGACCAGAACTAATTAGCTCTCCCTTTTGTATTGAACAGATAGACTTTCCTCCTGACAGTTAAGGAATTCTTCACTATTAAACTTGGAATCTATAATAAAAATTTATTTCATTTTTCTTAGATTACCATAATGCTAAATTTACTTTCTATATTTATGCCATTACATTTATCTGAGTTGCACCAATCAAATCAAAGGTTTCAATCCCAGGGGCATATTCGGAGATTTCAAAGAAAACACTGACGTTTGTACCAGGATACATGAAAACATTCTCCCAGGAAACTAGGAACAAACTGGATAGCTGCATATGAAAACTGTGAATAGTTTTCCTGTGGTTCAGGCATCTGAATGTCATAAGAGTACATCAGGTCATTCTAAGAATCACATGAGATTAGAAGAAATGTACATTTTATCAACCACATGTATTCATTTTTGAAATATTATTTTTCATGATGTATGCATAATTAAGATAATTATATAGAGAGTTATCTGACTAATTCATTCATTAATATCAATTTGTTAGCCATAGTTTAATCACCAAATAGAGGTACTGGGAAGAAATATGGCAAATTTTATCAGAATAAAAGAGAAGGATATGAAGTATACAGAATAAAGAATAATTTTCAATGAGAAATCTAGTTTTTAGTCAATGCTGTTGAAGAAATTAAACAATTTTGATTATATTTCTATTTTAAATTATTACAACATAAGTACATTTTTCTCCAAATGTATTTATTCTCTTATGTTTTGAACCAAATTTTAATGCAGTCTTATTTACTAATGTCTCATAATATATACAGAATTATTATTGCACAAATCATTATGAAAAACCTAAAAATTTTGTACGTATAAATACAAATACATAGATAAACATATGTAAAATATGTATACATATATACACACACACACACATATAGGTAAGCTTCAATATTTGGGGTCATAGGAACTTCTGTGTTTTTTCAAATCAAAATTAGCATTAATCTTCACACTTGTATTTTTTGATACAAACTAAATAACTGTGAATCCAGAATTTTGCATATTCATCACTGATACAAGAGAAAAGGGCAAAATGTGAATAATCTGATTTTTTTAAGTCTATGCCACTTCTGAAATTTTGTTATGTGACTTTTCTTCTATTTTCTTTAACTGACTTTAGTGCAACTGAAACCTGTTTTGACCTAAGTTAACCTATTCAAATACACATGATCTGAAACCTGTCATCTCCATCTCTCTGTAGTCTACCATGTCCCAGCTTTACCGCCCCGAATTCTGCTTTAATTTAAAATTTATAATTAAGAGTTTAGTGAATTATTCCATCTACTGTGCCTGGTACTGGGTGTTGGATGGTATTCTTAATATTCACATAAATAACTCCATGATTCCCAAAGAAATATGCTTTGATTCAACATTTTTAACACTAGATTTTATTTGTTCTATCATTTAAAAAATGTCTCATACTTGACTGAAAGCTCTAGAATTCACAGGTTTGATTTTTAAAAAAACAACCCTGAATTTATTTTAAATTTACAAAGCTTTATTACCACCTTGTCACTACCCTCAGTGACATCTGACAAGATAATTATGATCAATGCATCAGCGAAGAGAAAACAAAGTTTTAATAGACTTGCATCCTTAATCAAAATCAAATGTTGCTTCTATTTACATAGTTTTCAAAAAAAAAAAAGCTTGAAGGAATATATAAACTAAATCAAATGCAATGTTGGTAATTGGGAAATAGAATGAAAAGTGTTTGAAGCTATAAGAAGCATCTTTAATTTTTTTGCAAATACAGAATTAATATTACAGTACTTCCTTGCAATACCTAATACTGAACATTAGGTAGATTGTGAAAATCGTAACACAACATTTATTGAAAGCTTATTACATGCCAGGCATTTTGTTCAGGACTAAATTTATATTACTAAAATACTATTAAACTCTATGTAGGTCACTGTGGTTATGTGTACTTTAGAGAGAAATGTATTGGGCTTAGAAGGAAAGGTTGCTTAAATACACAAAAGTTGTAAATTCGGATTTTATTTTAGGCATATGATTATAAAGCCAGACATCATTATGAGTACTTGCTCTACTATTATTAACTAATATCTATTTATTCTGCCTTGATATTCTTAATAGTAAAGAAATCCCATTTAGCTGAAATTCTATTTTCTTATTTGTAGGAGAAAAAGTAAATTCAGAAGATGAGAAAAAACACATTATGTGGAAAGCTTACTTCAATAACTTTCTCCTTTATCAGCTATCAAGTTAATCCTGACATGGTGTCTGATTTTTCTAGGGAGTCTGGCAAAGAGGATTTTCCTTTCATACCTAATGCCATTGACCTGCTTTGTTGCTTGGCTTTTTTCCTCCTTAGCAATGTGGTAGTCATGTGGAGAGAAGTCATACTAAAGATTAATATTAGATTCCCCAACTTGACCTTAGTTGCAAAATAAGAGATGATCTTAAATAAAGGAAAATACAGTGGAAGTGACTGTATAAGTTTGGAAGTTTCCCCACTAAATTTCATAAGGACATTAAACCAATGAAAAGAGGATGAAAATACAGATTATAGTGTGAGAAAATATACAAATTCACGTACTTCGGATAAGAATAGAATCTTAGCATTTTTAAAATCTTGATAATTCTAAGTTAAAATATTAATTTTCTCTGTCTATAAAATTTATTTATTCTATATATTTCTTGAAAAACACCATATTAGATTATCAAAAAACACAAATATAAAAATTTATCCCTATATGTGTTTTTTTGGGAGGAATACAATTCAACATTTAAAAGAATGGAAATGTTCAGATTAAATGCTTAAGAAACCTGTGTTAGCAGAGCTATATCACACCATAGTTATTCTTCTAGAAAAATGTGACTGGAGATTTGATGGCCTATATAAAATGCAATTTAAAGTGAAATTGCCTCTGGAAATAACAGAATAACTTTTATCAGCCCAACTCTCTTGTAGAGAACAACAATAAAACTCAATAAAACACAAAATCAACTACCCAAACAGAAACAGCTACTTGAACACGTCAGGGAAACACAATACTACTAGAAATGAAGTCTACATCCCAGGAAAGACAGGAAGCACATTAAAGTGAAACTACATTTACACCTTGTCCACTCAAGACATTTTCTAAGTCATTGTACTGGGGACAGAGACAAGGCAGAAAGAGGTTACTCAGAGTTTTCTGGGCTGGACAGACAGGGATTAGACTTCTGCATTCCAAAGAAGTTGGCCTGGGTGGCCAATACACTGTATAGGAAGAAGTCACAGAATATCCATGAACATTCTGCCTGCAATTCGTGGTAATTGCCAATGTTAATGTTTTGTGTGAACTGAAACAAATATAAGAAAGGAGAGTTGAGGAGCCAAGTGTCTTAATGGAAATTCATAAATGCCCAAAAGCTTGTAATCAAAGTCGAATCTGAAAAAGTAGATAGCTGTAGTTAGCATTCCATCCTTTGAAATGAGATCCCTTCAATCCTATGTCTTAGAAATAAAGGCAAACCAGTGAAAGAATATCTCTCAAAAAAAAATTAAACTTTGCCTTGATTGGAATAATATAGCTCCATATGAAAGTTCTTTCTGGAAGAAAATACCATCATTTAACACCTTAATAATTTTTCATATATAATGTTTAAATACTTTTTTTAGAAAAAAATATCCCATCACAAAAAATAACCAAAATCCAAAGAATAGGTAGGAAAAAATGATATAAAACCATAGATGATGCTGATATTCTGTATCAGACTACAGTAGTTTTAAGCAGCTATGCATGAGGACTGAGAATGTAGTTCGATGGTATGCTTAGCAAGAGCAGAGATCTAGGTTTAATCCCTAAAATGCAAAATAAACAAAAAAAATCCCTACATACTCCATTTTGATATGTTCAAGAAAACTGATAAGATGGAAAATTTAACTAGAAGACGTGAATCTATAAAAGGGAATCAAATAGAATCTAAAACTGGCATATAGACTTAAATTTTGAGTTTAGGAGGTATGTTTGATAACAAATAGGAAAAGAAAATTACTGACTTGGAAGAGCTCAGAAAAATAACCAAATTGACATACAGTAAAATAAAAATTCTAAAAGATGAAAAACATAAAAGGGAAAAAAGGGAAAAATGAATAAATGGCCCAATATACATGGAAATTAGAGTTCAAGAATGAAAAGAGGGCTGGGGATGTGGCTCAAGCTGTATGGCGCTCGCCTGGCATGCATGCAGCCCGGGTTCGATCCTCAGCTCCACATACAAATAAAATGTTGTGTCCACCGAAAAACTAAAAAATAAATATTAAATTATTTCTCTCTCTCTCTCTCTCTCTCTCTCTCTCTCTCTCTAAAGAAAAAGAATGAAAAGAGAAATGAAGCAAAATTGTGTAAATATTTAGCTTAGATCTTCCAAAGAGATTTGCAAAAGTACTTCAAACCAAGTAATTAAGGTTTATTGCACATTTTATTTATTTATTTATTTATTTTTACACAGGGGTTTGAACTTGGGGTCACTCAGCCACTAAGCCACATCTGCAGCCCTACTTATGTATTGTTTTTATTTAGACAGAATCTCACTGAGTTGCTTAGCACTTCCCATTGTTGAGACTGGCTTTGAACTTGAAATCTTCCTGACTCAGCCTCCTGAACTGCTGAGATTACAAGCATAGGCCACTGTGTCTGGCTGGTCACACATTTTAAACAGTATAAACTCAAAGAAATAAGATTTTAAAAATCACAATAAAATTGTGAGATGGTGAACCATTGAAGGTTTTCTGTACATTTATACAGCTGTTGTTTGGACAACTGCTAATGGAGGGAGAAAATGGGAGGAAGGAAACCATTTCAAAAATTGCTACGGTCCAGGTAAGGGATATTATTATGGTAACAATAAAGATAGCTAGACTGCAGATATAGTGGGAAGATAAATCTAAAATATCTGTATAAATATTAGATGTGAGTGAAAAAGAATTACCTAAGAGAAAACCAAGAATTTTGTCTTGAGAATTACAATAATTTTAAAGTAAACTGAAGGGAAAACATTCAAGTTTCCTTTTGGATATTCTAAGTGTAAGAGATGTACTAGCCTTACTTTTTAGTTCAGTTAATAAGCCTTGAGCTCCACCACTATGCCCAATAATTTTCTGGGTGTTAGGAGTAAAGTGAGTTATGGGATAGATAAGGTCTGTGCCCTTACTGAACTTCCTAAGCAGAGAGACCTATAAGTATATAAGTAAAAAAGTTGAAAACAAATTGGGCAAAGAGCATTGGAGATATGAGATCATCTTTACGTTGATTAAGTCTGATTCATGAGAATGAGTTACCATTTAATTTACTTTTTATAATTGATGTTTTTTTACTCTTTTTATTTTCCTATATATAACAAAGCTATTTCTGAAACATAAAAGAATCAGGTACTGTAGAGATAATTCTGATCCCCTTCTGACAAATTCCCCATATTCTCAACTGCATTATTAAAGCCACTGTTTTTCTATTTACTTCTTCCTTGAAGTTTCTCTGTATCAAATTTGATGATTGTCCACAGCTCTATAGGATGCAAACACAAACTCTAAGATATCACCATTTACCATAAATTCATTTGCTACAGAGCTGTGTGTTGAGAGTCGGCCCCATTTAACTTCCTAATTTCCACATTGAGGCACTAGGAAGACCGTTGTGATTGAGCTATTAAAACATAAGACAATATAAAAATTAAAAGATCTAAAAAAATAGACTTTTAATACTTTCTAGTATTTTGACAATAATTGTGTTGTAATTCTACTTTTTCAAAAGGTTATTTTGTAGATTCATTTTAATAATTAAACTTTATGGGCTGGGGATGTGGCTCAAGTGGTAGCGTGCTCGCCTGGCATGTGTGCGGCCCAGGTTTGATCCTCAGCACCACATACAAACAAAGATGTTGTGTCTGCCAAATCCTAAAAACTAAATACTAAAATTCTTTCTCTCTCTCCCTCTCACTCTCTCTTTAAAAAAAAATAATAAACTTTATGTTTTTATTTATATGGCTGAAATAATTTATTAATACCTTTAGTATATTCATGTTTATTATTTTAACCTCATAATTTTCTTAGTTTGTTTTATTGACTATATCAGTTCAAAGTGTAGAAGACAACTTACATATATAAGTAAAAATCTACAAATCCATCACATTCACAGAGATTGTTTATTTTTATCTTTATTAAAAGAAAGGTTCATTTAATAAAAGTAAAACCATACAAAACAAAAATATACACTATTCTTTGTGTAAATGGGTTATTTATATAAAATAGCAACCATATTACTGATAATCTTGCTTGTAAGTACAGAGATTTAGTCTTCTTGGGGAGAAATAAAGTATTATTGGGGATATAGGATATGTTCCAGAAAATGTTTCTTCAGTGGTTATCACAATGCCCAGCTCATGCTATAATGTATTCCCCCTCAAATAGTAAACATTATTCATCAACATTTTCCTAAGAAAATTTCATAATAATCCATAAAACATAAATGTGATCTGTGTATGTCTATACTTTAAGCATGTCCTCCTACCTGTCAACATTATGTGACTCATAAGTAACAGGGTCTACACTGAGGAGGGTTCAATATGAGGCAGCAAGAAACGTTAGGATGCTCGGTTAAAACACATGTTGTCTTAAAAGTATAAATTGAAAAGTTAATTATTAAGTGGAAATTTTTAAACCTCTTTCAATATCTTATTACTAAAAAGAAAAGTCAGAGCACTAATCGCTAGGATATATAAATAACTCAAAAAACTTAACACCAAAAAAAATAATAACTGATCAATAAATGGGCCAAGAAACTGACTCAGAAGATGATAAACAATCAATCAACAAATATATGAAAAAATGTTCATTATCAGTAGCAATTAGAGAAATGAAAATTAGAACAACTCCAAGATTTTATCTCACTCCAGTCAGAATGTCAGCTATTAAGAACACAAACAACAATAATTGTTCACAAGGACATGGAGAAATAGGCACACTCATACACTGCTGGTGGGACTGCAAATTGGTACAGCCAATATGGAAAACAGCATGGAGATTCCTTGGAAGCTGTGAATGGAAACACCATTTGACCCAGCTATCTCCCTCCTTGCTCTATACCCAAAGGACTTTAAAAAAGTATACTACTGTGACACAGCCACATCAATGTTTATAGCAGCACAATTCACAATAGCTTAACCATAGAATCAATCTAGATGCCCCTCAGTAGATGAATGGATAAATAAAATGTGGTTTATATACACAATAGAATATTACTCAGCAATAAAAGAGAATAAAATCATGGCATTTTCAGGTAAATGGATGGAGAATATAATGCTAAGAGAAATTAGACATTCCCCCAAAACCAAATGCCAAATGTTTTCTGATATAAAGATGGTGATTCATAATGGGGATTAGGGGAGCATGGGAGGAATAGACAAACTTTAGATAGGGCAAAGGGGAAGGAGGGGAAGGGAGGAAGCATGGGGGTAGGAAAGATGGTGGAATGAGATGGAAATCATTACCCTAAGTACATGAATAAGGACACAAATGGTGTGACTCTACTTTGTGTACAACCAGAGATATTAAAAATCATGCTATATGTGTGTAATATGAATTGAATTGCATTCTGTTGTCATATATAACAAATTAGAATAAATAAAATAAAATAAAAAATAAGTGCTTTAGAAAGCAAGTAATGCTTATCTTCCACCTATCTAGATTTACCTCTTCTCCGGTAAACTGGGGGCATCAGTCAACTCAGAAGCTCAACTTAAAATTAATTCTTCCTTCTTCTGCATAAGTAGAACACATGTCATAGATAGGACTGGAAAGAGTAGGAGGGGTGAAGGGAGACAAGAGATTGTCGCGAGAGTATATTACTTTTCTCATCTCCCATTGCTACTCAAAACTGTCTCTATACCTCTAAACAGAATGGTGTTAGAAACAAAATAAGCAGATAAGCATAAGAAAGCAATGCTGAGGCTCATGAAGCTAAGGACTTCATGTTTACTAATGAGATTCTTAAAGCAGATGGTGATAACTAAGTTGAATGAAAGCAGCATTGGGTTACTCACCAAAATTGACCCAGAATCACCAAAGCTTCCCAGACCCTCTGAGTAAGGAAGATCTCACAAGCTCTTTAGCAGGGCAGAAGTGAGATTTCTACTTTATAAGTCACTGTATACAACTGTGTCTACAGTGTGTGTGTGTGTGTGTGTGTGTGTGTGTGTGTGTGTGTGTGTATAATTCTGATTCTCTTTATGTAGTTTTAATTTTTATCAAATATTCAAAAATACTTTCAAAAATTATTATAAATACAAAAATCAAGGAAAACTACATAACTATAACTAAAAATATTGTGGAACCTCTTGTAACCATGTTACATTATGGAGCTTGTGACCACAGAACAGGGGTGATTCTCTTCCTGACAGGCTTTAAATTAATTAATGGTTCTTTCAAAAAGACATTGAGCTAATGACTCGTGAATTCATAAGAAAACATTAGTCAGATCCTTTCTTCTTGAAATAATATGAAGTGATAAATATTTATTTCTTCATTAATTTTTAGTCTGTTTTGATCAAACTGCATTCCTACTCGTATGGACACTCATATGAATGTTCTTTGAGGGGTTTGTTACTGCAATAACAACAATACTTCTGCATTAAGCAATACTTCTCAAAGGTGTGCTGAAATGTCAGGTAAATAGCTTTCATTACAGAACATCCATGACAGAACACTGTATTTAGAAATATTCCTTTTTTCTGCGTGTCTTCTATAGACCCATACTCATTGACTCAAACGTTAGCCTTCTCTTGAAAATATTTTTATTTCTAAATGTTCTGTGTATCTTTAAATTTACATGAAATCCTGTTTCATTCTTCTATTTTTACATTCACCAATTCAGCATTGGCATTTTGCATCATCGTAATTTAATCAATGTGACTGATTTTCTATAAATTTACTCAGAAAATAGATATAATACTCTTTAGTCTCTAAATTCTGTATCTTCATAGATTCAATAATTAGTGTAAGGCACCATGGCAAGTACTTCTGAACCCAAGTTCAAAACAGCAACTATTTAGAGCTGCTTTCTTAGGAGAGATCTTTTCAGAAAGGATAAATGAAATACTATTGGAAAACTGGCATAATTTTTAGTGAGTTTATAAAGAATAAATTATTTTATATTTTGGATTTTTTGAGGTACAAATATATATGTATCCACATATATGTAAAATCTGTTTTTAGTATAAAAGTTAAAAAACAAATTTTCTATAAAGCTAAGAAAGTCATGATTCCTCTCTCTTACTTTTTGTTTCACAATTTCTTAATTCTCTTTAATTACCTTTTTCATTTTTCATTGTCTATCACAAGGAAATTTTAAGAGTCAGACAGTTCCTCCCACACATTCCCTTTTCCCCTCTCTTTCAAAAATAACTTTTTTAAGGATCAATCTTTTGGTTTTCCCTTTTCCTCTCAGAAGTAAACTTACTTTATCACTATGTCTTTTGTTTTAAATAAAATGGAGAATAGCTGGAATTAACCAGATCCACCTCAAATCTGTAATATGATAACATTACATTTGGAATATTAGAAAATTGAAGGGTTAGAGTGTAACCCTTCTTTATCTTTTTGAGTGCACTTACCAATAGCTGTAAATATTTTTTTCTTTTAATTTAAGTGGAAGAACACAATCCTCAACCCAGTGAATGTATAACATGTTTCCTTGTTTCTTCTCCCTGTTTTGACAAGTTTAAAACCTGAAATTTGTTAGGAAGAAAATAGGAAAATTAAGGAAAAACAAAACATGAAAGACATCATGATATTATGATAAATCAGTAGGAAAACTCCCCTTATTAGGCAAGAATATAGAATTGCAGTAAGCGATAGTAGCACTGTGGAACTCTTGCACCAAGTGCAGTCAGATATCTAGAACAGCAGGTTCTCTTTATGAGAGAACTAGAGTGATATGTGTCTTGGGAAGGGGAGTTTGATAAGGAATCAGGTGGTATCTTATTAAAAAATAAAAAGTCAACTTTGCAAGAAGAGAGCAATATGAGTCAATTAGAATAAAATAATAGAAATAAGAAAGTAGTTTGGCTTCTAAAACTGAAGCAAAATGCAACAATGTAGTCACCACATTGTTACAAGCTCACAAGATGACAAAATGATGAAAACTGGCCTTTAGTTTTGTGGACTTGTGATCAGGCAGCACTATTTACTTGGATTACTCTAACTCTCAAAAAAAATTCATAGCCTAGAGTGGGTCTGTCTACTCTGGCAGGTATTGGCTTAATCATAGGAAATACCTGCAGTACCTGAAAGCCAGACAACATTACAAAGATGTTTGTCCATTGAGGGCATACATTTCTTCTTATAACTCATGATCATGGGAGTTTAGGCTATTTTTCAATTTACTTTTTATGAGTTATTCTCAAATTTTTTTATATAGCTATTTATTCTCTGGTCAAAATTTCTACATCTTGTATTTTTTCACTAAGATTTTTTTCCCTTCTGAATCTACAGAAGATTGTTGTAAATTTGTTCAATATTTTCCTCAACTTTGTTATTATAAATACAGAATAACTTAAACTTCTATCCCACACCAGGGAGAACTGCTCTACATGCAGAGACAGTAGTATGTGTATATTTTATTTCTCTGTGTATTTAATTTATATCTTGTACATTTAATTGGAAGTTACTTTTAATCCTACAAAAATTAAGATAAACTATTTTGTAGTTATTGCAAGTGTTTTAAGAGAGTTTGCTATGTTTTCTGCCAAAAAAAATATGTGGAGTTACATTGTTTAAAACAAACACAAAACAGACTACAATGTTATTTATTATCCTTAATCATGACTACTGAAATATGCAAAATTATTGGTTGTTAATTAAACATAAAAAGTATTGGTTGATAATTAAACATAAAAATTATAGGTGTAATGTTTTGGTTAGTGGAAGTATCAATGAAAATCACTGAACTTTATATTCATTTCTTCATCTCACTAATGTTCATGAAATAAAAAGTTTTGGTCTCTTCATCTGGACATGCATGTGTAACACCATCTGGAAACTGCTATGTTATTTGTACAAACTATTGCAATTTCTCCAAGATAAGTAAATATTTAATAACATAGCAGAACACTTATAATCAAATTAATTGTGATGGAGAAATAACAAATAAACAATCATCATGAGTTATTAAAGAGATATATTTAAAAATTTTTAAATAACTCTAAATCAACCTGCAGGCTTGGTACCTACATAAAAACAGAAAAATCCAAGAGTAAATGTTCAGATTCATAAGATTTCCATATGGGCCATGATAAAAGGAACTATAAAAATTATAAGACCTAATTTTTAAACAGAAATGCAATGAATATTTAATTCCATAACTTGTTTCTTAGTTGAAAAGACAGATGTGGAAACTCAAAAATTTTGACTTGATATTTTGGCAAAATCACAGTCATTCTGTACTTGCATGATATTTCAGGATAGAGTAACTAATCCTGCTTTATTTTAGCTGGCATATTTTGTTTAATTTTGACTTGTATGAATTGAAATTCAATTTTTCTAATCATAATCATTGCAGTATATCTGAGTTTATTTTATATATTATGCACTCATACAAATCCACACATGTACCTGAAGTGTTTACTTGAATGGGCAAATCGTGACAACATGATGATGAAAATTAAATAAATCTGTAAAGAAAATCATCTAATATTTATTTTACTCACATTATAAAACTAGATGTTTAAGATATGTGCAATATTTATTTTGTGATCAAAAATTTGCTCACATTTATTTTTGTTATTTTGGTAGAATATATATATATAATAAAATCTTATATAATATAATATAATATAATATATAATCTTTTAAACTATTTAGAACTTTAATTTCTATTCTTTTTGATCCAAATTTTATCAATAGTTTCTCAAGTTTATATTTTATCTCCTTGTGAATATTTAGGATAGCAAGAGATTATTCAGTTCATTGCATAATGAGAAAATAAAGTTCATTGATGATTTATAGAAGGAGCCTATTTATTACAACCTCCTAGCGTTTTTACTTGGGCTTTAAAGTGAAGAAAAACTACTGTTAGAATTGAAGTACTAGAGTATTAAATTTAAATATTAATCTTTGTTGAAACATATTCCTATTTTGAATGATATACTCAGTATAGGCATACATAGGTATTACAACAGCAGATGTTGACAAGAATACTATGTTGCAAAATATGTTAGATGGTAATTTTTTTAAAAAAAAGAGCTGCATTGGCGTCTGGAAAAAAAAAGTTAATAATCTGTCAGGAACATGTAACATGACCAGAATCTAATTAGTGGCAGTCTAAATAGACTATTCTTTCAATTTTTATGAAGTAGATCTCAGTTATATTTAAAATAATAGAGGATGGGTCATTGGGGAGAATATTTATATTAAAATGTGAAACTTTTCATTCTTTTAAGAAGTATACATGAACACTTGAGATAATATTTATTAAATTATGCAAAACTTTGAATTTTCTTCAAAGTTATTTTAATGTTATTGATAACTATGATATGCATAGAAGTGATGAGACTAAACTGTAATTGTTGAATGGCAAAAGGTACCTGAAGGGATATTTATTATTTGACAGATACGTAACAAAAATGCTATCTGGAAAATAAAAAGGGGTGCTTTAACACATGTTTATAAGGTAGTTTCCTAACCTCAGAAATATTTATAAATCATATAAAGGATTTATATGAGTTTTATATAATTATTATATATGATATATTATTATATATTATAATTATATAATTTTTATATACTTTATATAATTATTTTTTATATAAAGGATTTATATGATCTTTATTATTAGGTCCAAGAAAAGTGAGTATTCTGCCAAAATACGATGTGCCAGGCAAGCATATTTCATTACCAACACTATATTTCATTACCAACACTATAGATTAGATTACAACAAATTGCACTACAAAATGAGAACTAGACCAGAGAGAACTACCAGGAATGTATACAACATAGAGACTGCAGCCATAGTGGATGTGTCTGTGATGGAAAGAGCTTTCATATGATCATGTACATTTTGAGTGCAGAATTATCAGTGGATACACCTAAAAATTATGAGACCCCTGTTACACTACTGACACAAATCTGGGCAATATCTGTCCTGTTGCTTGCTTACAATTAAGTAAATTTGTTGGCAGTGGGCCATAAATTGTCCAATAAGAGTAAGTCTTAATCTGAACCTGAAACCCCTGCTATTGGTTGAGAATAGTGAGTGGTGTTAGAAACAAGGTGCATTACAGATCCATGACATAACAAGTAAGATAGCAAAGTCATTGGAGGCTAAAATAAAGGCTGAAAGGTAAGTCTGGGGAAATTGATGCAGCGCTTGCCAAACAAACACTCAAGAATGAGCATCCTGCCCTGCGTGGTGACACAACCTGTAATCCCAGCTGCTTGGGAGGCTGAGGCAGGAGGAACATAAATTCAAAGCCAGCCTCAGTAACAGTGAGAAGGTAAGCAACTCAGTGAGACCCTGTCTCCAAATAAAATACAAAACACTGGCTGGGCATGTGGCTCAGTGTTGGAGTGCCCCTAAATTCAATCCCTGGTACCCTCACCACAAGAAATGAACAACCCATGTCCAATCATCCGGTAGAAGGAATTTGAGAGGAAAGTTTTGAACCCTGAGGGACTATATAAATGACTGGCCTTGCCATATCTGTACTACTTCATAAGGATTTGCTTCTTCTCACACAGCTTTGCCATTCATAAAAACAGATTTTTGACTTTCATTTATTAAGAAATTCCAATCATCTTATGGAATTAATTTATTTTTATATCTAGGAAATCTTCAATTTGTTAATGAGTTAAAACATTGATGATCTGTAGTATATTCATCACTTTTAGATTAGAAATTGCATTATCTTTTGAAAAATTCTAAAGAAGTTCAATTCCCAGAGGTAGAGAGTTTTACTGCTTTTATATTTCAAATTAATTACCCATATAGACTCCCCACTGATGAGCTTTGCTGGGGTATAAGTTATAAAATCAAGTTAATTAATTTTAAATGTATAGTTTATTAAGGCTCTCTCTCTCTCTCTCTCTCTCTCACACACACACACACACACACACACACACACACACACACACATACATTAAGTAACCACTACAACAATCTAAAATATTTGTATTGGGCTGGGGATGTGGCTCAAGCGGTAGCGTGCTCGCCTGGCATGCGTGAGACCCGGGTTCGATCCTCAGCACCACATACTAACAAAGATGTTGTGTCCGCCGAGAACTAAAAAATAAATATTAAAAATTCTCTCTCTCTCCTCTCTACCTTCTCTTTAAAAAAAAATAAATAAAATAAAATATTTGTATCCACTTGAAATTTTTCATAATGTCTCTTCATTGTCAACTAACTTCCTCCAACATCACCACTGACAACCACTAACTTTGTCATTCTAAGTTATCTTTATCTAGAACTTCATATAGATGAGGTCATGCAACATGTTGTTTTTTGTGGTTGGCTTCTTAGTATTATGTTATTTAAATTAATCCAAGTTTATAAGCATATTTCTATTCAATTCCTCTTTATCGCTGAATAGCACACTTCTATATGAATGTGCTAAAATTTGCTCAGTCATTAACTAATTAATGGGCATTTGTGTAAAGAGTTTATGGTTATTATAAATAAAGCAAGTGTGTTCAAGAATTTGGCTAAATATGTTTTATTACTTTTGTATAAACAACCAGGAAAGTATGGAGTGCTGAATTCTTGATATATATATATATATATATATATATATATATATATATATATATATATATATATCAAGAATTGAAAAGTTAATTTCAAAAGAGCTTTACTATTTAGATTTCTAAATGCAATTTGTGACAGTATAAGCTATTCCATATCCATGCCAAATTTGACCTTTTGAACTTTTGTATTTTATCTTTACTATAAAGTATATAATGTTCTCCCATTTTTTAATTTGAATTTTTCAACAATTAATGGTGTTGAGAGCCACAGTTTAGTCAGAATGACACCTGGCATTTTGCTAGAGGGAATGGTTGAAAGGTGACCTTGCTCCAGGGATTAGGGCAGATCCTGCTGGGATTAGGAGGGATTCTGCTGCCTAGGGCACCCACTACTTTGAGTTCCCATTGAGTTCTCCAGGGGTTCTGATAGAATTGGCCTGTGGAGCCAGGTGGAAGGAGTGTGTTCCTGGGAAGTGTGTGTAGAGTGCAGGTGAGAGTTTGGGACTAAAGAGTCACTGTTTGAACCTACAAGGCGAGGTGGCAGCTCCGCTATTTTGTGCCCAGCCAGACTGGGGCATAATGGGGTTGAGTATTTTTAATATAATTATTTTCCATTTTCATATTTTCTCTGGTGAAGTGGTTCAACTCTTTTGTGCATTTTAAACAACTGCTATTTCATATCACTGTATTTTAAAAGTTCACAGCAACATTTTCAGACTTTTTATATACATATTTTCTCACAATCTGTGACTTTTGATTTTTTTGCTTAGCTAAGGAGAATATGCTTAATATTTTCATGAAGTCAAACTAACACTTTTATTTCTTAATTCTTAGTTTTTGTGTCTCACCTAGTAAATATGAATAACCCATGGAAATAAATATTTGTATGGTGCTTTTAAAATGTTTTATAGATTTAGCTCATAGATTTACATTTATGACTAATTTTCACTTATTTTATATGATGTGAAATAAGGGTGAAACTCATTTTTATTAACATTAATATTCCTATGTTCTAGCACAATTTTTTAAAAGTAAAAACTTTATTTTACTTTAATTTTTGGTACCATTATTAAAATAATAATTTATATTTTTCAGTTATATGTTTTCCCATTGATATATATAGTATATACTGAATATCTTTTTAAAAATATTTATTTATTTTTATAAACTATTTATTTATTCATTTTTAAACTATTTATTAGTTTTAGGTGGATACAATATCTTTATTTTTTATTTCTATATGGTGCTGAGGATCAAATCCAGTGCCTCATGCATGCTAGGCAAGCATTATACCACTGAGCCACAGTGCAAACCCTAAACTGAATGTTTTATGCTCATGTTTCCTTGTTGTGATAAAGGAAGTCTCATGTTAAGGCTGAAAAATCATGTAATGACAGTTACACTGTGTGGGTTTTTTATTTGTTTATTTGGTTTGAGGTGGTTTTGAATAGTTTAAATAGCTCATACCTTCTCATAATTTGGGGTCAGTTTTTGAGTGTGCACCAAAATATCTGCTTGACTTTTGACTGGAATTTATTGACTCTCTAGATAAATTTGGGGAAAATGGACATATTTCCAATACTTTAATGAGCTCCTTCTTGTCCTTCTTGTATACTTACCCCCTATTTTAAACCCTTTCAAATGCCAGTTTTCTTCTAAAATTTTGCCATTTGGTGAATATTATGTAAATGGAATCATAAAGAGTGTGATCTTTAAAATGAAATGAATAGTTTGGCTTTTTCATTCACCAAAATTACCTGATAGTCGTCACCCAAGTTGTTGTGAGAATCAGTAATCTGTTGCTGACATTAAATATTGATGGAACAATCAACCACCATCTGCACTGCTACCTCCATTGCTGCATTGCAGCCTCTGATTCTGCTCCTGCCAGTCTGAGATTGCCTCGAGGTCTTCTTTCTGGGCTGCTGCAAAAGTCACTGCCCTGCCCAAAGATCTTTTCTCTGAGCATGGCCTCAGTAACTTCAGACATAAATTCCTTGAATTCTGTCATTACCTCTGTGGTCATTGCCATTGAACTAGAGGTCTCCTGTCAATCAAACATGGCCTGCACTGCTGCCACCTTTGCTGCTGCCTCTGATTCTGCTGTTGACAGCCTGAGATCCCCTGGAGGTCTTCTTTCTGGGTGCTGCTGCCCCAGAAGAAACCACTTCCCTCGATGAAACTGAGGCCAGCACTGTTGCTGACTCTTGGAGATCGCCTGGAGACTATGTCCCCATGTCTGCAGTTGTAGCTGCCACTGCAGCTACCACTACTGATGACCTGCTGCCTGCTGCCAACAACCACCGCCACTACTACTGCTACCACAGCCCCTGGAGAGACTCCAGGTTTGGTTGCAGGTAACTGCACACATTCTGGAACACCAGCCAGGGCGAGGGTGGGGGTGCCAGCACAAAAGCCTCTGTCTATGGACTCCATCTGTAACCTACAGGTCTAATTTGTGGGTGGGGGACTCCAGCTGCAACCTGAAGATCCATTTTGGGGATGCTGGCAGGTTTGGAGGAGCCTGGAGACTTTCTCCTGAGAGTGCTGGTGACCATTGTAATGCTGCTACATTTGGGATTGCTCCTTGGCATGTATGTATCCCTAGTGGTCTCTCTGCAAGTAGGAGCAGCATTGAGATCTGAGACTATAGCATGGCTGATCTTGAAGTATCTGAAGCCCAGATCTGTGGGATAGAGACTTGGTTTTCGAGGGCTGCTCTGGATTGATTATCCCAAGAGATGTCAGAGACAGGGCTGAGAAACTGTTGAACACTGACAAAGACATTTCTACTTTCCAGCAAGACTTATTTTATTTTTTGATTCACTAATCTCTCTACTACATTTGGAGCAGGATTTTTTTTATGCATCAGTGTGTGGAGACAATGATATATCATTAGTGTTTTGCATTTTTGTTGTATTATGTATTTAATTTTTTGCTCTTTCTTCTTATTCTTCCTCTGTCTTGTCTATTTTCTTGGATTTTCTTTACAACTTTTCTCCAACCAACAGCCAAACTCTGTAAAATGCTCTTCCACTCTTCCTGTGAATTTTTATTTCTAGCTTCTATCTTCCTCCCTTGGGAATATTGTGTAATACACTACCTCTGTTCTCTCATCCACAATTTGAAATTGTAAATAATTCTAACAAATATTTTGTTTATACTATAGCTAGTTATTGAACTCATAATTTTGGTTCAATGCAAGAAAGCAGTAGATGACTTAGTGGGAGTTATCAAATTTAAGACTGTATATTGTGTTCAATGGGTGCTGTTGATATTGGTCTTACCAGTGAAGGCAAAGCACTAGAAACCTTCAGGGACACTATAAGTCTACAGGGTATTATGTATTCTGCCAAGGATCTATAGTTTTAGATGGGAAAATACAATAACAACATAAATAAACAAGGGAATAAAGCACTCCAAACAAACCAAGATATGTCAACAACAGAAGCCACTGATAATACAGTAGAAGAAATGTCCAAGAAGGAGTTCAGATTGTACATAGTTAAACTGATATGTGAATAGTATAGGAGTGAAATAAGAGTATAAAGAGTGAAATAAAAAAAATACAGGTGTGAAAGATCACTTCAATAAAGAGTTAGAGATTGTGAAACAAAACAAGCAGAAATCCTCAAAATGAAGGAATCAGTAAACCAAATTATAAATTCAATAGAAAATATCACCAACAGATTAGACCATTTGGAAGATAGAACCACAGACAATGAAGACAATGTATATAACCTTGAAAGTATAGTTGAACATGAGGAGAAGATGGTCAGGAACTATGAACAGAACATTTAAGAATTATGGAATAAAATGAAAGACCAAATTTAAGAGTTATTGGAATAGATGAAGGAGCAGAGATATAACCAAAGGAATGCACAATCTTTTCAATGATATAATAGCCAGAAATTTCCCAAACATAAAGAATGGAATGGAAAATCAAACACAAGATGCTTACAGGACCCCAAAAGTACAAAATTATAGTAAACCCACATGAAGGCACATTATAATGAGAATGACTAACACAGAGAATAAAGATTAAATCTTACAGGCTGTAAGACAATAAAATCAAATTACATATAAGGGGATACAAATTAGTATCTCAACTGATTTCTCAGCCCAGAGCTGCCCTCAAAGCTAGGAGGTCCTGGAATAATATAATTCAAGCTCTGAAAGAAAACAGATGCCAATAAATAATTTTATATCCATCAAAATTAAATTTACATTTGAAAATGAAATTAAAACATTCCATGATAAACAAAAATTAAAAGAATTCACAACTAGAAAGCCTACACTACAGAGCCTTCTCAACAAAATATTCCATGAGGATGAAGTGAAAAAAGAAAAAGTGAAAACCAGCAAAGAGAGGATCTACACTAAAGTGACATTCAACCAAATGAGAAACTAAGACAAATCAAAAACCAAAAATAAATCAAAATGACAGGGAATACAAATCATATCTCAAAAATAACCTTGATTGTTAATGGCCTAAATTCATCAATCAAAAGACATAGACTGGCAGATTAAATTCAAAAGCAAGACCCAACAATATGCTTTTTTCAACAATTTACCTCATGGACAAAGATCCTCAGGCTGAAGGTGAAAGAAGGGGGAAAAACTTATTGCTCATATGGATTGTGTAAACAAGCAGGGGTTTCCATTCTCATTTCAGATAAAGTATACTTCAAACAAAAGTTAATCAGAAGAGACAAAGAAGGATATTTTATGCTTCTTAAGGGAAGTATACATAGGCAGGACATAACAATTTTATAAATATATACGCAACAAACAGTGGAGCATCTAGGTATATCAAACAAACCCTTCTCAATTTCAAGAGTCAAATAGACCACAATACAATAATACCAGGTGACTGTAACACATCTATCTCACTATTGGACATATCTAAACAAAAACTAAATAAGGGAAACTATAGAACTAAATAATATAATCAATAATTTAGATTAACAGACATATATAGAATATTCCATCAAGAAGCAAATATACTTTCTTCTCAGAAGGAGCACTTGGCTCCTTCTCTAAAACAGACAATATCTTATGCCAAAAAACAAATCCTAGTAAATAAAAAGAGAGAGAGAGAGATAATACCCTGCATTCTATCAGACCACAAGGGAAAGAAATTAGAAATCAATGATAAAATAAAAAATACAAGCTACTGTAACAAATTGAGACTAAATAATACACAATTAAATGATGAATGGGTAGTAGAAGAAATCAAGGATGAAATAAAAAATCCTTAGAGGTTATGAGAACAATTATATAACATATCAAAATCTCAAGGACACTATGAAGGCAGTACTAAGAGTAAAGTTTATTGCATTGACTGCATTCAAAAAAGAATAAAAAGTCAACAAATAAAGACTTAATACCACATCTCAAAGCCATAGAAAAAGAAGGCAAAATCAACATAAAAAGCAGTAGAAAACAGGAAATAATTAAAATCAGAAATGAAAATGAAACAAAAACAACAAAAAAACTATTAAAAAATTGACAAAACAAAAAGTTAGTTCTTTGAAAAAATATCTAAAATAGATAAATCCCTGACCATGCTAACAAAGAGAAAAAGAGAGAAAACTCAAATTACTAAAATATAAGTTAAAGAAGAAAATATCACAACAGACATATCTGAAATGCAGAAGATAATTAGAAACGATTTTGAAAATCTGTGCTCTAATAAAATAGAAACTATCAAAGACATTGGCAAATTTCTAGAGACATGTGACTTACCCAAACTGAAAGAGGAAGTAATACATTATTTAAATAGATAAATTTCAAGTAATAAAATAGAAAATGCCATCAAAAGCTTTTCAACAAAGAAAAGCTAAGGACCAGATGGATTTTCAGCTGAGTTCTATAAGACTTTCAAAAAAGAATTAACACCAGTACTCCTCAAAGTACTCCATGAAATAGAAAATGAGGGAACCCTTCCAAACTCATTCTATGAGGCTAATATCACCCTCATAACAAAACCAGACACATCAAGGAAAGAAAACTTCAGACCAATATTTCTTATGAACATAGATGCAAAAATTATTTTTAAAATTCTGGGAAATCACATACAAAAACATATTTAAATAGATAGTGCACCACGTTCAAGTGGGATTCATCCCAGAGATGTAGGATTAGTTCAACATATGGAAATCAATAAACATAATACATAATATTAATAGACTTAAAAACAATAATTATATGATCATCTGAATAGATACAGGAAAAGGATTTGACAAAATATAGCACCCATTCATGTTCAAGGCACTAAAAAATCTAGGGATTATAGTAACATACCTCAATATTGTAAAAGCTATATACGCTAAATTCAAGGCGAGCATCATTCTAAATAGAGAAAAATTGAAAGCATTCCCTCTAAAAACTGGAACAAGACAAGGATGTCCTCTTTCACCATTTGTATTTAACATCAATTTTGAAACTCTAGCCAGAGCAATTAGACAAAAGACAGAAATTAAAGGGATACAAATAGGTAAAGAAAAACTCAAACTATCACTATTTAATGATGACATGATTCTTTATCTAGAAAATCCAAAAAAATGTCAGCAGGAAACTTCAAGATCTAATAAATGAATTCAGCAAAGTAGCAGGATATAAAAATCAACAACCATAAATCAAACACATTTCTATACCTCAGCAATGAATCCACTGAAAGAGAAATTAGAAAAAATACTCCATTCACAATAACCTATAAATAAATAAATAAATAAATAAATAAATAACCTGCAAATCAATCTAACAAAAGAGGTGAAAGACCTTTACAATGAAAACAATAGAATACTACAAAAAGAAAACCTCAGAAGATGGAAAGATCTCCCATGTTCCTGGATAGACTGAATTAATATTGTCAAAATGGCCATACTACCAAAAGTGTTGTAGAGATTTAATGTAATTCCTATTAAAATCCCAATGGCATTCTTCACAGAAATAGAAAGAGCAATCATGAAATTTATTTGGAAAAATAGAGACCCAGAATAGCTAAAGCAATCTGTAACAAGAAAAGTGAAGCAGGAGGCATCACAACACCAGACCTTATACTACAGAGCTACAAAATAAAAACAGAATGGTATTGGCACCAAAATACACTTGTAGAACAATGGCATAGAATAGAGGAAACAGAGACAAACCCATATAAACATGATTATGTTATACTAGACAAAGGTGACTAAAACATTCACTGAAGAAAGGACAACCTATTCAACAAATGGTGTGTGCAAAACTGAAAATCCATATGTAGCAAAATGAAATTAAATGTCTATCTCTCACCCTGCAAAAAATCAACTCAAAGTGAATCAAAGACTTAGACATGGAACAGAGACCCTATGCCTAATATAAGAAAAAATAGGCCCAAATCTTCACCATGTTGGCCTAAGATCTGATTTCCTTAACAAGACTCCTAAAGCGCAAGAAGTAAAATCAAGAATCAAGAAATGGAATGGATTCAAATTTAAAAGCTTCTTTTCAGCAAAGGAAACTGTTAATAAAGTGAGGAGAGAGCCTACAGATTGGGAGAAAATCTTTACAACATGCACCTCAAATAAAGCATTAATTTCTAGGATATATAAAGAACTCAAAAAACTTAACACCAAAAAAACAAATAATCCAATCAATAAATGGGCTAAGAAACTGAACAGACACGACATAGGAGAAGAAATACAATTGATCAACAAATGTATGAAAAAGTGTTCAATATCTCTAGCAACTAGAGAAATGCAAATCAAAACTACTCCAAGATTTCATCTCATTCCTGTCAGAATGGCAATCATCAAGAACACAGGCAACAATAAATGCTGTCGAGGATGTGGGGGAAAAGGAACACTCATACATTGCTGATGGGACTGCAAATTGTTATAGCCAATATGAAAAGCAGTATGGAGATTCCTTGGAAAGCTGTGAATGGAAATACCATTTGACTCACCTGTCTCACTCCTTGTTCTATACCCAAAGGCCTTAAAAACAGCATACTACAGGGACAGAACCACATCAATGTTTATAAAAGCTCAATTAACAATAGCTAGACTATGGAAACAACGTAGGTGTCCCTTAATAGATGAATGGATAAAGAAAATGTAGTATCTATACTCAATGGAATATTACTCAGCTTTAAAGAAGAGTGAAATTATTGCATTTGCCAGTAAATGGTTGGAGCTGGAGAATATCATGCTAAGCGAAATAAGCCGATCCCACAAAACCAAAGGCCAAATGTTTTCTCTAATACACAGATGCTAATTCACAATAAGGCAGCAGGGAGTGGGGGTGGCGGGGATTGTGATAAATAGCATTACCTAATATTAGGTAGATGGAAGTGATGGGAGGGAATATGAGGGGATGTAGGTATAGGAAAGATAGTAGAATGAAACAAACATAATTACTATATGCAAATATGTGACTGTATGACCAACATGATTCTGCAACTTGTATATTCAAAAAATGAGAATTTATATTCCATCTATGTATGATATATCAAAGTGCATAAATGCATTCTACTATCATGTATAACTAATTAAAACAAATAATTTTTTTTAAAAAAATGATGGAACTATGAGCCAAAGAATGTGAGGAGCCTCCTGTTGTTAAAAATTCTTCTGGATGACAGCAAAGAAACCCGTTCCTCAGCTCTACAACCTCAAAAATCCAAGAGCTCAGAGTCAACATCACTGTTGAAATCCAGCTTTTCTCCTTAGTGATAAATATGTCAGTCCAGACTCCTCAATATAGCATATCTGATGCTAATCAACTTTTATAGGCAAATTATAAATTATTTGTCAATGCAACTTTAAAACAATAAACAAAATTTAGATATTAAGATGACTTCAAATGGCCTCTAGTCTTGGAAAAAGTCATGGGATTTATATTGGACATAATGTTTTCTAAAAAATAGAGAAGAGTTATTGTTTCTGTTTAAAAAAATTATTGAAACACCATATGAAAGTTCTGAGTTCAAAACAGAACACATGAATCTCTTACTTTCTCTCATTACACACACACCCACACAGTATATGTAATGAAACATGTATCAATCTACAAATCATTCAATTGTTCTTATTCAATTTGTAACTAATTTAATTTATTTCAAATATTTAGATATGTTATTATGGTTAAATTAAGTATAGATTTTGCTTCTGTATATTAAATAATTAAAATATCAAAGAAAGGAAATAAAAAACAAAAGCTGTGAGAGAGCAAAAATGCACACATTTGTTGATGGAATATAACAGAGGGACCCCAAAATTCCTTTTATTTATAATTGAAAATTCCACGGATTTTGGATTAATACTTTCATAAAAATGAGAAATAATTTCAAAAATTCATACCTTTCTAAAATTTTCAGATTCTAACAATTTACAGATACAATAGAAACATGATCATGATTTTTTTGTTTTCCTGATTAACATAAATCATAAATAAATGAACATTTTCAAGTCAATGGTTGTTTTAAAAACAAGTAGAATATTGTTAGTTTCCACTGAAATTATATGCTTTAAATTAATCTTTAAATAGACACATATGCATATGTATGCACATAGGTACATGCGTGTGAAAGTATAAAAATTTTAAGTGCAATTCTGTGTATATAAATAGATAGCTTTGAAGAATTCATTTCTGCCATGCACAGCCAATCAATCTTTATTTAATAATAGGGAACACTATGTTCTTAATGACAATTTCTCTACAAGAATTGAGAAAGCTAACAGCTTAAATGTGACAAAAATATCACAAACTTGTTTTCATTTTTTTGTTATTCTTGTTATTGCTATACAACTTTTCTAATAATGTGAAATCTTTCATTTCTCAAGACAACTCAATCTTTCTGCTTATCACTTATTCTCATATAATTTGTGAGGGAATTATTTAGGAAAGCTTTGCAAACCCTTATAAAATATGCTCTTGACACAATGTCCTAGGAGGTAATCAGAAACAAATTTTACAAATATTTGAACAGGTGAATCCACAAATTATATTTTAGATGTGGCAAAGTCCTCTTTTGTTACCCTTCCAAACCTTTTTTCTAGAAATATTTCTGTTAATTGTTAATTGATTGTGAAAGAAAACAATGTACTATGTTTGCAGCAGGCAGTGAGGCAATATTCTGTCTTTTTTTTAGGGTCATAATTAGTGGAAGATGATCTTCAAAACACACTGTATTCAAGTATAATAATATGAATGTTGTGAGTATAACATTAGCTGTTATTTATTTAATAGCTATTATTTATGAAACCAATGGATATGTTCTTTCTGATCATTATATCTTATAATATTTATGGTAACCTTGTGAGGTATGTAATTTCTACCATCTTCATTGTCAAGAAGAAAAAATTGTGTTTTAAAAAGCTTAACAAATTTGCCAGCATATAGAAAGTAGTTCAATGCATAGATTAAAATTCGTATTTCTCTCATTCTAACATCAGATGACATCACTACATTTTTTTTCTATTAACAGAATTGCATATGGAATGGGTAATATTGCATAATATAATTGGTTGATAAATAAGAAAAATAAATTGTAGATAAACAGAACATTAATGAAGAAAGGTTACTAAAATGTCAAATGAAAAGTAATTAATGAAAAATAAACCCTATTAAATCATGATATTGAGTCAAATATCAATATTTATTTCTTCCTCTTTATTAAAATAATTTCCCTTACGAAGAATGAGGAATACTACTTATGGTTTGGATAAGTATTATTTGCAGTGCAACAACCTAGTTGTATTGAAGAAAAATATAGAAGGAGAAAAATTTGTTTCCAATAACATATTACTACCCATAGTTTTCATATTTTGCATGATGCCTTTACTTGCTGTGCTTTTTCACATATATTTTGCCAGTTTGATTGATAGTACTTAAAGAGGCTGCAGAATAATAAGCTTTAACTCTCAGTTCAAAACATAAGAGTGTCTGCTTATCCAAAATTACATTTCAAAAATTCTTAAGGCCATAAAGTTGTGTTTGTAGAAAAAAATGTTCAAGCTTGAAAATTACATTTGGAAGCTCATTACACATACCTTTTCATACTCATCATTATTGATGGATAATCAAACACTGTTAGGAGAAAAATACATCCAGTGACTATTTTTCAACTCTGGTTAGACAAATATGTGAGACACTATTTAATCTTGCAATGTAGAAAATAGGTATTTCAATATTAGCTGTCTCAGACATTTTATTTTGCCAAATCATTAGATTATTAGGAATGGTGTTTCACGTTTATCAGATTAGCAGTATAATTAATAAACTGTTACCAGACATTTTCCACAAAACAATTAAATCAACAATGTAGCATTTTCTACATTCCTGTATTATGGTGTGTGTGTGTGTTTCTTTTTTTAAGCTTCAGTTTGGGACACTGTTTTAGACTGGTGCTATATATACCAAGAGGCTATATCACAGCAAATTGGGGATTGGAATTTTCTTCATCACCTCTGAGACCCTGAGCTATTTTCTGTCACAGTTCACATTTTCATGAGAGACAAATGGTTGTAGGCATCTTTTAAATTTCTCTAAGGGATTCAAAAGAACAAAACTGCATTAAATTTGAATTTCCTTTCTGCTCTGTATCTTCTTTTTCAGCTACAAATATATCCATCTTTAATAAACTTTCAGTATATATTCCAATATCTTTGTAATGATATTCTATTTTATTAGAATCAATATTTAATATGTTTAGAATCACTATTTAGTATTTAAAATTAACATATTTGGATATTATACTATATTATTCCAGAATAAAGAATGGTATCATTCTATGATCAGATACAATGAAGCTTAAATAAAAATTTTCATGCACTAGACACTGGTATTAGAACAAGCAACATAATTGATATGTTACTACTCATAACTACAATCATCTAACACCATTCCAGCTTGGAGTAATTTTGCATAAACAACTTTTCATCTTGTGCATAATCTGTCAATCACTTTAATTTTGTCTTACTTGCCCATTTGTAATTGCTGAAAGTAAATCATCTCATCAAATATTTGACTACCTTCCTTTATAGGTCTAAAATCTTAGCGCAAAGAGGGAAGGTAAAGTGAACTCACATTTCTTTTTTATTTTTATTTTTTTAAATTCTAATTTGTTGCATATGACAGCAGAATGCATTACAATTCATATTACACATATATAGCATAATTTTCATATCTCTTGTTGTATACAAAATATATTCACACCATTCATATCTTCATAAATCTACTTAGGGTAATGATATCCATCTCATTCCACTATCTTGTTCACCTACATGTCCCCTTCCTTCCCCTCCTACCCCTTTGCCCTATTTAGAGCTTGTATATTCCTCCCTACTCCACTATGAATCAGCCTCCTTATATCAGAGAAAACATTGGCATTTGTCTTTTGGGGATTAGCTAACCACTTAGCATTATATTTTCCAACTCCATTCATTTACCTGCAGAAACCACAATTTTATTCTCTTTTATTGCTGAGTAATACTTCATTGTGTATATATACCACATTTTCTTTTTTTAATATTTATTTTTTAGGTATAGATGGACACAACACAATGCCTTTATTTGTATGTGGTGCTGAGGATCGAACCCGGGTCCTGCCCTTGCTAGTCGAGCACTCTATCACTGAGCCACAATCCCACATCCCACATTTTCTTTATTCATTCATCTACTGAAGGGGATCTAGATTTGTTCCATAGCTTAACTATTGTGAATTGTGCTACTGTAAACATTGATGTGGCTGTGTCCCTGTAGTTTACTTTTCTTAAGTCCTTTGGGTATAGACCAAGAAGTGAGATAGCTGGGTCAAATGGTGGTTCTATTCTCAACTTTCTAAGGATTTTCCATACTGCTTTCCATATTGGCTACACCAATTTGCATTCTACCAGCAAGATATGAGTGTGCCTTTTCCCCCACATCCTCACCAACACTTATTGTTGTTGTTTGTGTTCTTAATACCTGCCATTCTCACTGGAGTGAGATAAAATCTTAGAATGTTTTGATTTGCATTTCTCTAATTGCTAGAGATATTAAACATTTTTTTCATATATTTGTTGATTGATTGTATATCATCTTCTGAGAAGAGTCTGTTCAGTTCCTTGCCCCAATTATTGATTAGGTTATCTGTTTTTTGGTGGTTAGCTTTTTTAGTTCCTCTTATACCCTATATATTAGCTGTTTATACATCTGATCCTGGGCTTTTCTTGGTTGGTAGGCTTCTGATAGTGTCTTCTATTTTATTGCTTGAAATTAATTAGTTTAAATTGTGAATATCATCCTGATTCAAGGTGGGCAAATCATATGACTCTAGGAATTTGTCGATGCCTTCAATATTCTCTATTTTATTGGATTACAAGATTTTAAAATAATTTCTAATTATCTTCTGTGTTCTGTAGTATTTTTTTTATATTTCTTTTTTCATCAAGTATGATAGTAATTGGGAGTTTTATTTTTCCTTCTCTTTGTTAGCATGGTTAAAGGATTGTCAATTTTATTTATTTATTTATTTATTTTGAAGAAGCAACTCTTTGTTTTGTCAATTGTTTCAATTGTTTCTTTTGTTTTAATTTCATTGATTTCAGCTCTGATTTCTGTCTTCTACTACTTTTTTGGTGTCGATTTGTTTTTATTTTTCTAGGGCTATAAAATATAATGTTAGGTCATTTATTTGTTGACTTTTTCTTCTTTTAAGGAATGAATTCCATGCAATGAACTTTCCTCATGGTGCTGCTTCATAGTGTCCCAGAAAATTTGATAGATGTTATACCAGTATTCTCATTTACCTGTAAGAGTTTTTTAATGTCCTCTTTGATGTCTTTTGCAACCCACTGTTCATTCAGTAGCATATTATTTAGTTTTCAGGTGTTTTATTTTATCATGAATTTCTAATTTTATTCTATTGTGATATGATAGAATGCAGGGTAGTATCTCTACTTTTTTGTATTTGATAAGAGTTGCTTTGAGGCATAATATATGGTCTATTTGAAAGAAGGATCCATGTTCGGCTGAGAAGAAAGTGTATTCACTCATTGAAGGATAAAATATTTTCTATATGTCAGTGAAGTCTAAGTTATTGATTGTATTATTGAGTTCTATAGTTTCTTTGTTTGGCTTTTGTTTGGAAGATCTATATACTGGTGAAAAATATGTGTTAAATTCGACCCAGAATTATTGTGTTGTGACCAGTTTGACTCTTGAATTTGAGAAGAGTTTGTTGATACACAAATATACTCCATTGTTTGGGGGCATATATATTTATAATTGCTATGTTGTTTGGTGTATGTTTCCCATGAGCAGTATGAAATATTCTTCTTTATCCCTTTTGATTAACTTTAGCTTAAAATCTACTTTATTTGATATGAGGATGGGAACCCCTACTTGCTTCCTCAGTCCATGTGAGTGGTATGATGTTTCCCAACCTTTCACCTTCAGTCTGTGGATGTCTTTTTCTATTAAATGAATCTGTTGGAAACAACATATTGTTGAGCCATTTTTTTCTTTTTTCTTTTTTTAAATTTTTTTATTCAATTAGCTACTGTCTGTCTTTTGATTGATGAGAAGTTTAGGCCAATTACATTCAAGGTTATTACTGAGACATGATTTGTGTTTTCAATCATTTTTGTTATTTAACTTGACTTGGTTTCTCCTTTGATTAGTTTTTCCTTTAGTGTAATACCTCCCTCTGCTAATTTTCATTATTGTTTTTCATTTCCTCTTCAGAGAATATTTTGCCAAGGATGCTCTGTAGTGCAGATTTTCTAGCTGTAATTTCCTTAACTTTGGTTTATCATGGAAGTTATTGATTTCATCATCAAATCTAAAGCTTAATTTTGCTGGATACAAGATTCTTGGTGGACACCCATTTTCTTTTAAAGCTTGATATATGTTGTTCCACGATCATCTAGCTTTCAGGATCTGGGTTGAAAAATCTGTATATAACCTAATTGATTTCCCCCTATATGTAATCTGATTCATTTCTCTTGTGGCTTTTAATATTCTCTCCTTATTTTGTATGTCAGGCATTTTCTTTATAATTTGTTTTGGTATGGATCTGTTATGATTTTGTACATTTGGAATCCTATAAGCTTCTTGTATTTTGATTTTCAATTAGTTCTTCAAGTTTTGAAAATTTTCTGATATTATTTCATTGAATAAATTGTTCATTCTATGCCTTCCTCTATCCCAATAACTCTTAAATTTGGTCTTTTTATGCTATCCCACATTTCTTCAATGTTCTGCTCATGGTTTCTTACCATTTTCACTGTGTGTCTTTACAAGATAATATATTTTGGCTTCATTGTCTAAAGTCCTGTATTCCAAGTGGTCTAATATGTTGGTGATGCTTTCAATTGAGCCTTTAATTTGGTTTATTGTTTCTTTTATTTTGAAGATTTCTGTTTATTTTTTCTTTAGAACTTCTATTTCCCTGTTGAAGTAATCTTTTGCTTCCTGAATTTGTTTGAGTAGCTCTTCATCAAAATGATCTTTTGCTGCCTGTATTTGCTCTCTTGTATCATCCTTTCATTCACAGAACATTTTTTATTGGTTGTTCAAAACATTACAATGCTCTTGACATATCATATTTCATACATTTGATTCAAGTGGGTTATGAACTCCTATTTTTACCACGAGTACAGATTGCAGAATCACATTGGTTACATATCCATGTTTATACATACTGCCATACTAGTATCTGTTGTATTTTGCTGTCTTTCCTATCCCCTATTATCCCCCTCCCCTCCCCTCCCATCTTCTCCCTCTACCCCATCTATTGTAATTCATTTCTCTCTCTCACAGAACATTTTAATTATGTACATCTTGAACTCCTTCTCTGTAATTTCATCTGCTGTGCTGGCCATGGATTCTAATAATGTGGTATCTTGATTTGTTTGTAGCACTTTCTTCCCTTGTCTTTCCATGTTGCTCCTGTTTCTTCACTTCAAGCACTGTGGATCCAAGGCATTACCATTTTTTACCCTATAGTCTTATAGTGCCACTGTAGGATTCCAATACCTCTCATTTGAGGGGTAAGATAATGTTAACAGATCCCAAAATAAACAATATGCCACCTAAAAACAAATAGTTGCTAATAGATGTTTACAGTTTGGTCATAATGAACAGAAATGGCAAACTCAATTATTATCTACAATGTAATCAGTAGGTTTACAAAAGGGTTTACAGTTTCTGATGGTGGACAAAGAAGCACAGGCGACATGTAGGACAATATGCTGAGGAGTTAGGATATAGAATTATTATATCTTAGGAAGTGTGAAAGAGAAATCTAAAGAAGAAGGTTTGTAGCAGGCAAGTAGAGAGGAAGTAAATTTGGATGGACAGTAAGTGGAAAGATAGTAGAGCACATAGAACAAACATATTGTATTAATTTTGATTTTATGTGCACTGCAAAAATGGATCCTAGCAAACTAAGCAAATTAGAAGCAACTCTTTTTTTGTTCACTTTAATTGTCCATACTTAAACCAAAACAGCATCTGAAAACCCACAATGTTTCTCTTTTAACAAGTTAGGCTTATGTAATTTCACAAAAAAAAGGATTAATTTTAACTTAACTTAAAACTTAATTATCAACATGATAATCTTATATCCATCTTAATTGTTAACAAAATTTAAAAAAAAAAAACCACTGTGCACAAAATTTTCCTGCAGTTTTGCAAAGGGTGGTGGTGCTTTAAAGAATCAGACAAATCACTCCAGGGAGCCCACTCTCAGTAGAATTCTAAAACAGCTGACTTAGCCAGCACATTCTAAGCAAGTTTTGATCATTAGACAAATTGAATATTTTTAGTTAGTTCTCTTTTACATTATTTATCTAAGAACTGATATTCCTCTGATCTACTTCCTCTTCCTTCAACCATCAGATACATGTCCTTTTATATCTCTTTTCCCCAACTCTGCACTAGCTCAGAGCAAAGCTAGACCAACACCTCAGTGTTAATTTTCGTTTTTGTCTAACAATTGTTTCATAATTCTTCTCCCAGGGTCACAACTACTCTAAAAATCCCTAGTTTTTAGACTTTTTGTATTTTTAATTGAGACTAAAAAATTCTTTCAAAAATTTCATTGTTAAAGGTATTTTCATACATTTATAAATGACAGCCTAAATTTCAAGAATTTGTATTAATTTCTATATTAATTAGATAATGGAGATCTTCTATGTATGTTCTCTGTTGAAAACAGGATAAAACAGAGCCCCTCACTTTTAAATACTAAGGTTTTCAATGTTTATTCTTCATTGTTACAGACATTACATTTATTTTTGTTGGCCATGATTTCTGCATTGTCTTAATGTTTGAACCCATTGGTTATCCTTGATGTCATTTTAAACAACTAAGTCATAAAACCTATAAAATTATTCTTGCTCAAAATATCAACAGAAATCTCCTATACATTCCAAAAGTCAAAATTCCCTTCAGGGGCTCATTATTAATTCGACAGTGTTCTATGGCCATTGTTGAATAGTTCATGAGGAAATGAATGTCAGCTACTGTGACATGGAAATTAAGCCTAGCCCAGCAACCTATTGAAGAGAATTCCTTCTGACACACTACTACACCATCCAACCACAGTGACATCTAGGTACTTCTTGACAGCTCCCATTTCCCCCACTCTCATCCCTCTGTGAATACTGTAGCTTCACTGGATTGTGTCTGATTACAAAGCCAGCAACTTCATCACTAGGGGTGAAGAATTCGTTTTGAGAAGAGGTGGGGTGACCCTTGGATTTGGGGAACTTATAGGGAGTAATAAGCTTAGAACCCATAGCTCTGTACTTCAAGTTAGTACAAGTAGGAGAGCAAAGAAAAATTAATAAGATCCTGGAAGTAAGAGTACAATAGAAGTTCTGAAATAAACTCTCCATATATCCCCAACTAACTTTACAATATATAAACACGCGTGGTAGATCTGAGAGATTCTAGTTAAAAACAAGAGCCAATGGAAACTTGAGAACTGACTGCAACTTTAAATAAATAAATTTCTTCACATAGACACAATGAAATTGACAAGAATGAAAGTCTTAGAGGAATGAGTGTCTTATCAAAATCTGCCCATATTACTAGTTCGTCACTGAATATTTGTGTATTCACTGGCAACTCAAATTAAAAATATTTTCTTTTTTTATTTTTATTTTTTTCATTTTTTTTTATTGGTTGTTCAAAACATTACAAAGCTTTTGACATTTCATGTTTCATACATTAGATTCAAGTTGGTTATGAACTCTAATTTTTACCCCAAATACAGATTGCAGAATCACATCTGTTACATATCCACATTTTTACATAATGCCCTATTAGTAACTGTTGTATTCTGCTCCCTTTCCTATCCTCTACTATCCCCCCTCCTCTCCCCTCCCATCTTGTCTGTCTACCCCATCTACTGTATTTCACTTCTCTCCTTGTTTATTTACCCATTCCCCTCGCAACCTCTTATGTGTGATTTAGTATAACAATGAGCGTCTCCCTCCATTACCATGCAATTTCCCTTTTCAAGATATTAATGATAGCATATTTTGAAGGAGGCAGATTTTACAGATTAATAAGGAGAGGAAACAACTACTCTTACAAATACAAAATAGAATACAGAGCAACTACAATATATTATATAAAACAACAAATACCACCAGAATTACTATTCAAATAAATAAAAATAAACACACACCATCACTCATTAAATTTTTTAAATGACACATGAGGAGATAAAGCAGAAAAATCACAATATAATATTGCTGGGTGTTTAAAAATGTTGGGTGAAATATACACGATAATAATAGCACAAAGAAAAAAGGACAAATAGAACTAAGCTAAACATAGTTTCTAAAATTGATGAGCATTAAGGGAATACATACCTAAAATAAACTGTGATTAAATCAAAGACACACATTTCAGTTCCTGGATCAACCTCTAAAAATTACTCAAAGATATGAGTAGAATTTCAACAAAAGAAACAAAATTGTATATTTGTCTAACAAAGATTATTTTAAAATAAAGAAGTAAAAGGAAAATAAGAAATAGGAATAAAAAACTGTGAGACATGTTATAAATTTGTTTAATGTCTTTGCTGCCTTAGCAGTTATTTTTAGGTTTGACATAAATAGTTAAAACCCAGTCATACCCTCTCACCTTTGACCTAATTAAAACTTCCCCTCCCCACATGTTTGAGATACAGCCTCCTTGCTCTTCATCTTGACCTAAACCAGTACCCCTGAGAGTGGTTGTCAGTGACATTGCTGACAGTGAGAAACTCTAATCCTCAATGTCATAATCATGCAAATTCTCCCTTCATGCTGGAGATTTCTTTCAACTAGCTTATCTACAACTCTCATGGGAAAGGCTAAGGGTTAATGCCCATGGACTTAATGAAGGCATGATCCCACAGGTTTTCACTCTTTCTCCCTATCAGCTAGGGATTTCCTGTCAGCTCCCTGTCAGCATCCTAATCTCTCTGGGATCTGAAAGTAAAAAGTTTCTTCTGTTGCATGTTTAGTTTTATCTATTCACTTATCTCAGCCTAACTAATATAGCCAAACCTAACCTTTTTCCACCAGGAGAAGGTTGGCAATCTCTTTTAGAAAAGTACTCTTGGCAAGAATAAACTAGATGTAGAAAAGAAAAGAGTTACAAGAGCATCTGCTAGAATATGCAAGTTTTCTGTGAAGGAGACAGCTGGTTATATGTTGAATACTTAGGATATATTCCAGGATAGGCACAATGTAAATGTCCACAGAAAATCCCTTAAGTCTCTAGTTAGGGAAAGTCTAGACCTTACAGGCACTCTAAAAATAAAGACTTCAGGACCAAATTGGAAAGAATAACAGTAGAAATCACATTAAGCCATACAGAATAAAATTGAGCAAACTTTGTACATATGTGAATATATCATATTGAATTTGACTTTTATATAAAATTTAATAAAAATATAAATAAATCAAAGGAAGACCAGTAGAACAGAGGAAAGGGAACAATGAATGGAGGAGGAAAAAAAAGGGGGAAGTACTGGTGACTTAATTGGAGTAAATTATATTCCATGCTTGCATAATTTTGTCAAAATTAACCCTGTTATTATGTATAACTATAATGTAATAATAACAGCATATAGTTAAGGAAGAAAAAGACATATGGAAAACACATCAAAAAGGATAAACCTTATTGCAAAAAGTATCATAACTATTTTGAATATAAATGTACTATATACTCCAAATAAAAAACAAAAATTGTCAGACTGCGTTTTAAAAAGTCAAGATTAAAAACTATAAGCTATGTTAATTTCTGGGACACAAATAGGTATAGTGATATAAAATATGTTCCATTCAATCATAACCATAGAACTGGGGAGGATATACTAATATAGATAACCCAGAATTTAAGAGAAGGAATAAAGGAAAGAAAGAGAAAAATCACAAACTAACATTATTACTACAAAAGACGAGCAAAATAATGCTAGGAATTTGACATAATTGAAACACAGAAATCCAATAAAAGTATAGAAAACTTGAGAAAATCCAGTTAAAAATGATCTATACAGAAAACTCTATATGAAAATAATGAAGTACCCAGTATTTTCAAGTTTACCTAATACTTTCTCCAGGCTACATCATGTATAGACCCTCAATAAACAATCATTTGTTGCATAGGCTCTCTCTCATCCAGCAAGGAGGTCCATGGAACAGGGTAGAAGAGAGGGTGGCTGCGGAGTTGCTAATCAAGGCCTCTGTAGACCAAGCAGGAAGCAGGTCTGATTGTATTATGCAGTTACCATGTATATATACTAAGGCAGTAGCTAAGCAGATTACAGGCAGCCATCAATGCAATGTCTGCTAACTGTCCTTGCAGCAACCAATCAAGCAGTGGACCATGGAGGAAGCCCAGGGACTGCGACACATGACTTCAAGCCCAGGGCTGTGCCTGCTGGGTAAGTAGCCTGCTCACACACCTAGCATGAGGGGAGTGGCCTGCCATTCATATGCCCTTAATGAATGCCATGTATGCAGTACTCCATGCACTTGTCCCCACAATTTGTGAGCACTATGAAATTGAGTTAGAAATATTTGACCAATAATATGGAAAATGACAAATGTGAAAGCAAGCAATAGACTTAAATATTCTATGTCAAAGAAGAAATCTTAAGGAAAATTTGAAAAGAACCTTGGAAAAAATTAAAATACAGTTTTAATGTATCTGATTATAGTAGCAATTAGAGGGAAAGAGCTCTAAATAATTATATAGGAAAGAAAAATGAAAATTAGCTATCTGGTAATTTTAATTTATAAAAGTTATTAAAAGATCAGTAAATCAAACATAAAAAAATAAAAGGGGTAAAATTGAATGAACTCTTAGAAACACACAATATGAAAAACTGACTCAAAAGAAAGCAAAAATGAGAAATAGATGTCTATCATTTAGCAGGATTAAGTGAATAGTTAAACTCTTATTACATAGTCAAATTATAATACCTAAGAGTTCACTCTAATATCCATTTCTGCAAGATCTTTGAAAAAAAAAAGAAGTAGAGAAAACTTCTCAATTTCTTCTATTGGGACAATATTGTGCAGACACCAAAGTCTGATGGCATATTTTAAGGGGGGGGAAAGTTAAAATAGAACTTCCCTCATAAACATAAATGCAAGAAGCCTAAACAAAATAGGATAAAAAAATTACATCCAATATAAAAGGGATTAAAAATAACAACTACCTGAGATTTACCCCAGGAATGCAAATTGTATTAATATTCATAATCAATATCATAATTCCCCACATAAAAGAATAAAGACCAAATCATATTACAACCCTAATAGGTACAGACAAAATTAGATGAAACCTAACATTTGTGATAAAATCTTTCACCAACAAGAAATATAAGTCCACTATCTCTATCTTATAAAGTGATAAATAAAGAAATCTATAGGCAACATTATATGTACTGGTTTTCTAAAGTGAAATTGGAATAAGACAATGATATATGCTCACACAATTTTTACCATCTTTATACCATGTTATTGAACCACAACCCATTCAATAAAGTAAGAACAAAATTAAAGTAATATAAATTTAAAAGGAAGCAAAACAGTCATTATTAGAAAATGACAAAATTCTATTATATTACTAATTATTTTCAAGAAAGTAACAAAAATAAATAAAGCTAACACAACAATAAACCCAATTAATATTTCTGGATGTGAGGCAATAAGCACTAACAATTGTATTTCTGCCTGCTAGAATAAGCAATGTGAAAATGAAGTTTAAAAAATTACTCATAATAGTAAAAGAGAAAGAAAAAATATTTAGGAGTGTATTTTACAAAATTAGTATAAGACATAAATATTTGCAACTAAAAAATATACAAAGAAGACATGAATAAATGGAGAGAAATGAAATTTTTATGAACTTGAATATTGAATGTTGCTAAGATGCAATTTTCCTCACACTGATCTGTAGATTCAAGGCAATTGTTATCAGTTTTAGCAAGGTTTTTGATAGATATAGGCAAAATTTTTCTAAGATTTATGTGAAAATACAAAGTATCTATAGTAAGCAGGAGGAAAATGTGTAAGAAATAAAGCTTAATGATTGAATGATTTTGTTACTTCATTATAGAAAGTTTATAAATCAATAATAATAAGACAGTATTGTACGGATATAAAAATAGGTTACTGAAATAAAATAGAGATCTCAGAAATAGACTCTCATCTATATAGTCAACTGAGTTTCAACAACAAAAAAATAACACATTAGAAAGGGAGCTTTTTACAATCTGTGAAACATTGGATATCTGTAGGCATAAATATTTAATCTTAACATCTATCATAAATAACAAATTAATTCAATATGAAACAAACTTAAAAGTAGTTATTAAAATAGAGAAATCAATAAAAGAAAATGTGATTTTAGGTTAGAAAGAAATTCAATATGACACAAAAAGCACAATGACAAAAGATATATTTGAAAAATTGAACATTTTAAAAACCTTGTTAAACAAATGAAAAGGTAAGCTGCAGAAAACAAGAAAATATGATAGAAAATAGAAAGAAATTTATAGATAGATATACATGTATCTATATAGATATTCATAAAAAGATATGTACTTTTAACCAAAAATTTTAAAATTTATACAAAATATATATTTAAACACACAATTGAAGAAAATGAAGGTGAACAATAAGCAACTTACTTAAAATAAATGGATATTGCTTAAAAATGTATAAATGAGTTGATGTCTCAGGAAATAAAATTCCCATGATGCAAATATGCACATAGAAAAGTGTTTAATTTCAGTAGGTACATGCAAATAAAAACAGTGAGAAAAATCATATCCCATAGAATAGAGAATGAACAAATGATCAACTACAGAATATTGAAAAGGATGAGGAATAAATGCAATCTTTACTTATGTCTGGTGGGAATTTTTCCTCCCTCCCTCCATATGACTTTCTTTTCTTTTTCCACTTTAGCTCTCTCATGAGAGAAAACATACAGCCCTTGACGTTCTGAGTTTGCCTTGATTCACCTAACATAATGCTCTCAAGTTACTGAATAAAACTTTATTGTGTGTGTGTGTGTGTGTATCTCCATTTTCTTTATTCATTCACCCATTGATGGAAACCTAGGTTGGTTCCATAAGTTTGACTTTTGTGAATTGTGCAATTATAAATATAGGTATGCATGTACGACTAAAGTATGATGATTTAAGATAAATACCAAAGAGTTGAATAACTGGATAATATGGTAGTTTCATTGCTAGTCTTTAAAGAAAACTCCATAGTGATTTGCACTAATTTACAATCCCACCAGCAATGTATTTTTTTTCCTTTTTTCTCCACATCTTCTCTAGCATTTATTATTTATTGCATTCATTATTATTTGTAATTTTGAGGGCTGCCATTCTAACTGGAGTGCAAAAATATCTCAGAGTAGATTTTATTTGTATTTCCCTAATTACTAATGATATTAAATATTTATTTATATATTTGTTGGTCATTTCTGTTTCATCTTTTGAGAAGTGTTTGTTTAGTTCAATTAACCATTTATTAATTTTTTTGGTGTTAAGCTTTTAGTTCTTTAGTGAGGCATGGCGGCGCATGCCTGTAATCCCAGTGGCTTTGGAGGCTGAGGCAGGAGGTTCCACAGTTCAAAGCCAGCCTTAGCAAAAGCAAGGTGCTAAGTAACTCAGTAACACCCTGTCTCAAAATAAAATACAAAATAGGCCTGGGAATGTGGCTCAGTAGCCAAGTGCCCTTGGCTTCAATCTATGGTACCAAAAGAAAAAAAAAAAAAAAGATTTCAGTTTTTTATGTATTCCGGACATTAATCTTCTGTCAAATAGTAGCTAATAAAATTTTCTCCTGTTTTTTCTTCACATTCTTAATATATTCGTTTGCTATGAAAAAGCATTAAAAATTAATGACACTCCATTTATTAACCCTTGGCATGATTTTCTGAGTTTTAGGAGTACTATTGAGAAAGTTGTTGCCTGCACCCATGTGTTGAACCATTGTTCTTTCATTTTCCTCTATGAGTTGCTTAGTTTTGGGTCTAATTCCTAGGTCTTTGATCCATTTTAAGTTGACTTTTGTGCAGGGTGAGAGATAAAGACCTAGTCTCATAATTCTACAGATGGATAACTGGTTTTTCATGCACCACTTATTTAAAAAGATTATCTTTTTTGCAATGTATGTTTTTGAAAAAAATTTAAAGGATCAGATGACTCTATCTGGAAGAATTTGTCTCTCTGTCTTCTATTCTGTACCACTGGTCTATTTATCCATTTTTGTACATGTACCAAACAGTTTTTATTACTATGACTTTGTAGTACAATTTGAAGTCAGTATAATAATTCCTCCAGCATTGCTTTTTTGAGTTTGAATTGATTTGGTTTAGTATTATGGATTCTTTTCATCTTACAAATGAACTTTAGGGTATCTTTCTAGTTCTGTAAAGAATGTCATTGGAAAATTGATGGGAATTGGATTGAATCTGATTATGATTTTGTTAGTACAGCTGTTTTAACAATATAAATGCTGCCTAACCATGAACATGGCTAGGGTCTTAACAATTTAGTTTATCTTTTAAAACAGCCAACTGTTTAATTCCACCACTAGATTTTTTATCTCAATTTCATTGGTTTTAGGTCTTAATCATTTCTTTCTTTCTTCTGGTTTTGTAATTGTATTTTTCTTTTAATCAATGAACTTGAGATGCATCATTAGGTTGTTTATTTGGGATTATTCTGATATTTTTTAATGTCAGCATTCATAGCAATAAAATTTTCTCTTCTCCTAGAACTCCCTTCATGGTTTGCCAGAGGTACTGGTATGTTGTATCACTATTCTTATTTGAGTCTAAAAAAATTTTTAAATTTCTCCTCTGGTTTTTTCTATTATCCATTTATCATTCAAGTATATTGTTCAATCTCCATGTGTTTACATATTTCTGTAGGGTTTTGTCTGTGTGTGTGTGTGTGTGTGTGTGTGTGTGTGTGTTTATCTAGTTTCTGTAGGGCTCTTTTATGTGTGTATTTCTAAATTAACATCATTATGATCAGATAAGATGCAAGAAATTACATCATTTATTTTGTATTTGAGTTGTTTTGTGACCTAAAATATGTTCTATTTTGAAGAAGGTTCCATGAACAGCTGAGAAGAAAGTGTATTCAGCTGAACCACTTGAATCAAATGTATGAAATATGATATGTCAAGAGCTTTGTAACATTTGGAACAACTAATAATTTTAAAAATAAAATTAAAAAAAAAAATTAAAACTTTAAAAAAAAAGAAGTGCGACTCATACTCGGGAAAAAAAGCAGCCAGAATAAATTGTCTCTAACTAGAAAAAAAAATCAGTCATTTTTTGGATGAAATATTCTATAAAGGTTTGTTAAGTTCATTTGATTTGTAATATTTTTTAGATCTGAAGACTTTGTTTGTATGTATATATATTGGTTAGAAAAGTAGGTCAAAATTACCCATTGTAATTGTACTTTTACCTATCAAAGACATTAATTGAGTAGTGTCTGTTTTGTATAATTAGGTGCATTGACATTTGGGCACAGATTTTACTATTGGTATATCCTTTAGAGTAGGAAATGACCTTCTTTGTTTCTTTTGATTAATTTTGAGTTGAAGTATGCTTTTATGAGAGTACCAACTGCTTATTTTGGGACTCCATTTGCATGGTATATCAATTACCATCCTTTCACTTTCAACATGTGTCTTTTAATTGAAGAGTTGAGACCATTTATATTCAATGTTATTATAAAGAGGTGTTTATTAATTACTGTCATGTGAATCTATTTCTAATGCTTAATGTGGTCCTGTTTTTCATGTCCTTACTTACTCTTCAAATGAAATTTGTACATTTGTGAGCTCTGGGATTTATTTCTTCTGTGTAAATTATTTCTATATGTATTTTTATAGTACTGGCTTAGTAGTCATGCATTATTTTAGTATTTGTTTATCTTGGAAGGTTTTTGTTTCTTCATTTCTGAAAAACAATCTTTGCTGGATATAGCAATCTTCCATTGATACTTATTTACTTTCAGGTCTTGGAAGACATCATTTCATGCCCTCCTGGATTTTACAGTTTGTGCTGAGAAATCAGAAGTAATTCTGATTGACTTACCTCTAAATGTGAAATGACATTTTTCTCCTGAGAATTCTATCCTTGCTATGTATCTAAGGAATTTAATTATAATGTGTTGTGGAGAAGTTCTTTTTCATCTTGTCTAAATGTGGTACAGAATACTTTCTGTATCCTGATATATATATATATATATATATATATATATGTATATATATATATATATATATATATATATATATATATATATATATATATAATTCTCATGGTTTGGAAAAACTATCTGTTATTATTTCTGTGGAACAGTTATGTATTCCTTTGGCCTGAAACTCACAACCTTTATTTTTAATTCCAGTAATTCCTAAATTGGTTCCATATGTTGTCCCAGAGTTTTTGTTTATTTTTGTGATGGTTCTTTCTTTTCTTTTGGGGTAGGGTACTGGGGATTAAACTCAGGGGTACTCAACCACTGAGCCACATCCCCAGCCCTATTTTTTTATTTTTTTAGTATTTATTTATTTATTTATTTATTTATTTATTTTAGAAACAGAGTATCACTGAATTGCTCAGTGCCTCACTGTTGCTGGGGCTGTCTTTGAACTCATGATCCTCCTTTCTTAGCCTCCCAAGCTGCTGGGATTACAGTTGTGTACCACCATGCCTGGCTTTTCTTTTCTTTAATAGTGCCTGAATGTCCAAGGCTGGCCACTTTGTCTTCTAGCTCTGAGATTCTGTCTTCAACATTAGTAAGACTTTCAGCTAAAATTTTTATTTGATTTATTGTGTCTTTCATTTGGGTCATTTATATATCTCTATCTGTTTGGGTCATTTTATATATCTCTATCTCCTTTTTGAGTTACTAATTCATTTCAGGTACTGATTTCCTTAATTCATTCAGTTGTTTTCCTGTGTTCTCTTGGAATTCACTCATCACTTTTATATTAATTCTTTTCAATTTCTTTATTTGATATTTCATCCACTTCATTATCTTTGGAGTCAGTTGCTAATGAATTATGAGCAACTGACTACTCCTAGCATCATGTTGCCTTGTTTCATATTCCTTATATATCTGTGATAGTTTTAAGTATATATTGAGATGGATTTTTCTTCCACTCTTTTGTGTGGGTCACTTTAGAACACAACATTCTCCTGCCAGACTGTTCTAGAGTAATCTGGAATAAAACACCTCATGGGTATGGTATCACAGGCTTTGTGTTAATGTTGTCTGTTTTTACTGTAATAGTAGATCACATGAGTGGGGCCTAAGGTTTCCTCTAGCCATTTCTACTGGAGGCTTGATCATTTGTGAAGGGTTTTTGGGTCTTCTATTCTTTGTATTAAAGTATCACTAAAGTTTGAGTGTGGTTAATTTGTGTGTGGATCAAGGGAAGCTGTTTTTATCTCAGTTTAGGTCAGTAGCAGAGTCTCTACACTGTGAACTTTAAAACCCCTTTAGATACACAGAACTTCACAAAAAATGGGGAAACAAATTATAGTCATAAGCAAACAATGTATGGCATTAAAATAAATACCTGATGCCTACTGTGATATCTACAACACTAATTATCACATAAACAGGAATGGTGGAGTCAGGGATTGCAAACAGCCAAAACAATAAATGACTATAAACTAGATACAGCATTAAAATAAACAGTAGGTGTCAACTATAGTACTCATAGCACTAATAACTGCAACAACATTAATGGTTCGGTAAGAAGATAAATAAATTGAATAGTTGTAACAGATGGTTGAAATATACTGCATTAAAAGAAAATAAACTTTGATAGGAAAATAAGTTTAAAATGTTCAAAATGTGAATAATGTGAATACAGAAGAGAAGCAGCAAGTGATAGCTCTAAATAGGGAGAAGAAAGATCGAAATAAAAGAAAGTAAAAGGAGATATAATAGAATTTGGCTATTAGCAGGAAGATAAAGAAATACAAGAAAACAAAAACCAAATTAAACAAACATGAATCCGTAGCCCTGGAAAGATAAGGAAAAAAAAGATAACAATTATTAAACATGTTGAAAATAAGAAAAACTGAAATATATCACATATAGTATCTCCATGAACCAATTAGCATAGCCAGAACACAACACACACACACACACACACACACACACACACACACACACTCACACACTCACACACTCAAAGATTCTTAATGAGAAAAGGAAAGCCTTTTCTCCACTGAGAAAATGCAAATGAGGATGAGTGGTAAAAACTGCAAATGAGGATGGGTGGTCACTGCCTATAACCAAATGTTCTTCTTTCCATTTCTTATTGGGCTACATACTGACAGAGAAAGCACAAGAGTACATATGGTCAAGAGCTGGAGTTTGTTAACCCCCTCCTCTCTTTGTGTGGCTCATCCAGTTTGAGTCCTCTAAGACTAAAGCTGGTTGAAATAACTCTCAACTTCTCTTTTCACCAGTAAAAAGCAGAACGGAATGGGAAGTACTGTTAATTCGAGTTTTGTACGGATAGACCAGATAGATGCACTTTCAGGGTGGGGCTGCTAAAGAGTTCTAAGAGAAAAATTTGGTGTCTGTGGCTTAGATCTAATCAAGCTTTAGGGACTTTTGGGATGGTATCTTCTGTGGAAACATTGAATCAATCCACACCTAGGGACAGGCAGATGCTGTGTCTTCTGGAAATCTAGATTTCTGAAACCTCCCAAGAATTTTACTCATGTGGCAGGAGAACCAACCCTCCATTGGCCTCACACACTCTGTTGCCCAGGACTACTTTCTTCTGAAGCTTAGTCCCTGAGTCTACTCACACTTGTCTTTTCAGTTTTCTGACCCTCTCCTTTGAACTTCTGGAATCAAAGGGAAAGCAAGTTGCCCTCCCATCTGTATTTCTGATTCAAATCACTCTGGGTACAATTTTCTTTGTGTCCATTTAACTCATTTCTGCCAGGTACTCTCTAGAACACATGACAGTGCTTTCTGAGACCATGTATAGGTGTGCTGCAGTCTGGCTGGGCACAAAATCACGAGCCACTCACAGCCTTGTAGATTCAAACAGCAATTCTTTATTCCAGAACTCACACTGGCACTCTACACACATTCTGGGGAAATTCACTTTCTGGGCAAAATCCACGTACTCCACCAGGCTCTAATCAGCAGGATACACCCTATTCCCAGCAAGGTACACCTTAAACCTGGAACCACCCTAAACCCAAGAATCGAGATACTCCCTAAAACCTGATCTGCCCTGGTCCTTGAGCAAGGTCACCTTACTCAAGAATACATGCAATGTCACTGTAAATGACCTGAGTCTAAGACAAGCCCATTTCCACAATGGAGAGTCCTTCCTCTAAGCAACATGGGGTAGGCTGACAAGAAAATTTCAATGCGTCATTCCTACTTGACAATGGCTCTCAGCATCTCCCTACTTCTGATTAATTAAACAACGAGCAATGTGGCTTAAGGACCGTGCCTGGTAGGTTGTCCAATTCAACATATGGTTCTTACCCGTCATGGGAAAAACTGACCTCTAGGCGTCAGCCTCCTGTCTTAGGTTGATACCACTGCAATTGGATCATACCTGGCACTGACTACCGGTCCAGCATACAGCCATATTTGTGGATAGGCCTATGCACCAGTGGGGGCGTGAGGTTCTTGCCTCATCTCTGTTGGCCCCCAAATTTAGCCTTGGTGCCAGTGGGGGGGTGAGGTTCTTTGCCTCACCTCTGTTGGCCCCCAAATTTTAGACCATCACTAGCAGAAGGGAGGAGGATACAGAAATGCCACGACACCAAGCCAGTTGACAGCTCCTTTGAAAAAATTACATCACTGGTGACACCATCAGCAAAGATATGCCAGCACTACCACAATTTGCTACACCAGATGATGGTTCACAATGCATACAACTGATATATAGTCCAGGCAAGTTTTGCAAGCAGTTCAAATCGGAGGAATCTATCAATATGTCCATTTCCTCCCAAAGTAAATTGAGTCCTTGATTGAGCAATACTTGTTAAGTTATATTCATTGATGTATCAGTTTATACAGTTTACTGTGATAGCTATCATAGAAACTGTAGTTTGGTTTTATCTTAGTCTTCACCGGCACTGGGATGGAGATGGGAATTCTGGCAATGATGCTAAAGAGACATTATCCTGAACAGAATATTAAATATAATGAAAAGGAAAGGTGAAAATAAAGAAACAGATCTGTTAACCTCCTTTAAAAACAATCCTTAACAGCTGTTTACCTAATAGGTCATTTCCACAATGGAGAGTCCTGCCTCTAAGCAACATGGGGTAGGCTGACAAGAAAATTTCAGTGCGTCATTCCTACTTGGCAATGGCTCTCAGCATAGGTGTTTGCTTCAATTTTCTGAGCTCCTACAGCAGCAATCTGCAGTTTGACCTCCTCAAGATGAATCCTGCTTCAGCTCTCTGATTGACAATTGAAAACGCTGGCACTTTTCAAACACCAGTTCACTGTTAAGACTCCGGATCCACTAAGTTTAAACTTCTTTTCTAATCTGAAGAATTTTCCATGCCAGATTTGTCCAATGCATTTCTCTTCTGTTTGCAGTACCAGAAATGATGATGGGTCACCACACAGGGTACTACAAACCACTTATCTCCAATGTATTCATTCTTTCTCACTGTTCAACGTACCCAAAAGTCTGAAACTCTGAGACCCTCTGATAGTCTAGTACTGAATTTCAGTGATTTCTCTCTTTCACCTATCTTTACTAAAAAGCAGTACTTTCTTTGCTTTTTTCCCAAGCCGGAGAACAATTGGGACATTAGCAAGCATTAGCAAGTATTCCTCTAATCTAAATGCTTCACTGGTGGGAATTTAGAATCACATTTTGGAAAACACTTTGGAATTTTTTTTCATGATTAAACATACACTTAACATAGTGCCAGATTTTTCATTTTTTTATATTTTTCATGTAGAAATTAATTCCTATAAACAATGTTTAAAGAAACAGCATTTAAAATAGCCACACACTGCAAATTACCCAATATTCAACCAATACTGAATAAAATAGGCTATACTCATGCATTGTAATAATACTTATCCTAAAGAAGAAATAAACTATCAGTACATGCACCAATATGAATGACTTACACCCCCCCACACACACAAACACACAAATATTCTAATTGAAAGAAGCTAGAGACAAATTACTACTTGCTTAAGTTTATTTATATAATTTTTTAGAAAAAGCACAACTACAGCAACAGTAGATGAATATTTATCTGGAATGAGTCATGAGATCAAAGAGATCAAATATAAAAGGTTTAAAGATCACTTCTGGGCAGGTGATTCAATTTTTCTAAAATAGGTATGGTTTTAGTTGTACAACTTTAGAAATTTACTGAAACTCATTGATTTTTATAAAAACAAAGTTGATGATTTTAGTTGAATACAAATTAGACTTCAAATACAATGTAAAAAATGTTAAGAGGATGTAGAACAGTTGTAGTTGAGCTTTTTTTTATATATACTATTTGGAAGGAACATTTGATTTCACCGATCTTTCATATAAGTAAAAATAAAACCAGTGTTAAGTGAAGATATTTGAATGAAATATTTTAAGTTCTTTTACCTCATATGAGCATTTATGTTGACAGATAAACTCCATTAACTAAAAGTAATTCACATATAAAATAGATTCAGAAGCTTAGTCAACAATGCTTCCAAGTTACATTTCTATGTTTCTTTTTTCCATTACAGCCGCAGTTCAAACTAAAAATAGAGATTGAGCTAAATTCTCTTCTCTAACGCCTTCTTTGGTTATTGCATCTGCCTTCAGTAAAAATTAATATGAATCATATACCAAGAACAAACATTTTGGAGTTCCTGAAAGAAAAATAGAGACATTTTTATAGAATCTATCTTTTCTAAAATCAAAACTTAAAACACCGTCTATTGAAACAGAATTAACCCAAACACTGAATCTACCAAAATGGAGATTAATTTTAATAAGAAAAAGAATGACTACTAAAGTCAAACTCTGGTTACCAAAGATTGCTTTTTTACATTTATTTCAAAGAAACAATTTTATGCTTGTATGCCAGTACATATGTGTATATAACTTCTTGAACAGTTTTCTCTACAAAATGTGAATGTTTAAACCCAACTTAATATACTTTTCTTTGCCAAGTTATGTAATTTATGTTTCAGCATCTCAGCACTATTGTAGCACATGTAGAGGTGTTCTATCTTTCTCCAACAGTTTACTAAAAGAAAGGATGAGTTGATTAATAACAGAAATTAGCATGTTGGTGCTTATGTATATAATATAAAACTGCCACAACTATAGTAACAAAAATATTCAGTATTTATGGGCTGAGTCTAGTCTTCTATCTGAATTATTGTATTTAGTTCTCCACCAATTTTTTAGGATAAGTGACAGGATTTACATAGTGAGTTTTCCTATAATCATGGAATAATCTCAAGATAAAAGCCAATGAAAGCTAAATGAAGAGAGTTTCTCTTGGCAAGTGATTAATAAAAAAGAAACAATTCATCTAGAGTTTCTTCACATTAATAGCAATTGACCCTGATAGTTTCACCTTAAATATATATATATATATGTTCATTGGGTCAAAATAAAGGGCAGTCTCACTGTCAACTTACAACACCTGAAATATAAGAGTCCTATTTCCATGTCGGGGGTGGTGGTGGGGTGGTGGTGGGGTGGTGGTGGAAAAAAACAGAAGCAAAAACAACACACAAGAGTTGATTGAGACATCATCATGCATCCAGATATCATTCCAGATATCATTTAGCTTGCCCAGTACTTACAAATGCCAAGAATCATCATTGCCACATCCCAAGTCCTCACCCCCACCCCCACACATAGGCAATTGTCAGAGGCGGGTGTCTCTAAACAGAAGCTGATATTCACTGAAAGAGAAAAAATTTCATATTTGCCTTAGGAAATACATTTATTACAGATAATCTTCATTTTAGAGCTTCAAAAAGAAAATATTAAGAACAAAATAATAATAACAAGGGTGGATAACATTTAAGAATATCAAACTATTAAAAGATTAACATCAAATCCATCTGAATAAAAACAACTAAGTACTGAAAAATCAACAGAAGACAATGAAGGATGTGAACATCTTCAATGTTGTGAAACAACTGAGTTCATTCTATATGGATTATATCTCTTCAAAAATGCTGTTACGTAAAAATGAAATTGTTGCAAGTAATGGAAATTAAAAATTCAATTGCCAAAATTTAGGGGAAAAAATCATGGCCAAATATAATACAAAACACACAACTAAGATTGAAATAATAAATGTGAAAATACAGCTGAGTTTTCCAGAAGTCGATATTTGTACACAAAATATGGAAATCTTCAAAAAACCTTTTAGAAATTTAAGGATTTGATTAATGAACACCACAGTTCAGCAGAAATTCTGGAGTGAAAATAAAAAAAAGAGGAAAGGAAGAATAGAACAAATAAAATAAGTGGTATATGGAAACTATCCATTATCAAACAAATAATCTGTTCAATTCTTAAGGCAGTAAATGTCTGAGCCACAATAATAAAACTATTTGAAGTACACACACACACACACACACACACACACACACAATTTTTATAAAAGAATTCTCTGATGAAATTTTCCCAGGTGTGTGGATGAGGGTCTCTGTGCCCAGATACACAGCTTTCACTTTCTATTTATCAAACAACTGCTTTCATATCTCCACCAACTCAACAGGAGTCATGGGTGTTGAAGACCTGAAAACATCAGGATATCTTAATCTAAATAATTGTCAAGGTAAATATTCAACCAAGGCTGGCTAATAATTTGATGCTCCTTGTAAATTGATTCAATGACTCTTGAGAATTACTGAGAAAAAATATTTTTTACTGAAAAATGGAAATATTATTTGATGCTTAAAGTCAAATGGATATTCACATTCATTTTGCCAGTTGTGGTTTTATAAACTCTTATTTCTCAGCACAATTATTGAAACAGTAACTGTTTTCATCCTTCAATTGGAATGACTGTTGTTTTTTATTTTAATCAAAATATATGAGACTTCTACTTATTTCACATACTTGCTAACACTTCCTGTTTTAACATTTTGCTTGATTTAAAAATTTTAGCATTTTTCTAGGTCTGTAATCATACCTTATTATTATTCAACTTCATTTTCCAAATAATTAATAATGTTGCCCATCTTTTCATGTGTTTATATTTGCCACCCATACATATTATTTGATCAATTATCTGTGTAAAATGTTTGCCTATTTTTCTTCTTTGCTATGAATTGAATTTTGAGAATTTCTTATGTATTGTGGACACAAGTACTTCAACAGATACATAATCCTCAATCATCTCTATCTTGGGACAGCCAGCACTCTGCCAGGGCAGTTTCCTGCACAGGGGATGATAAGCCACCTGAGAGAAGGAAAGTCTGAAAAAGTGAAGAATAGTCAGAGTCAGAAAATAGGTTTTTAGGGAGTGCCTGAAGGAAACTTCCTCCAGTCCACATAGGAGCTGGAACAGAACAGCTAGAAAATGTCTCCAGTTTTTTATTTAAAGGGAGTACATCAAAGGCAGGGATAGGGTTTCAGTAGAAGGAGTCTTGCTTCTTGGTGTGACAGGGGACTTGCAGAAAACAGGCATCTTGACAAGGCACATCCATCTCTGAGAGGCTGAGTCTATGTGGCTCCAGCGGGTCACCCCATCTTGGGTACTGTGTGGAACCTGTGGCAGAGGTGTATAGCAGCAATGCCTATGTGTATTTGAGCAGTCTCATCAGCAGGAGTGCTGCTGGGACTTCCCAGATACCTGATTTTCCTGTTCAATGGCTTCCATGTGGATTTGATTCACACACAATTCACAGATGGCTGCAACACATCCCTCCTAATCTGCATTTTTTTTTGTCATTATCTTAGCTGTATCTTTTGAAGAGCAGAAGTTCTTACTTTTGATGAAATATAACCTTTAACAATTTAATAAAGCATTTATTTAGTATTATGTCACAGAAACCCTTGTCTAACCAATGTTACAAAGTTTTCTACTAGAAATTTTATATTTCAGTTACTAATTTTTTATGATCTACTTCTCAAATTTTTTGTATTTCAAACGTAAAACAATATTTTGATTAAAATGTAAGCATTTTCATTAAGCTTCCTATAACAGGATATCATAAACTGGGTGGTTTTATACAACATTTATTTCTCACAATTCTTGAGGTACCAGTGGATTTGGCTGGGGAAAACCAGTTCCTCATAGATAGCATCTTATCACTGTGCTCACAGTGGAAGGGGCAAGGTAGCTGTGTGTTCTCCTTCATCTGGGCACTAATTGTTCCTCATCAGGGCTCCACCCTTATAATTTAAGATTCCTTCCCAAAGGTTTCCTTCTTTATTCCATCATCTTGGGAACTGGTATTTAAACATATGTATGGGGGGCAGGGAGACACAAACATTTGGACCATAGCAAATAAATATTAATTGCAAAACTGAACTGACAATAAATACCAACTGTAGGAAACTCAAATGATTGATGTTGGTACAGGGAATAGGGTACACCTGCATCTTTCAGCTTTTGATAGAGACAAGTAGGCACAAAATAAGAGCACTTTTGTATTTTTATTTTAGAGTTGTCTATCTCTGTGGTAATTATCAAGAATCATTGAATAGTGTTTTAGCGTAAAATTTAAATATTAAATTTGCAACTGTGAGTGATACATTAGAAAAGATTTAAGATTGATGATTCTTAGAGGTAAATATAATAGCAAAAAAACTGTGGCATTTAAAGATTGTTTTTCCATCTCCCTAACTATGACCCAGTATCAAATAGATTTAATCATAGTCATTTGAAGATAATTTACTGAAAAAAACTAGAGACAATTCTGAGGAAACAATACAAATACCTCTACAATTTGTTTTGTAAGTTGGATTAGTTTATTGTTTTATACAAGGAACAAATTTTGTTTAAATTTAACTTTGCCAAATTGACTTAAATGACAAATGCAATCATCATCTTTGTATTGTTACAGAATCTCCCTAATTATTGCATTTGTATCAACATTTAATCATGAAATAACTGAAAACTATGGAGGAGGAAAACATTTAAATAGATGCTTTATTTCTCAGATATGCAAGTATAAGACAGATATGAAATACATGAATAAAATTTTGTAATCTTTATAAATTAGATGATTTATTTCCTAATCAACCATGTACATCATGGAAAAAAATATGTACAATTTGCTTGACTGTTATTGGTCTAGAAATTTTTTTTTAATATTAGAAGCATATGTCTAAAGGGTAAGATAAAGAATATAATACGCTGACATTTTCTGATTCTTTTAATGAGTTTTTTTCCTCTAAAGTAACATTGATATTGTGATATATATTCAATTATTTTTACTTAAAATTGTCCTAATCCAAGATGAATTTAGCTTAATTTTTATATGAATATGAACCTTTCGACAACATAGATAAGGCTTTTGGTATACTATCTTAGTTTTAGAGCATATGTTTTTTGTATTCCTCTGAAATTATATATTTCACCAATAATTTCTCTCCTTTCTCTTCATTCTTCTCATATACTGAGATATCTCAGCAGTTTAATAATAGTCAAAAAGTGTAACAATCTTGAATCCATAGCAGAAGAAAGGATAACCAAATTATTTCAAATTCATGTCATATAATTTTCACTGAAACTGCATTATATAAAATGGTAACCAGAGTAGGTACTGTATGATTGCCCCATGTAAAGCTTAAAAACAGGAAAATTTAATTTGTAGGCGGTAGAAATTAAACAAACACACACAAATTTGCCTATGTGGGATATTTCCTGGAATGGGCTGAATGGAATTATTAAGCAGGATAAAAGTTTTTTATTTTCTCAACTTGGGTGAGTACAATTGTCAAATCCATTTAACTTAAGATCAATATATTGTAGCATAGGTAAAATGTACCTCAATTTCAGAAGGAGGGGAATACAGGAAAAGGAGGAATACTAAAGTGGTGTTTCTCCTTTAGTCAACCTTCTTTATTTTCATTATATACCTCTCTCTAAGGCAACTTTAGACATTTATTTTCCTTATCTCTGTCCTTATGTTCATGAAATTTTAAAACTACAGATATATATTTTATATAGTCCTCAAATATCTGTGATTTAAACTCATTTTCACTTGGGTTGAGGTAATATTGCCCTTATTGAGAATGCATGGATTAGAGTAAGTGGGTAACCCAGTAGGTTGTAGAAATTATCAAAGTGATACTTTAAAATTAATTATAACCACCATAATCCAGATTCCCAAATGAGAAATTGAGCCAGTAAAGTACTTAGTGAAGAATAAAATTAATTTCCTTAAAATTGATGCAATAAAACTAAGTAAATATTTAAAATGTCATTTAAAGTTTGGGGACAAACACTAAGTATAAAATAATGCTTAAACTTTTTGTAGGCAAAATAGATAATTAATTTTATCTTGCAGTAGACATCTCAATTAAATATTGTGAATATATTCACTGGGAGTTTATACAGTATCAGAAATGATACCTCTAACAAAATGGAAGAGAATTATGTGATCTTGTAATACAAGAAATTTTTTCATTAATTTATTTCACCAGGTATCTCTGTACCCATAATTATTTCCTCTTCTTCCACTGCAAATCTTCTTTTTAAAAAATCCTAAATAAAAAGGCTCTTGTTAATTTTACACGACTGAGAGAGGGATATATTCCTGCAATATAAATGACTTTTTCACCATGTGTTTAAAATAAACAGTTTAGCAACTCAGTGGTCATTAGAGTCATATTTGTCTTCTATTATTTAAATATTACATGACTGGCAGAGCTGTACTTTAAAGTTGTAAGCTATATAATGCTGTTTGGTATATCAAGCAAATGAGTGTTTGATGGGGTGTGCTAATATGAACTAAAAATAAAATCCCATCTGTTCACTTTTCAAACCACACTGCATCAGTCCCCTGAATATCTACAACATAAGTAAATGAAACACAAATAAAAATATGCCTATTTCTATCTCTAACAGTAAAATCTAGCTACTTTTAATAAATAGCAACTCATTGTATTATGAGTAATACAATGCATTTGTGTATTTGTCATGATAAAGTGGACTTAAATATAAATAAACAAACCATTTTCTGTTTTAGGTCCAAGAAAAATAAAATATTTAAGAATGCATGACATAAATTTCATTCAAATGCTTGAATAAGAAAATACATCCTAAAATACATATACACCCATAATTTCTTTTCAAATATAGAATAATTTATTGATTTGAAAATATATTCCTGGCTTAGAAGTTATTGCTTCTTGGTTAATTAAACCCTATTCCTTCACTGTTTTGTGTTTACAATATTCATATTCCCTTCTGCATCAAAATGTTTCCTTCATATTTTCTAGGCCACAAATGTTCTTGTTGGGCTTCACAGAGTGAACAAGCCTTATGATGAATAGAAAAGAAAACATTCTTACCAAATAATGTTTGTACATGTGCTTTTTAAAAAGCATTTTAAAGTAACATTCATTATTACTATTTGTTGTAGATATTTAATTAGTATGTGATGAGGAAGCAAATTTAAACTCAGGTCATCATAATCTTTTCATCTGTGTCATTACCAGTTCTCATAGCATTTATTGAACTTCTGAGACCACAACTACTATTTGACACATTCCATTTTGAGATAGAACACCACTACTCAGTGTTGGTAGGAGAGTCATTTCTGTTTTATATCCAATATTCTTCTAGATGGCAATTTCTATACATTACTTCTCTCAAAGAAAAATTATTTTCCCTTTGAATGTTTACTGTATTCATTTGTCTCTAAAAAGAATAGGTATATCATATTCTCTAGATATTTTTTCAATTTGCCTATTCATTCATACACATTATTTTAATCAAAACCCAAATACCCTAAAATGCAACTGCACCCAATATGATTGAAAATATTAATGCTCTAGTACTACAAAGATTCTGAATCATCTTCTGTTGCCTATGCCTCTGTCTGAGTTCCCCAGTTCCTCATAACATAATGCTTAGATAATATTACTTTGTTTTCATCCCTTACCTAAACCACTTGTCTAATGGCTCATTTGACTCTTTGACAGAGTGCTCATATAATTTATCAATCAAACAGGGCAACAGAAAGAATGAAACAGAATATTAGCATTAAGGAGGTTGATAAAAGTAGTACAAATCCAGAGTTTTCTGCAAAAACTTGGACGAGTGGTAGTTCAGGTTACTATAATAGTTGAATAGGTTTCAGGGTATCTCTTCTTCAATCCCCTATACATTGATACTATCAGAACCCCAGAAATTCTTATTTGATCCAGGAATATACTAAATAATCCACTTTTAATTTTATGTCCCCACTATGGAGAAGGATACAATGTTTCCCAAAGTCATTTTATGCACTGCTTCAGGTAAATTTGTTCTCTATGTAAGTCATATGCTCTACTCTAATTTTGACTTTCCTACAAGATCTCAGCTCTGTTCAAAACTATGTCTTATCTCTTCATTTCTGAACATTTTGAAGAAACATTTGATAAGTCCCTATATATGCTATAGTTTAATTAAGAGATTCTCAAGTACATCTAAAAGAAAGGGAATTTTTTTTTCCTGAGCAAATCATTATAGTTTTACATTAAGAAAAAATTGCTTACATATCAAAGGAAAAGTCATTATTGAAAAATTTATTATTCAGTACCATGGGATTTAGATTTTTCAGAGTATTAAGTAAATTATAATTAAACTGTAAACCACCCAAATTGGAATTGATTGAATACCTGAATGGAGACTCTCTTCGAATGCAATTCTAAATATCTGATAAGCATTTAGAAATGATTCCTACCATTGTGCTAATTGCAGCAAAATTTTAAGCCAAGGAATGTTGAAATTAAATCCAGAGGAAAAAAGTATTTTGGATCTAAATATCATGAAGCAAAATACAAAGAGTTTAATATTTATGATGAAAGAAAAGCAGAAAATTTAGATAAATATTATTCACTGATTGGACTCTATTATTACATAATTATAGCACCATTTGGGAAAATATTCAAGGAAACAATACTGTTTGAGTGGATTTTCTAAATGATTTTAGGAAGTATTAAACTAAATGGAATGGATGTACAGATGAATGAAAGAATAATTATTTTAAAACCATAAAACTTAGCATTCAATATAGAACCTATCATTTTAAAAGTTTAAAGCACAACATTTAAACTTTTGTGAAAGAATGCATATTGCACGTTCACTTTAAGATGGTGTTATATGGTGTCCCCCAAAAGCTCATGTGTGAAAACAACACAGAACAGACATCCAGAGGTGAAATAAGATTATTAGAGTTGTAAATTTATCAGTGTACTAATCCACTGTGGATTAGCTGGGTGGTAACTGTAGGCTGGTAGGCTGTAGCTGGAGGAATGCGTCACTGAGGCGTACCTTTGGAGTTTATATTTTGTTCTTGTGATTGAAGCTCGAGCTACTTTTCTCCTCCATACCCTTCTGCCAATATGTCTGCCTCACCTCAAGCCCAGAGCAATGGAGTTAGCCATCTATGAATTGAGACCTCTGAAACCTTTAGTGCCAAATAAACTTTGCCTCCTCTAAAATTGTTCTCATCTGGTCTTTTGGTCACAGTAGCAAAAAGTTGACTAAAATAGGTGGGTAGATGATACATATTCACAACTTGCCTGAAGAACTTTTAAAGATAAGGTTCATTTATTTTCCATTCATAGATAGCTAGACACGTATGGAGGCCACACTGGCTATTTATAAAATGGTGCTTAATTAAAGGCCAAGCACCAATAGCCAATGCCATCTCTTGATAGTCATTATGTATCAAAGTTAAAGAATTAAATGAAGCATCATTTTCTCTACTTACTAAAAATTTAGAACGTTTTTTTTAATAAAAGAATTTCAACTGAAGAGGACTGAGTTAAAGGACAAACTTCCTTTTTCATTTTTTTTTAATTGAGCACAGCCTTTCCCTATTTTATCAGATACATCTTATTTTAACTGTTTTTAAGCAAAATATAAAACAAAGTGTAAACAAGCGAATATATACTAAGTATATCATTTATGGAAACTAATCCCTAGGTGATAAATGGACTGTCCACTTGTTACTGCCAGATCTCTTTTAGCTAATGAGTTGTCTCCAGCAACAAGACTTTATCTATAGGCAAACTTATGTCTTTTTTAAAATTTCTTTACCTTTTCTTCTGTAAGCCATTAAATGGGTATACTCTGCACAACCCAGAAATTTTATTGTATTTTCAGAAATCTTACTTTGTATCTTCTATGGTATGGATAGTTTTCACCATAGGGTTCATGTGTGGGAAATTTGGTTCAACATTTGAAACCTTAAGAGAAGGCGCATAAAGAAAGGCGGATGAGTTGTTGGAGACACTGCCCTAAGAAGGGATTGATGTAGTTCTCATGGGACCCTGAGTTAGTTCTTGTGAAAGGGAGTGGTTATAAAGACTGAGACTGACCACAATTGTTCTTTGACTTCTTGTCTGGTGATGTTAAATCTCTCTCTCTCTCTCTCTCTCTCTCTCTCTCTCTCTCTCTCTCTCTCTCTCTCTCTCTCTCTCTCTCTCTCTCTCTTCCTCTCTCATGCATGCACATGTACTCCTGTCATTGGGATGCCATTCACCAAATAGTCAAGCAAAAGCCAGCATCATCTCCAGAATTGTGAACCAAATAAACCTAATTTCTTTATGAAATCACCCATCCTATGGTATTTGTGCTAAAAGAACAGAAAAAAAGGAGTAATATTTCATAGTTTCTTTTTTTCATTATTTGACAAGAGTGATTAGAATTGTTAGACAATTTTAGTAAAACATTATTTAAGAGCACATTGTTTTTATACAATTTTCACTGTATAAAAAAGAATACACTTATTAAAATGATTATTTATGTTATCTCAATTACATTCAAGACAAAAATACACAAAATTATGTTGTTGGAGCCAATTCATTGGCTAAACAAGATCTGAAAGTAATAATTGGACAGTCTACTTACCACATAGGGATTATTTTCCATAAAAGGTATATTTAGTTATATAAAAGTACATGTTTATTTTCACATATAAATGAAAATCTTGCCACTTTAAAAACAATTTAATTTAAAAGAATAATGCATGTATGTATTAGCATCTTATGTATTTGCGTAGAACTTACATTATGCTAATAACATTTTTTGCTTTTTTGTGTTTCTTCCCTGAATTATTCAGTTAATATTTCTCTTGGTGAACATTTTGGGTAGTAGTAAAATTAAAACTTAAGGCATATATGCTTTATTATATATGGACAACGGGTAGTATGGCTAACTACCCGTTAGCCATACTATGATGTATTCTTTCTAAATATGAATTCTAGCAAATGTCCAAAATTCAGGAAAGTGTATATATGTTATAAATTGAAGGGAAACAAATTTTATACTACCAAGAGATAAACATCCTTTTGGTAAAACTGTTTTAGGACATTGTTTAACAAAACATTACCATTATTTAATAACATAGATTGTTTCATGTTAATCCTAATAGTTCTCAAAATTTAGTTCATGTGTGCTTATGTCCAATGTTCATGTTTAATGAACATATATGCTTGGATATATTTCCAACATGTATATTTTTATATTTGCATAAGGTATCTGACCATGAATATGCATGGATTTGCTGAAGTTTTCTTTTATCATCCTGGTACAGAGCAACTATGAAATAAAAGAATCCACATTTTAACCTGTTAATAACCTGTTAATACTTTTTATGTCTTTAGTGCATTACAGTGGATATAGTTTTGGAGGGGAAAACAGAGATCTGAACTCGTTATTCAGAATTTTCAGAACTTACGTGACCTTTGATGAATCATCTAACTACTGTGTGCCTTCCTTTATGTATCTGCAAAATAAGACTGTAGTGAGTCTATAGAAATATTTTTCCCAGATTTAAAATTTTATGACTTTTTATAGCAAAAAAATTTTTCTATTTTCTCACTCTTTCATATTTCCACTGTAACTGAATTTTTCACAGGTCTAGATTAGAAAATGATCCTCTGGGGTTGTCAGCATAAAAACTAAAATTAGAAATTCCCATGAGGAAGCATAGAGAAGGACAGACCCTAAAGAAACAGACTTCAGCTACCAATTTCATCCTCACCTCACTTGATCAAATTTCTTTGCTGAATATCTCTAATTTTGTTATGCCACAATTATCGCAGGAGAAAAATAAAATAATCAAGTGCTTGTAAGTATAATTTAAAATTATATTCAGAATTGTATTTCAGTTTATTTTTTAAAAAGCACGAGTAATGACAGTAAACATTTCCTGAGTGTACACTATGTGACATGCACTGTGCTAGATATTTAATAAAGGGAATCTCATTTAATCCTGAGAACACTTTGATGAATTTAGTTCTATTTTATCAACCTGGAAGACTCACCTCTGAAAAAGCAATACTTTGAGGAAAAAAAATGTTAAATGTAATTAAAAAATCTCATAGACTTCGAGGTCTAGAAAACATTCATACATTTTCCTGTCTATAGTTAGGACTCAATATAAAACATCCCAGAAAAATAAAGATGTATAATTTCTTTAAAAAAAAACTTCCAGGAAAAGCAGTTATCTCTCTCCTTCCTTAGAGCTGAAGGAAGTTTTGCAATCAGCAAAATATTTTTCTATCTAGCCATGATCCTTTTCTACTGTTTTCTAAGATGATAACATTTCTAACTTTCAAGAAAATGATAAAATATTCACTGATAGGTTTTACAGATAAATTATAATATATATTATGACTATGTTTTTAAAATTGATGCAGAAAGTGTTAATTGTGATAATTGCCAACACTGTTCTTACTGAAGCAAATTGCAATAGTGCTCCGATGAGAGGTCAGAGAATTATAATGCTGATAAAACAAGATAGTCTCTTTAACTGGTTGTAGTAATGAAAATGGGAATGGTAATAATAATACCACGTGGTTCTGCAATAAATAACCTGGGAATGCGGAGAGGGGAGCAAGAGGAGAGCTAAGGGAGAAGCTAAAAACCACAAAATTCTCAGGACTAGGGGTACCAATTCCACTGCTATGAATCTACCACAGAGCAGCTCTCGATTCAATCCCCTTCTTTCATTCCTCTTATCCTTTCCTCGGGTTGTTTCAATTTTTAAAAATTTTGTTTAATCTTGTCTTTTTTAAAATACACGATAATCATACATATTTCTGGAGTATGACATCACATATCTATGCATGTATACAATGTGTAATATTCAAATCAGGGTAAGCATGTTGATATATTTGGCTGAATTTTGGAGCAATTACCATTTAAGTGTCTATCTATTCTGTTCCTTTCTTATCTTATCATTTCTATCTATCTATTTATTTATTTATTTTTATTGGTTTATTTTAGTTATAAGTGACAATAAAATATACTATGACATAATTATAAAAACATGGAATACATGTGTTCTAATTCAGTCCCCGTACTTTCCTTTCTCTCCCTTCCTCCCTCCACCTGTTTCTTTCCCTCTACTCTACTGATCTTTCTGCTATTGTTTTTCTTTTTTAAATTACTGTCTTATGAATGTACATAATGGTTTATGTACATAGGAAAGCTAGGTCAGATTTATTCTAGAGACTTTCCCTATTCCCTTTCTACTTCCTTACTTTCATTTCCCTTTGTCTACTCCTCTGATCTCAACTATATTCCTTTTTTTCCCCCCTTTTTATCCTCCTTACTTATTTTGGATTAGCTTGTGAATATCAAAGATTCAACCTTTGATTCTTTGGGGATGGTTTAATTCACTTAGCATGGTAGTCTCCAGTTCCATCCATTTACCAACAAATGACAAAAAAAATAATTTTAATAGCTGAGTAATGCTAGATTTTACATATATATATATATATATAAAACAAATTTTCTTTATCCATTTATCTGCTGAAGGACAACTAGTTTGTCTCTAAGGCTTAGACATTGCTATAAATATTGATGTGCTGCATCACTGTAGTATGCTGATTTTAAATCCCTTGGATATTCACTGAAAAATGGGATATTTGGGTCAAATGGTGGTTTCATTCTGAGCTTTTTGAAGATTCTCCATACTTCTTTCCAGAGTGGTTGTACTAATTTTCAGTCCCACCAGTAAGGTTCTCTCTTAATGCTTTTCATATTTTTGTTGCTTTTTTAATTTGATGCCATCCATTTTTTTATTTTTTTATGTTACTTTTTTACTATAGGAAACTTATTAATTTGAAATCAGTTCTTGAGCTGACATGTTGGAATGTTGGGCCTACATGTTCTTCTGGTAAGTATCGGGTTTCTAATGCCTAGGTATCTGATCCATTTTGAGTTTTCTGCAGGGTGAGGGATAGGGGTTAAATTTAATTCGACTAAACATATGGATTTCTAGTTTTCCAGGCACCATTTTTTGAAGAGATTAGTTTTTCTGCAATGAATGTTTTTATTACTTTTGTCTAAAATGAGATAACTGTATTTGTTGGTCTCCATGTCTTCTATTTTATTGGTCTTCATATCTGTTCTGGTGTCAGTACTATGCTGTTTTTGTTACTTATAGCTCTGTACTATAATTTGAGATCTGGTGTTGTGATGCCTCCTGTTTCCTTTTCTCACCAATGATTGCATTGGCTATTCTGGGTCTTTTATTTTTCCAAAAGAACTTCATGATTAATTTTTTTTTATATTTCTGTGAAGAACATCATTGGAATTTAGATGGGAATTCACTGAATCCTTATAACACTTTTGGTAGCGTGGCCATTTTGACAATATCAACTCTGCCTATCCAAGGACATGGGAGGTCTTTCCATCTCCTAAAATCTTCTTCAATTTCTTTTTTTGGTATTTGGTGATTTTCATTGTAGAGGTCTTTCATTTCTTGTTAGATTGATTCCCATATTTTTTGATGCTATTTTGAATGGGATAGTTTTCCTATTTTCTTTTTCAGCAGATTCATTATCGGTATATATGTATGCAATAATTGATTTATGAATGTTGATTTTGTATCCGTCTACTTAGCTGAATTCATTTATGAGCTCTAGAAGTTGTCTGGTGAAGTTTTTTTTTTTTTTTGGAGGGGGGTGGTCTCCTAAATATAGGATCCTATCCTTGGCAAACTAAGAAAATTTGACCTCTTTTTTTCTTATTTGTATTCCTTTAATTTCCTACTCTTGCCTAATTACTCTGGCTAGAATTTCAAGAACTATGTTAAATAGGAGTGGTGAAAGTAGGAATCCTTGTCTTGTTCCTGTTTTTAGAGAAAATGCTTTCAGTTTTTCTTCATTCAGAATAATGTTGACCTTGGCTTCTCATTTTTAAAAGGGTAGTAGTTTCTACAGATGAGCATAGGCAGTGGGTAAAAAATATTGTGGATCTAAGTAAAAAAGTGTTTTGTTTTTTTTTAATTTGTTTTATCCCCAAGACTATACCCACACTAGTCATTCCTTCTAATATTCTTTGTCAAAGAATATTCTTGGGAAAGTGTGAGAAAGCATTCTCCATAAGCATTCTTTTATTTCTAATGAAAATATACTATCTTTAAAAATTTCCCTTATAGGTTTCAACCAAAGGAATAATTTTATAAATCTGTATCTATATAGACAAAATTATATATATTTAACAAATATAAATGTCTATATAATTATACTGATTTGTTTTACAATTATTAATTATAAGTAAGCCATAATTTTATAATAAAACTTTTTAAAATAACCAGGAAAAAAAGTAAAAAATAAATAAATAAAACCTGGAAATTATAATTTCCATGTTAAAGAGGGAAAAGAACTCTGATTTTTTATTTAAATGAAGGAATTAGTCATGAAAAAATTTTTAAAAACTAAATGCTAAAATATTAAAGGCATACCCAAGTAATATTTTATAGTTGGTTTGAATACCTATAACATAAATAATGGAGATAATTAATATAAGTATAAAATTTAACTTAGAAGAGGAATAAAAAACCCAAAGAAAATAGGTCGTATTAAGTAAATTTTAAATTAACAAAATCAAAGCAAAAACAATACAATAAAGAATGTGGAATTCTACCCTAAAAAAGAAAAGAAATAGTATAAACAAACATTTGGGAAATTCTAATAGCCAAAAGGGAAAAAAAATAGTGTTGAGAAAAGTAAAAATATAATCATAGCCTAGAAGATATTAAAAATAAATCTCATGTGGATGACACTTTTTAAAATTGAAAGGGTCTTTGTATTTTAAAACAGAATATAAGTTTCCAAATTTGACCATAAAAGGGGTAGCTTTTATTAACTATAAAATTTAGTCAACACTCAAGGTTGAAAACCAAAGATAAATCACTGATTTCTTAAAAGAAGTTTGGGACCAAAGCCCAGGTAGGAACTAATGTCATAGTGTTGGAGGCCTATCATTGTGGTCAGGAACCAGACATGGCTTTTCTAAAGGGCTCATCTCTGAAAATGTGATAATTTCAAATATATTTGCCATCCTGCTCCCCAGAAAACTAGAATTCACTGAATAAAACTATCAACAGGATTCAGTTTCTCCATTAACATCTGAACCTTTTAAGTCCAGTGTCACGAATGCCTACTAAGAACTCAATACTTAGATCAAAATTCTCTGAGACATTTTTCAGGTGAGTCAATCAATCAAGCCATAAGTTTTAATGAGCACCCACAGGGCACACTGTTTCTAGCCTGTCTTTTTCTTGGCTCTACCTCTTGCACTCCTGCCAATAGTTTCTTATCAACTGTTACAGAGAGTTATTATTAAATGCTTTATTAATACATTTCAGATTTCTATTGCAGAAGTAAATCTATGATATTATTTTACTGCTATGTTTCATAATAACCATTTTAATTGTAACTAAGCTATAGTTTGTATAAACAATAAAACCTAAAAAGAAGAAAGAAGAAAAATAACAAGTTTATTCTGTATTTTCTAATTTTTCATGAAGCCATAGTGAGCAGTATATGCAAGGGGTGTCCTACGTATCTGTTTGAACTGTGACTACACCCCCAAATAAGATGATGTTCTTTGTATTTCAATGCAATATATATTTTTAAGTGCCTAGTAGTTTCTAAATACTATGTTTAGTGTGTGGGAATTAAAAGATGAATAAAACAATGTAATTCTGTTTGGTTTTGTAAAGACTCTCTTACAGAAGTTGTATACAATTTTATTTTCAAAAGAGAATGATACTCAAATTTCCAGATTTATAAATTGCATGATTTTGTGCTCCCTCTTCTCCATTCCTCAACCATATTATTTTTTTACTACAAAAGTTAAAAGACTCTTTGAATTTTCTCAGTGCATTTGATTGTGCATGTGCTTACTTTTAAACCACACATAGTTTGCTTAGTTACATCTGATATGGAAATTTATTAATGGAATTTTAACTATGTAATTTTTTTAAAAAATTTACATGAGCTCACAAAATATAAGAGTTGGGCAAGCCCATTTGCCTGTGTCCATACCAAAGACATACTCGTTTCCTGTCCATTAGCATTTCATTGAACAAAATATTTCATATTCTGAGCTCAATATCAATAGCTTAGGGAAGAATACATCTTATTATTAGATAGAACCACAATAGCAAAGAGGTTAAATAGCAGGAAATACAAAACTTTGAGTATGTTAATGCTATCTTCCACTTGAGATTTATTAACATTATTGCATTCTAATATCTGTATAGTATTCTAATTTTGAGGCTCTACTACAATATCTCTAACACTTCTAGACATGATGGAGTTTTAGAGAATTCAAAAGGGCAAATAAAGCTATTTAAAATGTATTTTTGAGAAAACATTTCATTTTCCTTTGCAATGTTTTTAACTGGTTAAGTCCTTAACTATGTAGGTTTTAAATACAAATGGAAGTATGAAGAAATTAAAGAGTTTCTGTGACATCTCTTAAACTTTAAGTTTATAATAATAGATAAATGGCACCTAAACAAAATGAAGAGAAAGCCAAAATCTACTAGAGCTTTCCTAAAGGGAAGAGTCTAGATTATGTTTTTCTTAGGAAATAACTATCATACTTTGTTGTTGTTTTGAAAATTGATGATACATCTGATGTATTTAAGAAAATCATGTCATGTCTTAGGGTTTGACTAAAAGGTATCCTCTTACACATCTGTATTAATGCAGGAATATTTGGAGTTGAAATGATTAGCTTATGAGAATTATAAGGTAATTGGTGAATTAATCCATTTGATAGATTAGTAATTTGAGAAGATTGGGATGTGGCTATAGAAGTGGGTCAAGAGGGTTTGCCCTTGGGAATTATACCTTGTCACCTAGGCTCTTTCCTTTCTGCTTCCCGGCATCAAGAGTATAAAAGCTGTCCTCCACCACACCATTTTGCCAAATGTTAAGTCTCACCTTGGGCCCAGAGCAAGCACTAAACATCTAAGGCTGTGAGCCAAAATTGACTTTTCCTCCTTAAAGTTGTTTTTGTCAGCTATTTTAGTCATACTAACGAAAAGCTGACTAAAACACAATGTAAAATTATAAATTTCAGAGGTCACCAAAAGGGGGGAGGTACATTTGAAATGGTACTAATTCATGTTAATCTCTCATATTCCATTGCATTCTAAATGGTAAGAAAAAAAATGAAGCAACATCATTTTAAATAAATCTTAAGAGATCACATGGAATTAAATGAAAAATATTGATTACATTTTGAATATCCTCTCAGTAATTAAAAAATTTTGTAAGATTTATGTTTCTTCTATAATCATGAACTGCCATTATTCAATTTTATTTTCATATGGATTAGATACATAAATTTTAAGAATCCATATAAAAGTGTAATTTATATTTCTAACTTTCCCATTCTTATTATCCCATAAATGTACAGCAAAATATACACAAATCAAATGCATATGATCAAATTAAGATTGCTTAATCTTGCAGCAAGATTAATCTACTTATGTTTTCTTTTTATTTTGGGTTAAAAAAAAAAGAGTCTTCTATATGAAGAATGATGGGAGTGGTTGAAATCCAAATGAAAATTTCCAGGACATTTTGTAAAGTGCAGTAATTATAATAAAGGTTGAATTATCTTCTCAACTATGTTCTTTACTACTAGACAAGCTATAAAGTTCAGAAATCATTCTTTCAATGATTTCAAACCATGTGATCCAGTTTATGGCAGAGAACATTTGTTTGCTCTGAAAAGACACTATTTGAGATGTAGTTATTTATATTTGGGAATGCTTCAAGAAATACAAGAGTTACATAATTGAGTGCAATATCTTCAATAAAAAGAAAAACACATAGGCTTCTTTTCATTATGACATCATAAAAATGATGCAAAAGCTATGGTCTTAAATCCTAATTAGCATATTATATCAATTGAACAGTGAAAATTAGATGATCAATGATTCATTGTGTATGTCAGAAAAAGTAAGAGGAAGGGATTTGTATCAGGCTTTTTCCTACAAGAGATTTTTTTGATGGATACCTGAAACCAAAATGATGAGATATTTCCTATTTTGATAAAAAAACAGAGGTGATTTTGTTTTATGTTTTTATTTTAATTGTTTTTCCTTGTACATTTACTTTATTTTAGGTCTTCCCAGTATTTTATTCTGCTTTTTCCTTTTCCTTTTTTTAATTGGTTGTTCAAAACATTACAAAGCTCTTGACATATCATATTTCATACACTAGATTCAAGTGGGTTATGAACTCCCATTTTTACCCTGTATACAGATTGCAGAATCACATTGGTTACACATCCACATTTTTACATAATGCCCTATTAGTAACTGTTGTATTCTGCTACCTTTCCTATCTTCTACTATCACCCCTCCCCTTCCCTCCCATCTTCTCTCTCTACCCAATCTACTGTAATTCATTTCTCTCCTTGGTTTTCTTTTTTCCCATTCCCCTCACAACCTCTTATATGTAATTTTGTATAACAGTGAGGGTCTCCTTCCATTTCCATGCAATTTCCCTTTTCTCTCCCTTTCCCTCCAACCTCATGTCTCTGTTTAATGTTAATATTTTCCTCTTGCTCTTCCTCCCTGCTCTATTATTAGTTGCTCTCATTATATCAAAGAAGACATTTGGCATTTGTTTTTTAGGGATTGGCTAGCTTCACTTAGCATAATCTGCTCTAATGCCAATTCTAATTCAAATTTTAATGCAAATTCCATGATTTTATCATTTTTTAGTGCTGTGTAATACTCCATTGTGTATAAATGCCACATTTTTTTTACCCATTCATCTATTGAAGGGCATCTGGGTTGGTTCCACAGTCTAGCTAATGTGAATTGTGCTGCTATGAACATCAATGTGGCAGTACCCCTGTAGTGCACTCTTTTAAGATCTTCAGGGAATAGTCTGAGAAGGGCAATAGCTGGGTCAAATGGTGGTTTCATTCCCAGCTTTCCCAGGAATCTCCATACTGCTTTCCAAATTGGCCGCACCAGTTTGCAGTCCCACCAGCAATGTAGAAGAGTACCCTTTTCCCCACATCCTCGCCAGCACTCGTTGTTGTTTGACTTCATAATGACTGCTGATCTTACTGGAGTGAGATGGTATCTTAGGGTGGTTTTGATTTGCATTTCTCGACTGCTAGAGATGGTGAGCATTTTTTCATGTACTTGTTGATTGAGTGTATGTCCTCCTCTGAGAAGTGTCTGTTCAGGTCCTTGGCCCATTTGTTGAATGGGTTATTTGTTATCTTATTGTCTACTTTTTTTTTTTTTAAGAGACAGTGAGAGAGGAGAGAGAGAGAGAGAGAGAGAGAGAGAGAGAGAGAGAGAGAGAGAGAGAGAGAATTTTTAATATTTATTTTTTAGTTCTTGGCGGACACAACATCTTTGTTGGTATGTGGTGCTGAGGATCGAACCGGGGCCGCACGCATGCCAGGCGAGCGCGCTACCGCTTGAGCCACATCCCCAGCCCATTATTGTCTACTTTTTTGAGTTCTTTGTATACTCTGGATATTAGGGCTCTATCTGAAGTGTGAGGAGTAAAACTTTGTTCCCATGATGTAGACTCTCTATTTACCTCTCTTATTGTTTATCTTGCTGAGAAAAAACTTTTTAGTTTAAGTAAATCCCATTTGTTGATTCTTATTATTAACTCTTATGCTATGGGTGTCCTATTAAGGAATTTGGAGCCCGACCCCACAATATGTAGATCGGAGCCAACTTTTTCTTCTATCAGATGCACTCCGCATCTGATTTGATATCAAGCTCCTTGATCCATTTTGAGTTAACTTTTGTGCATGGTGAGAGGAGGGGATTCAGTTTCATTTTGTTGCATATGGATTTCCAGTTTTCCCAACACCATTTGTTGAAGATGCTATCCTTCCTCCATTGCATGCTTTTAGCCCCTTTATCAAATATAAGATAGTTGTAACTTTGTAGATTAGTCTCTGTGTCCTCTATTCTGTACCATTGGTCCACCCGCTTGTTTTGGTACCAGTACCATGCTGTTTTTGTTACTATTACCTTATAAATAATGCAACAATTACATTTTAACTAACAAAGATGAATATGCTGTACTCACATACACTAAGCACCTAGGCATTATACTTGCAAAAATAGAAGTCTTTGAGTAAATTGACTTGAAATGCATCTAAAAAAGTATACATATATATTTCTGTGACTAATTTATAGTAATATAGATATTGTCATTTAATAATTACATAATTGGGTAATTTCAAGACATATGCAGGAGATGTTAAAATTTTAGGTTTACTCAATATTTTATGGATGAAATGTTAGTTGTGTGTTGCCAACTAAAATTAATAACATTAAGACTATTTCATACTGAAGAAACAGACTTTCATAATCATTAAAGTATAAGGAGAAAATTCATATGCTTATACTACTGAAAAACCTGGAAACTACTCTGTGGGGGAAAAAGTCAAATCAAGGAAAACACTAATGACTTCAAATCTCCTTGTATTTCAAAATAATTTGTAGACACAAAACCAAAATATGAAAACACATTACTATATTTATAAGATTACATCTAATTTTTATAAATCTGATTCAAAACCAAAGACTAATAGTGCTGAAAGAGGTTTTGCCATTTTTTCACATTGTCTTTTATCTCCCTAGTTCAACTGAAGTCCAAAGAAGTTTTAAGATCCTTTTAAATATGTTATCTTATATCTTGTAAATATATAATATGAAATATATTTAATATTATGCAGTAGCATTTGTGGAGTTCTCAGGTAAAATAAAGATTGTGATTATAGAATATTTTCAGAAAATGGTAAAACAGTAACCAAATGGTTTGGCTTATAAAATCTTATGTACATATTTTCAAGCTGAGACTTGAGAATTTCAATGCATTTTCTTTTTTTACATGAAAATAATTATTTGGAGAGAAAACTACAGCTACATTTAAGTTTTAATTTCTTTAAGTCTAGACATTTCTCAATTCTTCATAACTTAGTTCCTAAAATAATAATTCAAATAACCATAATTCAAACATTCATAAAATACATAAAATTTTGAATTTTAAAAAAAATGAAGAACTCAAATTAACTTAACCATGTCCCTCTTGAAGGAAAGAAGGTTATGATTTATAGCAAGAGCAAGTGCTTTTCTCGGTAATCAAGTCTTTGAAACCCTCTCAAGTTATAAACACTGCTAGATGGTGCTGGTCAATCTTCCTGATCAATTTAGTGATTAGAAATTTTTAGGTAAAATAAAAATGATTCTTCAAGTTTGTATAGTCTTATCAATTGACAATAATTTTCTGAGCCCCATATGTAATCTGATATTTTCTAGAGGCATATTTATAAAGGTAAAAAGAAGCAGATGAAAGTAAGTTTAATATTCAAAATATTATGTTACTGTTTAGTGAAGATAAAAAAATTATTGATTAAGTATATCACATTTTTTTCAACTCTAATGAGTTTTGAAATCTAGTGGCAATTTACACTTAACATTTATCTACATTTCTGTTGGGCAAGGTAGCATGATAATGTGCAATGTAACTTCAATATCAGAAAGTTAAATAGCATGTGCATCTGACCTAGAAGAATGGAACCTTTTTAACATTGCATGATTTTTAGCCTTTCATAAAATATTTTTGCATCATGCTTTTTGTTTAGATATCTCTGATTTTGACAAACTGATTTTGGTCCTTCACATCCTCAGATAGCCTATAGGATCCTTTAGTATTCAAATCCAGCTTAATTATCTTATTTATCAACATTTTATTCTATATCTCTTCATTATCAGTGTAGAAACTTGTTTTCCAAGTTGATTCTTCAACACCTAAAGACTCCAAATATAAGAAATAGTAAAACAAAGTCAACACTTTTCTGTCTGTAAAAGATACTTCTTTCAATAAAGATGAAAGGGGGGGGGGAAAGCTTGCTGTAATATTTAGAATTGAAAGTTGTCATTGTTAATAAGAAATAATTCAGCTACTGTGGACTACAAAGTGGAAGGCAGAATTTTAAATACTTAAATGCATTAATATATACAGTAAGTATAAATCACATATCCTTATTAAGATTTTGCTAGGTCGATTTTGAATATGAATGGCTGAAATTTCCCATTTATCCTTTACATCAAAATACTGCCCTGTAATTAAAATTCTATTGTGATAATCTTAACTGTTACAATGACTTCCAAATTTGTTTCTGTGCTACTGGGACATAAGATGTCATGCATGTCAGTCAGACACAATCTTTTGAATTTAATTTTCCATTTAAAATGTCTTATTCACTCTAGTATTTCTTCAACATTACAGATAATAAAAAGAGGTTAAAAAACATGCCCTTTCATTTGTCACTGTTTGGCTTTTGTGTTATGAAAAGTGTGTTTAACCTTTTATTTCCTAGAGCAGAAACTATATACAGGTATGTGAGCTGTGTAATAGCTGTCCTATAAGTGCACTCCTTCTGCCTCCAGGAAAGTATTCTGACATTCGGTATTTAAAGCTTTAAATTTCTGTTCTTGTAAAGGTCAGAGAAAAAAGAAAATCTTTAAGGTACTAAGTAGAGAAATGGTAGAAAAACGTTGTGAATTTTTGAAAGATTCTTTTAAAATAAATCTACCCTTTTCCTGAAGAATTAAACCATTAAGAATGTACATGCTTTGTTAACATCTTAATGTTGATGCATAAAAAAATCTATGTCACATACGAATCTATAACCAAAATTTAATTACAGAGAAAGTATTACATATCTTTTAAAAGCCTTTGTCACCATTTCTGGGTTTGCAATTTTATTTCCCAAATATAGCCAAAGGATTTAAATATGTCTACTATTAATCTGGTGTTTTGTCAAGTGAAGAAAAGCCAATATGCCCCAAAACTTTTATTAGTACATTCTAAAACCTTTTCTCTTTGTAATCATAAACTGTTTAAATTTCCGAACAATCTATAAATAAGCCACAAAGAAGAAAAATAGAAAAACCTTTTTCAGATTAATTGTCTATGAACATATGGTACTGATTCTTCAGAGAAAACCTATTAAGTAGCTCTCTATTTTTTTCTTCTCTGCACAACCCCAAATAAACTGTTAGGTAAACTATATGCTAAAAATACCTTAATCGTAAAATAAGGAATAGTTTCAAATTTTATTTCTAATAAGAATCTATTATTTTTTGTCTAACAGTAGTGTTTCCCTGAGCAATTTAAGTCATTACAAAATATTTTTTTCCAGAATATATTATAGAAGTTGAAAGATTCCATATTTGCCATAAAAGAATCTAGCTCTCCTCATGTACTATAGACACCAATATTCTTCTTTCTATCTATCCCATGGTATCCAAATGCACAGATAACTATAATTTACCAAAAATGTAGAATAAAATTCTATTAAAACACTAACAGGCTTGAGTAGTATCATTATGCTCCAGTATCGCTGACATGAAACTGTAAAGCAATTTTAAGCGTTCTATCTAAATTTTACCACTTATCCTGATTTTCATCAAAAGTAACCAGTTTTTAGCCAGGTGCAAGGATCTCAAGTTTGAGACCAGTTTCAGCAAGTTAGCAAAGTCCTAAGCAATTTAGCAAGACCCTTCTCAAAATAAAAAATAAAAACATCTAGGAATGCAGTTCAGTGGTAAAGTACCCCTGGGCTCAATCCCCAGTACCAAGAAGAAAAAGAAAAGTTTGTTTTTTTTTTCCCAACATAAATTTTCTAATATTTACATTTATTTTCTTTATCTCTTCCTTGATATATTGCTACCCAATTTTGTTTTCTAATTTTAAATATTAAACTAAATCAGTGCATATAAATATATATAGCTAATTATATATGTATAATATATATGTGTCACTAAACACATACATGCATACATATGTACATACTCTCACACAGTAATGATAAAATATAAACAAAGCATGGAAGTAATAACCAGGATGTTAGAGTATTTTTGCAAGTCTAGGGGGAGCAGAAAGAGAAGATGTTGAAAGTCTTCTTGAAGTGCAAGCTATGATTCTGGAAGTATTTTTCTATCTGGATGGTGGCTTTTTAATATTCATTATGTCATCATTTATGTTTTGTTTACTTATCCATATGTGTATAATACTTCTCAATGAAAATAAATTAAACATTCATGTTCTTTCCAACAGAAAATCAGGTGAGATGTAAGGGGGAAATATCGGACTTTTCTCAGACGTCTCTAAAGAGAATTCAATGATAAAAGGAGAATGGAGATATGTCCATAAGATAATGAACCACATTGTTGTATTTTCTACCTTTAAAAAAACGAATAGACCTGCCTAGGAAAGAAATAAGAGTGAATATTAAATTTTTAAAAGAAAATTATTCAATAATGAATTACATAATACTAGACGAAAGGAAAGTGGTGCTGCAAATAAATAAATAAATAAATAGATAGATAGATAGATAAATAAATAAATAAATAGCATGTGATTGCAGGACTAAAACTTGTAGAACTACTGATGAAGATCAAATTATACAGTTTAGCACTTGCATCCAGATGAGCTAAGTTACACTATAGCAATGCATGATACAATATCTCAGTGGCTTAGTACAACAAACATTATTTATTCCTTGCTTGTTTTTCAGCATGAGCTCTGTCTATGGTAGACCCTTAGATCAACAGATTGTGGAAAGGCCTCCTTTCCTCTCTACAGAACTTCTACCCTCATTGCAGTAGCAAGAATGGAACCTGGCAAGTCAGACAGGAGTTTAAAATTATCTCCTACATTCTTTTATCCCCCCAAGGAATTCACAAAGCTACCTTGAATTCTATCAGGGATTGTCCTTTGTAAATTCGTATTTTGAAGCCCTATACATCAATGTAACTATATCTGTATTAGGAGACAGGGCATTTATAAGGCAATTAAGATTCTGATAGAATCCTTATCTTTATAAGGAGATGATTCTCTTGCTCACCATCTCTTTTTTTTCCTCACCTCTCCTCACCTAATCCTATGCAAAATCATCAAAGGAAGCCCATGTGAGGACACAGCAAAAAGTCAGCTGTCTGGAAGCCAGGAAGAGAGCCCTCATTATGCTGTTACTCTGATTTTGAACTTCTAGCCTCCAAAGTGTAAAATTAGGTTTCTGTTATTTAAGTCACACAGTTTGTGATATTTTATCATGGTAACGTGAAAAGATTGAGAATAGGATATAAAGTAAAATTCTACCATATGTTTAAAAAGCAGAGCATGAGAAATATTTATGAACAGCACTAATGTATGCCATAATTATAAATACACAATATGTAAAATTAAAATATGAGTTAAAAATTTGGCAGAACAGCAAGGAGATGGAAGTAGAGCAAAAGTATGTTAATTTACTTTTTTATAGCTGAAAATCAGGAGGTATTACAAAATTGGAAAAAAAATTAAAAATAAAAACTTAACTGAAAATACTTTTGTCATAATCATTTAACTTCAGGAGAATTTCATTAGAATCTAATGTTTCTTGTTGACAATAAAATTTTAATTTCAAAAATTTCTTTAGTTTTACTTTTTTCTAATAAAATATACAATTTTAAATTTAGATTTTACAAACAACTGTTTTGTGTAATCTCATTTTCGTGTGTTGTTTTGATTTTAATCTATCTTTCATTAATACTCTTAAGCATATATTGCATATTGTTTTAAGTAGCTTTTTAAAAATTACCACAAAAACAAATAAATCAAGGATAGATTATAAGACACTAATAAGTTATAAAATTGATATCAACAGGGCTGAGGCTGTAGCTCAGAGGCAGAGTGCTTGGTTAGTATGTGCAAGGCACTGGGTTCAATTCTCTACACCACATATAAATAAACAAATAAATTAAAGGCATTCTGTCCATCTACCCAACGTCCTCTAAATTATAAGACAATTGAAAAGATGTAGTGCTAAACTATTTTTTTCAGTGCAGCATATTTTATCAAAATGTTTGTTAAAAATCATGCAATGTTATAAATATGAGTGAATTTTGTATTTCAACTCTTGCCTGCTACCTGGTTATGACTTCTGTATTGTTAATTACAGTGCACATGATAAAAATGAAGGCCTGAACTCACAAATAAATGTCTATACTTTATCCTCTTTTTTAAAAAATTTTGATTACGAAATCTGTTTCTCAATATTTTTCTTCATTACCAGAAGCGTCAGAGATACGTTTATAATATTAAGACAAGTTTTCATAAGTATTTGCACAAATATTTTATTAGATAGGAAAAAGTTTTTATAGGATGTAGAAATACTAAGATAAAGAAGAAAAGATTCAGGAGAGAAACCTAAGCAATAGTAATAAAATTAATATTTTCAAGAAAATAGAATTCAAGGCCAACCTGAAGAAGCTCATTATAAAGTTCTGGAACTTCAATCACATTCCAAATATCAAGCTTAAAATTCTAACTCTTATATTTTCTGCAATGTTTGCAATCAATAAAGACTATAATATCCTTAGAATATTTTTCACAGAAAATGAGTTTTAGGACGTCAAGACAGAGAACAAAAGAAATTAGAATTAAATGTGTATTTGAGAAGATCAATGAAGGACATGATTTTAAATTATTTTCCCTTTGTGGGAGATGCACATTTTTCTGTCTAGATTTTGTCATCTTTGTTAATGCAATATTTAAATTCATGTAACATATAGTTTGGATTATGTGAATTGTATAATATATCTATGTTTTGAAAACTACAGTATATTTTACTACAAATTTAAAATTTGGCCTTTTTATTTCAAATGGAGATATATTTCTCAAGGAAAAATATGCTCTAAGGAGTCAATATGAAGAATATAATTAAATGATATGAAATTTTATTTATTAACTTTCTGTTGGTTCTTTAATATTGCCATTCAGATCAGAAATTTACCTTCTTTGATTGTTTTTAAATTGTGATTATAGCTTTTATTTTTTTAGTGTCATAAAAGGATGGACATTTGCTACTACAGAGAAATAATTAAGGTATCTTTGTTATATTTTTAATGTAGTTATGTCACTGAAACTATTTAATTTATATATTTTTAATTAACCTATATTTCAATGAAAAGATGTTAAGATAGTTATTTACAGCACTTTAAGGATTGAAAAACATTTTCTGAAAGATCATAACTGTGAGCAGTAATACTTCTCTATATATGATCAAAGCAAAAATTTAATGCAACAAATGTAACATTAAAATTTTAAAAAAACATGAATTTGAAATTTCAAAGTTTCAGAATTTATTCTACTTTTATGTTTATGTTCACACTGTGTTACAAAGTATATTATTTTATAGAACTTTTTCTCAGTTCTAACCATTAGTTATTCTGAATAGTAGAATTGTGTTTATACACAATGTACATATATATAATCACTATCATGTTTATGCATATATATTGTCTCCCTAATTATTAAAGCCATTACAAAAAAGATATAATGATAAAGGCTTTTGTCTTTTTGTCATTTTCTATGTGCCTACTTACATACTTTATGAGTGCTTAGTAAATAATTATTAATAAATGCTTTCTATATTCTCATTATAAAATGATAAACTGATACTTCATGAGGTCTGTGTTCACTCAGAACAATTTACTATTTATTTTCAGATCTTGAGACTCTTTCTACATGCAAAAAAAAAATACAATGAAGAAATACACATCTTGTTGAGAAAGATGTGTAAGATGCATGACTCACTGATATGTTAAGAGCCTTCTGGCTTAAAACAAAATTAAAAGGAAAATCCCTTAGTACCATGCATAAATTTGGAGTATGAAATATCCTGAAATGGGTTTAAAAATATTAGTCTTAATTTGAAACATAGACTATGGTAGGTAGTAACAGTCAAAGAACATCGACCTACAAAGAAGCTACAACTAGTGTAGGATATTGTGTCTGAACTTTAGCTATACAATTATCACCATTAATAACAACTCACGTAGAACCTAAATTTGGTGAACACATGAATTCTACAGAGAAAATACTCTCCATGTGATTGAAAATTTCTTGTTGCTTCTTCAGATTAGTGAGAAGTCTTCAGCTGTCCTGAACATTGTTTCAGTGCTCCCCATCCTCACTCCCTAGCCCCATCAGTTTGGACAACAGAAAACAACATGTTGGAAGTCTGGAATGAACTGTGGGCATGTCTAAGTCATCTCTTAGTGGAGGTGTTCCCCTCAGAGAACCCTTGGTGGAATCTCACCCCTTGGCAACATACAGCATCATCCTGTAATGTTTATGCTTAGGTGTTAACAGGTTTGTTTGATAGTATTTATTCAACTCTTGGCCATCTATTAGTTGGATCACATATTAACTTCCATTCTCTTTAACCTAAGGATAGTTCATAAAAAAATAGTTTTAGAAAAGCTTTTAAAAACTTGCACCTTCCAAGGAACTGACACAGAAAAAAGTTTTCAAGACACAACATCCAAATTGCAACTAAAATCTGAAAACAAAAGACAAAATGTTCTAAGGCAGCCTAACAGCAGCTTCTTGGTCTTTTTGAGAATAAGTCCTCAGACCTGCCTTTCAGTTTTACAGGATCACAGATACTATATTATTCTACCCTCTCTTGATACTGTTGTGCGATGAGTTCTCATGGGCTTCTGTGCAGTAGTGACTCCAATGGTGCTAAATGTGAAACTTTATTTTAAAGGAATGTTAGATAACCATATGTCATAGAAGGATAGAGAACAGATTTTTAGTAAAGACCCATTGTAATTTAAGATGCTACTTCAGGTTACCAGGAATAATTAATTTAATGGTCAAAATTGTTGTCTCCCTGTAATAAATGCTTCATCAATTAAAAGATAAATTATAAAATATATAATGGAAATATAATCACTTAAGCTTACAGAATATTTTTTACTTTGTCTTCTACACATAAACAATGCTCTTTTTACATACTTTTACATGTTGGTTTAAAAGGAATGAAGAATGATCCATGAGGTCAATTAATCTATTCCTCCTGCACTTTGTTGCTGCTTTCAGCAAGTAGCTATTTGAAACTACATGACCTCAATCTCCATTATCCCTCAGATACATCATAGAGGCCCTTTTTTGGAAATGTAAAGCTAAGTGATGGTACAATCACAAAGTGTTAAATATTTATGAGGGAAGAAAAGGAAAAGAGGAATTCAATCAGGAGTCTAGAGTTTCTCACTAAACTTGCTTGAAATAAACATTAATTAATATAAAAGGATATTCTATAAAATCAACTCTGCTATTCCCTCATACCTTTACTGACCCAAATTTTTAATTAAAGCATTTGTAAATTAATACATGTTGGAATTATTTATACCAATTATCACTATCAATAAATGACATCAAACAATCTTTAAATTATTTAAAACAAATTAATAACACTTAACATAAATGTTGAGTTGGTGAAGTCTTGTTATATAAGTCAAAATTGCATTTTTACTGAACAAAACAATTGTCTTAACTTTATCATGACATTTCCTGTACAGCTTTTAAATAAATTGCACAAAGTACTTTTTTGTTCCTTTCATAAACTGTTGACCTATTAGACTCAAAAATATTCCTTAGAATTTTCTCAGAGCCTGAAAGTGGGCATAGCTTAAAGCAAAAATGTCACTAAATAAGTGGTTGAATTTTGACAACACATATAATATTTGTCAATGCTACAAATTCAGGGAAGAAAAGAACTTCAGCAAAATTCCTTCACTAAATGAAAAGAACAAAAGCATTGTATAAAACATACAAAAATTGTTAGAAATTATTAATAAATTTTTTAAGCTGAACATTAATATTAAAGACATTCAATTGGTACATATTACCATATTACAATTTTCTCTTATGGCTAGATTAGTGGAGGCTTATAATCTGAACTCAAACTTGAGTCCAAACACAAGTCCAAATGCAGCCTTTACAAGTGAGTTTTCCTGCTCAACAACCCTGGGTGCAGTTAGGCAAAATAATTTCACCTCTATATTAAGGAAAACCAATGCCAAAGTGAATGCAACAAAGATATTTCAGTCATTATTAATGAGCTATCAAATACCTTACTGAAGAGGTTATGTTTTATGTCAATGAAGCCAAGTTATGGCTGGCTAACAAAAAATATAGAATCAACTAAATACAAAAAAAATCATTAAAAGCCAAGTTATTATTATTATTAAAAGCATTTTCAATAAATAAAAATTTTTGAGGGAAACCATATCTTCTAGCTTTAAAGAGCATACACTTGGATCAGATAGACCTGCATTTGAAACACAATTGTAAAGGATAACTCACAACAGCACCTTAATCAATTTACACAACTTCTCTGAGCTTTGCTTTCTTGCAGGTAAATATAATAGTTATTGCAAAAATCTTAGAACAGATTTTCATACTTATGAAGCAATCAGTGAATGTGGATGATATTTATTATCAAGGCAGTAAAATTATTTTATTCTCTTACGTTTGAATAAGGTTTAAACTTAATGTAGGTAGTTATAAATAAATTATATAAAATAGTATTATATCTGAATATTATGCTGAGTTTTATATTTTATAATTTGAGTTTTCAAATGTAATAAAAACATTAAGTTTGGGTTAATGGGGAATGCTAAAACCTTAACATAATAATAATTCCAGGTCAAATAGTGTAGGAGGAGACCTAAATTCAATGCAATTTAAAATCTATGCAATGGTTTCTTATTTATTTTGTTTCAACTCAGTCTCTGTTCTATACATCCACTAATGTAAGGCTTCCTTATTTCTTTCCTGGATCCCACAATTATCTTCTAATTGTCTGCTAATAGCCAACTCCCTTTCTCTTCAAACCATCTTCTAGATAGTTATGAGAATTGTGCTGCTAAAACAATTATGATTGTCTAAGTCTTCTGTTTTGCAACAGCTATGAATCCTGTACTTCAATAGATTAAACTGTGAGTTCCTCAAAGTCTAATTCCAATCTGTGTTCACAACTCTAAGTTCAACTTTCCATGCTGGAATTGCTCATACCAACAAATATTCATCATTCCTCCAGTGGCCACAAATTTTGTAGTGCTTTCAATGTGTGCACTATCCTGTCCTTGGAGAATATGCTTCCCTGTGCCTGCTTTACCTTCCCATAAAAACTCAGATCAAAATTCATCTTCTCTCTAATCTTCTCCTATTCCCCACTCAGGAAATCACACCCCTTTCCTGTGTGTTATTGCAAAGCTCTGCTCAGAAGGCCATAACATTTTTTAACACATAAAATGGAACTTCTGCCTCTTTCTATTATTTTTGTACTAGTCAAACTTTAAGACTAGAAACTGTCCTATTCATGTTTGTATTGTTATGTTTCATAGTATATGGAATATAATCAGACATAGTCAATAAACACTCAAGGAAGGAATGAAGGAGAAAAACTAAAGAGAAGCATGTTTTGATCCTTTATACCTACTCCATGTTTAAAAGACTATTTACTCTTTCTCCTTCTGTATTCTCATTGTTAAAATCATAATTCAGTTATCTGTAATTCTGCCAAAAATGTGCCTTGCCCCAAATAATCCATGTTTACAATCTTACAACCTTTATCAAACTTGGTTATTTTAGACACTGCAACATAGGTTAACTATAAGCAGAAAGACAGGAAACAGGTTAGAGTTATACTAATTAATATCTATTATCCTCATATTCTTCTCACTTCTTGCATCTTATGTTACAGAATATAAGAGAGAGTACAGAATATAAGACAATGCACAATATAAGATATATAAATTGTACCAAATAAGACACAGAGAGAACTGTTTATAGGGTATCATAGTCATTGGAATTGATCTTCTTGGGTTGCGTTATGACTTCAGCATTTACTATATTAGTGATCCTGGAAAATTACTTAATCTTTTAGCCTGAGTTTCCTCCACAAATGGTAAAAATGTTTTTTTTAAATAAAAATATTTAAATATTTCTCATTAAACATTACAACCTCACGCAACTCTGTGATTATAAAACAGAAAACTCATATGAGATACTTACTTAGAACAATGCCTTGCTCATTGGTAAGTTTTCACCAATTGTTAGCTTTTATTTTTATAATTTGGAGAGGGTATTAATTTTGACTGCAATGGTCTCACTCTATAATTTTATTTTGTATTTTCTGTTCTATCTTTTGGTACTGTTATCTTCCTCATGACTCCACCTGACTTTGTACTTAGGCTTTTACAGAAGACTTTGAGTAGTGTCTGCATACCACATATAATCAAGGCCCATTTGATTAATAAACATTTTTACTCTTTACACAGTTAATTTGGTATCTTATAAAAACTATACCTATTAAATTAGACAAAGCAAAATGCTAATATTATACCAGCTATTATATAATTCAGAAATAATACACAGAAATATGGAAGGTATAAATTTGTATGTATATATTCATATCCATTGAAGAAATATTGAGGTAGAAATTTAATATGGGTATTTGGAACAGAGAAATGCTGAGTTTCTACATCATGTAATTGTCTTTTTTACTTGCTTACTCTGAAAATTTGAGTTTGATTTTTTTTCACAAATAACTTCTACTTTCTCATATTTTATTCTTTGTGAATTTAACTCAAGTAGTTTGCCTAAAAGTACTTTTCCAGAGTTTATTTTTCAGAATTTTAAAATATTCTAAAGGTTTAATCAATAAAGTACAACAGGTGAATGAGGTAAATAAAATATCTTAAAAAAATTTTCATGGCACTATGCATATATATATATATATATATATATATATATATATATATACACACACACACACACACACACACACACACATATACATACATACATACATACACACACACATATATATGGTATATGTATATATGTGTGTACATATATATAGTATGTGTGCTTATATATGTATATATGTGTACAATTTTTATTATATATACTTAAAGTTTCTGGTAATAATCCATTATAACTGTGTTTTTAAAAGATTTTAATACACTTATAAACTTGTTTAATTGTCATGAAGTATTGAGATTTTATAACTTTGGTTAACTTTGAGTTCAACATTAACATGTTACTAATATTTTATAACAGACATAACATTTGTCCTGTATTTTAGATAATAATTAATCGAAATATAGGGGTAAATATGATACTTAAAATCATTCATTATTTCTTAATATTGATCAAGAAGGGCTACCAATCTTTTAATACATTAATGGATATAACAAATTAATTAAAGGACACTATTAATGATGTAAAACATTGATTAAGTGATGGAGTTTTGTTTATCAAAATAAGCAAAGCATAGATTTTACAGAAAGAAATAACCTCAGAAATTATCATATCCTTTACAATTGAAAATAGATATTTTATAGGAATTATATGTAATTTGAGAATGTAAATTACTTTTCATGTTTGAAAATCAATCAGAATGAAATCACTGAATTTTAAAATGATATTTTAAGTTGACAGTGAAATTTATCAAACAAAAAATGTGTTACTCTCAAGAATTTAAAAGATTCGGTGACAATCCAGCAATTGTACTGTTTGTATTTACTCAAATGAGCTGCAAGAAAACAGCACATGATTGTTTAGAACAGCTTGATTCAAAATTGCCAGACTTGAAGGCAACCAATCTTTCCTTCCATTTGTCCATGGATAAGTAAACTGTGGCACAGCTACATACAGAAGCATAAACTTTGGACATAAATATGAATGAGACATCCAACCATAAAAAAGATATAAGAGTACCTTAATTATATATTAAGTTAAAGAAGCCAGTTTTAAAGAACTACTTATTGTATGATTCCAATTATATAATATTCTGGAAAAGGCAAACTAGTAGAGATAGTAAAAAGATCAGAGGTTTCCAGGGTTTACAAGCAGTGTTAGAAATGGATGACTAGGTGGTGCACAGGGGATTTATATGACAAGTGTGATCTTGCCATGGTGGATGCATGATATTATGCACTTTGTAAAACTTTGGGAATCATACAACTCAATGAGTAAATTTTAATTTAAATCATAGACATTATTTAATCCTAATTGTTCATCAATTGTAACAAATGTATCACACTAAAGTAAGATGTTAATAGGAAAAACTGGGTGAGAGAAGGAAATATAGCACTCTCTGTTCTTTTTTTTTTTAACCTAAAAGTATGAAAATAAATAAAATGTATTAATTTAAACAGAAAATCAATATGTGAGATTATGTTAGAAAGAATTTAATTTTTAAAATATAGTAAAGACTATTTGTCTCTCTGAACTAAATCTACATTGTCCTCAGTGTAAAGAAATAATGTAATTCAGTTTACTGAAAGATATTTTAAATAATCAATGTAGTATAGTATTTCCCAAACTATTTTCACTCCCATACAAATATATAAACATGTAGGCAAGCATGAAATTACTAAAATATTTTCATGTTCATACAGATATATAAACATGTGCATGAAACAGAAGTGTGAATCTGAGCTAACTTACACCATTTAAAAATAGAGGGCTAATAACAGTGGCCCATGCCTAAAATCCCAGAAACTCCAAAGGCTGAGGTAGAGGATTGCAAGTTTGAGGTCAGCCTGGGCAACTTAGCAACTCCTAGTCTCAAAATAATAAAATAAAAGGGATGAGGATATAATTCAGTGATAGAGCACCCCTGGGTTCAATCTCCTGTAACACAAAATAGATACATACATAAATGCATAAATATCTTCATAAATAAATACATTAGAAAAATAAATTTCATGCAGCTTTGTAATTGCTGCCAGTTGAATGTTGGGACATTTGCTTATTACATAAAAGTATTATTAGAAACATGTCCATCTGTAATTTTATTATTTATCAACAAATAAAAGAGAGAAGACTTTCATAGGCTAGGAATTGTTCATTCTTTCATTTACCTGAAAAATAAGACATTGTTTTTATAATATGCACAAACTTGTGCAGACTAATTCTCATTTCTCTTGCATTATAACCCATCTCTTAAATAGCATTCCCCATGAACTTGCAAGGTATACTCAAAGAGGCTATCAAAAGAAACCTTTCCATAGCCTTTTCTCATTTAATCTTTCTTGCTTTTTTAAGAGCATAGTGCACACCTGGTGAGAGAGCTTTTGTAAATCACAAAAGAAAGCTTACAATGTGATTCATATTTTAAAAACATTTCATCACTGAGTGATTTTTTTCTCCTACCTTGAAAGAATGTCAGCACCTTTACAAGTATATTATCTCCTGATTTTCTAATCAAAACAATCCAGTCTGGGAGACAGTAGGAGCTACTTAAAACAATGAATACCACTGTAATGCATTTTAGTTGAATCATTTGCTAGATGCAGAAAACAAAATAGGTCATTTCAGTGAAATCTGAACTCATGTAATAGGCATGCATCTTTATATTCTACACACTTTGTTGATCATTGGCTGAATAGCATCGTGCCTGGAGCCAACTGACAGGAATTTTAACCTGATTAAATGTCCCAGTATGCCTTAATACCTTTAAATGGAATTTTTATGGCCTGTTCTGCACGCATATTATTAATACAGTGCCATCAAGAAAACCACAGACACGCATAATAGCTCATCAATTTGTAACTAAGCACTTTTGACCTTGAAAAATCAGCTGTCTTTCAGATTAATGTAGTTACATTTTAGGCAGAAAAAGGGGCCATAAAATTATCATGCTTATTTTTGTAACATGTCAGGATGAGAATTAGGAGTAAGGGCCCTGCTGATGGCTTCTTATTGATATTGCTGCCAACCTCTGACATCTGAATTAGAAACTCTGAGACCTCATCCTAATAAAAAACCCACTTAAACATTAAAATTTCAGCAAAAGGGATGTATATAATATATTGCTGACAAGATGAAGGGGGAGAATCTAAGTTACCATCTTCACTGATGTTCATATTTCTTAGAAAATTAAAAGAAAGGAAAAGGTCCCAGACTTTTCCCTCTTGCACATATGCATGCACACATATCTGCACAATAATAACACAATTGATAAAAAGAAAAGATTATCATTAGCACAGCAACATTCTATCATCCAATGATCAAAAGTAAACAAGAAATGAAAAAAGATGCCAAATGCTCATAGACACAAATTGAAAAATGTTGGAAATTTATTTTTAATTCAAAAACAAGACATGAAAACTGCAATATGAAATAGATGTGCTGATTTTTTTCCCTGAAAGTAGTTCATACAGCTAATGCCAATTTAATCATTTCAGAGGCTAAAAAATAAAATTAGGTGACTCACCACCTAAAAGAGAGCACCTAAAAATAAATTCGTACTCTCTGACTCTAAAGGTATCATTTTCATTAAACTCATTAGTTATTATTTAAATAAATAGGCTTTGGAAGAAGTTACTGAGAATGGAGAAAATTTTCCAGGAACATAACAATGCCAGAGCTGAAACAGAACGTCATCATCATACAGTCTTACAGTGTGTTCAATCAGAAGAAAGGACTCTAGGCAAAATTCAGAGTTGTTAACTGAAAGTTTCTTTGGTATTCTTATTAGAGTTTTTTCCCTTGTAATATTCTGCAAAATTATAGGCTAGTTTACATATATCTATTTATTTATTCTGAAAGTAGTCATGGTGCAATTAGGAGGAATTTTATCAAGCTGAAATATGATTGATTTTTATTTAAAGATTGCATAAAGACTACGAAAGAATAAAGGCAATCTTTAAAGTGTGATTTTCGTGGGCCCTCTCACAGTATCTTCCTAAGATAAATCAACTATTATAATAGTTAAAATTATCACTCTTACAGGAAACTAGAGAGGCCTCATATCTTTGCTAAAAATGAATCTTTTTCCTGAGGAATTGCTACAAAAGAGAACCATGTAACAATTAGAAGGAAATCAGACTAGAGGTAAATAAAGACAATCTTTCCTTGGCGCCCTGAAACATCTCACATCTCCCTCGTTGCACAAGGACTGAGTGAGGACTTCTGCAAGTGAGGACTAAAGTGAAAAAGGATCCTGTGGTGGCACCACTGATCACAATCCTCAAGGTCAGGACTGTGTTAAAACAGCTGCTCAGGAGGTTGAGACAGGAGGATGGAGAGTTCAAAGCCAACCTCAGCAATGGCAAGGCACTAAGCAACTTAGTGAGACCCTGTCACTAAATAAAATACAAAATAGGACTAGGATGTGGCTCAGTGGTTCAGTGCCCCTGAGTTCAATCCCTGGTACCTCCTCCCTCCCATTAAAAAAAAAAAAAAAAAAAAAAAAAAGGCTGTGTTAAAGATACTTACCATATGAAACAATTTGTAACCAAGTAAGAAATTGTAAAAGTTTCAAAGAACTATCTGATCCTTCCCACTGAGTTGGGTTGGACACAGATGGCTTGGTGGGAAATATCTACCAAAAAAGAAAAGAAAAGAAAAGAAACAAAAAGTAATTATTATGGTTTGGATCTAGAATATCTCCCTGCCCAGAGGCTCTTGTGTTGAAAGCATGATCTCCAGCACTGAGGTTCAGAGATAGTGGTTTTAGACAATGATTTTATCATGAGGGCTTTGACCTTATCAGGGGATTAATCCATTGAAGGCTAAATGGATTAGTGGGAGGTGGGACATAGTTGAAGGAAGTAGTTCATTGAGGACTTGTCAGAAAGGTATATCTTTTCCCTAACTTTCTCTCCCCCCCCCCCTCTCTCCCTGCTTCTCCACTACCATGAACTGAGCAGCTTTCCTCTGTCACTCCCTTCCGCCATGATGTTTCCACTTTGGAGCCAACCAACTTCAGACTGAAATCTCTGAGATTATGAGGCAAAATAAGTCTTTGCTCATTTAAGTTTGTTTTTGTCAGGTATTTTGGTCATAGGAACAAAAAACTGACACATCCATGTTGCATCTAGTAAGTAAAAAGGGAAAAAAGAAAAAAAAGAGACAAAAACTCAACCTATTTTTTTTTGATCTATAGTAAATCTATTATCCAAATCTGAAAATCCTTAAATTTATAATGGCATATTGGTTCCAGCAATACAGTAAAAATTATATATGCTTTAACATGGGAAATATAAACATCAATCCTGGATAACTATTAATATGGCATCATACTTATTAAAACATAGGTTGAAGAAAATTATTATAATCATAGCAATTATCAAAAATTGAGATGTACCCATAAGATCAAATATTGTCTTTGGCAGTGAAACACTAAGGCAGTCTTCTTAATATTGCTTTAATGAAGACCATGAGCTCTGACATTCATGTGTTTATTATAGGGAAAAAGGCTATACTTACCATATTTTAGTTCACTGAACCAAAGAACCATTGTACTATATAGGAATGACACTTAGAACACACACTTGTTACAAATTTTTTCTTACTTTTTAAAATTTGTTCTAATTAGTATATACACATGACAGCAGAATACATTTTCACACAATGTACACAAATGAAGCACAACTTCTTCCTCCTCTGGCTGTACATGCAGAATCACACGAGTATTTTAATCATATAAGTATATAGAGTAATAATGTCGGTTTTACTCCACCATCCTTCCCATTCCCACAACATCGTTCCATTCTGCATAATCCAAAGTTTCTTCATTCTTCCCTACACACCCCCTCCCATTATGAATTAGCATTTGCTTATCAGAGAAAATATTCAACCTTTGGTTTGAGGGGTTTGGCTTATTATATTTAGCATAATATTCTCCAGCTCCATCCATTTACCTGTAAATGCCATAATTTCATTTTTCCTTAAGACTGAGTAGTACTTAATTGTAGTATATGAACCACATTTTGTTTATCCATTTATCTGCTGAAAGTTATCTAGTTTGGTTCCATAGTTTTGCTATTATGAATTGAACTGCTATAGTGATTTTAAGTCCTTTCAGTATAAACCAAGGAGTGGGATAACTGTGTAAAATGGCAGTACCATTCTAAGTTTTCTGAGTAATCTCCATGCTGCTTTCCAGAGTGGTTGCACCAATTTGCATTCCCACCAGCACAGAACTAGAAAAAGTAATCATGAAATTCATTTGGAAATATAAGAGACCCAGAATAGCCAAAGCAATCCTTAGCAAGAAGAGTGAAGCAGAAGATACCATAATACCAGACATTAAACTATATTTCAGAGCAACAGTAACAATAACAACATGGTACTGGCACCAAAATAGACCAATGGTACAGAATAGAAGACACAGGGACAAACCCACATAAATTTAGTTATTGCATACTAGACAAAGATGCCAAAAACCTACATTGGAGAAAAAATAGCCTCTTCAACAAATGGTACTGAGAAAACTGAAAATACATATGTATAATTATAATATACCAATTAAAATAACAATAAGTAAAAAGAAGAATTAAAGAAAGGTCAGTAGAATAGAGGAAAAGGGCAGAGGAGGAAGGAGAGTAGGGAAAGGGAAAGTACTGGAAATTGAAATGGAGCATGTTATATGCATTTATAAATATTAAAACCAGTATTGGGATATTCATGTGAAAGAAAGGAAAAGATTACATTATAGACACTTGTAGATGATTTGATAAAATCTCAATTGTCTCCAAAAGAAGATAAATAATCTCTTCAATATGCTGGGTTTTTTAAAAATTCATTATTGTTCCTAAAATATGCATGTCTCTATATATCAGTTTTTGGATGTATTGGGAAAATAATCTGTGTAAAAGAGCAAAACTAAATATCTGCCTGATAGCAATAGCCCTAAAATAAGACTATTGTATACATGATGAACAAAAACCATTTTACTAAAGGCATAGAACTTTGGATTAGGCATATGATAGAGATAAATCATATTACTGATTTAGAATATGTATTACCTTTCCATTACTGCATAAATACGTGACAAAAATCAAGTTAGAAAAAGGAAATGGTTGGACATGGAGACACAGGACTACAAGCCCAGTAACTTGGTAGGCTGAGACAGGAGGATGACAAGATCAAGGCCAGCCCCAGCAACTTAGTGAGGCCTATGCAACTTAGTGAGACTCTGTCTTAAAAAATAATAATTTAAAAAAAGGTTGGATGGGGAGGTGACTCAGTAGTAAAGCATCCCTGGATTCAATCCCTAGTGCAAAAAAAAAAATAAAATAAAATAACAATAAAAAAACAAAAAGGATTATTTTGGCTGGAAAATTGGAAATTTTAGTCCAAGAATGATTGGTCTCATTGCTTTGTGTTTGTGGTGGCACAGTTTATCATGGTGGGAGTGCCTGGACAAGGAGGCCCATTCACCTCATGGCTGAATGTAAAAAAGAACAAGAGATTAGTGTTCCACAGTGTCACTGTCCATTAGTGATATTAGTGTCCATTAGTATCACTGTCAAAGTCATGCCCCAATTTCCTCCCACTAGATATCATCTCTTAAGGTTCTATCATATCCAATAGCACTGTAGGCTGGGAATCAAGTCTTTAACTCATGGGCCTTTAGGGGACATTTAAACTCCAAATTATAGAAAATATCAAATATTAAAAAGTCTGCTCAGTTGATACTCATCAAAAATTCATCAGAGTTGAATCAAATCTGTAAAAAGTACATTTTATATTTTTGATGTTAGAGATTCAAAAAATGATAAAATAATTACACATAAAATTTAATTTAATAAATATAAGGTATAATTAATAAAAAGGAGCAATGATAAAGTATTTCTAGTAGCAGAGAGTAAAACATATAATAAGGGACAAACTTAAAACACTATGGTACTAACAAAAAATTGGTAAAAACAAATGGAACAGATATAGATTTTATTATACAAGCTAAGTAACAAAACAAAATACAATTAAATTTTTCTCATATGTTAAACTCAAATATCAGAGTTATTAAAAATTTATGTTATAAAAACAGCAATAAGGATTTTTAAGCAATGTTACTTAAAAAATAACAATCAGTATAGAGATGTCTAATTCCTTGATTCCTTTTATATTGCTGGTTTGGGGATTTATTATCCTTTAACACATCTGTGAGCTATCAAATAATAAATAATTCAAAGATTTTTTATGGTTTGAACTTTAGTCCCACTGTTTGGGCATCCTAGTTTTGCTCTTCTGTAGTGTTGGTTTTCTTTAAAAGCTGATTATTTTTGCTGATTCATAAGAGGGTGGAGATTTGGCAGCATTGGTAACTTGGAAAATATTCCTCAACATAAGGGAAATTGACGGTACTAGAAGCCTTTAATTCAGAGGGCAGCTGCCCTGCAAACATCTGATGAATTCTTCCACTAACTCTTAAACACACATGTTTCCATTCTCTGCTCTTGTTAATGTCAATATCCCAAGAATTTCACTGGAAGACTCTTTGAAAGGAGTAGGATACCATTCTTTAGCTTTATTTTGCTGGGGGATGCTTATCACAAAGTAACCTCATATTAATCTAATATCATTTTCTTGGTATTTTAAAACGTTCTTCAGTATCCTTATAGGTAATTGATTTTCCTCATTTTGCACTGTTTTAATATGTTTATGTGACAGTCTTCTAGCACTTCCAATAAACTTTAAAAGAGGGTATACAACACTGAAGTGCTTCAGCATTAATATTAAACAAAATCCAGAAAGCAAAAATCTTTCTAATCAAACAGCAATGCCAGAAATTATTTTAAAAACATACTGATATCTGATCACATAAAATTTAAAAATTTCTTTCTCATACAACTAAAAAATAAAAACATTATGAAGGCCTTAAATGAAGTTAAAATACAAATTATCAGAAAGTAAAAATTACAGAGGCAATGGATTTATGATTGAATATCATTAATGATATGATTGTTAATAAAATTTTAAGATAGTATTAGAAAGACAAAACCAGAATTGAAAAGTAGACAAATTATATTTACTAATAGTGAAATGCAATGGCCCATAAATGTAAAATATGTTCAGCAGAAGTAGTATTCAAAGAAATGCAAAATAATTAGTTCCCCTGACTTTTTTCACTTAGAATACTAGGAAGATTTAAGAAGAAATAGAAATAGCATGAAACAAAAGAGGAAGAGCAAAGTTGTCACCCTTCTACACTAGCAGTGAAGGTAAAAAAAGTAAATCTTTACTAAAGGTTACATTAAAATGTGAATCAAAATAATTGTTTAAAACACATAAAGGAATAAAAACACCTTAGAAATTCTTGCTGAGGAAAACTATATATAATCAAGTAAGATGTAAATATATCCATGTGTATTATAGTACTCATGGTAAACCTAGGCAATGATCACATTTTTTAAAAGACTACAATTGGAAATGGATATCTTAGAGTACATGTGATTATTAAAAAGTCTTTATTTCCATTTATTGACTTGGGAAAGAGTATGAAATTCTAAGATGAAGAATTAATGAACTGTTGATACAATCATGTTGATCATATCATACATCAAATACACACACATTATTTGAATATATATTTGACATAGAGATGTGTGTATGTGTGTATACATACAAAAAATGATGTGTATGTGTATAAATTCAACAAATAATGGTTAATTTTGGAATAACATAACATATACTATCATGCTGTGTTTACATTTCACTTAATTTTCAATTATCTTTGCAATAATAAAATATTAATTTTATCATTTTTACCTTATTTTGAAAAGTGTAAAATTTAAAAAAAAAAACACTTCAGTTTTGGAGAAAACTAAATCCATTATAAAAATAATTAATAATATATAGGAAGGAAATGACTTCAAATATTATTTTTCTACTTTATACTGAAGTCACTTTACTCTTTATCCCATAGACTCATCATAAGTTTCTGTCAGGTAAAAGTGCCTTTCTCTAATGCCTCTCAATCAGTCCTGTTAAAATATGTCAAAGACTCTGAATTATACTATATTATACTATAAAGAGAAGTTTTTCCTCTCTTCACATTTTTCAACCAAATTTAATAAGCAGGGTTGGAAAATCTGGCTGCTATAATCAATAGCAGCATATTTTATTTTATTACTTTTTCTTATTTGAGATACATTTTTATTCTAATTTGTTGTATATGACAGCAGAATGCATTACAATTCATATTACACATATAGAGTACAATTCTTCATATCTCTGGTTGTACACAAAGTATCTTCATACATGTACTTAGAATAATGATGTCCATCTCATTCCATCATCTTTCTTACCCTCATGCTCCCATCTTTCCCCTCCCACCCCTTTGCCCTATCAAGAGTTCATCTAATCCTCCCACGCACCCACTCTCAACCCCATTATGAATTATCATACTTTTATCAAAGAAAACATTCAGCATTTTTTTTGGGGGGGGATGGCTAACTTCTCTTAGCATTATATGCTCCAACTCCATCCATTTACCTGCAAGTAACATGACTTTATTTCTTTTAATGCTGAATTATATTCCATTGTGATATATACACCACATTTTCTTTATCCATTCATCAACTGAAGGGCATCTAGGTTGGTCCCACAGTTTAGCTATTATGAATTGTGCTGCTATAAACACTGAAGTGGCTGTGTCCCTGTAATATGCTTTTTTAAAGGCCTTTGGCCTATAGACCAATGAGTACGATAGCAGGTCAAATGGTGGTTCCATTCCCAGATTTCCAAGGAATCTCCATACTGCTTTCCACATTGGAAATTTGCAGTCTCACCAGCAATGTATGAATGTGCTTCCCCCCCCCCCACATCCTTGCCAACACTTATTTTTGTTTGTATTCTTAATAGCAGCTATTCTGAGATGTAGAACATTTTTCATATACTTGTTGATTTATTTTATATCATCTTCTTCGAAGTGTCTGTTCAGTTCTTTTGCCCATTTATTGATTTTTTTGGTGTTAAGTTATTTTAATTCTTTATATATTAGATTATAAAGAGCACAGATTATAAAGAACTCTTATAGGTTAGGGCTCTATCTGATGTGCATGTGGTAGAAATTTGCTCCCAAAATGTAGGCTTTCTATTCACTTCACGATTGTTACTTTTGCTGAGAAGCAGCTTTTTAATTTGAATCCATCCATTTATTGATTCTTGATATTAATTCTTGATGCATTATTCTTATACATAATAGTGTGATTCATTATGACATGTTTATACTTGTACATAACATAATTTTTTGAGATTGGGACGCTTATATTGTTATGTCCAATTAATTGGCTAAACTATTTCCTAATGATGGTCCATATTATCTATTCTTTGAAAGTACCAGATTTGTCACTAATTGAAATGCACAAATAGCAATTTTAACTTTACTAATACTTTATAATCTATGAAACAGATGAAAGGGTTGTTGTTCTATCAAAATAATACGACAAATTCACACTGATATTGACATAGTTGTAAAAAGTACAGTTACAAGTTATCACAATCACATTTTTATTTAACATTTAGCTAAATGAATCATTATAATACTTGCTGTGTATGAAGAGTTATTTTTTATTTAAAAGAGTATTTTAAATTTCTTTACACAGCTATAAATAATTTGCATCCACTTACAATTTTTATTACTTTTCAGAATAATATTACTTTAGAGATCCCTAGTAGACAATCCCAAAGCCAAAGCAAATATTCTATTGATTACTTAAATAAAGCTTAGATATTTCTTATTTTCTCACATTCTCTAATTAAATATATACTTTATACTCCAAATATCCATGATTTAATTGATATTCTCTCAATCTTCCTCCCTCTCCCTCCCTCCCCCCCTTTCTCTACACACACACACACACACACACACACACACACACGTTTATTTTGTTTTGATTTGGAACATTTGGGAGATGTCATGGTTCAACTCAGAAGATTCAGCACATCATGGCTGATCTCTGGAGTTTCATGTGTGTAGGGATATAGTGGTGTGCCACCACATTTGTTTCTCCAGCTGCTAATGACACAGCTCTGATTTAAGTGGCCTCACTCAAGTTTATGTTGTCTCCATGGGCAACTTGTCATTCAATGATGGGTTGACACAAAACTACAAAACCTTCCCTCAATTTGGAACATCTCTGACAGGCCATCTCAGCCTAAGAGTATCCAGTAGAATTGTATTTTGGATCAGCAAAACCAGGTGTACACTGCATTAGAGTTGGCTCCTTTTCTGACCATTCTGCTGTCTTTGCTCTCTTACAGGTATTGTAATGGTTCTGACACCAAATAAACTTCCTGTAAACAAATCAGACTCAGGACCCATTTCCTGAAAATCCCATGTACAAGAGTATGTGAGTTTTTAAAATAATTTTTTACAAAGGAGTTCACTTATATTTTGCCTCATATTTCATATTTATAAGTCTTTTTATTCTGAGTAATGCAAAAGTCTACCTCAGTTTTTCTACTTTGAAGAAATCATCCATTTCTTATAGTCTATTGAAGAAGAAAATTACATTAGGCCCATGAATGAGAGAATAAAGCAATCATCTACTCATCTCGATGATTACTATTAAATGGATCCATTCCATTGCTGACAAAAAGGAAAGGAAGGCCTATGTACATCTGTCCCTATTATCATATGTACAGCCAGATGAGCTATGATTCTATTAGTTCCCAGACTCATTAGGGTCAAGTCAGGTTACCATTCAGGAAGAAAATATAATGGAAAATCATGCTGCTACAGCAATATTAATGATTCATTAGGTGACATTCTACCCTTTGGATGTTCATGAAATAAACTAAGTCCAAAGTGTCATAGCAGCTACACCAAAGCCATGACATAATAAAACAGAAGAAATGTTATGCCAAATTTTACTGTGTAAAATTAAGTCCAACATATTATGTTTTCTATGCAGATATTTACATGGTTTTCATAAATTAAATTAAAAATTTTTATTTGATTTGCATCTCTTGGTTATAGTCATAAATCACTATACACAGATTATATTTCTCATAAGTAAATATTTCTTTTTACCCAGCCCTAAATTCTTTGAACTACATTGGTAATCCATTGCCACATTTGTACTTGGTAATCATCATGTTAAGCATAGTTATTTGGAAACACTAATAGTAACATTTTACACATTTCTTACAATGTGACAGATAACAATATTACATTCCTTACACATATGAACTCATTCTATTGTTATGCAACCTCATATTCAGGAATAAGATAAGATGGCTTAGGATATTTGCCATAGTTATACAGGTAGCAACTGTTGGAGCGATAATTTTACACCAGAAATCCTGATTCAACATTTTTAAATTTATGTTTTATTAGTGCATTATAGATTTACATAGTTGTCGGATTCATTCTGATATATTTATGAATCCATATAGCATAATTTGTTCCATTTCAATCCTCGATACTATCCATTTCCCTATCCTCCTTTCTCTGATTCTCCTACCTCTACTGTATTCATCTTCCTTCTATTAATATTTAAAACTAGGGGCATTATAATTATACATGAAAGTGGAATTAATATTGATATATTCTTATATGCACATAGCATAATTTGGTTAATCTCATTCTACAATTCTTCCCCTTTTCTATCCCTGCCCTCTCACCCTCAATCCTCTTCTTCAACTTCACTGTTCTCCCTATTTTCATGAAACCACCCCCTCCTTATTTCTCTCTACCTTATGCTTATAAAATATTTCACCATTGACTTTCTGAGTCTAGCCTAATTTACTTTTACTTACTAGGGTGTTCTCCAGTTCCATCCACTTACCAGCAAATGCCATAATTTCATTCTTCTTTATGGTTGAGTAAAACTCCACTGTGTATACGTACCAAATTTTCTTTATCCATTCATCTGGTTCCATAATTTGGCTATTGTGAATTATACTATTACAAACATTGAAATGCATGTATCACTCTAATATATTGATTTTAGTTCTTTGGGTAAATACCAAGAAGTGGGATCACCAGGTCAATTGGTGAGTTCATTCCTAATCTTTTGAGGAATCTTTATACTGATTTCCACAGTGGTTGTACTAATTTGCTGTCTCATCAACAGCACAGAAGTGTCTTTTTTTCCCTACATCTTCACAAGCATTTATTGTTATTTGTATTCTTGATGATTGCCATTCCAACTGGACTGAGAAGAAATCTCAGTGTAGTTTTAATTTACATTTCCTTGATTGCTAGAGATGTTGAACATTTATTCACATATTTGTTGGCCATTTATGTTTCTTTTTTTGACAAATGTTTATTTAGTTAATTTTTCAATTTATTGATATTATTGGTATTAAGTTTTTGAGTTCTTTATATATTCTGGATATTAATATAGTAGCAGAAGAAAAGCTAGGAAAGATTTTTGTATTTTTAATTTTAATTAATATTACCAAATTCTTCTCCAAAAGGCTATTTACAATTCACATTCACCATCAGTAAGCAAGCAATATGATATTTTAACCTCTTCCTCTCTAACAATAGATTCCAGGGCTGTTTTTATTAGTGAATTATAATTATACATAATAGAGGGATTTATTGCTACATATCCATACATACCAAACTAATCAAGAGAGAAAACCCAAATAACAAAATTACAGAAAAAAAGATATCCCCATAGACATTCCTAATATCCAAAGGATGATTAAAAACTATTTTGAAAATTTAGACTTTAATAAACCAGAAAATCTAGAAGCTATTGCCAAATTTCTAGATACATATGATTTACTACCCAAATTGAAGCAAGAGATTATACAAATGAAATGCAATGAGTTTGAAGCAGCAATTAAAAGCTTTCCAACATAGAAAAGCCAGAACCAGATTGATTCTCAGCTGAATTTTATCAGACCTTTAAAAAACTAATGCCAATTTTCCTCAAATTATTTCATGAAATAGCAAGGAACAGAATACTTCCAAATTCATTCTATAAAGCCAGTATCACCCTGATACTCAAACCAAACAAAGACACATCAAGGAAAGAAAACTAGAGACCAAATATTCCTGATAAACACAGACATTAAAATTCTTAATTTTACAAGGCCACTTCAAGTTTTTCATTATTGGGACCAACATTGTGCATTATAATAAACTAAGAATTAGAAGAAGAGTTATAAAAGGGAAGAGGTAGACCTAAACAAGCCAACCAAGGATTAGTGTTCATGCTGTAGACAGATAAACACCGGATGCTGAGACATCTTTGGAGTAGGGGAGATTCTGGACGAAGGTGAGTTTTGATCTAAAAATTAGCATAAAATAAGCAGTGAAGAGAATTGTGGGAAGAGTGAACTACGAAGACAAATGCCTTCTACAAATTTATAGCATATGGCATTTGGAGAAATACGAGTAGTTTGGTGTGGCTGAAATAAGGGGACTTGCTGTGTTGCAGTAGGGACTGTCAGAATGGAGCCGTAAAAATAGTCACTCTTTCAAGAGTATTTTGTGCATTGTGGCCTGATTCAATCCTTTGGAAAAAAAAAATCTCTGATTTTTGAATCCTCTTGTTGTGAGTTTGTAAAGTTCCTAGTACTGCAACATTAGTCGAAATTTTGTTTTGGAAATTCAGATATCGGTGTCTATGCTATAGTAGTTAAAATAGGTATTTAAATATTTACTCGTTTAAATGATTATACAGCACTTACCCTTCTCTCTTTAGTTAGGACAACAAAGTGCTCCAGATTTTTCAAAGGAATTTGATGTAAGGTTTTCACTAGAAGCAGAGAAGCACTGAGAGAACAAAAAGACTACAGTGAAATACCTCAAGATCATTAACCCTAGTAAGCAGCTAATGTCTCTCAGGATAAAGGAATGCACATTTGGGCTTATTGAGATCACAGTTTAACATCTCAGTTTAGAAGATGAAGGTAATGGGAAGAACACCAAGGGAACATATTGAGGATGAAACTCCAACTTCATATAGAAGCTCCACATGGTAGGTACTAGACCCCTGGAGTTGCCACATAGTTGGTCCTAGAATTGTTCAGGAAGAGAGTGAATATTGAGACTTTATAAGGGATACCCAGAACTAGGTCTTGGACTGAAGTAAATCTCTGACCTGCATTTTCCAGAACTGCTGAAGGTTGTTGCAATCAATTGCTACGTACTGCTGCTGGCCTCCCAGTTCAGAGACTGTGACCTATCCACAGTATGTCCACAGAAGCCACATAAAGAACAAATATTTTCTTCCTGTATCTCTGACTTCTAAAACCAATGCCTTGTGTGGCAGAAACAAACTAAAAGTCAGCAAGAAATCAGCAGGAATGAAATCTAGGAAATGTAGTTTGAAGTTTTCAGTCTCTTAACAGACATAAAAAGAACACAGAAGGATAGGAAGGGAGGCTGTGTTAGTCAGCTTCCCATTGCTGTGATAAAATGCCAGAGAAAAGAAAATTAAAGGACAAAAATTTTATTTTGGCTCACAGTTCAATAGTCCCAGTTCATGGTTGGCTGGCCCCATTGTTTTTGGCCCTATTGTGAGGCAAAACATCATGGTACAATGATGTGGTAGAGCAAAGATGTTCACCTTGTGGTAGCCAAGAAGCAAAGTGAGAGAAAAGGACTTGATACAGATATAGTTCCCAAAGGCACTTCCCTGAGAACTCAATTCTACCAACTAGATTGTACCTTCTACAGGATTTACCACCTTCCAATAATCCATTCTGCTATGAATCCCTCAATGCATTAATTCATTGATGAGGTCAGAGTCTTCATGATCCAGTCACTTCCCAAAATCCCCACTTTGAACATTGCTGCATTACAGAACAAGCCTTCAACATATGGGACTGTGGATAAAATTGTGGATTCAAACTGTAACAGAGTTTAAGCACAAATAACCACATTACCAGTGACAAGTAGTGAGAGCCTGAGAGTCAGGAGACTGTACATTTCTCTTAGTTTATGATGCTGCCACTTCACAGGAGACACATGAGACCATACATCCAGAGAGTATAGTCAAAAGGTTAAAGGAAGAAGTAGGTATAGCTATGGCTTTTATAAGCACTCCTATCATTGCCAGCTGTGTTGTTTTTGTGCTCTTTGTACTCAAAAAAGGATAAATTCCTGTTTGCATAGTAAGTATATATTCATTCTTTATTTCCAAGAAACCATTCACAATTGAGGTCATGGATTCTTGAGAATGTGGCACTAAGTAGGGACATCTCCAGTGATTAACAATCATTTGGTAAATAAAAAGAGCAATGATACCATTACTAATTTGCAGGTGGACAGACATTTATCATGGTGCTTGGTGGCTTAAGAGTTGTGTCATACCCAAAACTTGTGCAAAGTATGTGAGAATAACTGAGCAAACCAAAGAGAATCATAAAATGGACTAACAAAAAAAAAGACAATAGGAGAGGAATCCCATCATGCAGCTATTAATCATGTCAAAAGCATTTTACTGAAAAGAAGGAAAAAATATAATACTAATTATACCTAGAAAGATAATAAGCAAGCTGTGTTTTTATCTTTTTAATTCTTTTTAAATTTTTTTTGGGGGGAAAAGAATCATAATTCATTCCTTTGCAATGTTATTAAGAAATTTTGATCATTTCTTTCTTTATATTTTCTTTTGCTGTTATTCTCCCATAATTCCAGTAATTTCCATAATTCTTTCTTCATTCCAGTAAGGTAGGAGATTAGAGAAGTGGTAGTGAAATCCAGACACTTTTAGAATTAATGGTGCTTGGTATTTTGAAAAGTGAATACAAATGTTGTTTCATAATATGTTTTGAAACATGATAAACATCTGTTCTACAAAATAATTAGCATATGTAAAAGCATATGCATTTCTGGTACAATAATAAATAATAATATTTGGTAAGACCTTTAGTTCCCATATAATTAAGTTTGTAATTATTCATTAATTTTTGTAAAAAAAAATTAATAGTCATTTTCAAAAGTAAATTAAAATCTAAGGTACTCACAAATTCAACACGGATCATTTGCTAGCTTTTAGTGAAGGGGAAGTTAACATTTGAAAAGACTTTGTTGCAAAATAAGCAGAAAAGGAAGACACTTCACTTTCTGCACATTTACCCACATCTTCTCACAGTTTTGTGCATCTTTTCTAACATTTGCAACATAGTAACTTGCCTTTATGACCTCTAGGGAACACTTGATTGCTCTTTCTTTTATTTATAACTGCAATTTACAAGGAAAATGTTATAATTGTGTCTAGAAGATCCAAGGCCATATCCCTCAAGAATTTGAAAGATCTTTAACTAATTTCACTTTTAAGAAATAAATTCATGGGGCTGGGATGTGGCTCAAGCGGTAGCGCGCTCACCTAGCATGCATGCGGCCCGGGTTCGATCCTCAGCAGCACCACATACCAACAAAGATGTTGTGTCCGCCGAGAACTAAGAAAAAATAAATAAATGTTAAAATTCTCAAAAAAAAAAAAAAGAAAGAAATTCATAAAGCTATGCATAAACATGCACACATGTGTGTATGGAGTACATGGACATAAATTCAATTATCACACATATTTTATATTTAATGCAATATTTAATCTGTCCTTTAATTTTCACTTAATTAATATTTACCTCTCTCTTCTGTCTGCTACCATCACAGTTACCTTCCAGTTATTCTCTCATGCTAATGTAGTTATATATAATATATGTGTATGAATGTCATTTTTATTAATAGATAATTTGATCCAATTTGCTTATCACTTGAAGTATTTTATCAAAATATTTGGAATCCCTTTTGAAGGTAAAATAATATTTCTATATATACCTATTTTCTTTACTTATTTATCTACTCATGGATGTTCACTGATGGACAATTGGGTGGTTTCCATATCTTGGTTATTGTGAATAACATCCCCCAAACACTGAATTGCTCATATCTCCTCAAGACCTTGATTTTAATTCATTTAGGTAAACACCCAGAAATAGGATTACAACGTGGTAGAATATTTTTATTTTTAACTATTTTTGGGAATCTCCATATTCTTTTCCACAATAATTGAAAAATTTTGCATACAGGGTAAAAGTTTTCATATTCTCTACACCATCACCAACACTTGTTTTTTTTTAATGTACTTGTTAGTGTCATCTCCATTGTGGTTTTGATTTGCTTTTCCTGATGATTAATGACCTCTAATACCTTTCTGTATACCTGTTGGCCATTTGTATATTTCCTTTACAGAACTGCCTCTTCAGTCTTTTGTCCATTTCTAATTAAGTTATTTTCTGGTTTTTTTTTCTTTTTTAAATTTGTTCTGTTTAGATATACATTAGAATAGAGAATATTTTGACATATTACACATATATGGAGTACAACTTAGGATCCATTCTTGTGGTTGTGCAGGATGTGAAGTTTCACTGGTCATATATTCATATATGAATATGTGAAAGTTATGTCCAATTCTTTCTACTATCTTTCCTGTTCCCATGTCCCTCTCTCCTCTTTATTCCCCTTTATTTAATGCAATAAAATTTTATTCTTCCTTCCCCACCTCTCTTTATTGTGTCTTAGCATCTGCATATCAGAGAGAACCTTTAGCCTTTGGTTTGGGCGAACTGGTTTACTTCACTTAGCATGATAGTCTCCAGTTCCATCCATTTACCGACAAATGCTGTAGTTTCTTTCTTCTTTATGGCTAACTAATAGTCCATTGTATATACGTATATGTGTACACATAAAACATATACATACATTGTATATACATACAATTTCTTTATTCATTCAAGTATTGAAGGGCAACTAGGTTGGTTCCATAGCTTAGCTACTGTGAATTGAGCTGCTATAAACATTAATGTTGCTGTGTCACCGTTGTATGCTAATTTTAAGACCTTTGGGTGTGTACCCAAGGAGTGGGATAACTGGGTCAAATGATGGTTCCATTCCAGGTTTTCTGAGGAATCCCCATACTGTTTTCCAGAGTGGTTACAACAATTTGCAGTCCTGCCGGCAATGTATGAGTGAACATTTCCCCCATATCCTCACCAATATTTATTGTTACTTCTATTCTTGATAATTGCCATACTGACTGGAGTGAGATGGAATCTCAGTGTAATTTTAATTTGCGTTTTCTCTAATTGCTAAGAGATGTTGAACGTTCTTTTATATATTTGTTGACCATTCAAATGTTTTCTTCTGTGAAGTGCCTGTTCAGTTCCTTTGCCCATTTATTAATTGGGTTATTTAATTTTTTGTCGTTAAGTTTTTTGAGTTCTTTGTATTACCTAGAGATGGGATTTGCTTTAGGTGAACAGTCTAGCATTATATTTGTTTTGGCAAGAATGAATAAAGTGGCTATAAGTTTCTAATAATACTTCATATAAAGTAAAAACAATGTATATAAAGTATATAATATAAATATATGTAAACTAATTTACAGTTAAATCTCAATTTCTTAATCTTTAAAATAAGAGTTGAAAACATCTATACTGTAGAGTTATAGGAAAGACAGATAAAAAGGAACAGTACGATAAACACAAGAAAGACTGGGATCCAAGTTGGCTCTTGATGAATGCTGACTATTATTTTTCATTATTAATTTTAGCTTAAGCCATAGGAAAATGAAGTAAATCCAATTTACATATTCATAGCCAAACTGAAAGTAAGCGTATTTTCAATCAATTCTCCATTATTAATGACTATTTGTCAGGCATTGGGACATATTTAGTGAGAAACAAAGGGTAATAATAGAGAATTTTATTTCTTAAGAGTTTGATATTTATGTTACTTCCTAATTTAGAAGCCTCCAAATTATAACTAACAGAATGATATTATTCAATGTATTTGTTGAGTTTAGTATACAATGGATACAGTTCAAAGCACTGTGTATGTGTGTGCAGGTGTGAGGATGTGTATATCCACTGACAACAACCTTACATAATAATAGATACTATTTTACCTCTGCTTTACAAATGAACAAACTGAGTAACAGAAAGATTACCACTTTCCCTCAATATACATTTGTTGGCCATAGATAAACTACAACTCTGGATTTTGAACTCCAATATCTAGCTCCAGCATTCATGCTCATAACCACTTTATTCATTCTTGCCAAAACAGGATACACACACACACACACACACAAAAAAAAAAAAAAAAAAAAAAAACACTTTATAGATGCAGTAACTAAGGTTCGGGATTCAGTGAATCACTGAGCATGACCTACTTAAAAGTAGCACAGCTGCCTTAATCATGGCATTGCAGCCTCAGTGATCATGACCATAGAAGGCAATTATTCAAAGCCAGATTCATCTTGACTCTGGTGATGATCTAATTTAGCTGAACACTCCAATCATAGCTCCGGTCACAGGGTAAAGCAGGGACTTGCTTTAGATGAAGAGTCTAGCATTATATTTCATCCTTGCAGATCAAGATATGAGTTAATACACCTCTTGATGTGACCATAAACTAGGGTATTTGTTTTTTTATGCACTGAAAAAGTTTCAAATGAAGTCACTGAAGAACTTTCCTTAAAGCAGGGCTGTCTAAATACTATTATTTTGAAGAATGCTAATATCAAATGGTATGTCTAAATAATGATGCCATTATCACTTTTCACTAATTTTCATTAGAGAGACATTAACAAGCTTGTGTCTGCTTAGCAGTAAATGTTCAAGGAAGTTGCTGTCTTTCAGGTGTGATATTAATGCCAACAAGTATCATATGAAAATATGTCAATGCTGTGTGTGAATAAAGTTTTCATAATGTAATTTTTTTTAAAAAAATGGATTTTAGAGAAGCTTGTGTCTCTATATATTATTTATGTGCATTGTTAGCTCAATACAGGACAATAATTTTTAGATTTTTAAAACATTTTATGAATGCTGAAGTTTTCTTACTCTCCATAGGACCCATACAGCTAACAGAAGACAGTTTCCCTCAGATATATTTCCTTAACCATAACATTTATATTATGTTGTATATAACATTAAAAATGGAGGAATAATGTATGGAGAATCCCAAATAATCAGACAGGATAGCAAAACATATTTTCTTTATAATGAATATGTCATAGGCCTGGAAAATTAGAAGTCTGTCTAATGTAAATTTAATATCTGTTACAAGATCTGATATTCACTATAAAATCAAAGCACTAAGGAGAATATATTTCCTCATTGTCAGTCAAAATTCTGTTCATTTCCCCATGTTGACCACTGAATAGAGGACTCTGTACACTCACCTTTTTAATCCCTTTTTTTAGAATAGTGAAGACAAAGTTTATTATGATGTGAGTCAGCTATTTCAAATGAAATCAGCCTTTTTGTTATTTCAGAGCAAGAATTATAAGATTGCAAAGAACCTTAATTGTTGGTATGGGTCAAATGATGCTATCTTTCATAAATAAAACTAATAGTAGTAATATACCAGCAGCAAACCAGGAGTACTGATGTTTCTCCTCTCAGTGATAGTGACAGATTTAAACAAATCCTCTCACAGGTACCTGGCCAGTCTCTTCTTTTAACCAGTAATACACTGCTTATCTGACTCTGAGTGGGCTGGATTGCCACCTGTGGATGGGAATCAGAGTACAACCAAGAGACTCCATGTGGGAAGTGAGCTTGATTCAGTACAATGCACTAATTAACCAAGTACTCCTTCACCCATCATATGCTATCTTAATAGACAACTGGGCAAAAGAGAGCATACCAGTTTAGAAAATTTTCAGAAGATTTTTTTCAAAGAAGTGCTAATCTGCTGCCCTAGACTTTTGTAAGATATAAAACTTGAGATGAAATCATCAAAATCACAATGTAGAAATTTGAGTGAGCTACATGGAAGTCAGAAAATCACTCTATGATTAAAGAAATTCTCCCAAGTTATTAACTGGTAGGAAAATAGAGAGAAATCCTAAAATGACAGCAGTTAACTAAAAGAAAGCTTTTTATGACCAATTCAGTGTTAATCATAAAGTGACAAAATGCGCGTCCTTTCTTGCTTCTTATTTTTGTGTAAAATTTCCCATACACATCTGCTTAGAGAGCATTCCAAACAAATAAGGCTAGCTACGAGGAAATAAGAACTATATAATAAGAGAAGACACTTTGGAAGAATTCAGAATTTATCAGCATAATTTTAAAATAAAGCTTTGCTCCTGTCATTTTTAATTCCTTTCTTTGATCCAAATATTTAGTTAGTTATTTAAGAATAATAACAATCCTTTAAATTGAACTTACTATTTTCCCAGGTACATTCTAACTCATTTAATCCTCTTTACGGACCTCTAATTTTTATTAGCATCATTCTTTAACTGATAACGAAGCTGAAGAATCTAATTAACTTGTTCATACTCACCAAGCTAGTTAATTGGTGAAACTTAAGATTTAAATCAAAATAGTTTTCCTTTATAGATATGCAACCAATATTCTATGGTTTATTGTAAAAAGAAAAAAAGTTAAATTATTTATTTTATGCCTAAAGAACAGCACAGTATGTTTATTAGGTTTAAAAAAAAAATTTGCTTTTCCTGATTTTGCTACGGCACAGTGGCTTGGTTACAGTCTCTTTCCTTTTGCTTTAATGTCACTCCTTATGAGTCCCTTTCATTGCTATTGCTGTATTTTATTATCATCAGTGTTGATGTGTCTCCATAAGCCAGTGATTCTCTGATAGCAAAAGACTAAAGTATAATCTTGAACTTCTTTAAACTAGCACCATGCCTGATACAGAAGAGGAAGAGAATATACAGTTGTGGAATTAATGAATAGATTATTTACCTTCAACTCAAATGTCTATTTCAATGTAGTTACATGATTATTTTCATTTTATGACTGGAGAACTCCAAACTTTCTTTTAAAAGTTTTAATTTCACATTCAGTTTCAAATGAGTAAAGCTGCTATGGGCACAGAATTCTGGGTAAAGATGTTAGATAATTTCCACTCTCTAATTTGGAAGTCTTAAAATCAAGAGTTCAATTTTAGACAAGTTAAAATTGGAACATGAATAAATAAGTAAGCAGTTGGATATATGGGCCTATGAAAGAAAAATAGAATGTACAAACAAACAAGAGATAGCCAAATACTTTCCATTTTTAAAAACACTTTCCTAAATAACTACAGGATAAAAAAAAACTACTAATATCACTAAGAAGAAAAAATAACTTATAGCAAGCAGCTTAAACAGTATGAATGAATATTAAAACTTTTATTATTAAAAATTAAGAATAAAAATAAAGGAAATAGCCACACAATTCAAGAAAGCTTTGTAAACATTGGCTTCATAAGTAAATATATATGTTCAAATCAACCACATTATACACATTATATGTGTGGAATTTTTTATGTATCAATTACACTTCAATAAAGCAGCTCAAAAGTGTAACAGAATATCAAAACAAACTCAAGAGATATTTAAAATACTAAATAAAAATAAAGGTGCATTATAAAACAGACCATATGCAAAATTATATAATAGAGTAAATGAGATAAATGAATAAAGCAAGACTATAATAAAGAAAAAGTATGTAAGTTTACAATGTTAGGAATGTGGAAGGTAATACAATTTTAACTTGAATAACTAAACATTAGGAGCAATTACTATTTGTGATTCCATACTATCAATTTAAAAATCAGTCTATAAATCCATGATTTTGTTTTGATAAAACAGAGATTTATTTCTTGATTCTTAGAATTTGTTATTTTATTAATTTGGGGCTGGGCAGCTGGGCTGTTTATCATGATATTATCGGTACACTTCTGAGGCAGTGGTCACCTGGAAGTTTGAACTTCTCTCTCAATATTTGTTGAATCTTGGTAGGAATGACTGAAGGGCCGAGGTCTCTCTACCTGTGGCCTCACATCATTCAGTGTACTAGGCCAAGCTTCTTTATGTGACTAACCCTAGATGTAACTATTTGTCAAATATCTAGTATTATTACATTTAAGGTATCTCTTTGATCAAAGCTTGTCATTATTTCCAAGTCCAGTGTCAATGCAACCTTTAACAGAGGAATGGCAAATCGTCCCTGACCATTTCGAATTTACTTACAGTACACACACTGGCTACTATTATTTACATTTTACATATGAAATATTCCATGCCTCCCCAAGATTATCAGAAGTCTCCTCTGATTATAAAACCAAGCTTTGTTTTAAAGTTTCAGGATCTTATCACTGAAATCACACCCAAGTGCCAATGGATGGGACTTTCCAATGCAATTCTTTGGGTACCACTTGAATAAAATTAATCATGCATAGATCTACAGGCAGAAAATGCAATCTATTACACTTACACACACACACACACACACACACACACACAGTGGTTATACAGGGACAGGATAAGGGCAATAAATAAACATTCCTTTTCTAAGTCTGTGGTTTCCTAATCAATTTATCTCTGCTCCTTGCTGCACCGTCTGGGCACTTGGCTATGTTCTGTGAAACAAATTTTATTTTTTAGCCATAATCGTGGTCAGATTTAATTCTGTTTCTTGACTGGCAAAATCCTGCCCACCTATTTAAAAGATTTATTTTCCTATAGTTTCAAAGTGGGTAAAGCTACTGCAAACTTAGAATTCTGGGGTCAGATGGCAGATAATTCTCTCTCTGATCAAAGAGTTTTGTCTTGCCTGAGACCCTTCTCATTTTGGACTCCCTATTTCTGGTAGTCCATACTGGTACAACTATTAGATAGCTTTCTGAGTTTCCTATGAATATGAATGGGGTTCATCACTTATTCACAAGTCACATTCATTATTTTGTGGAGGTTTTCCTTGAGATGAGCCAATCTTTACCACATATGAGGCTACTATGGGATAATGCCTTTAATAGTCTTAAAAAAACATTTGTCTAACTGAAACATTTCAAGATTGGCTTATACATTTCAAAATGTCTAATAAGGGACCTTTCAGTTAAACCCTTGGTTTTATTCTTACTTTTTTCTTTTCTTTTTTTTTTTTACTTCGAGTATCTTTTGCCTTCTGGAGTGGCTGGAGATGTGAAACAATTTTACATTTTAACTTCTTAAATTCTCTTTGCAAACTGGATATTTTATTCTTTGGCTCATTTCTCTTTTGCAATACCCCATATTGCTACTTAAAGAAACCAATTGGTGCTTTAAAAATTCTGCCAGGAAATTTCGATAAACCTTTCACATTCACTAGATAAATTTTCTGTGTTCTAAGTTATTAAAGGAAACATTTTTTACCAACTTTTTTTTTTTTACAAATTTATCACATGGGCTGCCCTTTCTCCTGACACCTGTAACAAATTTCTCATCCTCTTTTTAAACTTCAAACCAAGAAACTCATTACCCTACCATCCTCTATCCACTACCCAGTCTCACTGTCGATGGCATAGGTCTTTCATTTTTGCTTATTATGGTATTGCCTTCTTCCCTGTACAGTTCTTTTATCCATTGTTGTTCATCAAGCTACCCCCAAATACAGTGGCTTGAAGCAAAACAAACAAACAAGTAGAAAATGACACATTCATTATTTCTTATGATTTAATAAAGTTAGTAATTCTAGACTGGTTTAATCTGGCTATAGGTTGCTAGCCTTGCTAGAGTCACCCACAGGGCTACAGCTACTTGATGGATTTGTCAGGGCTGAGGATTCTAAATGGCTTTACAAATATGCCTACAGCCTGCTTGAGAAGGCTGGCAGACTATGGATGCTCTTCCCAGGCACCCCATCATTATTCCACAGTACAACCTAGGTTTCTCTTCCAAAGGGGTCTGAGAGGGAAAACCAATGTTGCAAGTGCTTTTTAAGTCCCTACTTGTGCCAGGTCTTATGTTGTTAAATGTCCAAGCCCAGAGTCAGTATGGATATGGAGTTAGAAAATACATAATAGACAAAAAATGTGCAAATTATTAATCTGCCTGAGTAACGTTTTCTCAAGATAAAATAAAAGCATACAACATCTAACACTTAACACTTTAGGAAGAAACTGAATATAGCTTTTATGAACCAGACTATCAAAGAGATGCACACATATGGTTTCATAAGAAATATATTTCCAATATTCAAAGAAAAGATAAGCCATATGTTTATTTCAAGTATTTAAACTCAAATATTTTACTTCTGGAGTAAAAAGAAAAGACTATCTCCAAATCATATTGCAAAGCATTGTGATATGGATACTCAAATCTAGCAAAACAGATGAATAATGTTTACCTAAACCAATGTTACTTATTAATAGGTTATAAAATAAATATTGCTTTTATAGACAGAAGAATGTAATGGACTTCAACGAAGTCCATACTCCTAATCTCTGGAACCTTAGACTAGTGCCTTATATGACCAAAAGGATGTGAGTAAAGATATTTAGATCCTAAGAAAAGGAAATATTACTGAATTGCCCTATCTCACTGTTCCCAAACTAATCTACATAAATCCTAAAAGCAAGACTGTTCCTGGCTGTGGACAGAGAAAGTGACATGATGATATAAAAAGCATCTTTTAGACTCTTTGTTATGTGTCTGTAGCTTTGAAAATAGAGGAAAAGGGACATGAGCCAAGGCACATGATGACCTCTGAAGGCTGAAAAAGACAAGGAAATAGATTCTCTCCTACAGCTCCAGGAAGAAACTGAGTCCTGCCAAAGCCTTAACTCTAGCCCACTGAAACCTTTGTGAGTATTCTAAACTTGAGAACTATACCATGATAAATTTGTGTTGTTTAAGCCACTATGCTTGTGATAATTGTTATGACCACAAAAGAAACCTAATAAAAATTCAAAATAAAGTTATCTGAAACATATACAGTATACTACATTACCATGAGTAAACCATTTCCATGAATAAGTTAATATTTTAAGAAAATTGGGCAATATAAATCATTAGATCACATGCTCAAAGGAAAAAAATGCATGAAATGATTAGAAGAAATATTTAAAATGAGCAGGAAACAAATAAAATTGCTACAAAGCTTAGTAGAATATTGCCTTAGTAAGAAAAATATCTGAAAACAACAGACAGCAACTTATAATTCTCACCTGTAAAATAATGGACAAATTATAAAACTGAAAACAAAACAGATATAATCATTATAAATGGATAATTTTCAGTACAGCTAATGCAAATGGTTCTCTCTCCTATTAAACCTCACAAAGACAAATTGGATACCAAGGAGTTTTACTATTAACCTAGGGTTTAAAAGCAAAACTCTTAAGTATTACCTATTTGAATCATATAAATTGTGATAAAGTTTTCCCCAAGTGTCTTACTCTCTTTACACTACTATAATAAACCCAGACTGTGTAATATGTACACAATAGAAATAGTTGAAGTGCCAAAAATTTGGGAGGAGGGACATTTTCAGACCACAGCACCTAATAAACCACTTGTTTAACAAACAATGTTTAGTAATTGTCTCAAAGAATGCATAACATGAAGACTATAGTAAGATTCAACATATATTTATGAATAGTCATGATGCCAAGTGAACCCTTAGCAAACAGGAAACATTGTTAAATTGAGAAGTAACCCACAGAAAGCAATAAATTTTATGAAGATGCTTTAAACCTCTCAGCCTCACTACCACTAAAATATCATGTTACTGTTTATGGTCAAGCCCTTAATTTCACCAAAGAAAAAGAAATAAAAATCAGAAGGATTGAGAGGGTAGAGAAAAAAATCCTTATTTGCATTTGATATTACCCATGACCATCTAACCGGTGAATGAAGTGTTTTGCTGTTGCTGTTATTTGTATGTTTATGCAAAGAAGGATAACATGAAAAACTCAGTAGAAATGAGATACAAATGATGGAACACAGTTGAAGTGCCAAAAAACTCAAAGTGACTATATCCAATACATACAGAAATTTCATCATATCAAGAAGATACCATGCAACAACTGCAGTAGAAAATTTAAAAAGGACATAAAATTCAATTTAGAAATAAGTAAACTGTGGAATTTCAAAAGCATATAAAAATGCTCCAAATCAATAGTTGCCATAGAAATACAAATTAAAGCAACACTGGAACTTAGTTTTTGCCAGTTTGTTTAAAAAAAATAGAAAATTAGATAATAAAAAGAAGTGGAATGTAGGAAGATGGCAGCGAAGGGAGTGCATCACCCCAGTGCGCCGCGTCACTGAGCTGGAGAAAGACGATATGAAACGGCTGAAGGCTATCTTGTTGGGAATTTCCAGTGAAATTGAGGCGCTCCAGAATCTAGTGGACAGATTTCCATCATGTGAGGTTCAGCTGTGGGAGCTCCATTTCTCCATACGGAGGGTCGCATAGCCTGATAGGCGATCGCCCCGCGGCTGGAGTCTGTGGCGCGCCACACACCAAAGTTAACTCAAAATGGATCAAGGAGCTTGATATTAAATCAGAGACATGGCATCTGATAGAAGAAAAAGTTGGTTATGATCTACATACTGTGGGATTGGGCCCCAAATTCCTCAATAGGATACCCATAGCGCAAGAGTTAACAACTAGAATCAACAAATGGGACTTACTCAAACTAAAAAGTTTTTTCTCAGCAAAAGAAACAATAAGAGAGATAAACAGGGAGCCTACATCCTGGGAACAAATCTTTAATCCACACACTTCAGATAGAGCCCTAATAACCAGAATATACAAAGAACTCAAAAAATTAGACAGTAAGATAACAAATAACCCAATCAATAAATGGGCCAAGGACCTGAACAGACACTTCTCAGAGGAGGACATACAATCAATCAATGAGTACGTGAAAAAATGCTCACCATCTCTAGCAGTCAGAGAAATGCAAATCAAAACTACCCTAAGATACCATCTCACTCCAGTAAGATTGGCAGCCATTAGGAAGTCAAACAACAATAAGTGCTGGAGAGGATGTGGGGAAAAGGGCACTCTTGTTCATTGCTGGTGGGACTGCAAATTGGTGCAGCCAATTTGGAAAGCAGTATGGAGATTTCTTGGAAAGCTGGGAATGGAACCACCATTTGACCCAGCTATTCCCCTTCTCGGTCTATTCCCTAAAGACCTAATAAGAGCATGCTACAGGGACACTGCTACATCGATGTTCATAGCAGCACAATTCACGTAGCAAGATTATGGAACCAGCCTAGATGCCCTTCAATAGATGAATGGATAAAAAAAAAATGTGGCATTTATACACAATGGAGTGTTACTCTGCATTAAAAAATGACAAAATCATAGAATTTGGAGGGAAATGGATGGCATTAGAGCAGATTATGCTAAGTGAAGCTAGTCAATCTTTAAAAAACAAATACCAAATGACCCCTTTGATATAAGGGGAGTAAACAAGGACAGGGTAGGGACGAAGAGCTTGAGAAGAAGATTTACATTAAACAGGGATGAGAGGTGGGAGGGAAAGGGAGTGAGAAGAGAAATCGCATGGAAATGGAAGGCGATCCTCAGGGTTATACAAAATGATATATAAGAGGAAAGGAGGGGTAAGACAAGATAATTTAAATGGAAGAAATGATTTACAGTAGAAGGGGTAGAGAGAGAAAAGGGGAGGGGAGGGGGGATAGTAGAGAATAGGACAGACAGCAGAATACATCAGACACTAGAAAGGCAATATGTCAATCAATGGAAGGGTAACTGATGTGATACAGCAATCTGTATACGGGGTAAAGTTGGGAGTTCATAACCCGCTTGAATCAAACTGTGAAATATAATGTATTAAGAACTATGTAATGTTTTGAACGACCAACAATAAAAAAAAAAATAAAAAAAGTGAAAAAAAAGAAGTTATGTAAAGCCATTAATAAATCATAAATGCCTACAAGTAATTGAAAGAAACCAATCTGAAAAGTTTGCATATTGTCCAATTCCAAGTATAGAACATTCTGGAAAAGATAAAATTATGGAAACAGTAAAAAGATCAATGGTTGCCAAGGGCTCTGGGGAGAGAGGGATAAATTTGTGAAATAAAAAGACTATGTTTTATAATGCCAAAAAAAAATTAAAAAATAAAAAATAAAAAGAAGTGGAAATATAAAGATATAGCAAACTTTATGCTCTGATATAATATAGGTAGGCATAGCTCTTTCAGGACAGCAATGTGGCACAACTGAGTCAGTTAAAATTAGCTTATGTCTGAAAAAAAATTGATTCTAGTTATATTTCCATGAGAAATTTTTACATAGACCCATTTTGGGATATATATAGCTAAATAGATAGAAAAATACACATAACGGTATTACTTTTGTGGTTAAGAACTGGCAGCAACCAGGTTATCTATCCTTTAGAGAAGGTAAATAAAATGATAAATTCTAGACATGGGATATTATAAAGTAACAGAACCAATGATTTGATGAACATTTATGAAAAAATAGACCAGAGGTGGCCATGGGGAAAGGATTAGAAGTTAGCTCTTTATCTAGAAAGATAAAGAAAAATTATTTAATTGACTATACAAGATAGAGTCTTTTATAGCTCAGTACTCATAAATAGAAAAGGAACTGAAAATATGATAATTTTAACAAACAGGTAAGAATATTAACAATAGCTGTTTTAAAATTTTAAGTACAAAAAAGGTAAACAATTTTTTAAAAATTTCTTGTCTCTCCATCCAGAAACACTATTATTTCTTATATTTTTTAAAAAATCATATTTTAAATACAGAGGTTTATTTTAATGAGACTCAAAATTCCCAAATATAAAATTAAATGGTGTAAACTATCTTAAAATTAAAATTAAGAATATCTGTTCATTAAAATCACTAAAACTATAAATATATTCCATAGATTTAGTGAAGGTTACTTATGACACAAATATCCAATGTCTATGGTAGAATTGAAAAATAAACCAGAGTATACCCATACCATCAAATGCTAAGAAGCAAAGAAGCCACTGTTACATGTAACAGCATGTGTAAATCTGACAGACATAGCCTCTGAGCTAAATAAATCATACAGAAAATGCTAGAAAAAATAGGTCCTTGTTAAAATGTCAAAGTATTATTTATCATTGGATGAGATAATAACTGAAAAGGATATAAATATATTTTCCAGAATTCGGATACAGTCTTTGCTTTTATTACAGATATGTTTAGATTGTGAAAATACACAATGCTTTTACTATTTTAAATGTTTTGTATGTATATATTATGTTTGAATTTAAAAATTTATTATACAAAGTATATATATATATATGTATATTCATAATATATATATATATACACATATACGTGTATATATGTATGTATGTAGATAGATAGATAGAGAAGAGAACTATATATACTGGTTCATTACTAATGATTTAAAAGCTTCAATTATAATTTTAGATTTCTCTTATGGCCTTTAGTAATGTCTATTTTTGTTTCACCTATTTTGAAGGTAGATTTTTAGGGTCATGTTAGGCTTTTCTTGCAAAATATATTTTTATCATCATAAAATACTGCTTAGTATCCTTAATAATATTTAGACTAATTTATATATATATATATATATATATATATGAAACACATATAGTTAGCATCTGATTATTATCCTATTTTTCAGTGGTTTTACTTTAACTCCATGTGTGCCTATGTAAAGTAACTCTTAGATCTTGTAAATCAGAGACTGCAAAAGGAAGCAGGGAGGGGGATTGAGAGAAATTTAAAGAGAGGCACCAAAACACAGTGTAGGAATTACTTCTGGTTCTTTATTACAGTAAGGTAACTGTTAGTTAATACAATATATGGTGTATTTCAAAATCAATAGAGACGAAGAGTATGAAATTCTCAACACATAAACACGATTAATGATTAAAGAGTTGGAAATGTTTATTACCTTGAGCTGATTACTGCTCACTGTATACATATATTACCATAATGTAACCCCTAAAGATGTACAAATATTGTGTCTTAAGTTTTTTTAAAAACAATGTTACTCTCTCAGCTGGATCTTTGATGGTGCTTTATTTTATTTTATCCTAAATAATATCTGTTCTTACATGAGCTGAACAGTCTGGAGCTAAACCAACTGCAAAATGTCTGATGTGAATTTTTTTCTTATTAATATCATATCTGTTTTGGATTAATGCTTTGCCACTTTGCCAAAAAATTTAAATTCTTATAATAGTATATATAGCATGTATGCATACATTTCATATATATGTGCATATATATGCGATTGCTCATGCATGCACATGTGTGTGTGCATGTGTGCTAGGTATTGAAGTCATCGTTTAAGACAAACCAAAATGAAAAGGTCATTATTTACTTACTGCAACAGGAGACAAGAAGCAAGACAGACAGGCACCATGCTCCAGGGTTTCACATTTCCCATGCAACAACACTAGGTGAAGATCAGAGGACAAGAAAACAAGTTAAGAAAATTACTCACAGCTGAAGAGCTCCTACCAAAAGCCTTCCTCATGTTTGGGGGCTGAGGGGCTATGAGGAAGGAGTAGGAAAACACTAATAGCAAAAAAGTATGGAGTCTATATTGGGGCAAAGTGAGGTCTGCCCTGTAAGGAGGTCTAGAAAGTGCCTGAGAGTCCAGACTCCTAAGCAGAAGGCCTCCAAACTGAGGCTTATGCGTTAGGAATGCAGATATGCATATGAGTGCGGCTAGGGGATTGAGCTAGGGGAGAAGTCTTTCACTAGACCTCACTGGAGAAAACATCAATTAACTGACTGTGCACCATGTCTTTACAGATGGCAACTCCCAAATGAGGCCTGCTGGCAATGCATTATAAATGCATACAGTTGGGACTGAAACACATAGAAAATTTTTCTCAGAGGCAGATTTTTCATATGTACCCTATATATAATATGCCTCACAATAAAGTGGCATTATTCTTAATATATCAATATATAATTTTTTAGTAAATTTATATATTATTTATGGAGGAATGGACAGACAGGAAAAGGTTGATTTGTGGAAACTAAGTTACAGTTAGGAGCATGAAATTCTGATTTGTACACAGTAGAGTGACTATAAACAACCACAAGGTATGACATATGTCAAAAACCTAGGATAAATAAATTTGAATGTTTTTAGTATGAAAAATGATAAATGCTTGAAGAGGTAGATATACTTAATCTGAAGTAAACATTATACAATTTATGCATGCTTCAAGACATAAAACGAGTTCCCACCATTAATCTACATTACTTTCATAGTTTATATATCAGTTAAAATTAATTTAAATTTTAAAAGAAAATAATAACCATCAGAAATTAAGGCAGAAATAAAATATTTCAATTTTATTTTAATTATTTTCATTTTGCTACAGGTAAGAAAGACAGTACAAATGCTAAGATAGAAATCATAAATCCTATAAAAGAAAAAGATTTTATTATAAATAGGAATAAAAATATAGTATTTTATATGGGTTTATACAATGTGTCAATTTTTTCTTTCATTCTGTCTTGTGGATTTGTTTCTATGTGGATTGTCTTTCTTCATTTTGAAAGACTATTAAACTGTAGTATACTATATTGGGGGTATACTCGTGAAAAATGTCAGCCCTTCATTTACAAAAAAAAAATTTAAAGTTTTCTTTTAACTTTAAAGACTTTTTTTTCTTGCTTACATCAAATTATAGATTAAAGTGCTTTTTTTTTTCTACCTCTTAAGATATTTTTTCTATTGTTTTCCATTTATTTTCATTTCTGGCATTGTTGATTGTTAAGTTTTTCCTTCTGAATGAAACATGCCCATGTTATTTCTCTTGCTTTAAATATTTTTCTCTCCAGTTTTTAAAATTATATCTATTATGTATAAAGTTGTGATTATTTTAATATTTATTCACCTGTTTAGTTTTCTGAATTATTGAATCATAGGAAATTCTCCAACTTTATATCTTTGGGTTTTTTTAATATCCGATTCTCTTTCTTAATTTTTATTCCACTTATATTTATGTAAGAATATTTGATGTTATCTTCAATTTATTAGCTATTGTGTTCTGTTATTTGTAAGTTTCCATTTTCTTCACTTTTTTAATTTCAATGAATTGTCTATATGTTCATTGTCCTTTCTTTTATCCAGTATGTTGTTAAAACTAATTCTCTATTTTATTTTATTGGTTCTTCTTAATTATATATAACTATAGAATCTATTTTGATAAAATTATACAGGAAGAGGTTATATCTTATTCTAATTAAGACCCTACTGTGCGTGGACCCAATGGTAAGTTCACTTAGGTAATTTCATGTGTGTACATAGGAAAGTTGTGTTAGATTTATTCCACTATCTTTCCTATTCCTATTCCCCCATTCCTTTCTTTTGTTCCCCTTTGTCTAATATACTGAACTTCTCTTTTACCCTTCCCCACCAACTTTATTGCGGTTTAGCGTCCACAAATCAGTAAAAATATTCATCCTTTGGTTTCTTGTGATTGGTTTATTTCACCTACCATAATATTTTCCAAATCCATCCATTTACTGGCAAATGTCATAATGCCATTCTTTTTTAAGACTGATTAATAGTCTATTGTGTATATATATACCACAATTTCTTTATCCATTCATATGTTGATGGACATCTAAGTTGTTTCAGTAGTTTAGCTATTGTGAATTGTGCTGCCATAAATATTGATGTGGCTATGTCACTGTAGTATGCTGATCTTAAATATTTTGGATATATACCAAGGAGTTGTATAACTGGATCAAATGGTTGTGCCATTTATAGATTTTTGAGGATTCTCCATACTGCTTTCCAGGGGTTTGTACCAATTTGCAGTCCCAGTAGAAATGTATGAGTCTGTACTTTCCCCACATTATAACCAACATTTTTACTTGTATTCTTGACAATTGCCATTCTGACTGGACTGGGATAGAATCTAAGTATGTTTTCAGTTCTAAAAGCTGTTTTGAATCATTATTAGAAAGTCCATTTGTTTATTCAAATCATTGACCTTTAATCTATTTTGTAAATTTTCATATTTTATTTATTTTTATAAATTTTCCCTAATTTTTAAATATACTTGAAATATATTTACAATAGCTTTTTAACATCCAATTACTAGTTTTAACAACTGGATTTTAAGTTTACTTCTACTGACTCTTTTTTTGTCTTGGTTATGAGTCAGATTTTAATTATTATTTACACAACTTATTTTTTTAAAAAAATCGTGTTGAAAATTTTTATTAAAAAGAACCAAATAAATTCATGTAAATATTATTCTTCTAGAGGAGAAAAATCACTTTCCTTTTTTCACCACATAGTAAGAAATCGTGATCATTTTCATTTAATTAGGAATCCTGGTACTTTAGAACTGTGCTATATTTAAATCAATAAAAGTTTAAAAATTCTTGGAAGCAAATCCTGTATTGTGTATACTTACTGAACTTCCCCTCTGGCTGAACTTTTGTGTCTAAGCATTGTAATAGTTCAAAACTCTTCTACCCCGACCTGCCCCTTTGCAGAAGAGAGCAGATCCCAGCCTGCCATACTACCTCTAGTACATTTAACAAAAGTCACATGAGAAGTCTTGGCAGGTAAATGAAATAATTCTGTTTGGGGTATACAAAAAAACCCCTCTTATCCACTACACTAGCTCATGTGGGTTTTAAATTTCTGCTGGTTTCCCTTAATCACAGGAAAGTCCCCCTTTAATAATATGTCTGATTCTTTAGTCATCTATCCAGTGGCCCAGCATATCCTACCATTGATCATCAAATCAAATCAATCAGTATTCACTTAGAAAGGAATCATTATGAACTGAAATTTATTTCCTTAAAATTTCTTTTTATAGGGAAATATTTTGCTTAAAATATGTTTTGGTTTTTTGCTTGTGTCTCAGTTATTTTATAGTTACTACTAAAGAAGCAGTGATGTGCTGTTTCTATATCCCAAACAGACTGAAACTATAAGATGATGTTCTAAACAGCATTGTAGTTTTATTTATGATATATATAGATATAAGCTCTGAGCATACTCTCTTCCAAACTTAGTTTGTTTAAAATTTTGAGATTTTTTAAATTGTATGGCTTCTATATAAGTGTCTTACTACTGCACTTTTAATTTAATTCTATTTAGTGAAGTTTGAGGGGGAAAAATCACATACTCAGATTTCCTGGAAATATGAACAAACCTGTTTGTAGTTTTTTATAACTTTGTTTTATTATTTCAGCTTTGTCTGAAGGCTCTGAATAGCTTAAAATCTCCATTAACATGTTATTTTTTAATCATAAAGATTGTACCTGATGGCCCCAGACTATTCAAAATTGAGTCACTAATGGATTTCACCCAAAATGGTACCAATTTAATTTTCTTCAGTGATGTATACACACACACACACACACACACACACACACACACACACACGAAGCAATATGATAGTCAAAAGCCACAAGAGACTACTGAGAACTTGGGGATGCCTAGGGAAGATTCATAGTTTCATTTTAGTTTTAATTAATATAAATTTTAAATAGATAGCTACAGGTAACTAGTTGCTATTTTATCAAACAGTGAAGATCTAACACTTCTTCTTCCCTGGAAAGCATATTAGGGTTTGTATGTGTATTGATTTGTAAATCTTTTATATTGCTTGCCAGAGGCAAGCACTTGTCACCTGTGTTCTAATTATGCCTGCCCAAATTTCCAATTTTGAGTTTGTCCATTTTGACTGTCTATTGGCCTAATTTCCCCATTTTTAGTATGCTAATTTTCTGGAGCTTGAACACTACATTGAATGCCAATGTAGTGACCTGGAACAATTCCACTCTCATTTGTTCCTGTTAAATCATTTCACTGGGAAGTTATTTCTCCTCTATATAGACCCTTAGCCTTTTGCTAAAATACTGTTATGAATTTACTTCCTGATCCCTGCAGTTAACATACCAAAATCCTAGTCTTTCCCACCTGAAGGAACTACTTATATATTGATTTTGACTAATGTAAATTTAATACAACTAATTACATTTCACATTCTTTTGATACAGCATATGAATTATAAATTGACCTCGTTATCAATCACTTACTATTTCTGTGCAGTCATAATATTATTATTTTATTCCAACCATCTCCATTAAACTTGCCTCATCATGATTCACCATGATTCCATATTTAGTGATGAAACAGGGAACTTGGCTAGAATTTATTATAGTAGTTTTGACTGATAAAAATGAAAACAGAAAAAACAAAGAATAAGGTAAACAATCAAGTACTAAAGAGCTTTGATGAATGAATTGGTTAGCTTTAAAAGGAAAAGGAAGAGAATACTGAAATACCAATAATGAACTGAGAATAAAAACAACATTTATTGCACTTGCAATTTCTCCTGAATTCTCTCGTGTCAGGCTTAAATATGTTATAACTTTTATTTGTGTTTTATAAAGAAAGTGATAATTTAAAGTTTGACAGTAACCATCTCTGATACCTGCTATCCTGGCCACATATATTCACCTTTTCAACAGTATAATCACCTACTAAAACAGCACATGATATCTCAAGTATCTCTTCACTTACTATTAATTATACATACCTTTAAATTTCACTAGAAAAAGATTGCTTTAAAGACATTCTGGAATCAGTTCATTAAGAAAAAGTAATTACCCTATTAATGCTTTGGGTTATTCTCTTTTGTAAGTTAATAAAATCAGAACTGAATTATTTATTTAAAAGAATGATTTATAGATCTTTAAATGCACACATACAGTTTTAAGGGATTTCATTTTCAGTCTAGGAAAGACATGCCATTTTGGTTGAACATTTTAGATCTGCACTTTTGTCACTAAAAACAGGAAGATGTTTATTGATCTCGACAGTGAACATCAGTTCCAAAGGAACAGTCTATCAGTCCAAAGTAATGTGTACTATTGAAGAATATTGGAATTTTTACATGGAATTTAAAAGAGCTACTTTATAAATGCCTTACCAAAGATACAGGGAGTGTGTGAGCCTAATTTTAGTTACAAACTTGCAGCCACTTCAAATACACGATTTTCTAATGCCACTAAGCTGAAACAGCATATGGATCATATTTTTAGGCAATCTGAAATTTCAAGAAAAAATATGCAAATGTAAATGGAAAGTATAAATAACATATTTTCAATCAATGCAGAAGGTGTTACTCTCTTAATAATCATAGTAAGGAATAGAATGGGAGAAAATGAATTCAGAAGAAAACAAGAAAAAGATCTACACATGGACTGCAAATCTGGAAAAAATAATTCCTCCCCATTTACATATTATAAAATTTCATACTTTGAGTTTTTCTGCAGATTTTCTTTTTCTGGGCTGGAACTGTGTGGCTCAGCGGTAGAGCTCTCGCCTAGCATGTGCAAGGCCCTGGGTCCAATCCTCAGCACCACATATAAATAAATGAAATAAAGTTATTATGTCCACCTACAACTAAAAAATAAATATTTTTTTAAAAAAGATTTTCCTTTTCCCATGAAAATAGAGTAAATCCATTACAGTAATCCTGATAATTTATTTTAAAAACCTTACAACTTTAATTCTAACCATATATTTTTATTTAATGCGTTGGATACGTTAATTCAAAATCTCCATCTTATTGATATGTAGAAACTCCGAAAGGAAATAGCAATAAGTTTATTCAGTGTTAGTGGATTATTTTAGAATGAACATCTGGCTGAGTGAAAAGTGCAACCCTGAAATTCCCACAAATATCTACTTTTCAATGATGAAAAATTAGTGTGTCTCAAGGAACACACCTAAAAAGGGAGTTGTTCTCAAAACCATGACCTCAGAATGGTAAAACATAATAGGCAATGTATGAACTTAGTCTTTTAAAACATTCATTCTTAGGGAAAAAGTAAAACTTGTAAAGAGAACTGATTTTGACAGAGATAGTTTTTACCTACAAACATAGCAAATTTAAGGCATGAGATACATTAAATTTAGATACCAATATATATGTGGACTTTTAATCCAAAAATATATCAAATTTTTATAATACAAAAATATATTTTTAAAAACATTATTAGAGTAAATAAATATTATCTTAGCAAAATCCATATATTACCAAAGACTTATGAAATACCAGGCAAAGGCTCAATAAATTTTACAACATTCATTGATCTAAGGATCAGAATTAATTGTCAGCTATAGGAAAATTACTTGACTAAATACTATTGGCTCTAAATAAACAGAACTTTATTTTGTTCTTTGATGAGGAAGTCAGTCCTTCAGGCAGAGAAGTCTAGGTCTAAAAATAATCTGGTTTGCATACAGAAACTTGGCAAGGGATTTTTAACATTCTATAGCCACTGCCATCTGACTGCCACTTGAGCAACCCAGTTTCTTTGATCAGGGGACAGATTAGTAAATTAATGGGTATGTTCTGGAAACCATTGTTGCTGCAGTTTTTAATTCTTTGAGAACAGCCCTGGAAAACAATAAGCTTTTGGGCTGGGGATATAGCTCAGTGAGTGCAAGCACAAGGCCCTGGGTTCAATCCCCAGAACAACAACAACAACAAACAAACAAACAAAAACAATAAGCTTTTGAGCATAACTACATGTAGCTACTCAATCTTCTACATGGCCTTTTCTATCATAATGACTTTTACCATGCAGGTCAAGGAACCAAGTTAAATGTTCTTCCAAATGATAAGCATATCCATCTCAAGTATAAACTCAAAGTGAAGGAGAAATGAATGCTAGATACGTCTGTGTATCTATGGAACCTTATTTTCCCTCTCCTCTGAACAAGGATGTTATGATTGCATTTGAGGCCTTCTCAGATCAGCATCTGCTCATAGACCATATCCAATATCTCTTCAAATATCTGGATATTGCTCTTGCTCTGGCAAAAAGTTATTCATGGGAATGGATTAGAGAAATCACTTTTGCATATACTTTCTTTGGCACCTCAGGGAACTCTGTCAAAAGCACCCAGCTTCTACCTCTGCTAGAAAATAGTTCTAAGTCAGAGAATAAGCTCCTGTCTGGAGATGAGTGAGAAAATAGCTTTGGGGTTGGCTGACATAAACCTTCTGGTTAACACTATTGATTTTCTTAGTGTGTGTGGTATGGTTTAGTTGGGTAGATACATACAACGTATAGATACTATATATACTCTCTATAGATACAATATACATGCTATGTATATATGGTTATTATATAGAAGCAAAACCCTTCTTGATCACCTTTATTAAACTATGGTCTAGGAACCATCATCATGATCACTTAAAGGTTGAAACTTCCTGCTCACTGTTCCATCCTTTCTGTATGTTATGGTATTTCTGTCTACTTGCTTGTCACTTACCTCCTTGTTAAGTGACACCCTGTTTCCCCAGCTGCTATGAATCCTATCATCCTCATTAAAATTAAAGAGGCCAAGTCTATAAAATATATGATACTGTCCATCATGGCCTTAGGAGAGTTATTTCTCTAAAGGAATGACTTGTCTTGGAGGCAGGCCTAGGACAATGTCAAGTTCAGGGTGACTTTGGACTCTTCTAAGGAAAAGGTAAAATAAGTGGCCAGTTAAGTAACAGAGTGCAACAGGACTGTAGCAGACCAGGGTCATTGTGAGATCACTCAGACTTGGTGATGGGTTTTGGAGAGAATTTCATAGCTTGTATATAATACAATCACATGTATGCATTTCTTAGTCTTTGCATTTCTTGCCTCAGTGTCCTTTCAAGCCAATTTTGGCATATGTACATTATAAAAACTGGACCTCTTTTTATTTTAGGGTTTCCAAAGCTAACACAGCAGCATATTTGAACTAGAGATAAATGCACATGAAATCCTCTGAAGGGTAGATGACTTTGCCTCAACCTTTCATGGCACCTCTGAAAGTATAGGACACAGCATGGGAGTCAAGGGAGCACAAGTCAGTGCTGCACCAGTCAGTCACTCTTTACAGCAACCATGGCAACGGTAGTTTGCAAAACACTTCCAGTTGTCTGTGGACAGCTCTCTATGCATGGAGGCAAAACAGCTTTTGGTAGCCTGAAGGCAGCTCTTTGACAAAGAGAAGCAGGTGCTTATTTATTTATTTTATATGGGGGATGGGGAACAAACATAATAGCAGGCATATAAAAATGGTAAATGGACCGAGAGGTTATGGGCCAAGTGTGTTATAATGTTCACTCTTCAACCTGTGCTACAGTTTTTCTCTTTAATATACCTATTGTTCAGCTGCCTTTCAATAAATATCTAAAATTGTATATACACCATATTTTTCCTTTCAGAGAGTTTCAGAATTCTATTTTGTCCATTAAATAAATATTGTAATAGTATCATTTTGAATAACTTCAACTTTCAAATAAACCTATATCTACAATACAGAATTCAAGGCATTTTTTTCTTTTTAAGTAAGCTATATATAAAGGAAAATATTATATGTATAATCATATCTCATAAAGAGACTTAAGCAAATATCCATATTTAATAATATTCAGGGATTTCATGGTACTGTCAATTCAACTATTTTGACCAAATGACTTTGAAGATCTTGAATTCATGTGAATAGCAAAAATCCTATCAGAGATCAATGAGTATGTTTTTATGAAGAAATATTCCATGAATTGAACATACTTCATTCATTTAGATTAATTCCTAAATCTCTAAATCAAATGTGGAGTAATATGCTTCAAATAAAGTTTGCTCTCTCTACAATTATAGGTAGTTTATATGTAATCTTTATTTGTATATCTGTAATTATAAATGTTAAGAAATTTTATACACTTAAATTTTATACACTAATTCATATTAATTCAATTTTTTTCTTAGTCTTTTAAATTTTGCAAAGAATACTTTGGAGGCTGGACACATTGGACCATGCCTGTAATCCCAGGGGCTCAGAAGGAGAACTGTAAATTCAATGTCAGCCTCAGCAACTTAGTGAGGCCCTAATAAACTTAGTGAGACCTTGTCTTGGAATAAAAAATAAATATATGAACTCAAAAAATATATAAAAATTTTTAAAAAGTATCAGGGATGTAGCTTAGTGGTAAAGTGCCATCAAGTTAAATCCCCAATACCAAACAAACAAATGAACAAAATACCACTTTGGAGTACCACACATCAGTGTGTAATATAATGTAAATGGTAAAAATATTATATGATGAGTATAATGGAAAGAAAGTTGCTTTTACAAATGCCATTTAATCAATATTAATGGAATATATGAAGTCATATGAGATTTATAATCCATAGACAATAAATTAAAATAAAATTTAGCAAATGTATTTAAAATTGAATTTACCATGTAAAGATCTTCCCAATTCAATTATTATTAGCATTATCCAGATAAACCCTAGCTTAATGTAAAGCTATCCAAATGAATAATGTAATCATATTCTATACAAAGAACATTTAATAGAGTTGCCACAAATTATTCTTGGAGGACTCAAGTATGAGAGATCAGTGTTTTAAAATAAATTTTTTAAAATGCAAATTTAAATAAAAGACACTGATAAGACTATAATTTTTTAAGAGTAAGAGAATCTGTTAAAAAAATAAAGTTTTATGTTTCTGTCATTCTTTTAGTAGATATTTGTAAGTTCTTTGCAAGGTTTATATTTTTTAATCACCTGCATAACACAAAAGATTAGCAGCTGTGAGTGAATTACTTTTAAATGGTCTAGAATATATTTTCTGAATTGACATGCAATCAGCAATTGGGCTGTGGCAATAAAGAGAGAACTGCTTAAGCTGTTACTTGTAGGAAAAGAGAAATATCTCTGAGTATCTGGAAGAAAAATACTGTCCTTAACTCTTGCCCCAGAATAAGTAATATTGTAACCCAACTTTCAGGCAATTGTGACCATTTTCTCATAACTTATAAATTTAACAGTTGGCAAGAAGTAAAATTATAAATTACATAAGGGACGGATGTATGTACGTATATGTACAGAGACAACCTAGTAAAGAAATATAAACAGTATCATATTCTCATCAATGGAGAAAAAATTCAGAGTAATAGTTATTTTATTTCTACCTACAAGATTGCTTTGTTAGGTTAAGTAATTACTTTTTATTTCCTTAAATATGGTTTCTCATTTTGTCTTAGGGTATAAAGCTCATTAACCTGCATAGCCATTTGGCAGACTGGATGATATGTTGAATATCTAGATGATATTTTTAAATAAAAATAAAGACCAAAATATAATAATAAAACACTGAAAAGTATATAAAGTAAATATTTCTATGCTCTTTGACTTTAGATAAAATTTTGACTGCTTCATTTGAATCCATTTATTGATTAAAAATAAAACTGCAATACATTAATACATTGCTAAAATATGAATTGTATAAATGTATAGGTATTAAAACATATTAATTTAATAAAAATATGAAAATTGTTTTAAATGTGAAAAATTGCTATATCTATTAACTAAATTTTGGGTTTGAGGGTCCAGCTTACCAAATTATACAAGTCCTCAGTGACAGGGAATATAAAAATAATACTAGTTATTGAATAATGTCACAGAATGAAACCTTAGGCATGGCTAGATCTTCCTTCTCTGCTTAGGTCTTCAAGCTGGAAGAATCATTCTATAATCATTCTGTAATAGTCATTATAAATGTGGAATTCTGGCTGCATTAAAAACTCACATAATTGCAATTCCTAAGAAATAGCACCTCATAGTTTTTAAGATATAGTGATGTTGCAAAACTGTGACTTAAAAATCTTAAAGCCTTTAATATCTACTGCTGAGAGCCATAGCCAAGTAGGAATAACTCAGGGCATTTTTGGTTGAAAGGTGACCCCAGCAAGCCATTGAGATGATAATGATTATGTTAAGATCTACATTCAATTGGATATTAGACCCCTGCTGTCCGCCTGTGCCTGCTACTTTGGAGCACTTGGGGGACTCCCGGAGAGTTCCCATTGGTTTGGGAAGTGCGGTAGGAGGGATTTCTGGAGGAGGGATTTCCTGTCAGTATAGTGTGTCCCATGAGGAGCCCCATGGCGTGGCGTTCAGCATTTTTCCCAGGAGCATGTGTGGAGTGTGCTGGTGGAGTTCAGAAATAAAGTTTGTTCCTGCTTGAGTGGCTCGTGATTTTGTGCCCAGACAGACTGCGGCAATCTACTATATTCATTTTTTTTTCAGTACAGATTTATGCAATGCCTACTGTGCCAGACACTCTTGTAGGCCCTAAGAACATGTCAGTGAACAAAATAATATTCCCTCCCTGAAGAAATTAACATTATAATTTGTAGATAAAGATCACAAATAATAATTTAAAAAACATGTAATGTATTCCAGATAATATTAATAGCTATAATTTGCATTATCAGAATATTATCAGATATTTTAAATATAATGATGAGAATAGGGCTTTCTGTGTTGGAGTTGGTCATCTACAGAAGGTTCTCAAAGAGGGGCTTTTTGAAAAGAAGATAATAAGAAAATGATGGCCTATATTCCTAGCGGCTTAGGTGGCTGAGGCAGGAGGATCATGAGTTCAAAGCCAGCTTCAGCAACTTAGTAAGGTCCTATGCAACACAGTGAGACCTTGTCTCTAAATAAAATACAAAAAAAGGGCTGGGGATGTTGTTCAGTGGTTAACTGGCCCTGAGTTCAATGCCCAGTTACCCCCCCCCCAAGAAAAAAAAAAGAAAGAAAGAAAGAAAGAAAAAGATAACATGAAACACACAGGAATCTGTTTGAAGAGGAGGAACTAGAAAGTGCACATATGCTGGGTGAAGAAAGTATTCTTCACTTGTCCAAGGAATACTAACCAGGTTCAGTTGGTTGGAGCAGAGTGAGCAAAGTCACCATAACACACCAACGAGAGATCATAGAAGCATTGGTAGGACATTTTAAGGACTTTTGTTTTACAACAGGATTATGTGAAAAGAAATGACATGACCTAAGTTTTAGAAAAGGACTAACCTGTCTGCAACTTTAAAAATGGACACAGATAGAGGGCAAAGGTAGAAATTAAGGAGACTACTGAAAGATACTATTGACAGATAATGTATATAATACTTTGGACAAGGGAGGTAGGGTATCAGCCTAATCAGAAAACATGATTTGCAGATCATTGGACTAATATGAAAAAAGGAGGACAGTTGAAGTAACGTCAAAGCCCTTAATCAGAGGCATTGAAGGTATAATGTTGCTGTGTTCTGAGGTGGATAAAATGTGCAATAAAACAAGATATTTGATTTCCAAATTATTAAGTTTTATATTTTTATTATTTATCAAAATACAAGAGGTTGAGTTTTTAGCTATATGTACATATCAGGAGCTCTGGAAATTCCACACCTGAGATATGAATTTACAGTTTGTAGCATACTAAGGCTATACGAAATTAGTGTAGCTAAATAAGAGAAGCCATTTAAGATTAGGACTGAATTCAATATATTCCAAATTTGAAAGTGGAAATTAGGAGGAAGTGGTACAGGAAATAGAGAAGAGGCGCTGGTGAATGAGGAGATTCAAAATAAAGTGATATCCCAGAAGTCAAGTTTAAAAAAATATGAAAGAGAGACAGAGGAAGAGATTAATTACTGGCTGATTTGATAACATGGAAGTCTCAGGTGACAATGGTCAGACTTGTCTCTTTACTTGGATGAGAAAAGGCATCTGCAGCTGGTTCAAAGAGGATGAAAGAGAAGGGAGTATATAGAGCTCTTTTTTAAAAAACATTTTATTGACAGTGTGTAGCAGGCAGTATGTTTATTATTGGGGCAGTTATGAATGAAACATAGTTTCTACTGTTAAGGAATTTATAGTATAATAAGAGATAAAACAAATATATAAAAAGTAAATATGTATTTATGAATCGGAATAAAATGTTATAAAAGAAACCAATAAAGGACTGTAATAAAAAGAGGATCTGATTCAGGAAAGGCCTTCTTGTTCCTTGACAAGTGAAAAAGAGCCAGCGATCTGAAGAGGCAACAGTGCATGCCATGACCCCACAGAGGGAAAGAGATTGTTATGATAGGAAATAGAGCAGGGGGCCAGAGCAATAGGGAGAAGGGCTCAAGGTGAAGATGGAAAGGTAAGCAGGGTCTCACAGACCACAGTAAAGGAATTGCATTTACATTTTACCATGCGATATCAAGCTATTATGAAGGGATTTAAGAAGAAAAATAGCATAACAGACTTAGGTTTTAAGAATATCACTAACTCCACTGAGCAGGAATGAGTACAGGGAGAACAAATTTGACAACTCTAATCCAGACTCAAGATGACCAGCTAGATTCATGGTAGTGTTGGTGGGGATGGGGAGTTGAGAGTGGACTTGAAGTCTATTTTGAAGGCAGAATCCACCAACCAGTACAAAAGATGTGGGGGATGGTTAGAAGGAGTAAAGAAAGACAGGTAGGATCCAGAAGGTTGTTAAAAAATCTTTCTTTTAGGGTCTGTAAACAAGTCAGGATGACACCTGGCAAATGTTAGAGTCTGTAAACAAGTCAGGATGGTGCCTGGCATTTTGCCAGAGGGAGTGGTTTGTGAAGTAACACCAGGGAGCCATTAAGTGTGGAGATTCCTTATTGGTTGACTGCTGTATCTATTTTATGTTAATTAAGATAAGCTGCGTGGAATGTATATATAGCACTCCTGTCCTACAATAAACGGCTCCCACTCCTGCTGTATCAATGTACACAAGTTGCTCGTCACCCCCCCTTTTATTTACTACAGCTGGACTGCAGCATCTGACTACATCACCAAAAGTATGAAGTATAAATTTTAAGAGGAGGAGTTTATTAAGATAGCAGATGTAAATTCAATGTGATATGCTAGTGAAGATTATTTAGTCTGAGGGAAAAACAGTGAGGCAGGAAAAAGTGAATATTATTCCTGGGGCGTTGTCTTTGAATAGGCTGAGAAAGATAAGATTTAATTACCAAAAGGATGGTTTGGTCTTTTCTATGAGCATGGAGAATTTTCCATGAGAGGTGAACTGCTACAGAATATGGGTGCTCAGGAGATTGGCAGAGTTGGTGGTGAAGAGTTTCAAGTTATTTTCTGCTAGGAGCCACTGCAAAGTATTACATTCATATGGAAATTGGGCTCCTACTGTTCACTTAGGCCCATTTGGGGACTCAAGTTACAAGACTCCTGGAGAGTTCCCATTGGTTGGGGAAGGATGGTAGGAGGGGGTTCCGGGGGAAGTGGAGCCCCCCGTGTCCGGTAGGGACACACGTGTGTGGGTGTGTGTGGACCGGCTTGTTAGGGGGACGCACACGGCCTCTCACAAAATAAAACTTTGTTTCAGTTCCATCTGGCTTGTGTTTTTGTGCTCAGCCGGATTGCAGCATCGCAAGCCGGCGTGCACTGACAGCGACCCGCGAAAGCGCCCAGCAGGAAGGCAGCAGGTGAAAACAGCAGCGGGCAGAAGCGGAGCCAAGGCTCACGCGGCCCCCGCCGTCCAGCCTGCAGCATTTTGGTGGCCCGTACGGGGAACGCCCAAAATTTATAGGTGAGTGATATCGCTCGCCCCTAAGGAAAGGCGACAGAATGGGTATTTTTGTTTTGATTTATTCTGCTTTTATTTCAGGCTCTCTAGCCTTACAATTTTTTCAGGCGAATTGGGAAAAATGGTTGGCTCAAGGTTTTAAGTTATTCGGCCCTGAGAAAGAAAAAATTGATATAATCATTTTTCTCCTCTCCGTTTCTGTTTCATTCTGTTTTGGCTTTCTTCTATCCTACCTTATTGGGTTACGTTACCTTTATAGTAGATTAGAATCTAGTAAAAAACAAACCGAAAGACTGTTAAGTAAATTGTTAGAGGTCCAGGCTATGGCAGAAAACTTATTAGGTCAAGCAAAACAAAAGGTCCCTCAAGCTAGTCAGACAGAAGAAAAATTGAAGAAGGCAAGCTTAGGGAAAAAACGACCCTCAGATAGGGAGGCTAGTACTAACTCCGTTCCATCACCAGAGGGCGTAATTCAACCAACAGCTTCACCTGTAGCTGAGCAGCCCTCAGTTTCCATAGGTGATGAACAGAATCCTGAGGCAGGACCCCAAAAGTTAGCATGCCCTGTAGTTGAGCGGGGAGAAGAAAGGGAACGAGTTTACCGTGCCTTAGATTTCAAAATAGTAAAGCAATTAAAGGAAGCTGTACAAACCTACGGGCCTGCGGCTCCCTTTACTGTCAGAATGGTCGAATCTATTACCAGCTGGGACTTAACACCAGAAGATTGGGCTAGCGTGTGTCACTCTGTGCTAAATGGAGGACAATATTTATTATGGAAAATTGCCAATGAGGAATTTTGCAGGGAGACAGCTAGGCGAAATGCAGCAGCAGGTTATCCTGAAAGAGATTCTCAAATGCTATTGGGGAAAGGACCTTATGAGGGTCAGAGGCAACAGATTAGATATGATCCTGGCGTATACGCTCAGATCACTATGAATGCAATTAAGGCATGGAAAACTTTGAAGGGACAAGGGGATTTACAAGGTCAACTATCTAAGATAACACAAGGAGTTAATGAGCCCTACGCTGACTTTGTAGCTAGACTTATTGAAACAGCCTCTAAGACATTTGAAAATACAGAACAGGCAATGCCATTTATAAAACAACTGGCTTATGACCAAGCAAATCGTTGCTGCAAAGAGGTCATTAGACCGTGGAAACATGGAGATTTAAACACATATATTAAATTATGTAGCGACATTGATGAACAAGGACAAGTCATGGCAGCTGAAGTAAAACAGGCTTTAGATACCAAACCAAAAACATGCTATAATTGCAATCAGAAAGGACATTTTAAAAGAAATTGCCCCATAGGAGGAGGGTTTAACAAAGCTAGGTATCAAAGGAGTAGAATCCCGGGTATTTGCCCACGATGCCATAGAGGGAGACATTGGGCTAATGAATGCCGTTCTCAAACCACCATAGAGGGTATTCCGTTATCAAAAAATGGACAAAGACCAAGTGTCTACCCACAATATCGTGGAGAAAGGTATCAGGCCCCGTTGTCAAAAAACGAATTGGAGGGCCCAATGCCCCGGGGCCCAAAGCCACAAATATACGGGGCAATGGAGGAACCCAGCAGCACCATCAAGGTAGTGCCCAGGACGCACTATCCATCAGATCCCTCATCAGACAAACTAGAGGGAGCGCAGGGTTGGACATCTGTGCCTCTGCCAGAGCAGTATTAACACCAGAGATGGGAGTTCAAATCATTCCCACAGGAATAAAAGGACCTCTTCCCCAAGGAACAGTAGGCTTATTATTAGGACGCAGTTCTTCTACACTAAAAGGACTTATGATAAGTCCTGGGGTAATTGATCCCGATTATGAGGGTGAAATAAAAATTATAGCCAGTTCTCCAAGAGGTATATCCGTAATTTCATCAGGAGATAGAATAGCACAGTTATTAATAATACCCAGCCTACATGATGAATTTTCCAGTTGTAATGTAGAAAGAGGTTCCAAGGGATTAGGCTCCACAGGTGTAGATTGGGCTATGCTTTCTTTAAATTTAGATTCTCGCCCAATGCTAAAATTAAATATTCAAGGACATGATTTTAATGGGCTGCTGGACACAGGTGCTGACCTCAGCATCATATCTCGTCAGGAATGGCCAAAGCACTGGCCATTGCAACAAGCCACTCAAACGCTTCGAGGCCTAGGAGTGGCAACTAACCCCCATAGAAGTGCTATGGTATTAGATTGGAGGGATCCTGAAGGATGTGAAGGAACTATACAGCCTTATGTATTGGACCATCTTCCCATAAATTTATGGGGACGGGATGTCCTAGATCAATTAGGATTGACATTAACAAATAACGTCAATTCTAACGCGCCCACTAGTAGGGCTAAACAAGGCTTTAGAAAAGAAAAAGGATTAAGGAAACAAGATCAAGATATGATAGCACCAATTCAAATAGATCAAGAAATAAATAAACATGGATTGGGTTTTCAAAAAGGGCCACTGAGACAATCAAAATTACATGGAAATCAGAAAGACCAGTGTGGGTTCCTCAGTGGCCCCTGACTAAAGAAAAGATACAAGTAGCCCACGATCTGGTCAAACAACAATTAGCGGAAGGACATTTACAACCTTCCGTATCTCCCCATAATACTCCCATTTTTGTCATTAAAAAGAAATCTGGTAAATGGAGATTATTACAAGATTTAAGAGCCATTAATAATGAGATGGTTATTATGGGACCTGCTCAATCAGGGATTCCCCAATTGTCTGCTTTACCAAAAACCTGGCATGTGTTAACTATAGATATTAAGGATTGTTTCTTTTCAATTCCAATTCATCCCGAGGATAGTCCACATTTTGCATTTACTATCCCTGCACTAAATCATGAAGGTCCTGATCAGAGATATGAGTGGAAAGTTTTACCCCAGGGGATGGCGAACAGCCCGACTATGTGTCAAATTTATGTTAATAAAGCAATCCAGCCACTTAGAAATCAAAATCCTGAACTACAAATATTTCACTATATGGATGATGTGTTATTAGCACATAAAGATAAGAACACATTGCTAGAATGTTATGCCACACTTACAAACTTACTAAAAAATTATAATCTAGACATAGCAATAGATAAAGTACAATTAAATTTTCCAATTAATTATTTAGGAGTTTTATTATCCTCAACCATGGTCCGTCCACCAAAAATTCAAATACGAGTAGATCAACTCAAATCACTTAATGACTTTCAAAAATTATTGGGAGACATAAACTGGATAAGGCCTTACCTAGGCATACCAACAGGAGAATTAGGACCCTTATTTGATATCCTAAAAGGTCCATCAGATCCAAATTCACCCCGCATGTTAACGCCTGAAGCAAGAAAGGCATTAAAAATCATTGAAACATATATGGAAAATATGCATTTGGATAGAATTGATATAAGTTTGCCTTTATTATTTATTGTACTACCAACAAAAAATATTCCTACAGGAGTATTTTGGCAAGAAGGTCCATTATTGTGGATACATTTATCGTATTCCCCTAATACTATTCTTACTAGATATCCTGAGGCTGTAGGACAATTAATACTCAAAGGGATAAAAGCAGCGAAGGGAGTGTTTGGGATTTCTCCCAATAAAATTATTACTCCATATACTATGGATCAAATTGATGAGTTAGCTAATGAGTTAAATACTTGGGCAATAATCATGTGTAAATCTAGTGTCTCATTTGATAATCACTTGCCATCTAATCCCTTGTTGTCCTTTTGGTCTAAGCATCCTGTAGTTTTTCCTAAAATGACAAAAAAAAACCCTATCATGAATGCTCCAAATATATTCACTGATGGGTCAAACAATGGTACAGCAGCGGTAGTTACCCCTGATCAAACTTTTACATTTTTAGTACCCAAACAATCAGCTCAAAAGGTAGAGCTCAATGCAGTATTACAAGCTTTTATGATGTTCAGAGATTCTGTATTTAATTTATTCTCTGATAGCCAGTATGTAGTTAATGCTATAGCATCCCTTGAAGATGCTGGTAGGATTTCTCCTTCCTCTACTGTTTTCTCTTTGTTTTCTGCTATACAAACTCTAATCTGGGACAGAAAAGATCCATTCTTTATTGGACATATCAGGGCACATACAGGGTTGCCTGGAGCCCTTAGTTTGGGTAATGAACTAGCAGATAAATCTACACATGACATACATATTTTCTCCACAATAGAAGAAGCTATAAATTTTCATAAAAGGTTCCATGTCAATGCTAATACCTTACAAAAACGTTTTAAAATAACTAAGGAACAAGCCAGACATATAATAAAACAATGTCAAAATTGTGTGACATTTTTACCACAAGTTAATCTTGGAGTCAATCCTAGAGGACTGATACCTAACCATATTTGGCAGATGGACGTTACACACTTGCCAGAATTTGGAAAATTAAAATATTTACATGTTACAGTTGATACTTCTTCTGGATTTTTAATGGGCTCCCTTCATGCCGGAGAAAAAACTAAAGATGTTATAGCTCATTGCTTACAAAATTTTGCCACTGTGGGTGTTCCTAAACAGTTAAAAACTGATAACGCTCCTGGTTATACGTCTAACTCTTTTAAACAATTTTGCTCATCATTTGGCATTACTCATATAACAGGAATCCCATACAATCCACAGGGTCAAGGCATAGTTGAAAGAGCTCATCAAACTATTAAAATGTACTTATTAAAACAAAAGGAAGGAATTGGAAAAGGGTATATATCCCCCAAAGATAAACTTAAAATAACCCTTTTTACTCTAAACTTTCTAAATTTGGATTCATCAGGACTTAGTGCTGCGGAAAGACATATGTATCCGAAAAATGTACATAAGCCTAAGGTACTTTGGAAAGATATTCTAACAGGACAATGGAAAGGTCCGGACCCAGTAATAGTCTGGAGTCGGGGCTCCGTCTGTGTTTTTCCACAGGAGGAACAGCAACCAATTTGGATTCCAGAGAGATTAACTAAAACAATTTCTACAGAAAAAGAAGATGATTTGACTCAAATCCATAACAGCTGATATCCAGAGCTCCAGCTTGGCTATTCTTACATCTACAACAGTGATTTACCACGGTGCCTTTTTCAATATCTATTTTATTATTACATTTTTCCCACATCATAAGGTTCTATTTTATTTATTTATTTATTTTCTCTTTCTTTTTGAGCTCATACAAACCTAGGTTAATGTTTTTCTGATCAGTTTTATTTTTTGACTGTGTTTTATTTTTTTTTAACTGTAAAGTTTTTAAACATTGCAATGGAGATTTCACCTAGGTATAGCTACAAGGCCTTTATTTACTATTGTCTTATATGTTCTATGTTATGTATGCACTGTTTTGTGTTGTATGTCTGTATGTGTGTATGTCCATATTTCATTTATAAGGAGCGCTCATGTATAAATAGATATAAATGGATCCAAAAAAAAAAAAAAAAAAAAAAAAAAAAAAAAAAAAAAAAAAAAAAAAAAAAATCACGTGACTTATATGGTTTAATTTAAATTAGGTAAACAGCTGTTATAAATTTTGCTTTTAAAGGTGGTTAACAGATCTGTTTGTTTACTTTCACCTTTCCTTTTCATTATATTTAACAATTCTGTTCAAGATAATGTCTCTTTAGCACCATGGCCAGAATTCCCATCTCCATCCCAATGCCGGTGAAGACTAAGATAAAACCAAACTACAACTTCTATGATAGCTATCACAGTAAACTATATAAACTGATACATCAATCAATATAACTCAATAAGTATCCTCAATCAAGGACTTAATTTACTTTGGGAGAAAATGGACATATTGACAGACTCCTCCACTTTGAACTGCTCAATCAAGGACTTAATTTACTTTGGGAGGAAATGGACATATTGATAGACTCCTCCACTTTGAACTGCTTACACAACTTGCCTGGACTATGTATCACCTGTATGCATTGTGCTCTATTTGTTGATACAGTGAATTATGGTAGTGCTGAAATATCTTAGCTGCTGTGTCACCAGTGTTACTGTTCTTCCTAAGGAGCCGTCAATTGGCTTGGTGTCGTGGCATTTCTGTATCTTCCTCCCTTCTACTAGTGATGGTCTAAAACTTGGGGGCCAACAGAGGTGAGGCAAGAACCTCACCCCCCCACTGGCACCAAGGTTAAATTTGGGGGCCAACAGAGGTGAGGCAAGAACCTCACCCCCCCACTGGTGCTTAGGCCTATCCACAAGCATGGCTATGCTAGACCGGTAGTCAGTGACGGGTTGATCTGATTACAGTGGATTCAACCTAAGACAGGAAACTGACGTGTAAAAGTCAGTTCTCCCATGACGGGTAAGAACCACATGTTAAATTGGACAACCTACCAGGCACGGTCCCTAGCCACATTGCCATTGCTTAATTAAACAGAAGGGGGCAGATGCTAGGAGCCACTGCAAAGTATTACATTCATATGGAAATTGGGCTCCTACTGTTCACTTAGGCCCATTTGGGGACTCAAGTTACAAGACTCCTGGAGAGTTCCCATTGGTTGGGGAAGGATGGTAGGAGGGGGTTCCGGGGGAAGTGGAGCCCCCCGTGTCCGGTAGGGACACACGTGTGTGGGTGTGTGTGGACCGGCTTGTTAGGGGGACGCACACGGCCTCTCACAAAATAAAACTTTGTTTCAGTTCCATCTGGCTTGTGTTTTTGTGCTCAGCCGGATTGCAGCATCGCAAGCCGGCGTGCACTGACAGCGACCCGCGAAAGCGCCCAGCAGGAAGGCAGCAGGTGAAAACAGCAGCGGGCAGAAGCGGAGCCAAGGCTCACGCGGCCCCCGCCGTCCAGCCTGCAGCAATTTTCATTTAGCAATTTTTCCCTTTAGTAAAACCAAAGGCAAGATTATAAGCTAAAATTGAAGGAAAGGCAGAGGTGTTGGGAGTCGGAAGAAAAAGACTGTCTGTGTCTGTGGAAGAGTGAAGTGGCAGTAACAATTCAACAGGTTGCCTAAGGGTGACTATGAAATTTAAACTAAGATCTGAATGTATGATTGCTTATTTAGAGTGACAATCACGTACCCAAGAGCAGGATAACAGCTATGAACTGCTTGGGTCCAAAAATACTTTCTTTACTACTGTGAAATGCTTTGTGTTTAGGTTTCTCAGCCCAAAGAAGAAGGTGAAGGAATAAGATAAAAATTAAATAAAAGACATTCAGAAGAAACTGAGATTCATGGTGGTTTGTTACCAAAGGTTTGGAGAGGAAAAGAGAAAAACACAATCAAATATTAATGAAAGAACTGCTGGAATCCAAGTATAAGAGGGATCACTAGAAACACAGAAGATGGTGTCTGGAAAATAGGAAGCTCAAATTTGAGTGTGTGGAGGGGATTGAAAGATCTAGATGGAAACTGGCTAAGCAAGCACAGTTATATTGGAGCAGAATATCATTTGAGGTCTGGAAATTCTGAAGGTAGTGTATGGGAAAGATTGTCCATGTGGATATGCAGAATTAATTAATACCTATGGCAAGTGTAGTATTGGAGAGAAAGTGAACTGTCCTAAAATTTTCAGGGAATAAAGTCTGAGAATCTGTACAGGACTATGTTGAGGAACAATAGCAGGTGCTATGATCTATAATATGTGCTCAGAGTTTGAGGCTTTTTTTAATATTAAGTATATTTTTATTCATTTCATAGTTCCCAGCTATATTTATAGTGAACCTAAAATGAGTCTAGCACAGTGTAGTCATATTCCACCAAGTAATCCAATTTAATCTGTGTAACAGAATCACTGCCCTTAAATAATATGACTTTTTTTCCCCCCTAGCAGAGTATCAAATAGTTTTGTGAACTAGAAGTTAACAATATTGCTTAATTTGATCAAAACTTTTTAAAAAGTTAGGGGCTAAGACATTCTTTTTAAAATATTCTCACTAATTAGAATTTTCCTTTATGATATAAAAATTGTTCCCTTATAATCATTTTGGATACTAGTTTTTTCATGAATGAGTGATCCTTCCCCATATCAGCCTAGCATAGAACATGTCTAAAGATGTTAAAATTCAGTGAACTTTTCCTTGAAAAATGACATTTTTCATTAATTCATAATGACATTATCAGTTTTCTAGCTTTCTGTTTATTTTCTAGGTCCCGAAATATATGCACCATGAACCCACTGTGTCCTCATTTTAGTATTTCTATTTTATTAGAACTGCTCAACAGTCATCTGTTTCAAGCACCTTATTGCTTTTACTTGGCTTCCCCTTGCAGTTATCACATTCAGAGAGAAATATTTTCTCTCAAGTAAATGACAAAAACACTAAAGAGCAATTTTATAAAATTATCTGGCTATTAATATAGTGATTTTATATTCATTACACAATGGAATATTACTCAGCATTAAAAGAGAATAAAATTATGGCATTTTCAGGTAAATGGATGGAGTTGGAGAACATCATGTTAAGCAAAATAAGCCAGGTTCAAAAAACCAGGAGCCAAATGTTTTCTTTGATGAGTTCATGCTAATCCATAATGGGATGGAGGCTTGGGATAAATGGAAGAACTTTGGATGAGTCAAAGGTGGGAAAGAGGGGAAAGGGGTAGGAAAGATGATGGACTAAGATGGACATCATTACGCTAGGTACATGTATGACTGCATGAATGGCATGCCTCTACTTCATGTACAACCAGAGAAGTGAAAAAATTCTGCTCCATTTGTGTACAATGGAGCTTCCTACTGTTATGTATAACTAATTAGAACTAAAAAATAAATAAATACATAACACCATGATTTAACATTACACATTGAAGTGTATGCATAATTTTCCATTGGAAATGTTACAACATTTCTTATTATAATAGTTTTTGATTTCGAAAGAGAGATATGGAGGCAGACAATCATGATGTGTGTGAACTCCAAGAATGTGCCAAGTTTGCTCTGAGAGTTTGGCTCTTTTTAAGATGACAGAGATGGGATATTCCACAAACAGCAATGGAAAAGAACAATCCCCTTGCCATGTACTATACACTTAGAGGTGATCTTTGAGACATGACAAGCAACTGCCAACAACTCAAAATTGCATATAGCACCAAGTGTTCCTCTGACTTACATAGTTTTATGCATTGTTGACTCCTTGATGTTCTCCCATGAATCTGAGATTGTCTCACTCTATTTTAATGGATAAAATAGAACTATAGATTATATTCACCCACCTCCCACAAAATTCCTACTTCTCTCTGTGCCTTCTCTATCTTAAGAAATGCCATTACATTTAACAAGCTATTCAAATCAAATAACCCTAGAAGTTATTTTGAAACCTCTGTTTCCTTCATTCTTCAAATCTCATTCATTAATAATTCATTCAAATTTGTCTCCAAAATATATCTAACATTGGTTATTTGATAGTTTTACTTAGTAAGATTTGTTAATACTTACCCACAACTGAAGTTATTTTTAAAATTTATTTATGTACTCAATTATTTACCTTTCTATTCTAGAACCTAAGTAACTTCCTTGAAATATTCTGTCCTGTTTACCTTTGTATCTTTGCTTCCTCGGTCAATATCTGACAGACATTTAGTAACAAGTATTTATTGAATAAATAAATGAACTCATTTTAACTACCAGCTATGTAAATAATTTTTGTGCAGTAAGGAAAATTTATTACCCAGGAATTGGAGAATCTGAATTATATTTTAAGTTTTTGTTTAAAATTTTTTATTGACCTTATACTTAATATCTCTGAACTTTAGTCTCCTCACCCAAATGGGAGGAACTTGAAATGAATGCATGTCAAATATTTCCTCCTGACCTAAAACCCATTCATTGACATCATAAATGACTTTGACTGGATTTCAAACTAAGACATTTGGATGACCTAGAATTTTGTCATAAGTTTAAATAGGTGGCAAAGGGAGGCAGTTTTACCATTTCATTTGCCATCATCATAAATTTCCAAGGCCAGCGATGGTTAGGGATAGGCCCTCAAATCTGTGCGGCTGCTTCACAAATCTGGTAAATCAGTGTTTTGCTGGAAGCACATATGGAGCCACCTTATGTGAGCTTGCCTTCTGCCAATGGGTATAACAGTTCTAGGTCATTATATTGCCAAATACTCTGACATATTTTTGCCTACATAGAATCATGACTAAGACCTGATACGACTAAAAGCCCCAAGATACTGGCCTCTTCCACTGCTGGTGATTCTGTGAAGAGGAATGTAAGACCCCAGGCCAAGGCTGTGATCCATGAAGAGAAGACAAGCACTTTAGCTGGTCTGTGTTTTCCATTATATGAGCCAGGGTTCGTTTTTCATGTCAGAAAATGTGCCAGTTGCTGTTCTAAAGATTCTGTGTTGCCTAATGCTGTTTGAAGAAATACACAGTTTTACAGAATTAGGATATTTTATGCTAATTTTTTGGCTCTAAATAACTAAGCAGAGGGTACTTGTGGTGCTTATTTAAATAACATCTCCACCCTTCTTGTCTCTTTTGGAAGGTTAATCTCACAAGCTGGCCAGACAAACATTATACAGCCCATGTCACTGACAAGGACAGGCACTTTACTGAGGCCTGGACTGTTGGTTTACATATACAAACGGTCCTAGAACATGAGCTTGTTCTTCTTAACTTGCCTCATTAGCAGGCTGTCCTTTGAAAGACCTCCAGAGAGGATGCCTCCAATCAGAATTTTAGCCCAGCAACAATTGAACAACTTGAACTAGGGTAGCTACTGCAGTCAACTTATTATTTTCATAAACATGGACATTTTCTTCTAAAATAGCAATAAGAGATGTATTTTTCACTTATTTCATTAATTCTGTTTTATATTATTACATGACGTAGGCAACAACTATAAAATATGTAAGTTACTTACTTAGAGCAGAACACCACACTGGATGTGAAATAAAGATTGATTTTTCAATAGCAAGAAAATAAGAATACCCTCATTCTTTCCTACTGTCTGTATTAGAAATAACCTCCATAAACGGGAAGAATTTAAAAATAAAAAATGAAATGTAGGCAGACCAATGGATCGCAAAGGAAGGAAATGTACAAAATAAGATCATCATACTGTTCCAGCCGTTAGGTTTTCCTCCTGAAACTCTCCACGTTCGGTTACTTAAATAAGGTGGTCTGTTTAAAACTGCAAGGCGTAAAATAGAGCTGCCTTAAATGGGTCACACTGACAATATATCCAAATTTTCTTCTTTTAGACAGTCATGATTTTGATTTTATTTCTGAAGAAAGAAGATAATTTTATGTACAGGGTAGAGTGCTTTCAATGTAAAAAAAAATGGAGGAAATGAGTCTAAATTATAAGTCTCATGAATCTGGGATATTTTAGTTACATATAGAAGTGTCATTATAGAGAAATCTTTGCTTCTAACATAACATGGAGCTGTAAAAGAGACTTGAATCCTACTCACTGATTGATTATTCATATTCATATTCATATGCTTTATGCCTAAAGTTGAAAAGAGGTAAAATACATATGAAGACACATGACGTAATAATTCCATGTATGTTAATATGAGTTTTCACCAAAACAGTACTCTTAAGCACCTGTCTTCATGAGAACATGTAAAGCACATCTGGAGACCGCTATTGGTACTGACGAAAGGGACATTTGTAATCTAGTTACAGACCCATAGAGAGTCACTAAGGAATGTACCAGTATATATTTATATATAGACAGAATTTTCTCTTATAAATTTCAGTTCAGATTTTCAAAATGATGCATTTGATTACATTATTAACTATATTACAGAGCAGCATTTCTCTAAATGAGAAGTATTTGGTCAGAGTATATATAATCAAAAATATTTTTTTCTTCTTCTTTTTTAGTACTAGAGATTGAATCCAGGGATGCTTCACTACTGAGCCACATCTCCACCCCAATTTTGTATTTTATTTAGAGACAGGGTCTCACTGAGTTCCTTAGTGCCTCACTTTTGCTGAGGCTGGCTTTGAACTCTCAATCCTTCTGCTTCAGCCTCTCAGGCTGCTGGGATTACAGGCATGTGCCACAGTACCTGATTTCAAATTATAATTTTTACTGTAGTCTTCTCTCCTTTGGACAAACCATAATGACAGTTCAATTTTTGTACTGAATAATTGTTGGGAGATTAAGATAAAATAAGAACAATAAATTTTGCCTCTTGAAGATGGTCTTAAAGTTTAAGAAAAGTAAAAACCTCAAAATTTAAATGAATACAAAAATAAAAATTTAATGCTTTGCCACATTTGCCACCAAGAGAAATACAATTGCATCAACTGATCATTCAGAAAATAAATGTTACAGGAATTTGATATTACAATGTGGAAAGGGAAATAAGTAAAGTGAAAGAAGAAGGAAGGAAAGAAAAGACAGGCAGGCAGGAAGGAGGAAGGGAAAATAATGGCAAAAGGTCTTGGTTATAGTTTTTTTTTTTTTAATCAAAACGTCTGATTTTAATCAAGCACTGAAACATAATTGTTCCATCCTGCCAAACATGAGACTTTGTCCCAAAACTAAAGGCAGGAGAATTCATACAAAGCAGTGCCCCAAATTGTCCTGAGATGAGGCCATTTGGGGTTCCAAAGAAAGGAGTACTACACATCAGGGTTATCAATCCAAAGTGTTTATTAGGAAAGTTAATTACAGAGAGGGGATGTAGTGAATGCTCTGCTGGTCAGTAGGACAAGGGATGTTCTACCTAATTATGTCCATAACAAGGGGTTTGTGGTGTGGTGTTTATATGAGGTTTAAATGATTTGGCTCAGCTGGAGTTATTTCTTTCAGTTTTGGGCAACAACCCAAAGACCTTTGTCAGAACCCGGGAAGGCTCAACATAGAGGGAAAATCTGCAGCTGGATGGGTCCCAGAGTGAGCAGGGAGCTTCTTGACTTCTTGGTTAGGGCAAAAAGAAGTGGAGCCCCATGATAATTGTGCTTTAAAGTAGATTAATAGCTTAAATTTTCTAAATCAGAACTAGATTTTGGAATATACTAATGGGGAATGGAAAAAAATAGAAAAAAAAAGAATATGTGAAAATATGGCTAATACATTTTCAGTATTGTCATATCACTATTTATATGAAAGCATTTATATATGATAATTATATCTGAAATATGAACCATTAATTTTGTGAAACCTAACAATTGATTTTGCATAAATTTCATATCCTTTTTTAAGTCACTTCCAACCTAAGAGATCATGGTAAATATGTCAAGTAGAGAAATGTGTTTATCACAGAAGAATTAAATATTAACATTGTTTAAAATAATTGAATTTAATTTTCAAATTGCTTTGGTATGTAATCTACTTCCTGAAAAAGCATTTATCCTTATAACAGTTTTTCTTTATTTTATATTTAATTTATTCTAACTGCAGGTTTTGCTACTTTCTTTTAATCATGCATTTCCATGTACATTTTTTAGACAAAAGTATGCCTTCCATTTTAAAGCCAATAGTGATAAAGCAAGGTTAGAAAGGGACCTTTTAGAATACTATTATAATTATCATTGCCTAAAAGTGCTATGTGTTAGATTTATTTTAACCCAGGCTTTACACATTAATAAACTGTTATGTAGGTGGTAAAACAAAATTAGAAAGGCTGCTAATATTATAATAAGATTATTTTAAAAGAAACACCAAGGAAATAACTTACTTGAAAGAGTGATCGGAAATTTTATAGAGTATTTGATTTACCTATAAAAGGGTTAATATTTAAATAACTATATGAATAATACTTTTAAAGAAACACTTTATTTTAAAATAAATATCAATCATAATATTTTCCTGAATCATTAAATGAATTTTATCATAAATATACAAAAACTATATTAATGATGGAAAAAAATTTTCAGTAAAACAAAAATTAGTACATCAATGATTTATTCACCTTTATGCTGTCCATAGATCTTTAAGAATGCTGCATTCTCAAATGTTAAGAAAATATATTAATATGTTTACATCATTGAAATTTTATAATTTGCCATACAACATTCCACAAAGGAATTCAAGGTCATTTAAAATATGACACTCACATTTCAAGGGAGGAGCTAAGATTTTAATTTGAAACAACTTGACCGCCTTAAATCCCATAACTCACTTTAAGAATAAGAGAATCAATTACCCACAACTTATAAATCATTCAATGACTCAAGTTCTTACTTGCAGATGTGAGAGATGCTACAAGTTTGCCCAAATTACTAATTATTCTAATAAACAGTAATTTACTAATGACATTTCGTCATTAAAAGAAAGAACGAAAGAAAGGACATTGATCTCTCTTCCTCATTTAGCTATAGCCTATGTCTTTGCTCTGTTTCTCAGGAAAACTTGAGACAGCTGCCGATGTTCACTGTCTACAATACTTAGTTACATTTAAACCCTCACTGCTTCTCCAAAAGCTCATTTTCATTTTCCTTCATGCCTAGCCTTGCTGCATTTTGACAACCCACATTCCTCTCCACAAATAGCTTTCTTTACTTGAATTCCAAAATGACATACTTTCTCAGTTTACCCTGTAGCTCCCAGACACCTCCGTGTTTCAATCTCCTGTATAGTCCCTGCTGCTTTGTTTCCTCATGTTGGGGTGCTTCACAGCTAGTTAGTTCTTCCCTGCTCTCTCTGCACTAAGTCCCCTAATTACCTAATTCCGCTTTTCAATGGAGACTCCTTCATGAGATCGTGACAATTGCAAATACATAGGATGTGACCTGCACTGTTTACATTGACATTCTTAATAAGTTTATATTTGAGTTTTGGCTTTTAGGTGTAGTGATAGGAAAAGGGAGCATGTGCCAAGTGCTTCAAGCTTCAGCTCATAAGTGTGTCTTCTTCCCAATTGACCTTCACTTCCCCAGGATGGGAACCCTGCCTCTTGATCTACTGCTCCTTCCTGGTCATCACTACCACTTTCTGCATGCTATGAGAGAAGTGAGTGCAGTTATGAGAAGGGTTGGGGACTTGTGCCCTTTGCACCAAATGGTAAGGTGAGGCCCTGGGCATCTGTGAGAATCTGAACTTACTATATGAGTATCCCATGCCCCAGGAAGTACAACATCAAATAGCAAATAAAAGCTCTCATGATAGGTTGAAAGAAAGGAAGAAATTTTTTCCTGCCTTTGAAATAAGGTACCCCACATTTCTTGCCTTGGGACCTACAAATTGTGTAATTTATATAGTTACCTCTGTTTCCAAAGCTGTCTACATTCATTCAACTTCCAATTATAAATCATCAGCTCAGAACTATGTCCAGAATTCAAGGCTTCTTTATCCAACCAGCTTCACAGTATCTCTATTTGGTTTTGTAATATAAAATTCTCAAAATCAAGGTGACAAACTTAATTGATTTTTGTCCAAGAGACTTGGTCCTCCAATAGCTTTACCTATCTAAACTGATGGAAATTCCCTACATCCAAATAAGGAGGCCAAAGCTTATCAAACTTTTGTTACTTTCCCACACTTCAAATCCATTCCTCAGGAAACCCAAGACATGAAATCTCCCTATTTTCCACTACTCCCAACTTAATCTTTCTTCTAATAGTTGCTCAAATGTGGCCTCCATCTCTACTTCAGTATACCACTCCCAAGTTCTTTTCTGAACTATATAGTTGCAGTGAGTCATTTAATAAAAGGAGATCATTCACTTAGACCTGTTTTCAAAACCCTCCTTTAGCTTCCTCCCTATAGCCTCAGGATAAAATCTTAAGTCCTCTCTTGATCTGTCTTCTTCAGAAGCCATTCTGATTTCTGTTTTGTTGTTCTAGTATATCACTATACCTCATCTACTATATTTGATAACTTTGTTCCCTCTATTCTAGCCACATGGGGTTCCTTATTTCCTTAAACATGGGAGGCTTGCTCCTGCCTTAGCAGCTTTTCTCTGACCATTTACTCTGGTTGGATTATCTTCATGCTAATTTGCACATGGACAAATCCCTCACCAACTTCAAGTTTTATTTAATGAAAATTTCCCTGGCCATCCTATTGAGCACTGCAACTTGCCTGCTCCTCTGCCCATCCAATCGGCTTTATCTTCTGTATTTTCATTTTTTACAACATCTAACATACTCTCCAATTTTTTATATTGTACTTACTTATTTGCTGTCTTCTCATGTCAAAAATGTACTTTCTAAGATGACAGAGACCTTGTCCACCAATGTATTCAAAGCACCTGGCACAACATCTGGAAGATACTTAAAATCAAGTAAACATTTGGTGGGTGAATGAATGTCAAAACTGTAGATTAAAACATCAATCCTAGAACATGAAGGGTTATAAATAAATTCATACTAATAATGCTTGAAATTAATATAAAGCATTCATAAGTCAGTAAAGGGAATATCCACAAAATATAGATGAGTGTATAATCATCTGGCCATTTGTATGCATGTGTCTAAATGTGAAATTCTTCCTATCAGGTCATGTTAGTATTCAATTGAATTTATTTTTCCATGATTTTCCTCAGGAAACATGAACCCAATGTCCATCTACAGATGAGTGGATATACACAATGTGGTATATGTTAACCAAGAAATATAATAATATTAGAAATGAAAATGACTTAGAAATGAAAAAAATTCTGTCACATCTTACAACATGGACAAATCTTGAAGATGTTACACAGAGTGAAATAAATCAGTCTACAAAAGTCAAATACTACTAGTTCCAATTTATGAGTTATCTAGTGCAGTTAAATTTGTAGAAACAGAAGGGATAGTGGTGATTTTTAGGGAAAGAGGAAAGAGAGAAAGGGGAGTTGTCATTTGATGAGTGCCAAGTCTCAATTTTGCACCATAAAACAGTTCTGAAGATCTGCTTCTCAACAATGGAAAAATTCTTAACACTACTCAACTATGCACTTAAAAATGGATAAGGTGATAAATTTTATGTTATGTATTTCTTGCCATAATAAAAACATGATATATTTAAAAATTAATGGGAAGATTATAATTGTTTCATGCCTTCCAAAAGTTTTTGTCAAAATTTCAATTATAAATATATAGGAAACAAACATATTAATAAAACTAATATCTATTTGGTACACTATAGTTTAGAACATTTTAATATTTTAATATTAAGAATCAAACTCTTGTTAAAAAAGCAGCTATTAAGGACAGTTTGAATAGTGTTTGCCTTCTTCTATTTGCCATATAACTATGACATAAAGTAAGAATCTTTCTATGCCTTGGAAAATTGTCATAATCCTTTCTAAGTTTGTATGATATTACAACACTTTTTCATTACAGTTTGAATGTCAGAAAATATCTTCATGAGTTCTATTAATATGATATTTTTGCTTTTTGTTTTGGTTATACGAGCATAATTGCTCTAAAACATCCTGATCATTCCAGTCATAACTCTTTTCCTCACTTAGGTCAGTAACATTATCTTCACTAAATTCTTCTTTTCAGTAGCAGCAGTTTTAAGCCTGGAATGGTGGCATTGCTTGTAATACCAGCAACTCAGCAGGCTGAAGCAGGAGGATCCCAAGTTTAAGTCCAGCTTGAGTAATGTAACTTGACTTTCTCAAGATAAATAAAAAAGGGTTGGGGATGTAGCTCAATGGTAAGGTGCCCCTAGGTTCAACCTCAAGTAACACACACACACACACACACACACACACACACACACACAAACACAAACAGTGGTGGTTTCTATCCTAACACTACGATTTAAGGAGCATGCTTTTTTTTTTGGGGGGGGGGAGGCGGGGGATTTGAATAGCTAAGGTCAGCCATGGCCACATGACAGAAACCCAGGAAAAAGCACGAATAAAGATTCATATGAGCTTCCCAGATTGGCAACACCTTACGCATGCTGCCACATTTTATCTTTCGGAGAGAAAACACATACTCAGGTGACTCCATTGAAAAGGGACACCAAGAACCCTGCTCCTGGTTTCCTTTGGACTTCACCCCATGCACTTTGCATAATTTAGATCTTTATTCTCCTTTCATTGTAATAAACCATAACCATGAGTACTGAGCCATTCTGATTTCTGTTTTGTTGTTCTAGTATATCACTATCCCTGAAGGTGGTCCTGAGACCCTTCTGCTATAAGGTAATTATAAAAAACAACTTGGAATCACTTGGAACGTGACTAGTGTTCCATAAACATTAGACTCTGATCATGTTTTTATATTCTAATGGAAAAGTAGGTTGAATACACAGAACAGAATACCAACACTGATCTTGTTTATTATTATATGAATGACCTCATATAGACTATGCATTAATTACATATAAATAATATAATCTGAATTCTGAAAGAAATGGACTATTTTTATATATAATATAAATAAATATACATATATGTATATTTATATATATATTTATGATTAAAAGTTTTCTATATAACATAGATCTATTCCATATATGTAATTCTCTTCTATTTTATATATACAACAGAACATTTAAATAGAGGTACTGGAAAATAATTTCCCCAAATATGCTGCTAAAATATTTTACATATTCAGAAGAAGGAAGAGTGAAAAATTTTAAGGGAATTAAATGATATTTAACTTTTAAAGTCTACTTTATAGTTTTTAAATACTTATAAGTATTAAAAAAACTTTTAAAATATAAAATTGCAACTTCTTTTAATAATCTTGTATCTTAAAACTGACACATTCTATGGTGTAACTTTAACAAGACTATTATTAGAGGTGAGAGACCAGGTCACATATTATGCTAAGCAGCCGTAATTTACAACAATGTTTAGTTTCACAATTTCAGCATGAGAAGCTGCCATGATCTGTGGTCTAGAGACTGCAGTAATGTGTGAGGATTTAACATGTTCAGCATAGACACTTTAAAAGGAACTTTCGTCGCATTTCACAGAATACACGTTCTTAGAATTTTTTAAATTCAGTAAGGAAATTTAAATAAGCTATCCTGAACCCATAACCTATAAGTTGTTTTTTTAAACTACAATTGGTAGATGGATAGATCAATCTACGTATAATTATACATAATTTTAAAACCTTTTGTCTTAACAAATATATCAAAAATAACTCTTATGCCAGTATCAAAAGAGTCAATAGATTACCTACTTAAAATGATCATTGTAGTTATTGCCTGACTTACTTAATTCTTTGAAAATTCTCATCTTGCTCAATTATCTAAATCCATGGTGAAATTTCTATGTCAACCTATTTTCATGCCCTATGTTTCTCTATGAGAATAAAACATTGATACCAAAGTGAATAATTCTCCTGGCAATTTTGCCTTCATTAAGAACTGTAAATTGGTAATTGTTACATTATCCATCCCTAAAAATTCTGAACACTTGAAAAGATAATAATTTAAAATGGTAATGCTTTGTCAAACATGGCTAATGTTCATATATACCCAACACCTGAGAGGTCTATGTGAAGAGTTCCAAGGAAACTGAGATTTTACTTTACTTGAAAATTATTATGATAAACTGCCACACTTTCCAGATATTAGTAAAGACACAAGATTCCTGTGTTGGAGACAGATTATCCTGATCAAAAGCAATAGCTAGCATATCACTGATTTCTTATATAAATTCTGTTTTCCCAATTCAAACAGAGTGACATGAAGAGGTCCATATAACACACACCATGGGATGCATGATGGGACTACTTCCTAGGGACCTTTAGCTTATGAAATAATGAGTTTTATTAAGGCAAGAGTCAGGTGTGGTGTCATATGCCTGTTTCATTTGGACTTTACCCCATGCACTTTGCTAATTTAGATCTTTATCCTCCTTTCATTGCAATAAACCATAACCATGAGTTCTGAGCTCATTCTGAGTCCTGTTTTGTTGTTCTAGTATATCATTGAGCCTGAAAGTGGTCCTGAGACCCCTCAATACATTCTGCTATAAGGTAATTTAAAAAAAACAATTTGGGATTGCTTTGAATCCCAAATTAATGCATGAAAGTTAACATTTTATGTTTAAATAGCGGCCTACAAGGCTGAGACAGGAGGGTTGCCAATTCAAAGCCAGCCTCAGCAAATTAGTGAGGCCCCAAGGGAATTAGCAAGACCCTGTCTCAAAAATAAAAAATGAAAAAAGGGTGAGGAGGGGATGCTATGGATTGCTTCAGTGGTTGAGCACCCCATGCTGAATCCCCAGAACCAAAAAGAAAGAAAGGAAGGAAAAAAAAGAAGTTGTATTAGGCAGTTTTGTATAAAATAAAAATTTTATTTAAAAGAATATTTTACAATGCCTATAATTTGTTCTGGAGAGATAAATTATCAACTGAACTGTCAACTTGTCTGCCTTAAATTGGTACTGTCTCTGTCTTTCATGGATGGTGACAAGCCTGCACTTCATTCCATAGGTAAATGTGATCTGTCTCTCTTAATCTCATTCACTCTACAAATAACCTCTAAAGATAGTCCAGAAGAAAGAGTAATCAATTGCCTATTGAACAGCACACCATGCTAATCAATGCCATAGAAGGACTCCAACTACCTAGTAAACAACAAAGATAGCAATTATTCCTACCATCAGGGATAGAGGTCCTAATATTTCTGCCAGTTACATCTTAGTATCAGGATCACTAAGGAAAACATAATGATATTCAAGTTCTAGTTGGAACACTTTCACTCACATACAGAAGACACAGAGAAAGATCTGCTGATAGTGTGTGTTGGTCCCTCCTGGCCAACAGTTATCCCCGACACGGGAGGTAGAGTAAAGGACCTTCACGCACCTGCCTTGTGCCACAATAGACAAGCCCCTGTCCCTCCTCTATGGAGTCTGCAATAATGAAAGTTGGGAGTGTGTCTGAGGACCACTAATACACATGCTTAAGCAGAACAAACAAGAGCTCATTGAGTCTGAAATAGAGAAAGATATCCCCACAACAAGCAATAACTAAAAGCTACGTGGGATCTATATCTCTTGGAAAGGAAGTATTGAACATCCAAGACCCGATCTCATATCCCTGACTGAGAATCTGAAGACTGCACCCGTGAGACTGCCTTTATGACAGCAATTCAATCTTGAAATGGGCATAAATAAGATATACCCATGAAGAAATGTTTCTCAACAGTCTAATGCTATGTTATCTATTTTTTTAAAAAAATATTCTGATCTATAATATTTATACTTTAAATTCCATGAAACTTATTTCAAATTGTAGTTATTTATTTTGTCACAACTTGTATTTTTTCTAATACTTCTCTGTCTTATAGCAACTTTCCTCCTCATCTATAGAAGATCAACAGAGATACAATATCATTCCAGCCACTGTGATTCTGCTACTATCTGCACCCATTTTTTCTATCACACCATCCGTTTCACACTCAGATTGGAAAAAAAAATGGTTCTATTTCCCTTTTTCTCTAGTCATCAAACATAAAGTGTTAACTTTCATTCATTAATGCATTAGTTGAAGTTTTATATGATAACTATGAATGTATTTACCACAGAGAAGGTACTCAGTAAATTATAGGTAGAATAATTATGTGCAAAGAATTGTAGTAAGTGATAGAAGGCAAAGATGAATTATTCAACATCCTTCACACCTAAGTTCTTCATGGTCAAGTTACAGAGAAGGACATTTAAAATGCAAAGACTCATACAATGTATTATGAGCCTAATTTCTAGTTAGGAGAGTAGATCAAATATAAGAGGCTAGGATTTGCTAATTATGACTTTTTCACATTATTATTAAAGACATTAGCTATAACAATATCTTCAATTTGGGAAGTAAGTTCAAACCTGGTAATGTATTCTGATCAAGGTGGAAGGAAGGACACAGGATCAGAGATGGTTTGATTCATATTCATCTTATTATTATTCATATTTGTTACAGTTTGGATATGAGGTGTCCCCCAAAAGTTATGTGTGAGACAATGCAAGAAAATTCAGAGGAAAAATAGATTGTGAGAGTTGTCACCTAATTTTATATAATTTAAATTTATCAAATATTTCAACATGCTACCTATCAAATGATAGAGGTGCAATTCATATACCATGAACTTTTATGTGAGATAAAGTTCAATAAGAGATTTTTTTCCAAATATTTAGTTTACAAATTCCAGTAATAGTAAATGCACATACAGTAATATTTCACATTAACAAACAGATTCAGAGCAGAGGGATTCAGCCTTTTTACCATTAAAGTACTTCTACCTACATTCTCTAAGTAATAACCATTAAAATTATAGTATTTAAATCTATTTGTCTTTCCTAAATGGTTGCCTAAGGTTTTGAAATTTTGTTTCATAATTGAAATCATAGTTTAGAAATTGATTTAGTTGGAAAAATCCATTCCATTTTGTTGATTATAAACACATGGCCCTGTAAAGAAAATGAGACTATTTCTGCAAACTGAGAATTGAGAAAATAAATGAGTTTTATACAAAACTGAGTTTTAGCAACAGATTAGCTGCAACAGAAATATGCAAAATTTAGAATTATACCTATCATTTCCCATTTTTCTCACATGTAAATATACATGTACATGAATATTTGAGAATTTGGTTCTTTAATTAATAAGTAAATATGCAAAAGTGTAATATGGAGCTACATTAATGGTTCTTTGGGTCTCTTAGACAAAAATATTATCCTTGCAAAATTTTCAAACCCTTGAATAATGTCTCCCCTAGCAAATGACAATTTCTGTAAAGAAATTTTTTTATAAAGAAAAAAATAATTAATCAAAATTGATGTTCATGTATGACTGCTCCAAATTAAACCTTGCATTTCAAATAGAGACTTAATGCTTCTTCTAAATGCTGTAGCAATTTCACAAGTCTGTCAACTGACCATAAGATGTAGTAAGTTTTCATATATGCCTCTCTCTTCTCTGCCCACTCCTATTTACACAGGTGAATACTTAGAAAAAGTAGAAAGAGGAGTGTATGAAAAACAATAGTCTTGAAATGTAAAGATAAATCCAAAATAGTTATCTTCCAAAACAAATTATGAAAAAGCCAGTATCCCCACTAAATATAACCTTTTGTTCTTTAATAAATGAATAAAGAATATGTTCTCAGAAAGCTCCTGTATCAAAGAGTCAGCTATTTTATATAAAAAAAATTAAAAGGATTTTTTTGGGAATGACTTAGCAAAATTATGTCTCAATATTCTATTAAAAATTTGGGGGGGGGATGCTAGTACAAAAACAAATAGGAAAGAAAGACATTTAGCTAAATGAAACAAAGGTTGACATACACATAATAACAAATTCACACTTAAAACTCACTGAAATATCTAACACAATACTCAGTTCATGTCTCCGAAGAAGAAATGTAGAAAAATTTAATTTTTCTAAAATTGATTGTTAACAATATCTCTAAAATATCAAGTCAAGTTCTAGTACCTTCCAAAATAAGGAAAGCAATTAGTTTCCTTCTTTTTAATAAAATAATTATTGCTATAGAAACCATAAGTGATTAGTCTTCAGTCTGTTGGGGAATTGCATTGTGTACACTTTTCTAGGAATAAGAAGCAGGCTTGCCATTACCTGAAACTGGATAATTTCATTTTAATATTCAGAAGTGTTTAGCTACTGATTCCTCCTTAGTGGACCCAGGGAGTTTAAAAACAAAAAACAAACAAAACTATTACTCAAGGACTTTGCCAGTGGTTTGGTGCCAACTCCCTCTAAAACAGAGATCTTCTTTTTACGTAGTTGAGCACCATAGACGTAGCTTCATGAGAGCAAGAATTTTATCTGACTTGATCATTAATTTAAGTCCAGTCTCTAGAATGGTGTTAGAAGAAATACTATACAAATATTCATAATGACTGAAGGAATTTAATCTAGATTCCTTTAGTGCTGCAGTCATTCTTAAATTATAGTGAGGATCATATAAAATAATTTGTTCAATTATTTTCCCATAGCAAGTCAAACAGGCATTTTTCCAACAAGGGTAGAGTTTAAAAATTTGGACAATGATAGAGAATTACCTGTAAGCCAGATCACTACAGGAACTTCACATCAACATTATGGTTGAGCATTGCCTAAAAGTAAGTTGTCCTACCCCTGACCCATTCATTGCCTCCTGCATTCATCCACATATTACCTGTGATCCTTGTCTCTAGCTCAAACATTTTAGTCCCTACCTCCTTTGTAATCTTTCTTCTCTGGTCTCTGATTCTCTTGGAGAACACATTTTATAAACCATTAGTCTGTTTATATACAATTTATTATCCTTTTCCCAATAAGGGAATTCTAGTTTATTTTCTAGGGACTGTGTTCCTAAGATGTAGGACAGACAAGGCTGGACACCTCGAGGAATTAGCAGAAAGTAGGTTTATTTTCTGTAGCTGTACAGTGAGGCACATGCTTAAAAAATTTCTCTGGACCCTGAATCTGGAAACTCTTGGAACTTCATCCCCAGTTGTGGGGTGAGGGGTATAGCTTGGAGGTTTATATTTTTTATAGGAATCTACATAAAAGTCTATATAGAGGCAATGCTGAGCTGACATGGATCTGGAGCGAACAGACTGGGCCTCTCAGAACACACACGGAGCCCGGATCTGCTGCATTCAAGCTCCTGTTCATCTGCTTCTCGCAGCCAAACTGCTGTGACTCAGCACTAACAATCCCGCTGAAACAACTGGTTGGCTCTTCTGAACTTACAGAGGTAAATGCCAATCAAGCTGTCATAGGCAGTGGCCACAGGACTGAAACGGGGCTTGGGAGAGACAGTCAGGATCCACCCGTTGCATTGGTCACCCAGCAAAGGGAAACGAACTGTCGCCATTTGCATGGGATACCACCATGGCAGGGAACTGACATCACCAGAATACGGCGGAGGAGATAACTTCATTGAAACCAGCAGCGACAGGTGTATAATCCCCTAGCCATCCCTCTCCACACAGCGGGGAAACCTTAAGGGCCCCTCCCAGCTCTCCCATGAGCTCGATAGCCAGACCGAGGGAATCAGACGTGGCGCGGACCGGAACTCCCGGCTACCGCTCCCACCAGTGCTGACAACTGAGGTCTCTTGCACCAGCTACCGGGGGCGTGCCTACCTGAGGGCAAGCAAATTCGCTGGGGGTTCTCAGCCGCAAATTCTACAAACATAGGGTCTGAGGGAATGGCAAACAGGGAGAGTGTGCCCAGGCGTTCATGAAAACAGGGCTCCCAGGAGCAGCAGACCTGGCGTGTAGCCAGTATTGTGGTGAGCGTCACTGGTGAGCAGGGCCTGGCTTGAGGAAAAGTGGGGAAGTGACTAGACACAAGAGAAGGCCCTAGGCACTCAGGATTGGAGACCTGCCCAGTCTGGGAGAAAGAGCTGCTGCACAGTGATTGGTTCCCGCCTATTGAAAGGAGAAGCTTGGCCCAGTGGGCACAGCTCCACCTACTGAAAGAGAAGTTAATCAAACTCTAAGACTGCATTTATTAATTTTTTTTAAAATTTGAGATTTTTTTTAATTTTCATTTTTTTGTTGTTTTTTAAATTTTTTAAAATTATTTTATTTTGTTTTATTTTTAAATTTTAATTTTCATTTTTATTATTATTTTTTTTTCATTTTTTTTTCTTTTCTATTATTTTCTTTTGTCTTTTCATTTCTTTTCAATTTTCTTATTCCCCCTTCCTTGAATTCTACCTGCCTACTCCCATTCTCTTTAGTGACTTCTTCCCTTCCCTTCTAATACCTTTCCTCCCAAGCATCAAATAAATTTATAGGAGTAAACAGTAACTCAGCAGTCAAACAGAACAAGAAGTAACATGAGCAGCATGAAAAAGCAAGGAAGAAAAGGAATACAAACAATGCAGGACAGCCTAAATATTCAGGCTGACCTAGAGTCATCAGAAAAAATGGTCATATAAAGAACTCAAGGAATACCTTAGACAGACAGAATGGAACCTTAAAAAGGATAAGAGACAGCAAATTCAATCAGTGAAAGAACACATTGAAAATGAATTACATAAACAGATAAAAGAAGAAGTTAAGCATCTTTATCAGGAGATAGAGATTATAAAAACAATCAAACAATAATTCTAGAAACTATTGAAAAAATTAACAAAACTAAAAGTTGGTTCTTCAAAAAAATAAATAATATCAACAGACCCTTAGGCATGCTAATGAAGAGAAGAAGACAGAGAACTCAATTTACTAACATACGGGATGAAAAAGGCAATATCACAACAGATGCTACAGAAATATAGAAGACAATAAGAAATTATTTTGAAAACCTATATTCCAATAAAATAGAAGATAGTGAAGTCATTGATAAATGTCTTAAGTCATATAATTTGCCCAGACTGAGTCAGGAGGATACACATTATTTGAACAGACCAATATCAATGGATGAAATAGAAGAAGCACTCAAAAGACTACCAACCAAGAAAAGCCCAGGACCGGATGGGTATACAGTGGAGTTTTACAAAACCTTTAAAGAAGAATTAATACCAATACTTTTCAAGTTATTTCAGGAAATAGAAAAAGAGGGAGCTCTTCCAAATTCATTCTATGAGGCCAACATCAACCTGATTCCGAAACCAGACAAAGACACCTCAAAGAAAGAAAACTACAGACCAATATCTCTGATGAACCTAGATGCAAAAATCCTCAATAAAATTCTGGCAAATAAGATACAAAGGCACATCAAAAAAATTGTGCACCATGATCAAGTAAGATTCATCCCTGGGATGCAAGGATGGTTCAATATACAGAAATCAATAAATGTTATTCACCACATCAATAGACTTAAAGATAAGAACCATATGATCATCTCGATAGACACAGAAAAAGCATTCGACAAAGTACAGCATCCCTTTATGTTCAAAACATTAGAAAAACTAGGGATAACAGGAACTTACCTCGACATTTTAAAAGCTATCTATGTTAAGCCTCAGGCTAGCATCATTCTGAATGGAGAAAAATTGAAGGCATTCCCTCTAAAATCTGGAACAAGACAGGGATGCCCTCTATCACCACTTCTATTCAATATAGTTCTTGAAACACTGGCCAGAGCAATTAGACAGATGAAAGAAATTAAAGGCATAAAAATAGGAAAAGAAGAACTTAAATTATCACTATTCGCGGATGACATGATTCTATACCTAGAAGCCCCAAAAGGGTCTACAAAAAAACTGCTAAAACTAATAAATAAATTCAGTGAAGTGGCAGGATAAAAAATCAACTCGCATAAATCAAAGGCATTTCTGTATATCAGCGACAAAACTTCTGAAACAGAAATGAGGAAAAAAACACTCCATTCACAATATCCTCAAAAAAAATAAAATATTTGGGAATCAACCTAACAAAAGAGGTGAAAGATTTATACAATGAAAACTACAGAACCCTAAAGAGAGAAGTAGAAGAAGATCTTAGAAGATGGAAAAATATACCCTGTTCATGGATAGGCAGAACTAACATCATCAAAAGGGCGATATTACCAAAAGTTCTCTATAGGTTTAATGCAATGCCAATCAAAATTCCAATGGCATTTCTTGTAGAAATAGATAAAGCAATCATGAAATTCATATGGAAAAATAAAAGACCCAGAATAGCAAAAGCAATTCTAAGCAGGAAGTATGAATCAGGCGGTATAGTGATACCAGATGTCAAAACATATTACAGAGCAATAGTAACAAAAACAGCATGGTACTGGTACCAAAACAGGTGGGTGGACCAATGGTAAAGAATAGAGGACACAGAGACTAATCCACAAAGTTACAACTATCTTATATTTGATAAAGAGCTAAAAGCATGCAATGGAGGAAGGATAGCATCTTCAACAAATGGTGTTGGGAAAACTGGAAATCCATATGCAACAAAATGAGACTGAATCCCCTCCTCTCACCATGCACAAAAGTTAACTCAAAATGGATCAAGGAGCTTGATATCAAATCAGAGACTCTGCGTCTGATAGAAGAAAAAGTTGGCTCCAATCTACATATTGTGGGGTTGGGCTCCAAATTCCTTAATAGGACACCCATAGCACAAGAGTTAATAACAAGAATAAACAAATGGGACTTACTTAAACTAAAAAGTTTTTTTCTCAGCAAGAGAAACAATAAGAGAGGTAAATAGGGAGCCTACATCATGGGAACAAATTTTTACTCCTCACACTTCAGATAGAACCCTAATATCCAGAGTATACAAAGAACTCAAAAAATTAGACAATAAGATAACAAATAACCCAATCAACAAATGGGCCAAGGACCTTAACAGACACTTCTCAGAGGAGGACATACAATCAATCAACAAGTACATGAAAAAATGCTCACCATCTCTAGCAGTCAGAGAAATGCAAATCAAAACCACCCTAGGATACCATCTCACTCCAGTAAGACTGACAGCCATTCTGAAGTCAAACAACAACAAGTGCTGGCGAGGATGAGGGGAAAAGGGTACTCTTGTACATTGCTGGTGGGACTGCAAACTGGTGCGGCCAATTTGGAAAGCAGTATGGAGATTCCTGGGAAAGCTGGGAATGGAACCACCATTTGACCCAGCTATTGCCCTTCTCGGACTATTCCCTGAAGTCCTTAAAAGAGTGTACTACAGGGATACTGCCACATAGATGTTCTTAGCAGCACAATTCACAATAGCTAGACTGTGGAACCAACCCAGATGCCCTTCAATAGATGAATGGAAAAAAAAATGTGTCATTTATACACCATGGAGTATTATGCAGCACTAAAAAATGACAAAATCATGGAATTTGCAGGGAAATGAATGGCACTAGAGCAGATTATGCTCAGTGAAGCTAGCCAATCCCTAAAAAACAAATACCAAATGTCTTCTTTGATATAATGAGAGCAACTAAGAACAGAGCAGGGAGGAAGAGCAGCAGGAAAATATTAACATTAAACAGAGACATGAGGTGGGAGGGAAAGGGTGAGAAAAGGCAAATTGCATGGAAATGGAGGAAGACCCTCATTGTTATACAAAATTACAGATAAGAGGTTGTGAGGGGAATGGGAAAATAAATAAGGAGAGAAATGAATTACAGTAGATGGGGTAGAGAGAGAAGATGGTAGGGGAGGGGAGGGGGGATAGTAGAGGATAGGAAAGGTAGCAGAATATAACAGTTACTAATAGGGCATTATGTAAAAATGTGGATGTGTAACCGATGTGATTCTGCAATTTGAATTTGGGGTAAAAATGGGAGTTCATAACCCACTTGAATCTAATGTATGAAATATGATATGTCAAGAGCTTTGTAATGTTTTGAACAACTAATAACAAAAAATAAATAAAACTGAAAAAAAGTCTATATAATTTTTTGAGTTCACATGAAGTTATTTTTGTCCCATTCTTTAGATTAGTCTGAGGATTTACAAGTTTTACCGCAAAACAGAAGTGGCATCATCAAGACTGTAGCCAAACTTAGCTTTTGCAAGACAAATTATAGGAAGTCCTCACAAATAGGAAGTCCTAAGTACATTGAGCTTTCTTCAGAATTTTTTTCTGATATTCTATTAATAAGAGTATTATGGAGAGGGTCTCTGGAGAAGCTTAATTAAGATTCTCTGGAGGAGGAAGGAGTGCCACTAAACCTACTCACCCTCTAAATAGAAATACAAACTCATTTTTCTGTACCCCATTAACTTTTCATTTGAAATGGGCTTAGTGTGCCTCTGACTCTCGAATGCCACTTCTAGATTATCGGTGTTTCAACAACATTAGATAAAACATTCTCCTATGAAGTTCAATTCCATCCAATAGATATAACTGCTTTTCTCATTATCACTTTAATCTGTCAATTTCATGGCTCCTCATTGTCAAATTATTATTTGCCAATTTAAATATCACTGGGATTCTAGTGGCTTCTGATAATGTGGAATATACGTTCAAATTATAAGATACTTTCACACTTTTACCAGCAATAACTTCACTCTTGATTTAGTCATCCCCTTACATCCAGTCATCCCTCCATTCTTATACAATCCAAATACTGCCATTCATCTTTCAACTCTCATTTATCTAATTATTATTTAACCATACTTAAATATTCAGTTCTTATCCCTTATTTCCTATATTAATTCTATCTAGTTTTTACTTCCTTCCCTAAACAGCTCAGATCTTAAAGCACATTATTTAAATGAACGATTCTTTTTTTTTTGCCAGTACATCAAATTCTTTGCCCGTTTTCATCTGTGGCCTAGGTGAGTAGAATACCTAAAATCATCTACTCAGTACTTCAAACATAGATGTGCTAAACACTAATTTCATCATGTTATTCCTAAAACTAAGATAGATAACCTCTCTCTCCGTAAAGAATATCAAACTCACCAGTTCTAGGAACATGAAATCAATTTTGATTCTCTAATCCTATATCCAATTGATTACCAAGTCTTTTCAGTTATAAATGTATTAATATCCATGGAGGATGTCTCCTCAGTTTTCAAGTCATGAAAATGTGTTTTTGGATGATGAGTCAAATGATTGCACCAACGTGTGGAAGGAGCAGTTTTGTACAAAAATAACACCTATCGCTCAGGGATTTTCAAGATGGCAGAATAGAGGAGGTCAATTTCTTGGCTGCTCTGTGGAGTGAAACCAAGGAAGAAGATAGGCAGCTTCTCAGCAAGGTAGGGGAACAAAAAAAGTGTGGGGACTTTATGGAATTTAAAACTGGACATTCAAAGCAGACTGGATGCTTAGGAAGTTGGATATCATAATAAAGTAAGGAAGAAATCCCCAGAAGCACAGTTACTGCCATGGCTGGGTTGGAAGCACCAGCTGGAGTTGTCTCTTCATGAATATAGTGGAGGGATAAAGGAATTAAGAGAACCATATTTGGGGGCGGTATAAGGCATGTCTGAGTATGGAGCACTTAGAGATCAAGGACATTGCCTGGGCAAACTTGAGAGATCCACTGTACAATATCTGCATGCAGGGAAAGAAACCACCGTCTCTCCAGGTGGCATTTGGAGGACAAAAGAAGGAACCATTTTGCAGCTACTGCATGGGATTGGCAGCCGAGGGGGCCAATTCCTGGCAAACCCGAGTTTGGCCCAAAATACAGGACCAGTAAACACACACTGCAAGGCATAAAGTGTGCTTGAGCGACCAGGAGAAAATCAAACATGGGAATAGGTTTCTACAGGGGACAGTTGGTCATGGAAACCCACCCAGCTCTATGCCTCCCCCTCCCATCAGACTGCTTGCAGGACTGACTGAGAGAAATGCCTCTGCCAGGAAGTCCATAGAGCTGGGGTGGGAGAGATTGTTTGGAGACTGGACCTGAAACCAGGAAACATGGGGTTCAACGGTGACATAGAGGACTAAGAATTGGATCCCCAACCACACAACTGGAATCCAGGGGAGATCACTGGGGTACAGTTTTCCAGCATGGACCAGCAAGTACTGGGTGCTAGTAGGCACAGATTTAAAATCACCAGACTAACTGGCATTCGGTGAAGAGCCTGGAGCCCATCTAAATTTAAACCCTGCCTCCAGCAATTCAGCCTATAGGATTAGCACTCTCACTTCCAGGAGGGAGAGCATCATGCTCCAGACAACCCCACCTAAAACAAATAAGAAGAGAAACTGAGAATCTTTTACACTCCAATGGAAATAAATCTTTAACTTTTCATCAAGATTTTTTAAAAATTATTTTCCTGTGTTTAATTGTGACCTTAATGGTACATGAACATTTGTACATATTCATATTTGTTTTTATTCCCTCATTTCTTGCATTTTTGAAGCCAGTTATTATTCATGCTTGAGTAGCATATTTTGTATTCTTTTATTTCTATTTTTTATTTATAAAAAATTTAATATATATATTTGTGTGTATGTGTATATACATAATTTTTTTTCTCATGTTTCCCTTGATTCTCTCCTTTCTTCTGCTGATATCCAATTCTGTTGTTTTTCTTTCTTTAATGTTATAATTCTTCTCTACTCCTCTCTCATAATCATCACATTCTTTATCACTTATGTTCCCTCCCTGTCTACCATTTGAAATTGTAAACCCTTTTGCAAGCTTGCTGTTTTTATTGTAGCCAATAACTGATGACATCATTTATGTTTATTGTGATAATTTGCCATTGTAGACATCAGAGGAGAAAGTATTTGGTTTAATGCTGAATATTGTTTGCATTGGTTGTTGTTATTTTCTGTCTCCCCCCAAACAATAAGGTACTAGAAACCTTCAGTGATACTATATAAGTCCACAGGGTAAAAACTCTACTGGCTCAGACTCATACTGTTGAATGAAAAACAAATAGCATGAAAAAGCAAGGGAAAAAATTGCCACAAACTAACCAAGATATTTCACTAAAGCAACCCATTGACACCACAGTGAAAGGAATGTCAGAGAAGGAGTTTAGAATGTACATAGTTAAATTGTTCTGTGAAGTAAAGGATGGTATAAGAAATGAAATCAGAGAGAAAATACAGGAAGTGAAAGATCACTTCAACAAAGAGACAAAGATTCTTAAAAAAAAAAAATCCAAGCAGAAACTATCAAAATGAAGGAAAAAATAAACCAAATTAAAACATTAACAACAGATGAGACCACATTGAAAATAGAACCTTAGGAATGAAGACAAAAATATAAAATCTTGAAAACGAATTAACTACGAAAAGAAGATGATAAGAATCCATGAACAGAACTTCCAAGGATTATAGGCTAACATGAAAAGACAAAATTTAAGATTTATTGGGATAGATGAAAGCATGGAGATACAAACCAAAGGCATGAATAATCTTCTCAATGAAATAATATCAGAATATTTCCCAAACCTAAAGAATAAAATAGAAAATCAAATATAAGAAGCTTATAAGACTCCAAATGTACAAAAATACAACAGACCCACATGAAGACACATTATAATGAAAATGCCTAACATGCACAATAAGGATATAATTTTAAAGGCAGTGAGAGTCAAATATAAGATTACATATAAGGGGAAACCAATTTGGATCTCAACTGATCTCAAAGCTAGGAGGTCCTGGAATAACATACCAAGTCCTGAAAGAAAACAGATGCCAACTAAGAATCCTATATCCAATGAAATTAAGGTTCAGATTTGAAGGTGAAATAAAAACCTTCCATGATAAACAAAAGTTAAAATAAGTTGTGCCATGTGTGGCAGCTTACACCCGTAATCCCAGTGGCTTGGGAGCCTGAGGCAGGAGGAATGTGGGATCACAAACAGCCTCAGCAAAAGTGAAGCACTAAGCAACTCAGTGAGACCCTGTCTATAAATAAAATACAATATAGAGTTGGGGTTGTGGCTCAGTGATAGCGTCCCTGAGTTCAATTCCCAGTCCTCCGCCCGCTCCCCGCAAAAAAAAAAAAATGCAAATCGAAAGCCTACACTGCAGAACATTCTCAACAAAATATTCCATGAAGATAAACAAAAGCGAACCAGCAAAGGGAGGAACTACGCTAAAGGAATAGTCAATCAAAGGGGAAACTAATTCAAATTAAAAACTAGAAATAAACCCAAATGACTGGAACACAAATCATATGTCAATAATAACCTTGAACATTAATGGCCTAAACTCATCAACTAAAAGACACAAACTGGCAGACTGGATTAAAAAAACAAGACCCAATAATAAGCTGTCTCCAAGAGACTCACTTCATAGGAAGAGGCATCTACAGATTGAAGGTGAAAGGATGGGAAAAAAACATCACTCACGTGGATCACATGAATAAGTAGGTGTTTCTATCCTCATATCAGATAAAATGGATTTTGAACCAAAATTAATCAGAAAGGATAAAGAAGGCCATTTCATACTACTTGAGGGAATTCTACATCAATAAGACATAACAATCCTAAGTATCTATGCCACAAATAATGGAGCATCTATGTATATCAAAAAACCCTTCTCAATTTCAAGAATCAAATAGACCACAACACAATAATACTGGGTAACTTTAACATGCCTCTGTCACCACTGGATGGTGACAAAATTTAAATAAAGAAGCTATAAAACTAAAAAATATACAATTGATAATTTAGACTTAACAGACATATATAGAATATTTCATCCATCAATAACTGAATACACTTTCAGCAGCACATGGATCTTTCTCTAATATAGACCATGTTGTGTAAGCTATCACATAGGTTTGTTTACAATTGCAATATTACCTTAACATATTTTTAGTATCTATAAGGTTATTTTGATAGCTCCCTTTCCATTGATATTAATTTTTATGTTCTTGCTTTTTGCTTGGTTAAACTTGTTTGATTTTTATCAAATTTTAGCTCTATTATTTCTTCTGTATTTCATATATTATCTGTTCCTATTCCTACTTTTTTTCCTTCCTACCCCATAATTTGAAAGTAATTTCATTGTTATTCTAGCTTCTTTCTGATACAAGTACTTTAAGTTATTAATGTTCACCTGAGTGCTGTTTCATCCCAGAGACCCTGATATCTTAAGCTTTTATTATATCACATAGTCAAAAGCACATTTTATTTACTTTTCTTGGGCTTTCCTCCTTGACCTCTGAGATATTTGTAAATGTGGCATTTAATTTGGAAAGAGTTGACATGTTGGGGTGGGGTTGTATATATTTTAAGGTGATTGATTTCTAATTTAATAGATATTGCAAGAAACACACTCTCCATGATCTCAATTTTAAAAAGTAATGGAAATGCTTTTTATGTTGATTGTATTGGTTACATACATGTCAAAACTGATCAATTGCATCCTTCAAATATGTACATTTTATTTATTTATTTATTTTACCTTAATATAGCTATGAAAAAGAAAAACTATCACTCTATCAACAAGGGAAGGTTGTTTTAATGTTTTTATTATTAACTATGGATCAAAGAAAATTGAACGCAGCTTGAGTAAGGAGAAATAGCTGAGAAAGACTTTGAAAAAGAAAGCACAGCCAAGGAATGTAACTGGTCATGGGCCTCCGAAGGCTCACATTTTATATAAATTTTTTTACAGAGAAAAAGCAGTGAATTTCTGAAAAGTTATATCTAGCATTCTGTTCAAAGTTATTTCTTTTTCTTTACTCCTGCTACTCTCTGTTTTTTTCCAAACTTTCATAAAAATATACTATGAAGCAAACCCTTGTATTAGAGTGGTTTTTCTGCCATTTTACAAAAAAAATTAAAAAAAAACATTTATTTTCATAGATAATCTGATATTTAAAACTGATATAATAAAAATTCAAAAGGAGGTAGACAAAATCTCATTGAATGTAGATTCCAATAAATGGTTAAGCAAAATAGTCACAGTGACCATAAAAACTATATCATGTTTTCATCTTCCAAAGCATGGAACTAAATGGAAATCCCATTTTAAAAATTTCTGCTATAATATTGGAAAAAATAACTCTTATAAATATAAAGTATGTCAGGGAAGATCAAAATTTGATTCTCTGATCAAACAGCCTTAGAGTGGAATAAGTGAACAAAAAAGTGTCTGCAAATAAACGCTGGGTCATCTGCTTTGTCTCATAAGAGTGTCAAGAATTTAATATAAACATGAAAGTGTCATCATGTTCAGTATCCTGAATGTAGCAGTACAGTCTAACAGAGTGTATTTCTGGAGTAATAATTCACCCATTATATAGAAAAGGGTTATTTAATGAAAAGAGTAGTAAGTATTACCCTAAGACATAAATTTAAACTTTAATAAAGTGCTATTTTGAATATATTTGGCACAAATATTATTCTATTCAATATTTAGCTCAGTTAGTTTTGGATATAATTTTACCAAAGCAACCACTAAGAAGTAGAATTATCAATAAAATTTTGAACAAGTTGACTTTAATATATATTACTTACTAATTATGAAGTCCTTCTGGTCTCAGTGTAACAGTGAGCTGGTCTGGTTTGTAGAATCATTGGGAAGTTTATTGACCTTAATATGATGTGCTCCAATATCACAGGAGGGAGCAATGAAATATTTCAAGCACAAATTACAGCAATAAACAATCACAAACTCTCTCATCACTTTCTACAATGATACTTAGGTGGATCTATGTGTATTTCTCTTATCAGTACCATCAATTTGCCACACTCCAAAAAAACTAGTGAAAATTTGTAAAAATATTAAGTATTCACAGAAAATAAATAAGCATACTTAATGGATACTTATATTGAGACTTGCTATAAATATTTTCATATTAGGAAGTATGAGGCTAAGAAATTGATATTTGAAATTTTAAAAAATAGGAAAACTAGTCAATAAACAGTTGGAAAATATTTTATATTTAAGATTTAAATATTTCAGTAATTTAAATATTTTATATTTAATTTAATTTTTAAATTTTCAAATATGAAGAGAAGCTCAAATATGTAAGCTATGAAAATGATATTCAGCCTACATTCTCCAATAGTATAGACTAACAAATGGATACAAATTATTTGCCAGAGTTTATGCTATTAATTTTAAAGATTTGTTGTATTTAGAAATGCTGGAGAGCTTTTTTTTATTCAACTATTTTTTACTTTTTTTTTTCTTTTGTGGTGCTGGGCATTGAACCCAGGGCCTCATTCATGCAACCAACTGAACTATATCCCCAGCCCTGATTATCACTTCTTTAAATACATTATATTATAGGCATCACATGTTTCCTCCAAAAAAAAGAAAACATGATGCATGATGGCTAGTTTAAAAAAAATCCTACTTCAGCTATTTATATATTCACATTTTGAATAAGACAAACTAACTTTTTATAAACTTTTCTTTATTACTCTAAATTCCAACTTAGGAGAAATTTGATTACTTAGATTTTTGCATATCATGGTATCAGCAGGAAGCAATAATGCAGGATTTATCAGAGGGACAGTTATCAAGTAAGTGTGGGAAACTGTCCCTTACTTGTAGGTACTCTGACATCAATCCATCTTGCTTCACCCCACACACCACCAGCAAGCAATTTATAAAAACGTCACTTCCAAATACACCAAGAACCCTCTGAGAGGACTTTTGATTAATTTTCTCTATCTCTATCTCTAACAGAGTGATATTGAAGAATCACTGACAGATGCCAACTTAGTTTCTGATCCTTAAAACTAGCTCAGCTGGGAGTCGATGAAACAGGTTTAGCACAAATACAGACAGTTCCAGTTATGGACAGAGAATAACAACAAATATGTCTTCTCTGGGGAAAAGAATTTAAAATGATTAAGTAGGCTTAATACTTTCTTGTTTCAATATATCAAAATATTCTCCTTACTAGCACCTATGGGATCATTGACTATGAGTGGAATGTTTTCTTTTGATTTCTCAATTGTTTTCCACTCTAAATGAGTTAGAGTAGGGCAGCAGTGCTCAAAGAACATTCTGCAGAGGGGCTTGAAATACTGAAATGGGGGGAAATTACATACAATTCTTAGGAATCCTGTCTGATAATTCAGATTCATTCGGTATAAGAAGAGGCCCTAGGATATGTATTTTACAATTTTTTCTAGATAATCTTGTGAAAACTAAATATTAGAATCTCTGTACAAGAATATTTAAGACAATTAAAAATGTTTTGTGAAGTCCTGGATCCTTGGATTTTGAAGTCTTTGTGGTTTGGTTTTATTTTTATTACCCAGTACCATGTAAGTCAAAATGAAGTTTTTGAAGTAAGTAAAGAAAAACAAACTTCAGGTTTTATATGATAACTTCTGTATTGATTTCTGCATCTGTTACAGAAGTTGTTTTCCTGTCAACTTAGAGAAAAATTGGTGTTTCACTCTCCAAGTGATTAGAGTCTGAACTATCTAAAACTTTGAGAAGAGTTACTGAAAATAGTGAGACTTCTGTATCATTGACAATCCTCTCCCCAAATAATAATGTACACAAGGCCATAGATGAAAACTACAAGAATGTAATTGGTTGTCTACCTACTCAGAGATGTTCTAAAATACCATTGAACACTGTATCTCTAGATTTCTCATGTAGTTTTTTTTTTCATAAATTCCACAATATTTGTCAATAACCTAAATATGTTAAGAAAAATTATAAAACTTTTGGTTAACTAAACATCTTAAAATCAATGAAAAATGTAATGGGAGGGAGTTGAGGGCGACTGATAGAAAGAACTCAGCTGTACCTCCACAAAGAACCAAAGCAATAGGTGTACAATACATTTTGAGGCTAGTTATTGTGGGAGAACACTGTAAAGCAACAGGAGAAAAACACAGAAAGCTTGTAAAAGACAGAGACCTGGGACAATAGCATAGTAAGAGAAACAAAATATCCCAATACCTGCAACCCAGCTCCATGGTCAGAATCATCCTTCTGCAGGAGTAATGATGCAAGAGAGAATCCTGATAAACTCTATCAGCATGGATACTACAATTCTAGCTATTGCAAAGTTTCACAACCCTCAGAGGATTGCATCCTAACTGGATAAGTAACCTGAAATCTGCAGAGTAGCCGTGCTTCGGAAAAGTATTTCACATAATCTCCCAGCAAACGCCCATAGTGGTAGAGCCAGGAAACATCTTGAGAAGGGAGTTATTTTCTGAACGTGGAGTGCTCTAAGGGTCAGAAACTCCTGCATATTCCTCTCTCTTTGATCCCAGATACATTCCAATGCACTGGATAAGTGGGTAGCTACTTTGTGAACTAAGCTCAGCAGAGTAATGGACTCAAACCCATTGAGGGTGCTATACTGTGGGAAACAGGTGTTGTGACATAGAGGGGAATGGGGGAAACAAAGGGTGGGTCCTTCAAGAATAAATCAAAAGATTGGGGAGCTTACTACTGAGATAAAGGACATGACCAGTCATGTAGAGATTCACACTAGTGCCAGTTCTGAATGCAGTCACAATGTTATTCCCACCCTCCCTGACCCTAAACTTCCCATAACCCTGTTGCTGATAGGATGAGGAAAGAACTCCATGACTTCATTGGTATCCTTCCCATAGTGACATGCAGGAGAGGTCTAGAACAAACTCCTCTTCTGGATGCCCCATCCTACAAGGCACATGATTTAAAGAGATCTTGAAAGAAATTTTGCCTGGTGCTTGCTGTGTTTACTTGTTCCCACAGACACTTCAGCTAAAGAAATGGTGAAGAGGGGAGAAAATAGAAGCTGTCACCCCACCTCTGAGTGTACACAGCCAAGAGAGGTCCATGGAGGAATTTTTCTCAGGTCCAGCTGTGACCCCTCCTGCTCACTCCCTGATAGGAACAATAGCTGAGAGAGTTGGGGGAGAAAAGTCCCAACTATCCATCTCTCTGCAGACACATACAACCAAGGTAGGCCCCAAGACAAATTTTGCTCAGCTCCAGCTACAACCCTCCTCTTCTCAGTAGTGAGCATTATTGCTAAAAGAATTGGGGGGTAAAATCTTCAGTCATCTCCCTTTTCCTAGGTATGCACAGTTAGGGGTGGGCACCAAGATCCTATTTCTAGATGGACATGCTCACAGTACTACAGAGAGAAACATTAAAACTTTTGCTGCCACCATAGAATGAAGGACTTCACTGATCAACCCTATACCTTGTCTGATTGCACACTACTCACAAAACTGGGCATGAGCAACACAGAGAGGGTGCTATGGTTCCTGCCATAATCTTATCTTATAAAGCACCTGGGCTCATACCACTATCTAGTCAGAAGTCAAGTGCTTTAGTACCTTTACCACTACTGATATCACCAGTGCCAGAGAACTTACAGGTAAGAGATCCAATATCAGCAATGCCTGAGGAAAACTTCATTACCTGGTAGGACCCAACACTCCCACTGTAGGAGTATCCACCCTGAGGACACCATACACACTCTTCTTTCAACATCACACCTACATGAACTGGTAGAGTATCCCGACTCTTACAAAATCTACAGAGACAGTGAGTATATCCAATATCAACATAACATGCACAGTGCCCAGGTTCACTAATCACATCCAAAGAAACTATAGGAAGGCTATGCTGTGATGCCCAGCTGGAAATAAAGCAAACTCTGCATAACAAACCAACACTCAAGACATGTTTTTAGGAGAAGCAGCTTATTAAGAGGTCATCCCATAAAAGTGGTAGAAATATGATAATCCAATGCACAAATCTCAATGGAGGACCATAGGAAAGAAAACGCTTTGCACATATATGTCAAAAGTCCTGCTATATAAATACATATAAATGCAAACTCCAAAAGATCATAACTTTCTACTAACAGTTTCCAAAGAAATAGAAATGGGTGGAATGCTTCATAAAATTTCAAAATGATGATGTTTTCTTGAAAGCTCAAAGAGATACAAGGAAATATAGATAAACAGTTAAGTGAAACTAGGAAGACAATGCAGAATATGTTTGAGAAATTCAGCAGACAATGAAGATTTTGAAAAAGAGCCAAACAGAAATCCTTGAGCTGAGGATCTCAATAAGGAAAATAAAAAATACAGTTGGAAGCCCTGATAAGAGACTAGATTAAGCAGTGATTAAAGACAAGTCTTTTGAAATAATATGTTGAGATGAAAGAAAGGGAGACAGGAAAGAATAAAGAAGACAATCTAATGACATCCTTTAAGATCTTTGGAACACCATTAAGCAGGAAAACATCTGTATCATCAGACTGTTCAAAGGCAATAAAATAAGAGTTACAGGCATAGAAAACCTAGTAAATAAATTACAAACAGAAAAATTTTCTAATTTGGGCAAAATACCGGCATCTATATACAGGGGGCTTACAGAACCACAAATAAACATGACCAGAAAAGATCTTAAGCACAACAAATAACAAAATAACTCTCAAAAATGCAGGACAATGGAAGACATTAAAATCTGGAAGAAAAAATTCAAGCCACGTTGAAGAAGATTTTCATTCAACTAATAGCAGATTTCTTAGAGGCCCTATTATCTAGGAGGGAGTGAAATGATGTATTCCAACTCCTGAAAGAAAATGATTGCCAACCAAGGTTACTACATACAGAAAGGCTATCCTTCAAAAACAAATGAGAAAAAAAAACACTCTAATATAAGCAAAAACTGAGAGAATTCATGATCATAAGATAGGCTTACAAAACATGCTTTAGGGAAAAATATATATCTGGAAGTGAAATAAAATTATTGCCATCATGATAGCATATGAAAATATAAACTCCAGTCGAAGAATAGATAAAAAAAACCAGAAAAATAAAAATAAAAAATTACTAATGTAGTAATCCATCAAACCACAAAGATAAATAAGAGAGGAAGAATAAGGAATATTTAAGACCACTTGAAGAAAATCTACATTACATGCCATAAGCCCATACTTTTCTCTGAGAACCTTGAATATAAATGGATTATATTCTCCAAATAAAAAACACAGACTGACAGAAAGGATTTATTTTAAAAAAAATAAGACCAAAAAACATGCTGCCTACAAGAAACTCACTTCACCACTACATACACACAGAGACTGAAAATGAAATGATAGAAAATGATATTTCAAGTAAATGGAATCCTAAAGAAATTAGGAAAAGCTATACATATATCTGACAAAATAGATTATAAACCAAAAAATGTAAGAAGGGTCACTAAATAATGGGCAAGGAACAACTCATCAAGGAGATATAAGTATAAATCTATAAATACCCAATGTCCAAATAACTGATTTTATAAAACAAGCACTCTTAGACATAAAGGAAAAGAGAGATTCCAATATTTTAAATACTTTGGGTTTATAATATTCCACTCTCAACAGTGGATAGATTAACCAGACAAAAAAATCAACAGCAAAACAAAACAACAAAAAATCAGGGTTAAACTGCACTGAGATCAAAAAGACTTAAAAGACATTTCAGAAGACTGAATCCAATAGGCAAAATATACATCATTTTCATTAGCATATGAAACTTTCTCTAGAATAGATCATATATCGTCCCACAAAACTAGTCTTAAAAATGCAAAAAAATTATATCCTGTATCTTTTCTGATTGTGACAGAATAAAACTAGAAATCAATGAGAAGAGAAATTTTATAAATTTTACAAATACATAGAGCTCAAACAACACACTTTTGAACAAACAGCGAGGCATTGAAGAAATCAAAAGGGAAACTTAAAAATTTCTTGAAACAAGTGAAAATGGAAACACAATATAGAAAAGCTTATGGGATTCAGCAAAGACAGTATGAAAAGGGAAGTGTATAGCAACGAGTGCTTAAATATAAAGTAAAAAATCAGGGCTTGGGATGTGGATTAGTGGTAGAGTGCTGATATGAATGAGGCCCCTAGTTCAGTCCCCAGCACTGAAAATTATAAAGAAAAAAAAATATATATATATGCATAGTCTACCTAAATAAATAAAAATAAATATTTTCTATAAATAATTAATGATGCATCTCAAGGACTTAAAAATGCAAGAGTAAACTAAACCCAAAATTAGTATAAAGAAAGAAATAAGAAGGAACAGAAGTAAATAAAATAGAGGCAAAAATAAAAACAATGTTAAAGATCTATGAAACAAACAGTTGGTTCTTTGAAAAAATAAGTAAAACTGACAAACCTTTATTTATTCTAACCAAGAAAATAAAAGAATAACCCATATATATATATGTATATAATTGGAGATAACAAAGGAGACATTACAATTGATACTACAGAAATTTATAGGATCATTAGAGATTTCTTTGAAAAACTATATGTCGACAAATTGAAAAAGAAGAAATGAAAAATATTTCTGGACACATATTACCTACCAAAATCCAATCAATGAAAAGCATGAATGAACAAATAACAATTAACAAGTTTTAATTGGTAATAAAAACTTCCCAACAAATACAAGGTAAAGACCAGATAGTTCTATGACTAAATTTTACCAAACTTTTTAAAAAACATAATCCAATGCTTATTAAACTATTCCATACAATTAAAAGAAAGGCATCCCTTCCAATCTCACTCTTTGAGGTCAGCATTGCCATATAATTGAATCTAAAAATGTAACATAATAAAAAAAACTAGAGAGCTATAATTTCAACAAACATAGATGTAAAATTATCAAGAAAATACCAGCAAATCAAATGCAAAGCTCAGAAAAAGTATCATGCACCATGACCAAGATGATTTTTTTCCAGATGAAAAAATGGTTCAACAAACATAGATCAATAGCTATGGTACATATAGAATAATGAAAGATTAAAATCATAGAATTATCACAAAAGGTGAAAAGAATATTTGATGAAAATCAGCATCTCTTTATGATAAAAGCTGTAAACAAAATAAGTACAGAAAGATTACCTCAACACAATGAAGTCAGTATAAGACAAATTCATGGCATAATGCTGAATGAAAAATAACTGAAAATATTTCCTCTAACACCAGGAACAATATTAAAATGTCCATTTTCACCATTCTTGTCAAGATAGTACTAGAAATTCTTATCAGAGAAATTTGGAAAAAGAAAGAAAGAAAGGGGATACAAATAAGAAAAGATCAAGCCAAATTATTCCTGTTTGCAGATGAAATGATTCAATACATAGAAAAATTGAAAGACTTCATCAAAAGACAAAAGAGAGAAAATTTGTCTTTGCCATTACTAGAAAAAATAATAATTGTGCACTGAGTTCCAACACTATGCACCATGACTCTTTACAAGGAGAAAGAAATCTACTTTCTGACATCCATGCCTTGACCTAGCATCACAGCTAACTCAACATTCTTCTGTTGAACCCGACAATTTAATAGAACATTAACAACAGGCACATTTGCTCTGTCACCACAATGGAGTGAGATGAAAACACATCATGTCTAAACACACACAAAACATAAACAGTGTTCAAATTTCAAAATTTAAAACATCCTTATTCCAGGCTAATAAGAATAATGGAGGCCTATTACAACTACAGATTTGGTTTTGCTCCCTATTTTCCCACTCTATGGATAAGATTTATTAAGATATCCCATCATAAAAGGGCTCCTGTTTACTGAAAGTTCCTAATTCAGAGGGAACCCTTGCTTTATTAGACTGTCCCCACTAAAGCCTGAATTCTAAGAAGTCTTCCCTAACACTCTCACACTGAGATATCCCACAGTTTCCACTGGTGAGCCTTCTCTCTCATTGGGAAGAGTAATAAACTCAACTTTCCAAAGGACAAGTAAGTGTGTTTCTTAGCCTTTGTCTGGAGAGTATTGACAACAAATAGAAAATGATATTGTTGGCATGCAGTAAAACTGTCTCAGGTTGGTAAATCTTTCTGATAAGACATACTGTCCAGGCTATCTTCTTTCACATCATTGCTTTTAAGAACAAGTGATAAGTTTTAGGGTATATTTGCATTATTGCATGAAGTCGGTTTTATTGATACTTTGGTACAAGGCCTTATTGCTTTATACATACCTAGACTACCTTAGCATTTTATTCTCAATTAACACTTATTATCTTTTTGTTGAACCGCAAATTAAAAAAAAATGTGGATCATTTATTCATGTATTTTCAGTAAAGACATATAGCCAGTGAAGAGAGCTAATTCTTTCTGTCTGATGTTTAGGAGCAATTGATTTAATAGGAATGGGTTTAAACCTTAGAGAAAGCCACAAGATTTTTAAGCCTAAAATACAAATTAGAGACTTCCAATTCTGAATCCCAGACTATGATTTGACAACTGAAGATTAATTTTAAAAAAATGTAACTGAAAAAAGGAAGACAAGACTTGGAGGAAAGGGAATTACACACCAAATCAAATTGTTGAAAATTTTCTCTCCATGCTTCTCCTTCTTACTTCCTTTAATTTTTTTTTAAGGAGAGAGAAAGAGAGAGAGGGAGGGAGGGAGGGAGGGAGGAGGCAGGGAGGGAGAATGAATACCTTTTTTTTTTTTTTTGGTAGATGGACACAGCACAATGTTTTTATTTTTTTAATGTGGTGCTGAGAATCGAACCCCAGCCCCATCCATGCTAGGCACATGCTCTACCACTGAGCCACAATCCCAGCTCACTTCCTTTAAATTTAATGTTCCTGTTCCTCTTACCTCCCTTCTCTTTCATTTTCTCTTTTTCTTCTTCAATGTAGGGTTTTAAATAGTGTGATCCAAAGCAACTTCCTAGTTCCTGCTAATTCCTGCTAATGAATTTGGTATTCATAACATAACTTCACAGACATTCAAAGTAAAACTCCATTTTAGCACATAAATGGAGTAAAGGTTATGGGGGATATTGATGCATACTCAGGCAAATATTTATTTGGAAAGAATTTTGAAAACTATAAATCATTAGTACTTTTTTTCTTGTTAAGAGATTAAAATTTAAACAAAAATTATTAAATATCTACAATTTATTTCTAAAGCAATAACTTTTCCACATTGTCCAAATTTTGGCTTACAAGTACATTTTTTTCAGTGTAGTGAAAATAAGTGAAACATTAATTATTATGTCCCTGATGCCTGAAACAATTTAGCTACCTTATCAATTTGCCTTTTGGGCAAATCACTCCAGTGATTATATGATGAATATAAATGTTGCACATAAACAATTTTTGCTTGAACTTGTAGATTACATTATTAATTCCACATAGATTTATTCTAAAACAAACTTAGCAATGTTTTCTCATCTATAACCAAGTATTCAAAATTAATCAGCTCTCTGAAGCAGCATGTTTTGTGACATGACAGTAATGTGTCTGCCATAACCAATCAGGTGAAACATCATGGTAAGGCAGGCGGTTCAAAGATGGAACTTTAAAAATTAATGAGCAAAGGGAGTAAAACATGTACACGTCCAACCTTTCTTTTCTCTGAAGGATCTAAAGAGGACAGACGAAAACTTGGTTTTCTCCAAAGACAGTTATTTAAATTTCAAATTGACGGTTTTACATTGGTAAATTTTAGATAAAATTAAGTATCATGTACTCACATATCAATGTGAGTAAAAAGTAGTCCTTCTGTAATCTATTATCTCAGTTCCCCCAGTCCTCTATGTAATTTTTTGTTATTTAATACATTTTCCACTCTATCAAGTTCTCCAAACTTTTTATGATTCACAGACTTTATATCATTAGAAGCACATAAAATAATTATGTTACTTTTGTGTTATGAATTTCCAACTCTTACCCCAAGAACCAATGAGATCAGTAAGCAAATAATTACTGAACAATCATAAATAATTTGACTACACATAAAGAACCCAAAATGTACCCTCTATTGAAAATTTGGGAGACAGTGTCTACATTATACTGACTTTTGGATTAGATCCAAGGTTGTTGCTATAATTATTACATTTTTCCTCCCTTGATTTCTATTCTTCCATACAATACCTTCAAATAATTAGCAGTCCCTTCGAAGAGATAGCAACTATTTGCGACTGACTGAAAAAAGCTAGACAGAAAAGAATGTGATGTACCGTATGACTCTATTTGTGAAACATTTTAAGATAAGGAACATTATGACATTAGGAGTTCCAATAATGATTAACTTCAGGAAAAAGCATATCTGGGAGGGAATGGAAATCTTCTAGAATTCAAATAATCCTATCTTGATTTGTATGAGGAGTGGCATGGATGAATTTATTGTAAAAGGTCTTTGAATTTTATATATAAGGTATCTATACTTTGTTTTTATGACTTTTTCCATGACACAAGTCACATATTCACTAACATTTGATGGCATGCTCTTTTCAAAATAATTGTCATTAATAAACAAATATTTTTAAAAAATAATAATAATATGAAAACTAACCAAACTAATGGGAAAAATAGAAACCCCTACTATCATTGATGGATATTTAAACTCTCCTATTTGAAGAGTTAATAGAACCACACACCATAATCTGATAAGGATACTAAAGATGAAACAACACAATAAATTCACTTGTGCTGATTGATAATTATAAAACACTATTCCAATGAAAGAAAATACATCTTTCAAATGTCCATACCACATTCAATAAAATATAAGCAATAAGAAATATTTTTCTTAAAAAGATAATTAACAAGTATTTTAAGATCTGTAAGCTACTCAGCTCTGTCGTCTTGGTAGAAAGGCATCTATCAATAATACATACATAAATGGGCATGGCTATATTTAACTAATAAATTAATAAATCTTAATTCACAAAAACAAGCAGCCAGCCCATAAGCATTACTTTGCCAACCCCCCAAACAGACTCCATGCTGGGAACTTAGAACAAGTTTTAAAAAGAATGTTGAAATAACATAAAGAAGGATCAAATCAAAATTTCTAGAGACGAAATCTTCAGGTGTATGATAACAAATACACTGGATGCTATTAAAGTCATATTAGATGTCAGAGAATATACTTTTGAATTTGAAGTAATAACAATAGAAATTATCTACAGTGAAATACAAGGAAAATAATAACAAGTAATGAATGATGAATCTGTGAGCATTGAGAGAATTTCAATTAGCCCAATACATGTGTAAATGCATGTGTAAATCTTTCCATAACAGATTAGAAATCAATAACATCATTTTATGTAGAAGTCTCAATTTCTTTGGCACTTTAAAAACACATTTCAGAATAACTTATGTGTCAAGAAACACTAACAAAAAACCTGAAATGGATATACTAAAAAATACCAATATCACTCATGAAATAAGATCCCAAATTTCTCAACAAAATATAGATGCTCATCAGTTTAAAATGGGGGCATATCATGAATGTAACCTCATAAGTCAAAATATATTTAATACACATAACCTAACAAACATCTACCATATCTCAGTCTAGCTTACTTTTGATAGATTCAGAATACTTTTATTAGAAAATTGGGGAAAATCATCTAACACAAAGCCTAACTTTACAATACTGAATGTCTTGTAATTTATCAAATAATGTACTGAAAGTGAAACAAAATTATAGTTGTATGGACACACTTTTCCTCACTGTAAATTTTTTAAAAATAATATAATGATAGGGTAAAAATAAGAAGTACTTGTTTCATTCATTATTAAAAGAGTGATACTGAAATGAAACATCTATTTGTAGATTTGTATATTTCTACCTGTAAAGCTATCCATTTGTGTGTCATATATTTTGAAACTTATACAAATGAGTTTATACAAATAAATATGAATTTATATGAATAAATCTTTAGGATTCTTATTTCCTTATGAAACTAATTCTTTTATCATTATGAAATAAATTTCTTTACTAATATTTTTATCTGCAATCTACTTTTTCTAATACATAATAGTTACCATGAATATAATTTTATTTTACCATGTTCTATTGTTTACTATCCTTTTACAATTATTCATTTGTTTATTCATATTTGAAATTAATTTCTTTATATACTTGCTTGTAATTATATATATAATCTGGCAATCTTTGCTTTTTAATTGTTATATTTATACTTAATTTGATTTATGATATGGCTACATATATATTTTCTCTGTTATTTTTTCCATTTTTTAATTATCCCCCCCTTTTTTACTAAATAAATAAAGCCATGTGTGTTTTCTGTTATTTTACTGATTGCTTCAGAGCCAAAATTATATAGAATCAATGTATTAGACTATATCTTCAAGTAATAAATAAAACTTCATATGCAAAACTTTAAAATACTATGGTTAGATTTTGCTGTTCCCAATTTGTGTCTTATTATTGTCATTCATTTTACTCCATATTTTTATATTTTATCTTTCATATTTTAACTCCCAAATCCATTGTTATTGCTTTGTTTAAACTTCCAAACATATTTTTATGATATTTAAGTTCGAAAAAATATTGTATGTATACATCCACCCACCATTTTTAGTGTTCTTAATTCTTTGCATAGATTTTTACTTCTCTGTGGCATCATCCCGTCTTCTGGAGTCATTCATTCAAGTATTTTTCTAATGTGGATATACTGGTGATAAATATTTTTTTTTTGTTTAGTCCAAAAGAGTATCTTACCTTCTTTAAGATAAAATTGTGCATACTGGGGATGTAGTGCTTGCTTGGCGTGTTGAAGCTGTATTTTTGATCCCCAATTCTAATTAATAAATAAATAAATAAATAAATAACCGTGATCTGTATAAAATTCTCAATTGATAATATGTTTTAGTACTTTAAATATGTTAATCCATTGTTATCCCACTTTCATTTTTCTCCAAATCCAGCTGTAATCTTTGTCTTTGTTTCATAGCTTACTTCACAATTTGTATCTCTTTTATGCCTATAATATATTTCTTTTAAATCACAACTTAATTAATATAATCCCTGTTATAAGTCCTCATGATTAACCAAATTCGAATAAATGTAGGTGACATTTATTCAAATGTTTTATTCTGCTCCCCTTTTCTTACCTTTCTTTAAGACATTGCATTTACACATGTATTGGGCTATTTGAAATTCTCCCAATGCTCACAGATTCATCATTCATTACTTGTTATTATTTTCCTTATGTTTCACTGTAGCCATAGAAATGTGTTTCATTTCTATTGCTATTACTTCAAATTCAAAAGTATATTCTCTGACATCTAATATGAATTTAATACCATCCAGAATATTTGTTATCATACACCTGAAGATTTCATCTCTAGAAATTTTGATTTGGTCACTCTTTAGGTTATTTCAACATTCTTTGTAAATTTTTTAGTGGGATGCAGTCATAATAATGGTTTTAACATCTTTGACAACTCCAGAATAGCATTATGCTAGCTTTAAGAAACATATTTTCCCTGCTCCTATGTGCCTTTTGAACTTTGAGCAGATATTGAACATTGTGACCTTCATCTTATACATATGAGACATTTGGTTTCCAAAAAATATTCTTGAGTGTTCACTTAAAACACAATTAAGTTATTTAAAAATGTTTTATTGCATGTCTTGCTTTTAGGTTTGTTAGGTGGTAGTGAAGGTGCTCAGTTTACAATAATTGTTCTATAGTACTGAGGTGACACTTTGGTGTGCTCTACCCAAATCCTTAAGAAACTTGTTTTCTAATATGACTGTTGGGAAGAGGAATCATTCTCAGTCCTATGGGAATGCTGAATTCTGTGACCTCTAATTCTCTAGGTAGCTTTTTTCCCAGGGTCAAGTAGTTTCGCACGTAAATGAAGTAATAGATATGAGGCTGAGTACTCAGAGGAAGTAATTTATAGATTTCTAGAATTCCCTCACTGTAGCTCTCTTCTCCAATATGTCTCTTTGTTGTTCCCAAACTCTCAGCTCCATACCCTTAGTTTAGAAACTCCACTATTTTCTACCCACATTCTACTCCCTATAAAAACCTGGAAAAATCTCCCAAGTCTATAATCTGAGTCAATTGTAGTATCTCTTCCCCATTTCTTCAGAATTATTATTCTTAAATTTTAGCCAGTGTCTTTTAAAACTATTTTAATTGATTTTTTTTTGGTTGCTTCATGTAGAAGAGTAAAAGTGTTCTGTTGTATCCTGTACTTCTCTGGAAGTGGAAGTCTCAGCAAACTTTTTTCCATGTATTGATAAATTAACTTTAGAATCTATATGGAAATTTTTCCAGAAAGAACATAATAGGAATAAATGCTCTTTTTGGGAGGTGGAGGGTTACTTTAGAGTCAGATGAGGAAATACTGTTATTTATAAGACAAAAGGTAGAACAGAATAGATATCTAATTGTAGATCCACACATATATGATCAATGGATTTTTGATAAAGGTGCCAAGATAATTTATTAAGAAAGATTTGTTTTAGCAAATGGTGCTAAAACAAGTACACATCCATTATTTTTTTTAAAAAAAATGCCCTTCAACCTTTATTTCTCAGTAAACACAAAATCACAAAAATTTTATCAAAAGAGATCACAGACGTTTATAAAAGATAAAAAAAACGTTTAGGAGAAAAATAGAATTAATATTGGAAAGTTAGAAGTAAGCAAAAAAAATTGTTGAAAGCTTAGGATTCAGACAAAAATGAACCATTAAATTTTAAAAATGACAAATTAAATTTCCTTCAACCTTAACATGTGTGTTCTTAAAAAGATACCTATTAAGAAAATGAAAATGAAATTGCATCCTGAGGGAAAATATTCACAATGCATATGTCTGGAAAAGCAGTTGTACCAAGACTGTTCAGATAACTCTTGCATTAGTCATCATAGAATTTCAAATTAAAATCACATAGAAATACTACTTCTTTTCCATTTGGTTTTTAATTGGTAAAGCCAAGGTTTGGGGAGTATCTGGATGTAATGAATTGAATGTTTATGCCCCTTCAAACTTCATTTGTTGAAATCTAATTCCCAAGGATGATATTTGACAGTGGGCCTTTGGGAAGTAATTAGGCAACGAGGATAGAATCCTAATGAATGAAATTGGTGCCCTGACATCAAGATTCCAGAGAGGTAGCTCACCCTTTTTTTACTAGGTCATGATAGAAACTAGAAGAGGACTCTCCCTAGAAACAGACCATGCTGCCACTCTGATCTCAGATTTTCAACTCCTAGAGCTCCCATAATAAATAAATGTTCTTTATAAATCACTAAAGCTATAATGCTTTGAAATAACAGCCCCAAATGAATAAGACACTGCAACACACACATATTACTACTGGAAATATATAATGGTATAAACAATTTGGAAAAATAAAACTCAGATACTCAAATTTCACTCTTATTTAGTAAGAAAAGTACAAATACATATCCACAAAAACTTGTACAGGAATGTTATAAGCAGCTTATTTATAAGAGAAAAACTGAAAAAAAAGTTATAACTTGAATGTTAACAATTTATCTTATATTTATAAATTAGAAAATAATTCCATAATCATTGAAACAAGGAATAACATAGATTGATACCAAAATATTATATTGATTGAAAGAAACAAAACATAGGAGAGTACATTTACATATAAAATTTCTAAGATGTAATAGAAATCTATGATTTTGGGAGGTAAGGAGTTTACTGTGAATGGACGTAAAGGTAATTTCTGGGATTAAATCTATATTCTATGTCCTGATTTTGATGATAATTACAAGTGCCTATATTGTCTAAATTTCAATTTAAGCACATAATAATATCAAAATTATACACCAATAATAGAAATATTTAGGTGCAAAGTTTTTACTGCAAATTGAAACTGTTTTATTGGCCACTATTGTCTATATTAGATATGTAGCTTTTAATATTAAAAAGTAAAAGTATGAAATAACATATTTAAAACTTTTATCTGCAAAACATTACAAGTGAATACCAATTAATATATTTCAAATCATCTATGAAATAAGACAAAGCTACAGTTCAAGACAAAAATAGATAGTGAAAAATCACCACTAAATGCATCATTTTTAAGGACTTTTATTTATGTGTTCATCAATTTTTTGTTGTTGTGATCAAAACACCTAAGCATAAATTAGAGGAGGAAAATATATTTTAGGCTCATGGTTTTTATGGTTAGCCAACTCCATTGCTCTGGGCCCAAGTTAAGGCAGAACATCATGGTGAAAGGGTGTCATAAAAAAAGCTGTCCAGCTTATGCAACCAGGAAGGAGAGGGGGAGGGACAGAGGGAATGAGGGAATCGGGGACAAAATAAATTGTAGTCCATATCCCTAGACTTACTTCCACCAGCCATACCTCACCTGTCTACAATTATTTCCTAGCAAATTATTTCTATTCAAATTATTAAACCATCAAGTGAATTAATCCACTGATGAGGTTACAACTCTCATAATCTAATCATCTTGCCTTTGAATATTCCCGCATTACCTTACACATGAGCTTTTCTAGGGATACCTCATATCCAAACTGTAACAATTTGCAATCCATATTTTACTATTTGGCACCTATTGACACTTTTCTTAGATTTGTTCTCTTTTAAACACTTTGTTCTGAGAATATTTCCATATTTCCTGTAATTTGAACTCATCATCAAGCATCCAAATATGAGTATTTTTCTCATACTTTTTAGGAAAATGCAGGCCTCTGAGTAGACAAATTAGTTCTAGTTTTATAGAAATACGGCTTCCTTTGAAGTTAATCATTTGTTACATTATGTATTTAGTATTAATGTAAATACAAAAATGAAATATGGTTTACTTTTTATTTGAGAATAGTAATGTACACTAGATGTCTACCTCAAAGATTTTTGATGAGACACCAGAATCCTAGGGTACATTTTGTTTTTGTCTTAGAGGTCAACTTGCTCAATGCCTTTGCTGAATATTGGTAACTGACCCTGTAGAGGTCAGTTAGTAAAGCAAGTTTGAGATGATTATTAAACAATAAATTCCTCACACAAAAAAAGAGACAAATATATATAGCCCTGTTTGGTCTACAAGTTGGATGTACTCATAGCTGATACATAAAGCATCAGTTAGCCATGCTTTTGAAATAGAATTGGTATTTGTTGGGAGTTAAAATCTTCATAAGTAGCAAATATAAGAATTTTAACAGTGTAAAACATAAAACTATTTTACTTACCTTGCTTTATAAAAAGCTATGGAATTCTAAAAGCATTATTGTTTATTGATACCAAAATCTTTAGTCCAAATTAGTTTAACAGTTATTAATTTATCACTTACTACTGTATGAGAACCATTGCAATTAGTTGTTTATTTAAAGTTACCCATTCTTTAACCTTTCAAAATAGTTTTGTATAACTGTATTCATTAAAGTTATTGCAAATTTGAACAGATATTTACATTGAAAATGTGTAGAAAGTTATGTTTCTTTTAGTAGAGAAACTAGTACACATAGGAGGAATTTTTTTCTGCTCTGTATTGTCCAAAATTCCTATTCATTAATTTCTTGCATTTTAAGATTATCCTTTTTTGCCTTGTTTTGTTTTTGTTGTTTGTGTTGGCAGCTGGAGATTAAACTCAGAGCTCATTAATATTAGGAAAGTTCTCTTTCACTAAGCTACACACTCAATCTCTAAGGTTCTCATGTAATCAAGAATTTAAATAATTTACAAACCTATAAAAACTCTCCTCATAGGGTAGTTACATTTTAAGTTAAAGGCATGATTCTTTTATTGTGAAGCTTAACGTGTATGCAACATCTCTTGCTTCTTATTACTGCATTAGTAGCCAACTCAGTATCTACCACTTAATACATTATTCATGAAAAAAATGAATTAACAAATGAAAATATTCTTCATGGAGATGGAGGGCAGGGTTATGCAAAAGCTGCCAAATAATATTCATAAAGGTTATATGTAGTCACCATAAAGAATTTATGGATTTCATAAATTCAATTACATTCTACCATTTGCACTTAGTGAAACCTAGTTACTTGTTCAATTGTAGCTTTTTTCCATTACATAAATTTTAATTAATCTTTTGATTATATTCTTATTTGTTTAGTACTTTCAAAATATAGCACAGATAATATTGGAGGTTATTCACACACACACACACAAACACACACACACACAAGGCTTCATAGTAAAGCAAGTTTGAGATGATTATTAAACAATAAATTCCTCAGAAACAATAACATATTAAAATGTATTATGACTTTTGTTTCAAATGTCCCCTGAAATTTCATGTGTTAAAGGCTCATTCCTCAGCTAGTGGTGTCAACACTGGAAAGTTATGTTGCATTCTCATCTCTTATGTCTTGGCAAGATAAAATTTCAAGCAAGATACAAGGAGTAGTAAAAGCACATCAAACTTTATTAGAAGGGAAATAAGAAGGAGAGAAGACACTCTCAAGGGAGAGAGTGTTGTCTCAAAGAGGAAATCGAAAAAAATAATTTCTTTTTTAGAGCATTGTAGTTACATATAGTAGTTGCATTCATTCAAAATTATGCAAGCATGGACTTTGATTTACTCCATTTTGGTCCCTGTTCTCCCTAGCCCCCTCTGCCCTCCCCCATTTATCCTTTCTCTACTAATCTTTTTTTGGCTCATTTATTTTTTTTTTAATTTGTGCTTTATACCTATAAAGGTAGAATTCCCTGTGGTATATTTATATAGGCATATAATGTGATTTTAAAAAATTTATTCCATATTTTCTCCCAGTTTTAGTCACCTTCTCCTTCGCTATGATCAAAACACCTGACCAAAAAAAAAAAAAAAAGGAAAAACTTATTTGCGGACTCATGGTTCCAGAGGCCTCAGTCCATACATGGCCAACTCCATATCTCTGTGTCCAAGATGAGAGATCATCATGGCAGAAGGGTTTGGTGGAGGAAAGCAGGTCAGGACATAACAATCAGGAAACACAAAGAGAGACAGAGATCCCTCATCAGGGACAAAATATAAAAGCCAAAGGCAGGCATGTCCCCACTGACACACCTCCTCCACTGCCCCTCCAGCCTACAGTTTCTACCTGGTTAACCCCTATCAATGAATTGATGTGCTAATTGGGTTAAGGCTCTCCTAACAAAATCATTTCACCTCTAAACTGCCTTTCATTGTCCCACACATGAGCTTTTGGTAAATATCTGATATCTAAATTTTAACACTTCCCTTTCCCATCCCTCCTCCCTCTTTCTTGATCAATTTATTCTACTTTACTAATTTATCCCATATCTTTATAATATCCAACATCTCTCCCTTCTTTTCCCCTTTTTTATCTTATTTGCTCTAGCTTCCATGAATGAGACAAAACATTTGAACTTTGATTTTCTGAGTCTGGCTTATTTAACTTAGCATGATATTCTCCATTTCCATCCACTTAGCAACAAATGTCACAATTTCATTCTTATTTATGACTGAGTAAAACTCCACTGTGTGTGTGTGTGTGTGTGTGTGTGTGTGTGTGCATGCATGTATATATACCACATTTTATTATTTCATTAAACAATTATTCTACTAATGGGTATCTGGACTGGTTTCATAATTTTGCTTTGTGAATTGCACTACTATAAGCATTGATGTGGTTGTGTTGCTATAATATGGTAATTTAAGTTCTGTTGGATAAATACCAGGAGCAGGCTACTGAGTCAGATGGTGGGTCCATTCTGAGTTTTTTCAAGAATTATCATATTTTTCCTTTAGTCATATTGGTTTGTACAATTTGCAGTCACACCAAAATATATACGAATATACCTTTTTCCTCCACATCCTTACAGCATTTATCATTATTCGTATTCCTGATGATTGCCATTCTGACAGGAGTGAGATGTGAATCTTCGATTTGCATTTCCCTGATTACTAGAGAGATGGATGTCACTTCTTTGAGGGCTCAGATTTCCTTGGAGTTAAGGGGCAGTTTTCAGAGCATCCTGCCAGAGCATCATCGTCTAGCTCTTGATTGACAGTTGAATTGTGCTTAAGTCCCTAGTGAATATTTCTTTCAGGAGTGTCTAAGTGAAATTCATGCGGGTAAAAATTTATAATTGTATAAGATTAAATAATATGACAAGGGCCTGAAAGCAACTTTAGTCATATTGGTTTGTATTGACCGGTTTTATTTGCTACTTGTTTTCATAAACCTTGAGGCTACTGAACTCTCCAGCCTCCGATAGGAGTAATCTGTCATTCTCTTATCAAAGTAAGGAGTATTAGAAAAATATTCCTCAGCCCTATGAATGATATTTTTTGAGGGGCTATCATCTTAAGTCATAACAGGGTCAGGATGACTTTATGTTCATTTAACGTGTTGAGAGTTGTCATACAGTCTCAGTTTGTAGAATTAATCCCTTAATCTTCATGTTCCCACCACGTATATCTACCTCTTCCTTATCAGTGCTATTGGAATATGGTGAAAATTTTAGGAGGTGGAGCCTACTTGGAGGAAATATATCACTGGAGGCATGCCCTAGAAATGAACAGTGAGAACCCTAGCCAGTTTTCTTTGCTTCCTTGATGCCAATAGGTAATTATTTTTTGTTGTTCCATATGCTTCCTGCCATGATATTCTGCCTTGCAACAGGGCCAAAGGACCATGGATTGAAACATCTGAAACTAGGAGCCAAAATAAAGCTTTCCTTTCTTTTAAGTTTTTATCTCTTACAGAAAGCAAGCTAACCAACACAACTATTTGAGCAATTTTTCAGTAAATAATATATTTGAAATTATAGTGAATGTTTTTTCTATATGTTTGATCTTAAAATAAAAATTCCTTGATTAAATAACAAACATTATTCTTACTAAAAATATTGTGGGACCCATAAGCTCGTCTACATTTTTATCAATAAGGAATGTTTTTGAGAAGCAGACAATTCAAGTGCTAAAGAGTTCTAGGATCCCTGACCTGGGTATTGGAATATGGGGCAGGAACTTCTGTAAGTCTTATAGGTTTCAAACTGTAGAGTTTACTCTAGCATAAGAAATAGTCATCTAGGTATAAAATGAAAATCAGAATGAAATCTGTCCAAGGCATCAAATGAAAAATATAAGTTAGAGACACAAAATGTATCCATTTTTAAAGCAAACATCCTTTATTATTATTTCAACATTTACTACAGGCCTTCCTTTTATTAAATCTTCTAATCTTCTAATTCCAAGACATTAGGGATTCCATAGTAAGTAACACAGGCATTATCCATGATTCCATGGAACAAAAAATCATTCTTGATTTAAGAGTTTGAAAAGTATATGTAAGGACATGTTTTAAGAGAAAGAGACTTTTTAAAGAGAAATAGACTTTATTCAGAGAGAATTCCCTTTGTCAAGTCCCGAGACAGATAAAGAACATATCTGAGTAATGGCGAGTTATATACCAGGATTGAAATATGATACAAAAACCTTAAAAAAGAGTTGTCAAAAGTGAGGCTGACATAGTATGATAGTATGATCTCAAAATGATCGCTAATTTGGTAAGTAATGTGTTATATAGTGTCCATGTATGGCAAAACTTCAATTGACATAAAATGGAGCATTATGACAATGCTGTTGTATGCTGGAAAAGAAATCAAACAAAACATGACAACCAAATGTCTCTTTTGGAACATAAAGGAAATGTGCTATATCTTGTTGTTTAGAGTTCTAGATGATTTATTAGTCAACTAACCATATTCAGATGTTTTTATAAGTCAGCAACTTTTCAAATAAGACTTTATTTAGTACAAAAACTGGAAATGGGGGCAGAGAGATTCAGGGAGCATTATGGTTTAGATCCAAAATATCCCCCAAGAACTCATGTGTTGAAGTCTTGGTCTCCAATGCAGCAATGTCCAAAAGTGGAGCTTTGGGAAAGTGATCTGATCCTGAGGGCTCTAACTTCTTCAGTAGGTTAATCCACTTGATGGATCAATAATTTACTGGTAGTAGGTGAAAATTACAACTACAGGCAGGTGGGGCATGGTTGGAGAAAGAAAGTGAGGGGGATACTAGGGGCATGCCTTTTTGGACTATATCTTGTCCCTGGCTACTTCTTCCTATCCTATCCATGTGTCTGTCTCTCTGCTACCCAGCTGCCATGAGCTGATATGCTTTCTTCTGCCACAAAACAAGAGCAGATAGAGGGAAGGGAGGCAGAGGGAATTTAGCATGCTTCCAGATTTATTACAATCTTAGAAATATCCTTATACCTCAAGCCTAGAGAACTAGAAAGTCAGGAACGGATTCAGAACTATGCTTAAGACATATAACATAATTTCAGGTTCATTAACTCCTGTGGTTAAGTTTTTATGCCTAACTTCAATTTTACTTACTGATTGCCCAGTAGTTTTGAATCTTTATTTTTTATTTTTTATGATGCCTTTATTGAACAATTAGAACAAATTGAATTTTTTTTAAAGAGAGTGAGAATGTGTGTGTGTGTGTGTGTGTGTGTGTGTGTGTGTGTGTGTGTGAGAGAGAGAGAGAGAGAGAGAGAGAGAGAGAATTTTTTTAATATTTATTTTTTAGTTTTCAGCGGACACAACATCTTTGTTTGTATGTGGTGCTGAGGATCGAACCCGGGCCGCACGCATGCCAGGCAAGCATGCTACCCTTTGAGCCACAACCCCAGCCCTTGAAATTTAAGTCAACTATTAAAAGCATGTAGTATTAGAGGCACTTTATGCAAATAGTCAATAACCATTTTTTAAAATGTTATCACCACTATAAACAATAAAAACGAGCTCATTTATTAAAGAAACCAGGTTTGTTCTTTTAAAATCTGGCACAGAGTTGGATTCACAGATTTTCTTTAAATGATCACCAAATTAAGTATTTACATGTAGATTGCAAAATTGTCCCTCAGTTTTTAAAACATTTTTATTAGTGCATTATCATTATACATAATATTGGGGTTAATTTTATAAAAATACAGTTTGCTCCATTTCAATCCCCAGTATACTGCCTCTTTCCATTTCTTCCTCCTGTTCCCATTTCTTTAACTCTATTGGTCTTTTTCTATGTCCCCCAATTTTCATTCCTCCATATGTCCTCTCTCTTTGTTATCTAACTTTTTGTAGCACTCTACCATACAAACTCAAGGCCTAGCTATATGAACAGCTTTAGACAAAGGGATAATAACAAACACACAACCAGAGGCTTGAAGGTGCTTACTTATTTTTTACTTTTCCTCTTATCCTCTTGGATATTTGCCATACTTTTGTGACTATGCCAGCAACAGCCAAAGCAAGTCTTGCTTATCTCAAAAGAAACAAAATTAGCAAAAAAAAAAAAAACTTACCATTCCAGTCACTCTAGCCAAGGCAACCTAGATTATCCAATAGCTGGCCAATCTCTAGAATTGTGATTAAGCCCAGGCTTGATCAGCTGAAGCACAGCACCAATCTGAAGCTAAGTTCAGATGTGTAAGCAATCAGTGCTTATTTTTCTATGCTGATGAGATTTTGCATTGCTTTATTACCTAGCATAATTGTGACAATCGATTACTCATATAGGTGCAAAGACACTAAGATGCATTCTTTTTTCTTTTGACAGAAAAAACAGAAAGTCCTTATGATAGAAAATATAAAACCTTTTCCATATTTTCCAAGGTTCATTTCCATTTACAATATAAATCTTACTTAATATTTACATATAGATCTACATTTTAGGGTTCTCCCCAGTATTAAACATGGAAAGGAACCTGCAAATATTTCAGATAAGGATTGGTTGAAGAAGAAAGGGATGGCTACCAGGAAAGGAAGAGATTTGCAGGTAGCAAGGAGGTATGTGTTTTCCAGGAACAGACTTTTGTTGCAAAGATTGTGTATGTGTGCTTATATGCATGTGTTCTTCTTCTGTTGCTCCAAAGAGCAGAATAGGGGTAAATCTGTGTGGGTGTGCATTATGTAGAGTGAGATGTCAATAGACTACAAGGAAGTACTCAATATTCAGAGAAGTCTAACAATAAAAACTGCACCTAGAAATTCAGATACTAGGTGCATGCCAAAAGTAAAGAGTGTCTTCAGTAACTAGGCCTGATTTTAATAAGCAATGGGGTAGAAATATTAGTTTACAGAGAAGCTAAGAGGAAAGTTGGCTATTATGTGCAAAATGCTACTATTTGATATTCAAATATTAACACAAAAAGAATTGACTATAGATGACCAGGTAGATTCAGGTTTTACCTAAAATTAAATATCTGCTTCAAAAAGGAGAGAGCCAGTTCATCTTTAAAATTTTCTCTATTGGGACAGAAATGACTAGAAATCATGATGTCCAATTTCAGCTCTTTCATGAAAGGGTCAAAGCTAATCAATAGTAACAAAAAGAGATCTAGCTAGAACAATTTTTGTACCAGTATTTTTCCCAGGAATGCATAATACTAACAAAACTGCATTTGGGGCAATAGTAGAAATAAGTATTTCCTTGAAAAGTACACACAGTTGATGATGTTACTGGATAACAAAGAGTTTTCTTAAAACATTTTTTCAGTAAGATAAAAAAAATTATTGTAAGTTTTAAGAAACTATATGACTGTGAAAGAGAATCTGACAAATACATTCTACAACTGTGACTAATCTTCTGTTATGAATATTGGAAAAGTGACTTCTTATTAAGGTAAGAGGTAAGAGTTATATCATTCCTAAGATGCTAAATTATTTTACTCTAAAAACAGGTGATAATCAAATTCTGAAGCATTACTCAATAAATACTAAATACAGGATGTACTGTTTTTATTTACTTACTGTAAAAAACTATATATATGATTCTTTCTTAGAAATCAGTGGGAATAATCATGATACAGTCACATTCTGCTTTCTATAAGTGGGCTTCATCATCAACAGCCAGTTATAATAAAAGTTATCCTCAGATGTATTTGTATAGGCAATTGTGAAATGAGCTGATTAAGATTGGAATCTGCTGAGATAGGAAAAAGGAAGAATAAATCTCTTCCCTAAATTATTGTTGGTAATTTTAATTATCGGGAACCATGTATTTCATTCCAAGAATGCTTCTAAGTAGCAGCAAAGCTAAAGTTTTGAAACTTTCCACTTAATTTTATCTAATATGTCAATGATCAACAAGGATATTTAACTTCTCTCTCATGACATAATTACTTTGCTTTCAAATTATATAAATATTTAGTAGAATTTTTTCAAAATTATAGTGTATATTTAAAAGGACAAGAGACTGCCTCAACTTTTTGTGTTGTTTCAGCCTGGAATGAGGCCATGGTATGAAATGTTAGGAACAGAGAGGTCTTATTGATATCCTAAAATACTTGGCATGCAAGAAATGCAGTAAACTGTCCATTGGATCATTAGAAGTTATTTATGGCTAGTCACTGGTTCAAATGTATCTGAAAATCACATTAAGGAAATGCAGCCAAGTATCACTAAGAGCATAAAAGGATGACAGATATATAGACAAGAGCCACTTCAAATAAGTACCAATGACTAAATTCCATGGTGGAGGATGCCTTCACAAATTGAGTATAAACATATCTCTTCATGAAATATCAAATGTCACAAAAGTCACAGAACACAACAGAAAATAAAAGATGAAGAGAAAAATGTTTGAATTTGACTAAGCTTAGCTCTATAATGTACTATGTCCTTGGTGAATGTCCTTGGAAGTGAATTTTCTTGGAAAATATTAAAAAGTTTTCTGCTATCAAGCGGAATGGGCCTGAGATAGAGATCAAGCTTGGTTTTCAGAAAAGTTTAACGAGCAATATTTCTGTATGGCTGAATTTGTGGACCATAATATTGTTAAAATGCTTTTTTAGTATTATAGTTTTTTAATTTAGCAAAGTCCTAGGAGATTATATGCCCATTTTAGAAGAATATGGATTTAGTGTGAAATGCAGTTAATATATTGGCCAGTGATAGGAACATAATAATATGTCATAGCTTTCTATTTCTTGGCTTCTATAGTATTCTTCAGAGTTAATATTACTGAATATAATTGTAATAGATTATTAAATACACCTCAAATCCTTCCTTTCAATTAATCATTCTGTTAATTATAGTGTTTCTCATCTTCCCTATTTACAATAGGAAGAGATGAAAAATAAACCCCAATTATTAAAGATTTAAAAAGAAAAAAAATAAAGAAAAGTATTAATATGAAATGGAAACTCCAAACATGGTGAATAAAAGGTGTTAAGAAATTAAAGCATTTTAATCATAGGATGAAGAGTTTGTGTTTCCTTATAAGACGACCTGAATTAAAATAGTTTCAAACATGTAGTAAGACCCTAAGCAACTAGCAATACCTTGTCTTAAAATTTTAAAAATAAATAAATAAAACGGACTGAGAATGTGGCTCAGTGGTTTAGCACCACTGGTTTCAATCCCTGGTACCAAAAAAAAAAAAATTAGTTTCAAACAGTGATGTGACAATATTTCATAAAACAAGTACTAATGTAGAACAACCCAAAGGATGTGTCATCAAGGATGCAGTTATTTATTTCTACCTGGAACTCTCCACATTTTGGTTTAGCTCATCTCAGAATAGGAAGATGACCCTTGCAGTCCAGAGCATCAGCTACAGAAATAATCCATGTCCTATGAAAACAGCAGAATCAACTTTTCTCTCTTAGGAATGGACAATGTCAAAGGGATGGGTAACAGGGAACATTCCCTTCTTTGAAGTGAAGGCTACTTGAGGTGTTCACTGTATATACAAATGCATTCAACACTTGTCCTATTCATAGGTTCTTTGGCATTGAACTAGAATATTGTGTAAAGTTCAATGAGACTGCAAAAACATCAATGAGAAATAGAAAAGCTAGGTTTGAGTTGTAAGATGATAGCCAAAAGTACATCTTACATTCTCTCTGGAGACTACAGTAAAAGTAACTATTTTATGTTGCTACAGGAAAATTCAGTACATAGTCATTTTCAATTACTATTCTTTTAACAACACAACCAAAGTGGAGATGCAAAGAAAAGCTGACTATCAGCAGTCACATAAATGAAGAACAGGTAGAGGGTAACATATTGCCATAAGTATGTTAATAACCTTTCTAAATTACATAATCAGAACTCACTAAATCATTGAATAACCCAAAAACTTATTAAAACACTCATAAATTTAAGATTTTAATTTATGTGCTATATTGCTTTACTAAAAGGAACTACAATTTTCCATTAATTTTCTTTGTTTAAGCCAAAGTAATTACTTTGTATTTTAAATGAAAGTATTTAGAATGACACCTACAGATGAGAAAGTAATTAACAAATTGATATGTTGAATACCATCTTAGAAGTGACTACATTCTAAAATGAAATCTCTGCCCTTTTATCATATGTCAAAATAAAGAGGGTAGAAAAAGTGAGAGCCGAATTATCTTTAAAAAGGTCATTTATCCTAATAATATGTCTCATATCAGCAAATCTCATCACCTGACAAACATTGTCTGCAAAAACAAACAAACCTAGATAGATAACTGCTTTCCAATAATATTACATTCTACACACTTAACTTTAAAAACATTCCTCATTTACTTGAATTTCACCACCACAAAAACCAACTAGCAAAGTTCCCAGTGGATATCACACTGCAGCAAATCTGAGTATGCAGCCATAAGATACGACCCCAGTAGCTCTTAAAGTAGAAAAATAAATGAAGTATACTGTGTTGGAGAATCACAGACAAAGTGTATCATAATTATGAAATGAATACTACTATATTCTTAATTTCCTACAAATAGGAAAAATATTTTCATTGGAAATTGTTTAGGCTAGTAAGTTCTGTAAAAATAATGGAGAGATGTAGATCAAAAGATATAAAACATCAATACATAGAAAAAAGCTGAAAGATCTAATGTACAACATGAGAACTATAATTAATAACAATATTTAGGATTTCTAAGTGAGTTGATTATAGCACCTCTTGTGGGTGCAGAGCTTGTGGGATAAAGGAATGGATAAATATGTGAGATGATGGATATGTTAATTTGTTAAATGGCATTAGCGATTTTAATATATATAGTATATATGTTGTATATTTTAAATATACGCAATAATTTTTTTTTAAAAAAAACAGCAAACCCCTTTTTATGAGAGGACAGGAGAAGGAGGAGACATAAAAGCAGAGTAAATTATTTACTTTAATTTTTTGGAAACATTTATTTAAAAAATTCCTAAGTCAATTCCATTGTATGAGACTAAAAGAAAAATAATAACTATAATTCTAAATACAAAATGACTATATATTCCAAGGAGAAATAAAAAGAGAAATAACTACAATGCACCATTTAAATTATATAAATTAATAGAAGGAAGATGAATAGAGTACAAGAAGGATATCAGGGAGGAAGAAAAAGAGGGAAAGAGGAAGTACTAGTGACTGAAATGGAGTTAACCATGTTTTATGCATTTATGAATATGTCAAAATGAACCCCACTGTTATGTATAACTGTAATGCACTAACAAAAATATTTAAATTTAAAATTTAAAAAATTTTAAGGGAGCATAAACTTTAGAAAAGGTACACTAGAGTAAATGGGGGATTTTTAGGGACACTGAAATAAATTCATGTAATTAGGAACCACTAAAGAAAGACTAGCACAGATTTATAAAACACCAATATCAAAAAATTTAAAAACTAAAGGTATTTTTGTCAATAAAATAACAAATATCAATGAGAGGAAACTTTTCTTTATTGTGTGACTATGAAAGAACAAGAATGTTCTGGACTGCTTTTGGGGAGCTGATGAAATACCAACACTAGAAGGCAAAGAAAAAGGACCACTCATCACTGTAGTTAGACAAAAACTGCCCACCCCTGAGTGTGTTAGGTAAGACAGTAGAGATATATCAGGATGTAATTCAGTGCCTTAGAAATTAATGAATTCATTGGCACCAAAAGTATTCATAGTAGATTGTATTCAGCAAAATGTTTATTGTGAAATTAGGGACTTGGAATTCCATTTGAATGCTAAGAATCTATAACTTGAACCAGATTATTGACTTGACATGCTTTCTTTCTTTTTTGTTCTTTTTAGATATACATGAAAGTAGAGCATATTTTGACATATTATACATACATTTCTAATTAGGATCCCATTCTTGTGGTTATACATAATGTGGAGTTTTCATATATAAACATAGGTGGTATATTCATATATAAACATAGGAAAGTTATGTCCCATTCATCCTACTGTCTTTCTTATTTCCATTCCCTCTCCCTTCCTTGACTTGGTTTTCTGAAATAATTGGAGTACTATAATCTGGAGAAAAAAAAAAGCATGTTTAAACTCCACAGGTAAGTACACAATATTTTAAACCAGGAAACTATCAAAACTAAAGATTTTCCGCAGTGTAATTTTTTTTTTTTGTACCAGGGATTAAACTCAGGGGCACTCAGCCACTGAGCCACTACTCCAGCCCTATTTTGTATTTTATTTAGAGACAAGGTCTCACTGAGTTGCTTAGCACCTCGCTTTTGCTGAGGCTGGCTTTGAAATTGTGATCCTCCTGCCTCAGCCTCCTGAGCTACTGAGATGACAGGTGTGCAGCACCGTACCAGCCTCCCCAATTAATTTTACATTCTTTAAACTTTATTTACTGATCTATGATAAATCAAAATAAAGATCTGTCCCTAATTGTCATATTTTATAGGAATGACAGAAACTATAAGTATGCATGAAAACTATAAGATAGAGAGCTTTAAGTTACATATTCCTTATGAAAATGTTGCATGTGTTGAATCATACTCTTGTATAACCTAGAATTTGCTAGTACAGGAATGCTATGTTTTTTAAATGAAAGAATATTCTCAGGATTTTCAAGTGCTTTTCACACAGCACCAACATTCTATGTTGAAAAACTGGTGTCAATATCACTAGTATGATTGATACATGGTTTTTAGATAAACTTTTTTTCTACTAACAGCTAGAGGGAGAGACTTTTAAAACCTGATATAGCAATAGGAAGACACCAAATTTATTAAATTCCTTTGAAATAATAAAGCGTTTGCTGCAAATTATAGTTTTATCAAATCATTAAACCAAGAGCGCCTACATTCTGCAGAGCACAAAATCACATCAGTCTCTGTTTCTACAGAATTCTAGGACTCCAGATCCTAAAAAAAGCACTGGCATATCAGATCTACTTTAACCTATATTCAAAAGTAGAACACTATTTGGAATTTTGAGACACATAACTACTGCCAGCTGTTATTTACACTTTTCCCTATTTACACTTTTCCCTACACAGTGTAGCTGTTCTATTTAAATCAGAACCCTCTGCAAACTTTCTATAGATAATTCTGCCAAGCACTATCAGCCAGGCCACACCTGGCTAATTATTGCAAACACACAAAATCTTTGCAGTCATAATTTCATTTCACATGTGCATGCTTTTCAAAGCTGCATCATTTGCTGGCCTTCTATCATCTGCTCTTCCTCACCTACTCCCATTTGCCTTACTCTATAATAGTTCTTCTATGATATTCATGGTTTCCTGAGATGTAAATAAAAAAATAAACTTATAAAAAAAGCTGTAAAGTTTTAGCTTTAAAAGTTTGGCAGTGCATTAGAAAACTTATAACTTATACTTAAGTTATAACATTTTCTTGTTGTTATTATTGCTTTTAGCTTCAATATAATATTGATAAAGGCAATAGTTAAGTTCTGAGCAGCACTGCATCCAGTAATGATCACCATGCCTGGCATACAGTGGTAGGCCACTAAGCCATGCATTTTGCATTGAAAGGACAAATAAACAGATGATTACATGAATGAATAGAATCCTAAATAATTATGTAAAATGCCAATAATGAAAATGAAAAATATCTATTACATTAACATTCTCATTTGATAAAATGTCTGAGCATCCCTTTGTAGCTGTATAAAAATTGACTACATTAAATCCTAAAGACAGCTGTCATCTTAGTATGGCTTACTGTTTCCAAGAAATAACAAAATCTACATTTTCCCAACATTTTTTAAAACAGGTCAAATTGTCATCAAATTATTTATGCAGACCTGTCTCTAATCAACACAGAAAATTGCACTTTAATTTTTCTTTTTTTAAAAAAATGTATATTTACATTGCATCACTTACCAAATTATAATTATAGGAAATATAGCATAATAAAATGAGTTTATATTGACTTATCATAGCCAATGCCATCATAAGATTCCTAATCTGTGTAGACATATTCCAAAAAATAACGACTCATTTAATTTCCAGAACAGCAGTTCTTAAACCTGTCAAACATGGTATCATTATAATCTGTGGGAAAAATTAAAAAATATTTTGTTTGTGGGTTTTAGATCTATCCATGCTCATCATGTAGGAAACTGAAACTGCAGCATGTGGTGATGCATGCCTGTAATCCAAGCAGCTCAGTAGGCTGATGCAGGAGGATTGCAAGTTCACAGCCAGCCTCAGAAACTTAGCAAGGCCCTGAGGAACTTAGTGAGACAATGTCTCAAAATAAAAAATAAAAATTAAATTGACTGGGAATGTGACTCAGTGGTAAACACCCCTGGATTCAAAAGAAAAGAAAAGAAAAAAGTAAAATACACTGAAATTATAATACCGACAATATTTATTAATTCATTTAAAATAATAATAAATTCATTGCATATTAACATCACATTGGTTAACAAAAATACAAAAATAACTTATTTTTAAGAAATACTAAGAATAATAACATTGGTTTACATTCTAACAAATATCTTCAATTTCTAGCCAAGATAGCTAGATTCTCATAGCACATGCTGTAAAACTACTGAAAAATTCCACTGTACATTTGGAAGATAATGGGAGGAAAATGGATAAATAACATCATAGAATTAATATTAAAACAGTTTTGACCTCAGAGACCTTGTGTGAAAATGTCTCTGAAGTCAGCAAGAGATTCCTAGACCACACTTGGAGAACTAACTTTACGCTGGAATAACCATTTGAGTAGATGTTATTATCATAGTTGACCAATAAGGAAACTGAACCTAAGATTAAAAAACTTAATTAATGTGACAGAGAAAGTGCTGGGTGCAGTGGCTCAGGCCTGTAATCCCAGGAGTTTGGGAGTCTGAAGGAAGAGGATCTCGAGTTCAAAGCCAGCCTTGGCAATTTAGCAAAATCCTAAGCAACTTACTGAGACCCTGTCTCAAAAAGAAAAAAAAAAAAAATATATATATATATATATTACAGAAAGGTGGGGGAGTGTGGCTCAGTGGTTAAGCACCCCTGGGTTAATCCCTGGGTCCAAAAGAAGAAAATTGTAAAAACTAGATTCCAGGACCAAAGTTAATCCCATTTATCACACAGCCTCCCAGTACTTTTAACTATAACTGTCATTTGTATTTATAATGGAGTATCCATTGACCATAGTAAGAGAATTTCAGTGGTTAACGCTCAAAGAGGTATACAAAACACTGTTACTAATAAAATTAAATGCCTTAGAAAAAACTGAAAACTCACAAGCAAGATCTATTGTTGGAGGTGCCACAGCAAAAGCAGTCTGCTATATGGTTAGAGAAAAGGTCTTCTCGTGATCCACTAGTAAAGACATAGAGTCCAGGAATAAACAGGAAAACTTAGACAATCCATAAGGGAAAATCATTTCTTTCCAGGGAAAAAAATTATCTACCTGAATCTTGGAATTCAGATCACCAGGTGAGGCTACTTTGAAGCAGAGGTCTGATTCAAGGAGGGTAGAAAAGACCTGGTCTATGTCTAGTCACTGATAAGGAAGAGAGATCCCCAGGAGATGAGAAACATGGTAGTATGTAAAATTGAGGGTTCTCAGAGTCATTTGGCAAGCACTAAATGAATGATATTTTATGTTAATTAATGTATTAATATAAATCTCTGGTAAGAGAACTCATCTCTGAGATGTACTTAATTATGCTCAAAAGTACTGTTAAAGACAGTAATGTGCAAACTCAGCAATATTCCTTGAACCTAATTAATCAAAAAAATTATTGTAAGAATGTAGTGACACAGATAGATATTATATAGTTGCATTACTAAAATTTCCTTTAGCTTTGAAACTGAACTGAGATTATCTTTTTAAAAAGACTATGTTTACCTGTGATATCTAAATTTACTATCAATTGATATCAGCATGTTATATTAACAGAGAAAATACTGAGAAATTATCCTATGTTAGGCATTATACTACATATTTCCCTCAGATTATTCAGTCCTTGCAACTCAACTTTGAGAATGGTACTCTAGTTGTCCCTATTTATACATGAAGAAGCAGAAGATCATGAAGTTTAAATAATTTGTCTGGTTAAAAAGATTGATAAAACTAAGATTTAAACCTGCAAAAGTTTATGACTTTATTGTGTTTTACTACTTGTGATGGTATTTAAGTAGAAAAATTAACTAAGATTTGATGAACTCTTAGCTTGATTCTCAGGGCCTATGGTGCTCATAGACTTCTGTTTTGGGAGTCATCATTTTCTTCTTGATGGAAACTATTTTCAAATTGTAATCCACTATATCACTTCATCCAGACAATTTAGATATTTTTGGAAAACCTAATGACCAAAGTTTGCTCATAACTTTAACAAGGCATGTGTGAATACCTTTTGCCCTATTAGAGGTAAAATATGGGGCAAAAAGCAATATAGGGAATGCCAAACACCTTTTGTGTCATGACATTAAAAAAAAAAAAAAGAGAGAGAGGGGAGGAATATTTGAATCTGATTCCTAAGGAACATACTTTTTATTCTTCTTTTTCTACTTCTTAAATTAAAACCTAATTACCCAATCTAGATGGTTAACTATTGTCAAGTTACAATCCAGGATTACTTATAAAACAATTTCATTAAATTATATTGTAACGATAGTAATGATAATGATGATAATAAAGAGAACAGTTTTATAGTGTGTAACAAGGGCCAGTTACATCTACATTGTTCTAAGTGTTCATATATAACTCATAATAATATTCAAATTAAGCCTATGAAATAGGCACCATTATGCTGCACCAATTACAGATAAGAAAACCAAGGTAAAGAGAGAGTAAGTGGGAGACAAGAATTGGATTAGGAAATGCAGATTCTAGAATCCATAATTTTAACCATTAACAATATAGATTAAATGAACTCTCTGCTTCAGTTATTAATAAAAACATGGAATATACTTTTATAGTATATATTTTCACTTGCTTAAATTTGTTCCAATTTTCCAACTAAGAAAATACACTCTCCCATAGAAAATTAGATGTCAATACCAACTGAAATCACACCATTCTATAGTCAAGACAAACATATCCTTTTAGTAAGATAACAAACATTTTGGACTTGAGAAAAAACAAATGATTACATTGAAAAAAAGAATAAAATGAGCATATGCATAGATGATAAATAAGAAACATTCAAATAGCAATGTGGGGGTGCACTAGGATAGTGGCTCAGTGGTAGAGTGCTTGCCTAGCATGCATGAGGCCCTGGGTTCAATCCTCAGCATCACGTAAAGATAAATAAATAAAGGAATTGTGTCCATCTACAACTAAAATAAATAAATAAATAAATAACAAAACCAAATAACAATGTATAGAAAACCATTCTTTTGTTTTAAATTTTTAATTTTTTGAATGACAATGTCAGCTTTGGTTTGAATCAATAATAATGCTCTGTTTTTTAGACACACTAGAGACTGATCCTTGAAGACTAGAATTTATTCTAATTGATCTCAAAGTGGAGTGTGTCTTTAAGAATGGGAATAATCAAACAATCATAACGAAGCATTTGTCCTCTAAAACAAGTCCAGTAGCTAAACAACAATTAATAAAAAAAATCAGGGAGTGAGGGTTTGGGAAAAGTAATCACACAAAAAAATGATTGCATATACAGAGCAATCCTAGAAAGAAATGTGTTTTAGCTTACTTTTACCATAGTCTTCCTGTAATAATTGCATAAAAATTCCACCAGATGATGCAATAAAAAATAGAACCCTGCTTGTCTATTTGCACTTTGACTCCCATAACATTTAAAATATCAAAGATATTTTCAAAATCTACCTCTCAATGACTAGTTTCAATTCAACTTTGGTTTTACTTGTTTCAATTCATTTTGGTGTTCTGAGTCATATCTATGTTCATTATTTTTCTCTGAAACATTCACGAAGCATCCACACATTACAGCTAAGGGGCAGGATGTTAGAGATTAAAAAAAAGCATGAGTTCAAATTTTGATAAGAGGTTATAGTCTTTACAGATAAATATGTATTAGCATAAACATAAAGTAGGCCTATTACAATTAAAATTTCTCTAACCCAGTTAATTTATCTTAACCAAAACTTCAAAATTAATTCAGAAGTGGATTTATTTGGTAGCATTTTAATGTACTTTAATAGAACCAATTGTTTTTATAAACCATTATATATAGTACTCTATATTTAATATATAAAAAACTTCATATTAATTAGGAAATGACTATTTTATTAAAACATCAACTGATTCGTAGAAAATTTTACAGTTGAGTTACTTTATAACAGGTCTCAATTGTAATTTAAATAAAATTTGATATTAAACCACAATTATTTCAGACATAGTTACTTATTAAAAATAGATACCTGTTTTTGGTTTTTCATGTTTTTAGAATTTATTTTAGTACTTTGTGCCATCTTATAAATTCATGCATTTTTCACTATGAAAGAGGAAAATGGAGAGAGAAAAATGAGTTAACAAAATCCCATTTGCATATAGACAGTCATTCTTACTGTTAATATTTAACTTAAACTAAAAATGCTGAATTTTATACTGAAAATGCTGGATACGTTTCTCAATATTAAACATGACTGTACTCATCATATTTTAAAGCAATGTCTTATTACATCACATGTATTTAGTAAAATTTTATTTAATATAACCAATATTGTTGACTCTTTCAAATTTTAATGTACCAAGATCATTGAGTTCCACTTTGGTTGTTTTGCATTTCTGATGTTTTTAAGAGCAGCAGAAAAATGGAAAAAGAAAAGCCTCTTGGAGGCTAAGGGAGGCCCAGAGCATTAGAATTTTAAGCTTTTGTCATATTAAACAAATAAAGATTGAAACTTGTAAATAACATCCAAATTATAAATATAAGTAAATATTAGGTCAATATAATAAATATTATCATGGATATTAGGTCCATCTCCATTCTTCCACTCTTGAATGAGAACATGTGACTATTACCATATTCTAACCATTTGTCCTCAGTGTTCACTTTGCATGGACCGATGTTCAGTGTGCTTTAACCAACTGCTATGAAGGACATGGTCAGTGACCCATGTGAGACAACTGTATCCTAATTAACCTGTGTTCTTAATTCTGCCATTCAGCCACTTTGCTTTAAATAACTGAACAAAACATTCTTTGAAAATGAGTGGACATTTTTAAGTGAAAACAATTTTAAAGATTCAGAGAGATAAGCATGAACCAGATACAACATATATAATATCAAGAATATGAATTATCATGAAAAATGAGAAATTAACAATAGATCTTCTGGAAGGGAAAGAACATGGTTGTTCATTGCTGCAAATCTGTTTATAACATTCAGAGTGTCGTGGCATGTTTGTATATATTTATGTGTACATGGATAAGTATGTATATACTCTCATATGAGCTAGCTCTTTGACACAGACAAACATAAAACTCATACCTATCAACCACTTTCATTTATTTATTTATTTACTCATATAATAAGGTAAAATACATAGATGAAGATACATCCCAACATATAAGATTTTTTTTTATTTTGTTAAATAGCTCTTAGTATCATAGAAAGAGTGACCATAAATATCTATAAAAGGGACAGAAAAAATAGTGTGATTATTAACATACCCTTGTTATCACTCTTGGAAAATGATGAGCTCAATGTTACCATAGATTGGCAGAATATCACACAAAGGATTTACTTTTTTTGTGACTATTTTTCCTAAGCAGTTTGTGTAGTTGGGACAGACAGCATTATATATTTATATGATACTGTAACATTGGATCACCTTGCTGAAAACACATTTCCAGAATGCTATTTTTTATATTCATTTTTAATGAATTTACTTTTACCACTTTTTATAAGGATAAGGTATTCAAACATGATCACTGAAGAAAAAAAAATCAAACAATACAGCCTATAAAGAAAAGATAAAGTAAAACAACATGTATACCAAATGCTTAGAACAGTTTTGTCTATTTTCTTCAAGACCTTTTTATGCATGTATGTAAGTTCATTATAACTTTCAATACAAATCCTATAACATATATATGTATTATCTTGATCCTTTTTTATTCCTTATAAGTAATGACAATATTTTTGTACTTTTAGATTTTAGTGGATTAAATCTAACAACACTAAAAATTAATTAAATTGTGAATTGCTGGAAGCCCTGTATAAATTATGGGTTTGTTTGAGCCAGTATAAGTCAGAGAACCTGCTTTTCTGGGAACTCCTGGGTGAAATTCCTCAGTTTGAGAAAGCTCAGATCATGCTGGTGCCCTGTCTTAGCACACAGCCCTAGGATCAAATGCAGCTGCCAGGAGATGGGCTTAACCTGCCAAGCACCAAACAACTTGTTTACCTCAAGATCCATGCCACACTGAAACCTTTGATGTACTTCCCTTTAAATAAAGGATTGGAGCCTTTTTCAGTTGTTCAGTTCCAGTTCCTATAAGGGCTGAAAGACCCACCAGGAGACCTCCTTTTAAATCTAACTTCTGCCTTTGTCTTTTATTCCTTACTGATTATTTTCAGACTCTTTATTTTCCCAGGCGGCTCACACCTCCAACCAGGAATCTGCTATACCAGGTGCTGGTAATCCCCAGGAGTGAATGTTATTTTATATTAATATAAAATGTATATGAAATAAAAACACATAAATGTGTTAGGGTGTGTGTGTTTTGAATATATATATAATTGTTTTAGGTTGTATCCAGATTGCTGTTATAATAAACAATATTGAAATGAATATCCTTATAAAAATCATTTTTGTAAATGATTGTTCTACTAATCAAAATGCCTGAAAAGATACCTTACTGGAAAACAACTGAAGGACACAATCCATTATGCATTACAAATGGTGTTTTATATATATTTTTTCCCCACAATTTTAGGCTACTTTGTAGGAAGCAACATGATATGAGGGTGGTTGTTTCCCAGGCCCACCTATGAGGCTTAAGACTTGGATGCGATAAGCCACAGAACAGGTATGAGGACATTTTCCTGAGAGCATTTATGTAATACTTGTTCTTTAATAGAAGTCTTATTAAATCTAATGAATGATACATTTCTATCAGGCCATGGATACAAATTTGATTTATCCAGCTATATCTTGTTGGAACAGAAGACAGATTCATATTGAATATATGTAAATAACTAGACTTCCACAAAAAATAAGAGTGACTCAGCAAAGGCTTATTGTATAAATTTTGTCTTGGCTTGTTTCTCCCAAAAAAGTAGAGCATGAGACATGGATTATACACTTATCTACCTATATTATGAAGCTTTGCACAATGTTGTATTAGTCTTATTAAGAACAAAGTCTATTGTTCAAACACTAAGCTTTTCCCTTTTTATTATTTAAGTTTCAATTCATAACTTTAATATTATATATTAAATATATTAAATTTAATGTATATATGTATGATGGGGTGTGCCCAGCACCCTGACAGAGCAAGTTCCTGCTCAGGAGGTATAAGCCACCTGGGAAAATAAAGTGTCTGAAACAATCAGTAAGAAATAAGACAGGGGCTGGGGATGTGGCTCAAGCAGTAGTGCGATTGCCTGGCATTCGTGCGGCCCGGGTTCGATCCTCAGCACCACATACCAACAAAGATGTTGTGTCCGCCGAGAACTAAAAAATAAATATTAAAAATTCTCTCTCTCTCTCTCTCTCTCCTATCTCACTCTCTCTTTAAAAAAAGAAAAAAAGAAAGAAGACAAAGCCAAAGATTAGATTTGAAAAGCAGAGTGCCTGATAGGTCTTCCAATTGTGATAGGAATTGGAACTAAACAACTGAAAAAGGCCCCAACTTTTTATTTAAAGGGGAGTATATCAGAGGCAGGGATAAGGTTGCAGTGGGAGGAGTCTTTGTTTTGGTGCTTGCTTCTCCATGTGGCACCTGACTTGGTGTAAACAGGTTGATTGGTGTTTGAGAAGCTAAATCCATCTCTGAGAGAACGTTTGCTCTAGCAAGTTACTCCTCTCCAGAGCTGTGTTTAAACCTGAGTGGTGAGCTAGAACAGGGTGCCAAGGTGAATTGGGCCTTCTCAAACCAGTGGACTATACATGGGAGTTCCCAAGAGCGGGCTTCCCTGCCTAATGGCTTGAAAGTCAGAGTTCAGTTCGCATAAGGCTCATAGATGGCTTCCTGTGTATGTGTATGCATGCTTTTAGGCATCAACATGTAATTAATGAAACTTTTAGAATATTTAAAAGGTATTAACAGTATAAATGACAATGTCTATAGAGAATTATTGTATTAAAAATTTACCTTATTAAATAGACAAAAAATATGTTCAGTATTTTGCCATCATTGGACCTAGTACATTTGGGCCCTAGTATGCTACTTCTCCTCTGGGCCTAGGTCTTGGACCAGGCCTTCAACCTTCCCACACCACATTTTCAATAATTTTATTCTTTTGTCCAGCCCAGTACAGATTGGCAGAGCTGTTCAGGAAAATCAACCCAAGATCAATCTGTTGAGTAATTGGCTGCAAATGCAATATATGGATTCCATTTGGTTTATAAAACCCTGAAGGACATTCTCCTATCCTCTACCCTGTACATAGTTTACAAATCCATGGATCATGATTCCATGTGTTGGCCTTAGTAGTAGACTCACTTGCAGGTCAATGTAGTTAGTATTTCTTTCACAGGAGCTAGCTAGAGTGGAACAAAATGGTGCTCTATTGGAAATGGTGTTTGGAATGATTCTTGTTCACACTGGACATGAGTTATAATTCATACCTCTGGGGTACATACAGTCCATTCTCAATCTGAGTTCAAGTCACATGCATGGGATAACTTAATGGAGTCCTCACTGTTAACAGTTTTGGTTTGCCATACCCAAGGCCAACAGGGCTGAGAGCAGGGTACTTTTCCCCTATGTACTCACCCCTCTACCCAATTTACTGGTCCTGAAATTGACCATTCCATCCCCTCTACAGGCCCTTCACCATATATCAGGTAGTCATCCCAGGTGGCTGCAACCATGTTTTGCAAGAACTTAAGGACTCTACTGAATTGAAGTCTGCTTGGAAATTTTACAAAGTTTATGCATTAATAAATGCAAATATTATTCCATAGTATTTTAGCAGTTTCTGATATTGGAAATTATGTTAAACTGATCTTCTTAGAGAAACACATTTGTGATTGATATGATTTTGTTTGTAAGGTAATAATTTATATTTCATTCATATATTGTAAGTGGAATAAATAAATGTTTTTACATAATTTGTTATGTAGCAAATCAAACAATAGTTTATTATAATAAAATTTAATGAAACACATTTTTATAATTCTGGTATTTTAAATACTTTGTGGAAATGATTATAACTTACTAGCATATTATAACCAATACAGGAAATTAGAAAATTCAAATTAATTTAATATTGTCTTGAAAATAACCCAAACTTTTCACATATTATGCTAACTTTATTTTTGTACTGTGATAAAATCAGGTTGACTTATAAATCACATAATCATATTAATTTGTTCAAGCATTCATGTTAATTAGAAATCTTATAAAAATTTTTGAACCTTAAATTTTACTTAACATTTAAAAGTTATCAATTTTTCTTTTATCCACTAGATTGTTATCAATTTTAGTTTCTTTAATTCTTATATTGTTACCTGGCAACCAATTTGTGTCTGCAACTTGATCATTTCTCTGAGCTAAATCTTTTAAATCTTAAAGAACCAGAACTGTTAACACATTTGGACTTTTTCTCCTTCCCATTTCTGGAATTAGAGTGCTTTTTGTTTTTGTACCTTCACTTTGATTTATGTAAGTGCTATTAGTCTCTATAAATCAATCAGAATAGCAGCTCCAAGAGGCTCTATAATCTTATCCATTAACTTCAAGAACTAAGCAAAGGAATATCAACCCATATGTTCATGAAACATTTCATTCATAGAATAGAAATTTTTTATCAAACCCTCAGAAAGGTAGGAAAATTTGGGGATGGCTGCTTTCTCCACGATGGTATAGGAATCACAGTTCAGGCCCAGAAGACATAGATGAGGAAACTAAGGATAGGATTTTGTATTTAGTGGATGTCATTCCATTATTTTTTCTATTGTTTATCTAATTAGACTGTAGATTCAGCTATTGACTTGGTGTTTATTATAGACTATGTATTTATTATTATACTTTGTTGTTCTTATCAAATATTTTCTTTCCATCTTTGTCTTATTTATGTATTTTCTAGACTTCCCTATTTCTTTTAATAAAAAAGAAAAAAATACCTTTCACTTAGGTTGAAATCGCTGTACAATTAGAAGTGATCTTTCATATTTCATCGATATCACAATTATAATCCAGTCAGCAATATTCATATAATTTTCCCTAAAAACTGATGTTTTCTTCGTGGGCATGGTGGTGCACGCCTGTAATCCCAGTAACTTGGAAGACTGAGGCAGAAGGATCACAAGTTTGAGGCCAGTCTCAGCAAATAAGTGAGGCCCTCTGCAACTTAGTGAGACCCTGTCTCAAAAGAAAAATAAAAATGGCTGGCGTTGTAGTTCAGTGATAAAGAACTTCTAGGTTAAATCTTCAGTACCAAAGTGGAAGAAATCGTTACAGGTTACACTTCAAAACTGCAATATTTTGACCAATAATAGGATCTTATGTGTATAAGCCAGGGGTATAACCTGCCTTTACAAGCTACCACTCGTATTTTCTTCATTACACCTAATTGTGTCAACCTAAGATAAATAAACTTAGAAGGAGGAAAGGCTAATTTGTCTCATGGTTGCAGAGGTTTCAGTCTATAGTCAGTTGGTCCAGTTGCTTTGGGGTCTTTGGAAAGATAGTATGCAATGGCAGGAGCAAATGGTGAAGGATGTTTTTCAACTCATGAGAATGGCCAGGAAGAAGTCAGGATCCCTTCAAAGGTATTCTCCAAGATTTAACTGCCTCCAGAGGTTCCACCACCTCCCCTAAAGTGCCATAGGCTGACATCCAAGGTTTTAACATGTAAACCTATGGGGGAAAATTCAGGTTCAAACTATTTAATTTATCATCAGAGTGGAGGTTTGCATACAGTATTGGCCAACAAATGGTATCATAAACTATAGTGTCACAGCTACACTATATTTCCTTTAAAAAATGAAAGGATATTAGAACTTACAAAAAAGTGCAAGTGCGTAATTGAATTGTGTAAAGTAGATATGTCATATAGGATGAAAGTAGGAATTACCAGCTCAAAAAAATCTATTTTTTAAAAATTTTTTCCATGATCTCGCTAATATTTATATAGTTGATATCATTAGACTTTAACTTTTTGTCTTTTATGCAACATTAAATTCTCAAAAACTATTCTCTGAGTCAATATTGTAATGAACTCATATAACTTCAGATATGATAAAGGATTTTTATTTATTATAGATTTTTTCAGCCTGAAATATTATTATTTGATATTATCAATTTTGATAAATCATTTAAGTCAAAATCATCTAGATATTATATCCTCAATGAAGATGAGATGTCCCTTTAATACCTCGAATACTTTCATAATCAACAAGAATTTGGTGAGTCTCTTTTAGGAAGTGTTAGTAGTGTAGGGCAGACAGAAGAATGAGAAATATTTCTTTGAGACAAACACTAATTGAATAATTAATGCTAATCTTTTTATATTTTTTTATTTTAAAACATATTAATAACTATTTTCTCCAATTTTTAATACTGTTAAATCAGAGAAGTAATTTTTCTTGAGTTTAGAAAAAAGTTAAAAATGTGGGAAAACTTCAAGAAAAGTTTGAAATCCTATTGTTATTAATGGCCATCAATAAAGAAAATGCTTAAACTGTTCTAGTTTAAGCATTTAAACAAATGTTCCACATTGTTTGTCTACCTGGTACAGGATGGGAGATGCTAAGCTAATTTGGGAAAAATGATTTTATAAAATTTTAAAACTATCCTTTTGGATATAAGAAGTTCACCAAATAAGCATGTGTAAAGATTTCATAACACAATATGAAAACAACCAATATTAATGTCTAAAATAGAAAAGTGCTGATGTCACAAAAATAGGACAGCTTTCTCCATAATAGTTGTTATTACTAGCTTTACAACATGTGAAAAAAGAATAAATGTCACAAATGAAACTAGACTCCTTTTTGACCAAGATGAAGTACTACCTCTATAATCTTTTTCTGTTATACACATTCATTTCTGTTTCCTCAAAAAGAAAAAAAAAGGAACTTTATCTGTGACTAGTTGCACTAGGCTAAAACATATATTTCCTATTATAGCCAGATTTTGTTGTTCAACATTGCTACTCATTCAATTCACCTGAATACCTCGATTACACTTTTCAGCACAATTAGTTACTCTACCACAGGAACTTATTTCCAATGACTCAGAAAATGTAGAAATGAGGAAAATTTAATCCATCAGATATTATCAAAAATCACTTCAGAACTATGCTCTAACCATGCATGCATGGAGATAAAATAAACCCAATCAGAGGAGTTTTATAAGAAGAAACAGGTCAGGAAAACTAGAGTAGAATTAACACAAGGAATGGTTCATAACAACTAATAGGCTCCCTCTTGTTAGAAGTGAGGTACAAATTTGCAGCAGAACAAAAAATTAAGAATGATAATGAGATGACTGAGCTAATTGTCTAATTGTCCAGATCTTGCTGATTTTTGTAGCAACAATATCTGCTTTCCTAGAAAACTTGTTAGAGACTCTAGCACCTTCACAGGCAAAATAAAATTTAAATCTGCATCTTAACAAATGTTCCATGTTGTTTGTCTGCCTGGTACAGGATGGAAGATGTTAAGCTAGATCAGATGTTCCTACGTTGTCTACCTTCCTTGAGTCACCAGGCTATGAATGGTTTAAAAGCCCTTTTTGATAATGTCAACCCAACTAGTAAGATATTTTTAAAAACAGATTAAAACTAAAAACAGGACAATATTTGTTTTTATTATGCAGTAACTAAGTCCTGTGATCTGATGCAGGGGAACAATAGTTTATTAGCTGAATGGGAAAATTTGTGTAAAAAATGACCCATACTTAAACCTGAACTATTTAATTAAAATATTAAATAATAAACTTAGGTGCTTTTGAATAATCTTTTGATTAGAGTTAAGATCTTTCAATTGAATATGGGTCTGTTGATAAGAGATTTTTTAAGATTGATTTTCATATTTTAAACATATCCAAAATGTGTCTTTTCTGACAATCTTATTTTCTTCAAGTAGAGAGAAAGAGCGTGTTTATTTCAATGAATCAAAGTGTTTGTAAAAAAATGTTATTTATTTTTTAATTAAAAAAATCTTTAATAATATTTTGTTCATATGTGATTTAATTATAAAATTTTCAATAAAAAACACTATTCAGAACAAATAAATCTCCATGCTTCTACTTTGGATAGTTTTCAATTAAATTATGTAATTAAAAATCACTATAATGATGAGATTGTAGAAAACACACCTTACTCCTGGTAATAAATAATTCATGGTTAACTTGCAGTAATACATGCATGAATACACATGAGGACAGTCTTGAAGCCATGATTATAGTGAGGGTTGCAGGACCATTTCCTCAAAAGAAAATGCTGAGACAGAGGTAAGCAGGAGGAGGGGTCACTGGGGACTGTTCTTAGGATCCACACTTTTAGAGGGAAATAGGAACAAGGAAGTAGGATAGGGCACATGGAGAGTCTGAGCTTTGATGCAACCTCAAGAAAAGCCATAACCAACCCTCAAGAAGCCCTGGCACCGGGATGGTCCTTGTGAATTGCACAGAGTTGGGAAAGAGAAAATTTAATTTTTATATAACCCCTATTGGCCACTCTTTGGATACAAGCAGAGCCAGGAAAGTGGCTTTTTATAATCAAGGTCTTCACGAAGACAGTAACGTACTACATACATAATACTTGAAAGAGCAGTCATTAATTTCTGGAGAGGAAATCTGTATGGAATATCACAATATCCACTACAATAGGAATGGTCAATAGTCAATGTAATAAAACCCACAGTTAAATCGTCCCTATAAATAAAAACCTTGCTCACAAAATCTAGGAAATCCATTAGGTTGAAATAGTGAAGAGATATTTTACTGTAATTATAATAAGAAATAAAATAAAATTTAAAGTCAAGTACAAGCATAGTATATTTTGGCACTCAAAATTAATTGAAAGAGTATTTTACACGATATAGTTATTTACAGTAAGATTTGTTTTCTATGCTTTGAAAATCCATTTTTTCAGAGACCATTATATCTCACTGAAGCAGAGTTTTGTCACTAAAATATAACCCAAATCTTTAAATTTGCTCCTCATTTCTTTTACATAGGCTGATATCAAAGCATTACTTTGTTAAACCTTAAGACAGACTATTTGGTGTACAGAAGTGCATACATTAATCAGAAAAAAAAACCTGCCAGCTTAAAGATTTTAATTACTACAAATTTAAAATTTGAGCATTTTTAAGTACTATTATCTAAGTGTATGTTCTTATTATCAATGTCCAAGATGCCCTGATCAGTTTCCTTACAACTGTTGTTAATAATAAAATAAAAAAGAGAAAAAAAGAAAATTCAGTGAAAAACATATTTATTATAGTAAATAGCCCTGTGTCAAAATCCACCCTCTTTAAAATGTCACTGTAATGTTCTCACACAGTTTTACTATAGATATTGCTTTAATAGCACTGCAAACATGTTAGGAAAGAGCACTTTTATATCTTTATAAATGTAATGAGTCTCCATAGATTCCTCAGAGCCTATATAAGGGGTAAATAAACATCCCCAGTGTGTGTGTAAGTTTCCCAGAGACAAACTCTAGTGACAGTTTTCCTAAAAATTACTGTTTTTCTTGAGGTAAATAATTTGAAGGCTTTAAGACCCCATGAAACATCAATTGCTTTCCTTTTTTCCCCTGGGCTAGTTAAACAAACATGTAATCAATACCAAGTAATATAAGCACTTATCACAATGTGAGGTAGAGACAAATCAGGAAAGATCTTATCCTAGAGCTCTTAAACATTTTAATCTATGTGAAAAGATACAACTGTGAGATGCTTCCCTCTGAAACTTAGGCAAGAAGGTCTTTAGCAGCTGAAGTAGAAAATAGTTGAAATTTAGCAGACCTCAGAATAGCATGTTCTTCTTTGTTAAGCAGTTTTTTATCCTCCAACTTTATTGATATATGATTATCAAATAAAATTGCATAAATTTAAAGTATATAAAGTGATTATTTGAGATACATATACACTGTGAAATTATTACCATAATCAAACTAATTAACAAACCCATTATCTCATAGTGTTTACCTTTTTTGTAGGTGATTAGAATACTTTAGGTGTACTCTTGGGCTGGAGATGTAGTTCAATAGTAGTGCACTTGCCTAGCAGAGATAAGGCCCTGGATTTGATATCCAGTATCATCACAAAACAAACAACCAACAACCAAAAATTTCACTTAGAAAATTTCAGTGTACAGTACATTATTATTAACAAGTCACCATGTTGTGCAGTAGATCTTCAGGATTTATAACACTTAGGCTGATTCCATATCTTGGTTGTTGAGAATAGGGCTGCAATAAACATGAGTATGCTTGGTCCATGTTTTGTAGGCTGACTTGATGGGACTTCATTCTTCTTTAATCCAGTGCAGTGACTGGATAGTATAGTATCTCTATTTTTAGTTTTTCAGTTTTTTTTAGAAACCTCCATATTGTTTTCCATAGTTTATACACTTTGACCCACATTTCCCCATTATGCCCTCTCCCAAAGCCATGTTCACCAACATTCTGCTCCATTCCTGTGAGTTTAGATTCCACATCTAATGGGACCATGTGGTACTTGTCTTTCTATATCTGTTTAATTTCACTTAACATAATGCCCTCCAAGTTCATCCATGTTGTCAAAAATTATGAGTTTTTTTTGAGCATTCATACAGATGTAAATATTATCCTATAAAGGAGACCAACTTTCTGGTTTTCCCAGAGCTGAATAGGTTTCTGGGCTATAATAGTTTTAATGATAAAGCTGGAAAAGTGCTAAGTGATGCAGGATAAAACTCATTTCAGCTAGGCTTCAATATCATATTAACTACAATGTGGTCTTGAGAGAGAGATTTTTATTCTTCTAATTACTAACTCATATTAATAAAAAATGGATATTACTATGGCATTTTTATACATGCACATATTGAGCTCTGATCATGAACACCTTCGTCTCTCCTCACTGATTTCAACACTTCACTAGCCTTTGTCATTTCCTAAGAGTCCCCTTCAACTTTCATTTCTTCATTTTCTGGTTGGGTTTTGTTTTGTTTGTTTTTGATTTTGTTTTGAGAGAAAACATGTGACACTTAAATTTCTGTATCTGACTTACATGGTTAAAATGATTCAGAAAATGATGGGACTTCAGTCTTTTTTAAATAATATATATTGCATATATATATTGGAGGCACTTAGGCTGATTCCATATCTTGGTTGTTGAGAATAGGTCTGCAATAAACATGAGTATGCATAGGTCCATGTTTTGTAAGCTGACTTCATTTTCCCAGGAGTACAGTGACTAGATAGTTTAGTATCTCTATTTTTAGTTTCTCAGTTTTTCTTAGAAACCTCCATATTGTTTTCCATAGTGGACATACTAATTTACACTCCCACAAATGGTGAATAAGGGTTCCTTTTTGACTACATTCTCACTAGCATTTTTTTTTAATCAAAACTATTCTAAATGGGGTGAGACGGAATATTGATGTAGTTTTAATTTGCATTTCCCTAATGGCTAAAGATATTGAGCATTTTTATATGTTTATTGGCTCATATGTTTATATGTACCTGGCTCTTTTGTGAAGGATCTATTCATATTATTTGCCCATTTATTGATTGGATTATTTTGTTGTTGTTGAGGATTTTTGTTTCTTTATATATTGTGAATATTAAGCCCCTGGCAGACAAATAGATGACAAAGACATTCTTCACTCTATAGTTTGTCATTTCATTTTGTTTATTGCTGCCTTTGCTGTGCAGAAAGAAGCTCTTTAGTTGGATGCAACCTCATCACTTTTTGTTTCCTGGGCTACCAGAGTTCCAACCAGTAAATCATTGCTTATATCAATATCTAGAAGAGTTTCTCTAAATTTTCTTATACTAGTTTATAATCTAACATTAAGGTCTTTGATCCATTTTGAGATTATTTTTGGACAAGATGAGAGATGGGATTAGTTTCAATCTTCTGCAAGTAGACATCCAGTTTTGTCAGCACCATTTGTTGCAGAGGCTGTTCTTTCTCCAATGTATGTTTTTGGCACCTTAGTTGAGAATCACTTGGCTGAAGATGTATGCATTTATATCTAGGGGTCTTCTATTCTCTTCCATTGATCTTCAGGTCTATCATGCTAATATGATGCTATGCATGTTACTATGGCTCCGTGGTATAATTTGAAGTCAGGTATTGTGGTGTCTCCAGCATTGTTCTTTTTAATGAGTACTACTCTGGTTTGGGGGTTAACTTTGTGCTTCCATATAAATTTTAAGATTTATTTCTATAATTCTGTGAAGAATATCATCAATATTTTGATAAGGGATTGCACTGAATCTGTAGATGGATTTGGGTAGCATGATCATTTTAACAATATTTCTTCTTCCATTCTGTGAACATGGATGGTCTTTCCACCTTCTAGCATCTATTTAATTTCCTTCTTTTATGTTTAATTTTTATTGTAGACATCTTCTGAATTCTTGGTTAGGTTTATTACTAGAGTTTTTGTTTTGTTTTGTTTTGTTTTGTTTGCCTGGTTACTGTGAAAGGGATTGCTCTCCTGATTTCTTTTTTCATTTCATTTCTTTTTCATTCATCATTGGGGTATGGAAAATGTACTAACTGTTGTAGTTGATTTTGTATCAACTTCTACTTTGCTGAGTTTGTCAGTTCTAAAAGCCTTTTGATGGAATCTTCAGGTTTTTCTATATATAAAATCATATCACCCGCAAACAGGAATATTTGGACTTTCTTCCTTTCTACTAGTACAACTTTTATTTCTACTTCTTCACAAATTTCTCTAGCTAGAATTTATATTACTATTTTGAATAAGACTATGTTATTTACTCATCTTATTTACTAAACTTTATTTACTCAAAGATTTTATCATGAAGAGATGTTAAATTTTATCAAAGACTTTTCCTACATCTGTTGAGATGATCATGTGAATTTTTATCCTTGACTCTATTTATGTGCTATTTTACATTTATTGATTTGCATATGTTGAACCAAGCTTGAATCCCTGGAATGAAACCAACTTGATCATAGAGCATTACCATTTTAATGTGCTGTTGAGTTTTATTTGAAAGTATTTTGAATTTTAATGAGGATTTTTGCATCTGCGCTCATGGGGTATGCTGTTCTGGAGTTTTTATGTTGTGTCCTTGTTGAGTTTTGGTAACCAGATTATATTGACTTTGTAAAATGAGTTTGGAAGGGTTTCTTCCATTCATATTTTGTAGAATAGGTTTGAGAAGTATTTGTTAGCTGTTCTTTAAATGCCTGATAAAGCTTAGTGGTGGATAACTTGCATGGCATACATGAGGTCTCCACTTCAATCTCTAGCACTTCTAATAAAAGAACAGAAAGAAAAAAGACTCATAAAATTCAGCAGTAAATATATCTTGTCTAGGGCTATTCTTTTTACTTATGTTTGAGCTATTTTGCTTATATTTTCTTGGTTGAATTTTAGTATGTCATATGTGCTCAGAATTTTTCCATTTCTTCTAGATTTTTTAACTTATTGGCATATAGTTTTAAAATATACTCCCTAGAGATCTTGAATTTTAGTGATTATCTGTCATAATGTCTCCTTTTCATCTCTAATTTTATTTATTTGGGTCTTCTATCTCTCTCTTTTGGTTAATTTAGCTAAGGTTCATCAATTTAATTTACCATTTCAAAGAAGCAACTCAGTTTCATTGATCCCTTGTGTTGTTCTTTTATTCTCTGTTGTATTTATTTTCTTCACTGGTCTTAATTATTTATTTATTTATACTGATTTGGGGGTTGGTTTGCTCTTGTTTCTCTAAGATTTAGAGATGCATCATTAGGTTATTTATTTGAAATCTCTATTTTTTGATGTAGGAACTCATTTCAATAAAAGTTCCTCAGTGCTGCTTTTGATATATTCTACAAATTTGGTTATGTTGTATTTCCACTTATGTTTCATTCAAGGAATTTTTAAATTTCCTCTCTGACTTTTTCAATGACCCACTGTTGGTTCAATATTTTATATTTTAAATTTTTATATTAAATTTAAAATACTTATATTTTAAATTTCCTCTCTGACTTTTTCAATTCCCACTGTTGGTAATGTGTTATTCAATATCCATGTTTGTACAATTCTTGCAGTTCCCATTGCTGTTGATTTCTAATTTTATTCTATTGCAACCTGACAATATGTGAGAAATTATTTCATTTAAAAAATATGTAAAGATTTGTTTTGTTCTGTTTTGGAAAAAGTTTCAGTGCTGATGAAGAGTATATGTGTCCTGCCATTATTAGATGTGATATTCTATAGATCTATGTAGGTTACATCCATTTGATTTATAGTGTAATTTAAATCTGTTGTTTCTTTGTTGATTTGGGAGTCGGATTCTGGATGATCTATTGATGAAAGTAGGGGTATTGAAATCTCCCACTATATTGGCTCCTCTCTCTCCCTTTATCTCCAATAGACTTTGCTGACATTTGATACACATATAATTTTTATAACTTCTTGATGTATTTGTCCCCTTGATCACTATTTAATGATATCCTTTTCCCCTTCTGATTTTGGTCATAAATTTTTTTTCCTGGATATAACTATTGCTAACCCTGCTTGCTTTGTGATTCTATTTGATTGGATTATCTTTTCCTGCATTTCATTATCAGTCTGTTTTTGTCTTTTCAGGTGAGATGGGTTTCTTGTATGCAGCACATTGTTTGATCTTGGTTTTAAATCCATTCATGTATCTGTGAATTTTAATTGAAGATTTTAGACCATTTGCTTATATAATTATTACTGAAAGCTATGTGATTGGTCCTAGTTTTTCTTCTGGTTGCTTTGAATATTCTATGTTCATTTCTTCATCTTTTATTCACTCTAGAAATGTGATGGTTTAGCATATTAATAACATTTGATTATTTCCTTTTTTTTTTTTCATTTGTGTATCTACTGTTCCAAAGGGACTTTTTCTTTCCTATTCTCTCATGATTGTGCTTATTTTTCTTCCTTCTCTGGATATAGAGAATTACTTCAAGTGTCTACTAGAGTTCAGGGGCAACTCTGTTAGGACTGGAACTGGGCTTACTTCCTCTCAGCTGAGTCTGACCCCAGGGTGCATAAGGCCCTGGACTTGCTCCCCAGCACTGGGGAAAAAAGTGAAAGGGAGAGAGATTAAATAAATAAAAATAGATAAATAAAAACAGAAGAATGAAAAGGAATAACAAAATATAGAAATTCATTGATCCCTTGTGTTGTTCTTTTGGGTGTGTACACAAATAAAAAGGGTAAAAGGAAAAAATGGGAAAGAAATCAAATTTTAAAATGTTTAAAACAATAAAGAAAAATAAAGTAATGAATAATAATAAAAGATTAAAAGAGAAAGTCACTCATAGCTAAGGTGCTCAAAATCATAAGCAAGTAATCTGATCACAGGATTTATTGATGTGATTTTCTCTTTGGGTCTTCTAAGAGAGTTGGTCACAGTTGAAACTTGTTGAACTTCTTCTCAGTTCTTGCCAAATTATCAAGGTTGGAATCCATGATCTTATTTTTTAAGGTTGAATAATATTCTATGATTAAGCTATAAAGGGTGATTTCTAGGCTGTTTTAAATAAGAAAATCAATGAAAAGTTATTTTCAACAGACCAATGTTCATTGAAAAGATCTTAATTTTAATAAAAGTATGTGTTTGTACAGATCTCCAAAAGTAGTGTGTGTTCTTATAAATATATCATAAGTATGTGTATATGTAGTATATGTATGCATATATATATGTGTGTGTGTGTGTGTGTGTATGTATATGTGTGTGTGTATGTGTGTGTGTGTCTCAGATTGGAGATTATATATGAGATGTCTTTTAGAACTCATAAATGATAGAGGCCCTTTCTTTGAATTAAGGAGCTTAAATTCATAACTTAATTATCTTAGTTTCCATTCCTCACTTGTCTTTACTAGGGGTAGACTTCATATTGCTTTTATACAATTAATTTCTCTGTGTCTTATGTTTTCATGTTTATGGTTTATATAAATATAATTAAAATATTTAATTGCAATTGTAGAATACACCTGAGCTGTGTCAGTTCATTGTTGACTGACAACTTAGTTTGCTTCCATTTCTTGGGTATTATGATTAATGTTTGGAATGAACATAGAATCACAAGTGTCTCTTTAAAACAATGATTTCATTTCCTGTGGCTATTTACCCCAGAAGTGAAATTGATGGATCATATAATGGTTCTATTTTTACTTTTTTAAGGAACATTAATACTGTTTTCATTCACATCATAATTCTACATTTCAGTTACAAATCAGGGTATTTCTCTTTAAAAAGGATGATTACTTCTGAATACCTCTTGCTCCCAAGTGAATTAATGGTAAGGGAACACTGTGCACATGATAATCCTAAATTAGCTCAGGTGTATTCTACATTTGCAATTAAATATTTTAATTATATTTATACAAACCATAAACATGAAAACATAAGACACAGAGAAATTAATTGTATAAAAGCAATATGAAGTCTACCCCTAGTAAAGACAAGTGAGGAATGGAAACTAAGATAATTAAGTTATGAATTTAAGCTCCTTAATTCAAAGAAAGGGCCTCTGTTATTTATGAGTTCTAAAAGACATCTCATTTTTTTAAAATCATGCCTAATTCAATATATAAAATCGCATTGAATCTATGCATTTGGGATAATTTATATAGCGCTGAGTTTCATTCATTTTATGATTTTGACTATGGGGCCATAAACATGAATATGTGGTGACATTATTTCCTGTTCTTTGAAGTTAGGATTAAATAGCAAAAACAAGCACTTATTTGCCTCATTCTCATTTGTATTAAATTGTAAGTTCTCCAAATATTAAGAATTATACTAGTTGTATATTGATTCAAGGTACAAAGTACAAATTCTAAATGAAGATCAATGAATCACTTTGGATGTAATAGTGCAATAAAAGAATTTTAAACTGGGAATCAGAAAAATTATTTCAAGGATTGACATTCTGATCCCAACTATAAAGCAACTGTACTTCCATTATTAATTATTCCAGTGGATACTATCACATATCTTTAGTTTTATTTTTTTTAAAAAAATTCCATCTTCTTCTTATTCAGCTACCATTAATTTCAATCTGTTTTCCATTGAAATTTTTTCAGTATCTTTTGGTCTTATATTTTGGATAAGTGTTCTCCAAAGGCCCATGTTAGGATCCTGAGCCCCAGCCAATGATACTAATGAGGTCATGAAAAGTTTGGAGCTGGGAACTAGTGGAAGGAAGCTAGGTCATTGCAGGCATGCCTTTGAAAAGGATGTTGGGACCCTTGTCTCCTTCCCCTCTTTTCTTCCTGGCTGCCATGAAGACAAGGCCTCCTCTGTCACATAATCCCATCACAATGTCCTACCTCACCACAGGCCTCAAGCAACAGGCCAATCAACCACCAACTAAAACCTTCAAAACTGTTAAGCTGAAATAAACCTTTCCTTCTTCTCACTTGATTACCTCAGGTATTTGTCACAGTGGAAAATGAACACATTTAGTGCAATCTATTTTCTTTTGTACTACAAACATAGCATCGGCAGTTAGAACTACTTTAATCCTCTGTCTTTTCTGCACATCTGTTAATTTCTCCCTACCCAAAATACAAATACAAATGTATCAAGACCTTGCGTGTATATTTAAAATACTACAATGCAAACAGCATTTTTTTTTGCCTTTCCAGGCACATCATACATGTCTCTTACTTCCTTCTTTCCAATCAGACATACATTGTTATATCCATCAAATTTCTTCCACCCACAGAGCTCTCAATGCTAACCCTTGTACCACACAATCTTTTGATGACTTCCTTAAAACCTTTACACTCAGTTTTGTAAATAGCTTCTACAATCATCCAATCTAAATATTCCATCTTTTTCTTGCCAATGTTCTAAAAGATACATTCACCATCAAGTCACTAGGCACCTAGGAAATTGCTTGTCCATAGTTGGCACTCATTAAATAGGTGTGTATTGACATTTAATATAAATAATAAACTAAGTGTCTCCTCAATTTTGTCACAAGATCCTCTGTGACAGGGACTTAAGGCTTGAAACTTACAAGTCTTTTTTTCTTGATTTAATCTTTTAAGTTCCTAACATCAAAAAAAATTATTTGGTTGGTTGATAGATAATGCAGTCAAATAATTTCTAAGAACAATAACATTATCAGATGAAAATAACAGTGTGTTCAATTCCTCAAAACTTTCAAACACTTTGAAAATATCAATGCAAGCTAAAGTCACTAGCACAATTCAATGTTTTTTTATTTTAATAACCATGAGGATTCTAATGAAATAAGAAAAAAAACAGAAAATATTTTAGTAAGTCTGACAGTTTTTTCCCATCAGACTTACTTGATAAAAATTACAACAAATTTTATTTTAAAAATGTAGATGATTCATATTTATCTTTTTGTAATCTCTTTAATTTTTTTCTGTGTCCTCTAAGGGCAAGATTCTAAGGTTACAATGCATCTATTTTTTCATGTTTTATCCCTTGAATTATATAATTTTTTCTTCTCTTTCAAAATGACTATGATTTAAATAAAAATATTATTTTAAGAGCCCCAAGATTATACCCAAATTAACTACAAGCACATTCTCTTTTGAAGGTTTATTTGACTTTCTATATAAATTTTTGGAGAGCACCTATATCCTTTAGTGTAAAGTTTTCTGCTTTTATTTGTATACATCCTTGAGAAAAAAAAAATTAGTTGCTACTTTTTGACTGCTTGAATCATATTAGGAATATAATAGGGGTTGCTTGAACAGACTATTCTATTATATTTTATTCCTCTAACAATGCCAAGGCTCTGGGAGAAATCGTGGAAAATGGAATAAGTGGGCAAATGGGAACTGCCTGTGAATTTTTCCTTAATTTCCATGTTGCTGCTAATCCAGCAGGTACAAGTGATAAGGGCACACTCTTAGACCAGGTCCTCTATCACTTCACAGAGGAAGAGCTAATGGCGAGAGTGACAACATTAGAGTAGGACAGGGGATGTAATCACTCTAGGTACAGGCAGGACTGAGCTCTTTCCTCCTGAGGAATTTCAGTAACAGTAGTTGCTTTGTGCAACATATTGCATCTGTACTCAACTTAGAGATACAGTTAAGAGTCTAGTTCATTCATCACAGACTCTCTTGATGAGGACATTTTTTTTTTTTTTTTTAATCTCAGTGACAGGGAGAATTGACTTTCCTAGGTGAGTGGCTTGTTTTTGTCTTAATGACTGTAAGCTTTGAAACTGATTTGCTTTCTCTCTTGGTTGTTTGCATATTTAGAGCTAAGTTTGCTGTGCACCTGGAGCAAATGGGAAAAAAAAAAAGGATCACATGTCACTGAGTTTGTGAATTAATGCTACACACGTTTTCACCCAATCTGAAACCCTTTTCCCTATGCGCTGCATCACTAATTTTCCCGGTATACTAGACATATCTTTAGCTTCAGGTGTCTTTAGCCACCTTTTCATCCCAATCAGTTTATAACCACTAAGGACATAGTTGGTTTACTGATACTTAGCAATATCTGGGGCATCTCATCAAACAAAGGATAAACAGAGTTCTGTAAGAGTGAAAAGAAGGATACAGTGCAAGAGAAATTTAAATGAGGTAGGGTTTTTGTAGACATAAAAGCAGAACTGTGTGGAAATGTATATGGGCAGCAAAGTAGATTCTTTATCCTGTTTTGTAGGAAAGGCCAAAGTCAAGACAAGGGTAGAGCACAGTTTTCAGAAACTGTGAAACCCATATTTGAAGCCGTAGAACTATGTCAGATATTGTTTTCCGACTTAAGAGTGACTTAGATACTCCAGGGAAGAATGAGATGTTTACTTGCTCACCTGTTTGAAGAAGGTAGCTATAGCACTTCTGGCCTGGAAAAGCATCATTTGCTGTTAAATTATCTGTTACTTACATCTGTGTCTGTTTTTCTAGCCTGACCAATGTTTGGGTTGATTTTTACTTTCTTAATCCACATTACTTTTTAGTTTACCATGTGTTTAAACATACCAATATGTGAATTATGAATAGATAATTAATGAAATGCTATGTTTCAAAAGATGTCAAAATATAAAACTAAAAAAGTTAAAATTTCAGAATAGAATTATGTTTTTGCTACATGCATTTTTTTAAACAAATAGTGATTATTTATCCAACAATTTTTCAATTGACTTAACACATACTCCCTCGTGTCATGTTTTTGGTCTCTCTCCTTGCACTGTATCATGTATCACTGATTTCATATAACAGAATTTTGAGGCTTTTTTGTGGCATTCATTTCTACATGAAGAAAATGCCTTCCATTTTGAAGTTAGTCCAAATCATACATTGGCTCAATGTTTCTTCCTTATGCAATTCATTATTTTATGTCCTCCAAAATTAAAATATTAAGAGAAAAACTAAAAAACCTTTTTCTTCATACAATTACTTTAGGAACTTCAACTAGTTTTATCACTTCACACCCTCTCTCTCTTTTTCACACACACGCAAATACACACACACACACACACACACACACACACACACACACACCTGTCAGGGCAGGACACAGAAGGGGACGAGGAGGTATTTTAATTGTGCTATATGTAGAAAAGCAATGAAAATTATAAAATTCGGTCATTGAACTGAATTTAATTATAATAACTTTTCCTCATAGGCAGTATCAGTCTTAAAGAGTGTATGGTCCCAGAAACCTGCAGGTTTGTAATAAAGGCAATGCCATGTATATATGTCAACCCTTAGGAGGCCTAAAATCTAGAAGTGCATTGGAATAGTGAGCTTTGGTGGTCATGACATGACCAAAACATTCTTTTGTGGTTTTCAGGTTAACAATAAGTATGAAGCACTCCACTGGCTTCTCTGAATTTTAGCATGAAAATTAGTAACTTCCCTTTAGATGCCAATGTTTTAAGGAGTCAAGTAATGTGGGAAACCCTCACTCTCTTTCTTCTTGAAGTCCCAAACAGTAGTTGTTTTAGGAGGATGAACTCAACAAGGTCAGGAGGAAGTTAGTCCTAGAGATCACCCCAGGACCTGAATGAAGACTACTACTGGGCTTCAAAGCCTGGCTTCATCAATACCTATGACTTTTATTTTTTTAAACTCCAATATAAGATATTAAACATTGGAATTCCTCTACTTATAAAATAGAGATGATAGTATTGTTGTAAGTAATTAAATAAGAGCAAATATACCAGAATTTTAGTATAGTGCTTATAACATAGTAATGCTGTCATTGTGTGTGTTATTTTCAAAACACAGATGAATCAAAAGTTCCCTCCACTAACCACATTTCAATGATAAAAAAGTTTATTTTTAATTTAAATAAAAAATTTCATCCTAGTTGAATTAAATAAAGTTTATCTCAACTTTAACAGTACAAATAAAAATATGATTATTCATGTCATTCATTCCACAATGACTTATGACCTATATAAGCTAGGCAGGTGTACTGTTATACTGTGCATTTAAAAAATAAAATTTTCAAAGTATCTGCCTTTAAGGAGATCATGGAACTATGTGAAGGTAAGTAGGTTGTAACATGTGCCCTAATGTAGGACAGCACCATTCATAATGGGTGTGGCAATTATGTATAATACAACACTCAAGACATAAAAACAGGCTTTAATGAAAGGATGCTATTTTACACAGTATTAAATAATGAATAAAAACATTTTTAAGTGAGAAGAACTTATGCAATTTAATTCAACAAATATACATTTGGCATTTTCTATATTCTGGTAAGAAATGATATTAACATTTGAACAACTGTGGGTAATATAAATCCCAATAAACTGTGATAAAAATACAGATAAAAATTACTTTTGATTTAAAAAATGAAAAAAGCAAATCATAAAAATATTTTCTAAAACTGGGTGGGCTCTTATATATCCTTAGAATAAGAAGTCTTTCCATCACTAATTCAAAATTCATGTTAGAGAAAATTTAAGAATTCAACTGCATAAAAACATTTTAGTATGTCTATATGGGGGAAAACCAGAATCAATAAATAATAGTTAAGCTGGGAAAACCAGTTGCTAATCATAATATAGATAAAGAGTTCACATCCTTAAATTTTCTGTAGTTCCTAAGAAATCAAGACTGGTGTCCTAATACAAAGAAGACTCACAAAAAAGAAAGCACAATTTTCATTAAACAATGGCAAAATGCTTATTCACTATCGTAAGAAAAATATGCAAATAAGAATACATAATGGTAGCATTTTTCATGTATTCAGACTGGCCTGGCAAAATTCAGAAGTTATATAATACCTGATGTTTAGTGTAAATCTATACAATTTTCCTGGAGGACAACTGGACAAACTAAATATATATGCCCTTCATCCAACAATTTCATTTCTTAGAATTTATTCTACAGATGCCTTCCATGGTGCAAAGCGATCTTTGTAAATGTACTCATTGTAGCATTGCTTCTAATAGCAAAAGTCTGTAAACAATTTAGAAGACCATCAATGGGGCACTACTTAATAATAAAATAATAGCATAGCTTTGCAATGGGCTGTTATGTAGCTGTAAATTTTTAAAAGGAAAGGGATCCCTATATTACATTATGTCAAATGCTCCAAGATATATTAAGGAAAAAGTAAAGATGCAGAACAGTTTTGGTAAGATGTTACACATGTGAGGCAAATTAAAAAATAAAATAAAACTATGCATTTATATATGCATAAAACAAGTTTATAAAGATGTATACACAACCATAAAAAATGTTTTCCATGCTAGTGGGTAAGGAAAACTGAATAAACAAAGTGGTTAAATATTGGGCTTCCTACTATAGACTTTGATTTTTTCTATCCCTCATCCATGTAAATACATACTTTCAAAAATAAAAACAAATCAATTATGTATACTTTAAAGGAAACCTAATATATTCTCTTTAGTGAGAAAATGTCAACATTTCTGACTACTAATTGTCAACCATTTTGCTAGGAGTGTGTGTATTGTATTATATAATACATATTATATATAATTTATGTTATATATCATTTAAATGTTAATAAAAACTTCATAAGATAGGTAATGCCCTTGATTTATCAAATGACAAACATTCACAGAGATTAAGATGTCTAGTCTTATCCAACTAATAATAGAAATACCTAACCCTTATATAAATCTATCTAGTATCAGGTACTGTTCTGAGCATTCAACATATATTAATTTCATCCTCAATTCCACAAGGTATCTACTAATACTTTTCCCATTCTACCCAGAGGAAACAAAGGCACAGTAAGGGTAATTAATGTACCCAAATCTCGAACTGTAATAATGGCAAATTAAGTGCTGAAACCTTGGGAATCCAGCTTTACCATTCATTTTTGTAAACACTTTGTTATTACCTTGCTACTTCTCCCAACATATCCCATTGTTTTCCTTATGTATTAAAATGTGAACACTGAAATTTTACCTTCATTTACATACATTTTTTTTTTAAAACTGAACTCAGGTTGAGCTATGTGGACACAGTAGTATTAAGCTGTTCACAATAAACAGGGACAACTTCTTTTTAAATTAACAGTGATTTTTTTTTTAATGCAGTGCTCTCTGAGCTGGTAAAGAACTGGACTGGACATTAAAGGGCCTTAGTCTCTGTCCCTGATTGCTCAAATGGAAATGAGCTCTTGGGTCTGTCACTGCTTGACATTCCATAGTTCTATAATTCTGCAAGAGCAGCCACTATCCCTGAAAGCTGACACCACAGTAGAACCTTCCTTTGATGGCACATTTTTTTTAGAATGTCCCCTAAAAGCCCTACTAAGTCTAGAGCACCTTTAGAAAAGCAAGTCCCAGAAGGCATGAGGTCACAGGACTACCTGTTTCCTTAAAGTGCTAAACAGCAAATTTTTACTCCACTCTCCAGAGTGATTTCTAAGGGACTGGAATAGTGTGAAAGGTCAAAGCTGAGCCAGCCAGCAGGGAAGGACTGAGCCATAACTTTGTGTCCAGGTGGGAGAGAAAACTGTGAATTAGTTCCTCTGAGCTCTGCATTTTGTACTCTGCCAAATGACCTTACTGGAAAAAGACATAGGCCACTGAAGACCTCAGGCTTAGAGTATTAAACCTCTTGCAAATTTCAATTCATAGTATAAAAACACTCTAATTTTACATTTAGAACAGCAATGGAAACTTACAATAGTTTGGATGTTTGCAATCATTTATCTTTAAAAATATATTTATAAACCATGCAATCCAGGGTTTAATGTCATTACAGAGTCTAATTAAATCCCCAGATCTAAGATTTAAATGTTTGCTCCAGCCAGCTGCCAACTTATAACTGACATGTATAGAGACAAGAGTTTAAAATGGGATTGCATGGTCACAGCCAAAGTTTAATGCCTGCTGCCGAGCAGGATGCAAGATCTTGAATACTGCCATCTCAGCAGACCATAGCTTAACTGCCAAAGACTGACAAAAAGACTGATTTTCTTTAAAGCAGTTAAATGTTTTAGAGGATTGCAATGGATTGAATTTGTAAAATATCTACAGCACCTTTTCATGCAAATTATACAGCTTTACTGGAGAACTTCAGTTTGAATACACTGCAGAAGACCCACTGTATATGTATAAAGCATTTCAGAATTTACTCCAAAGGATACTTGCAAGGAATTTTTGGAAGCTTGTGAATATGTAACTACCTTTTAAAAATATAAAATCATCATTTACCTCGAATGTGATCCTTAAGTCAAGTAAACAAGTGACCTTGTTTTGTATGTTTTGAAGTCTCAGATGACAGGAGTTGACGGTGAAAAAAGTTGCTTTGGCAGCATTTCAAACATAATTTTAGGAATTAAACTTAGCTTTTGTAGTCATCAATAGTTAAACTATGCATAAAAACACAAACTAGAACAATTATTTCAGTCCTTAGAGCAAACAGGATACTAGCTGTGAGAACTTTTATGAACAGGAAAGGAAAAGGGAGGGGCGAATATGAGAAAACATATCCAATATAATCTGTTCAAATCCTGATTTTAATATTTGTGTGAACTTAGGAAAATATTTGGGTCTTATCTGAAATATTTGTTAAATCTGCAAGCTCTGCCAGGTAAGTTAGACATGAAAGCAATATGCCTAGAGTCTGGAACACACATGACAACTGACAGACGATGGTTGAATCCTGGATCTTGATATGTTTGTCTTGTACTCGTCACATTACCTTCCCACAGCATTAGTAGAAGGTAGGTTTCCTTTTCACAGGTAATCACAAGTGACTTTCCAAGTTTTAAATGAAAGAATGCTTGACACAAATCCACAGGAATGATAACATTTGTATTAAAATAAGATGTCCAGTAGGTACCACTTCTATATCTGGCGACCAACAGAATATCAATATTTGTATTTCAATAAATTAGTCTCCTGCTTGACCCTTTTGCACTTCTGATAGATAGGTTTGTCCACATTTCTATAATGTGGACTAAACATTTTTTAATCTTTAAGTATTTAGAGATTTTCTGTCTTTGCTTTCCTGTTTGCAGATTGATGATGTGTGTTCCTATAACCCAACTTTCATTTAGGAAGGGGGTCATAAGACCTAAACCAGCTCAAAGATTATGTTAGTTACGTATGCACCCAGCTCTATAAGTTGCTTTATTAGCAAGAAAGCGGACATTTTGATGGCCAATTGTCTGATTCTCAGCTGGTTCTAAATTCAGTACGGAAGATAGATGCTATTGATTGATTCCCTAAAAGCTCAATGATAAAGGGTAAATCTCAAACTGCAGATGCAGCTGTAGCTCTAGTGAAAAATATCTGTCCTCCATGTAGTAAGATGAAGGATGTCATGCACCAGTGTGTGAAAGGAGTGAGGAAAGGGTCTCCAGGGGAAGAAATCCCTCTTCATATAAGACAAAAATGATTGCTATATATCCATCTGCCTTTTCCATTATGAGATAATATCCTAGAAGGCCAGGAAAGAGTATAGGCACAGTCCTCTGGTCACAATTTTTCCAATAAATAAAAAAGACAGATACAGAAGAGTTTTAGCTCAAAATGGAAAAGCTTTTTAATCTCAAAGCTATCCAAAACTTGGAGAAATCACTCTTGTCCCGGAAGAGCAGAAACCAGGCTACCAATTGACAGGAATAGAATAAAATAGCCAACTATGACTGGCGTTTAAGCTTCCTTCTAACCATGATTTCTACTGTTAAAATTTTTTAAAAAATCATTCTCTCCAGATCACTCCTTCCTTCCTTCCTTCCTTCCTTCCTTCCTTCCTTCCTTCCTTCCTTCCTTCCTTCCTTCCTTCCTTCCTTCCTTCCTTCCTTCCTTCCCTCTCTCCCTCCCCCGTCTCTCTCTCTTTCTTTCTTCTTGGTGCTAGGAATTAAACCCAGGGCCTCAGGCATTTTAGAAAAGGACAAAAATTGTTTATTAATTTTTACATAAAACTCAGCATCAGCACTCACCATATTCAAAGCAGAAACTGCATTATGATTTTTTGGAGGAAAATGTTTGGAGGACTTCGTTGAGTGATATTCAAAATAATTGGCTAAGTGCATTTGTCTATGGTTTAGTATACATGCATATGTGTGTATAAATCCCCCAAAAGTCACAAATGAATACATCTGTAAATTCCTGAAGGTAACTATTTAAAATGTGGACAAATATGGTCAATTCATTTGACAGCAGTAATTACCTGACAGAAAAATGGAGCTACTGCTGTGCTGCCCCCAGAATACCATGCACATTATCATTTTTTTAAAAAGTCACCAAGCAAAATCATTGTTTTATTTGACTGATAACTTATTAAAATCTGTCCAGGCATTTCACTTATACTTAAAAAGGCAACATAGTCTAGCATGTTAGGACCAAAGTTTGAATTTACAATGCATATTTTTCCTCCTTTCTCCCTCTCCGTCTCTCTAACATGAGAAACTTTGAATTTTTCTCAATAAAACATAAAGATATACATACATACAGAAAACTAAAACTTCTTCTTCATGATTATACCAAAAACTTTAGTAATATTTTACATTAAATGAGCTTAGGAGAGTTAAAATATCTTTTTAAAAATTTTGCATATAGACTCCATTGATTACAGCAGTAGTTTTGGGGAATGACAATCCTATTAGTCAGGTTCCAAAGGCAAGAGAGGGCATAGAAATACCCGAGAAATTTGAAAAGCTTTGAAAATGGACAGAAGAGTTTCTAGAAATATGGAAGGATTAGATCAGAAGACTGATTAGATCTGGAAAGATTTCAGAGATTAGCCACATAATTTACACTTTATAATAAGGATAACAATATAAATTTATTGAAGAGATTTAAAACAGGGAAAGATCATTGTCATAATTGTGCTAATAAAATCATTCTGGCCATGAGGTTGAATTATTTGAAGAGGGAAAATACTGAATGTAAGGATTCCACTTTTGAAGCTACCATAGGAATCCATCAGTGAGGCAAGCATTAATAGTGAGTCTAGGCAAGAAATGGATTTTTGAGTTACTTAAGTAATGGTATTGTTAGTTGATGGAGTTAGTAGAACAAGTACAGTGATATATTAATAGTTAATAATACTACGATGATCAAATTACATACTATTCTAGGTATCTTATTCATATTCTTTTAACACCTAACCCAATTAGATAAGCACTAATATTTTCTGTATTTTACATACAAAGACACTGACACATAAAAAGATCACAGAAGTAAAACATTTAATTTGTAAATGAAGCAGAATTGTACCTCAAGTGGTTAAAATCCAGGGTGAATATCCCTACTCAAACCATACTACCAAGATGACTAAATTGAGAGAAGAGGTTTTCATCATAACTGATTTAAAAATGCTTGGAGAAAAAAATAGCCAAATAGGTATTTTTCTTTATTTAATCAAATTAACAATACAGGACCTTTTGACATCCAGTAAAATGTGAATATGGACTGGGTATTCCATGAAAATGTATTGAAATGAAATAATGGGCATCATTATTTAAGGAGGAAAGACTTCAAAAGAGCAGCTGTACTATGGTTTTTACAATAAAAAACATATATATATATATATACACACACACACACATACATATATATATAAAAATATAGACATAAATATTCATATAAATAGACACAGATAAGGATCTAAAAGAATATTATTTTATAAGTATATATATTTTATATGTAAATATAAAATATATACATATGTTATATACATGGAAATATATAGACAGATATATATATATATATATATATATATATATCTCCAAAAATAAGTTTGAAATAAGAAGAAAGCTGCTCAAGCCGGGCATTGTACAGCACATGTCTCTAATCCTAACTACTCAGAAGGCTAAGGCAGGAGGGTCACAAGTTCATGGCCAACCTAGCAAAATCCTGTCTTGAAATAAAACAAAAAGAGCTAAGATTGTAGCTCAGTGGTAGAACACTTACCTAGCACACGTATCACACACAAACACACACACACAAAAAAAATCAAAATTTAAGAAGCTGCTCAGTTGAACAAAATTATAAAAGGGGCTGCCATATGAAGCACAAATTATCCTAGTTAAATTTGAATTTCAGATAAACAACAGATGTCTTTTTGATATAAGTAGGTTACAAGAAATATTTAAGATACATCTACAAAGAAGTATTTTTAATATTTAGTATACTTAGTACATTTGGTATATTTTCAACATTTTATATTATTTTATTTGCTAAATCTCAGTAAAGTGATTCTTCAGAGAAGAAAATGGAAAATAAGATTGAATGAAAGAAAGACATTATTTATAAAACTTCATAAGGGACAGAGGAAGGATTTATATAAGTATGGTATTTTCATATGTTATATTTTACCCCGGAGATGGCAGATGCCAGGAACAGGAAAGTAATTCAGGGGTAATAGCCATGTGACTGCTCTGGTTATAGCTATACAATAGACAGGTGGTTGCCCTTTAGCATTTCCCTTTCCCCTTGAGTTTTCCCAAGAAAGCTGGCTGATTGCCTTCAGGCAATAGTGGAGCTGGGAGCTGGGATAACTAAGGCAAAGCCATACAGGTCTTCTGAGTGCTCACTTTAAAAATGAAGCACTACAGGCCACTGAGCTCTACCACATTCTTCTTCACAAACAACAAAGATGCAAGTGAAAAGTCAAGCAGGAAATCTCAAATACAAGTATAATTTCCCAATAAAAAAGTCAGCACATATTTGCAGAAATTCGGTCCATTAGGGACAAACCATTCAACAAGCAGAAGTGATACTTGTGGGGCAAAAAGATTTAAGATAGGAGACAAAATGAGCGGGTAAATATAAGTTTTTTAAAGCAATGTGAGAACATATTGCATTTAAAAATGTGAATTTACTCGAATATTTTTAAAAAGTAATAAAAGAAAAAGAGAAGCCCTTATTGGGACTTAAAACTTGCATGACCAAAGCTGAAGCAAGAAAAGAATTCTCCAAAATGAAACTAAGCACAAAGAGAGGGTGCAAAAGGACATATATAAAAGTTACCAAAGACATTTCAGAAAACATACAGAGAGTGAGAATAGGAAGAAGGAAGACAAAGCTATAGAGAAGAAGAAGAAGAAGGAGGAGGAGGAGGAGGAGGAGGAGGAGGAGAAGGAGGAGGAGGAGGAGGAGGAGAAAAAAACTTTCAAACATTTTTTGAAAGGTGTAGGTGTTCAGACTGACATTCATTCTGAGAGCCAGCACATGTCAACACACACACACACACACACACACACACACACACACACACACACTCACACACACTTCCCTAAAGAAAGATCCTTTTCACTCTGATTTTTATATTTAGCCAAAATGGCATTCAAAGGATAAAGAAAATGAAGACATTTTATGTATTTAAACATTTATAATTCATAAATCCCTTTTGAAAAAAATGCTATAGGACATAAGCCATCAATTTAAAAAAAAAAAGAATCCAAGAGAAAGCAGAAAATACACAGGTAACCAAATAAATTAGAAAAATATAATCACAAATTTTGAGTGCTAATTCTTAATATCAATTTGCAAATATAATTTCAAGTGATAACTAATATGGAATCCAAACACACAAAGCTCTTTTCTCATATTTATACAAAAGAATGAATATAAATATTAGATGTTTCTAAATGTTGCCTATGGATAAGAGTTTACTAAGCATGTTAACCATTTAACTGCAGTTGGCAATTCCCAGCATACCCTTCTACTCATCAAGTCCCTGAGTCTTCTTCTCCGGTCCCAAAAGATTTTTCAGCATCACTGAAATTCTATCAGGCTGTTATCTTTAGAAGAGTAGTTCAGAATATCATGTTTTCTGGGGCAGCCTTAAACAGTGAGTGGCTGAATTTGGTGCCTAGATACCCCAACTTCCCATTCCAGAGTGAAATGATTATGAGGCTCCATACAATATTCCCACAACACCGAGGCTCATTGTACACAGTAGTATCCTACTCATTATCACATTCTTTAATTGGAATTTTCTCTTTCTGTGATTGATTTTTCTCCCAAATTCCTTATGCCTTCTGAGATCACCCACCATATAACACACCAGCCCCTGAGCACTTTTCTTAAGGTCTGTTATTACTGGAAACAAAACAAGATACTTCTTATCAGCATTAGAGTGATAATGACCTCTGGTTTTCTATAACATCATAATCACTCTGACTTTCACCCATGGTGGATTAGACTGAAGTCCAGGTGGATGGAAAAGTACTAGCTTAAAATTTTGAGAACAAAAGTCATTGTCCAATTTGTATTGATTTCATCAGAAGCTTTGAAGAAGAGAATAACAGGCTCAAGTCAAACTGTTATGAACCTGGGATATGCCATTGAAAACCTGACAACCTTAATGGCAATAGTTAAAGAATGCTCATTTCCTGCATAAATATGACAGATTTGTTGAAATCAGGTGTAAAATTTGATATCAAAGGTTTTAAAGCCACAAAAGAGACAGAATACACAGCCCAGCTACTCTTTGATAATTAAGTTCAGGCCTTAATAGGAAAAGAGTTGGAATTTGAGATCTGGACAGGTGGTATTTAGATGCTTGTGCCTAAAAAAACCTTAAATTTCCAGATTTCCCTAAAACCCTAGGCCAGCAGAAGCAACCTCTATGTAGTATAGCACTGTGTGTGCTGTTGAAAGGAGATTACAAAATGTCACTCCACAGCCAAATGCATCATGAAATGATGCTTATCCTCCTTAATAGACTTTCCTTCCTTCTGTTATGATCTAGATCAATAATTAGAAACATGGCTCAGCATAAATCAGTCAGTTAACATAGCTCAGCACAGCATAGCCGTATTATGAAATAATGCATTATTTACAGAAAAAAAAAACACCACTACAGTACCTTACTAATATAGTTTAGTGATGCCTGGATGAAGACAGTGCATTGAATATTGAAGGTTAGAACAATAGTACAGCTTATGTACACAACAGGAGTTTGTTTATACAGGAGCTCATCCCTTTGACTCAGGATAAAACATCTTGATAAGATTTCATGTAACCAGTTCTAGCATGGTTTCAGGGTGATTCTTTCATAACTCAGACACACATACAAAAAAAAAAAACAAAAAAACAACCTTCCTCAGAAAATTATGTGACAATACCCCAGCTGCTCTGGCAGACTAGTGAGAAAGCACTCAAAAGGCTCAGGAAGCCTTTTGGGCATGCTAATGTTAATTTACTACATGAACCCAGCAAACCTACTGTGAAGAAAGGAAGCAGAACTAGAAGAAAATAAACAATCAAGCAAGGAAGGAGGAAAGCAGGACAGAATGGTCTCCAGAACACAGCAGATGCTCAATAAATATTTGGTGACAACCTGACTACACAGATACACTAAAAATCAAAATATCAGTAGTAAAATATACTGTGATCTGTCTTAGATGTCATAATTTTCAAGCTTGATCTTCACCATATGAAAGCATACCCTTGGTTTTTATTTCTAACATTTTCCCTTGTATGTATGGCATGCTACCAATATTGATCCTGCTTTAGAATACAGAAGAAATGTCAACAAATTCCAAGTAGCTCCTATTATATTGGCCTCATTCCTCATTCACTGACTGCAAAGCAGTAAAATGAGAAAAGAAAACTGAAAGAGAGCTCCATTGGTTTTTTTTTTTTTTTTTTTTTTTTTTTAGAAATCAACTACTAAATATTCCTAAATAACTTTAGTGATAATGAGGACTGGAAAACAGAATGACAAAAAACTTAGAGCTGAATATAAACTTTGTATGAAAATCTATATAAAGCCTTCAAGAATAATTTAATAGTCTTGAATATATTTATTAAATAAGAAATAAATTATGATACTACATTTAAAAACCTAGCAAGAGAACAACAATCCCAAAGGAAATAGAATATTAATAAATAATTTAATAGACTAGAGGAAGGAAAATAAATTTAAAAAACAAAATCTATATTTTTGGAAGGGTTGTACAGTACTCATATGAGAGCTAAAATTTTTGTAGGTATTAACAAGAAAAAATAAGAGAATACGCAATTATAAATGTTAGTGAGGGGGCCTGGGGTTGTAGCTCAGTGGTAAAGTGCTTGCCTGGCATGTGTGAGACACTGGGTGTGATCCTCAGCACTGCATAAAAAGAAATAAATTAAACAAAGTATTGTGTCCATCTACAATTAAAAAATGTGTTAAAAATGTTATGAGGCATGTAAAATTATACATGGTCAAAATATCTGGGAACATAGTGTTCTAACTCTGGAAATCCTGATATAATTTCTAGTCAACATTCTCTTAACCTTCCTCTTATTTCCTGTAGGTCCCCTTGGTCACTTGAGACAAGGGCGTTCTGCTCCTGTACTCCATTTGTAAGGACTACTGGGTAAAAACAGAGTAAACCAAATGTTCCTCTTTTCCCATCCTGAATCCAGGGGTGGATACGAAATACTGTGAACATCCAGATTGACTGACAACAATCTCCATGGAATCTTTTCCTTGCACTAAGTATAGTTTCTAAGATTTTTATCCACAATAAAATCCACACTACTCTTTAGCATATGTCCCATGACAGGAAGCCCGGAACTGATGGCAAGAAACTTAGATGCATAACATATGAACAAAGGTTATGTTGTCATTTGCATTTTCTTATTTCCACACTGTTTGCTCACGATTAATAATAATAGCTACTTATAAGTATTCTTTTGTCTAAGCAAGGTGAAGATTTTTTTGGTAAATGTGGCCTGAAACTAATACATCTGGAAATTGATCAAGCAATTCTGCTAACTTTGCTTATTAACTATCTTAAAATTCTCCTGGAGTCAACTATTATTTCCGTCTGATTTTTTTCCCAAGGACTTCCTTTGGTGACTGCATAACATAATAAGGTTGTAACTATGTGCCTTCTTTAAAATTGTGCAAGAAAATAGAATCAGGATCCCAGGGCATAAGAATCCCATTCAATTCTATTGTTAGAGGAGATGTCACCTTCTCTCTCTGCTCCATCACTTTCTATTTTTTAATGAATATAAATGGTTAATAAAACTCTATATTGTTCTTCCCTGATATAATTTGTTGTACCTATTTGAAGTATCTGCCTACTGAGGTTTCTTTTTATATCATTTATTTTATGGGCGTACCCACAGTTTAGCGATGTGTCTCCAGGATTTGGATTCCTTTGGGGGGAATTTAAACTTTGGTTTCATATGTTAATATATTGTCAAAGGTTTCTATGTGAACATATATTTTTTATACTTTAATATTATTTCATAAAGCAAATTAGAATCTTTAAAATTTAAGTGTTACTCCCTTTATATGTAAAAACTTTACTGAAACCACAGATTTTCATAATTATGATTCAAGTCAAAAAAAGTGAACATATAATAATTACAACCAAAACAGAATTTGCAGAAACAAAAAGATTCATCAAAGTATTTTTTTTCTTGTACCTTTCAGATAAAGAAGCTAAGAAACAAACTTTATTGACTCATTTCATGTTACAGTTCTAGTTAATGAAACAGCTGAGAATCTAGTCTCCTAAGTCTCATTTAAGCTTTTGTCCATTATCCTTATGAATAGTTTATGTTTTCTGCTTGTTTTTACCCCACCATCCCCACTATATAATGAGATTTTAAAGGAAGAACCAAGTCTGATTACATTTCCCTATACAGCAGTAGACTGAATACTAAGAATTCAATGCATGTCAACTTTCTGAATATCTGTGGCCCTGCAGAAAACAAAATGCCCTTTTTAAGAGGCAGAAAACATAAAGACAAGTTCAGTGGTAATAGGATGGTTCAGAGTCAACCATAAGAAATTCAACGTAAAACAATTTTATACAAGTAATTCTTAGGTATTAAAGGCAGTTACTGAAAAGTAAACCCTTTCCATAAATCGCTAAGCATGGGGATAGAAAAAAGATTGTGTAATTTAATACAAGTCAGAAATTGTCTCAATGATATGAATTCTGCTGGGCATTAGAGATTACTTGTTTCCCAAATCTATTGTTTCTGTGTAACCTAGATATCCAGTGAAATTGGTTTGCCCCATAAGATGTAAACATCATTCATTTGTATCCCTGCTGAATACCTATGATGTCCAATGCCCTTCCTAAGTTATAGTGTAATTTCCCCCCAAGCTTAATGAATTAAACTAGAAATAAGGTCCAGTAGTGTGTGAATTGAAATAAGTCTTGAAAACACCTCTGACAGTATAAACATCCTTCTCTTAGCTATTACATTCTATATAGAATAGAGATTTGTCAAACAATTTTTCCCCATTCACAAGCATCAAATCTGAGTTGGGAATTTATGGATGCCATCCAATGTGGCTAGTGGAAAGTTGTGATCTGTGGCTGCATGATTACGTAATATTCCTTTTTATATCATAAAAATTTTAATTACAAACATGAAAAATTTCTCAATATTTTCTTTTTATTCACTTTATTTCACATAAAATCTTCATATCTCTTGAAACTTAGGAACCTAGCATGTCTAATAAATGGTTAAGTGACTAAACATGGTCTTGGGCCCAGAGGAATCCTGCCTGGTGAAAAGTTTTTTGATTCTTTTTACACTATGAACTATCCAAAGATCTCTTATGCTGACTGCCAAATAACTCAAGTTTTTAACCAAAATCACCAAGATTTTTATGTTACATTTGTGCTATGCCTATATTTCCCCTGAAAATAGTAAGCACCAATTGCAGAGATTCACCAGTTACATTATGAAATTTCTGAGAAAAACATATTTGCAATATGATTTCTTGCCTTAAAAAATCAGATTTGAAAGATGGTGATTATGTAGACTCAGAAAACTCAAAATATTAAAAAAATTTCACCTGCATATGAATTGTTCTAACTTATATTTTCTTTACAGAAAATTAAAATGTAAACTCCATATTTAAAGGTCAAGTGATCACCTTAAAGTGTTATATGGAACTACCATAGTTAATAATGCTACTTACCAATTTGATTTCATCCCTCTTACAATGTCACAACAGTAACAGTTCAGGCAAGAACCATCTTGAAACCATAATAGGAAATAATGGAGCCAGTAATATTTTCTCTACCTAGTTAGGTTATTTTAGAGTTTTAGTCAGGGTTCTACAGAGAGACAAAACTGATAGAATATATAAAGAGATATGTAAAAGGGGGTTTAGTAGGAAGATTGGCTCATGTGATAACGAAGACAGAAATTCCACAACCATCTATCTGCCACCTGGATCTGGATTTTTTTTCAACAGAAGAGGGATGGACTCAGTACCTATTGAAGCAATGAGCATAAGTAATGATTTCCTAACTACCTGAGTATCAGTCACGTTGACACTCAAAATCAAAGTAGAAGACGGAATGTGCCAAAATGGGAAAAGTGACTTCACATTTAGGCACTTCTTAAAGGTGAGATGGTATCGGGAACAGTTTTCAATTATACACATTCTCCAGGGCCTAATAAAAGTTCTGACTTCTCATGAGTTTAACTTTACTAAGCAAACAATTACGAATCCTTCCTCTTCCAACATAGTGTAAAAGAATCAGATTAGAATCAGATTAGTTAACTAATCACAATGTTAACAAATATTAGAAATAATACTGTATTTATCTCATTATATGAGAAATGGAATTTTTTTACTTATTTACTAAAAAAAAGATATTTTATCTGAGGTAAAATGTATTCTAGCTCTATAATATTCTAACTAAGAGGTCTAGAGGCAACCATAAAGTTTTTAGTGACCTCACTAAATCTGATTATGTTATTAAGGTTTTCAGGGGGACCAAATTAAAGAAATTTTATGAAATTGACATTAGTTACCACCTAACTTACCACCTAAAGAGTATTGGCTTGTGTTTTATGAAATTAATTGTATATCACACAGCATCCAGCTCACTTTGCAATACTAATGATAATACATGTACTATAATTAAGAAAGCAAAATGCTATTTAGCTTATTTTCTGTAACATAAAATGTAGATCATACTCCAATTGTGGTAGATGCACACTTTTTTTCCCACAGTTTTCTACTATGGAACATATACATATTCATTATAGAAAATTAAAATATATTAAAAGGATACCAAAATTTTTTAAAAATTGACAATCAACCACTAAGAATATTCTAAATCCACAAGCCCTGAAAAAGATCACTAATGTAAATATTATCAACTTTGTTTTTTATTATTAAACCCATTTTAAGGACCTACATTTCCAATGAGTTGAACTGGGTACCTATCATTATATTTCATTACTTCTAATATTTTCTGCTTTTTACCTATAAGAAGTATGTAAGTAAAACTTTATTTCCTTGGATTAATTTACATTTTTCAGAAAATCTTGATGTCTCCATTTTAATCTAAATCTTTCAAAGAGATTGATGATTATTAGATTGAATATAAATGTGAGTGCAATTTAATTCACTGTCAATAAAATTTCTAATGCAGTTCTTAGAAGAGCACTAAAAAGTGCAATATCTTCTAGATTGTTTTATAGACCATCTCATTCATCTACTTCTTAGGAGAGCTACTGATGGATAAGGGAACAAAGTGGTCTCTGCTTTTGAGAGCTTTTTCTATTAGAACTTGAGTTCCCAAGGCAAACATCTAGGAAGTTTTCATCTTTAAAACTTACCACCTAACAAAAGATGGGCTTATTTGTGTTGTATGAAATTAATTGTATACCAGACAGCATCCAGCTCACTTTGCAGTACAAATGATAATACATGCACTATAATTAAGGAAGTAGAATGCTATTTAGCTTATTTTCTGTAACATAAAATATAGATCATTCTCAAAAATGCCATCATCATAATAATTTAAAATACTGTGTTTAATAGTCTGATGATATATCAATACAAATGGGCTGCATTATTTTGGCATAACATAGAATTACTCTTAATTGGACTTCACTGAATTATATCAATCATCTCAAAGAAACATTACTTTAAAAAGACATATCAAAAGAATTTTTATATTTATTATAGGGCTTGAATAAACTATATTGCACACCAGAGTGTCTTTCTATATCATGCATTGTTCATAAGATTCCATAGGAAAAATTTCAAGTTCTAGAAACTTCTATCTTATCATTAACATGGGTTCATATTTATCTTTAAAAAATGATATTCTACTGGATCATGATTTGCACTTTTATCTGGCTTTAAAGAATTAGAACTAATTGTGGCTAATTTTAGGAACTGGTAGGACATCTGATGAATATTTCTATCTGGGTTCTACAAATGTCTGGGTTTGTTGCCTTCCTACCCTTATTTTCCTACATTTAGTTTCTCAGCTGTTTATTTTAATTATTTGCAATGCACTTATAATTGTAAGCAGTTTTGTCACCTTTGTAAAACAAATACATACAAATTAGTAATGTTTACTTCCAGGCTAATATTTACTATTATTACTATTATTACAGTAGTATTTTTGTTGAATGATATATAGTTTATATGTTGTATATATACAACACACCAAATAATATTCTACTTCCATAGTTATAGTGGGTGTATTTTCTTTCGTACTTCAGAGTGAGCTGGATGCTATCTTGTATGCAATACTTTAAAGGGAAATTTGCTCCTACATTTATCTATTTTTATCTAAATCTTTAACCATATGTATTGTGTATTTTAATACTCATCAAGTTTGTACCAGAATAAAGACACACTTAATACTATTTTAATAGCATTACCCTTATCTGAAAATTCTATTGAATTAGGCAACAAAAAATCTCCTTAAAACTCTCTTTTCTTTTAGCTCAAAGACTCTTAAGGATTTTTCAAGCAAATGTAAGAAATAAGATAAATAAAAAGATTTCTAAAGGGGATACAAATTAATAAAACGTAAGAACCTCTACTAATCCAGTATAGAAAATTAGTTCTTAAAAAATCTCTTGGTAATCCACTTCTCAAACCTCTCCAGATTGTTGAAAAGCAATGTAAGTTTGTATTGGTCCCAAAGTAAGTCACCTCTCTAGACCATAGTTTCAGTGTTTAGCTTGTAATTAAGCACTTGGAATGCTTGAGAATATGCTTGCTGGAGCATCAACATACTGCATAATAATTTTTTTATTTTACTCTCAGATAAACAGTATGAATGTGTCAGCATGAGCCACAGAGTCACAGGATGTGTTATGCATAGTGAATTGGTCAGCATTATCTTCACTTTGTTCTGCTTAAGAGACAAAGCTGAGATTATGTAAATTAAACCACTTTGTCATTCCTGGATTCCCTTACTTGGTTCTATATGCTTAGGGATGTAGTTATTTCTCCAAAAGTAAAATTGAGGGCATAGTCTTGCTCTATGGATTTTACAAGCATTTATAAAAACACACAGGTAATATTCCATTAATTTATAAAGCATGTTATTTAAAGTGAAACTGATGTATGCAATATGACAACACATAAAGCATTCAATAGGGAAAGACATCTTTAGAAGTGATTTCATTCAGTACCCTAATTTTATAGTTAATTCTTTTGGCCAAGAAGTGGATTTATTTCCCCCAAAGTCACAAGGAATTGGCAGTAGGTTAGAATGTAGTCCTTTTGTTGGTCTCAATCTTCATGCAAATTATCATTCCTTCTTTGAGAATAAAATGCTTTTTTATCATCTTTCACAATACCTTTAAATCACATAAAATCTATGTTGCATAATTACATTTACAAATTCTTTTAAAAAATTCCTCGAAATGCTCAATATCCTTTAGCCATAAAGAAAATAATTTTGTACCTTCTTGAGACAGTATTTGGATTATTTTCCACATTTAATTAGTGGTTATCATGAAAATTCTATCCATGTAAGAATCTTTCAAAATTTAAATTGGGGGGAGGGAAAAGCAAGAATTAATTACAAAAAGAGAAAAAAGAAAAAAAATAATATATTTTGTAAGAAATTTAATTCCTGGGGCTGGAGTTGTGGCTCAGCAGTAGAGTACATGCCCAGCACGTTCAATCCTCAGCACCACATAAAAATAAATAAAATAAAGGTATTATGTCCAACTACAACTAAGAAACAAATATTTAAAAAAGAAATTTAATTCTGTTCCAAATGTATGTGACTTCATTTTTTTTAATGGTGCAAAATTATTTTCTTTATGGCTAAATGATACTGAGCATTTAGAGGAATTTTTGAAAGAATTTGTAAATGTAATTATACAAAAATATTTTATATGATTAAAATGTATTGTGGTATATGATATGCATGTTTGGCTAGGTGTTAATATAAACTAGACAAAATTCAGATACTAATATTAACTAACTGGCAAGTTGTCTATTATCAAATAAAAGAAAATCCAAACAAAAATAATTGGACAATACTAGAAATTTCTCAACTAATGATTTTTTTTTTGGACTTATGGAAGTCTAGAGGTATTTTCAGACATTACTAGACACAGAAAATGAACTCATACCACCAAGAACAGATTTTTGCAGTTCTGCATTACTATGCCTTGGCCAAAGTCTCAGGTCCCAGCACATGGTAGAAAGATTGCTGCCTATATTTTTCAACTTACATGTCATTCTGAGAGCAGCTCCCATGAGGCAGAGGAGGGAATGCTTTCTTTCAGTATTCCTAATAAAAGTCCTAGAATACAGCCTTCTGAGCTCTTATTAGAACACCTTTAAAGTCATCACTGGGATCTGATTTGATCACTCAAGCCTTGGTCACAGGGTCACTCACAGAGCAGGGTTTAAATTTGCTTCACACGAAGTATGCACAATGATGAATAGGTAAAGCAATAATGGTTTTTCTAGAAATAAAAATGAATACTGCACAGGCCAAGAATAACACAACTTCTGCAGTGTACTCACTGAGCAGAAACAAATTTTGGGTGCCTCTTTTTTTTTTTTCTTCATATCCCTGAATTGCTCATCATTGATTATTTTCTGGTACTGATTAGAGCATACTCAGATAGCAGACAATCACAGGTGGTATTAGATTTCACATAGACAAACTCCTCTCCCTATTTCCTTTAAATCCCTCTGTCTGTGTATGGGACAGAAATTTTAAGTGGCAGACCTGCTTTAGAAAGTGGGAAAAGACTCTGATTTCTGTGTTTTGCTATTCCATTTCTCCTGTTGTTTCCTTAAATCACAATGTTAAGAATAAAGTAAAGGGCTGGGGTTGTAGCTTAGTGGTGGAACGCTTGCCTTGTACATGCAAGGCAGTGTGTTCAATCCTCAGCACTACTAAAAAATAAATAAATAAAATAAAGGTATTATGTCCATCTACAATTAAAACAAAAATATTTTTTAAAAAAAGAACCAAGTAAAGATTTATTTTTGTAGTGGAAGAGGAGTTTAACAACAACAGAGCGTCTTTATTACAGAGTTAGGACTGAAACATTATAGGCTTAATAAAAGGGAGTGGCCCCTGTGATCCTGCCCCACCTTAGATTCCTGTTATCAGTTATCCAGTCCCTCCTTATAAAAAAAAAAAAATGATGTGAGCCCAGTGCAGCAGCACTCACCTGTAATCTCAGCAATTAGGAAGGCTGAGCCAGGAGGACTGCAAGTTTGAGGCCAGTCTCAGCAATTTAGTAAGGGACTTAGAGAGACCCTGTCTCAAACCAAAAAATAAAAAGGGCTGGGGATGTAGCTCAGTGACAATGTGCCTCTGAATCCAATACCCAGTGTGAAAAAAAAAGGGGAGGGGGAAGTAAGATGCATTCATACCCTTTCCCTTGTGATTTCTCAATTTCTCCCTCTTGGGGTGGAATGTATCCCCTGTCTCTCTCCATATGTGGGCTTGGTTATATCACCCCCTTCCACCAGTGTTATATGAGGACAACGGTACACTACATCTATTTAAGGACTTTCTGTTAGCCTGCATGTTTGACTTCTGCTTTTGTGCTCCTGCTATTTGTTAGCAGAAAAGTTTGCCTGAGTCCTAAAATTGTTTAAGTCACTGGGATTGCTGGATTGTTTCTTAGGCAGATTTATCACCCAAATCTGACTAAACAACATACTGCTTAAGTTTTCTGTATTGCAACAACTTGTCAACTTTGGTCAAAGAGAAATCTAATAAAAATATTTTAGAAAATTATGACCATAAACTCACATGGCCTCTATTCAGACCAGAGCTAGGGTATTTTTAAAAGTTGTTTTTAAGTCTGAAAGCTAATGTTGCATCAAATCACCACAAGATCTGTACTTGCATCTTATCAGTACTTTAAGGTTGATATAGTAATCATTGAGTTATTTCTAATAGGCTCTCTTTCTCTTCTATCTTCTTTCCTCACATTACACAGCTGGCCTCACATTTCTCACACCAATTATTCTTCTTTTTAGACCCACACACCTCACCATAATCCAGTGCCTTCAATTCTTATCTTATACTTGATTTCCTTTCTAACTGAACTGACAAAACAGCAATGCACTGGCTAAGGATGTGAGGATTTCCCCTGGAAAGCTGGACAAAACAGATGAGGTCAGGCCAGAATGCTCTTTTGTTGGCAGGGAGAGAAAACTACCCCACTTTTTCATTGGCTTTCCTGGGGATTACATGGGAGGAAGAGATCAGTCATAGGCAGTACTGGGGTATTTCTGCTCCCCTCATCCTGTTCATGTCAGGATGTCCCTTAAGAAGAAAAATCTCAAAACATTCCCCATTTTATTTTTTGAATGTTTAATCATAAAAGAAATGTAGTTTTATTATAAGAAACTAAGCAATGCAAAGTTTTAAAAAGAAATGGTTAATAGCCTAAAGTCCTCTCCTCCAATAAAATATATCTGACAAAATCAGTGTCCACTGGTAAGTGGACATCCTTTGAAATATTCACCTATGTGTGTGCAAACACAGCAGGATTTTCTTTTATCTATATAAAATATGAATATATAATATATAATGTAATATAGATAATATGAATATATATACTATATATATATAATATGAATTCTGTTATACTCTTTAATCTAAGATGTGCTCTTTTGTTCCATATAAGATAATATACAAAGGATGTCTCTTTGAGTAAATCTAATTTTAACTCATTTTAAATAACAATATCTATATAATACTCTATGCTATGCATTTATCACAAATTAACCAATATTTTTATTAATATTTAGATAATTTCTATTTTTTTATCTGATTACTATGGCAAAGAACATTCAAGGAGTTAGTTTGTGTAATCTTACATGGAGAAGGAATAAGTTCTGTGGGTTCATTATATTATTTGCCATATGTGCTGTTTTACATCATAAAAGGATGGATTTTCTGTTTTGATCTTTGATCTTCTGATTCTTTTCCTTTATTGTTTCTGAACTTTTGGACTCTCCCAACAAACCACTGGGCCAAAGTGCATGCATGCTATCCATAGGCCAAAAATATTGAGCGGAATAGGCAATCACTCTGTGGTATGATTGCAGGGAATTCAGAAAGACTTCATAATCTCTTCAAATCCCTCTTAAATTACTTTCTGATACCTGACATTTCTTTGTCTTAAAGTAATTGCAAATATCACTGAGAGAGCAGCACATAAGCCTCATTAGACTTTTACATATTATTTTTAGTACTTTTGTAAAATCCTGCATGAGAGTAAGTTTTTTTTTTATGTAGAAAAAAGCAAATGAATTAAACAGCAATATTCAAAAAGTATTAAGTTAACTAGAATAGAAAATGCATAAAGGGAGATAGAGTAAGTCAAAGACAAACTTTGTCTAAATTATAACTTTATGGAAGAAAAGACACAAACAGATGACTCTGTGTTGAAGATATTTTAAAAAATCAAATACAGTTTAACATTTTATGTCAGTCAAGGGCCTAAGGTAATTGAAATATTCAAATTGGGTTTTATCCTTTAGCCTAATGTTAGATGGCAGAATTTCTAAAGCAAAGTAAAGTGTACTTTAATCTTTGAGATACACTTGAATTTCATGGTTGAAAGAACCAAATTTTGTGGTCTTTTTGTAGATGCAGTACACTGAGGGATCACCACTTAACTTTCCAAAAGTAAGAAAATAAAGAAGTATAGCATGAAGCAGAACATCTGAGCTCCTGTTAGACCATAAGGAAACTTCAGAACAACTATCATATATTTGATATTTCCAAAACAAATCCCAGTCATGGCTGTAGAGATTTTCTTTGCATCATAAATTACTTGACAGATATAAAAGGCTATCATTTCATTAGCCTGCTGACAACATTCCTATTTATGAATTAAAACTGATTAAATATCAAGAGTCCCTGATTCTATGTAAAAGAATACCTTGGAGGGCTAACGCCTTAGGTTCATCTATTGAACAAAAATATTAGTTTTCTGAATTTTTCTACCCTCTATGACTGTTTTCCCTCAGGACTAGAAGGGCCATTGAAGAAAACCTTCCTAAATAACATTTTCCTTCCACATCCAGTCAGAAGCTTTTATAATTGCTTTTATAATTGCACATTCATCTCTTTAAATGTAAGTTGTTGTTTTTTACCCCCCATAGGCATTTCCTTAATCTTCAAAAATGAGCTCTTAAAGGCATAGGGCACTATGGTGGCAATTGATATTGTAAACTACATCTGTTTTGGGGAAAGTCTAACATTTCATGTGCTTTAGAATGTTAAATGACTTGACCGAGAAATTACTCTCCAAAAGTAATATTTAAAGTAAATGAAACAAAACATGATAAATAATCAAGATACTTTTAAATGGCTCATGTAGTATTATCAGACATCAAGTATGTTAAGAAAATATAGCCCTATAGTTATACAAGGTATTCATTTGGTATTCAAATAGTGGCTATAAAAGCAAAGTTTATTGACTGTTGAACTTGCAAAGACAAGTTAGGAAGTCATCTTGAAACAGAATCAAGTACATATAAAACACTTTTTAAAAATAGCAACATAATCATATTACAGAATGATTTGGAATCAACAGGGTTCAAGTACAAATTTTTGATCCTTTTTTCAATGCTATTTTCATCTCCATCAATTTTTTTCCAGTAATATAATCGTGTATGATCTAATACCAAGATGAAGTAGTTTTTCATCTACTTCTAAGCTTCCTTACTCTCAATGCTTGGACCTGCTCAGGCTAATCCTCAGAGCAGGAGAGCCATGATTAAATTCTTCAGTGATAGCTTCTTATTTTGCTCTTTCCTCCCTTTCTCTCTGACTAATAGTGTGGAGAAAAGAAAGGCAATAGGAAAATTACTTAATACTTTGGTCCCTTTATTTTGCCATGTATAAAAGAAATCAAATAGATAATCTCTATTTAGTCAGCTGAGTAATTCTAATTCTTTCCTCTTTTATTCACATAAAAATAAAAAGGCCCTAGAAAACGAGGCATAAAGCCAAACACACATTTCATTTACTGGAATGAGGGTTCTTGTTAAAAGAGCAGCACCAACCACACTCATGTACCACATATTTGGCCTTACCTTCAATTTTTTTTGACAAATTTACATTTTAAAAGATGCATAGATTAGATTTCACAGATCAGCTGAGGTAAATATGATAGAAGTCAAAAATAGAACTGATTTTTTTGTCTAATGTTTATTACCAATTCCTTCCCACTATATGTCAGCCATTATTCTAGTTCACTGTTGAGTGAACAAAAGAGACAAAAATCTCTAATTTCACAAATCTCTCTGTTGAGAGGTAGCTAACAGTCAATAGTTCATATAACCAGTTACATAGACTAGAAAGTAAGTTCTAAGGCAAGAGAAGCAATAGAGTGTGCAGGCAATGGGTCATCATTTAAACAAGGTTGTCAAGGTAGGCCTCATTAAGAAAGTAACTTCTGAAAAAGACTTGAAACAGGTGAGGTTAGCTAGGGCATAAAAGGAATCATCAGTGCAAAGTTTCTAAGGTAGACACATATCTTCAAGGAAGAGCAAGAAGGCCCAAGTGTTTAATGCTCCATGACTGAGTGCAGAGGGCTAAGGCAGGGGCTTGTTTGCTATCCTAAAACTCTGTATTTTCTCTTGCCAAATAGGGGTCACTTCAGAGTTTAAGTGAGATAGGTTGCATTATCTGACTTACAGCTTTAAAAGACTTACTCTGACTACTGTATTGAGAAAATACTGGGCATAGGAGGGGTAATATGGTGATAGATAAAATTAAATGTTGTAGCACATAACACTAAAATTTCAGATTTAAAAAGCAAGCAAGAAATAAAGAGGGTTTTTTTTTTTGTTGTTGTTGTCATTGTTGTTGTTTTGTTTTGTTTTGTTTTTCTCACATTATATAACCACTGAGGGTCATCTGTGGCTCTGCTCCATAATAACTTCTGTCTGGAGCACAGGCAGATATACAACAGTTGCTATCTGGAATTAAGCCAGTCTCACAGATTAGGAAAAAGCCAGTGTGTACAAACTTCTCACTCTCCAACCTGCTCAAAAGTGCTCTGGGTTACTTCTAACCAAATTTCGTTGACTAAAGCAAGTCAAGGGGTCAAATTTCACATCAGATGATTACAGTTATAACCTAACTTTCCTATGTATATATAAATGTATCACAGCAAATCTCACCTTCATGCATATATATATATATATATATTCATGAAGGTATATATATATATAGATATATATATATATATATATATATATACACACTAGGCACTAATTTAATTTAAAAAGTATAAATAAGTAAAAAAAAAACATTGAGTAGAGAGAAGGGAACGGGGAAAGAAGAAGAAGAAAAAGGAGAAGAACTAGGGACTGGATTAGAGCAAATTCTATTCTATGATTGAATAATTATGCTTAAATGAACCCTAACATTATGGATAACTAAAAGATACTAATAAATTTAAAAAAAAAATCAGAGGTGTGGGTCCGCAGTTGTATCTCAGTGGTAGAGTGCTTGCCTAGCACTTGTGAGGCAGTGGGTTTGATTCTCAGTACCATATAAAAGTAAATAAGTAAAATGAAGATTAAAAAATTCAGAGATATATAAACCTCCCACAAGAAGGAAGGAAGCCCAGAGATAGGCATGCAAGTATTCTAAATTATTCAATTCTCCAAGGGAGGAAAGAGAAAAGAAGGGAGATTTTTTCAAAAACTGCTGTAATGTTCTAGGGGAGAGATGATAATGACTCATTCCATATCAATCACATCTCAAACTGTGGAGCCTTGAGATGTACAAGGGTGTTAACACAGGAAGAACCCAGAGAAGTGGCAAAGAATAGCAACTCATATAAGAATAAAATAAAACTGACATTGAGGCCTAGAATAGGAAAGAAAAAAAAAAGGAAGATCAAGAAAGGGTTGTGAACATTTACCACTAAAATTCACAAGGGAAAAAACCTCAAATAAATTACCACAGAGAGACTTTGATGACCTACATATTGCTTCTCATAGACTTATCTGACCTTATGATTCAGAAAGAACTGTTTTGTTAATAGCATGCCAATTTTGCCTCCTTTCTTTAATTTGCTCTGTTATCTTAACCAGACAGCAGGAACTCACTATTAAATCAAGTCTTTCATTGTCTCTGATTCCACTAGATGTTGTTAAGTGTAGAAAAGTGATAAAATTCAACTTATAATTCCTATTTCTATTTCCCCTACATCTTTCCTTTGTAGACTCTTCCAGGCAATAACAAAGCTCAAAGCATAATATAAATAAGTTCCTTCTTTTATCTACTACAATTGGTTTAGTCATTTATTTTTTTTCTAATATGTTCTGGAAAAAAAATGCTAGTCATTAGAGATACTAACATAAAAATAACTACCGTTGTGTGCTAGATGTTATAGAACAAGGATAAAGATCAATGCGTTATATTAAGGTAAATGCTATTTTTAAGAAATATGTGATGTGTAAAGATAGCAGAGTGTCAATTTCCTTGTGAGGAAGCTTCTGCAAAGAGAGCTGCTTTAGATGAATCTGGGTAAGAACACAAGGGTTTCATTGCCAACGGGGCAACCGTGAAAAACTTCAAGCAGAAGGAACCACATCATCATCTGATAAAGAATGGGATAATGTAAAAAATACTTAAGTAATGGAAGTAAATGGATGAAAAATATGTGAGATCAGTGAAAGAAGGCAAGACTGAACAGACAGTACAGGACCAGTTCATGAACGCTTCCTGAGCCATGCCAAGAAGTTCCCACGTTAGCCAGTACCCAGGGGATCACTGAGGAATCCAAGGTGGAAAATAACATAATTCAGTATTTCTTGCAGATGGTGGTCGCTTTAAATAAATAATCATTACTCTTTTGATTATCACCATTACTAAAAAAAAAAAAAAAAAAAAAAAAAAAAAGAAAGCATTTCATCAGTCAATAGTCAGAAGTTGATGAAATCCATCATGTCAGTCACATAGCAAACCAGCTCTGGAGGCCCATCAGCACCCTGGTGCTTTGTCAATCCCAGAACTCAGGCTTTTCTCTGTTGGCCTTCTACTGCCTCCATCTTTGAGGTGCACATCCATCACAGATTAATTTCCCAGCTCCTCAACAGTGGTTCTCAAGCTTTTGAGTCTCCAAGTCTTTTTATGATCTTATATTACAGTAAGAACCTCAAAGAGTTTTGCTAACACAGGTTATATCTATCAATATTTACTGTATTCAAATTTAAAAATATGAAAATTTTAAAAATTTTAAACATGTGTTTATTAATCCATTAAAATAGCAATAATAATGTCATTACATATTTACATAATTTTTATTCTTTTTTTAATAAAAAACAATATCCTCTAAAACAGAGAGGAAAGTAAAAAGTGAGACTGTTTTAAATTTTTGCAAATTTGGTTGTCTGGCTTAAAGAAGACAGATGGATTCTAATGTCTGCTTCTGAATTCAGCAAATTGCAAAATACCATTTTGGTTAAAATATATGATAATAGCCTGTCCTTAGAAAAATGGCAAAGTCTTTTCAGATAATTGTAAATGTTTTCCAATGATATCCTATAACTAAACAAACAATATCATCTTTCTGTTTTTTTTTGTTTGTTTGTTTGTTTTACTTTATTTTTTTGTACTGCTCTGGATAGAAAACAAGGCCTTGTTCGTATAGGCAAGCATTGTATCACTAAGCTATACCACAGTAGTAGTTTTTTAAACAGTTGCCATGTGAAATTTAAAACCATAATATTGCAATATATTACACATGTATTAAAGTCTCTTGATCCATGTTTAATTTAAATAAATTTTATTCTTACAAGATTTTGTTACTTCACACCTTGGTCATTTGTAAAATATTTGTTCCCTGCACTACACAGTCATTACAAATTTTCACATGAACATTACATGATCTAAAAGCACCACACATTTATTAATATCATGACTAATCTCATCAGAAAGCTAAATAATGTAGGCTTTCAAGCTTACAGTGACAATGTTTGAAAACTTCTAATTTTTCTCTGAAAGTTAAATTTTACAATTGACAAAAATACTTCCATTTGTTTCAAGAAAATTCATGACAAATGTCCAAATTGGAAAAACTGGTTTGTCACTCATTTTTCAAATGAAAATTGTATTCCATGAAAAGCAGCATCTCATTCAGCTTATAAGTTCCAGCACAGGTTTTAACTTGAGACATCTGTCACACTTCAGTGTACAGCAGAAGTGCCTCAAGCATATTTCCTATTTCATCTTATAGACTATTAAAATCATTTTCTTTTGGGCAGTCATGTGTGTGTGTGTGTGTGTGTGTGTGTGTGTGTGTGTGTGTTTGAGACTTGTAGGAGTAATTTACATAGGTTTCTATTTTTTATTTTTGGATACAAGACTTCATTGGATATATTTATTGAAAACCTTCATTAGATATAATTATTAAAAATAACTTATTTTACTCTCTTATCCAACTTTTCACTCTCTAAATGGTATCTTTTGATAATCGTAAGTTTGTAATTCTCATGTAGTTTAACTTACAATTAATTTACTCTACAAGAAGTGATTTTTCTGTCCATTAAATTTTTTTTAAAATCACAAAGTAATGAAGATGCTTTCTAACATGTTTAATTAGACCTATTCTTTGGTATTTTGTTTTGATGCTATGGCAAATAATATCTTATTTTTCTCATTTGCCATAGGTTATTAGTGCTATCTAAGTATATAATTGATTTTAACATTAGATACATTAGCAATTCCAATAGTTTTGTTCTAGAGGCTTTTGAAACTTTTAGATATATAACCATTCACATGTGGTTAATAATGGTTTCATTTAATTTTCCTCAATTTATAAAATTGTTAATCATTTGTGATACCTCAGTTTCACTAAATATAGCTTCTATGACAATATTGAATGAAATAAATTATATTAGGCATCCTTGTTTCAAGAAAAATTTTCTTATTTTCAGAAAGATTGTTTATTAATAATTTTTAAACTTAGATCCTTGTCTTATTTGAATCATGAACAGAGATTATGGCCAATGAAATATATTCTGTAAGACTAAAGATGGAAAGCAGATGATGGACAACAAAGTAGAAAAGAATGAGATATCTAAGATTAAGCCTGCTATTTAGAAAGGGAGTTATTGAAATTGGTGATCCAGACTAAACAGCAAGTTTTAAGGATCTCAAATCCATCTCAACCCTGAAAATAAAAACCAACCAACAGAACAGCTTCATTTGTGACTTTAAAACATGTCCTAGTAAACTGTAGAATGCTTAAATAACTCCCTGCCTGTATCCTCATCTCCATCCTTAGACTCAATTCTTTCGTACATCCAACAGATCTTCACTACCAACATCCTCATACCATTCTAATTGCAAAGAATCAGCACAAAGCAGAAAAATGTCAAATATATTGATGTACATGCATTTTACTTACTGATAAATATGTGGATGAAATTCATCAAATTTGGTTAGATTTCCAAAAATATAACCAGATTCTCTACCAAAAAAGAGTATAGCAATTAACATTCTGACCATAATTAATAAGAGTCCTCTTTTATACATCTCCTTTAGTATGTGTGTTCAATTATTTTAATAGCTTCTCAATTATGAATAAATATTATCTAATTTTTGTTTTTAACTTGAATTTCCCTGAGTACTGCAAAAACAGACCATGATTTCATACATGTATTGCTCACATGCATTTTATCCTCTGCAACTTAAAAGTTCAGATTTCTTTCCTATGACTATATGACTCTTTAACAATAAGTTTATAGAATGTTTTTATTTATTAAAAATGTAAGCCTTTTGCCATGTGGTTTTCCTTTCTCTATTGACTTTTGTTGTGCATTATCATCATTTTAACTAAACAGTCAAATCAATATATATTTTGGACATCTGAGCTTAAGCTATTCTCAGGAAGGTCTTTCTAACCTTAAAGTACCAAAATACTCCCCTACTTTTCTTTGGCTACTTTCAGTTCTTAGATTAAAATTCTTAATATATTAGCATATATATTCTTAATATATTTTGCCCATAATATAGACAGAATGTGACTATCAGTATGGTCACTTTATAATCAAGAAACCTAATACTTAGAAGCTATATAGAGTACATATTAACAAAAGAAAGGGACTTAGAGTAGGGAAAAATATATTAAAGAATTATTGTGTTTTTTCTACTTTGCTAGGCAACTTAATTGTACTCAATAGCCTTTCCAAGGACTGAAACTTGACTATCTGAGCATATATAGGGTTTATGTGCAGCACATGCATGCATATTTACTTAATAAATGGTTAATTTTATGTATCAACTTGCCTGAGTCACAGGATGCTAAGATAGCTAATTAAACATTATTTCTAGGTTTGCCTATGGGGGTATTTCTAGAAGATATCTGGCTTTGAATTTGTGGACTAGTAAATCAGATGCCCCCCCCATGGTGTGTGCATATACTTAATTTCATCTGTTGAGGGCAAGAATCATACGAAAAGGTAGATTCTCTGCCTGACTGGTTGAGCTGGAACATAGATCTTCCCCTACCCTCAGAGATCCTGGTTGTCAGAACTGGAAAACCTGAAATCCACACCACTGGGTCTCTGGTTTTCAAGCTTTTTAATTGCATTGCCAGCTTCCTGGAGACCCCCAGTACTAATAACTAAAAATAAATCTCAATATCTATCCATCTCTCTCTTCACATACATAAAATAGCCTACTTTTATTTGAATAGTGAATACTATATTTCACTGGGTAGATTTTGATAAAATGTCGGGAACATGAGAAAGGTTGGCATAGGTCAGGAATTTCATTGGCAGTAGCCTCTTTTTTCTCAGGCATTTGAAAAGTATAATCATAAACCAGAGTGCAATAAAAACAAGAGCTCTCCTGAGTTCTAGTTTAATGAACTTGAGGGAATGTTTGCAAGTTTAAATAAGAGGGGAAAAAGTATTATGAATATGTTTACTAGATGTTGAAAAACTGTTTTTAAAAAACACTGCAGGGAACATAAAGTAAATAAAACAGCTAATATAGAATAGGCTCACTGAGGCATATAGTAATGCTTAGTCTGTTCAATTAATGAAGGGTTTATAGGGGCTAAAAGGACCAAAAAGACAGAAAAATTAATTGCTTGTTGTATCCAGTGGCAGCCAAATAAAACACAGGCATATTCATTCAGATAATGGTTTTAGGACTTAGGAAAAAATTGCTGTTTCAGTTTATATATTCTTGAAACAGAAAAATTCAGTATATGGTTGGATAATCAATCATAGGACCCAACGGATAAAAACAAACCAAAGCTGTATTAGTTTTCTATTGCTGCATAACAGATTACCACAAACTTAATGCTTCTAAATAACACACATTCATTATTTCACAGTTTCTGAGAGTCATGAGGCCAGTCATGGCTTAAATGGGTCCTCTGCTTGAGGTACACATGGCATGGCTACAAGTAAGGGGCTCACCAGGGATGGAATCTCATCAGAAGGCTTGACTGGGGAACAATATATATCCAAAGTCCATGAGTTTGCTGGCAGAATTCCATTCCTTGAAAAGATAGGATTCATGAAAAACTTTTTTTCAAAGCCAGCAAAATGGAGAGTAACTCCAGCAACATAGACAACCCAATCTTTTATAATCATCTAAGCATAATCTATGAAGACCATTGCTTAGATTCATAGGTCTCATCCCACTCAAGAAGTATAATTAGCAGGAGTCAGGGATCAGGTGGGTCACCTTCTAGTCTGATAATCATAAAACAAAATTATGGTATTTGTGATTATCTTAGCTATGACATCTAATGGTCAAGATAGACTGATTTAATGATTTAAAAATTGTTAACTCCATCATAAAAAGGTGGCTAATGTAAACTCATAATTTATGTAATATAGCAGTCAACCAAATACAACCAAACCTGATACTATGAAGAAAACCATAGAATTAGGAGTGAAACTTGAACTTCTGGTATAACCATTTACTAGATATTTGTTCTAAGACATGTTCATGAACTTCTAGGGCTTCAATTCTTTTGTTTCTTTAGCTTTTTAGTCTCATTTTCCTCCAATAGATATGAAGTGTCTTTAAGTGTGTCTAAGAGTGATCTCATCGTATAGTACTGGCAGTAGCATTAACTATGAAGGTTTGCAGACAGTAATCTCACGATGAAGGTCAGAGATTCTGTATTTTAAATAGTCCTCCTTATGTGGAGGAGTAGATTTTAATGTAGAATAAATGTTTGAGAACCACTGGCTAACTATTATACAATAGGAATTAAAACAGATTCTTGTCTTCAAGACCAGATAAATTAGGACATAAATATTTAAGTTCCTTTTCATTGCTTACTTCTCTCTTCTTGATTTCAAGGACATTAGCTATCAATTAATTTGCAAATATGTATGTAGGAAATATGACTTAAGTAGCATTAAAAGAATTGGAATTAGAAAAGAACTTAAGATCTTTCAGAATAAAAAGTTGATTCCCTGTGCTTCTAATGGGGAGGGAGTTTGGAGACCACCTAAAAAGTGAACAAACACCAAAAAAAAGGTTCGGAGGAAAGAAAAGATGGGGATATAAACTAAGTGCAAGTGGACTGAAATGGATTTGTATTTAGAAAAATAATCAATAATGACGATAGAATATGTCTAGTTGATAAAATGATAAAATGGTTTTGAACCAGAAAGAGGTCTTTTTTTCTCTTTCTTTTTCTTGTAGCTGTGGATGAACAGGAGGCCTTTATTTTATTTATTTTTTTCTTATATGGTTCTGAGGATCAAACACAGTACCCACACATACTAGGCAAGCACTCTGCCACTGAGCTACAGCCCCAACCCCGAAAGAGGTCTATTTTACAAATAGTTTTGTGCCTAAAGTCTTGAAACTTGGGTCTAGTTAAGCAAGTATTCATAGGCAATCTGATCCTAACAAAACTAACTGTTTAATGTGTAAAAAATATTATGTATAAGCTCCAAGGTTGTTAAATGCAAACCTTAATGAAATTGCAGTTTTTATAGGAATCAGCTCATTCTGTTCTTCAGTTGCCAAAATTTTTGTTATAGAAATTTTGAACAAAATTATATACTAAAGAGAATAGGATGAACAACAGCAAATATCTGTAATGCCATTATTATATTTGTAGTAAAAGATAGCAAGGACTTGAATACAATGTGTGGCTACTAAGACAAAAGAAAATGGCTAGATCAAGGTTAGTGAAGAAAACAGTGATAAGGTTTGGTTATTCATAAAAGTTAGAAGATCCTACTTTTTAAGATTGTGAGGTCAAAAATGGAAATGAAAAGACTGATTTCTTGATACTAAATTTGAAAATGATAAGGTTCACAGAATAATTATCACAAATTTAACATGTTGGGGGAAATGGAAGCTTTGATAATTGATTCAACATTTAAATATCTTTTATGCTTTATAATAGTTTTGAAACAGATTCAAGTTAGGAAGTTAAACTATAACTGGAATGAAGCTAGCACAAGATTTATTTCCCTAGCCTAAATAAGGTACAGTCTTTTTATTACACTGAATCAACCACTTGTAGTCTTGAGTAAATGAAATAATAATAGTATACCATTATTCACTGCTAAGATTACTATGACCTAGAATTAGCTGACCCACAAGAACTGCATAGATATTCTCAAGGTGGTAATTACTAAAAGCAGTTTGATTCTTGATTAGTTATACTTGATAATACTTCATTATAAAACTAAGAAAAATCAGTGTAAGTAAAACCTAAATAATTTTTTTGTTAACTGCTAATGAAATTATTGTTCTTTCTATATGTCTTTTGGATCCTAATTTTTGACTACTCTGTAAACTTCAGGGTAATATGTTCCCATATTTTGTTCAACCTACCTCAGGATAAGAAATGACCTTGTGTGGCAATTATTTCTTGTTATACTTGATTTTAAGGGTAGGTAATTACAGACTGCATGCTGACTCCCATAAAATTGCATGGGGTAAAATGTCAGAATGTACAATTTTGCAAAGTATTGTTCTTTAAAATTTTCTTTAGTTTTTGAGCTCTTTATAATTTTATGATGATGATGAGGCATACATTGTAAAAACTTGTCAACATCTTAGAAAGTTTTGTTAATAGAAATTACTGTGGTCTAATCTTATAATATCCACAGACAACTTCAATCAAATGCTGAGTAATGCTCAAATTATCATTCAGCAAAAAGATGACTATCCAAACTGTTTAGTTCCAACCAGGCATTTTTTAAAATTAAATTGTTAAATATTTTAGGATCATATAAATTATACTGAATTACTATATGAGCCCCCCAATTGCTCAAACCTTCAAAATTAATTCTCCATTAATGAGAAAATTATCACAACTATGTCACTTAGACAGAAATTATAAATATGCAATAGCAATTGTTTCTTTTTTTTTCTCCCAATCCCTACATTTCTACAAGATTTGAAAGAAGAAATTATAGCTACCCTTTTCTAGAGTGAGGGCTGCTGATGAGTAGAGGCTGAGGAATTACAATTATAATAATAACTATTATTATTATTATTTTATGTCAAGAAATTAAAATTAATGTAAAATAAATTTACCAGAGAAGAATGTAATAGTCTCTGCCATGTAGACACTCCTGTCAACAATGCAGAGAGAGCAGAATCAGCCCCCAAAGAGTGTCAACCTAAATAAGATTATTCAGAGAAAATCACTGGGCTTTCTAGAAATGGAGAAGAGTCAGATAAACACCACAGTAGGGATCTGTGCAAGCATAAAGGGAGACATTGCTGAGAAACATGCTCTAATACTGTCTACTTGATTAAACTGTTCGCTTTCATTGTGTCTTGAGGCTTAAATATAATTGTATGCCATCACTGAAGCATCACAGTGGTATTTGATATTTGGAATGTTGTTCAAAAAGAATGCAACTGGCAAGATTCATTTTAACACTTTTGCATTCTCTTATGATTTCTAATCAAAGAGTCATTTTGTAGCTAGTTTTTTTAATGAAAATGAAGTAATTCTTCTAATGGGATACTATAATTTTAAATGTATATGTACACACCTATATGTAACAGCTGTTCACTTTGGCTTTGCTTTTTTTAGTCTCCATTTTATTTTACAGTACTGCCATTGAATTTTTGTCCTTTCTGAGTTCCCACTGTTCCTTTCAACATCTCTGACAGTTATTTTTTTCCCCTGAGAACCATCAATGTTTACCATACGTGGCTACACCTTGTGTCTTCCTCTGATAAACAATGACTTAAACGCCAATGTCAAGCAATGTCATTCAACACATCTGTTTTGTTAATGCAAATTATGATGCCAAAGTGAACCCTCCCCTCTGTTTTCTTGTTGTATAACTACAGCAGAAGCAAAGCAAGAGGAAAGGATCAAGAGCATATAAATGAGGTGCCCCAACCATTACATCAAGGAATAAAGAACATCTTTTATACAGTGTTTCCATGTAAAATAAGTGTAGAGTTTTGATTTTAAAATTGAAAAATGTTTTACAACCTACTAATATTAATACAAGAATATTTTCATATGTAAAAACACTTTTAATCTCAAGTATTTACTTTATTTTTGTAGAGTTAGATATTCGCTCCTGATGGTGATGATCGGAATATGGGAAAAGAGCCCTAAAACCTACTGGACAGCAGTAAATGCGAATCTGAGATACTTTTTTTTTTATATGTGGATAAATCACCTTTAAGACCAAGAGTGGAGAACAAGATGAAATTGAAAACATAAGACAATCTTTCATAGCTTTCTCCAGCTTTCACCCTTACTCTTCACCTCTTTCAAATTTAATTCCCTCTACGAGGAAATAGAGTCAATAGAGTTTTGTGGTATGATGTACCTGAAATCATTCAGTCCTCTGGGCCTGAGTGATTTCTGGTGTTACGGGTGCTTTGTTTGGGTGTTTACATTCAATACTTAGGTGGGAATGTTTGTGGTGCAAATATACCATTTTGAAATTTGAGTATGAATTTCAAACTGGAAAAGAATAATTCCCAAATTGAAAAAATAGGCTCTGTTCTTTGATTGTCACTAATTTTATAACAGATCTGTTACCATATAATTGGTCGTTTTCATCTGATTTTCTTAAACATTTTTAATATATTATTTGAGACTAGATGATTATGTCTTTTACTAAGAAATGAACTCTAGCCATAACACAGGGCTTAAACCTAATGAGAATATAATATGAATATTTACTGATAATTTTTTTGTACAAAATCCTACTTAATCACAGGAAAAGCAATTTTGGATAGCTCAATTTTTTTTCCAATTATTTATCAGTACAGGGGATGCTATTTTCTTTAAGCAGAATGGTATATTACTGTTAAAAAGGGCATGCCCCATAGTACCATTCTGGAGAAAGACAGACTACCTGAGAATTTTCTATGTGCAGAAGAATATATCATGTCCCTAAGCTCATCTCAGAAAGAAGCAAGGCAGTGAGATGACTGCAAGAACAGCCATTCTCCAGTCCTTTACCTTATACCTCTTCTGAAGAAGGAGCTCACCCACTCAGGTTCTTTTCATGGAACTTAAAAAGGAAAGGAAATATATTAGTAAACAATCAACAACATTATGACCTTGAATCTTTTTTCAAGTTTCAAGTTTTCATTTTAACCCCGAACTGATAGGAGTATTGTCTGGAAGTTGGCAGTTTTCCTTAAATGCCATCTATTTGACAGATGAAACACACGTACGTATTGCAAAGATAATTGCCCACAGGACTCTCTAGCTCAAATGCACTGGCTTTTACACAAGCATATATAGTGTTTTTGGAGAATTATTACTATTTTTACATGTTTTTTTTGGGGGGGGGCAGTATTGGGGATTGAACCCAAAGGTGCTCAACTAGTCACTGAGCCACATCTCCAGTCCTTTGTTTTGGGGGTTTTTTTTTCTTTTTTATTTTGAGACAGAGTCTTGCTAAGTTGATGATGTCCTCACTAAGTTGGTAAGGCTGGCTTTGAACTTGTCATCCTCCTGCCTTAACCTCCTAAAATCTGGGATTACAGGCATATGCCACCATGCCTAGCACCTATGCACTCACTTTTGAAACAATGAAAATGAATTGAATGAAATCAAAGTCTTACATCTTTTAAAGGAGTTATGAATGAAAAAGAGTCATCACCCAGCATTTTAAAGTTCCTCTGTGCTTAACTCCAGGGTAAAGAAATGCAGCTATTTTCTGAAAATCAGATAAAAATTGTTATATGTTGCAATTTCCCCCATAAGCTTGAAATGTTATTTCTTGTATGTTACTTTATTAATTTATGAAGTGAACAAATCTAGCACCAAAAGTAGGTTTTGATCTGGTGTCTGTTTTAAAGTATATGAAACAACCATGTTTAAAAAATATCTCAGGGACAATTTTATCCAAAAATGGAAGCAAGAGTCTTTTGGGCTTCCTACAGTCTTATCTCTGCCTGTCTCTCCTTCTCTTGCTCTCTCTATATGTGTGTATTATGTGTCTCTCAGCTTCCTCAAGGCAGTTTTTCAGAGAGTAACATACATATTTCTAGTCTCTTCCTTCTATCTTAACCTATAAGGTCAATGGGGCTTTAATCAGCTCTAAAAAAACAATATGATATTTACGTCACATATTATTGGAAGAATGGAAAGCAATTACTTTCTGTGGAGTCAAAGTTATCATCCTAAGAACTGATCATAGTGATAATGAAAGAGGGGCTAACTTTAGTAGAGTCTAACATTCCAGTCCCAAGGGCTTCGAAAAAATAGGTGTCTAAAGACCATTATTTTATGCCATTACAATATGGTAATGATAGGTTAATATGTCCATATAAGGACCATCACTGAGAAATTTACTTGCCATACTTTCTGGGTTTGGACACACAAGGACATTAGTTTTACCTAGTAAATGCAAAAGTCAGTGAAATCACAAAGATTGGTTAAAAAAAAAGCAGCATGTGGGTCATTATGGTGATCTGAAATAAGACCAGAATATTTCTAATTAAAACTCAGTGATTAATTACAATAAATTTTGCTGTACACAAATTGGTAAAACAATCAATGTAATAAAAATCTCAGATACTGCTGGTGCAGATGTCTTAGAATTATGAGATGCTTCATAGTTATATCTACAGTGATGTCTGTCCTTAGGAACCAGACTGACATTCTCCTGGGATGCATTCTGAATAATGATTTTCATTGTTTTTCTTTTAGTTTATGCAAAATTGTAAATAACCAACTTATTCCTCTTTTGTTAGTTTGTAAAATAATTAAAATGCATTTTTTTGTCTATTATTCTTTTTGCAAAGCTGAGAGTACACAAATTTTGCAGACTGCCTTAGAGAATTATTAATACCTGAATGGTCATGTTTTGGTCATTTTTTAACCAATTGGCATTTTAAACCTCAAGGGAGAAGGAGATAAGCAATAAACTGCACCAGCTTTATAAAATTAATAAATCACATTGTCTCTAAAGTATGTGTAACAGTATTGCAGGGTACAGAAAAGACCAATGATATGGTTCTTTTGTACTGTAGATATTTTTTTCTCTGCTGGGCTACTGGAGTTATCAATCTGATAAAGCCAACAGTGTTGCTATCACGAACACCATAGGAACAGAGGGCATGTAATACTGAAAAACATATCATTTTGCCTTTTATCTATCATTTACACTTCCCTTAGGACTAGAAGAAGAGTATTTGGGGAAAATAAGTATAGAGAATGATAATGGATCAGCTTAAGCTGTGAGGTATGTCTGTTTAGAATCTATCCAAATTGGATCTTAAATTGAGGTAGAAGAAAATGACCCTACCCATGTTGCTCACTGAACTCTGTCCTCCAAGCAATATAATAAGAAAACAATCAAAGTTTTCTCTCACTGGACATAATAACAAGATTAAAATAGAAATTCCATTTCTAACATTTTTGAAGATATGTCTTAATGATGCCGTATATAATTGTTCATTTTATGGCTTTAAGGGATTTAAAGACTTTCATTGCTTCTGTAAAAAAGAATACTTTAGAAAACTGAGATAATTCATTTTTTTTAGACTGCAGACATTAGCAACATTAGTCACTAATGACTTGCTGCCTGAACAACCTGTTGTAATTTAGCTTTCCAACATCTATACAATTATGAGTCAAATGTCCAATCACATAATTCAGTAGAATTATTAAGTTGAATAACACGGCCATATCCTGTAAAATTTTCTAGAAACTTGGTCCTCTAACTTTTTTCCGTGAATCTTTGCAGGGGGCCTTTCATTTTAAGATTAAGAATTTAAGGCCTGGGATTGTGGCTCAGTGGTAGAGCACTTGCCTAGCATGTGTGAGGAAATGTGTTGGATTCTCAGCACCACATAAAAATAAATAAAGGTCCACCAACAGCTAATAAAATATTTTTAAAAAGAATTTAAAAGGCACACACCCAACAGATTCAATCAACTTCAATTCCCCATGTGTTTGCAATTAATTTATGAGTAGATGGTCATTTTGAAAATCTCACTTATCAACAAAAAAGATGGAATTTTCCAGTCCCAAGTAGTGAAGCTGTTGAAAGATATACTGTAATATGAGGTGGATGATTCTTCCCTGGAACACAAGTTCTCAGAGAATAAAAGAATTTTACACAGTACTCAAGCTGTGAAGCTACTGAATAAATGTAAATTGCTGGTGATTATAAAGATGGTAAAGTGAGTGTGCTGACATTTTGAAAAGGTTAGCTTCCAATTTGAAATGGTACATAAGCAGCTACCTGGACACAGAAGTGGCAACATAGTTCCTGTCTGAGAATCAAGGATACTTGAATTTATGCAGACATTCACTGAAGCTGGATAGAGCGAGGGATCAAAAAACCCCCTTGGAATGGCTTACCTTTGTAAAATATGCCACTGACAAGAGATCTTTATCCTGTTATGCACACAGCACCATTTACTCTGATATGCTTTGTATCCAGGAAAATAAATATTTTAGGAAGATTTCTTTTTAATATTCTGCCTTTAAGAAATTGGGTAGTCCTTTAAATAGTTGGTTGTGTTTATGTATTCTTTGCCTCATTCAAAAACATTTATTGAATATCTAACAGGGTTCAGACACTATTATAGATGCTCAATATATAACAGTTTGATTCTAAATATCGTAAGCATATTGGCCCTTAATCTAACATGTTAATTGAAAGAGTGAACATTCAAATTTATTCATTGAATATATAATATGCATTTAAAGTAAAATTTAACAATATTTAACAAAACCAGACTCTTTACAATAAAGAGGACAAATTACTTTCTGAGCTACATTAAATATAGAAAATATGGAAAATTACTTTTATTATGAGAAAAGAATTTTAATTTCTTTTTCTAAATATTTTCATCACTCCTATTTTACTTTTTCTCAAAAGATGTTTTGAAATATATATATATTTCCTAGATTTTACTACATTGTCGTTTATATAAAAGTATATTAATGAACCAGTCTTAAAAAGTCATATTTTCTACTTCCTGTAATCCTCCTACTTACTGAATGCATTTTAATCTAGTGAACTTCTAAAGACCCCTAAGACATCATTATCCACATTTTCACCTCTGACTCACTTTTCCTCATACCTCAAACCTGAATTTTCTTTTCTTTTTAATGAACTTTCATTAAATTAATAAGTCAGGCACAAAACACTGCATGGTCTGCTATGTAGAATCTAAAAAAGGTAGGTCTCATATAATTTAACAGTAGAATAGCGGTTACCAGACACTTGGGAGAGTGGGAGGGAGGAAAGGATGGGAACATATTTTTCAACAGGAAAAATCATATAGTTTGATAAGAGGAATAAGTTCTGGTTGTTTTTTAACACAGTGGGGTGAATTGGCAGTAATTCATTATACATCTCAAAATAGAGGATTTCAAATTTATCTACCATGAAGAAATTATTAAACCTTGAGGTCATAGGCTAATTACCCTGAGTTGATCACTACAGAACATATACATGGATCAAAACATCACATTTTATCTCACTAATATGTACACATATTAACTACTCAACAGGAACACATATTTAGAGGAATCTGAATTTTGCCTTTGCTACTACTAGGTAGATATGAGATGAATGACAGAAACTAATCTTGAAATTCAAGAACTTGATAACGAGGAAGTTCGGATCCCATTTTATGTCCTAATATAGAAATTAGAAATTCTTAATGCTCAATCCCCCAAAATATAAGAGTTGCCATCACCTTGGAACTTTTTAGAAATCAACTCAGGGAATGGGACCCAGAAATCTTAACAGGTCCTCTTTGTGATTCTAATTCATGAAACTTTTGCTCTCCCTCTTTAACCCTGTTGTATCGCTGTCTCTTCTAGTTTAAGTGAAGATAGAATGTAAACATCAAAAATAAACCATTACTCTCCATTAACCACCTATTTTAAATAAATCTTCAAACACTTGGTAAAAGTCTGGACATAGGTCACTGGTGGAGGAAGACTGGGTAGCACTTGTGGGGGATTTCACTGTGAAGTGTGGAGGGGTGCTGTGCAATTCCTCTAAGAGAACCAGCAGTGGATGTCAACTCCCAGCATACTGATCAGTGTGGGGGGCAGAGCTTCAGATTTGGGTTTTATTAAAAAACATTCCTGAACGCTAATGTGAATGCAGAATAAGTCAACAGAAAACAGGAGAAAAAAAATTTAAAGAATTTTCCATCCCTCAAATTGTTAAATTGGTGAACATGTCCACCCTGCTAGTTAGTTAAGGAATATAGAAATCATATGTTCAGTCTCTATTTGACAATGTTCTTAAGGGAATTAAACCTCTCACCGATTCAGTTTTCAAGTATCTCAACAAAGAAGCACCTAATACATAATTAACAGAACATCTTTCTAATCTGTTTCCTCCAAATTTATTGCTGCCTAGCATAATATATACATAATATTATGTACTGTATATAATGCACAAATATACACACATTACCTATACTATTTAAAATCTACTATATATTAGCATCAAACATAGTGATTAAAAACAAAGTCTATAACAAGATTGACAGAATTTTATTCCTACATCTACTATTTACCAGGTGCATGAACTTAGGCAGTTATTTCACCTTTGTGTGTCATTGTTTCCTTAACTCTAAAGTGAAAATTACTATCTCTTAGGATTACTATTTCAATGAGTTAATATTTGTATTCTAAAAAATATTCTTAAATACATATCTATAAAGACTAATACAGGAGCCAGGTTTGTGGCTTAGTGGTAGAGTGCTTGTCTAGCATGCGTGAGGCACTGGGTTCTATCCCGAGCACCACATAAGAATAAAAACAAATAAAATAAATGTACTATGTCCACCTCCACTAAAATAAAATAAAATAAAAGACTGGTACAGTTACCCTCTGTGTGGTATCTGCCTCTGAGATTCAACCAACTATGCAAGAAAAATACTTTTAAAATTATGTCTGTACTAAACATACGCAGACTCTTTTTTTCTTGGTATTATCTTCTAAATGTTTTATACAGCACTTATATTGTAGTAGGCATTAAAATAACCTAGAGACAATTTAAAGGATATGTGAGAATGCACATAGTTTATATGCAAATTCTATCACATTTTACATAGGGTACTTGAGCATCCATAGTTGGTATCCATGGGGGTCCTGAAACCAAACCCCCAGGGATACTGAGGATTGACTGTATGTGGAACATGGCAAGGATTATGAAAATGTTTATCAACAAACAGGTTCTATGATATTCTAATTACAATCTCAAGGCAATACCTGTAACAGTATTCTTAGGGTTAAAAATAAAACTAGATGTAATTTAAAACTTGTATTATATGTATTCCACAAATAGCATTGCTTTTGTGGATTAAATATTTCCACCAGATTTTTTCCCCAGGCAACTTCTGTTGAGACAATGCAATTTACTCAAGCACATTATCTTTTTGCAAACTGTTACTCAATGATTATGAAAAGGATAAAAATTGCAGGTGCACTTGTATTAATTAACAATTAATAAAAGATCAAGTGATTACTGTTTTATAGATAGGGAAATAAATTTATTAAGAGCAGGCCTTGGATTGCTAGTATAAACAAGATAACATCAATGGATTTAAAAATTCAAATTGAATAAACAATAAACAAGATGACGTGTTATTTGTGTAAATCATTGAGGTACATTATTTTTTGTGATTGCAATAACCTGTGTTCTTGAGAAATAAGAATCACTGAAAGAAAACCTTTCACACAAAGAAAAGTATATTTTTAAAAGGTCTATGAAGAATTTAATTTGATAAAATTTTATTTTAGTGCTCATATTAAGTAGTGTCCAAGGGAAATAGATATCATAAATATGATGCTATTACTATACTACAGTGACATAATACAGACTACATGGAATGCAACCTATATCCACATGAAATCAGTTTATGCAACCTATATCCAAATGCAACCTATATCTAAATGCAATTAATTTAACAGTACTGAATATGAAACATTCATATGCATATTTAGTGTTACATTGAGAATTTAATCTCTATTTCCCAATAGTAAACCCCTCTTTCATTTTACAAACTTTTGAATGTCCATTTTACTTACTTATGAGGAAACAGACAAAATTCTTAATTTTTTTGTACATCAGAATAAACAACTTAAACAATGCATCCTGTCAAGTATTCTGCTGATCCAGCTACAGATGCTAGAGAAAAGTCACACCCTTTTGTCTTTGTCACTTATAATTTGGTCACTCCATAAAAGGCTATCATCAATCATGTCTAGAGCAAGACTCTAGTTATTCCTTTGCTGTAGTTTAAGCATCATCTTATAAAATAGATCACTGTCCTTAGGGAGACTCTAAGCAGTATCATTGCCAGAAAAATTCAGAATTAAAATCCCTGTCCCATAAAACAAGGTTGCCACTTAGTGATGAAAAAGAGAGACAAAGATCTCACTGTGATCTCTCTCATATTTTTGTCTCTGATTTTCCTATTGTTTCTGAAAAATAAAAAGCATTAAAAAAAATAAATAAGCCAAGCACAGGGACCCACTCCTGAAATACTAGTGACTTGTAAGGCTGAGGCAGGAGGATCGTAAGTCTGAGGCCAGCTTCAGCAACTTATGGAGACCTTGTTTCAACATAAAAATAAAATAGCTCAATGGTAAAGTGCCCCTGAGTTTAATCCCTATTATTGAAAAAACCTTAAAATTTAAAAAGTATATAGGTAAAAATACATGATCTGTATCTGCAGATATGTGTAGAGATTTTATTATAAATATGAAATGATTGAATGATGAAACTTTGTGTTGACAAATTTTTTTTTTAAAAAAAACACTCATGGTTCTCTAAAGTGAAAGTTCTCTTTGAGAGAAAAAAATTATCTCTAAGACTGGATCTAAATTTGGAAAGAATTTATTTATAAAAATTGGCAATAAGCATTTTAAGAAAGCATTATTAAATGAAGTAATCCTAATATTAGGAGGAACAATTAAGACTTTATTATATAAAAATATGAACTCTAAGCACATCTTACATTGGAGAGCAAGAATATTATATAATTGGGAAATTGGCCAAGCTGGTGACAATAATACTAATGATAAAAACTTTACAGTGTGTTAGACATCGAGGCCATCAACTTATAGCTATTGTTTTATTTGATCTTCAAAACAACATATAAACTCATACTACTCTCTCCTTTTGCAAAAACTGAGGCTTATCATGGGGGAGGCCTTGATCACATCTCCAAATCAGTGAGTAGTGCGCCAGCAAATATGAACACATCTGCCCAACACCAAAGCTAGTGCCCTGGTACTATGAAACCACAAGGCAATGTTTCTCTGCATCATGCCACGGGCTACAATATATATAATCACCATAACCCAGACAACAAGAGAAATGAATATTGAAAGGATGAGAACAGAGATCACCTTTTTACCCATGTCTGCATAGGTATTTTCAGCACCTACTTAATTAGAAGAAATTGAAAATTAGCTTAAGAGTGCTAGGTGCACTACTTATAATTCATCAGGCAAATAATAGTGTTCATGTAAATGGCATATTATTATTTCTATATAGTGGATGTATTCGTTCTTAATTTTTTTGTCCATTTAAAAAGTCTTGAATTAAAGGTATGCTTCTATATAACCACCTAAACTTGCAAAATATCAATTTACACTTGCCCTCAAATTCAGGTACACTGACTGGGCAGATAAGTACTAAAAATTTAGAAATGCTGTTTCATCAGTTTGCAAAAGATGCTTATAATTCATGCCCATTATAGAACACACATTATATATTTTCTAATTTTATGAAACTTATAATGCCTTAAGGGTAATCCATGTGCATCAGAGGCAAACTTCCTCAAATGTAACAAATGTTGTGTGGAGATGATGAATTCACTTCTCAAGTTCCCATGTGGGAGGATGCTTCAATGAAACAGGACCCATGCTTACTTTTGCCCTCAACTTTAATGGGAGAAGTAAACCTTGTATGCTGCTTCTAGTGACAATCGTCTTCATGTGACAAATAAATAACAATACAAGCTTTGCTTAGTCATTCTTTACATGTCTTCTTCAACTTAAAATAGGAGGAAAGTGGTAAGAAACATGATAGGAAAATATACAATTATCAGAGAAACAGTTTCCATAGGCTTATATTCCCTTTGGACCATTATTCAATGCAGTCAGTTATTTTTGATATGGTTATCAAAACCATATCAATGTGTTATGGTGGTTCTCAGTAGATTAGGAGAATTATTTATCTTGAAAACTTTCTCCACTATTATACTGATATACCCCGTAAGTAACTACATCTTCGGAGGAGCAAGTGACTTTTGTCTTTGACTATGCTGGATTAGCTTCCTCTCTTCCAATAATGAAACAGATGGATTTCTAAGTTTTACATTTTTAATTTTATTTTATACCATGAGTGTCTCTGATGAGAAGAAAGTATAATAAAAGGAACACCTATGTCCATTTGCAAGACAAATTGGATGGAAAATGTCTCTCACTTGCCTGTTGCAAATTTTGGAATGCTTGACCAGCTTTTTCAGATAGTAATATTGAGAAACAGCTGTTGGCAACCTATTAGGTCTCGATTATTGCTTTTTATTAATCCTTAAAACAACTAATAAAAGGTAGGAACCATTATTCCCATTTTATAGCTGAGGAACCTCACATTCTGAGACATCTAGCTCAAGATCACACCGCAGAGAATTATAATTAGAGGCAAGGCATGTTATCACTAGGGCACCTCTTCTCATCAGTTTGCTCTTTGGCCTTTCATTTGAAACTCTTTCCCACGGCTTTCTAGGACATTGTATACTCATGGACCATGAGTTTGTTTGTTTGTTTTGGTGTTGTTGTTTTGTTTGTTTGTTTTTTGGTGATAAGCTTTTTGAGTTCTTTGTATATCCTGGAAATTAAAGCCCTCTCTGAGGTATGGCTGGCAAAGATTTTCTCCCATTCTCTGGGCTCTCTATTCATATTCTTGATTGTTTCCTTTGCTGTGAAGAAGCTTTTTAGTTTTATTTCATCCCATCTGTTGATTTTTTATTATACTTCTTGCACTTTAGGAGTCTTGCTGAGGAAGTGAGTTCCGAAGGCAACACGTGGGAGTGTTATCGCTACACTTTCTTCTAGTAAGTACATGCAGGGTTTCTCATCTAATTCCTAGGTCTTTGATCCACTTTGAGTTTTGTGCGTGATGAGAAATAAGGGTTAAATTTCATTCTACTACATATGGATTTACAGTTGTCCTGGAACCATTTCTTAAAGAAGTTATCTTTTCTCTAATATATATTTTCGGGTCCCTTTGTCTAGTACGGGATAACTGTATTTATGTGGGTTTGTCTCTGTCTCTTCTATTCTGTTCCACTGTTGTGTTCATGCCTGTTTTGGTGACAATACTATGCCATTTTGGTTACTATACTTCTATAGTATAATTTAAGGTCTGGAATTGTGATGCCTCCTGCTTTGCTTGTTGAGTGATGATTGTTTTGGAGAAATTAAATCAGCAATACCCAGGGCCTGGCAACTGCTGATCCATGCTGGGAGACTCACCCCAGGCGACTCCCCTGGGATTTACTCATGAGGCGGAGGAGCCAATCTCTTGCCCCACCCCAACCCCATGCTGCCTGTGGAACATGCCCTTCCTGGTCTCCCATGCTCAGTTCCCAAGTGCACAGTCACTCTTGCCTGCCCATTCAAATTCCAATTCCTGACCTGCCCGCTAGTTGCATGAGCCACTAAACTCAAAGCAGAGGGGACGAGGGAACTTGGGCTCTCACGGGTCTCCTTGAAAGTGTTTGGGTAAAATACTTTCTACACCTGATTTTCTCCTTGTCTCTTAGGCACAGTTTAGTTCATGAAGCAGGCATCTTTCTGGTCCATTTTTGGAACCCAGTTCAGATTTCCCAGGTCTTGGCTCCTGGTCTCTACCGCTGCTGACCACCCTAGCACAGTGACAAGATGGATCCTGCCTTGGCTCTCTGAAGACAACCAGGAAACACGCCAGCAATGTCCTTGATATCAGATTTCCCCATAAGACATGCCATGGAGCCACCTGAAATGAGCTTCCTTTGTCCCCCTGCCTGCTTTGCCTGTGATGAGTCAGCTTTGGCAGCTAATGCTGGTGGTGGGCTTTCTTCCTTATTTCATTGTATCCGACCTTCTGAGTCCCCAAGCTGCTTTGAGTGTTCAGTATTAAATCCCAATAAAATCTTTCTTTCACCCACCTCACTAAGAAGCTGCTTATCCGCTATCTGAGTCTCTCAGCAGGAGCAGCTTGGAATGTAACCTTCTCAATCTTCCATCTTCCTTAGTTCCCCAATATCTCTTTACCCCAGCTTTTTCTTTATGTGAGTCAAGATTGTCTTAGTAGCAATCCTGATTAACCTCACTTAAAGGACTCAAATTTGACCTGTTTCTTTCCCTTGTTTCCATTGTTTTCGTAACATACTTTTACCTTCCAGAGTTATTTATTTTGAACTCAATATTAGTCATAAAAATCTTCTTAAAAACCAAAAGATAAATATAATCTCATCATTTTGGAAAATAAATCATATCAGGATCCCACCCTTCTGACTTATGTAATGTAATTTCTTGCCTGCCATTCTGCTTTTTTTTTTTTTTTTTTTTTTTTTTTTTGGTGGGGTGGGGACCAGGAATTGAACTCAGGGGCACTTGGCCACTTAGCCACATTCCCAGTCCTGTTTTGTATTTTATTTAGAGACAGAAGCTCACATAATTGCTTAGGGCCTTGCTAAATTGCTGAGGATTGGGTGAACTCAGGATCCTCTTACCCCAGCCTCCTGAGCTTCTGGGATTACAGACATGAGCCACTTCACCCGGCTGCCATTCTGCTCTTGAATCTGACACTTCACTCACATTGGATTTCTAGAAATTCTCCAGATCTCATCTTTCAGGTCACATTTCTCAATTTTCGATGCACACACTGTAACATGTATCTGCATTCTTGTTAATCCTTTTCTTTAAACATTTGTTCATTAGAAGTGACTGCAATTACACATGGTCATTATGTACTGTTATTCCTTCATGATCATTACCTGTACTACTACTGTTGCATCATTTCTCAAAATAAATTTGTAAAGTTTTTGTTTACTTTTTCTGGATATAAAGCTCCTCCAGGTCATTAACTGTGATTCATGTTCATTTAAGCAGTGCCTGTAAACGTCATGATTGGCATACAATATGATAATTCTTATGGAATAAATAAATAAATTACTAAGAAATAGATAAGAGTCATATTTTAGACTTCAACATATAGGCAAGAAGAAATAGAATCTGAATCAGTTCCCTTGTGATAAATAACCATAAATGGTTACTTTTACCATTGTTTAAAATAAAACAATGATGTCTTTAATAACATGACTTTTATTCTAGTTTTAATGTATATTCCTTTAATTCACTGAAGTAAAGTATCTGGAAATTTCAACTTACATTTTTAAAATCACATATTTATATTATGATTAAATAAAATAATTCACAAAAGCTTAACACAAATTCTAGCAGATAATAACCTCTCAGAAATATTGTTTAGTGTATAAATAACTTAAAATATAAATTGAATTCAGGCATACTTTGTATTCAGTAAAATGTAATCATACAGCTTAAACATTCTATATAAAACTTAGAGAAGATACAAAAGAAAGCATTTGTCTTCAAACAGCCTCCCACTAATTTACCCAAAGAAAATATGTCAATGCATCACATGAAGTAACTAATGTCTAGTCCTCTAACTAGAGTCAAACTGAGAGTGGGGAAAATAGGTCATTAAAGTAGACATATATTCTACCATGAAATGGCATTTTAAAATATAATTTGATATAAATTATACAAAAAGGAAGAAACACCATAAACATATTTCAAAAAAGCAGTCTCTTTTAACTCCTGTTGAAACAACAGAATGGCAGGCACAAGTGTTTGTTATTTAATGAATATTATTGAATAAAATACTGTCAAAATCTTTTAAGATGAAGCAAGTTTTGTATTGATGGAGCACAGAAGTATGGTAAATGAATATTCAGTAGCTTTACAAAAAATGATTAGATTTTCAATTGCGTTTAAAATGGCAATTGAAATCAATAGCCTGTTATTTTAGAGGGCGTTCTCTATTTCATAAATATAGGGCATAATAATTAAAAGTGTTGTTGTCAATAGGCTAGAGGTTAATTGCAAAAACAGCCAGGAAGCCAGTGGTGTCTGGGTAGTATTAAAAATTAACCTAGTCAAGTGAATGGAACATTTGAGCATATCTAAGAAGTGTTTCAAAATCAATCCAATATTGAATTAAAGGTGATAGCAAATATATCCTACAAATGCTGTGGATAAATATTAAAATTATATGTGTGAAACTATCAGTGCTAATCATTCAAAAGTTCAAAATCCAATACACAATGTTTTTTACTTTAAATATACCCATATAAATTTCCAATATTTCTGACTGCATTCTATTTTTAGGTAATATGGTCTTGTGTAGATTCCTTGAAGGTCTTAAGGACTCTTACATATTTATGTAAGCTGATTTAGTTGGGGTTTACCAAGGATTAATTTAGAAACACATTTATAAATATTAGAAAAAAGAAACTATGAAAATAAAGGAATACAATCTAATTACAGCACTGCTGTTTTTTAAAAATTTTTATGTTTATAACAAGGGTTCTTAGCATTATACTTATCTTAGCAATACTTGGATGACAAATGGTGGATAAAACAGTGGATATAATGCATTAAATCATTTCTCCTTCTTCTCCTTAAGTCCATATTCTGTCAAATGTTACCAACTTTACAAGTTGTTATATACTCTTCCACATCCTACTCTCAATGTCTGTAAACATTTGAAATATATTCATATAATTTTCTCTTCTTCCCAACACTGAGAAAATAAACACATAACTTTAAATAAAAGCTGGATTTTTGTTGGTTTGTTTTTAATTTTTTAATTTCCTTTTCTTTTTTTCTTTTTTAAAATTAAGTAAAATCCACATACCAAAAGGTGGATATACTTAATAAGCACATCTTGATAACTTGGAAGGAAAGTATACTGCTGTGCAACCATCACCATAAACCTATTAACTCTAAAAGTTTCCTCTTTCCTCTTTTTTCTTCTTTTTGTTGTTGTAAGAACACTGAACATAATATCTACTTTCAATAGATAATTTTTTTAACAAATATGGTATGTCTTAACCACAGGAACTGTATTGTAGATTCCAAGAATTATATATATATATATATATATATATATATATATATATATATATATATATATATATATACAAAATTTATACATTTTGCATAATTGAAACTTTGTGACCTTTGACTAACATATCCTCAATTCCCTTTTCCCAAACCTCTGTTAGGCACCATTCTACTGTTTTTATGAGTTTGATACTATAGATTCCTGGTATAAGAGAATTATCTAATGTCCCATGTATAGTTTATTTATTTTCCAAGTTCATTTGGGTTGTTACAAAACCAGAATTTCCTTCTTTTGTAATGAACAATATTTCATACAATGTGTACAGCACATTTTCTTTCTTCAGTTATTCTTTCAATGAACACCCATGTTGTTTCCTTGTCTTTGCTACTATAATAAGGTTATACAGAGTTATAATGTTCATGGGAATGCACATATCTTTATGAGAGTCTAATTTCAGTCATTTTTGATATACACTCAGAAATGAGACTTCTGGATCATATGGTAGTTCTGTTCTTAAATCTTGAGAAAATACAATATTCTGTTCATCATGGCTGTATCAGTTTACATTTCCACCATAATGTACATGATTTCTCCCTTTTCTATATTCCAATCTACCAAAATAGCCAAAGTAATTTTCAACAAGAACAAAGTGCGGTATTACAGAAGCTGTTTTCAAAATATATTATAAAGCTTTAGCTATCAAAACAGTATAGTCCTAGTACAAAAGACCTATTATGGATGGAACAAAAAGTAAAACCTAGAAATAAACCCATCAGTGGTTTATTTAAGCCCACAAAGTGGTGGTAGATGAGAATACACAATGGAGAAAAAGAAATCTCTTCAAAAATGAAACTAGGAAAACTGGACACCCACAGGCAAGATAGTGAAATTAAACGTGTATCTTACATCATATGGTGAAACCAATTCAAAATGGGTTAAAAACTAAAATGTAAAATCTCAAGCCACAAAACTCCAGTGGAAAATGAAGAGAAAACTTGACACTGGCATTTGCAATGATTTGTTGGATATGATACCACAGGTCAAAAACAGAAGCAAAAATAAACAGGTGGGATTACACGAAACAAAGACATTTTCTGTACATCAGAGGAAGCAATCAGTAAAATGAAAGATAATCTGCAGAATGGGAGAAAATATTTATAAATCATATATATGATAAACAACTAATACTCAAAATATATAAAGCATTTCTACAATTTACTTGCAAAAGCATCAAATAATCCCATTAAAAAATGAATACAAGTCATGAATAGATATTGCTAAAAATGACATACAAATACCCTTATGAAAAGATGCTCAAAATCACTAACCATCAAGGAAATGCAAATCAAAACACAATGAGATAATCCCCACAGCTATTAGGATTGCTCTTACCACTTGTTTTATCATATAAAGTATACATCACTTCACATGAATAAACAACAGACTGATTTGTTTTAAAGACCACATAATATTTCACATTATGATCCGATCACAATTTATTCAATTACTTCTATATTTATGGACATTCATGCTATTCTCCAGTGGGCCTTTTTTCAATTTAAAATAGTGAAGAAATGAATACAACTTAACATATATACCATGTACTAGTCTTCATTTATATTGAAGAAAGATTTTTGAAGAAGAAATCACTTAGTCAAGAGATATGCAGATTTAAAAATATTATGGGTAATTATTAAATGTTACCAAACCAAATATTTTCCAAAAGTTTTTAAAAGTTTACTATTTTACCAATGAGATGTAAGCACATATTTTATTATTATATATTTATTATTCAAAATATTAGAGACTTTAGTAAATGTAATAAGATAGCAAAAGAGATAGAAAGACTATTTTTAAAAAACAGAACAAAAAATTTAATGCCCTGATATTATTATAACATGTTACATTAGTAGTAATCCCAAGAGGGTCCACTATAAATATATAAATTATTAATTTATTGATAATATGCTATGTATTGAATATAGTTACATAAATAACCTGTTTCTCATCATACAAGAAAAAGCCATTTGAAAATGGCATTAAAGTATTTCAAAAAAAGTATCTAAAAAGAACATATAAAAAGACAGTAAAAATGCCTAAGCTTAATAATTAATATATGCATATAAAGAAAAAGAAATTGACATAATTTATTGATTACAAGAAATAAAATCAAAATAGATAAAAAGAGATATGATATTCTCATCAACTCTTCCTTTATGTAATTTTTTTTATTTAAGGCATTTTTTTATTTGACTGTAATATGTTCTGTTTAAACTAGACAAAGTAAGTGAAATTTCCATACCAAATAACAAATGCAGAAAAATTGTCAAGAAACAAGCCGAGAAGAATTTCATACTTACTAGCTATCACAAATTTATAAAATTATTATTAGGTACTAGGCAAGTGAACTTTTCATAGCTTTTTACCTAAGTTTAGCTCCTATTCCATGCCAAGCAAGAGGACAAAAACTCAGAACACCTAGAGGACAGAGGTCAGGCAATTTCCACAGTAGGAAAACAAGGCTGGGTAGGAATCCCAGAAAATTAATTCAAATTGGAAAAATCCAAAATTCTAAGTGTATATTCTACCCTCATTTCTGGCTAACCCCTTATCTCACATATATGGGGTAGGTTTCAGGCTGCCAATTAAATCTAAACAAACCAGAGATTTCTTCTGATGCAAATGCATGAAAGACACAGATTCAGCCAAATTAACTGCCTGACAAAATAAAATATCAGAATCCTTCTGAAACAGAATCTGAGTCTCTATAGTATACCACTAATATATTCAGTATACAATTCAAAATTACTAGATTTATTCAGAAAGAGTAAAGAAAAAAAAAAAACCTGTCCCTGAGAAGTCCAAGAAGTTGAAATAGGCTCAAAAAAAAAATTTGAATCAGTAACTTGTTACTATATTCAAAGTCAGAATGAAACATATGTTCATAATAAAAACATAAAATAATTTCAGCTGAGAAACAGAAGTTATTAAACAGAATCAAATGAAAATTATGAAATAAATACAAAATACTGAATTAAAAATTAGAGGATATTCATAGCTGATTATATATTACTTTTTTAAAAAGCAAGCAAACTCCAATACAGATCAATAGAAACTTACAACAGAAAATATATTGTCTGGGAAAAAAAACAATGCACCAAAAGACCATAGTGATAGAGCTAACACTGATGTAATTAAAGTCCCAGAAAGAAGATAGGAAAAGGAATAGAAAATATTTTTGAAAAAAAAGATAAAAACAGGAATGTTTACAAAAGACAAAAATCATACAGTTAAGGAGCATAATAAACTCCAATTATGATAAATATGGATACAAAAGAAATGACACAGCATATTATAGCCAAATCACTGAAAACCAACCAAGTATAAAAAGACAAATCATGATAGCAGCTAGAAGAAAACAATACACTATACACGGAACATTTCAATCTGTGGAATGACAGCCTAAAGTGTTGAAAGAATCTCTCAAGAATGATGATGAAATTAAAATAAAATACAAAATAAAGATAACAGAACATTAAGAGATTAGTCACCAGAAAATGCATTCTACAAGACATGCTAAAGGAATTCTTTAGAGTGAATTGAAATGATATCATGCATTTTGAGGAAGAAATAAACACAACTAGGAATTGTCTTTATGGAGGGAAGTTTGCATATAGCTGTTTCAAGTCAAACTTTTAACAGCATTGTGGCATTGTGCAGGGTTTATTATATCTGTAGATGTAATTTATTTGACAAAAATATATACAAAATGGAGGTGGAGAAAAAGGCACCATATGGTGGCAAGCTTCTTATAATTTTATGAATAGTGGCACAATATTAACTCTAAGCAGGATGGGGAAAAATTAAAGATGTGTAGAATAAACACTAAGAAACTAATTCTGAGAAATACAGTTAAAAGGCAAGTAGGTTAAAAGTCTTTAAAAAACAAAACGAAACAAAAAACCCAAAAGAAAGCAACAAAGATGGAAGAGAGAAATTAAAAAATAGAGGACAAACAGTAAGAAAGAATAAATGGAGACTGAACTTCTATTGTGCATTGTTTTAAATGGTCTAATCATTCCAATTAAAAAACAATAATTAACATAATGAAAAATATAGCAAGATGCAACTCTAAAGAGACCCACTTTAAATATAATGACAACAGTAATTTGAAAGTAAATGAAAAAAAAATGATGTACTTGCAAATGAAATGTATAAGACCATTAGTGCAGTTATATTAATATTAGATTAAATAGCCTTCCTAAAAGATTCTACCAGAGATAAAAAGAGTATCTTGATAATAAAAGCTAAACTCCTCAGGGAGATATAACAATCATAAATGTCTATATGCCAAATTACAGATCTTCAAAACTTCAAAAACAAAAACTGACAAAATTAATAGGAGGAATAGATTGTTCCACACACACAGGAGGAGATTTTCTATCCCTTCCTTAGAAACTGATAGAATTACTAAACAAAATAAAAAGTAAACAGTCAGAGATACAATAAACACCTCTATTATCTTGAACTAATTGATAAACTTATTTTTATATAATATTATACTGAGCAACTAACTACAAGATACAAAATTTTTATAAGTGTGTATAGCACATTCATCTACATGGACCACATACCAAACCATAAAACATGCTTTGATATAATTAGAAGGATTAAAATCACAGAGTAATTTCTATAACTAAATAAAATTTAACATTTGGAAATCAAAACACACACTTCTAAATAATTCCAGGATCGAATTAGAAACCACAGTGGAAATTATTAAATGTTAGAACCAAATGATAACGAAAACACAAAATATCAAAATTTCTGAGGTCAGAAGTAGTGTTTTGAATAACTTTTAGCAGCAAATGTCCCTACTAAAAGAAAAAGGCTGTCATGTCTCTCTCCCTTTCTCTCTCTGTCTTTGTCTCTCTCTCTCTTTCACACATACATACACACACAAACACACACACACACACACACACACACACACACACACAGTTCATGGTATTAGAGCAGACAATTAATTAAAATAGACTAGCAACCAAGTAAAGAAAAATATATGAAAACATTCTTGTAAATAGGAACATTAAAGATATATATTTTTAAATAAACTTTGATTTTTATTGAGGATAGAAGATAGCAATAGATGGGAAAATTAGTTAGGTGGAGAAATATACACATTATCATCTAAGATTATATATTAAAATGTAATAATAAATTTAAGAGAATATTTGTATTATTCTGTTATTGGTTCTTAAACAAAATAGCAAAACCAGAATCCATAAAGGAAAATATTATAAATTTGATTGCCTAAAAATTAAATATTTCTGAATAAAAAATATGCCATAAACAAAATTAAAATAGAAATTATAGACTATAAGAAAAATTTAACCAGGTTTGGTGGTGTGTGCCTGTAATTCCAGCAACTTGGGAGACAGGAATATCACAAATTTAAAGATAGCCTAAGAAATTTATGGAGACCCTAAGAACTTAGCAAGACTCTGTCTCAAAAGAAAATATAAAAAGGGATGGATATATGATTCAGGAGTTATATGCTCCTGGGTTCAATCTCTGTTTCAAAAAAATAATGTACACTTACTTACATCATCCAAAATATAAGTATTAATATACATGGAAAGTTTACAAATCAATTTTAGAATATTAACAAGATAATGCAATTACAAAAAGAAGAAAACTTACAAAATAAATAGGAGAGTTACTTAGATATAATTAGGTAAATGGCATTTCAAGCATTATACAGGCAAGGAAATTTTTAAATTGATAACATCATGTTAGCAAGGGTATGAGGTGCTTCTTCTTGTAACCTTTTCATCAACTGTACTATCTGGAAATGCTAAGGGTTCTAAAATGGCATTTGAACAAAATAAACACGATAGCAAGAGCTAGATTGTGAGTACTTAGAAAATAAAAACCAGTGATTTGTAAGAATGAACAGCCAAGAATACAGGCAGCCTCAGAAAACATGGAGAAGTAGAAAAGCAATCATATCAGGAGTAGGTCAAACTTGACCTCAATAGGAGCTGTTTAAAAATAATAATAAAATCTAGAGCCCTATCATGCAGGAGAAAATTGCTTCAACTTCCCCAGCAGGGCACTAAAACGACTAGTTGCAGTACAAAAGAACCTCATGGTATCCCAGGGCCTGCAATTCAATTCACCCACAGGGAAATCGCCACTAAGCATTTTCTTCTTATTGGAAAGAGAAAAGTGTAGTTGAATCTATCTGCTCCATGGCCAGACAAACTGCATTAAAATCCCTGCTTTCTACCTTAGTTCCAAGCCTTAGTTTCTTCATCTAAAGAATCCCATTATTATCTTGAAGTGAGGATTAAATAAAAGAGCAGTATTATGTTTTAGATACCAGGTGTCCCCCAAAAGCTCATGTCTGAGACCATGCAAGAGGGATTATAGGTGAAATTATTGGGTTTTGAAAGCCTTCATCCCATCAGTGAATTAATCTCCTGATAGAGATTAACTAGGTGGTAACTGAAGGCAAGTAGGAGGTGAGTGGAGGAAGGGGTCCCTGGGTATGCCTTTGGGATATATATTCTGTCCTTGTTGAACAGAGGTCTCTCCTCTCCTCCCCTAAAATTGTTCTTGCCGGATCTTTTGGTTACAGCAGCAAAAAAAAAGCTGACTAAAACAAGCAGTGAATCTGAGCAGGAAGGTGCCTGAAATAGTGAAAGTTACTGCCCCTTCTGTCCTACTGCCTGGGAAATCTAATTAGGGATCAGGGAAGCTGTGGCACTCACTGACATGAGGTTGAGTAAGCCAATTAGCACCCCCTTTGACTTCATACTGACTGATAGGATCATTTGATAAATCATCAGAAAAGAAAGTATCTTAAATCCAGCTGAATCTCTCAACTGAGTTAAAAGAGGAAAAAGAAAGAAGAGAAACAGGACTCTCTGTACTGTCCTGCTTGACATTTACAAATCAATCTTGCTTTAAGTAAATGACTCTTTTCAAGGTTATTCTCCTTATTTCATCTATAGGAACAGAGGCGAAAACACTATAGTTAAAGCTTGAAAAGCTTCAATTTTCCTGCTTACTTGACAAAAGCAGCTCATGTCTCTCACCCATGACCCATTTAATGAGAAATAGGTAGAGACATCTACTTCTTCAGGATGTTACAAGAAGCAAAATAAAGAGGGTCAGAAATGTTTAAAGAGGGTCAGAAATGTTAAAAACCCTAAGATCAAGAGAAGGACTCTATCTCCCTCTTCTCCAATCTGATGCAAGGAGACAGAATTATGATTTCTTTGACCAACAGAATATTGCAGAGGGTATTATGGCAACTTCTGGAATGAAGCCTTAAAACACTGGCAGCTCCCACCTCTTGTCTGTTGAAAGACCTAGCTAGAGAGACCAGGTGGAGGGCTAATTCATGGACAGAGAGGGAAAACCCACTAGGCTCAGTTTTTCAGCTGCACACACAGAGGTGTTAGGAATGTGAGCAAAATTATTTTGATCCTCCACACCAACATAGTCACCAAATGAGCACCACTGAGTGCCCCCAGTTGGTGTCATGTGAATCAAATGAAATGTAGAGCTGGGCTCTGCCAAAATTTTGTGATTTGTAAAACTCTGAAATGCAGTACAAACAGGTTGTAGTTTGAAGCCACTAAAATTTGGCATAGTTCATTAGGCAGGAATAAATATTACAAACCAAAGCCAGAACACAGCACGACAAGACAGCTATCACTAGATCAAAATGTTTAGTCCCATGGGGAAATTATGGGAAATGTCAAACACAACTTATGGTCATCCACCTGAAGGTAGGAGAGCTGGAGGAGGTACACATCAGCTTGTTGGCTGGGGCTGGGAGTGTTGGTTCCCTAACTCACACTTTCCTGATGCATTCTCCAAAATGTGGAACACCTGCCACCTTACTGTGCAGATGTGTAGTCTCCTTTTGCTTTTCTATGGTAACAAAGTTCTACTATGCCTGATCCTGAGTCTAGTGGAGTCCCCCCAACCTACCATGAAATCATCTTTGGTATTCATTTTTTATGTGCTTTAAAGAAACCAAAGGAAGAATACTTTAAATTTTTATTCACCTAAATATTTTTATTATTTTGTCTTTCTAATCACCTTTTATAAATCCTTAAACAAAAGACTACCTTCTCTACCAAAATATTAAAAAATTGATTTTTGCATTTGAACAATTTGATTCCCATTTTTATTACCTTGAATTTTGAAACAATTAGAAACCAGTAGTCATATTTACAAATGACTACTGACTGAAAATATTTTTATATTTTGATTATTTCTCTTGCATTGCTTCTTTGTGTTGTATAGGCTAATGGTTAGGAACCATTTGAAGACAGACTCCCCAAATTTGAATCCCTGATCAGCCATTAACTTGTTCTGTGCTCTGGGAGACTACGCACTTTTAACATTTCTGTGCTTCAGAAATCCTCTATTATTTGTAAAAAGATGGAAAATAATAATGTGGTTCTTATGGGACTGGTGTGAGGATTGAATAAACTACTAAGTGTGAAACACTTAGAATAGTGCTGACACATACACATAGGTCCTTAATAAATGGTAAAACATTACTATTTTTTTAAAACCCTAACATAAAATATAGAGATGACATAAAGGCCTAAGCCAAAAGACTATCAAGAGGCATAAGTAAGTTATAATTCCTGCTTGTGTCTTTATACCAACATAAAATTGTTTATGGAATCGTAACTCCCTCATTGCAGAACACTCTCTAAGCTTTATTATGATACAACTTGTGCAGAACTGTCATGAGCGAGAACTACTGAACAGAGTGAATCATATAGAGGAAGAAGTATAGATGATTAAAAAAAAAAACTTAGAGTAGGCATTTATTGTTCATTTTGATGCCATCGAAAGACTCTTTCTGGGTCTAAGAACCATGTGCCCAAATTTCAGTCAGGAATCTTACTCATTTTTCATAGCTGCAGAACTGTCTTTTAGACCTTCAGATTAAAAATTGGCGAAGATATAAGCATACAAGCAGTTTTACAGTTTAATGAGTTTAAGCAAAATCTTTTTATAGCCCAGACACTCTAATACAATTCAAAATTGCAATTCAAGCTTGAAAAGAGAAAGGAAAAGAAAAACCTGGGAGAAATCTAGAGGGGGAAAAAATGTATGGAAATGGCATTCTAACTTTCGCTGTTCTGATTTCTTTCATATGATATTCTGTAATTAATGACTGGTGTTCTCTGAGTTCCCCTTGGATTTTCTCCTTTACTCTATTCCCTACTGGTAACTTTCATAATGATTTGCATCTAATGTCAGAGACAAAATGGTAATATGAATTAGGTCACTTTGTCCTAAATGACTAATTGGCCTTTTTTCCACAACATGGAGCACAGTGACTAAAATCCTAGCTAGTCTCTAGTCCTATCTTAATCTTAATTCTTTACCTATGCTCAAGAATATTCTTGAATATGAATCAGATAGTCTCTAGTTACTGATTCTCATTAGGCCTATCAGAACTGACCACGAGGTCAAAGTTTATGCTAAAAACATCAACAAATACCACTGACATATGGGTGCCCCACTTCTCTGGCTTTTCCCGTCTTGGCACAGTGCTTTTCATTGTGTAAGTGGTATATTTTCATGAGGGGTCATTTTACCATTTTCTCTAGTGAACATTTGAAATTTTATAAAATGTGTTCTTAAAAATTACTGAGTAGTTTATTACTCATCTTTATAATTTACCAGAAGCTTTATTCAAACCTGTTTTTAAATTTGGATAAATTATCAATCCAGGAAAGTTTTGAATAATATGACTTATGGCTAATTTAGTTATTCATTCCCATCTCTACCAAACAAACATTTTAGGGGCAAACAATCATAAGAAAAGAAAACATAATCTCTTTTTCAATGTGAACACCTATTAGAGAACATCCTAATCAGTCTGCCATATTAAATATTCCTAAATTGTAAGACATCTTCCTGCCACTCTGAAACATGTAAAAGAGAGCAAACACAAGCAGTAAATTAGTAATTATTTATATAAAATGTGTCAAACCTCTCTCAGTTCTCTCTTGTTCCCCTTTCCATTTTCCAGTAACCACTATTCTACTGTCATCTTCTGATCAATTTTTTAAATTTTCACTAGTGAGTGAAAACATGCAATTTTTGTCTGCTATAGTTTGGATATCAAATGTCTCCCAAATACCCACATGTTAAAAGTTTGGCTACAAGCCTGTAGCACTATTGGGAGGTGTAAAAACCTTTAGGAACTAGGGCTGGTAGAAGAAAACTAGGTCATTGGGAGCAAGGGATATTGGGATGAAGGACTCTTCCTCTTTGTCTTTTTTTTGCTTTCTGACCACCATTGGGTAAATAAGATTTCTTTTCTTCACTACATGCTCTAGCAGTGATGTACTGGGCCACTACAGTCCCAAAGCAACAGGGCCAAGTAACCACAGACTGAAACCACAAACCAAAATAAATCTTTTACCTTATTAGTTGGATATCTCTAATATTTTGTTATAGTGATTGAGACCTAATTGGTTGTTAGGTTGCTGTTGCAATGTACAACCAGTTAGGTGTGTTTTATTTCACTTAATATGATGGCCTACAGACCTGTATACTTTGATGCAATTAAGAGGAGAGAGGCTAAATAAGGGGCTTTAAAGCACAGTAAGAGCAAAGAATAAGCTGCAATATTTCATAGCATGGTAGGTTAATTATAGTCTACCAAAAAAAACTAGAACAGTACAAAATTTCCTAACACATAGAAATGATCAGTGTTTGATGAGATAAAAATGAGAAATATCCTGATTTGATCATTAAACATTGGATACATAAATCAAGGTATCATTTGTACATATGTCATAATATATGTACAAATATTGTGTCACTATCTTAGGTTTTTATTGAGTTTAAACAAGTTTTTTAATCATACTTTTTACCTTCCTTCTCCATGCTTCTTTTAATCTAAACTTGGTGAATGGAAACAGCTTTAGAAATAGTACAGTCATATTTTACAGAAGTCTTATATTTTATGATTAATAAAGATGATAGAGTCAAAATTATCCTTGATAATATTTTTACTATAAATCTTCAGTTTAATGAAGAATGTAATCTTGCCTAATAATGTCTATAAATATACATACAAAGTAAATATCAGTGTATATTTTATCAAATAAGAGAAAAGGAAAGGAAGGGAAAAGATAGAAGAATGGTAGGATTAAAAAGCTAAGAATCTGTAACATTACATAGATTAGCCACATTCTTGCTTCACTCAGGATTAATTTTTTGTCTTCACACACACGAGTAACAAAGCTTCAATCAATCTATCTCCTTGCCTCTCTTCCTCCTTGCTTCCTGTTTTTTTCTTAATAATTGTTTTGTAGAAGAAAGAAGAAGCATAATCAGGGAAAATTAATCTATGACACAAATTTATTGTGTTATTTTTCCAATGGCTACTTGAACAACAAAATATTTTTGAAAGAATTTTGGGGACTGTATATGGGTGGTCTCCTTTACTCTCCATTTGTAATGCACAACACAGCAGGGTTATGTACTATCAACCTATCAGGTCTTGAAATTTTTTTATGCCACATGCTTTTTTGTAATTCTCTAAAATATGTTTTATAAACATAAGTCAATTCTATGATAAAACCAGTTTCAATTTACCAAAGGAAGAAAAGACTCATACATTCTGGATATTTATTATTATTTATTTTAATTTATCAACATAAGCACCCTCACTATTTACATGTGAAATGAACGTGGTGGTTACAAGTAACAGAGTCTCAATTTACTTACAGGATAAAGAGAAATATAGACTCTTTTGGGGAAAGATCTTATGGCGGCACACAAGATCTAAAACAGTGTTGCAGACTTCAGCACATCAAAACTAGAACCATGTTCTAGTCAGCTGCCAAATGTTACAGACACAAATGTCTCAGCATTGTAGTCCTAAAAGAAATAGAGCTTCCTTTTCTAATGTCTGTATAGCCATTCCAGAAAAGCAGACTTTGTTCCTACTTGGGTCTGAAACCTACCTCTAGAGGAATCACTAAAGAATGAGTTCCTATAACTGTTCAGATCTAGAACACATGCCTGTACCTATGGATATTGTATCCCTTATCAGAAAACAAAAGGTAGGAGAAAAATTATATTCAACAGTCAAAAATATAATAGCTACCTTGTGGCTCCTTGGATATTAATTAGAATGTGAAAGAAAGTTTTTATGCCAAATGCTTTTTTGTAATTCTCTATGTTTTATAAACATAAATCAGTATCTAAATAGTCCAGATATCTGCATTCTCAGAAAAAAATAATTTCCAGCTAAAATTCTATATTCCACTCCATTATAGGTAGATATCCTTAAGTAGATATTTGGGACTACATCTGAAATTTTAGACCACCCTAACTTAGAGAGGTAAGGTCAAGCTTTTGAGTGTCTCTTGCATTGCAAAATAAGAGAATAAAAGAAGTTTATACCAGTGTGTGAAAAATTAAAGATGATGAAAATAGTCTGACCAAAGATTTAATTCAATCTCATTACACTTTCTTAAAACTTCCTTTCTCAATTAAAGAAACTATGTCCAAAAATTGGGTGAAGGCAAAATGAGCTAATCAATAAAGAAAGAAACTTAAAAGCATAAAAATCAATAGTCTAGTTCCTTTCCGAAACCAGAAGCCACAAAACTGAATCTCATCTCATTTTTGTCAATAGTTGTTTAAGAGTAATTTGGAAAACTATACAGGATTGTTACCATAGAAGTGAATAAATGAGCCAAAATCCTGAATAATCAATAGCATCTTTTTTCTTAGATTTATAAATATGTTTTGGATATCTTCTACAAGATCAGAGAATGACTAGATATGCTAACATATATTTAACTGATTATTCACAATCTGGAAAAAAGCAATCAATCTTTGAATTATTGAAATAAAGTCATTTCATGAAAATTCATAAGCTATATATACTTCTGTAAGGCTAAATATGAGTGCATAAAATATTCTGCTTTTGGAATTTAACATGACTTGTTTACACTGCCATTTATTTTATTTCACTTTCAATTCCCATACAAATGCAAACTCTTCACCTTTTCCTGTCTAAACAAAGTGTGCTATTAGAATCTAGGTCATTAGAATATCTAAGTGTATATTTATCACAATCCTATCAGCAAGTTGGTTGATGCTCACATTGAAAAACAAGACTAATCATTTTCATATGGTCTAAGAAATAATAACAAATTGTTGAGCAGTTACTATGCGCCAATCTTTTTCAAAGCAATTTAAGGCATAAATGCTTTATAATACAGTATTTATCATAGAAATTAACATATCTTGCCAATAAGAAAACTCTAACAATTAGAAATGACCTGTAATCACCAAAGCCAGAAATGGATCAAGTTGAACTTCAAATCCCACTGTATTATTTACTTTACTAAATTGTTTCCGGATTATAGACTTATACTGATGGAAAAAATTATTTTTCCCAATCATTTATTTTATTCCCTGAGATGATGAGATGTCTTTACACTTTGTAATGTGACTTGCAACAACTCCCTGCAGAAAAAAAATAGACTTCCCTCCTCACTGTCAGGCTTATCCTTGTGATTTACCTCCCTCCTGGGACTGTGAATATGTTTGATGTATGTTATGTCCGAACAGAAGCATTAAGAAATACTGCAATTTTCTACACTTGCTCTTTTCTCTCTGACTTGAGTATTTGGTTAGAAACAAAATATAATTTCCCACCCTTACCTGATTCCCAGAGTAGAAAAAAAATGTGCAGCAAATAAACAACTATAGATATTTAATATCAGAGAGAATTAAATATTTGTTGGTGTTAATCTTTCAGATTTGGAGCTCTATGCTGTTGCAAATAGATACTAAATACAAGCAGCACTGTAAATATTGAACAGAATATTATTATTCTAACAGCTATGAAATAAAAGGAGTCATCTTAGAAGATTGTGTTTCCCATTGTAGGCAAAATTTAAATTAGAGAAATCTTTTTAAGTTAAACTATTCACTATTAGAAGATAACTATGTTGCCTTCTGTGCATCTTGAGAGCATGAAGACTAAAGGCACATACTAAGGAGAGAGAGACAATAAATAAATAAATAAAAGGGAAGGATGCTGGATACCTGTGATGATATGAAGCTACCATTCCAGGTCAGGTTATAGACCTCAAGCCTCCTACTAATGTAAGAAAATAACATTGTGCTTGTTGAAGCCATTATGGTCAGGTTTCTATTACTCTCCACCAAAGACAATCTTAACTGTAACAAGATGTTGTTCCACATCCTCAGCAGGACTTGGTGTTGTCTATGTTCTAGATTTGGGGCATTCTAGTAAGGCGGTGATAGTATCTCATTATTGTTTAAATTCACATTTCCCTGATAGCATGTGATATGGAACGTCAGTTCCACATGTTTAATAGCCTTCTCTGTATCTCTTTTAGTGAGATGTTCCTTAAGGTCATTAACCCATCCATCAAGTATATTTTCTTATTGTTGACTTTTAAGAGTTTTTTTTTGTGGATTTTGAATAATAGTTCCTTATCAAACATATTCTTTGCAAAGATTTTCTCCTTGCTTCTTTTGTAGTTTCTTCATATATTTTTATTATTTCATTTCATTTATTTTCATTTTCTCATTAGTCTTTCAGAAATTTTTTATCTTAATTAGAATTAATTTTAATATTTGAATATTTCCATTTTTATTTACCCAAAGTCTTGCCAGGCACAGTGGTGCATACCTGTAATTCCAGTTATAAGGAAGGCTGAGGCAGGATGGCAAGTTGGAGGCCAGCCTGAGCAACTTAGCAAGATGCTACGACTTCAAAATGAAAAACAAAAAGGGCTGGGAATATAGCTCAGTGGTAAAGCACCCCTGGGTTCACTTCCCAGTGCCAAAAATAAAATAAAATTTTTTAATGAAAATAAAATTAGAAAGGCTAGGGATATCACTTAGTGGTAAAATGCCCCTGGGTTCATAAATAAATAAACAAAGAAACAAACTCAAAGTCTTTTATCTTTTACCATTGCTAATACTTCTTTTTTGCTTTCTCTCTTTTCTACTTTTTCAAACTAGTATTTTTAAAAAAGCTTTTGTACTCATTTAGCAATTGATGATTAAAAATAAAATATCAAATTTTGTTTTTATTGTGCCTGCTTTGTGATTTCTTCATTTATTTTTTACTTCCTTTTCTCCCAAGGAGTCCTAAGTTCCTTTATTTAAAATTTTCATAAAGATTTAACAAGGAAAGCATTTAAAGTATTAGGATGATTGGCCTCCACAATAGTTCCAGTGAACATTCCTCCTCATGTCAGTGTAGTCCTGTCACACACTGAATCAGCACTGTCCCATTCAAGCAAGAGGATGACAGAAGGTCATAAAAGGGAGAATAGATTCAGCCTTGGTGTCTTGGGTCACTCACACTGGGGCAACTAGCTGCTATGTCACGAGGACTCAAGCAGCTTCAGGTAAAGAGGCCACTGAGAGGAGCTGAGTTCTCCTGACAAAGGTCAGTATCAATGACCTTGTTGCTAGTTGACCTACCTTGCAAGTGGGTGTTCCAACTTCAGTCAAAACAAAAGAGGACATCTTTCCTGACTGACATGTAACAGTAACTCCATAAGAGACACTAAGCAAACCTTATACCTCAGCAACTATCAAATTTCTTTCCTACAGAAACCATGCAATATGATTCCTATTTAAGCCTATTTAAGAAGGTAAGTTTTGGAAAACTTTGATACATAGCACTATATCATTAATCTGGGCTTACAAAATTTTCTCTAGGAAGAATTTTTGCTATGCCTCAATACTTTGGTAGGAACTAAAGTTCATTTTGGTGTTTTTGATATTTTACCTTTTCATTTCCTTCTTTTCTATATACATTATTTGAAGTTTCTTCATTTTTTTTAATATCTAAGAGGCACTTGATGGTATCTTCTTTGATTCCTTGAATAACTTTATTTCCCTTGAATGCAGGAATAGATTTTCCCTTGTTCAATAATTTCAAAGTTACATTTTCATTTACTAATTTACAAACATAGGTCTTGTAGCTTCTATTTTATTGTTGTGGGTACAAAGTTTGATAGTAATCTGATTTCCTCCCCTAGCCAAATTGGCTTTTGCTAACCTCAATTTTCTAGAGACCTGTAAGATTTCTTCTCCTGCTCATTATAGTTCTTGATTTTTACCAGAATATGCCTAGGAGTGGTGTTTTATTTTTCCCCCTTTAGTGCAGTCTATAAATTAAGTAAACCTTTCAAATCTGCAAATTCAGGTCTCTGCAACTCAAGAAAATTTTCTGGTTTTGTTTATTTATTCTCTTCCTCCTGGTTCTTTTTCTCCTTCAGGAGGATTTATTTGCATTTAATCTCTTGGATCTCTTTTATAAGTCTTTCAGCTTTTGTTTTACTTGTCTGTTTTGAGATATCCCTGTATCTGATAACCCAGAAAGTTAATTCTTCTTTTCACCTTGATGGTGGTCTCCTTTAATTCACAATCTGAATTTTCTAAGTTTGATTAGCATGACTCTATGCTCCAAGAGGATTTATAATATTGCAGCTAGAAATTTGAAGGGCTAGGTTGTTTTTTCTTTTTTGTTTAATTCTGTAATAAATCTATATTACTAGGTGTGTGTTTTGATTATTCAACCTTATATTGAATACAAAAAGGTTTTATGCATTTATTTGTATATTCATCAATTGGCTTCATTTGGATTCAGGTTTAAATTGTGGACAATGTTAAGATGAGAACAGCAAAGGGATAAGCCTACTCTGAGTTCATGAATCAAGAATAAAGTGGCCACCAGTTGCTTGAGGCCCTTGCAGTAAGTCCTTCTCTGGCAAGTCTTTCCATATGTTCCTCTTTCCTATATAAGAAAACCCAACCTATTTCTTTTTACCCTTGGCATTTTTTGAAAGACTCAGCTTGCTATTTGAGTTTGTTCCTGGCATTTAAACACTCTCACTAGAGCATTCCTAACCAATTTCACTAATTCCTCCCAGAAACTCCTTTCAGGAACTTCTCCCTTCCACTAGTTTTCAGAGTTATTCCAGGCAACAATCCAGGTAAGTTCCTGTTCCTCATATCATCACTCATGTTGTTTCCATAAATTGGAGACTTCAATCCTGTTCATAGCCTGAAAGTGGCATTCACAAATGGCACAGAAGAAGCCAATAATATAAATTTGGCTGAAGAGGAGAGGAGAAGCCATGCTTGGCTCTATATTTGAAGAATTCCCTTTATTTCTATTAAAATAGGAAGGGATATTGCATATGTGATACTTTTCTATTACTGCCGTGACAATGCCCAAAGTTGAGTGGCCCAACATAGCATAAGTATATTATCTCATAATGTCCCCAAACAGCATAACTTTATTATCTCATATTGTCAAAAGCCTGCATGGTAGAAATCAAAGTTTTAGTGAGGCTGCATTCCCCAGTGGAGGCTGTAGGGAAATATCTGCTTCTCAGCACATTAGGGTATTCACTAAATTTTGTTCCCACATTTGCAGGACTGAGCTTCTCTTTTCCTTTCAGAGTGTCAGCCGGGTGCCCACATTTCTTCTTAAGCTTTCCATCTGGTCCTTCCAGTTATGGAAGGTCAAGTCTCTCTCCATTTTTCCCTTCTATTGCAGATCTTTAAAAGTTCTCTGCCTTTAGGGTTTCTAGTGATTAGACTGGGACCAACAGATAATCCACTATGGCCATTTATTAGTTTACTTACATTTAAAAACCCATTTTATCATATCATGGCAAATAGGCTAAATTCAGAAATTATGTCTTGAAGATCTTTGAAGAGACATTTGTCTAATGCAGCATATTTAAATAATGTTGTAATTCACACATTTTGTACAGAGTAGTTAAATATAAAGGAGAAGAATTATTATTTGCAGCTTCTAAAATATAAGCATGTATCCTAAAGTAACCTATAAGAATCCTAAATCCAGTTGATTGATTAACATTAGAAAGAAAAATGAGTAATTTCTATGGTTAAAAGAGGGAAGAAGAATGGATGGTAAAAATTAAATCAAAGAAGTTGAAGGATAAGAAAGATCCAAGAGGTTGAGGTGGGTAATAGAGCTCAAAGCTTTAATAAAAATAAATATAAAACCTGAAAGTTTTTATTTTATTTAATACGTTGTCATTGAACACTTTTGCAGAAGAATTTCTATGAAGTGGCTGAGGTGGGGAAACAGTGGAAATTTTATTACAATGGATTAAAATACCAACAAGAAAGTGATCATAAAGATTTTTAATGTTTTGAACTCAAAATATAAGGGGAAAATTTGTAGCCAGAGCAAAGATTCATGCAGTTAAAAGGCCATTGATTGAAGGGAGTTAAGGATCTGGAGAATGTTTTCATGTTTGGATACAAAATGAGAGAGGAAGTGCTCACTTAGGCAGCACATATACTATAATTGGAACAATAAAGAGATTAGCATATCCCCTATGCAAGGATGACACACAAATTTATGAAGTGTTCTATATTTTAAAAAGAGTGAGAAAGGAAAATGTATGTCAAGAATGATGTTCAGGTTTCTGTAGTTCCTTGGTAGATGATGCTACCAAGCATTCACCAGTAATCAGTGAAAGAGAACACCAGTGCTGGAGTGGAAAGAAGACACATTTAATGTTACACTTTCTTGCACAGATCACTAGTTAACTTTCTGATAACCACGTTTCCCCTAACTCTTACAGCCCATTTTTTGTGCTGATAAGCAATTTGCTGGGCTAAAATACAATATTTTCTAACCCCCTTGGCAATTAGGGATAGCCAAGAGATGTTAAGTGAGGCAGGAAGTTAGATCTCCCCTAGGTATCCAGGATAAGGGTCTTAGAGAAGGAAAGGAAGGGAGGGGGACATTGTGCCAACCTGAAAGAAGACCTCAGGTCTGGGGAACATCTTGTGACTTGCTAATTTTTGTCCCTTTTAATCACAATGATTTCATCTGATTTAGAATACTTGTTCCTGTTTCTGGAATCTTCAATCACAGAAGCCCTTCTTTAATTACCATTGCCCCTACCCCTAACAAAAGCCAACTACAAAACAGACTTACTTAAAACAAGGTTGGATACATCCTCTTGATTATATAAATAAAGGATTAAAAATATGCACTTCTAATTGGCTTATTAATCAAGAGCTTGATTGATGCCTCACCCAACCAATCACCTGTGCTGGGCCTTCAAAGATGCCCTTAAAAACCTCTAGACAACAGACTCCATTAGCATCACTTTCTTGGGGCCCCTCCCCTTCAGGAGCTCTGATTTTTTTCTTGTCATTGTTCTAATAAATCCTGTTACTTTTCCCTCACCCTTGTGTCCATTGATTTTATTCCTTGAATTCATAAGACAAAGAACCCACCCATCCATGCTCCCTGTAACTTAAGCAGATGTCATTCTAGATAGCAAGATAGCTCCTAGATAGCTCCTTAAACAAGACTAGTGCAACTGAGAAGGAACTCTCCTGCCTTTCCCAACCTTCAAACTTCTTCCAATGTAAAAAGTGAATCAAAGGGTTGTAGTACCAGTAGCCCTCTTGGCTCTTGAGGTGATCTTGTACACTGATGACCTCAGTTTGCATGGGAGAAAAATAAAAAAGAAACAAACCAGAAATATCAAATTACCTGAAGTTCAAAACCAAGTGTGGTGAGGGAAATGAAAAAGGTGGTCCTTCTGTAAATAAGATAAGGATTTGATAGATAAGCTTATTAAGAAACCTATTCAATTTGCATGGCAGATGATCTTCATTTTTCCTGGTATGGGGTAATGATAATTACAATGCACCAGTGAAAGGGTAAAGTTTCTAAGTTGCAAAGCCTGAGTTAAAATGTAAAGGACCAGGTATTGTTAAGTTCCTCTGCTACACCCAGAACCTGAAATTCCTGAGGCAGTTAAGACAATGCCCTACTGGCCATTTAGCCTAGGGCCCTGTGCAGCTTGTCACGTAGGCATACAGGGGCTTGAACCAATCAGTTTGAATATGTACCCCACTTAGGAGTGACCAATCACCCCCGCTCGAGCTGTTCCCGCCAATGAATGTGCTAATCATTAATGAGAGTTGTTGTTCAATTTTCCTATGCCTCATGCTGATTTGTTCTGATGTATGCAAAGCCCCCGTCCTCCCCAAAAAGTATACTTAAGCACTGCTTAACCTCTGCTCTGGGCTCTGGACTGCTCTCCCTTCTTGAGTAAGCCTGGAGCCTCAGCGCGCTGAATTGGATCCTCAATAAATCCCCTTCTGCAATTGCATGAGTCAGTCTCTTGGTGGTCTCTTCCTCCGACTTTTCGCTGGACCCTTACACCAGTAAATCTGTCATTTTTCACTTTCCTTTTCCAAATGGTGCTTTTTATGAAGACAAACTTGTATAATTTCACTATCGTATACTGGCTATGTCAAAGAAGAAATGTGTCTTTTAGTTTAAACTTCCAGAATTACAAATCCATACCCAGAATATGGAATGATAGAGTAATAAATTTGGGTTTTTGAGTTTGAATTAATACTTTGATGGAATCTGGACTTAAAATGGGGGGAGGAGAATTAGTTTATTGAGTATATACAATGGAAGTTGTGCATGAGCAGAGAAGTGACCAAAGAGTCAAAACACCAGAGTCATGTTGAATTATCTTTCAACATTAATTAATTCTCTCTGTAACAGAATCTTTGTACATAACTTAATCCAACCTAATAGAAGAAGAAAAAAAGATACATCAAAACATGATGTATTTTTTTTGTTTCATGGCAAAACTTATAGAAACAAAGTAAATTAAATATTATGGAGAATATTAGAGTGATCCTAATAATATTAATATTATGTTTGATGTCCTTTTGGTCCTTGCTTTTACATGGAATTGCTTTCTCGGAAAACCATAAAAATATTCTGTCAATTTTCAGAGTTCCTAACAGCTTGTATTTTCACACCAATTTATTTAACAACTTCAAATAACACCTTTAATTTCTAATTACTTTCACTAAAAAAAGGATTCAGAAGTTAAAAATGCAAAAAGTTTATTCATTATTATATACGATATTTACTTATAGTTTTCATCATGATTTTTCACAGCTATGCAATATTAATACTATTGCTTTCAAACCCTTTAAAAAAACTAAGAAAAATGATACCATAATGGCCTGATCATCTTGTAATGGCTAAAGTAATAAAAGTAATTTATTCAAAAGTTTTTTTCCTCAAAATTAAGAATTAGAATTTTGTTATAAATATTAGATTAGTAAATTTTGAACTATCCAATTTTTAATGTTTTTTATTTCCTGTTTATATTATATAGAAGTCCATCAACTGCTGTGCTATACTTTTCATGACAAATAAAAACTGTTAAAAATCAGTCATATTATTTCTAATTTGGACATACCAACTAAGAGATTCAGAGTATTACATATAAAAGAAAAATTATGGAAAACTATAACATAGCTATTTAAATATACTTTAATGCATAAATTTAGCTCTATTGATACTATGTTCAGTATAATTTGAAAAATAATGTTTAGCAATAGATCACTAATAAATTCAAGTGTTAACATTCTTAAAGTTATTTATCTTTTAGAATCACAATAGCAGGCAATTTTATTTTTATTTTCTTACTTACTAATAGGCACATTTTCTTTGTTCCATATTTTCCCAAAATCCCTACAAAATTTTAGACATGTCATTTTAACTTCTATATGGCCAAATACATTTTTTTCTTTGGTCTATTCATTGAAGTTCATGAAAAAAAAGAGGAGGTGATAGAAAATAGAAGGAAGAAGTAAGGATTTAACAACTTTAGCAAATTAGGAGATAGCCTTCATCTTGTTGGCAATTTTCTACAAGTTTCTTGCATTTTTTCACGTCTTGCAAATAAGAACTAACTGCCCTTCTATGCAGTTTCTACATTGGAAGATGGAATATTGTCTTTCTTTGGAGCAAAAGGAAGTCATTCTCACTCTCTATTAACAAAAGATTCAGGATCCCAGAATGAAGGTTTCCCATAACATAGCCCTCTTTGTGTGTAGATATCCAGCCTGGAACACCTACATCACCTCCATGTGATTGGATTAGATGAGTGGATGTGAGAATACTAATGCTCACCGCTGAGCTGGGAATAATAAAAATTATTCATCTCTGATCCAGGAGTATAATCTTTGCTGCCAATATCCATTAATAATTTGGCCATCTAACATATTAGCTCACAAAGGAAGTAAAATTTCAGATCATTAAAAATGTTGGCACACCCTTATAAATACATTAGAATTACTTAGCATGGTATTTTCCCTTTTATCTCTTCTAATTGGATATCAAATGAGGACATATGTATTTGATGAAATCAAATCTACACTTAGACTATAATACAAGACTAATTATACAGATAAGTACCCATTCAGAATACTGGCTATGTGCATCTCACATCTTAGAAATTTGGCAGAAAATTACATGATAAAACCAGAATGAAGAGAGGTGCATGGTGAGTCTAAGGTTCTAAGGTGCTAGTTTCCAATGAAGCAAAGAATACTGAATATCATTATATAAAGGTTATAATGAAAAACAGGCAATAATTAGCATCAGCTAAAATGGAAACTAATATTATCTATTTCTGAATTGAGCTCTTTTCAAATCTTTGGAACATGAATTTGGCAATTCTAATTAAGTCCTGACTCTGATTACTAGACTTAATAGTCAGCACCCACCTTATCTTTCAGAGTCCAGTGATATGGGAATGCAGTAGATTTGTGTAGTTGAGGAAGAAAGTAAATACTAAACAGCATATATGGGCTGAAGTTGTGGTTCAGCAGTAGAGCACTTTCCTGGCATGTGTGAGGCCTGGGTTTGAGCCTCCTCGGCACCACAAATAAATAAATAGATAAATAAATAAAAGATCCATTAACAACTAAACAGCATATATTAGCTATTATATGTTCCATATAACAAGTCTTTTAACATAAAATTGTTTGATTTGTTGCAATTTGTATTTTTAAAAATTTATTATTTACTACTAATGTTTCAATACTTCTTGGTAAGCCATTCCTAAGAAGTAAAGATTTCTTTAAAGGTCTCGGATCCAGACATCTGTAATTTTATGGCAATGACATCTTCAAGACATCCTTATTATTATATCCATATACAGCTTGTAGATGGTCATTAAATTAGCAAGAATTGCCTACATTATGGCTGCTCTTTGGAAAGAATCCCCTTGAGGAATGTCAGCTTACTTCTTAGGGAAGACATCAGGACAGCTTCATGGCTCTTAAATGATAATGTATATTAGATGCTACGTCTGATAGACCTGACCTCCAAAATTTAACTGCCTCCCAGCTTCTGAAATAAGTATGAAGAGAATGTCCTGAGTTGCACATTGGAAGTATCTATCATGTGATATATAATGGCAATTTTATGGAGTTACAAAGCTTCTAAAATCCCGGCAATCTTAGTTTCTTTTTTTATTATTTTATTAGTAAAACTTTCTAGTTAAGATATATACTTTTTCTAATTGTTCTCTTTTCTATGAACATGTTTCCCTTTGTGCTCAACAAAATGACTAGGTTTCATTTTTCATTCCATAGACCATAAGCCTTGATGCTGTAGTTCAGATATGTTTGAATCATTACCATCCTTTATATTTTTAGATTTATTTATTTCATAGATCCTAGTTAACCTCAATCTTTTAAAGTAGTCAAAATAATAGAGGGATTTTAAGTATTGTTTTTCCTTCATATTTACTTAATCATTTAATTTCATGGACTTTTTAAATTATGACAATATTTATAGAATAAGAATTCAACTATTTTAGAAGCCTTCTAGAATAGCCTGCCTCTACTTTAGGCCTACTAATAAAAATGAATAATTAAAGAGTAAAGATAAAAATAGATTAGATGAAGCAAAAACAGGTATTTTTAATGGTAAATGAAATTAGCTGTTAAGTGAGATGATATAATCACTTAAGACCAAAGATAGAATTCATTCTTTATAATAATAAGTTTTTAATATTATAAACTATTTTTATTAAATATTAGACTACTATTAATAAAAGACTTTATCACCATAAGGTTATAAGCAAAAATTTTATTAAGTAAATGAGTATTTATTTGTTCATTTTTAAAACTTAATTTGATTTTACAGTAAATTTTAAATCGTGTGACAAATTTTTGTCACCAAATGAAAATTCAAATTACATATGAAAATTTTCTTATAAATCCAGAACTCAGGAATTATAAATGTAGAATAGAATTTTACTCTTATGAGAGTGTATGTACTTTCTGACCTCTCCTTATGGTTACATTTTTCCACTCTTGTAAGAACATTCTGAGTAATAACAAGTGAGTTTATCAGAGCACTTGAAAAAGCTGTTGGTAGTAATAAATACATTCTTATCAGTAACTTAAACTGCATTGTTACACAATAACAAGCATATTTACCTAAGTGGGTTGTGCCTACATGATAATAACTGTTGTGGTCTTAAGTCCCAATTTTTTCCTACTCTTCATATATATGAGGTATGCAGCAGAAATATATTTCTAGAGCTCAAGGAAATGATCTCAGCTTAAGTAAGAATTCTATCTCTGGTGTTCAGTTTAATACAGAAAAAAATATATATTTCTAGATGAAGAAAATGAGCCTAAGCTAATAACAGCTAGAATAATAGCAGGAAAAAAAAATCAAGGAGAGAACACTGTAGACAGAAACATATTGAGGAAGTATGAGCTCGATTATATCAAGGAAGCAGAAGACACCAGCTGAAGAGGGTAACTAGAATTAACTTGATAAATTCTCTATGGTTCCTTTTAGTTTACTATCAAAATTTCTATTCCCTATCCCAAGAAAAGAACCTAACAGTTATTTTATGCATTATTGCAAGATTAATAGAAAGCACTATTGTATAGAGGTAGATATAACTTTTAACATCATTCAAAGTATACCAGCTGGGCAATGGTAGACCCTACACTCCTTGTAATAACAAGTGAGTAATAATTTCAAATAGAAGAGACAATAGCTTCAAATATGTCATTGTGATATGAAAAATTTGTATTAATTTGTCATCTCTGCATAAACAAAGGTATACACAACAAAACAATCTTGAAGTCTTTCAGGGGAGCACATAGGGTAAGCAAATGATTTATTGTTTGGATAAAATTCAGCTTATTTTGTAACTAAGTTTAGAAGTCTTTGAGATCTTTTATTCCCTTCTATAATTTTGAATTTTGTTCAGGAAAAAAAATGTATATGGTTTACATTAAAAATGAAGAAAATATTTTTCATAATTCTTAAAAGATTAAGTTGCACTCGAAGTATTGATCAGCAGAAAAATCTATTGACTAACATAAGCAGAAAAATCTATTGACTAGCTTAAGGGAAGGTTATCAGAACTAGTTAGAAATAAAAAGTAATTGTAAAGTTTGTCAAAACTTTGGTCAGAAAGAGAGGGATGGTCAAAGAGAACCAATATGAAAAACTGTAGTAAGAACTGATGAAGGAACATATAGTTCTCTGAGCAAACAGATTTAAATGTTTCTGTATTGCCTTTGCAGAAAGACCTCCATCTTACCTCATTGAAGTCAAAATGAGAAAGCACACTTCGAATGAGTCTGGTTAACACCATCTTGTGGTTATGGGTGATTGTGCCTCAGGCACAGGAAACAGCCTGCCATGCTCCAGAGCAGTCTCCACAAGCGCAGAATGGGCACCACAAAAGGATATTAAAACTGTAGAAATTTGGCCCTGCCCTGACCTACTGAATCGGGATTCACAATTTAACAGGATCTCAAGGGGATTTCATGCACAGTAAAATCTGAGAAGCACTGCTCTAAAGAACATCTGGAATTGTTGACTAATTGTTTCTTTCACTAACCCTAGTCAATTCAGCATGGGCAATAAATACTGTGGTTAATTATCTCTATTGTCTCACCTGTTCTGCCCTCTAGTCATTGATGTCTGTAAGTTCACCAAGACCAGAAAGTGGGAGAAGCTCCCTGCATTGATGCTGTGAGGACTGACTAGTTCCCAGAAACCTAAGCACCTACTGTATACAGATGATTCTCCCTGCCCTTCTTTCTAATCACCCTGAGGAGGTGATTAATGGTGCCTGAACAAAATGTACTTTTTGAATATAAGGAAGAAATAGCTTAAAGTGGCAACATTAGTTTTATAAAACATTTCCTAAGAAGAGTACCACAAGCTTACACAAATGTAAATGTTGCCTTTTTATAGAAAATAATGGTTAATAGAGCATTTTCTTTAGAGATCAAGAAAAATGTTATTAATACATTTTATGAATCACATGAATAAATGTGTTACTATATTAATTAGATACTGTTTCTTGGTTCTAAATAGAAATATTATACTATTAATGTTTAATGCTGTATGAAAGAAAATAATTCACAACTAAGCTATTTAATTTCTTATTTTCTGCTTGCAAGTCTTAAGTAGGTTTTTACATATTATCATAAAAGATTATACAAGAATTTCTTATTTCCTGGGGAGTTACTAAAAGATAATATATGAACTTGCAAAAAAGTTTCAAACTCTAGTAATTGTCTTTAATAAATTGTGTTTCTGTTCCCTCTTAGTCCATCCACCATACTCTTTTTTAAAATTTTTTTTATTTTTTTTTATTGTTGGTCGTTCAAAACATTACATAGTTCTTAATACATCATATTTCACAGTTTGATTCAAGCTGGTTATGAACTCCCAACTTTACCCCGTATACAGATTGCTGTATCACATCAGTTACCCTTCCATTGATTGACATATTGCCTTTCTAGTGTCTGATGTATTCTGCTGTCAGTCCTATTCTCTACTATCCCCCCTCCCCTCCCCTCCCCTCCCCTTTTCTCTCTCTACCCCTTCTACTGTAAATCATTTCTTCCATTTGTATTATCTTGTCTTGAAACAAAAACTTCCATAGGGGGAGCCCAGAACTCAATCCAAGTACTTTCTACTAAATCAATTGCACTGGATGGGCTGTTCTTCACAGAGCAAATACAGGTTTTGTTATTCAATGTTGACATTGGGCTCATTATCAAATAACCTTTTCTCCTTTAGAGAGATATTGGTCTGGAACTTTTCCAGTACAGAGTGATTTCCAGAATAATGAATTTTCACTGAAATTCTGTGTTTTATGTAAAGCTAGAAATGAAAAAGCATAAATCATTTCCTACTTACTTGTAAAAATGTAGTAAGAATGGAAGTTGTGTTGAGCTTAGAAAATTAAAGGTGAAAATGATTTATGCTAACTGTAAAATAAGAATTTTGAAAAATAAAAGATAAAGCTTTTACACACTTCATCAGATAACACTTTTGAAAGGCTAAACGTAAGTGGTTATTAGCTGATTAAGAAATAATATTTAAATATAAAAAATGTGTTATTTTTCTTACAGTTAATATAAAATAAGTATTTGGTGTTCAGATTATTATTAAATGTGTTTAAATCAACAAATTAATAGATACATCAGAAGAGTCTTTAAAGATTAATTCAATTTTTTGAGGATAATTTAAATCAGTGCCACAGTGATGAATAATTAATAGGATATAGGCATTATCTTAAGTTTTAAAGATGTTTTGCAAATACTAAAATAACAAAATTCCTAGAATTCTCATATTTATAATAATAGATTAGCATTTTTGAAGAATTAATGTAATGAGATGAATTAAAAATTGCATTGATAACCATACTGATAACTTTCTAATATTATTGTTGCCTATTTTTTTGGTATAAGCTCACACAAACATAAATAGAAAAAAAAGTTTTTCAATTATGCTATATAAACTAAGTATTTGTGAAAAGATTTATGCAAACATAGTACAGCTATTGATCCTCATTCTTTCTAGATATTAAATAAGCAATGAAGAAAACCTGAAAACTTCTTGATTGAAGACTTGCAGAATTAGTCCAGACAAGGCTCTTATGAAATAATGCTGACATATAAAACCTAAATAGCCCTGGATAACATTCAGCAGAACAGATTACCCACTACTGCAATACTGCTGAATGAAAGAGCAATGATGCTTCTAGAACGTTAACATTATTGGAAACACTCTAGCCAATCCTATAGACCATCTGCAGAACAGGAGGAAGCATATCTATGTCTCAATCCATCCACATTTTCCAGCATCACTGTGGTAGACTGCAGCAGAAGCAGGATGAACAATAAGGTTGCAATTGTCTCAATTAGAAGAAGTCGCCATCTCTTCTTCGCTCATTCCTCAGTTTCAATCTCTACACTGATCCAAATAATTTTAAATTCAATGTGGTTCATGTCTAGCCAAGTCTTTATTGGTAACTTAAAGTAAGAAGATCTAAGAAATTAGAGCCCAACATAATGAGAAACATGACCAAGTTATTCTTGCTACTATTCTTACTATCTGGACTTCTTTTCTGAAGTTGGCTATTTTATCCGGTAAATATAATTTTGATGATAGGTTTTCATACTGTCTCTTCCTAATAATGTCCTCAGATGCAGGAAGCCTTGCTATGTTTTGAATTGCATTCCAAAGGAATGATAAAATGGACAGATGCTTGAGAAATGGACAGATTCTACAGATGCCCTATGAAATTAAGAAGATTCTTTTAATCCTCTCACAAACTAAAAATGGCATTTGCTGGACATGATAATGAGGACACCTGAAGCCAACCAGGAACTGTTACCCCAGCACATGACACCTGGTTGCTGATTATTTTTAATTTAGAGGAAATCCAAGAGCAGCCAATACTAGAAAGACTCTACTTGATAAAGTATATAAAGACTTTATAAAGTATACAAAGATATCATCCTTGTCTGCTTGAAGTTGGGACCTGCCAAAGAAGAAAACAATGACCTTGGTCCCTTCTCTGAGTTTTCATTTAGCCAAACTCATGGGAGAGGAGGAAAGATAACAGAAGTTTGTCACACGATATTGTATTCTACTTCAGTCCCACTCAATATTCTAAAGAAAGACATCTTCTATGTGTGCTGTGTGCCCAGTGGAGTTTGTGTCAGATGATATGTTTCTCCCTGTCCATTAAATTTCCCTTGAAATCATTTACAATTCCTCAACAATTGTCTACTTTTTCATTCATCCCTTCCACTATGAAAAAGGGTTATATAGGGGGCTGAGGATGTGTTCAGTGGTAGAGTATTTGCCTAGAGAAAGAATTACATAAAAGTTTTTTAATCATGTTGGACTAGAAGATGATGACACTTTTTTCCCCTTTCTTTTCTTTCTTTCTTTTTTTTTTTTTCTTTTTTTGGTACTGAGGATTTAACTCAGGGCACTTAAGCACTGAGCGACGTCCCCAGCCCTTTTTATTTTGAGATACGGTCTCACCACATTTTTTTAGGGCCTTGCTAAACTGCTGAAGCCAGCCTTGAATTTGCAATCCTCCTACCTCAGCCTCCCAAGTCACTGGGACTACAGACATGTATCACTGTGCATGGTGGTAATGACACTTTGTGATTGCCCCTGTACACATAATAAATTTTTATGTCTAGTCTTCTATTTTACTCTATTGTGGGTTCATTCTAGCAAATCTTAAAAGAGTAAAGCCTCTTCTTTCACCCCACACAACAAAAGTATTTAGACAACACCTTAGATCACTTTTATATATTATAAACCCAGACTTATTATCTGATCTATATGAATATTTAAGCAAAATAAGAAACTTAATATTCAATTCTCTGTTTTTGCTCTTTAGAAATTTTGTATTTTGGTGACACAGAATTAGTCATTAATTTTTACTAAAAAACATTTATCTGGTTGAATTCTAAGAGAAGTATAGATTTAAAAATTAATTAATATTTCAAGGAAATCCACTAATTCTCATAAATTATGCTCAGCTTTAAATCCCTTTACTCTTTAAAGCAATGATGTAAAAATATACTTAAAATTTGGCTATTTCAAATAATAAAGTTGTATAATATATCACATCTATAAATAAACGTCTCTAAGCTAAGGGACAGATATCTCTAGTTAAAAATAATTGAAAATATTTTTTAAAAAGATATTTTGGTTGGGGCTGGGATTGTGGCTCAGCGGTGTCTAGCATGGGCAGGACCCAGGTTCGATTCTCAGCAACACATAAAAATAAAAGCATTGTGTTGTGTTCATCTACAAAAAAGATATTCTCTCTCTCTTTCTCTCTCTCTCTCTCTCTCTCTCTAAAAAAAATAAAAAGATATTTTGGAATAGTTTGGTATAATGTTTTTTAAAATAGTTTATTTTTTTAAATTAACAAATAGCCACATTTTATTATAAATTGGAACTTAATATAATATTACAACTATAGAAAAGCCTCAGAAAACATTCAAATAGTTCAGATATGATATTAAATTGTATTTATCAGCATGAAAATTATAGTAAGAAGCTAAAACCTTCTGTGAGCTATGGAGTTAATATGTATATCAAAATGTATAGTGTTTTAAAACAATTTTTCCAAGAATAAACTAAGCACATTGCAAACACCTGTATTCCTAACAATTCAAAGAGACTGGGGCAAGAAGATCATAAGTTTAAGGTCATCCTCAGCATCTCAGTGAGACTTTGCCTCAAAATAAAAAATGAAAAGCACTGGAAATGTAGCTCCGTGAAAAAGTGTTCCTGGGTTTAACCCACAGTACCAAAAAACAAATTAACATAAATAAATACTTCCCAAGAATATATTAAATACACTCCAAATTGAGAAGAATAGGATTTCATTTGGAATTAAACAATAGAAATTCATTGCAAAAATATCTGTTAATTTTCTAAATATGTTGGGCAGAATATAGTTACATAATGCTTTATTCTGAAACTCTCATTAAATGTCCATCTCTTAAGTTAAACAGTAGAAAATACTATGATTATGTACAGTATGAGTGTTGATATTATGATGATGATGATGATGATGATGATTATTCTGGTACTGGGGATTGAACTCAGGGACACTCAATCACTGATCCACCTCCCCAGCCCTATTTTATATTTTATTTAGAGACAGGGTCTCACTGAGTTGCTTAGGGCCTCACTAAATTGCTGAGGCTGGCTTTGAACTTACGATTCTCCCGAGCCACTGGGATTACAGGTGTGCGCCATTGCATGTGGCAAGTGTTGAGATTATTATTTCTATGTATACAGCTCAAGAAACAAGACAAGTATATGTTTGGTTTGGTTTGGTTTGGTTTAGTTTGGTTTAGCCATAAAATCTGGTCTTCAATTTCCTAATTGGAGAAAAGTATGTTAAAATTAGAATTCAACTCAGAACAATATTGTCAAAATAAGATCTCCATAAAACTAACACAGAAGTTCATATTACTTATCACTCTGACATTAGGAATCAAATTTTATCCTCCTTGAAGAGTAAATTGTACGGGGAAGTTTCAAATGTTCTCATTACCCTCTGAAGTTTTAATAATTTTCAGCTATGAAATATACTGACAGTAGACAGATTAACAGGAAAAAAACCAAAATCTGTTATGTGCAAAGGCACTGAAACCACACACACACAGTATGAGTCTCAAAGGGACCCATGATTTAAATACAATTTTGAGCAACAGAAACAAATAAGGAGTTTAGGCTCCTGGGGGTTTTAGTGACAGGTTATAGAAGGGTGAGAGGAGTTAAATATACAATAAGCAAAGGTTGCAATCTCATGTAAATAAAGTCTCAAAATAGCCTTCAGAAGAGTAGTGACATTCTGAGGCAACCTCTGGGTGAATCCCAGTAAGACAGATAAAGGGGCCTCTGAGAAAGTCTGTTTACATCTGCCCTTTACTAATGTAGATTTGCTCTATGGCTGCAAAGTTTCCCAAAGGAGAACTTTCCATGCTATTCCTGGGACTACAGCCTCTCTGAATAGCCATTCTGAAATATGCCTAGGAAACCCATTTTGGGATTGCATATTTTAATCCCCAATAGCTGTAAAAAACAATGGATTTTGGGTTTTGTCTTTTCTTTTTCTTATAAATAATTCATACAGAATCCATACCTATAGGAGGGACATTTCTGAGTAACATTTTCCTGCTCTTAACTCACCCTCCAATATTAAAACCCTTTGTTTTTATTATAGCCTTATATTCTTATTTGTATGTTACTCTATATGATGCTTTTGTTTTATCTAGACCTTATGTTTGATTTTCTACTATTTTTGAATGCCTAATAGAATGCCTTTCATGAAGCAAACATTCATGAAATATTTTTTGTCAGCAGTGTGCATAATAATTAACAGTAAGACTGTTGGGAGATGGATTTTTTATTAATATTTGTCAATGTAATAAATTGCCATACACAGAATCTACATTTAGAAAGAATATTTATGAAAGCTAGTGTACCAGAAAACATGGAAATCCCCATCTTTTCAAAATATCATAATCACATTCATCAACATGATGCAACAGTCTTTGGTAGAAACAGAATGAAATTAAAAGAGAAAAAACTAATAGCGTTGACAATATGTAAAAAAGAATAATGTAAAGAAATTAATCTTTCACAAACTTGTGCTTGCTCAATTACAGTGATACAGCTTGTTGTAATCAATTCTAAAGGTTTAAGCTATAATGAAATGACAATTTGTTTCTAACTCATTACTCAGGGGTTTGCAAATTTAAAAAATGCTCTTTATTATCATTTTAATGAGATGTAAAATTGGAAGTTTCCTGTCTTCTCCTGCAGTGAACTTAGAACCAGGGTTGACAATTATCCCCACATCAGATACTGTGTGCTATACACAGAGCTAAGCTGAAAGCCCCAGCTCTGTGATCCCCAAAGGAAGGAAACATAAAAAGGGAGCCACATGGTACATGCCTCTTGGATTTGAAGGACAGTCTAATGCCCAACACTTTACTAAAAACATATAGAAAAAGGCAAGGCTGATGGTATCTGCAAAAACAAGAGAAATGTCTATTTGGGGAACAATCCTTATTCCAATGTCATAGTCAAGGAAGTTTTTCCAGGGAAAAGTGGCACAAAGTATTTGATCTTGAAATACCTTTAAGAGGCCCAAGGGATCTATGTGTGAAGGCAAAGTGTTCCAGATAGCTATAAGGTATAATGAAGGATATGGTCATCGAAACTACCTGTCATCAAAACTCCCATCACCTGTCCCTGCGCCCTGACCATCAAAGGCCCTGCCAAATGTAACTAACTCCTTCCATGGTCTGACTCTGCTAAGGCTGCCTATAAAAACCCAGACCCTTGTGGTGACCAGAAGCCATTCCCTCCACCCCACCACCCAAAATGAACCACATCAGGTATTTAACAGATTGACTCTGCCTCTGAATAAAGAAGAGCTTGCTGATCCTGGGTCTGCTTCCGCCCGCCCTACCTCTGTCATTTGTGTGCCAAGTGCTTTCAGGTATGTCATAAGAACTGAAGAAAATCTCTCCGATTATTAGTTAAGGATGGCAAAGGGGAAAAGAAAAAGGAATTAAAGCTCTTCTACATCACAAAGTCCTAATTCCATGTGAGAAATGTGCTTCACAGTCAAAGACAATTAATACTATATTTTTCTTCCTTCTTATGGGTTTATAATATGCTATCACTGAGAATTATTGTTCAGAGGGTAAGAGTGTGCATGCATGTGTTATGGGGTATGATATGCCCAGGTTTGGTATGATGCTCTGATGTGGGATATTCAGAAAAACAAAGAGGCATGCATACCACTCTTGGAAGTGGGAAGATGTTGAAGGATAGATGAAACTAGTAGGGTTTATGGCTATTACACTAGACTTAGACTGCCAAAGAACACCACAGAATAACCTATTATTGGGTTTATCATTCTAAAGTAACTAACATAGAGGAAAATTTGGGGTTAGGAGTAGATAGATATTCATACTGAGGACTTATATTCATAGTATGAAGGAACTTTGTTTTGTTTTGGTTTTGAGTAAATATTTTTTTTTAAATCTTTGGAGTTATGTAGTAGAAATAACCTTAAAGAACAGAGCAAAATAAAGGAACCAAATTAGAACATGATTGTGAATTCTCAAGTTGAGAAATGATGGTAGTGCAGAGCAGGTTATAAGCAGAGGAATTTTTGTTAAGTGGTCAGGTTTAAAGTACGCTGAGTAGGGGACAGATCATGGCAAAACATTTAATAAAATTGCAGTGTTTAGTAATGCAGAAAACAGACCATGTGTGGGTTATTAATAGTTATAATAAGGGAATAGGGAAAATTCATACCTAGGGCCTATATCTCTTAGCTATTCCTATAATAATGCTGCTACCTTACAAGCCACATAAAAACTCTCAATCGCATAAACAAGTTTTTATTAATCAAGCATCTGTAGGGAGGCTGGTGGGGGTGTTATTTCAAGCATTCACAGCTAGCTAGAGTGTCAGGAAGTAACAACCTGGGCTAAGGTGACCTTTCCTGGGCAAATCAGTTCAGGTTTGCATGGTGTGTCATCCTCTCACAAGCAATGATAGATTTTATGTTGCAATGATAGATTTTATGTTTCAGGACTGGATGACTCCAAACAGAGAGCTTTCCTAAGTTTCTCTTCTTATCATGTTTGCTAAATACCCATTGGCCAAAGGAATATACATGAACAAGCCTGGGGTCAAAGTGGGAGGAGATTGGAAGGGAAAAGGCAGAGCCTCCCACAGGGAGGCACAAGCTTGCAGTTGTGCTCGCCCAGTGGAGCTGCATGGAATAAACTTAATTTTCCCAGGAATGATGTATGACAAACATGCAGTACTGTCAACCAGGGACAATCACCCAAGCCATGGGTTCTATGGTTTTTATTGGGGTTAATCATGTAGGTACATAGCACATGTGTGGCTAACTTCAGTGGACTCAGAGCAAAAGCAGGAGCTCACTATAAAATACATTGTTAACAAAAAATATCTGATCAAAGTGCCACAAAGTTGCCTAAGGCCATTGGCATAGAGAAACAGGTGTTCACCATAAATAACATCGTTTGCATAAATTATCTGATAAAACTGGAACAGTGTGGTCCAAAATCTCAGACATATAAAAATATTCTTATCAGGCAGAATATTTCAAAGACAGAATTCATCTCTTAGGAGTTGGCAAATGTAATCCTTTCTTGGGAATGGACAGGATTTGAGCAGCTCAGTCCTGCTAAATTAACCCTTTCCAATATATCACTCCACAGGAAAACAAGGTCAACTGCTACAGGTGAAGCACAAAAGCCAAAAACGAAGCTAGGTAAAGATCTATGAGAAGAACAATATCCCAGAAGACTATTAACTATTTGAGGGAACTACTTCAATCAATCACAAACCCATTTACCAAAATATATAACTTTTGAATTACTAATCTAGCCCCCATGGAAGGTAAGCTGTTCAGTATACTTTCCTGATGAATGACCTAGCCCACAGACTACAAGCAAAAATGATTATATTTTCCATCACTTGTGTTGGTCTCTTTGGCATCGCAGTTTAACCTTCATTCTAAATGATATAATATCCAAAAATAAGTCTACTCAAATATGTTTACATCCATTGAAAATATACTAAATAAAGAGTTTTCTTGAAGATATTAAGGAAACCTAAATAAATCAAGAGATACATCCTGTTTATGGGTAGAAAAAGTAACATGATGATAATGTATTCTCTGAATGTTGTCCCAAGAATATATCATAACACAAAACAAAATGCTAACATAAATTGAGCAAGTTTAGTTTGAAATAACTGACATGTAATAATAACTGTATATATTTTAAGTTTCAATTCTGTGTTTGACAAGTTTAATTGATTACCGTTTAATCCACCACCACAATCATGATGACTAATATTTCCATCACACTCAAAGTTTTCTGGCCCTTAGTCATGCATATGCCCTCAGTCTTGCTTTGAGGGCTGGCTTTAAAAATTTCATTTATTCATTTATTTTTATTTTCTTAATAAAACTGGAACAGTGTGGCCCCACATCTTAGACATATAAATATATTCTTATCGGGCACAATATTTCAAACTATTTTTCTTAAGCCCCAGGACCTAGCAAAAGGACTAGACTCTTTCTGACTAGAAATTAGTATAGATTTTTCAGAATTTTACATGGTTGGAATCATAGTGTAACAGTGGTACACTTTATCTTTAAATATATAGCCCTTGCTGCTCTGCCACTGCCACGTATTTTTAAAATGGACATGATTTTTTTCTCTTCTTCTCTCCTTGTGCCTCCCTAATCTCTCCCCCTCCCTCATGGGGAAACAGAATTACCTGTTTTCCCCATCCTAGACAGAGTTATCAGAATACACAGATAGAAACCAAGTAATCCAGACTTTGAGGATGTTACTAAAGCTCTCAGAAATTACTACCTCCCAAATTAACAAGTGAATTACGAACTCCCACAGAGAACACCTGGAATGTATCCTTTGAATCACCTCTTTAAAAATCCCCTGTTTGGGGGCTGGGGTTATAGCTCAGTGGTAGAGCCCTTGCCTCCCCATGTGAGGCAGTGGGTTCTATTCTCTGCACTACATAAAAATAAACAAAATAAAGATTTTTTTTTTTTTTTTAAAGCCTGCTGATGGGCAGAATTGCAGCCTCTGGGACAGGAGTCCCCTGTGCTTCTCCTGTGCTAGCAAAGCAATAAACCTTCTTTTTCCTTTGTCTCAAAATTGTGTCCTTGTTATTGGATTGGCAACAGGGACAAGGACTGAGCTTTCGGTAACAATAGCATATGAAGTTTTAAAAATTTTATGGTTTTTTTCACTCACTTTATTTCAAGACCCATTTATGTTTCTACATGTATCAATATTTTTCTAATCATTGGGTGGCACTGCATTATCTAGATGTAGTAGAAATTGTTCATCTATTACTTCTCAATGGGCATTTTTGGTTGATTACAGGTTTTAGTATTGCAAATAAAGTTATTGAAAACACTTAGATTCAAGCAAGTCTTTGTTAGAAAAATATTTTCTTTCTCTTAAAGGTCTAGGATTGGTTTAATGTGTCATATAATAGGAATTTGTGTAAAATTTTAGGGGAAAATTTGTTTTTAAAAACGAATTGTGTAATTTACTTTCTTAGCCCCTGCACATGATGGTGGCATTGGAATCTTATCATAACTAACCCTGGGGGTTAATTAGTCAATTTGAAAAAAAAAAAATAGTCTTTTTAAATTTAGTCTTTCCAGTGAACATTTAGTAATATAAATTATTGTATTAATGTGAATTTTTCTAAAAATCAATAATGCAAAGCAACTATTTATGTATTTATTGCCACTCACATGTCTTCTTAGGTTTAATATTTGACTCTTCTACTCACTTTAAAATTAAGCTGTTTGTGGACTTATTGCTGCATCATAAGAGTACTTTACATAATCTAAGTATAAATTATTGATCAAATATATATTTTGAAAATATTTATTCCAGTGTGTTTCTTGGTATTTTATATTCTTAGCAGAGACATTTTTAGAGCAAATATTTATGATTCCATTGAATTCCAGTTTATTGATTTATTTTTTGTTGTTGTCTTTTTTTAAAAAAAAAAAACCTTTCAAACAAAATATTACTGATTTTTTTTCATGTTTTCTTCAAGAAGTTTATAGTTTTCAGTTTAGACTTAGGTCTATACTTATGTCAAGTTAATTTTTTGTGGTTTAAGGAAAAGATTGAGGGGATTTTTTTAATGGCAATAATTTTTTCCAGATCATTTGTTTAGTGATTTTATCTTTACCCCAAGTCAATTAGCAATATATATATACATATATATATATGTATATATATATATATTTTATATATATATATATTTGTGTGTGTGTGTTTCCTTTTATAGTATATATATTCCTTTATTGATCCAATTATCTATCTTTGTCAATATTATCCTGTCTTAACTACAACAGGTTTATTCTATGTCTTGAAGTCCAATGTGTAAGTCCCAAAATTTATTATTATATTTTAAACGTTTTGACTATTTTTGATGCTTTGCATTCTATGTAAATTTTAGAGTCATTTTGTTAACATGTACCAAAAATCTGCTTGGATTCTTATTGGGATTGTGTTTATTTTTATTTTTCATATTAATTTGGGGAAAATTTGCATCTTAAAATTACTACATTTTCCAAACTATAAGTATGGTATACATTTCTATATACTTACTTAGTATTTAATTTTTGTAGATAATACTGATGTAGAATTCAGTGTATAGGTCTCAACATCTTTTCTCAAATTTATCCTTAAATATTTCATACTTTTTGACATTAATATAGCAATAATATAATAACATGATATTGATAACATGTTTTCAATTAAATTTCCAATTTGTTATTAGATGCATACAGAAATAAATTTTAATAAAAACTCCAATAAGAGAACAAATATGTTTGTCCTGTTCCCAACTTTAGAGAGAAAGCATTTAGCTTTTCACCTTAGTATGACATAATCTGTAGTTTTAAGTAGAAACCGTTTTATCACATTATGTCTCCTTTCATTTCTACTTTGCTGAGAGTATTCCCCATGAATATATATGTTGAATTGCATTAAATATTTTCTAGGAACCTACTGGGATGAGCACATGAGTTTTCTCTTTGAATCTAATACCATGATGAATTACATAATTGAATACAATATTTTATTGCTGACCAAAGAGTTCTAATAAGCCAATTTTGTCATGATTTTTATTTTTTTCATTCCATTTTTGTATGTTGTTGGAATCAGTTTGTTAAAATTTTGTCTGAAAATTTTAGCTTAAGTTTTTGAGGGAGTGTGTGTGTGTGTGTGTGTGTGTGTGTGTGTGTGTGTATGTGTATGTGTAGTTCTCTCAGTGTTTGGTATTAGGGAGATGGTAGCATCAAAGAATGAGTTTAAAACTATTCCATTCTACACTATGTTCTGGAAAAGTTTGTATTAGACAAGTATGTTAATCTCTTAAATATTTGGTAGAAATTACGAACACAGAAATCTGGATCTGGAAATTTATTTGTGGAAAGATTTTAAGTACAAGTTCCTTTTCTTTAATACACTGTATTTGGTAATTTTACATAATTTTGTGCAATTTTATATTGAGGCTCCTTTTGCTAAAAACACCAACCCTTCACTTGAGCTTGCAAATATGAATAACTTGGCTTCACTGCCTCTATTTTCCATCTGTCTCCTATACTCTGAGTCAGTCACCTTGGATTCTAGTAACATGTCTGGTGGATAAACATCTTTCCATGAGTGTAGCTACCCACCAGGAAATAGCAACTCATCTCTTCCTACAAGGCCCTGCTTAAGGAATCCTGAGATAATGATGATCAAGGAGACTACAGTTGACTGTATACTTCTGGCCTTGTCCACATAATCTAGGAGCTCATGTCAGTACCCCTGTAATACCATTTTGTCTTTTTCCCAAAACTATGAAAAATAACTTTACTATGCTCATGTTTTGTGGAATGAAGTGACAGTTAAAACCAAATAGTTATTTCTAGCCTAAATTCATCAGCAACACCATCCCATATCCCTCAGTGTCATTTTCTATAGGTCCACATTGATGAAGATACAGACCAGAGGTTACAGGCTGCAACCAATAATGAAAAGTATCCTTAAGAAAATTAGTCTTATGTAGAAAAAGAGACATGGATTATACTTAGTAAAAAATCTTTGTAACCTTTCATATTATCTGAAATAATAGATAAAAACAATGAATGATTTTAAATGAATAAGTAAAATATGCAGGGAACAAGAAGACGTAGTAGGCTACCAAATATATAATTGCCAGTGTTTCTCACAATATAAAGAAGTTACCTTATGGCTGAATTAATGTAACAGTAGTACCTAATCTCCTCTCTCCTCCCTAATTTTCCCTAATCTCAGGGGAAACAGGATTACCTTTCTTCCCCGTCCTAGGCAGAGTTAGGAACACCAACTCAATAATCAAAAGCGTTACCAAGAATAGTTCTTATCCTTGTTTTAAAATATTATCTAATACTGCATGTGAAAATATTAAGTAACACTATAAAAAGTTGAATGATTCATAAATTAATAATAGCACTGACCAATCTTTGTGATTCATCTGACATTTAGTTTGATAAATATCATTCTTTGCAATCCATACTTGTAAATAAAAAAGCCAGTCAAAGTAAAACAAATGTATTACATGCTATTTAATGTTTATACCATATAGTGGCCAAAATTAATTTTCAAGGTTTTGATTATAAAAAAGTATTATAAAGAATAACCAAATGACTTTTGAATAAGTTCTCAATAGCCCAAAATTAGAATGAGATCTTCAAAAGTTTTTATTTATTTCACTGGAATGGAATGACTATTCAGACAAAGCCAATGCCAATACAGAATGATACTGATGATAATAAGGCTCTCTTCCATGCTAATAAACCCCTAAGGTACAAGAGCCAGGTAATTTAAATTAGATCACACAATGGTCCAATTGAATTTTAAAATACCCTTTGTACCAAGTATTTTTGCAGCCTTGACTCAATTTAAAGTCAATAATCTCCTGAAAAATGTTTACTGAACAATGTTTTGAGAATTTTTAAAAGGAAGGCTTAATTCCTCCCACATCTTCTCCTAAGCAAAGCTTTTCTGTACAAGAGGGTTCTTACCCTAGCATTCATAAATAGCTAACCATCATTTGCAATGTGGTGAATGCAGTCCTAAGTGATTTCCCCTTGAGTTTGCGCAATTGTATTCTCATTTTATAGATGAAGAAACCAAAGCAAGGAAAGTTCAGTAAATTGCCCAAAGTCACAAAGGTAACTTAGGGAAAATTGAAACATAGTCTGATCCCAAAGCCATTTATCACAAGATATATTTCTGAGTTTTGAGTTATCATTCCCCAGTACCTTTAACACTTGCCTTAAAATATTTGAATTTGCCTCCATTTTTTCCTACATTAATTATAGATATATTTTAAATATTAAAAAACAAGGAATAGTCTAAAATAGCAATTAATATCAAAAACCTATTTTTATATTATGTAAGTTTTATCTTTACATAAAACATTTTATATTTGCATTATAACATTTGATATTTTTACATAAAATATTAAAATATTTCTAATACCATAGTCCAGGGATACTTTTTTGAGATACAAAGAGCTAATATAAATAAAATATTCAAAATTAAGAGAAATGTTGCCAAAAGTTACAGATGGTTTACAAAAAAATGAAAGAAATAAAATGACTCATAAACATACAAAAGGATATTAAACTTGATTTAATGTAAGATAGATGTATGTTTGAAAATGCAAATAAATATTTATAGAATTTGAACAATTAGTTCTTAGGAAAATTCATGAGGTTCACTAAAATACATAGTTGAATGGAATATCGATGAAGTCTGTTTAAGTGTGAAGAGAATATTCCTTTCAACTCCCAAAGGTTTGATATTTGAGTCTATGAAGTAAACTGAGAATAGACACATTAAAAGTTAAAAGAATATACAAATATTTATTACACGCATGTGCATGGAAATCACTTAAAGTATGAGACTCAAGAAGAGTCAGATTGTTAATATATATATATTAACAATAACAAAGGAAGAAAACACATGGCAAACATTGTCTTCAGGATACCAACTATATATATATATATATAGTTTCTAACCTAAGAAATGAATAGGGGGCTGAGGATTCTGGTAGAGGCAGCAGCAGATTTTAGAAAAGTGAAGGTATTACCAGGGAAAAACCTAAGTAAACCTAGTAGCTTCAATTGTTCTTACTTGACTTAAAAATCACTGATCATGGAACTCACAAAGCTGGGCAATATGTTATTAGTCTCCTGATAGCTTTGCTGTAGAGAATACCTGTGATGAATGGGTAATTATGATACCTGTTGCCTGAGTTCTCTTTAGGATAAGTTTGTTTTTGCTGTAAACACTGACTCTTCATGTGGGCTTGCAAATGTCAAATAGGTAACTGGAATAGGATGAAAATGCTTGGCATCTCTCCATGTTGTGTCTGTTTCCTTTGTTGCCTTAAACTTTGGGTACATTCTACTCAGCTTTGCATGGTGACACGTTTATCATTTGAGAGACATTTTTATCAACTATAATATAAGTTTAACTTAACTTAGACTTCCCTAGTCTCTTCTTTGTCCTGTCAAGACTAGAACTTTTTACCAGACACCATGACCACAAATGCCAGAGCTTGAAAAGAGACAAAAGTGGTGGTACATGAATATCTGGAAGTTTTCTACCTCTCCTCAGGAAAATTGAGAATTTTACCCCTTATTAGCTATCTCTCTTTCATATTATACCTATTATATTAATATAACCCCTCAATCACTTGAAATGAAAAAGCAAATTTTTGATCAAAGATCTTTCTTCTTTATTCTTTGGCCACTGAATAATGCTTTTCTTTTTCCCCACACTTGTTTCCCAAACATTGTTGTTTGTTTGTTTGTTTTCCATAAAATGAGCTTCTTGAACCTGGGTTGGATAACAAAGGAAGAAAACACATGGCAAACATTGTCTTCAGGATACCAACTCAACATATAAAACTAGGTAGCTTTTCCATACACCAATAATGAGCTTGATGAGAAAGAAGTCAGAAAAACCATTCCATTTATAACAATCCCAAAAAATAAAATATAATACATAGAAATAAATTTAATCTAGGGAAAGAAAGATCTCTATAATGAAAACTATAGAACACCAAAGAAAGAAATTTAAGAAGACACTAAAAGATGGAAAGATCTACCATGTTCATGGATAGGCAGAATTAATATTGTTAAAATAATCAGTTTACTAACAGTATTATACATATTTAATGTAATTCCTACCAAAAGAAGAAATAAATTTTATAATTATAATTGAATCCATATATCAAGAATCAACAATTGACTTCTGGAACACAAAGCAAAAATATACAGAACTGAAAAGACAAAGATTTTTTTTTTTCAAAAATTCCCTCTCAAAATATGTTGGATAAGTAAACAGAAAATTAATAATAGAGAAGTCTTGGACAACAGTATGAAACAAATTGATCTTATTATAATTCATAGGACAGTCTACTAACTTTGTCCAATTACGTTGCTATACTTAAAGTTCTGTTTCAGCATTGTGTTAGCTAGCTTTACATTACTATAACTAATACCTGAAAAATGAATTTATTAAGAGAAATTTTAATTTGGCTAATAGGTTTCAATACACCCAATTCATTGGTTGGCCTTATTACTTTTGGATCTTTGGTAAAGGAACACATTATGGCAGCACCACAGGGCAAAACTATTCACCTTATGGATAGGAGGCAAAAACCAGAGGAAAAAGAAAGAACTCACAGTCCCACTATCTCCTTCATGGTCATACCTCAAATGCTGGAAGGCCTCCCAGAGGATCTACCCCTTAATTTTTGTACCATCTCCAAAAATTGCCAAGGAATAGGGACCAAGACTTAATTAAGCACATGATCCTTTGGGCACACCTACTCCAAACATAGCATGCTTTTCCTATTTAACTATCTCCTTCCTTTCTTGCCTTCTCTTCCAGGTCTGTTAGTCTTACCTCAATGTATTTTAGGACACTACCATGTTGAGAAGGTTCTGGTTGAAAATAAACTTTTTTAACATTTATTTTTTAGTTTTAGGTGGACACAATATCTTTATTTCTATGTGGTGCTGAGAATTGAACCCAGCATGCTACCACTTGAGCCACATTCCCAGCCCCCCAAAAATAAACTTTAACACTGTTTATATCTGAATCTATGTGGATTTACTAAGAATGTGACAACACTCAGGAAAGAGAAAATTTTAGTGAAATTTTCAGATTATTTTGGCACACATTCTTTCATCTTGCCTGATGTCTACAAATCTGTCAATCTTTTAGTGGGACCAAGAAATTGTAAAGTAAAATAGAGCTAAGTTAAATGGTCTATTGGTATAATTCTAAAAATTTTAATATTTAAGGTTATATTGATAATTTTAAAAGAAGGTCACAAGAAAATTAACTATGCCATCATCACTACTAGGAAAAAACCTCTATAACATCATCTTGCTTAGAGCAAGAATTCAAATATTAAATAATTCAACTACAAATTTCAAAAATGACCTTGTTTGTTAAATTTCAGGATGAAAATAAAAGCAAAACATTTGATGTTTTTTAACTGATTTTAAAAATATTTATATTTTGGTATATAGTAGTGCCAGTGTCAAATTTTTATTAGATAAATATCTATTGAATATTCTTGAAAAATAAGATAACAAGATGGAAAGTTCAGCATCCTTAGCATAAGGGAAATTCAGATTAAAACTATAAATTATTTAATCTAAAACTATCAGAATGGCTTCAGGAAAAAAAAAAAGGCATGTTAGTAGCAAATCCTAATGAACTCATTCACAAGTTTCTGGTGAGAATGTACATACTCTGGAAAATATGGCAGTGTCCTATGGAACTAAACACATACTCTCTATATGACCTAGCAATTGTACTCTTGAGTATTTACTCCCCCACCAAAAAAATAAAAATATATGTTTATACAAACACTTGGACATCAATAGTCATGTCCATAAAATACTCAAAAAATTCAAATATCCTTCAGACTATGGTATATACATACAATAGAATGGTACTCAGCAATTAAAAAAAACATTGATATATGCAACACCTTGGATTTATCACAAATAATTATACTAAGTAAAAAAAATACAAGGCTCTAAACTTCATAGTTTTAGCTGCAACAAGGAAAAAGTTCAGCAAGGAAGTGATTGTGACTATAAAATGGTAGAACAAGGGATTCTTTTAATGATACTTCTCTTCTGTGTATTGACTGTCGCTATGGTGGTAACATAAATCTACACACATGATAAAATTGTGTAGGTCTAAATACATACATGCACACACTAATAAGTGCAGACAAAATTGATGTAATCTAAAGTCAATGGACTGTACCAATCCCTGTTTGCTGACTGTAATTTTATACTTTATTTATACAATTAGGTACCATGGAGAAAACTTAGTACAGTGTATATGGAATTTTCTCAGTATTTTTTCATCTGCAAGTAAATATACCATTATCTCAAAATAAAATGTCATAAGTTAACTAATCAAAAATAAAATGCAGGTGCTGGGACTATGGCTCAGTGGTAGTGCACTTGCCTGGCATGTGTGAGGCACTGGCTTCAATTCTCAGCACCACATATCAATAAATAAAAGGTCTATCAACAACTAAAAAAAAAACTTTTAAAAACATTATTTTATGTTATGGAATATTTCATTATCCATTGTTTCAACATTCTAAACCCAACAATTCTCATCCCCCTCCTTCAGAAAAGGAAAATCTCATTACTGTTTATCTTCTTTTAAGAAATAGCATATGCCTCATATATGACTCTTGAATACCTTGGATAATTTTGACTTAGTTCTTTGCAAAGTTCAGAAATGGAAAAATTTTAAGCTTATTGTACCACATCACATATTTAAATTCACAATCTGTTCCCAAATACCTGAAATAATTGTCCTCAGTTAAGCAGAGTAGTTTAAAAAGAATAAAAGAGATGGGATGAATATTTTATTTTTATACATATGCATTTCCCTATAACTGTTATTGTAAAATTTTTTAAAGCCTGTCTTTTCATCAGATCATTTACCAACCATCAATTTTTCCATGTGCTTAGAAATTTCTTTCCTTTTCCTAGGCTTTTCCTTGTCACAAGTTGATATGGAAAAAGACTCATACAACTGAATCTCTAGAACATTCAAGGTAATCTTTATAACATGTTGTAAAAACTAAAAATCATTTATTTCTGATTCTTCTCTATTTGAAAATTTATTAATAAATCCTGTCCAGAATTTTAAATGATTGTTCCTAGTTATAACAATATCAGATGAATCAACAATTCACTCTGAAATGAAAGTGGCAAGAGAGACTAACTCCAAATACTAATAATATCTTCTAAACAACCTGCTGGTCAGTAGGGTTTTGGCAATGGTATTTTTGAACACCACAGATTATCATGGAGCCTAACTTTATATATCTTGGCCAACATGGTAAACCCAGAAATGACAAAACAGCCCTGACAGCTGACAACTGGTAGCTGATTTGGCAAATAGCAGCAGTTTATGGTGTTCCCTGATGAACATAAATGAGTTCATAGAAACATCTGATGGCATTGGTGCATGACCATAATGGAAGAAAACTAAGTACAAGGATATAAGGCAGTTTTGACGATGACTAAATATTCTCTCCTTACCAAATAGCTAAGCGCTGCCTCTACTCTGACAATTCTAGCTTTGATTTTGCATCTTACTTTCTTTCTTAGAAATTATTAAAACATACAGTCACTCATTTGCTATCATTTTGTAATAATCCCAAACAAAAAAAAGAACTCCTTTCCTTAACCTTTCTCAAAAATCACCTGTGACCTCTACAATAAGGTCATGCTATCCTTACTGAAACAACATAAAACCCTGCATTGTACACCATCTCCTCTTCTTTAGCAAGTTAGCAAGTATCATTTTTTGACTCTAGATGTTTTCTGGATGATCTTTAAACATTAGATTTTTATCAACCTCACACACAGGAGAGCTTAATTATAAATACTGACTTCCAAATATTGGTTAGACGTAGAGTAAATGGCATTTTAATTCCTTTTGCTGAAAGAATAAATCAGTTTGGAGAACATTTTATCCTTATCTCCTTAAGTTAAATATAAATCTGTCCCATGTCCCAACTGTTATATCCTATGTTTATACCCAAGTAATAAAAGAATATGTATTCACAAAAACATAAGCACGGAATATTCATAGCTGTTTTATTCACAATAGCACCAAACTGGGAGCAACTGACAAGTACATTTTAACAAAAAGATTACATGCCTGTAATCCCAGTGGCTCAGGAGGCTGAGGCAGAAGGATCCCAGGTTCAAAGACAGCCTCAGCAATTTAGCTAAGCCCTAAGCAACTTAATGAGACTCTGTCCCTAAATAAAATATATAAAAGGGCTAGGGATTTAGCTCAGTGGCTGAGTGCCCCTGGTTCAATCTCTGGTGCCAAAAGCAATACAGAACAACAATAAAAAACCAATAATTTGTCCATTATCACAAGCTGAATGAGAATGAATGAGTTCAATTGTATTTAACAATATGGGTTAAGCTCAGAAACTCAATATTGAGGAAAAAAAGCCATGCTTTAAATTGTACTTGCTGAATGGATCCTTTTACTACTTTCAAAAAGTAGTGAAACCCATTCACAAGGTTAGAACAATAACTAAGGGGAACACAATGGGGGCTATCAGGAACATGATGATGTTTCCTTATTTGGGTGCTGATTTCATGGATATATAAAGTTTGTGAAAATCCATAAAGCTATATACATACATGATTGATTGATTGATTTTTAGTTTAGGGCAGGGGCAGATTGAACCAGGGGCTTTTAACCACCAAGCTTTTTTTAAAAAAAATATTTTGTTTAGAGTCAGGGTCTTGTTAAGTTGCTTAGGGCCTCACTAAGTTGCTGAGGCTGGCTTAGAACTCTGATCCTTCTGCCTAAGACTTTCAAGTCCCTGGGATTACAGTCATTCACCACCACACCTGGCACACTTTTCTATTTATGTAAAAAAATGTATGTTACCAAAAAGTAAAAACGTAGAAGGCATGGCAAAATTGAGCTCTCATTCCAACATAGTTGGGACTCTCTTCAATGCAAGTACATTAAGTAGAGTTTAACCTTCAGTGTCCCACCATGAAATAGATGGCAGAAAAGATTAATTTGTTGAAAGAAGTTTCAGGAAGAAACCACTTACAAAAGTCTACATGGAATTAAGTGAACTAATGTTTAATGGTGACCTATGCAGATGCTATAAATAATTAGAACGTCTGCTTAGCTTAGCTTTGGGAAACTGATGTCAGTTTCCCAAAGCTAAGCTAAGCAGAAAATGATAGAGAAATGATCTAATGGTAAAGAAAAAATAATTTTATAGTTTATAGATTCTATAAAGTAAATATTTGCAATGAACTCTTTTTTTATAAACTTAATGGTAAACTCCTCCTTTGGAAACAAAACATGCTTGTTTGTTTTTTTGCCACAATCTTCTCCATTTTTTGATCTTCCTTTCTCTGAAACCAACTGTTATCTGAATTCATCATTGTTTTCATTTCATTTTTTTAAAGGATAAATATCTCTTTGCCCTTTAGATTTTGATCTCAGTAAAATAGTCAGGAAAGTATATACTTGTATATATGTAAAATAGAGTCAGGCAGAGAGTATATTCTTGTATGAATCTGAGGAATCTTTATCTGTGTGACTGGTTTTACAAAACATGTCCATTTTACATTTAGATTTTTCAACATAAAATTAAGACAAGCTATGCAATACTTATATCAAACAAATCATGGGTCAAAGTCAGCATAAAATAACTACATAGTGGAAGATTCACTTTCATATACTTATTCTCTGACTTTAAATAAAGAGTCTTGTTGGGAAAAAAATGCTTATAAACTAGGTTTATACCTGTAATCCCAGTGACTCAAGAGGCTGAGGCAGGAGTTCAAGGCCAGCCTCAGCAACTTAGTGAGGTCCTAACCAACTTGGCAAGACCCTGACCCAAAATAAAAATAAAAAATAAAAAGACTGAGGTTTGAGTGGTAAAGCACCCCTGGGTTCATTCCTTAGTATCAAAATAAAACCCCCAGTTTATAGGCCATGTTGCCTTTGATGATGTGTTTTATTGGAGGGACCCCTCCTTCAAGGAAAACCATTTTGTAATGTTCAGCAAGAATGTAGTACCAGCAGTTTTTTTTTAATGAGCCAAAAAGAATAATATGCAACTACTATGGTTTGCATAATGAATCCTCAAAGGTCCATAGTGCAAGGCTTCGTCACCAGCCTGTGGTACTCTTAGTAGGTGGATGCAAGCTTTAAGAGATAAACCTAGTAGGAAGAAGACATGTCACTGGAAGATACGTCAAGGGACATGCCTTGAAGGGAACACTGGGACCCCAGCCCCTTCTCTCTTTCTTTGTGTCCTGGCTGCTCTGAAGTGAGCAGCTTCCTCTGTCGTCATATTCCATAATATACCTCTTCACTCATTCCAAAAAGCAGTGCAGACAACCAACCATGAACTGAGAGTCAAAAGAAAACTTTCCTATTTTTAAGTTGATTACCTCCAGTATTTTATAAGAGTGAAAAGAAGTTAATCCACAATAACTAATAGACTATTGTATTTTAGATTAATGCGTGAGGGGAAAACCTCAAATTTGTTTTAGACCTTGATCTGAATAACTAAAACTTGATAGCCATATAAAATTAAATTTTATCACTTTTATAGGATACTTTTAAGCATTTTTAAAATTATTTTATTTTATTTTTACTGGAGATTTCACTGAGGGGTGTTTTACCACTGAGCTACACCCCCAGTCCTTTTAAAAAAAAATATTTTGAAACAGAGCCTTGCTAAATTGCTGAGGCTGGCCTCAGACTTGCAATCCTCCTTTCTCAGCCTCCTGAGCTGCTGGGATTATAGGCATGTGTGATTTTACCTTGCTAGACTTTTAAAATCACTATTTATATATTCTTAAGAATCTCTGATCAGAAGTTTACACATTTGAATAAAGAAACAACAAATACAAATTGTCATTATTAAATAAAATATGGCGTTTAAAAGCCTGCGAAAAAGAAGATACAAAACTTGTGATTACTTAACAGATACTTCACAGAAGAGGAATACAATTGATCAAAAAAACATGAAAACATGCTCATCATCTCTAACAATTATAGAAATGCAAATAAAAACTAAAATTTCATCTTACTCCAGTCATAATGGAAATTATCAAGAATATAAGCAATAATAAGTGTTGGGACAATATGGGGAAAAAGGAACACTCATACGTTGCTGATGGGACTGCAAATTGGTGCAACCACTCTGGAAAGCAGTATGGAGATTCCTCAGAAAATTCCCAGCTAGCCACTCCTCAGTTTATATCCAAAGGATTTAAAATCAGCATATTACAGTGATGTACCTGCATCAATGTTTGTAGCAGCTCAATTCATAATAGCTAAACTATGGAATCAACCTAGATGCCCTTCAACAGATGAGTGAATAAAGAAAATGTGGTACATATACACAATGGAATATTACTCAGCCACAAATAATAATGAAATTATGGCATTTGCAGGTAAATCAATGGAACTAGAGAATATTATGCTAAGTGAAATAAACCAATCTCAAAAAACCAAAGGCTGAATGTCTTTTCTGATAAATGGATGTTGATTCATAGTGAGGGGTAAGGGGAGTAGAGAAGAATGAAGGAACTTTGGAATGTGCATAGGGAAGTGAAGGAGGGGAGCGACTGTGGGTATGGGAAGGATGGTAGAATGAGACAGACATTATTACCCTATATACATGTATGGTTACACTACTGGTGTGACTCTATGCCATGTACAGTAAGAGGAATGAGGAGTTGTTCTGCTTTCATTTATGTACAATATGTCAAACTGTCTTCCACTGTCATGTACAACTAATTAGAAAAAAAAATTTATAAAGCAAAAAATAATTGTTATCACTTTAAATTCTAATCAAATGTATGTGAAAGGAATTCAATGCTTTAAGTTCAATCTATCTTTTGAATGTATAAATCAAATTTATACTTATTACTACTAATGAAATTAAGTCCTTAATTAAATCTTAATTATCCACTATACAAATTTAAAATCTTATTAAAATTATATGCCACAAGTAATTACTGAAAATAATTCTACTTTTAACAATCTTGCAAAAATCCCATACAACCCAATATTTAAATGAGCTTCTAAAGTTTTACTTTACATAAGGTTTTCTTGAACATAGTAAAATTGGTAATTATTTTCCATCTCACAAGACAATTTTCTTTTCTCTGAATAAAAAACAAGACAATAAAAAACAAAAGAATCTAAACTCTATTCAATTCACCAATGGGAAAGCTAAATGCAAAGTCATGAAAGCCAAAAAACTGTTGTAGGCAGGATACACATAAGGATGGTCCCAATACTCCCATCCCTAATCATTATTCAGTAACAAGAGTGGAAAGACAAAGTCTCATCAAAAAAGACAGGAGTTATGAAAGGTAAGTAGCACTGATCTTCTAAACAAAAATAACACACATAAACTACAGACAGATTCAGAATTGGATCTACAATTTGGGATCTATTTTGTTTTTTAATGGTCTATTGATATTTTGGAATGTATTTTATTTTTTAATGACCCAAAGGATCCAAAAGAATGAGGGCATTATGTATTATACAAAGTATCACATCAAAATTAGATGCAAGATATTTAGTACTGAAAAACATGTATTTTTCTCTAGTGCTTACTGTACATTAACATGCAATTAAATATTTGCTTTTAAATTATTCAAAATTTCTTTTAGAAAGATAAGCATGCATTGCCACCTCCATCTCTAATGATAATTTATTTTTGTCTCCTATTGATGAAGAACCAACATCTTGATAATTGTCTCTATGACTACTCAATAAATAATAATGGTTGCCAAACTAATGTCAAGGATCATATAAGCAAATCAGAATTCGACACATTAAAGCTCTGACCAATATCAAGCTTTACTAGGAATTTCAGAGACGTAAGCCAGAAGGAGGCACAAAGCAGAGAGAAGGAAGACCTTGGCTTTCCTTTCCATGTGAGACATGTGCTCTCTAGTCCATATTAATAGATAGGACCATTAAAACCTGAGAGAGAGAAACTCAGTTGCTAACTCCTGTGAAGAATGAAAAGGCAACATGCCTCATTCATATGTAATATCTATCTAAATTATGCACTCAAAAAAATCCGATGAACTCTCTGTTCAACTTTCCAATTCTTAACTTCACTCTTCTCTTGAATACCTCCACTATCATATTTCATATTCTTCCAGTTTCACATTTAGGTCTTTTAGAGAACCAACCATGTACTCAGTGAAGATTACTAAATATCATGTTTTCTCAGTGTCAGCACTATTGACATTTGGGGGTAGATAATCTTTTCTTATGGGGAACCATCCTGTGCATTATAGATTGGTTTAGCAGTATGCCTAATCTCTATCAAATTATTGTTGGTAGCAACTTTACAACTGTGACAAACAAAAAAGTCTCCAGAAAATGTTAAATGAAGTATTCAGAACTGCCAAATATCTCCCAGTTGAAAACCACTTCTATTTATTGAGTATCTTTATCCAAAAATTCTATGAACATTTTTATGCAAACCTTAGACTGCTTCACCCAAACCATTGCAAAAGGCCCAAGATTCCTCAATTTGGGTGGTCTTTCCTTCTAAGACAATTTTTCAAGATTTATGACTCTATCAGAGGACAAATTCATCCCCAATCCAAGCACTTTTATCTAAATTATAATTTTCATAATAGCATTTTAATTTATCTAGACTATGACAACTAGATTGAGATTTTCATGGTGCTGTATGCTGTAAATGTAGGTACATTATTTTTTAACAGTTATCTACAGTCAGCATAGTAACAGAGCCAGATGTTCACTTGCTCCTGAACATTCTCTTGGTTTCCTAAGAACTAGATAGTTAAAGAACCCAAGATTCAACAGATCCCAAATCATGTATCTAACATCATCTATATTAGTGGGATTCAATTAGATGTCTTTCCAATCATGACTGCTGGGTAGTGTCATCTGTAAATGAAGGCATTCTAACTGCTTTGCTTTAGAAGGAGTATCCCTTTGTGGGTGGGGAATTGGATGAAACAGTTACCATTCTCACAGTTTTATCACCCTCATGCCATAAACCATTGAAGAAAATTTGTTGTAATAACATCTAGAAACGCCTGTTTACAGAAGTTTGCAACTACTTAGAAATCAATGCTCAGTGGAAAAGGTTCCTTCTATTTAGTAGGATCTAAAATTAGCAATGTAGCTGTTATAGGCCAGGCTATATGGGCAATGACCAAACAGACTCGGTTTTACCCTGAGACTACATGTCATATAAGAAATGCTTCTCCCGTGGTAACACCTACCTCTGTACCCATCAATAGTTGCTTAGCAGAGTATATTTGGCAACACAAAATGGCAATTCTTATACAATATAAAATTGTTCTTTTTCGTTTCCATTTTTCTTGAACAAAGTACATTGTCAGAGATTGATTGTCTAGATGTTAGTAACCATTCTTTAACTTGTACTCAACTAGGGACATTTTGACCCACTTCCCTACTGCTTACTATTTTAGATGTCATGACGTTAGTTTATGGTTTTAAATCATAGCAATAGCCACTTGTGATTAATATGGTTTTTGACTATTAATGGTGTACTCAAATCCTAGGAGGGGGTCAAAGGGTATAGATTTGTAGCCTGCCCCTTGGCCCGCCAACTGGTGGATCTGAACCACCAACTGGTGGATCTGAACCACCAACTGGTGAATAAAGTTTCCATCTCCCACTTTAAAACCAACTCGGTGATTTATTACAGTCTCGCCATAGCATACCCACTGTATTAGTTTGGGGGGCTGTAAATTTTCCATACTGTTGCTTTCTCTTATTATCACAAGAGAAATTTTTCTTTTATAGTGTTAAAAAATTTACAGCTAAAAGTCTGGAGATATTGGCAAGCTCTCTCTCTCTCTCTCTCTCTCTCTCTCTCTCTCTCTCTCTCTCTTTGGCCCTATATGAGGATACTTTCCTTCCTTTCCTTTCCTTTCAGTGCTTGCTGGCAATTTTTGGTGTGTACTGTTTTATGGATGTACTCCAATCTTCACCTCCATCTTCACCTGGCCTGTTCCCCTTTGTGTTTGTGACCAAATCTCCCTTTCTTTCTGAAGATACTAGTCATTGGATTAAAGCCTATTTTAATCCAGTAAGACTTCATTTAATGGTTAAAGACTCCATTGAGGACACACTTACAGTTTTTTTTTTTAATTTTAACCAAGAACCTCCCATGCTTATTAACTGTAAAAATTCATATCAATAATGAGTCACCACACTTCATCTAGTATTTCTCTGAAAATGTATGACATCTTTAATAGAATACCACCAGTATTTCTAGCCATATTTCCTAGGGACTCAGATGGAACAAAAAAGGCAGAGGAAGGGAAAACACTTGCCTTCTCTCTCCTGAAGCAGGGAAGATGTTCTCTTGTCCTTTACATCAGAACTGCAGGTTCTGTAGGCTTTACCAGGCTCTCCAGACTCCAGCCTCAGACAAAGAATCATCCAAGTTTTTTTTTTTTTTTTTTTTTTTTTTTTTGGTCTGAGGCCTTTAAACACATACTAAGCCACACTGCTGATGGCCTGTCATCTCTAGCTCACAGATGGCCTGTCTTGGGACCTCTTAGTCACCATCACAGAGTGAGTCAATTTCCCTAATTAATCTCTTCTCATATTCTTATTTTCTTCCTCCCCACCCCATCTATATATGGAGACACACATATATACACATGTACACAGAACCAATAGGATATATTATCCTATATCCTAATATAGGATATATTTTCCTCTTGGGTCTGTGTGTTTATAGAGCCCTGACTAAAACAGGGTGAGTCTGCATTTATTAAAAATAGCTTATTTTATTGAAATGGTTATCACATTTGAATGTATGTTTTAAAAATATTAGTTAGAGATGAATAGTTGAGTACATTTTTAAAAATGGGAACATCTATAATGAAAGGTTGATAATATCAGACCTGATGGTGTTTTCATTTTGTTTAGAACCAGGTGATAAAGAATTCAGATTATAAGGTCCTTGATTAGCATCTGGACAGCCATGTTAAGTAAGAGCTGCCATTTTAAGGAAAAAGTTTTGCTTTCCCATCCAAGAACATTTCTGAGAAAGGCTCACCACTCCCTCATATCAACCCAACCCCTAACCACCCCCATTAGGACCAGCCCACCTCTGATTCCTGAGCCTGCCCCATAAAAGTCCTGGAACCCAACCTGTTTTGCCTCTCTCTGCTACAGAGAAATGGCCTTTATTTGTCAGCTCTAACAAATAAACCCTCATGTGTATTTCTGCCTGGTCTCTGTCTTTCATTTCTCGCTTACCCATCTCTTGTTCCTCTCTTTCCCTTCACAGATCAACTATCCAAAAGTAACTTTGATATTTTAGATGATTTAAACATGACATAATTCAGGAATTATTATTGAAAAAAATAATAATATGAAAATGAAAAATACAAACAAGAGTCAAAACAGTCTAAATATGATTTTAAGAGATGAAACCAGACAAGGAGATTAAGAAAAGGTCATGATGAAAGAAGTAATTAGAAAAGATGAGTTGAAGGGCCTGAGTTTACAACCAAGATTAAACGAATTATTATTGAGAATAAAATAAACTCTAATATCTGTAATAGTGTCTACATTATATCACTCTCAATAGGGAATTTGTTTTAAAGCTAGGTATTTCTTGATTTTCTTAGTACCATGCAGTACCTCAGTTTCATTCATAGACTCCTCAGTTCCTAGGAAATTTAATAAATATTTGGTTATGTGTAATATATCATGGTAGAATTTATATTCTTTTACATCTACATCAGTTTGTCTAGATTACAAATGATAAATTCTTCTAATTTTTAAATTAATGATAAAATATAAAATATTATTATTGGATTAAATTTCTTTCTTTCCAGATATTTTAAAACTGATAATTTTATTTTGTGTGAAGGTATTTTCAAATAAAAATCTAACCTCCAATTCTAACCTTTACAAGAAAAATTTTCTATGTAAAGTCTATAATTCTGTTTCCTTTAATTTTTTAAATGTCATTAGTAAAAGAGAGAGAGAGAGGGGCTGGGGATGTGGCTCAAGCGGTAGCGCGCTCGCCTGGCATGCGTGCTGCCCGGGTTCGATCCTCAGCACCACATACCAACAAAGATGTTGTGTCCGCCGAGAACTAAAAAATAAATATTAAAAAAAAAATTCACTCTCTCCTCTCTCTCTCTCTCTCCTCTCACTCTCTCTTTAAAGAGAGAGAGAGAGAGAGAGAGAGAGAGAGAGAGAGAGAGAGAGATTGCTTTTATCCTTAGATCTTTATCTGTCATGGACAGATAATATCATGTATATTTTAAAACAAAATAAAGGTTAGGTTGATATGGTTTAAACCAATGCAACCAATGTTGGATATATTATTAAAAACCAGTGTTGGATATATTAAAAAATACAGGCAATAGATGATGATTTAAAAAATACTTATTAGAAAATACTTATTTAGATGTTGACATTTATGAATTAGCACACAAATGTTCAAGCTTAAGGAAAGTTTCTAGTTTTTCTGTTTTTTTTCAATTGAGAATTCTAAAAATAGTAACATTACTTTCTCTAAATATGTCAAACATTCTCTTATTGGTATAAAATGTCTTTTTTGAACACAAATTATCCCAAAGTTCCTATTTAATGATAGCATCATAAAAATAGATAATAAAAGTACAGATACCAAAATAACTTGGACATTTTTCCAGTATTTGTTTTGAATGAATTGGCCTCCTGAAATTGTTCCAGGTAAAAATGGTTAAATATATAACCCTATCAGTACTTCCTGTGTCTATGTGAAAAACAATTTGATTACAAATCAAAACCTGCTATTTGGAGCATTTGCCCTTATTATCCTTAATGTAGCATCATGCTGAAGCCACATTTCCCTTCTGTCTACTGTCTTTCATTGGTCAAGTGTAGAGCTCCTCATAACTTCTGTGTGGATTTTGGCTTCAGTTGTTCTAGTATAATAGTACCTACCATTAAAGTGTCCTAGGCTTCACAAAATCATATACAACACACATCCTAAATTTGAATTTAGAGCACTACAGATTTAGATTTGATATCCATAAAAGTCCATTTTACCATAATCCACATCACTTGATAACATGCAAACTAAGTATTTAAAAATTTTGCTTTAATGAAGCCAATTTATTACACAACGCTTTGTATAATATCTCCATCACATCTTTGAATTTGGAGGAAAAGAAAAACTGGAGAGTTCATTACAACTTTTTGTCTCAATCATGCATGATGCCCTCATAAGTTTTAAATAGATTTTCAAGAACTCCTTGATTTAAAACCATCAATTTCAACCACCTAAGTTATGAAAGCCTTAAACCTTCAAACTCTTCTATTTACAAGTTCTAGAAGCAGGATTATTTGACCACTTCAGCCATCTGGAGAAGACAATTTCTGATAATTATTTACAGGTTTCCCACTAGGCAACACATTTGGAATTGAGCCCTGAGGATACAAAGTAAACAAAAGAATATAGCTCCCTGAAAGCTCATTGCTAGATGGAAAAAATGCAAAGCTTTGTGTTATATGGAAAATAAGTAAAAAATTTAAAAAATTACATATTGTAGTAAGCAAATTTTTTTAAAAAAACAAATAAACTAACTGGATGTCAATAGAGAAGAAAGAAAAAGAGGATGGAGATGGGAACTTCTGTCAATAGAACAGTCTAGAAGAGTCCCAGTAAAAAACATGATTTTCTGGCTGTGACTTCAAAGACAAAAATTAATACATCTATAACAAGGGTGGCAAGAAAAGTGCACTCCAGGCATTGCAAACAACCTGTGCAAAAGGCCTACAGTAGCAAAGAACTGGGCTTAGGAAAGGAACTGAAAATCTGTGAGCTTACATCTGCTTGGGCTGCAAAGGAGAAAGTTCCAAGAAAAGACCTTGGAGACATCAAAAGGACAAAACCATGAAGGAATTTTTGGTGTACAGTATGTCTTAATTGCAATAGGAAAAAAAGCTAAAAAGTTTTAAACAGTAAATTTGAATTTGTATTGAACTATAATTGGGTTAACTCTGCTAATGGAGAAATAATGGAAGGAGGTAAGAATGAAAAGGTGGGGACCAACTGATTCTTTTATGGATCCAAGAAAAAGGTGTTGCTGCTTGATACAAAGTATTTTGATAATAAAAATACCACTGAAGAATTTGATACTAGAATAAACTAAACAAAAAGAATAAAAAATGACTTAATCACCCAATCTGTGACTCAAGCAATTGACTGAATGTCTGTGCAAAATGCTGAGATTGGAAAGTCAGGCAAGAAGGGATTAGAAGAAAGGACAGTAAGAGGTTAGTCTCAAAGTCTGAATTTCTCTGAGGCATCAAAGTCTTTAAGATTAGTCTAGGACACAGAAAAGGGCTTGAGATGTATACATTTTGGAGACATCACATAAAGAATATAAAGCCAAATGTGTTGATGAAGGCTTTAATCTGTTTTTACTCACCATTACTGGGCTTATCTAAAAATTGTTATTGTTTACTGTTTTACTTAGAACTCAGTAGGACTTTTTTCCCAACTTATCTTGCCCTTGGGTTAAGGATAAGGTTGGAATCTGACACAGTCTTTTGTTAATTCTGACCTGAGAATTCACTATCTAATACATTTCCTGTACCCGGAACCAACACCTAAAGCCTAAACTCTTATATTTGTGTTTTCCAACCTTTTTTCATTATAACCTTCTTTAGGGGACTTTATGGATGGATGATTTATATTAATTTTCTACCGGGAAATTTTATTACCATAGACAGACTGACTATAAGCTTTGTGATATGTATCTATCTCAGCTTTCACATTAAAAAATAACAACAACAACAACAACAACAATAACAAATAGAAAGCTCACTTTTTTCAAATCAGGGTCAAAAATGACTAAATAAAATTTTCTAGTAAAAATTAAAAGCTAATAACAATTTATATTACCTGAGTAGCTTTTAATATAATTCATTGACTCAAAAAATTGCATAGAATTATATGTGCAAATTAGAAATATATATATAAATACACAATAATAGCAGTGTAATCAATTTTTTAAATTAATGAATCAAAACTTTTTTCCACCAAAGTAAACAACAGAAAATTAAGTTAACTGCTTAAAATTGCTTTTACAACTTAACTTTCAACTTTTGCTTAATATTCGAAAATAACTTTTAACTGTTCAAAAGTCAGTCATCCGGGTATTGTGGACTTTTAAAAATCTTGTTAGTACTTAACATAATTAAATCTAGGTTGACTAAGGCTGTAGAAATAATGAAATATAAACAAGTTTTACTCCCCAAAGCCAAATACATATGAAAACATTAAAGAATGAACGTAAACCACCAGATCCACAGGGCAGTCAATGACAGCCAATAGGCCTGTGTTGGGTATTTCTGTTGATATGACTTCTAGACTCAGCAAAAGACCAAGTTGAAGCCCACTGATTGTCACCATCTATTCATCATAATTTTGTTACATTAATTTTGCACACATTCTGTACATCTTTCAAGAATTCAATGTCAACACTTCTTGTTTGATACCCAAGAAAATCACAAGAGAAACTTAATAGTAAGAAGTTAAATGTTATAGGATAGGGTTAAGCTTTATAGGGACACAGATGATTACAATAAGTTTTGTTTTTTCCTTTTCCTCCTCTGAGAACCAACTTTCATTCTCTGGGTGCTATTGTTCTCACTAAGAATGTATGCTTTACATCAGCCCAGACCTAAGAGAGTAACATTGTCCCAGTTGCCAGCTCTATTGCTGCAGACTGAATCCCTCTATAGATTTCCAGGATGATGACATCTCATGCATCTGAATTCTAAAGACTTAATCATCCTTCAATATTAAGTAGTATTCACAATAAATAAATATATAAATTGATAATTGAGTCCTAAATTTAAATCTTAAATTTTCAAAAATTCTAGTGTATTTAGAAATGATCATAAAATACTGAAACATTTTCTTTTAATGCTACATTGCTTTAATTCTATATTTTGTATAATTCTACAAAGGCATCAATGGAAGATGATTCAAGAAAACATAAATGAGTATTTGGGAAAAAATAGTTAATGACTGGCACAGTTTTAAAATATATGCTTGTACTCATTTCTATTTTGGGATTCCTTGACCTTATTCTTTAACATGTCAGCATGTTCTTTACAATCACAGTGATCCACAGATACTCTAGCCCAGAGATTCCTAAGAGGCTATGAATTATTTCAAAAAAGTAGGTTAAACTCAATCCAAAACCTAATAGGAAATTAATATCTAAATAAAACTACTGATTAGAGAATGCTCTTCCTGTATAATGTTGCAATGTAAAGGGGGGAAAATGGCAATTAGTTAACAATCATTACATCTGCTTTTTCTATTCGATTTCAGGAAAATTCATTGCCTGTAATGCATTTTTAAATGGAAACATGAGAGCATTATCTTTGAATAATCTCAATTATTTAAGTACAGAAAAAAAGTTGTGTGGCTAAAAATATCAAGATTTTTTCCCCCAGGAAATAATATTTGCAAGTAATCTTCAAAAATCCCAGCTGGAAGTGAAAGAGTCTTATTATCAAATTTAGTAAAGTACAGAGCAAAGCACAAGTGGCAATTTGCTGATCACATGAAGAGGGATGAATTTGGCAGGGTGAAAGAAGTAAACAGCAGCTCCAGAGCTGTGAGGCTCCCCAGAGTCACATCTACCCTCTCAGGGACCATAATAGGCATATTCTACCTACTAATCATATCTTGAGAAATCTTTGCAGCCTTTAGAATAGTTAATGAATAGTTGTCTAGATCTGCCACTGATTGAAATAGTTTAGGACACAGTTAAATAAGACAGAAAATGTTCTATACAAGTTCAATTTGGCTTCCATTCAGGAACACAAGCTTTCTAAATCTTTCTTTTTTTTTTCCTTCTCACTTTGAAGCTTTAGACCTGTAGCCTAATGTTCTGAAAACCTACATTATATTTTGTTAAAAGCAAGAAGGTTTTTTTTGTATTTGAATGGTCTGTCAGCCTCTTAAATTTCTAATACTTTCTGTCTAGATTATTGTTCCATCTTAGTTTTAAACTCTTCAAATGCAAGATCCATTAAGTTTTAACTTACTCTGAATAGCACCAAGTATAATGCCATTTACAAATAGGTGCTTAAATTGCTCTGGATGATAGAATGATGATGTTGACCTATAGTCTCAGCAAAGAATCAAAATTATTAAAAAGTAGAAGTATGAGCCTGGTTACAGATGGGCTTTTATTTCTAAATATTTTTTTCCTAAAAGATATGTAATTAGTAGAATTGAAAATACTTTAAAATACTTAGCATGGTACTTTTTTTTCTTTTTCTTTAATAGCAGGCAGAGCATTCTATCACTGAGCTGCATCCCTATGCCTATTTATTTATTATTCTTTATTTCCTTACACAGAAAGATAAAAAACAAAAATGTCCTATAAAATACCAACTGTTTATAATAGTTTTGTCATAATACCAAAACCTTAAAGTACCCCAATGTCATCAATGGGAGAATAAATTTTAAAAATTAGGGTACATTTATATAGTAGGTATTACTCAGTTGTAAAGTGGAGCTACTTATATAAGCAATTTCAATCTCAAAAAAAAGTAGATGAATAAAAGATAGTCAGAAACAGAAGACTTTACACTAAACCATCCTATATATTTTAAATCTATAATTTACAAATGTAGAGTTGTAGAAATCAGACGTTATTTGCCTAGGAAAGGAGAGAGATGTTTGCAAAGGACCATAAAAACTTCACCATGAATACAATATTGATATGTTGATTCAGATGGCAGTAATAGTGTGTATGCTTGTCAAAAGTCACAGAACTATATGTTTAAGACAGTTCTATTTACTGGGTGGATAAATATATGTACATATGTAATATATATATATGTATATATATATATATATATATAAAATGTTGATATGAAATAGATACACTGCTTTTCCTATACACTCTAGAGAAGATTTAATATTGTCTTTCAGTATTTAGCATTAGAGAAAAGAAATGTAAGACCAACATGATGTTTTCCTTCCATTGTAGAATGCTTTAATTCTGCCTGCATGATTTTAAGATTCTTTATTCTTGAAGTTTGGTATATTTTACAGAATATATCATCATCTCAATATTTTTCTAATTATTTTGTTAACATATAAATACTTTTAGTGTGCTGTGTATTTCTTTGTGTAAAATATCCTATAAATTATATTTTGCTTATTCCATTTGTTCTGTATTCTTCTTTACAACATTGTGTATCCTTATAATGATTAGTCATTTTCTAGCTTTTACTTCTACCAACCTCTATGTAGTAACTTTTCTCTATGTTCATTTCTGTCAATTTCTTTTTATTTTCAGATGTTGTACATGATACTTATCTTGCTTTTCAATGTTTATAATAAATATTGTAGTCCTATAATTATTTAGTTTTCTTTTTGTTTTATATCATTACATTGTTTTCTGCCAGTTTTTCATATTTCCACCTTATCTTTTTGTTTTATCTCTAATTTATCTCCTATTTAAGAATGTTCCCATTTTTAAATCTCTTTAAGATTGCTCTAAATATATTCTTTTCAATAATATCTCTGATTCACAAAAGCAATATATTTCCAAAATTTTATTTTCTGAGATCTTTTATTAATAATATTCATTTTCTTTACTTTCTTAAAAGAATTTCTATATTTGACTTGAATATTTACTTTTATTTGCATGACATTGATTTGATCCAGATCTGATATTTCCTAAGAAAAGTGAGTCTAGAGTGTCCTTCACTTTATGGGTGGATGTTGTATTAACTGTAAATTTGGAATTTGTACTATAGGAAAGAATACTCAGTTTATAATCACTTTTTTGTTTTTTTTTTTTAGTTTCTTAGGGATAGAAGAATGACTGGTATATTGGTGAACTGAGTAGCCTCAATGTGAAATTATTATTTCATACTTTTTATTTGGACTGTGGTCCTCATAAGAATGCAGTCCTCACCTCACCTTATGTTATCACCTTAGAATTTAATTCTTACACACTTAGAGCTAGTTGGAGCCCATTGGCTATGCGTATTTTGGTTTTACTTGCTTTTTATGGATTTTCAAAAGTTTTCTGTTTAGGTAACTCTAGTTAGAGATTGCAAAGCTATTGCCCATTCCTATGTCTCTTCTGCCTCCCAACATCTACAACAAGCTATAAGTCTGATAACCTATAAATTCCACAGACCTTACACTTTTTTCTCTTTTTATCTATTCATGATATATGGTTTTGCTCAGGCTGATCTCAATGTCTTCCAGAGGATTACATGGTAACAAGATGTGAAATTACTTGCCAATCTCAGCCACTATGCCTAATCTTACTCTGGTAGACATTCTTCAGTCTATGGCATAATAAAGTTTCTGATTCTTGTTATTTAATCTTTTTCAGATTATTTGGGGTAGAGAAATTAAGTAAAATACATGACTCTGTTATCCTAACTTTTAGCTCCAAATTCTGACTCTAAAAATTTATTTCAATACTATCTTAAAATAACCAATAAAGGCAATAATGTTGATGTTAGTACTCTAAAAATATGCCTTTGTTACTCTATGACAATGTCTTTCCTCTAGGGAAGGTTTGGCTCTAATTTTTTAGGACGATATTTCCAGAATGTAAATAGCTTTCAGTGACTAAAAGTCAAACATAACAGACAGGAGAAAAGAACAAAGATTAAAGGCAATGCAAATAGCAAGCCCATTGGAGGGAATTTGAAGAATAGAGTTATGAATATTAAGAATAAGCTTAAGTGTTTATTGACATGCTTTTGAACGATTCTTGTTAATAAGATGAAAGAGAAAAAAAAACCAAACAGATGGTAGATTGAGCAAAGGCAACAGTCGTTATGGAAAAGAGCTGAGAAAGTCAATAAAATCAGGGACAAAGCTTGCCTTCTGAGACAGCTGGAGTGACATGAAGATCACTGATAATGACATGCTCTAGTTTAGTAAGGTAAGGTAAAAAATTCTCTTTCAAGTTATTCAGTTGTCACTAGGTTGTTTCATCTCCATTAATGAATGTTTTTTGATCCAATAGTATACATACAAATTCTATTAAAAATTGGAGCAGAACATATGGTTCCCTTTAAATAAAGCTTTTAGTGTTTGTTAAGCAAAAATTTAGAAACTTCAAGGTTCTCTAACAGCAATTAAAAGAATTGGAACAAAAATCAAATCAAACATAAAATCGCATAATCTTATTGTTTATCATGTTCCATATAACATTATGGTCAATGATAGGACACATATGTGACAGTGGTCCTATCAGATCATAATGGAGTTTAAAAATTCCTATTATGGTTTGTATATGAGGTTTTGTTCCCCAAAACCTTATGTATGAGATGATGCAAGAAGGCTTAGAGGTGAGATGATTGGGTTACGAGAATCTTAACCCAATCAGTGAATCAATGCCCTAGTAGGGATTAACTGAGTGGTAACTGTGGTAGAATATGGCTGGAGGAGGTGGGAATTGGGGATGTGGCTTTGGAGTATTTTGTATTCTGGAGAGTAGAGTCTCTCTCTGCTTCCTTATCATGATGTGAGTTGCTTCACTTTGCCACACTCTTCCACCATGATGTTCAGCCTCACCTTAAGCCCCAAGGAAAGGAGCTAGGTGTCTATGGGCTGAGACCTCTGAAACCATGAACTCCCAAATAAATTTTTTCCTTCTCTATTTGTTCTTTTCATGTCTTTTGGTCACAACAGTGAAAAAAAGCTGTGTAAATACCTACTAATATTGTAGATGTCAAAACGTTATAGCACAGCTGGTGAACATTCTAAAAGGAGAATAGAGGAGTCTGGTTTTGAAGTTAAAGAAAGAGCATATATAATGAATAAATTCTGGAAGGACTTTGGAGACACTCTAATCATGAAAACAGTTGGAAGTTTAGGCTGCAAACACAAAGAGGGACATTTGTTCTCAAACTTGGGAAGGTAGGAACACAAGTACTCCAAGGTGACAGTTCACACCTGGAAGATTGTGTTGTGTAGGTGAACCCGTTTGGCAAAAGGACATGGGAACAGGGGTTAGTTAGTTCAATTCAGAACTCTGGAGCTTCACCTACACTGAAGAGTTGACAAGTAGTATGTAAACAACAATGATAAGAAGGAGCAGAAAGCCATAGCACAAGAGACTAGTCTCCATAATTTAAAAAAAAAAAAGTATTTATTTTAAACAACCAAATAATGGGTAAGGGCCATTCTTAGTCAATCAGAATGGAAAGTTCAGAATACAAATAATTGTTAAATGATCCTAAAACCTTTCCAAGATTTAAAACCCAAACTAGCTACCAAGAAGAATAGCTATGGCAGTAAAACACTGGACAATACAAGATGATGGGGCAAAGTGACTCATAATCCAGATTCCTGCAACAAAACCACAAAGTAAATATCAGATTAAAATAAAGGTGTTTTCAGACATGAAAGGACTCATAAAGCTTAACTCCAGAGATGATTCCTTAGAACATACTAAAATGTGTAACCCAGTAAAAATGAGGGCAAAAACCCCAATACAGAAAGGGAGTAGAAATAGGAAAGATGCTAACAAAGATGCATCGACTGTGATAAGATGGTGATCAAGACGAGTAGAAAAATGTGAAGACCTTAGCGGGGAAAACTGACAGAAAAATCAGATGGGTAAAGAATTTGAAAAGTAGAGGCCATGAATAATGTTAAATTGGGGGGACAGTAATTAAAAATTCAATTAAATATTTTTAAACACACAATAAAGTCAGTGAGCTGTGTTCTGGCACAAACAGTATCTCCACAATACTAGTAAGACACAATTTAAGGACTTTATCAAGATACAAGGCACAAACTGGTTCATTAAGGTTGTCAAGATAAGGTAACATTATCAATCTTCAGAATACATGCGTGGCAAAAATTAAGTATAAAAAGAAAGATACCTCAATAGGAAGTTTCTGGAAATAAATTGCAACACAACCTTCAAACCCAGAAATCTTCCCATAAATGTACAGGAAGAAATCACTTTTACTATTGAATAAACATGAAACCAGAATGTGTTATACATCACAGGCAATCTGCTAAAGGATTTTTGCACAGACAGAAATCTCACCCTTTCATCTAGCCGAGCAGGCACACCCCATTACACACATGTCTTCAAGATAAATAATAACTAGTCCTCAAGAAGAACTGACAGCACCATTTGTCACGCCCACTTTGTCTTAACTCATGTCTTCTTGGCAGGACACAGTTCTGCAACAAGAAGGAGGAGGCCCACTGAAGTTAGGCTCCTACCCTCCAAAGAAACTAGAAGATAGAGGCACTATTTTCTGTGATGATTACATTACCAAAGATGACTCCCAGGTCCTTAAGAAAGACATTCTGAAATCAAAAAGCTGACCAAAGAGCTTTCTAATCCTCCTAAGGAATTATATGCATTTCAATTACAGATGAATTGCAAGTTTTCCAAAGTAAATGCTCTGAGTAAAAGAAAGGACAGGGGGAATTAACGTCTTATTTTTAATATGTATTTTTCCTTTCAGGAAATAATTGTGTTAATGCTCTCTTTACTTTCTATAAAGTGCCCTCAGAGACACTGCTTTGTGAGGAAGGAAACAGAAAATCAAGGTGTTTCGACATTATCTTAAAGATAGATAAGCTAAAAATCTTATTTTAAATTTAAAAATATTGGCAATGAGAAGAAAATATTATGTAAATAAGCTAAGTTCTCATTTTCAATAGCTAATGGCCAAATAAATTAATAACACCAGAACTCACAGGTAGAGATACTTTGGGAGCTACAATTAAAACAGCTAAAAGAATTACATGTGATTGGTTTAGAAAGCAAGACCTGAGAGAAGACTGTTCTTTTTGTCTTTTTTTTTGTTTTAGTCTTATGAAAAATCAAAGACATATGGTACATTTCTTAGTGATCCAACAAAGTTATATTAAATAGAAAAAAGGAAAAATGGACAATTGACAATAATTCATAATTCAATGATATAACATTATTTTTTATTTGTTCTAATTAGTTATACATAACAGTAGAATGTATTTTAACACATACATAAATTGAGTATAATTTCTCATTCTTCTGGTTGTACATGGTTGAATCATGCCAGTCATGTGACCATATATGTACATAGGGTAATAATGTTCCATTCATACTACTATTCTTCCTACACCTATAACCCCTCCCCTCCCTTCAGTCCCCTCTGCCTAATCTAAAGTACCTCTATTCCTCCCTACCCCTCTGCATACCCCAGTTTATTGTGAATTAGCACCTATGTGTCAGAAAAAAACCTTCAGCCTTTGGTTTTTTGGTATTGGCTTATTTTGCTTAGCATGATATTCTCCAGCTCCAACCATTTACTAGAAAATGCCATAATTTTATTCTTCTTTAAGGCTGAGTAATATTCCATTGTGTATATGTACCACATTTACTTTATCCATTCATCTGTTGAAGGGAATCTGTTGATTCCACAGTTTAGCTATTGTGAATTGAGCTGCCATAAACATTGATGTGGCTGTGTCACTATAGTATTCTGATTTTAAGTTCTTTGGGTATAAACTGAGGCGTGGGATAGCTGAGTCAAAGGGTGGTTCCATTCCAAGTTTTCTGAGGAATCTCAGAAAAATGGTTTTCCATAATGGTTGCACCAATTTCCTTTGTATGAGTGTACATTTTCCCCCACATCCTCGTGTAAGGGTGGCCTTAGGCCTGAGCCTAAGCAACTCCATTTTAAAACTCCATTTTGAAACCTTTAGCCTTACCAGTCATGCCTAATGGAGCCCTCCAGTCTGGCTCTCAGGCACAAACAAGTCACTTCTCCCCACCCTGATAAACTCAGAGTGAAGTCTCTGGCAGGCTGTCCTTGCCCAATAAGAGGGAAAGGTGAGAAAATCGGGGGTGGGGGTGGGGGGGTGGAGGGGTTCGGACCAGACCAGATGTTTTAACTCCAGGGTAAATGATGTCACTGAGAGACCCGCTGGCAGCTGAAAAGGATTGAAAGTAGGGTCAAAAGCCCCAAATTTTGGTATAAATAATGGAGCAAATGAACAGACATTCAAAGTAAATGCTTGATGCACAAAAGCCTGAGAGCCCCATGAGGACCTGGACTGACATTCCAAATCTTCTCATCTGCCTGATCCTCTGTGTGTTTTTTTCTCACCGCCCTCAAACTCTACAGCAGCCTCTTGACTCCGGTGAGAAAAGGAGTTCTCCCTGTGACTGCCTCCCCAGCCAGCAGTCAGCTCCACCCCAGGAGAAGCCTGCCTTGGCTTCTGATCTGATCACCATGGTCTGAGTGAGTGTGCATCTGCTGGACTTAAGGCTTGAGACTTTTGATCTGACACTTGAACTTAGCATGCAGAGGGAATGTGTTATGAGTCTGTCATGATTAAGTGTATTTTCAGTGCTTAGAATTAATAAGAATTGTTTGCTGTGAATTAATTATGTCTACTGAAGTGCCTAGCATTAAGGATTGTCATTTCCTTGATTAAGAACCTATATAGTTAAATTGTATTGTTATTTGCGTGAATAAAACATTGAAAAGGGCAGAAGTGCATGGACATTCTTTATCTCTCCCCTCAACTGCAGATGTCACACCTTTTGCCCATCCTGATAATCTTGTCAACATTTGTTGTTGCTTGTATTCTTAATAATTGCCATTCTGACTGGAGTGAGATGAAATCTTAAAGTATTTTTGATTTTGCATTTTGCTACAGATGTTGAACATTTTTTCTTACAAATGGTGCTGGGAAAACTAGAAACACATATGTAACAAAATGAAATTGGACCTTTATCTCTCACCCTGCACAAAACTCAACTCAACATGGATCAAAGACTTAGGCACTAGACAGAAAGCCTGTGCCTAACAGAAGAAAAAGTAGGTACAAGTCTTTACCATGTCGGCTTAGAAACTAACTTTCCAACAAGACACCTAAAGCACAACTAGTAAAATCAAGAATCAATAAATTGGATGGATTCAAACCAAATACCTCTTAGCAAAGGAAACAATCAACAACATGAAGAGAGAGCCTATAGAATTGGAGAAAATTTTTTCTGCCTGCACCTCAGATAGAGCGTTTATTTCCAGGACATATAAAGCACCAAAAAACTCAACACACACACACACAAAAGTAACCCAATAAATAAATGGGCTAAGGAACTGAACAGACACTTCACAGAAAAATAAACAACATTATTTATAAAAAGCATAGTTATAACAAGTGTGTGTATATATATTTTTATGCAAATGATTGTGTGAATATTGTGTGTGTGTATGTGTGTGTGTGTGTGTATCAAAAATATCTAAGGTTAAAGGACTTTTATTTAATCAAAGTATAGGCAAGATAACATAACGATCTTCTCCATCCCAAAACCCACAATTTACCAAATCTTCCTATCGTACTTTCTTCCAGAATCTGCTTTGTGTTTTAAAACTGGAACTTGTTGATTTTAGTTGGTCTCAGAGATTCTGTGTTTATGGTAAAATGGAAGCTCCTCCTGTATGAACAGCCCTATTTTGTAGCTACCAGGAGTGAAGGAATGACAATCCTCCCCCGCTCCCAAGCTGCCACCCCATGAACCTCTTAGTCAAGTAAATCCATCTTGCTTGAGGTCTAGGCTGTCTTGAGGCATTAATTTTCGGGGGAGGACCAAGGAGAGAAACCATAATGATCACATTACCTTTTCCCACTGGTTCTTGAGGGACACGGTGCTCTCAGCGGGGGTTTCCTACCAAAGCACATTTGTCATAGTTCCGCCCTAGAGTTTAAGGATCAGACTTGCTTCTTTTACTTTTTAAATTTAGGACTTAATAATAGATTTAGTCATGTCCAAAAGTGAATTCCTGATGTCCTCTTGAAAACCTCTACCTTAGCCAGGCACAGTGGTGTGGGCCTGTAATCCCATCAGCTCAGGAGGCTGAGGCAGTGAGATCCTGTCTCTAAATAAAATACAAAACAGGGATGGGGATGTGGCTCAGTGGTTGAGTGCCCCTGAGTTCAATCCTGGGGTACCCCACTCCAAAAACAAAAACAAAAACAAAAAAACTCCACCTTGGTAATTGGCCACTTTTACCTTCTGGCTACTACAACAAAACTTGCAGACATCTTTGACTCCTAGGTTTTTCTCATATTCTACAACCATTTATCAGCAAGCATCTTCTAGAATCTCATCCCTACTTACCACATATACCACCACTCCTAGACTCAGCTATCAACTCTTTTCTCAGTTATTTTAATAGCCTCTTAAACAGTCCCTACTTCCTTCCTTTCCCTCTACTTTCTCAACACAGCAACTTGAAAAGTTCTATTATGTCAGATCATGTTCTTGTTCCACTCAAAATGCTTGGTTTCATGCAGAATGAAAACTAAAGCCTTACAATGGCTTTTTAAACCTCCTCTTTCTCTGACTCCATCCCTTGCTCTTCTCATCTCAGTCATACTCCCCTCCTTACCACCAGATCTGTGCCTGTGCCTTATTTAAACCATGGAAACATCTCATTTCCTTTCTATTTTCCCTTCAACCATGACTTTATTGATGAGTCTTATCTTGACCAGAATATTTGATCAGAGCCAACCCAAATCCTACCCTCTGGTCCTGCCTACCTCACCTCCTCTGCTTTACTTGCATAGTAATTATCACCAACGTAGGTGCAACATGATTATACTTGCTTGTGTATGCATGGGGCCCTTCATTCCACTGGAAGACGTGCTCTAAAAGAAGAGGGATTTTTATTTATATTTCAACTTACTGCTCGATTCCCAACACTTACGAAAACACTCATTTCAAATTGCTTGTCTTCATAGCAGTGTTGCCTGACCACCCCAAATCTAGGCTTGCGTTAGTGCTCTCTATCCTGTCTTCTCTCCACAAGCTCTCCCTCTCCAGAGCACATAACCTTGCAAATTGCATTAACAAAATGATCTTTGAATAATACCTGCTCCACTAAAGGTTAAACTGAAAGAGGATCACATCTCCCTCTATTTGGGCAACTGTAACAAAAGTTCTTTGCTACTTTACAACCAGGATGACTATTCTCACCTTGTCTACTAACACCTTTATCACTTCCATCTGAAACCTCATCAAAATGGGCTTTATCCAGATCCTACCATCTTTTCACTTAAAATCTCTTGGATTCACTGGGAAAATGGAGACTTTCTCTATAGTTCCCTTTTCTTTCATAGCCTTCTCCAGAATTACCTATAAAGGGGTTTTTTATGGTAATTCAGATGTTTTCTAGCATGTATCTCAAAAATTTTCCCAGTCTCCACCCTTTATCCACTTCCAAATCCACGTCCAATTTTCTAGGTATTTGTTCCAGCAACACCTTACTTTTTGGCACCAATCTTCTGTCTTGGCCCATTTGGACTTCTACAACAACAACAAAAACCACAAAGTGGGGAACTCATAAACAACAGAAATGTACTCCAAATGTGTCATGGAGCACTGACATATTTGGTGTCTGGCAATGGCCGGCTTTCAGACCCACAGCTGACACCTTCTGACTGTGTCCCCACCTGGTGAAAGGTCAGGGAAGCTCTTTGGGGTCTTTTAATAAGGATGCTGATCCCCTTCATAAAAGCCCTGCTCTCATGACCTAGTGACACCCGACAAAGGCCCTGCATCCAAACGTCGGCTTGTTGATTAGGTTTCCACATGATTGTTAAGAGGACGTAAACACTCAGACCATCGCAGACTGTCTGGCTTTGAATGGAGTGTGATACCATGTCTGGTACATAATAAACCCGCAGTGCATATGTGATGAGTGTGATTCACTGCAAAAAATGACACTGAACACTCTATTCCAGACTATAGGTCTAAGGAGTCCCTTATTTCTCTTTAAGCTTAAAATTTACTTGTTCGACCTGCTTTCTTAAACTCAAAAGAAGCTTAAGTGTATTCTCTATCAACATGTATTCTATTCCCCAAACTGTCTTGTGTCGCTTTCTGTGTCACCGTTTATTTATCTTTCCAACAATTATTTTTTAACAGCTTTTAACCGGACTGCGACTGATCTGGGGACCTCCTACGTTACAGTCAAGTTCCTATTCTCACAGAGCTTATATTTCTATGGAGACCCAGGAAATAAATAAATAAATACATAATGTGATGCCTGAGATGAGTGTTACAAAGACAGCATAAGGCAGGTACATGAACAGAAGCTTTGTGTGGGTACCTTTACCAAGGTAGTAAAGGAGACCTTTATGTGATGCAGAGAGACCAAAGACTCTGAGAAAGCAAGCCATGCAGATACGTAGTTTTCTGGATGTGGGTCCAGATCCCAGCTGCTCAGTACTTTATTGTAGATGGTTTATAGCAGAGACCTTCTTCAAAGGATTTCCCTTAGGCATGGAAATCCCAGGAGATTATAGTTACTCATTCTTACCCCACCTTTTGTTGGCACTGGGGATTAAACTAGAGCTACATCCCAATCTTTTCACATTTTTTAAAATTTTGAGATAGGGTCTCATTAAGTTACTAAAGTGTTGCTAAGTTTCTGAGGCTGGCCTCAAACTTGCAATCCTCCTGCCTCAGCCTCCCAAATCACTGGGATTATAGGCATGTGCCACTGCACCCAGCACTGATCCTTTCTTTTCCCTCGGTGATGGAAGGCCAATGACGGCATACTGTGACAATACAAAAGAAGAGCTCTTTTGCTAGATGCCCTTGGTGCTCCAGTGGCATGTCGTCACCCACTGAGGCTTTACCTACTCTTGACTTTTTGGCTCTAGATCTACTTCTGAGAGAACCCAACCTGTGACAGGAGAAGAGAGCATTCCAGGAATAGGAAATGGCATATTATAGCCATGAAGAAGGACTATCACTGAGATGATGGCGTCAATGCATGGAGGCTTGGGTGGCTGAAGTATGGGGGGAGTGGTGAGTAATGACATCAGACAGGGCACCTGGGTGGACCCAGGCTGATCTGTCAGGTCTCCAGCTCTCCCACTGCCCACCCTTCCACTCTGAACTTCAGGACATGGCTCTTAATAGTTCCTCCAACCCTGGTGCCTATATTTTTCAGAGGTTGGATAAACATTTGCAAAATTCATTTTTTCTTTGGAAGATTACCAAGTGAGTGTTTATTGAACCTATTATCTTATTCCCTGTTCAGCAAATGCTAGCATTATTTTCCCCGGTATTAAGGAATATCTTCAGTTTCCATTTTTATAATTTAAGGAAAAAATGGCACATTGTAGAACTACAGCAATATACATGGAGTCATGATTAGTTTCAGAGGAAATAGACTAATAGAACGATTTGATAAGGTGTAAAAGAAAGTGTGAGAAATCACCTAACTGGCAAGGGCATTCATGTCACATAAATTGTCACAATGTTGAAAACAAATCTTGCACTTTCAAAATTATAAGTTTCTTCTTTTCTCCGTGATTTCACAAAGAACTACTGGATTTTATTATCTCTCTTAATCACTTCAAATTCATGATGTAATAAAGTAAAATATAAATATTTAATTAATTATGTCTATTTTGAGGCTATAAGAATGGATATTGATAATAAATATTTCAGATGAGCTATGCCTATACAAAGTCATAGTTTAAAATGTTTTGGTTAAAAATAATTCCATTACCCATGTACACAGCAATAAAATATTTCCAAGAGCAAGAAAAATTTTTCTGTGGGTGAACTTGTCTGTACTCAGATAGGTAGCCTGCCAAGCATAAAATGAATCATTAAATATTAATAACTATCAATTTCCTGTATAGCTGTCCTGAAAACACTTACCACAGCTCATAAGCTCTTTGCCATTGCCAATGAGTCATGCTTAGCTTCTGGTGTTGGACTGGATCCCTCAACTGAGAACACAGCACTTTTACCTTTAGCAAAGCATTATCCTGGATTTTAAATTGGGTGCTTTTAATAAGGCCTGGGCTTCCTGTGAGGTATTGACCTTTCCATGATACCTTTCATTCATCTGCCATACCCACCCTGCACCTATAAGTTGACATATCTTTTTCCAAATAAAATGTTGAATTTCATCATTGTGCATCATTATTAATAGCATACTGCATTAGTTTTCTGTGGCTGCTACAAAACATTACCACAAACTTGGTGGCTGAAAACAACAGAAGTTTATTCTCTCATAGTTTTGGCAGCCAGAAGTACAAAATCAATTCACGCAGTCAAAATCAAGGTGTCAGCAAGATGATGCTCCCTCCAGAGGTTCTAGGGGGAAAATCTGTTCTTCGCTTCATCCCTCATCCAGCCTCTGATGGCTGTTGTCACTCCTTGGTTTTTAGCCATGTCTTTCTCCGCACAATTTGTACATTTCCTTCTCCTCTGTGTATGTCAAAATGCCCCTGACTCTGTCTCACAAGGATCTATGTGACTGCACATAGGGCCCACTGGGATAATACAGAATAGGCCCTCTTGTCAAGATCCTTAACCTAATCACAGCTTTTGCCATGTAGGATAATGTCTATTCTTTTGTCATAGAGAGCAGTATTCAATGTTTTGGTGACTAATACATGAGCAAACCTTTGGGACTACCATTTGGTCCACTGCACATATCCATCAACATTTTTTTTTTTTTAAATACTGCTAGGAATAGAAACCCAGGTCTTGTGCATGCTAGGCAAGCACTTTACCAGTGAGCTATACCCCAAGCTCCTAAACTGTTTTAATGGGGAAATATCTTTAAAATTAAGTATTCTAATGATTCTTTAATGATCTGACTCTCTCTTCTTGGGTTCCTCTAGTTTTTACAGAAAAACCTTAATTTCAGACAATCTCAGTCTCCTAGCACAACATGAGCTCTGTAGAGTAAGAATAAGAAAGAATCCTATGACTGACATCAGCCAAGCCTCCACCTATCTTGGAACTACAATCCTAGGAATGCATTTCCTGCCATTTACCTACTGGACTCATTTCTTTGAAAACAAAGATCTTCCTGTTTCAACCCATTTTCAAGATTCACATCCTGTTTTCCACATAGAAGAACAGATCAGGTGGCCAGTTTCCTCTTCAGATCTAGTAGCACAATTTGCAAGGCTCCATGCAAAATGAAACAGTGGGGTCATTGTTCAAAACTTGTCAAGAATTTCAAGCTGAAGTCATCAAGTCATCAACGCATAAAACCAAGCACGAGCTTTTCAAAGGCCAGGACCTTGTGAAAAACTTATGTTTCACATCCACAAAGCCAGTCCTGTTGCATTTTCAGAGCCAGAGTGCCTATATTCCATGTGGATTCCCAAGTGTCACCCTCTTTAACTTGATCTGCAGCAAATGCTATTCTCAGGTATTAGCACTGTTATAACCATCCGCAGAAAATCCACTAACTAGCCCCATGAGAAAATTAACTCAGAGAAGTGTTAGAAAATATGTTGAAAAGTTAAGTGTTCTCAAGTTTGACTTTAGATGTCTCTTTGAAGTAATTGGATACCCAACTAAAACTAATTAAAAAGGAAAAGGTACAAAAATAACAACAAAAAAAGGCACCAAAGAGAAAGAAAAGGGAAATTACTGAGGTTGGAATTAGATGTGATTGAATCAATGTTCTGATTTCATTGCCCTTTAGCCTCTTTAGTTTTGCCCTACTCTGCCTATTTATTAACTCTGTGATCTGACAGTCATAAGAGGCCTTTTGCAGATTGAGGCTTGGTGTCAATAAGCAAAAATGTCCAGAATAAAACCATTTCTTTAAGTAATTCTCTTTTAAAAGTGAAGGATGATTATTGTCAGAGGTTTCCAGTAAATATTCCCTCGAAGCTCACTGACTTAGGCAGCAGCAGTTGCCCATTCCTAAACTAATATCTTATGGCCAGAAAAGTTCTGAATGGATAGGCATAAGCCTGACTCCCCAAACTAGCACAAGGAGAATGAATTTTCCATTATTGGTGATTGGACTGAGGAGATTGAAGGGGAGATGTACCTTAAAAAATAATAAAAATAAAAATAAACTAGCAAAAGGACAGTGAGTAGTGGGTATCGGTTGGGTAATAAACCAAGAATTTTCATTTCTAAAACCTTAATTGAATAACTAATACATATTAGTATCTGAACTTTTACTTAGCATTGCTATTGAAATAATGACTAGTTGAAATAATAAAATCTAAGCAGTAGGGAAACCTTAATGTTGCTTAAACTCTAAATGGTTCTTTATATTTTGTTGAAATTTTCAATTAGTAACATCAGTTATATGCATTTGCTTCCAAAAGGATATGACAAAATGTAGGTTGTAAACAATAAAGCTAAAGGAGATATATTTCTATACTGTGGGATAATTTACAAAACCTAAGAAAATTGTAAAAATACAGCCCCACTGCCATTGCTTTTCTAAGATAATGCATATAAACACAGTTTTAAAGTGATATTAATTTTTAGGTGAAGGATTAACTTTTAAAAGGAGAAAGTCTTTATTAAAAGAAATAATACTTAATGAAAGAATTTCTTTTTTACTATTTTTCAAAGTATCCTAACATATTCCGTAGGAGTAATATGTGTGGCATCTTGGTAAATATTGAGCAAGACTTCAATTATATGCCTTGAAGAAATGCAGAAGGAGAAAAGTTCACCTACCTTTTAATCTATAGTTGGTTTAAGCCCATCTAAATATCAACCTGTTTTAGTCACCATTTTGCCACTGTGACCAAAAGACCTGACAAGAATGATTTTGGAGGAAGAAGAGTTTATTTGGTGCTCAGAGCTTCAGAGGTCTCAGTCCATAGGTGGCTGACTTCATTGCTCTGGGCCCAAAATGAGGTGGAAGAGTGTGGTAGGGAAAAGTAGCTCAGGACATGGCCCCAGGAAACAGAGAGACTGAGCTTTTCTCTAACCATGGGTAAAATTTTAACCCCAAAGGCATACCCTCAATGACCCACCATTCCTAGTCACATCCCATAGTTACCAGTGAGTTTTTAATCCCTGTCAAGGGATTAATGCACTGATTAGGTCAAGATTCTCAAAACTCAATCATTTCACCTCTAAATTTTCTTGCACTCTCTAACACATGAGCTTTATGGGGACACCTCAAATCTATACCGTAACACAATCAAAAGCATAGTTAAGTCTCAACATATACACATACAGGTACCATTCAATTGTTGATTATTCCTACACTTGTATCCATCTTGAAATCTAAGAGATATAAGCCAACTTGTCCATGGTGCAATAATACTTATTTATATCTCAACTAAATACTTCTATTTTCCCTAGAAAAGTACTAGGAAAATTAAACTGTTGTCATGATGAAACATAATTATCATTATGGTCCACATTTTAAATGATTCTATATATATGATATAAAACAGAAAAAGCACATATGAATTATAGGAATATATGGGAAAGAAAACAAGGATGCATGTATTTTGCTTGGAAGGATTTACTTTAAAAATTAAGGTAATTGTATGTACTTTAAAAAGTGAAATGATAAGGAATAGCAGATAATGAATAATTTCTGGTTTCAAAACTAACTAGCATATAATATAATGTAACAGACCTTTAACATAGTTCTTTGTATGAAAATTACATACTGAAACTAATACCATGAAGCAATGAAAGAACATCTCACTACAAACAAAGCCATTTTCTCAATATTTGAGAACAAAGAAGGTTATCCCAAAATAAGTATACAAATAATATATTTGCTCCAGGGGAACTTTATAGTTCAAGAAAATGCCAATCTTGTACTCTGAGTAAGGTTGTTTCTAATAGTGTTTTCCTTAGATTAAAAAAAAAAAAGAAGAAGTTTCTTGATAAATCAAAGTGTTTAGAAAAATAAGCATTTGTGCAGCATATACCTCTTTCCTACTTACTCCAAAAGTTTCTTCATATTTTTTGCATACTTTCCTATATAATGTTCTTTCCTGTCATTAAGGCAGTTTGAGAGCCAGTATAGCTATCTTCTGTAGCCCAAGAGTACATACCTGCACCAATAACATTTTTTTAATTCTGATATGTATAAGGAAAGCATGATGAAGTCAGATTGTATGTTAATTAGAGGCATACAATCTTAAGCTTTTAAACTATGTCATATGATGGGGATAGCACATGAATCAACTTGATTTTGCTCTAAACACATTTCCCCAAATATTTTTTTAAAAGATGAGTATGACAAAATAATATGGCCCAGATATGATTACGTATATCTATATATACACACATATGTAGATAGATACACAAACCACAGCAAAGCAATGAAAGTTTATTTTGCCTAGTGCCTACTCCGAGAAGTTATTCAGGTATATGTCATGGAGCTCTGGACTTCCCTTATGCCTAGAGAATGGGTAGCACATTTTTGTTTTCCACAGCATTTAACTAAGGCCCTGCTGAGACAACCCAGTGGAGGGGCAAGACCTCTGTGTTTACATGTACATAAGACCACTGAATGCCACATATGGGCATCTAGTATAGATTTCTGTGGCCAATTGTGTGCTTACTTATTTCCTAAGTGAGATCTCTTACTTATTGAGATCAGGGTTTCTTTTTTTTGGGGGGGGGGGGTTCTTTTTAGTTAAAAATAATATTAGCATTCATTTTGTAAATTCTGAAAGCCTGGAATATAATTCCCCCGCCCCTTCCCCACTCACTATTCCCTTATCTTTACTCTATTGATCTTTCAGGGCAGGGTTTCTTGATTGGAATTATTGACCTATTAGGTGATTATTTTGTTGATGCTGTTGGGACCATGCTGTGAATTAGATAAGATGTCTATTTTCTACCCACAATTTTGAGAAGCTCTGGAAAAAAGTGAACTATTCACAACCTTTTCAGAGGAGAAGAATGGCTGGTAGTTGAAGAACAATGGAAGATGATGGTTTTGCACAGAATTATCTCATGATATGTCTAGATACAAGATATTTTGCACTAAAAACAAGCCTGTTTACCCAGGATTATACATGTTTTGAATTTCATGTAGTTTCTTAGTTACAAATCCCACTAATGAGTAATAGTGAACTTTCATTGAGCTTGGCAAGTAATGATCAGAATCTTGAGAAAAAATAAAATAATGTAACATTCCTTTCCCTGCTTATCATGGATGTCATTGGACCTCCTATATTTCCAATTGACTAACACATCAAATATCTATTTTCTCAATTATAAAGTGCAAAAAATATCTCTATCTCTTTTGCAAGATTTACTAAGAATCAATTTATTGGGTAAAGGCATTGGCATTGAATTGTCCTGAAAATTATTTATGTTTTCAGGATCTAAGATATCTTATAAAAATTAGGTCTCAATAGGCATTATTAACATATCAGATGCATATTTTTTGTTGTTGTTGGAACCATGCTGTGAATTGTATAAGATGTTTAGCTTCTATTCTGGCAATGCTAGTAGCACCCCACCCCCACCCCCCACCTCAGTTATGACAACCAGATGCCTCCAAACTGTGCCTACTATCCACGAGGGGGCAAAATCACCCCTTTGGGAACCACTGATAGAAATCTCTCTAAGGGCCCTTCAAATTTAACATTTCATAATTCTGTGATATTAGATAATGGACAACAAGAGAGTACTTTATAAATTGCAATGTGAGATACAAAGTGATGTGTTTATGCATTCAACAGACTTAATTAAACACCTACTAGAAACAAGACAATATAGCCCTTCTAATGAAGGGCTAACAATGATTTGGAAATTATGCCTCTTCTAGGAGAGAAAGTCAGCTATACATATGAAAAATATGTTCAATACTCACAGAGCAATGGAATTTCAGGGCAAGAGAGTTAGAATAAGACAATAAAGGTAAGTTTTGGAAAGAAAATAAGCAGCTTTATGGATTGTTTTAAAGCAAAGTAGGCCATTTAAGAAAACTATGCCACAGATTAGGCTAAGAAAAACTATTACTCTTACTAATGTGGTTTAAACTTTCCTTATTACAATCATAAAATTTTAGAGTTTGAAAGGACCTTAGAGATCATCTAACACCATCACCCTCATTTTACAGATGAGGAAATTGAATCTTTCCTCATCCCTGCACATTCCAAGCAGATGTAACAGGAAAAAAAGCAAGAAAAATCTAAATTGATGTCAACAGCAGAAGCAGGTTGATCGGTCTATACATTAAGTTTTAAAGCGAATAACATAAACCATGACCTTCTGCTAAATCAGGAAAGAACTGCCGATACTATAGATCAGGATACTGCATGCAGGATTAAAATTATGATGCCTAGAAGGGTACAGAAGATTCTTAGGCTGGGAATTTATTGTGTGGGAAGACTTTCCTGAGCTTTTACTATGGTTTTTGTAAATTTCTGCAGTAAACAGATGTACCTAAAGGCAGTGATTTCCTAATCTCAACCTTCACCCTAACTTTTCTTATAGTGCATGTTATTTAAAGACAAGTAATGATTCACAATTAACTTATCACAATATTTTTGAGATGCCTGGCAATTTCCAGAGCAAGCATTCTAATTCTAATGCCTATAGAAACTGAGCAGCCAATGTTGACGTTTGAAAAAAAGAACAAGTCTGAAGCAACTGTATACAACTCTTACATTATTGCTGGCACTGCACAAGTGGAACCATGGGTCTGAGGGCATTTACATGTTATTTGGGATGCTGAAGAATTCAATTACAAAGACTCTTAGAAAATTTTTTTTAACTGGGGATCGAATTTGGGGGCACTTGACCACTGAGCCACATCCCCAGCCCTATTCTGTATTTATTTAGAGACAGGGTCTCACTGAGTTGCTTAGCGCCGCCTCGCCCTTGCTGAGGCTGGCTTTGAACTCATGATCCTCCTGTCTCAACCTCCAGAGCCCAAGGGATTTTAGGCATGTACCACTGCACCTGGCAGAAATACATTTCTTGACTTTAAAGGTACCTGTTAAGGAGATTTAAACATCTGAACATTAATGAGGGGAGCTGAAAATTAGGATAAAGAAGTATTATGTCTATTCCTATAAAAAATTTAAAATATTTTTACTTGAAAAATATATAACATAAAGGATTGTCTTCATAATATGAAAACCTGCAAATATTTTTATTGGAGTAATATTTTTAAACTATTAGACAACAGTTCATATTTTTGGTATTTCTTTTGACTCCTTGGTTCTCCAATCAAGGGACTTAAAAAATTCTCATTAATTGCATTGAATAATGGTTAACAAAAAGAAAGACAGAGGGTAAATTCTTGCATGTACAATATTAAAGGACTAGAGTATTGAATTCCTGTACTTTAATTTGAATATACACATTTTGAAAATTTACAGGGCTGCCAGCAGAAGCAGTTGAAATGGACAGAAGTAGTTTCCATGACAGAGGCAAATCTGCACAAATCCTGCCACATATACTATCATTTATTGGTAGCCCACCACATAAAATAGTAATTCACTGAAGACTCAGTAGTCCGTCTTCCTTTTTTGTGTGCTCCAATGGTACATCATATGGCAAGTTCATTGAGGCAAATATGACAACATCCTAAACATCCTATTATTAGATAAAGTCCTCTTTAAGTGGAACCCTCAAACCATGAACAGGATTGTAGGACCATTAACCTTAGGTAGCCATTCAAAAATACAGAAGCCTCAGGACAGATGACAGTTTTTATACTTTTTTTATGCAAGAAAAGAAGAGTCTGACCTATAACACTATAGCCAACTCATTAGTTCCACCAAAAAAAAAAAAATTGCTCATTTTTAACAACGATTTTGCTAATTAGCCAGTGAATTCTTTTGCCACTGAGAATCTGTTTTTTAACATCTATTATAAAAATGATATTTTTACTGATAATAGGTGGTAAAGATCATTGAGGTACTTCTACGATGGCCTCTGGGTCTGATTAAAGACCAGTTGATTATCCTTCGGGTGCATATTCTGATTAGTTCAATGAAATGTTCTCAGAGATCAACTCAAAGCAGCTAACACAGACCTTGCAGCACAACACACATGTTGAAATAATTTAAAGAAAACAGTACACATTCTATGATTCAGAATTCAAGGCCTGGGAATAACCCAAACAAAAACAATGGAGAGAAATAGCATTAGAAAGAAGAGACATTCTTTCTCAGGAGTAGAAAATACTCCTGGGGCTGGTAGGGAAAGGGAAAAGTACGAGAAAGGTTGAAAGAGGAATAAGGCCAATAAATTGGAGATTAGAGACAAAAACAAATTAATCATCTACTCCAAGTGAGAGTCAATAATCATAAAACACCTATTTTAGCAAACATCTGTTTTGACTCATGGCAGAAAAAGCAGTGTCAGCAGAGCAACCCATTCCTTTCTTGTTAAAATGAACCATATAAATTACTGATGCAAAAATTCCAACAAAGAAGCCTGTTTAAAAAGAAGGAGGAGGAAGAGGAGGAGGAGGAGGAGGAGGGAGGAGGAGGAGGAGGGTGGGGAGGAGAGAAGAACTGCCCATGTTCACAATGGCCAAGTTGTGGAAGCCACTTATGCATCCATCAACAGATGAATGGATAAAAACTGAGGGGTGTGTACAATGGAACACTACATGGCCTCAAAAAAGGAAATTCTATCATTTATGAAAATATGGATAGAAGTAGAGAATATTATGCAGTAAGTTAAAATAAGCCAGAAACAAAAAGATAATTATTAAGATGGTAGATTAGAGTGTAACAGCGTTTCTCATCACTCAGTTACTTGGGTCTTAAGCAGGAAGAACATTGCTTCTCCCCAAAGTAGGTAAAAAAGAAATTTCATTAATATTTAATATTGGACAAAGAGCCTCAGAAAAACAGAAAGTTTGGGTACATTAAGCAAGGGAAATGTACCAAATTAGAGATAAGCTGCTTGCAGGAGCAGTGGAATTAGCACACAAGGACAGAAAAAGCTAAGAAATACTGACAGGCTTATGGTGGAAAATCCTGAGACTGGAGGGGCAGCCTGTCTTAGCCAATCCAGAGGCTGTTCAGCTCATTAAACAGGTCCTCAAAAGATGCCGCAATTTTACCAATCATCCATGAGGAGTTGGGCCAGGTACTGTCTTGGAACAACTTTGCAGTAGCACTGAGATCTGGAAGTTTGTCTTTGGGTCCTCATGATCTTATCTGAGGCTAGCAAAGATTTAACAGAGCCTCAAAGACCCAGGAAAAATCATACACTAAGAGCATTTTCCCTGGGGGAATAGAAACTAGGGAGAATCTAGCACCCTTCAATTCTTTGGTTTCAGTAGCTCACGGGGGTTCACAAGGCAGTTACGGCTAGTCAGATATTTTAAATGGGTAGGCGTGCTAGTGCCCAGTACCCAGTACTCACCCGCTGCTTGGCTCAACCTGTGCCTATATCCCTCCACACTCTCAACATCCCACTGCTTGGCCTCTAGCATGCCACTCGCTTGGCACCCAGCTCTCAGTGCTTACTGCTTGGCCCTCACTTTGCAGTCTTCATTTTGCTGTCCACCAATCAGCAAGGCACTTAACACTTGGCCACTGACCCATGGGGGACAGAAAGGGCAGTATCTGTGTGCAACAGAAGCAGTGAAGGATAAGTTCCCTCAACCCATGAGTGGTACCCTGGAGTCTCCCAAAGTAGATCAGCATTTACCAGGCTCTAGAGGCATGTTTGTTTTGGGAAGGTATTTTTTCTTGCTCTGCTTTTTTTGAGGGTTAGGTTTTGATTAGTATATTTTAATTTTGTTTATTGTATTTTTCACTACTTTACTTCCTTTGTTTACCTTTCTCTTTGCATTTACTTACAGCCAAAATCTACTGTTCTTTCACTCTTCCTTTAAATTTTCATTTCTATATTTTCTCCTACTTCCTCATAACCAACACATCCTATGACATAACAGCATTTGCCATGTTCACCCCCTTGAAACTGCAAACAATTTTATACTATCCTACCTCTGCTTCTTTCCTCTTAATAAGAATAGAATTTTTAAAGCAGCTAGAGGAAAAACAACTGGTCACGTTTAGAGGCAAACCAGATGATTTTTCAACTCAGACCCTAAAAGCTAGAAAGTCTTAAAACTATCTTCATAGTGTCCCATAAATTTTGTGTTTTCTTTGTTTCACTATTCTCATTTACTTCTAGGTATTTTTAAATTTCATCTCTGATTTCTTCTGCTAACAATTCATCATTCAATAGAAAATTATTTAGTCTCTAGGTATCAGAACAGCTTGTGTAATAATTTATTTCTAATTTCATTCCATTATGATCTGATAGAATGCAGGGTATCATCTCTACTTTTTGTGTATTTGCTAAGCTAAGCTCTGAAAGGAAAACAAAAATTCTCATAGAATGGCTTTAAAAATAAAAGATTCAACAATATACTATCAAGAGACTTGCCTCATAGGCAAAGATATACACACACTAAAAGTGAAAGGATGGGGAAAAATATATCATTCACATGGCTCTTGCAAATAAGCAAGAGTTTCTATTCTCATATCATATTAAGTGAACTTTAAACCAAAGTAAGAAGAAACAGAGAAAACCATTACATACTGCTCAAGGGAATCATAAAACAAGAAATAACAGTTGTAAATATTTATGCCCCATATAATGGAGAACCTACCTACATCAAACCCTCTTCAGTATCAAGAATCAAATAGATCACAATGCAATAATACTGGATGACTTTAACACACCTCTCTTAACACTAGATAGGTCATCCAAACAAATACTAAATAAAGAAGCTACAGAACTAGAAAATACAACAAACAATCTACACTTAACAGACATATTTAGAATATTTCATCCAATAATAACTATATATGCCTTCTTCTCAGCAGCACATGGAACATTTTCTAAAATAGATCAGATTTTAAGCTACAAAGCTACTCTTAGCAAATACACAAAAAGTAGAGATGATACCCTGCATTCTATCAGATCATAATGGAATGAAATTAGAAATAAATTATTACACAAGCTGTTCTGATACCTAGAGACTAAATAATTTTCTATTGAATGATGAATTGTTAGCAGAAGAAATCAGGGATGAAATTTAAAAATACCTAGAAGTAAATGAGAATAGTGATACAAAAAAACACAAAATTTATGGGACACTATGAAGATAGTTCTAGGAGATCATAATGCTAAGTGAAATTAGCCAACTCCAAAAAAAAATCAAAAGTTGAATGTTTTAGTTGATATGTGGAAGCTAATTCACAATAAGGGGATGAGGGAAGAAGAGTTGTTCAGTAGATTAGACAAAGGGAAATGAAGGGAAGGGAGGGATAATAGGAATAGAAAAGGCAGGGGAATGAATGTAACATAATTTTCCTATGTACATACATGAAAAAATCTAAGTGGATCCCACCATTATGTACATCCACAAGAGGGTGCCAATTAGAATAAGATATAAATATGTATGAATAATTTTATCAAAATATATTCTACTGTCATTTAACTAAAAAGAATCAACAAACCATAATTATTATATGGTCACATGTAAAATTGAAAAATAATAATCTCGTAGCAGAGAACAGAAAGGATGAAGGTATCAGGGAGAAACTCACAAGGGAAAGATGTTGATCAAAGGGTATAAAGTTTCAGTTAAGAGCAATAGGCTTTAATGATCTATTGTAGTGCATGGTGACCATAGTTAATAATTCAATGTATATTTCAATGGCTGAATAGATTTTTAATGTCTCCCTACAAAAAAATGACAAATTGCTGAGTTGATATATTAATAAGCTCTACTGATTCTTTCTATAATGTATACATAGAAAAAAAATCACATTATGCCTCATAAAAATACATAATTATTTGTCAATTAAAAATAAGCAAATAGGTTATCTGGGTAAAGGGTATCTGGCAACTGTTTCCTTACAACATTTCTGTAAATTTGAAAAATGTTAAAATTTATATATTATGGTGCCCAGCATGACTTTGGTGGATCCATACTCTTGTTACTAAATTGTAGTCAATGGAGGATGAGGGAAGGTGATGAGCCCTAATCTAGACCAGCCTTTGAAGCTCCCCCATGTCTGCTTCTCCATGTCCTTCTTTTCTCCTGGTATTAGAAACTAATGAAACCATGAGGTGGAGGAGATTGGTTTCTGAGTCCCCTCTTGAAGAGTGACCCAGTCCATCCAGCATACCTTTCAAAACTTTGTATTGGGCTGGAGACAATTTCTTTATTTGAGTAATTGCATACTTCGGAGTCTTTAGTTACACCAAGATTAGCTTAAGGAAGAAAGAAAAAATAAATAAACGAAAACAACCTGGTATTCGAAAATGATGGAAAGTGATGCTGACATCTAAAATAATGTAAACAGAAGAACAAATTAATGAAAAAAGACAATAAAGCAGTTTGGATTCAGAATTAGGATAACAATGGGATGAATCCAAATGGAATATTGAAGAGACACTTGGGCCATTTGAATATAAAGGTTAACAGGGAAAATCAATCTTGGAGATTTAATTATTTAATTATTATTATTTAATGATTTAATTATTTATATGATGATGCTTCATGGTTTAGACTTAATTATGAAGATGATGATGAGATAATGAATAATTATTAAGCAAAGCAATGTCATGGTAGGATTCAACTTTTAGAAAAATTATTTTTATGTATAGTATGAGCAATCAGACATTGAGACTTGGTCATGCACCATCTTGTGAACATTGAAATAATTCAGTGTCCACAAGATAGTGCACTATTGCTGACTAGAAGAAAGGGACAAAACTTTTCCAACTTGAGGTAGCACTCTGTACCAAGGATGCCCAAGGTAAACTGGCTCTCATATTAAAATGTAAGGGAGAAAATCTTCTCCTTTGGTTCTTACATTCCTCAAAAGACTGAACTACCATTGTTGTGAAAAAAGACTTAAGGCAATTCGTCACGTCCCCAAATATCGGAAATCCTTAGAAGATAAGTGTGGAGGCAGAGATGGGGATAATACACGTAAAATGTGTAATGTATCATTGAAGGAAGGAGGTGTTTCTAAGAATGAGGGGGGGGGTGCTATGAATAATATACTGGAATAAAAATACAAGGCAAATTTTTCCTGGAAAATGTATGATCATCCTACCTCCATGGCTCTCCTTTATCCTACCAAGTGGTATGTTTTTATGAAAATCAAACTCAGAAAATGATTGTGCCAATACTTCTCATAGTTTTGTAAAATTAGGGAAGTCTTCACTCTCTGTCCTCAGATATTACAATGAGGTTTTTGCACAGGTCTTCACTATTTAGTTACAGGGGAAAAAAAAGGTTCTCAAGCTCTGCCTCTCAATAAAAAACCCCAAAGCAAAATTTACTATGTTCTTGCACAAATAGAGAGTGAAATTACAAAACACTTTTTTTTTTTTTTGTACCGTAGATTGAACTCAGGGGCACTCTACCACTGAGCCATTATATTTTGCATTAAATAGAATACAAAAAGGTCAGCCCTTTTGTATTATATTTAGAGACAAGGTCTTACTGATTTGCTTAGTGCCTTGCTTTTGCTGAGGCTGGCTTTGAACCCATGATCCTCCTGCCTCAGCCTCTCGAGTTGCTGGGATAACAGGTGTGCACCACTGTGCCCAGCTCAAAAAAACTTTTTTGATTTTAGGATATAATCTCACAATTATCTATAGTTTTCATATTTAAAAAATGTCAATTCAATTATTTTAACTAACAAATATTTTTTTAAACCACCAGACATTTTGAGGTTACCAATTATTTTTCATAAGCCATATAAACAACACTGAAATCTTCACGTTTCTTCAGACACTTCTGTATACAAATGTTCCCAAAGATTACTTCATTAACAAAAACAGAAGTTAATGATTCATCTTCACACTCTGCACAATGAATAGTAGAGTATGACTTTCATGATATCATCACTATGCTCCTTTATGAAAACTACTTTTGTGACGGCTTGTCTGAATCTATGGCAAGATAGGAAACATCTGTACCTTTTTGTTATGAGACATTTGGTTTCACCAGCAAATAAGACAATAAATTTTAAGGAAAAGCAGGCCCCTATACGCCCCAATATGACGTATACTAGGAGAGAATTTCAGCAAATGGCATATAATGTAATATTTTGAATAACACTCTGAGATGAAAACAAAGATATTTTGATGTCAATGAATTTTTCTAGTTAAGTATAACAATAGAGTTTTCCATGAAATTTCAAAATGGACTGGCTGAACTAGAATGGCACAGCTACATGCAATGAGCGTTATTTATTTCATCAATGATACAATATATTTGTATTCTCTGTGGTTACAATATTTGAAAGGTTTATGTAGTTATGTTTCTTTTACAGGGTGAATTCCTGATGGTGATAATTCAAACACCAAGTCACTACCTTTACCTTGTATACATACATATATATATATATATATGAAAATTTTAACAAGTATTTTTAACTTACAAACATAAAAGCCATGAACCACCATCTACAATAACTGTGTTTTAAGATCATGTCAGTAAATATTCCCCATTTTAGCCAATTTCTATGTTTAAAAAGAACGAAAGTAAACCACAGCCTCAAGTTATCATGTTGTAATATGTAGAAAGCTTTAAGGTCATTGATTTTCTCAGATGCTTTCCCTTAATTTGCAAAGTATCAATAAAATTCAGAGATGGCCACTGGTTTCCAGAGTATGGAAAGGCTACCTTGGGATTTCAACTAGCACTGGGAGACCTACTCTGAAATCGAAGCTGAATTGTGGAGTGTGGAGTCCTGTTCTTTTCCTTTTGCTATAGGAACCTTTAAGAACACAGAACTACCTAATGGGGTATTGTTTCTGTAACTAGGGTAACAGGGCTCTGTTTCTGTAACTGGAGTGACTGGGCTAACTGTGATTGGTTAGGCTTCCCTCCACTTGACTGCACTGTCTGCTTCTGTAACCTGGCTTGCTTGCATTGGCTAGACCCCCTGGACATCCCTTTTGCGGTTTTCTGGCTTATAAGGAGTGCCCTTGCAATTGTTCGGGGCTGATCAGGGGAACAGCTTTATGTTCTGGTCAGCCACCACTGGTGTGCTTCAATAAAGGCTTGATTCAATTATACGTGAGTGGTCTGGAAGTCAGTTTATGAAACCTTGGGACGAAGCTTTAACTATAACAATTGTTTGCTAATCTGTGGTACATCAAAACAGCAATACTTCTTTTAAAGCTATGATCACAGCCAAATATGAAGCTTTTGCTTTCCCATTTAATGAGTACTTTTCTGTCATTTCGAAATGAATTTATTTCATCTTAACACCCAAATCACCCTATTTTTAGGTGACTTCCAAAATGCACCCTTCTTCTCAGCCTCTCGAGGCCTCCTACGGTTCCTGGAATTGTTTCCCTCACTCCTACCTTTCACATGGAGCTTTTTCATCTAAGCATCTCCTCCACTTCTTGAAATCTCACTGAGGCAGGATGTACCCATTCTGGGAAGTGTTCTTTATATCTCCAATGAGATTTTGGAGGCAGTTCCTCTGTGCAACCAAAACACCACCATAACACTTTCCAAACTCCAACTTTAGAACAAAATGACATGCTGATATTCTCCATTTCCCCTCAATACTGTCATCGCTGTATTCCACCATAATGAAAGAAATGTTCTAAGCTGTCATTAAGAAAGAGTTTGCTATTAAGGTGGTGGCTTAGATTTATTCATAGGCTGACTCATCTTTGCACTTTCTGTTAAGTTCTTTGGAGTCATTGAAATAGCTGGCTGGCAGAACCCTTGAAGCTGCTTCATTGTTAAAGACATGTTATAAAATGCCTTAAATGTCACTTGTACATTGCATATTTTCAAGGATCTTTTGGTGGGGGGTACTGGGGATTGAACTCAGGGACATTCGACCACTGAACCACATCCCCATCCCTATTTTGTGTTTTATTTAGAGACAGAGTCTCACTGAGTTATTTAGAGCCTGACTTTTGCTGAGGCTGACTTTGAACTCACAATCCCCCTGCCTCTTCTTCCCAAGCTGCTGGGATTATAGGTGTGTGCCTCTGCACCCAGCAAGGATCTTAATGACTATTCTATAGTCTCTCCAACTTCTAATCTCTCAGGTACATTGATCAGACAGCTTAATGTACATGCCATTTAAACTCAGTTTAGTTAAGCTGGAACTACAAAGAAATTAAGCCATTTGGATATAATATTACACATTTTTAGGGTCTGTTTTACTTTGCAAAATATCAAAAGGTTATTACGTTCATGCTTGAAAATATTTCATGTTTTTCTGATATGTGTTTTCTTCAATGAATAAATCTCATGAGTTTCTCCAAAGCTCAAAGTACTTTCTTCAGCTTTATAATATTAATGAAAGATTGTGAATAAGCAGGGGAAAAACAAGTGAAAAGGCTCAGATTTTAAAGCAAATTTTATTTTAATATGTCTCTTATATGAAGAGCTCTATTGAGTATTTATATACCTAATATTTTTTTTTTAAGGAATTCAGGTTCTTCCACAAAGTGTAGTGAGAAGCAGCACATGTGTCCATGCTCCTTTGATGGGTAAACTGAGGCTCAGGGAGCAGCAGCTCTTATTCTACAGTGACCAAGAACCGTTTGTAGTTACCACAGGCCCAGCCCAGCACTGGAGTTCACGGTGACCCTTCCTGAGATCTAGTGGAAATAGCACAGCAGCCTGAAAACAGGGATTTGGGTACCTGTCTCATCCACAGCCCATTTCTGCCAGAGCAGCAGGGTAGGTGGCAGGAAAGTCAAAGAAAGTGGCTGGAGATACATGATTTGTAGGGGAAAGATGACAAGAGAGCAAAGTGTGCTGCAAGAAGAGTTCAGTGGCAAAATACTAATGGCACCCCTGTCCCTCATGGTGCTGTACCAAGCACCACCTCCTCTCCCTCATGTGTTTTGTCCAGTGGCAGCAAGCTGGATGAGTGGCATGTGTCCTTCTCAGAGTCCTCAGTTCCACACCCATCTCCGCTCAGAGAAGTATTTTATACGTAGGATGCAGAAGGAGTGACTTCATCAGCATTAACTTGCTTAGTTCGCTTATATGACCAGCCTCGCAAGGAACAATGGTTGTTATGTACATGCAAGAAAATAGCTTCCTAGAGATAACACTAACTTGTCCTAGTTCCCAGTAGGCTTAGAGAAAACCAGAGTCCTTCAAGGTAATAGGTATCTGGAATTTCCAGCTCAGGATTGCTCCCATTGTTCCCTTAACTTGGCTAAAATTTGGGGGAATGAAAGAGGTATTTAAGTACATGGTGTTTTACTGTCCTCTTTACTTTAGGGAAGATATATCACCCCAAGATGGCAGATGATCATGGGTGTGAACTCAGTGATTTCAGGCCAGGGGCCACACCGGTCCCACCTGGACAAGGAATAAAGAGCAAAGGAGCACGAGCCCTGGAAATAAATGGTAAGGAAGTGGATAGCTGGCTTCAGTCTACCAGAGCTTGATACTAGGAGAGAGGGTAGAAGGATAGCTGCCCACATTTAGCCAACAGGAATTACACATCACCATTTGGGAAGATGTACTGCTCTTTATAGAAGGCCTATGTATATAACATGAGAAAAGCATCTTTCCAATTTATAAAAGCCCCTGTCCTTTAAAATGCAACTTATTTTCTACATCTAAGACTTACATAAAATATAGAGAACTTGTTGATGTATAATAAAGCAGAGTTAAAAATCATATTGCTGTGAATGCCATTTTGACCAAAAAAAAAAAAAAAAAAGAAAGAATATTAAGTCATAGAAAAGAAATGCCTTCTGGGAATGACTTTTGGAAATGGAATTGTTAGACCATCTCTAGAAGTGACATTTCCACATTTGATCAATGGGTTAGAGGAGAGGAGATGGAGCAGCGGGCTGTGAAGAGGCTGATTAGAAAATTGAAGGAATTTTTCATCTATAATTGGTGCACTGAGGAGAGAGTATGCCTTACATATGCAATACATATATGAGGGAGCTAAAAGTTAATAGAATACCTGTGTTCCTTAAAATGTATATAATTATAAACACCAGAGAAGAAAGAATACATATACCAGCATCATACAGAAGCAGAAATGGAAAAGCAGAATCTTTGCACTGCCATGAAGATTAAGACAGGCACTAGGCCAGACTGCTCATACTTCAAAGTCATATTCACATTATATAATCACTGTCCTGTGGTACCTTTTGTTCCTCACTATTGTATATGCATTCATAACATTAATTCCTTTTTTTAAAAAACCATTACTGTTTCTAATCTTCTGAAGTCTTCAATATGTTAAAAGTATACACATAGTAAAATACTATATTTCATATGTATCTTATTAAAATTCTGTGAAATCATGTTGTTGTTGTGTTGAGCCAGTACCCTATTTATGAACAGGCTTCAGGAAAGAGGGGAGAGAAATTAAATGGCTCTGCTTTTAAGCTGAAGTAAAACTGTGGTCCCCACATGTCTGAGCACTTTGTTCCTCTATACTGTGTAGACAGTATATGAAATGGACAGATGAGTCTTTATTTTACAAAATCTCATCTTAGATGTTTTAAGAGGTTGCTGGTAAATGACAAAAGAAAACGATTTTCTGTGCCCAAGCTTGTTGCAGGCTCTTTTAAATCCTATCTTACTTGTCCCGTTGGGTTCTGTCCTTGGCCTATTAAGTCCAAATTTAACCAGAAACCTGCGAGTCAGTTCAGTGAAATTTCTTTATCCTTGGTATCTGATAAAATTCTTTCTTCCTATTCTTGGTATCTTATCTTTTAGGTTTGTCTTCAGCAAAAAAGCACCTATCAAGTCAACTTACCCAGAATCCCCTCTACCCCTGATGTTATTTCTTAGTAATTTTTTTATTCCCTTACCCCACCCTCTCCTTGGCTGTCAGACTCCACATATGGCAGTCATATTGAGAGTTGAGACTGACTTCTCTCTCCTAGTACAAAACCCAATTGCAACACAAGTCTTCTCCCCTTGAATATATTCTATTAAAATTCACAGGAAAGGATGTCTTCTAAAAATGTGTTATAGTCTACTCAATTTGTTTAAGAGTGAGAGAAAGGAAGTGTTCTAAACTAGATTGTTCATATTTTAAATATACACTCAGGTTATAACTACGGTTACATATGTGCAGTCTATTCAAAACTATCGTACATAGTGAAGAAACTAAGTTCTTATTTGAAATAAGTAGTCTGTGTTAAAAGTAAGATAATAATTTGTAAACATCTTTTTGTAAAATTTATGCTGTTTTTGAAAACAAAGTCATGAAACAACTTCTACAAGAATATTTTACATAAGAACAGCAGAATACTTGCTATTTTCAAATATATCCAGAACATTCTCCAGGATAAACTATAGATTAGCTCATAGAAAAAGTATTAACAAATTCAAGGAGACTGAAACCATATTGAGCATCCTTTCTGACTACAATGATATGAAACTAGAAATCAGTAACATGAGGAATTTTGGAAAATTCACAAATATATGGAAATTAAACAAAATGCTTCTGAACAACCAGGGGGCCAAAGCATAAATTAAAGTAAAACATTATAAATACACTGAGATAAATGAAAATGAAAAACAAAATTTATGTGATGCAGGGAAAGTGGTTCTAAAAGAGAAGTTTATAGCAATAAGTGTAATAAACCTCAAAACAAAAGAATAAAAATCTTTTTTTTTAATTTTTTATTTTTTTATTGGTTGTTCATAACATTACAAAGCTCTTGACATATCATATTTCATACATTAGATTGAAGTGGGTTATGAACTCCCAATTTTACCCCAAATGCAGATTGCAGAATCACGTCGGTTACACATCCACAATTTTACATAATGCCCAATTAGTAATTTGTTGTATTCTGCTACCTTTCCTATCCCCTACTATCCCCCCTCCCCTCCCCTCCCATCTTCTCTCTCTACCCCATCTACTGTAATTCATTTCTCTCCTTGTTTATTCTCCCATTCCCCTCACAACCTCTTATATGTAATTTTGTATAGCAATGAGGGTCTCCCTTCATTTCCATGCAATTTCCCTTTTCTCTCCCTTTCCCTCCCATCTCATGATTCTGTTAAATGTTAGTCTTTTCTTCCTGCTCTTCCTCCTTGCTCTGTTCATAGTTGCTCTCATTATATCAAAGAAGACATTTGGTATTTGTTTTTTAGGGATTGACTAGCTTCACTAAGCATAATCTGCTCTAGTGCCATCCATTTCCCTGCAAATTCTATGATTTTGTCATTTTTTATTGCTGCATAGTACTCCATTGTGTATAGATGCCACATTTTTTTTATCCATTCATCTATTGAAGGGCATCTGGGTTGGTTCCACAGTCTAGCTGTTGTGAATTGTGCTGCTATGAACATCAATATGGCAGCATCCCTGTAGCATGCTCTTTTAAGGTCTTCAGGGAATAGTCAGAGAAGGGCAATAGCAGGGTCAAATGGTGGTTTCATTCCCAGCTTTCCCAGGAATCTCCAAACTGCTTTCCAAATTGGCCGCACCAATTTGCAGTCCCACCAGCAATGTACAAGAGTACCCTTTTCTCCACATCCTCGCCAGCACTTGTTGTTGTTTGACTTCATAGTGGCTGCCAATCTTGCTGGAGTGAGATGGTATCTTAGGGTGGTTTTGATTTGCATTTCTCTGACTGCTAGAGATGGTGAGCATTTTTTCATGTACTTGTTGATTGATTGTATGTCCTCCTCTGAGAAGTGTCTGTTCAGATCCTTGGCCCATTTGTTGATTGGGTTATTTGTTATCTTATTGTCTAATTTTTTGAGTTCTTTGTATACTCTGGATATTAGGGCTCTATCTGAAGTGTGAGGAGTAAAAATTTGTTCCCAGGATGTACAGGCAAGTGGACCAATGGTATAGAATAGAGGACACAGAGACTAATCCACAAAGTTACAACTATCTTATATTTGATAAAGGGGCTAAAAGCATGCAATGGAGGAAGGATAGCATCTTCAACAAATGGTGTTGGGAAAACTGGAAATCCATATGCAAAAAAATGAAACTGAATCCCTTCCTCTCGCCATGCACAAAAGTTAACTCTAAATGGATCAAGGAGCTTGATATCAAATCAGAGACTCTGCGTCTGATAGAAGAAAAAGTTGGCTCTGATCTACATATTGTGGGGTCGGGCTCCAAATTCCTTAATAGGATGCCCATAGCACAAGAGTTAATAACAAGAATCAACAAATGGGACTTACTTAAACTAAAAAGTTTTTTCTCAGCAAGAGAAACAATAAGAGAGGTAAATAGGGACCCTACATCCAAGAATAAAAATCTTAAATTCAAAACACTTAATATTATACTTCAAGGAACTAGGAAAATAGGAACAAGCCAAGCCCAATATTAGAAGAAGAAAGGAAATAATAAAGATCAGAGCATATATAAATGAACTAGAAACCAGAAGCAACAGAAAACATCAACAAAACTGATTTAAAAAAAAACATAAAATCAACAAACTATCAGACTAAGAAAAAAAGAGAGAAAACTCAAGTGAATAAAATCAGACATTTAAAAGAAGAGAATTGTTACCACATAAATACAAAGAAATATAAGAGACTACCATGAGGAAATATGCACCAAAAAATTTGATAACATAGCAGAAATTGACAAATTCCTAGACACATGCAACCTGCCAAGAATGAATCAGAAAGAAATGGAAAATCTGAGCAAACTAATAATGAATAGAGAATCAGCAATAAAAAGTTTCCCAGCAAAGAAAGGCCTAGGATTTTGTGATTTCATACCTGAAGTTTACCAAATATTTGAAGAACTCATATCAGTATTTCTTGAACTCTTCAAAGAAATTGAAGAAAAATAAATATTCCCAAACATTTTTTCATTGATTTAAAAAAACAAAAAAAACAAATGACAGTAGAAAGCATTATAATTCTTATTACACATATAAAGCACAATTTTTCATTTCTCTGGTTGTATATAAAGTATGCTGACACCAATTTGTGTCTTCATAGATGTACTTTGGATAATGATGTCATCACATCCCACTGTCCTTGCTAAACCCCTGCCTCCTCCTTTCCCCCCTGCCACCCCTCTGCCCTATCTAGAGTTCCTGGATTCCTCCCATGCTCCCCCTCCCTTCCCCACTATGAATCAGCCTCCTGATATCAGAGAAAACATTTGGCATTTGTTTTTTAGGGATTGGATCAGCCAATAATACCCAGATTTCAAAACCAAAAATACAAAGGAAAAAAAAAAAAGAAAGAAAACTATAAGCCAAAAAATATGCTGATAAAAACAAATTTAAAAAAGAAATTCTAACAAAACAGCAGCCAACTGAATTCAACAGTACACCATAAGGATCATTCACCATGATTATGTGGGATTTACCTCTGGGAAGCAGGGATGGCTCAACATAGGCAAGTTTATAAATGTGGTACACCACATTACTGGCATTTGTAAAAGTTCAACATTCATGTCAACACTACAGAGGTTATATCTGAAAAACCTGCAGTTAACATCATACTCAATTGTGGGAAGTTGAAAGCCTTTCCTCTAAGATCACAAATAAGACAGAGATACCCACTTTCATTATTTCTATTTAATATAATACTGGAAGTCCTTATTTAAGAAATTGAGCAATAGAAATAAATGCCTTTAATAGATCAAAACTGGAAGAGAAGTTCAATTGTTCCTCTTTTAGAAGAAGACCCAAGATAGTTTATGTATAGAAAACCCTAAAGACTCCACCAAAAAACTGTTAGATCTAACAAAAAAAAATTATTAATGATGCAGGATATAAAGTCATCATACAAAATCCAGTAGTGTTTCTACATATTAACAATGAGCTTTCAAAAACAGAATAATCTCATTTAAACTAGCTACAATTTCTTTTAATTCTAGGAATAGAATCCAGGGCCTCATGAATACTAAGGCAAACACTCTAAAACTGAGCGGTATCCAAGCCCTACAAAAATTAATAATAAAATATTTAGGAAAAAAATTAACTAAAGAAATAAAAGAACTATAAACTGAAAATTATAAAACATCAGTACATGGAAAGATAACCCATCATGAATCAAAAAATTAATATTGACAAAATACCCACGGTGTCCAAAGTAATTTATAGATTCAATGAATTCATTATATAAATTCAAATGACATTATTTAAAGAAATGGGAAAAGCAACCCTCAAATTCTTATGGAACCAGAAGAAAGCACAAATACCCAAAGCAATATTGAGCAAAAAGAACAAAGCTAGAAGTATCACACTACCTGACTTTAACATATACCCCACAAAACTGCAACAATCAAAACAGCAATGGTTCTGGCAAAAAACAGACATTGATTGACGGAATAGAATAGGGAGCCCAAAAATCAATTCATGCCATTTTCTGTCAATTGGTTTTCAAGAAAGTTGCACAAATGCCAGGTGTGGTAGAGGCACACACCTGTAATCCCAGTGACTCAAGAGGGCGAGGCAGGAGAATTACAAGTTCAAGACCTGGCTCAGCAACTTAGTAGGGCTCTTAGCAACTTGGCAAGACCCCATCTCAAAATAAAGAATAAACAAATAAAAGAGCTGCAGGATTCAGCTTAGTGGTAAAGCACCCCTAGGTCAAATTCTCAAGACCCCACCCCTCCAAGAAAAGAAAAAAGAAAGGTTCACAAATACAAAAAGGGAAAAGAAATGTCTTTTTAATAAGTAGTGTTGGGAAAACTGGATATCTGGATATCATATAGAAACATTTATTCAAAGTTGATTAAATCTTCAATATAATACCTAAAACTGAAATTACTGGAACACAGGGAAAAGGCTGCCATGACAGCGGTCAGGGCAACAATTTTTTATATGACTCCAGAAGCACAGTCAACAAAAGCAAAAGCGGACAAATGAGAATGTATGAAACTAAAACAGAAAGAGAAAGCAAGCCAAAAGGCTTCTGCAAAGGCAAGGAAACAACAGAGGAAAGAGACAACCTATAGATAGACAGAAAATATTTGCAAGCTATATAACTAACAAGGAGTTTATATCCAGAGTATATAAGGAACTCAAACAATTCAACAGTAAGAAAACAGATAATCTGATTTAAAAATGGGCAAAGAAGCTCAATTTATATTTCTTCAGATATACAAATGAAACATAACTGTGGAAAATGCTTAATATACCTAGTCATCAGAGAAATGCTTACATTTTTGCACTGTTTTGACAGAGGTAAGAAGTTTGGACATCAGGATATTCCTAATTACAAGAGGCTGATATATTATAGTCTTTATCCCCCACATGCAGTGTATTCAATGGTCTTTTGGGTTTAGTGGACAAAAGGTCTATTTGAAATATGGACTTTTTCTAGATGTTTTCAAATGTAAGACTATAAGGAGAGATATAAATAAAACAAAACCTTTTTTGTTAGGTCACCATAGGAATATTTGTCTTTGGGGAATTTAACTATTAAATCTGATCTCTTGGAGCAGAATATTATTTCCTGAGTGGTAGGGACATGAGAAGAAAAGGAGGTACCAAACAAAGGCATATATGCCCAAGAGTTCATAAATAAGATCCAATAATCTAACCATTTTTCTTTTATGCATTTTAGTTAGTATTATTGTGTATTTATAGGACAAACATATCATACTGCACAAAGATGGAAAAAGTAAAATAACTTATTTATAAATATATGCTTTGAGGGCCTAAGGTTGTAGCTCAGTGGTAGAGTGCTTGCCTAGCACATGTGAGGCACTGAGTTCAGTCTTCAGCACCACATAAAAATAAATAAATAAAATTATATTTATTATATATACATACACATATATATATACACACTTTGGTTCATTGATAGGAAATGCTATCTTTTAAAAGCAGTTTTTTTTTCAGTCAAACTCTTGCAACTAGACATATTTCTATACTTAGTCACTGTGATGGTGGAAGAGGATGAAGAATGGCAAAGTACTCTTTACTGGCATGTCTGTATCCAGAAGACAACATAGACTACAGTTCTATATAGAGCTGTTTTATAATGTGCTTACTGCAGTATTTTATTTCTTTGTTTCACAACAATGTAAGAGTTTAGATATTATGGCAACACTGTATGACAAAAAGACAGAATTAATCAATTTATAGATATATTTTGTTAAAGTTAGTGGAAAAGAAGCATTCTGGACAAAGAATTGCTAAATCACCTCTGAACACATTTGGGGGCTTGTTCATTAGATTAGTGTGGAAGGTCAGAAGGAAGTGCAAGGAAAATAAGCACTTGAATTCACATTTGTAATTTGATTACTTCCATTGATGTATGTGCATTTCTCTTTTGACTAATGTATGAAAACACAGTAGAATCGATGGAAACATTTTCTTGCTCATATTTTAATACCATAGATCTAAAAATGAACTCAGAATATTATACTTCTTGTTCTTCATTGCCTTAGGTCTTATTTTAAATTGTATATTCAGGGATTGCAAGATATGTATGTCTTGCATTCATTTAATGTATGTCTATCACCATCTTTATTCTTTTGCCAGTTTGTCTTTCCTAAAAATGTTTGTCCCCACAAAAGGAAGGACTATATATATATTTTTTCTCTTCACTTGTTAGAGTATGTTGTTGGTTGTCAAAATATGTAGGGTTTGGGGCTGTATGTGAATTAGTAAATATAGCATGAAAAAGCATTAGAATCTCAACCACGTAAAAATGTATGCTCAGTTATATTATACACAAAAGACATAAAAGGGCACATCAGGCTGTAAACACTTTATAAGTGATATGTTTTTTGCTTCTTGTATATCTCAAGTTTTCTATAATGCATATATTAACCCTTATGTTTGAGGGAAATGTCATATTTTAATATAAGAGTATATTATCTTTTCTTTATTTAGGATGTGATATAAACAAAAAAAGAAGGAGGAGGAGGAAGAGGAGGAGGAGAATGAGGAGGAGGAGGAGAAAAGAAAAAGAAAATCATGCAAGGGTCACTGTTTCCAGGCTATTCTGAATGACATACCATTATCAAATATAATTACTTCCACTTGCATACCTATTGCTGAAGTTTAAAATGTTCAGGTTCTTACAGCATGTTCTTTTTCAAAATTAATGTAGTTTTCTAGTTAAATACAGTGAAAGAAACCATTCTGGCACTTAAGAAAGTCAAAACCAAGAAGTATAAAAAGGCTAAAATAAAAACATAGCTATTACTTGATAACAAAGCAAATTTATATACATTAACATATACTGTAAAATAATATTTTGTTGTACTAGGGTGATAAAACCATATTCAGTTATCAAAACTTAAAAAAAAAGTAAATCAAAAACTCCTAGAACCTAACTTGATGGAAAACTCAATAGCTTAAATCCCAAACATTACAGGATTCCTTCATTTATTCCTATCCACATGGCCTTCACTGTCCCAGGAGATTCTAGTGATACTAAGCAGGCACATGTATTCATGTAAAGGAATAGGTTATGGGAAATAAGAAAGAGTTGAGAGTTGGATGTGGGGGTCTCTGAACTGATATTTCAAACTAAAACTCTCAGGATATTCAACCTTCCCAAAATATTTGGAACATTTTTGTCAATCACCACAAATTTCTAGTCTGAAAAGCAAAACATCATTATATAATTTCACTTTATAAAATGACTCAAGATTGGAAAATCAGAAACTATTGGTGATTTTCTCAGTATCCTGTAAGCAACAATGAATATGCTGTCATCCTACTATTTATAAATAATCTGAATTTCAAATAGTAAAATGTAGCATCAAACTTATTATTGGAGGTCCAGGGCAGTTAATAAAAATCTATTTGCCAACATTGTATATGACAAGATCCATTGCATAAGGATTCTACAGATACATAGTTAAAAAGGATAAAACTTAAGTGTTAGATTCTTGATTTTTATAATAAAGAATCTCTTTTTTTCCTTTACATTTCAAGTAAACTTAGGTATTATTTTTTAAAGCATCATATTTGCCCTAAAATAATTTAATTTCTATTTTTTTTTACCTTCCAAGACTTTGAACATTTCTTTAGTTAATTGTATTAGATGAACAAAAATTCAACACAATGTACCTTTACCTGAAGTTAATTATCTTAGAACTTTAAGTAAGTAATCATATACCACTAAAGTAAGTTATTGTATGGTCTATATGATTTTTGTGAGAATCACCTAATCTGTACTCCTTATGACTAAATAGAACCACCACAATAAATGCTAATTAAGAGACAGCAACTTCAAGAGCTATCAAAAAAAAGAATTTTCAGACTCCATATTTGCAAACTTCTCCAGAGCAATATTGTCCAACAAAATTCTCAGCACGTGATCACTTTTTAAGACCCCAAAGGATGCAGAAGTTGCTGAAGAGTCATTAAAAGTGCTTTATCTCTTAAACCTACTTTCCTTTACACACACTAAATCTCTTTGAAATAAATCAAACTCTATTTTCTAAAGTGGCATTTCAACCAACAATGCATTTGACTCTACTTTTTTTCACCCCTTTCTTATTTTGAAAGCTATTAAAGCATTAGAAACTATAATTCCATCAGTACTAAAGTCTGGATCTAAAAGTTTTTCTATAACAAAGAAAATTGAGGGAGACAGATAGAGTAAATAACTTGAAATTTGATCACCTGAGCAATACTAAAAAGAAATAGTATGTAGGTCACACACTCATTTAAAATGCTAGCAATTATAGTATTTCTGTGTGAACAGACACATGACTCTTAACACTCAATATTTGCAGCTTCAACTCAAACATCAACAATATTTCTCAGACTAATTAGCTATATAAGTGGTGATTGTTCTCCAATTAAAGAAACTTGGTTATTATCACCCAAATTACTCCAAAGGGGCTTTTAAAAATTTGATGTATCAAATAAACTTATGTTTTCTGCAGTTTCAATTTCCTCCTTCTCTGCTGATGAGAGGCAAGGGAGCAATAAGCCTTCAAATTGTGTATTTACTAAAATTACCTTGAACAATACAAATCCGATTGACTTCTGATAATCACTCATTTTATCATGTCCAGGCCTTCTGTCATGGCTCATTTTGATAATGAACAATAGATTTCTTAAATCCAATCATTGTATTTTGATGATGGTATACTAGCACCCGTAGCACTCTTTAAATGCTGAGTTCCAGGATAAATGGTCTTTGCTTGTTTATGCAGCCAGACTTCTATTGATTTTCTTAGACATAACATAAATGTCAGAAAATGAGTATGTAAACTTGAAACCCAGAGTACAGTAATAGAAGGAAGATATTGTTCTGAGGCAGAATCATATATCTTAAAATAAGCCATCATTTTAAAAACTTGTTCCCCTTCTCCTGCAGGGAAAACCACCGTCATTAATTTTGACCCAACTTCTCTCTCATTTATATCAATAAATCCATGACAAGCTTAAAAACTTTTTCTACCTTTATTGTCTGACAAAGACAACCCACTGTGAGAAATAATGGTGCTCATAAATGAGAGGCAAAGAAGCAATAACAGTTTCATTTACAGATCATTAAACAAGAAACCAGCTCTGAGAAAAGATCTCTACTTAAGGCTCTGGACTAGGCAGGCATATTTCTAAAGGGTAAATTAATGGAAATACCTCGCCATGCCTTCCACAAGAAAATCTGAAGAAAAGCTCCCATTACAAACATAATTATTGACAATGTTCACCAGATACCAAGGTACTGTGCAGCCAGATTATGCTTTGGAAGGGTACTCAAGTATTGTCATTAAATAATAAAACATCTGTTAAAATAATTATAGGTGGATCATTTCCTTGAATATCTCATTTTCTGATGCCTAAAAATATTCATGAGTGTGTGCTCACACCTGCATGCACACTTCCTAAAGAAACTGGTTACAGAAATAAAAAGGGAGAGTTCTCAAAATATGTGCCTACTCTTTCTGATGCCAAATTCAAATAAATTATGTTTTTTATAAACTAATTCAGAAACATAGCCAAGTCTACCAATGATTTTCACTGTCTTATTTCTTCCATAGCCTTCTTGCTTAGGAGATATCCCTACCCAGATTATCATAATTCTGTCTATTTTTCTTGATTTTTCCCCCTAAATCCCATTCTTCATACACTCTTTCCCATTTCAATAAATAGCAAATCCATTTTACTAATCACTTGCTATAGACAAATTTTGCCTCTTTCATACTTTAATCATATAGCCTATATACTGTACCTGGTGACTTTGGCTGGACATCTTTGGGGGAGATTTATCCATGTTGTCAAGTATCAAATTTTCTTCCTTTTTATTTCCAAATAGTTTTTCATTATATGTTATCTCCAGTTAGGGATTTTTAAAAATAAACTTGACAGAAACATTCTTCCGCAAGTCATCTTTTCTCTTAGGTATATGTAATCTAGGTGTGAAATGGCTGGTATGACAGTTGTCAATTCCTTATCACTCAGCTCCAAATCCGAAATCCATTCTTTACTTCCAGGTCTGCAATAATATAGCTGGACCCTGTACGCTTCTTTTCTTTTTTTCCTCCTTGGTAACTGGCATGAAGTTTGTAAGTAGAATACACTGGAAAAGGAGGAGCAGTTGTTTTTCCAAGCTCTAGTGTGGGCCTCTCCTCAAAATCCTACTAGGCACAGACTAGGCTTTTGCAGCACCCAGTGGCAGTGGCACCTCACACTTTCTTGTGGATAGCTTTTCCGTGCACTCTCCTGGATAGCTTTAGAGCATAGTTTCAAAACAGGGAAGCTTTCTGGAGATGGTCATCCCCTGGGGATGGACTCAGCAAGCATATTACCATCCCATGAATAGTGTTATGCTCTTCAGTAGAGTCACCATCTTACCTGGACTGGCAGAGTATGAGGGTCTTTTCTGGGTGCTTTGTCCCGGCCTGACGGTATGCATTATTCTCTGTATCTATTATTCTAGTGTTCCTTAGAATTTTTTCATCTCTTATTAGTTGAACCCTATTAACCCAAACCTTGTTCATACTTCCTACTAATATTTTCCTTTAAAATTTTCATATGAATTCAATCTCCTGATTAAACTGATATAGCTGGCTTACAAAGGAAATACATACTTAGTTTTCATAGCAACTGCAAAACAGTTTTACAAAAACATTGTACAGATGTGTCCACCCATTAGCAATGAAAGAGAGTTCTGGTTGTTCTACCTTCACATCAATACTTGCAGTGGCCGTGTTTTAACATCATGATAATGAATATAGTAGTCAGCTTGCGATTTACTGTAGTGATTACCTGAAGTAATCAACTTGTAAAGAATAAAGGTTTATTTTGGCTCACAGTTTCAGCCTGAGGTTGGCTGCCCCACTGCTTTTGGGACTGTGGTAAGACATTATGACATCATGTTGGGTAGTCTGTGCTGAAGGAAAATGGTTCATTCACCTCATGGCAGGGAAATGAAAAAGAGAAAGAGAAAGTGGCAAGGGTCCGAATATCACTTTCAGGTGCATTCCTCCAATAATCAGAAAATCACCCACTAGGTCCTCCCCTTAAAATGTCCATCACCTCCCAATAGCATCAACTTGAAGACTGGTCTTAAACACATTAGAGGTCATTTACAACCCAAACCATAGCAGCAGGTGCCTATTAGGGTCTCACTATGGATTTAATTTCATTTCTCATATGACTTATATGCTTGGTGACTATTTTTATTTGTGAAGAGTATCAAAAACTTCTGTCCATTTTTACTTAAGCTGTCTTTGATCATTGAATATTAAGATACCTTTAAATATTCTGGATACAATTTTAAAGCTGTACTATTTACTTCTTTCAATTTGTCATGAACCTATTTATTTTTATTTTTTTTAAAGAGAGAGAGGGAGAGAGAGGGAGAATATTAATATTTATTTTTTAGTTTTTGGCAGACACAACATCTTTGTTTGTATGTGGTGCTGAGGATCGAACCTGGGCCGCACGTATGCAAGGAGAGCGCACTACCACTTGAGCCACATCCCCAGCCCAACCTATTTATTTTTTAAGTATGTCTTCCTATGAGCAGAATTTCTAATTTTCTTGAAGTCTAATGTGCTTTTCTTCTGTGTTTATCAGTGTGTGTGCGTTTTTATCATAATGAACTTTTCCCCATCCTAAGATCATGAGATATTATCCCATAGTTTCATCTAGGAACTTTATGATTTTAGTTTTTATATATAGGTACAACTCTGTAGTAGTCAGTTTTTCATCATGGTGACAAAATACCTGGCAGAAACTATTTAAAAGGAGGAAAGGTTTATTTTGCCTCACAGTTTCAAAGGTTTTAGTCCACAGTCTGCCTGGTATCATTGTTTCTGGGCCTGTAGTGAGGCAGAATATCATGGTAGAACTTCATGGCACAGCATACATGATAGCCTCATGGTGGCCAGAAGCAGAGAGAGAGAATAGGGATCAGGGACAAAGTATACCCTTCCTGGATGTGTTAGCTTTGCATTGTCAAGACCAAAAGCCTGACAAGGACAACTTACAGAGGAAAAGTTATTTTGGGGTTGATGGCTTCAGAGGTTCAGATGGGAAAGCTGTTCAGCTATGACAGCCAGAAAGCAGAGAAGGAGAACAAGAAGACAGGGACAAAATATAAACCGTGTCCCCAGGGATCTACTTTTTCCAGCCATGCCCCACCTGCCTTCAGTTACCACCCAGTAGTTCAAATTATTAATCCATCAAATGGGTGATACACTGATGAGGTTATAGCTCTCATAATCTCACCATTTCACCTTTGAACATTGCTACATGTTTCCAATACATGAGCTTTTATGGTGACACTTCAAACCCAAACCATGACACAAGGCACACCCTATCTCCTACAGTTGTCACCACCTCTGAAAATGCTATCAAAGTTTGGATTTATCAATGGATTAATCCACTGATGGAGTAATTTGAATGAACTGCTAGGTGGTAATCATAACAGAGCCCTCATAATTCAATTATTTCTTAAAAGTCCTAAAGTTCCATCTCTGAATATTACTGTATTGGAGACTAAGCCTTCAATAGATGAGCCTTTGAAGGATATTCCAGATCCACACCATAACAGGCCCATCTTTAATAAATACTGTGTATAGCATAGAATACGGGTCATGCTTTACCCATTTTTCCCCTACATGAACAATCAATTTTTCTAGTTTGCTCTCTTTAAACATACACTGAATTGCTACAAAGCTTCTGTCAAAAAACAATCCACTCTGTGTAGATGAATATCATTTACTCTCTGTTGGGATTTGCTAAAGGTTTGCCCACCTATCCTTATGACAATACAATGCTGTTTTTTTTTTCCTCTAACCCAATATTTATTTTCAAAAAAAAGTTTTGGCTACTTATGGACCTTTATAATCCTTATGAATTCTATTTTCAGCTTGGTAATTTCTACAAAAATCTTGCTAAAATCATTAATGAGATTTATTTGAGTCTATACATCAATTTAGAAACCGTGTTAGCTGAACAATATTGAGGCTTCAAATTCATGAAGACAGTGTCTCACTCCAATTATTGAGACCTTTTTAAATTTCTCTCATCAATACTTTGAATTTACATTATACAGGTCACAAAAATATTTTATACCATTATATTTTAGATATTTTGTTACCTTTTTAAAAGTACTCTCATTTTGCAATGACTATAGACAAATTTAAAAATGCTGACTTTACTGGTAACTTTATAGCTTGAAACTTCACTTAATTATTATTTCTAATCTTTTATGCTCCTTAGATTTCTCCCTATATATAATCATGTTACTTGTGAATACAGACAGTGCTGCTTTTAACTTTTTAATGTGTTTTTTATCCAATTATTTCTTCTTGTCCTCTTTTTGCTGACAAGGATTTCAGTAACATTATGAATAAAAGTGGTAAAGCTTGTTGTATTCATCATTGGAGGTGATGGAGTAAACAGTTCTCTGTAAATGTTCTTTCTCAGGTTGATAAAGTTGTCTACCATTCCTAGTTTGCTATGAGCTTTTTTTGTGAATAAATTGGTGACATATAGCAGATGTCTTTGTATCTTTAAGGAAATCATATAAATTTTCTTCTTCTCTTTGCTACTATGGTAAATTACAATGCTTGACTTATGAATGTGAGCCAGCCTTGCTCTCCTGGAATAATCCTTACATGGACAGGATATGTTATGCTTTACATACAGTGTTGAATTTAATTTTATATAATGTAAAAAAAAATTGTATGCATGCATTCATGATGGACTCTGGTCTATCTAGTTTGTTTCCTTTCTTCCTTCTTCCTTTACTAAAAAGTCTATATCTAGTTTTGGTATCAAGATAATGTTTCATGAAAAACTTGGGAATTGTCCTTTCTTTCTCTATTTTCTTAAGTTTTGTTATGTTGTTCTTAGATCATTTAAAAATATTTGATAGAATCACCAGTAAAGCTATCTGGGCCAGAAGATTTCTTTCTAGAAAGAATTCATTTTTCACATTATTTTCCATTTGCTACTGATTGTGCTAAATTGTTCAGTGTCAAATCAGCACTTTTCTTTCTAAATAAGGCTGGGAAACACATTTCCCAGACCACTTCCCTGTTATTCAACATTATTTGGCCAAAGATAGGAAAATGCATGAGGTTTGGAAGAACAAGTGAAGCCTTAGCCATTATTCACAGAATGATTAAGTATGACAGATCCAGGGATGACTGCTTCCCACAGGCAAAGTTCATCCTTACTTTCTGCCTTGCTCATCTTTCCAAATGCTTGCCATGTCAGCAGCTCACTGTCCCATGTATATCACCAGACACAACCCAAGAGAGAGAAGATCCCACAGAGAAGCATCAGTTGGTCCAGATAAACCTGCTTTTAAACAAGATCACAGTTTCCATGAAGGTAGCAGATGACAGGCCTCTCCACAGGTACCTGGCTGACCCTCCCCAGTGCCAGTCATACAACTTCTCAAAATTTCCCTTTACACCTACTCTTATATCCCTGCAAATGCTGTAGGTGATTGTGATTTGTTCCTGTGATCTCTTCACTCTCCTCGCCCCCCTTATTGCCCCCTGTCAACTTTCCAGAATTTATATTTTTCTGCTCTTCCAAGCTTTGGTAAATTCTAAGACCTAAGCTAAATATTTTATTCTCTCAATGCAGTGGGTCTAATTTCTGACAGAATTCTGATACAATGATACATTAAAAGTATATTTTAAAAGTATTTGCTTTCCCATATGCTACTGCATTAAATATTTTTACTCTTCTGTTGATTTGTTGGTTGGTTTTCTGTGGAACCTTCTTACTAGCTTCGATGCTTTCTCTTTTTACCATGGTCATGCTGTTATTATTTTTTCTCATATTATTTTAACAAAAGAATAAGAATCGTGTCAATTCTTATCTCTCCAGTGACTGCAGTGAAGGTACCCCTACTATTTCAGTATAAAGCAGCTTTTAACTCCTTGAGGTATATTTTTCATCATATTGAAATTCACCCTTTTGTTCCTAGTTTGTATTGATACTAAACCACTCTTGAATTTTGGAGACATTTGAATTTACCACGCTTGATTTCTATAATTATTCATCAGCAATATGGTGAAGAATATTTGCTTAGGTTTTCCTTTATAAGTAAGCTTGCTTTGCACATCTATTCATGACCTTAATAGCAAACAGCTAAGTTTCTTTCTCATTCAAGACTCATACTGGTCTAATTACATTGGTAGAACTAGTTCCAAAGTTGAAAGTAAGACTTCAGATTCTACCCTATGGGGGGGGGGTACAGAAAAACTAAAAATGTCACGCAAAATGTTGGCTAGCAATGAGTGGAAAATGCCCACTACTGTCTGAATATTTTTAATGTTACTTTGACGTGATTAATTAATATTCATTAATATTCATCCACAACTTCCTAATGCAAAATTCCTTTAGTCTTCTATGCTTTTCTCCTTAAAGGGCTGGATATTTTAGCCCTACAGCCAACTACTCAGTTATGCCACTGAAGAGCTAAAGCCGCCGTAGAGTACACATGAGTAGGTGCGACTCTACTCTAACAAAAGTTTATCCACAAAAGTGAGTGGCCAGTCTGTGGGCCACAGTTTGCAAACTGCTACCCTAAAATCATCACAGAAAGCATGAAACATTTAATCCTTAATGGTTTAAAAGGATTCATCTAACATTATTCAAGTGATAAATCTTGCACTTTTTTGTTAAAATTCTTCCGGTTTAAAGTCTTGGATTTCTGTGTCTGCATTTGCCAGATCTTTATTCCTCCATTACTTTTAGCCTTATCAAATTACTAAGGTTGTGTCATTGTTGTTTCCATGATTCCTTGTAGATAATATGTCTTTGGATTTAGTTTTTTTATCAGTATTCAAGCTTTTTTTTTTACCTATACCAAAAATGCTAAACATCTCAATTATATAATTACATAATTCTTAGAGAAATAGATATTATAAATGTGGAATGTTAATGAGCAGAGGGAAGACACCTGGAATGAGTATCAACAACCAACTTTTACTAGCATTATAATAATAATATTTTATAACTACTATACTAAACGGCCACTTAGAAATAAATAGCATGAAAGCAGAGTAACAATTATGTTTTTCCAAGAAAAACAAGAATAATGATTTTATTTCTATTAATAGATGTGTCAAATGTTAAGTGACCTAAAATAGTTCAACTAGTTAACATCTTAGAATAGTAAAAACTAGCTTGTGCTTTTAACAAGGGATGAAAAATATTCTTCCCATCTTTGCTTACATTAAATATTTTATATAAAATATTTTATTTAAAATTTTCCAAATAATATATACATAACTAATATAACTGGTTTTGTGGGTACCATTATACTCCGGGGCACAGATTTAAATGCCTTCAATAAAAAAATGGTTTTCAAAAACTGAGACCTAAAATACAGTTATAAATTTCCAATGCACTATTTGTGTCAAAAACATGACTTTCTGGTCTTATGTTTTCTAGTAAAATAGGAGAAATAAAGTTTTCCCTTCTCATGTCACAGGGTTTTATGAAAATTAAAATTACATATATTGTAAATTCACTTCAAAACTATTTTATACAAATGTAAGATTTGTTTAACTGTATTCTCAAAAGTCTGCTATTGTTTCTGTTATTCCTTAGAACATTTACTATTATTTTGACAGTTAAGACAATTTCTCCTTTACATCTTAGAAGTCAACATGAAATTAAGATACTCATTTTCTAATCAATGTCACAAATGCTTTATAAAAATTAAATGGTAATCAGAAATGTTGATCAGGACAATCAGTTTGAAAGTTAGAGAAGTTGCCACTTCAATAAATTTTACATAATTTTTGTGAAACAGAAAACATTTACAGTACCATACATTAAACATTATCATCAAAATACCAGAAACTTCATAGAAAGAAAAAAAAATCCTAAAATATTTGGAACCTCAAAAGACCCAGAATGTACAATGTGAGTCTGAGAAAATAAAACAAAATTTGAGGAATCACAATACCCAACTTCAAAATATACTACAAAGCTTTAGTAACAAAATTGTCATGATATTGGCATAAAAACATACACATAGAACAATGGAAAACAGAATCCAGAAATTAATCCATATTCATACAGCTAACTGATTTTTGACAAAGGCAAAACCTTTATGGAAAACTGTATGGAGATTCCTCAAATAACTAAAAACAGAACTACCATTTGACCAGCAATTTCATTACTGATATATTCAAAGGAGATAACATCATTATAAAAAATATGGCTGCCATCCTATGTTTATCATAGCACTATTAATAATAACTAAAATATGGAACAAACTTAAGGCCCATCAGTGGATGAATAAATTTTAAAAAATGGGTTAATTGTATAACCCATTATTAATATTATTCCGCCATTAAAAAAAAAAGAATGAAATCCTGTCATTTGCAGCAACATGTATATAACTGGAGGTCATTAAGTGAGGTAAACCAGACATAGGAAGACAAATACCACATGTTCTTATTCATTTGTAGAAGCTATACATCAATCTTAGAAAACAATGGGATGGAATAGTGGTCACTAGAGTCTGGGAAGCAAAAGGGAGTAGAGGGGTAGATAGAAGTTTAATAAGGGGCACCAAAACACAGCTGAAGAGAATTAGTTCTGGCTTTTCTATAGCAAGGTAAGGTAACTATTGATGAATACAATCTCTGTTATATTTCAAAATGACTAGAAGAGTACAAATTTTTCACCACATAAAAATGATTAATGACCGAAAAGATAGAAATGCTTATTTCCCTGATTTTATAATTACATATTATATACATATAACAAGTTATCATAATGTATTCCATAAAGATGTACAATGGTGTCTTAATAAAAATTCCATTTCCAAAGAAAACTTCAAATCAAAAGTGATTATTGAATAATAATAAATTAAATATGTAGTTTCCTTAAAGAAGAAATCCTTTTAATACATTCAAATGTGATCCACTCATTCAATTGCAATGTGTATAAATTTTATATAATGAATTATGCACAGTGAAGTATGTCTTTCCAAAATTGAGCAAATATTTAAAAGCTTCATTGAGATTTTATTTGCCATTTTTCTGCTTGCTTTCTCCTTCCTGTTCTTATATTTTTACTACTTATTAAGTGCCTGATAACATCATGGCAACTTTTAATGAAACCCAAGTAAGTCTCCCCCCTGTGTCACTCCCATCTAAAATACACCCCCACCAAAAGTATTTGCACCTTCTGCACCTTCGAAATTATCTTTTTATGCATTATCATTTGGATGTGAAGTGTCTTCTCTCATCTCATGTGTGAGACAATGCAGGAAGGTCCAGAGGAGAAATGATTGGGTTGCAAGAGTCTTAACCTAATCAGTGAATAAATTCCCTGACAGGGTGTCGTGAGCCAGCCATGGGTTGTGTGTGTGAGCTATGAGCATTTGAGCACATGAGAGGGCTGGACTGACACTGCTGCTCCATCTTGACTGTGTGACATATTTGTTTTCCTTAGCTCTGCCTTTAATCCCACTCAGCACCTGAGATGGGTGTGGCTTTCCAAGATGTCAGTCAAATCCACTGCTGCAGGACATCGCCAAGCAACCCACTGAAACTCAATCCCTTGCCTTATTTGGGTTGAACTTTCTCAAATGTCTTTCTCTTCAATAAATAGGATGGTCTCAGGTGTACTCTCTTTTGTCTGCCTTTCTTGCTTCCCTTGTGGGAGCTGGGGCCCCACAACATCTCTGGACTCCCAAGAAAAAGGTGGTTTCTGTGTCTGTGTGATTATTTAGTGCCAACTCAATTCACCAGAGTGACCCTGACTAATTTAGTCATGTGTCATGGTAACAAGGATAATAAACTGAGTGGTAACTTAAGTGGTAGGGTGTAGCTGAAAGATGTGGGAATTGGGAGCGTGGCTTTGGGGTATTCTGTGTCTGGAGAATAGACTCTTTCTGTCTCTGCTTTCTGAACACAGGTGAGCTGCTTCCCTTTGTCATACTCTTCTGCCATGATGTTCAGCCTCACCTTGAGCTCCAAAGAATGGAGTCTGCCTTCTATGGACTAAGACCTCTGAAAGCCATGAGTCCTAAATAAACCATTCGTCCTCTAGAGTTGTGCCATTTGGGTCATTTAGTCACAGCAGCAGAAAAGCTGACTAAAGCACTTTGCCTCTGGCCTTTGCGAGTCATCAGAAAATTCTAGCCCCTTAAGAAGATATCAAAATGAAAAAATTCAATTAATCTACTTCATAATAATAGGTGACAGATGTTTAGACTTTTCTAGAAGGTTTCCATTTGTAACACGGAACCAAGAAATCCCTGGTGAATTTTGTGGCAAATATAATTCAGGGTGTATGATACTTTGAATAACTGTTTTCAATTGAGATTAAGAATTTTGGGGTGGGGTTTTGAAGATCCACTTGAGAGCATTATTTAGATTATGAGCACTATGTACCTCCTCTTGGAGATCTAACTCACTGCATATTCAGTTAAATTCGGCATTTCATTTCCCATTTTCCTAGTATTCCTGGTGCATTAGTCAGTTTTTTGTAGCTCTGACTGAGATACCTGACAAGAACAACACTGATAAGGAAAAGTTTATCTGGGTCTCAAAATTTCAGAGGTTTCAGTCCATAGTCAGCTGACTCTACTGCTCTGGGCCTGAGGAGAAGCAGAATGTCATGGTGGAAGGGTGTGACAGAGGAAGGCTTCTCAAGACTCATGGAAGCAGAGAGAGAGAAAGGTGCTGGGAACCAAATATACATCCCAAAGTTTTGGCCTCAGTGACATAAATTCCTCCAGCCACACTTTACCTGCTTACAGTTTCCTCCCAGTACAGAAGTTTCTTCAAATTATTAATCCATCCAATGGATAGATCCACTGATTAGTTTACATATTTTATGATCAGTCATTTCACCTCTGAATATCCCTGCATTGTCATGAGTTTTTTTTTTTTCTTTTGAGGATATCTCATATTCAAACTAAAACACCTGGCAGTGGTCATTTATACCCTCCAATAAAGTTGCCATGTAATAGCAGAGCTTCATGAGGTAGGTAAAAGTTAAAAAGGGTTTTTATTTCAAAGAACAGGTAGGAACAATCATGTTTGGATCCAGCCCCACACATCTCCCTGCAGTCCTCAGAAAGTATTTTCTATTTAGTGTACATTGCACTGAGGAGTGGCGACGTCTGGAACATTTAGGTCATCTGGGAGCAGTTAGCTGGTTGGGGCAAACAGTATTGCACACCTTAATAGCTCTTAAGGGCATCTTTCTAATACAGTGGAGTATACTAAGCAATGTTCATTATGAGGAGCCTGAGTCATCAAGAAAAGGGTAAATTATGCTCAGCATGCTCTGTTTATTGAGAAATGCCCTTCTAAAAGGAAGTAAAAAAATCACAAAGAGAAAATCTAGCCACAGGAAAAGGTAGAGAGTCACTTTCCTTTGTTTCATTTTACTCAATAATCCCTTCAAGTTTTTCAGGGTAGGATTTGATTTAGGAACAAATCCCTGGTCAACAAAGATTCATCCATATATACAAGTATATAAGTAAACATTTTCTAAGACAGAGATAAACCAACAACACCCTCAATCAGTTGTTAAGGTTATATTATCTCAGAGAACAATTTCCCTTTATCCATCATTAACCAAATTAAAAGAGAGAACAGAGGAAACTGGAGTGCTGATATAAAGGACAAAAAAAAAGGCCCATATTCTCTGCCCTCTCCACCTCACATTCAGTGTCTGCAATAGGCCAGAACAAGTATTAGGAACATATCCTAAGTTCAATATAAGTTCATCTCTCTATTTACACACACACACACACACACACACACACACACACACACACACACACATATACGCACACACACATACGCGCACACACACATTTATTTTGGCAGGGGTGTGTACCAGGGATTGAACTCAGGGTTACTCGACTCCTGAACCACATCCCCAGTCCTATTTTGTATTTAATTTAGAGACAGGATCAATAAATAGGATGGCTTCAGGTGTGCTTTCTTTTATCTGCCTCTCTTGCTTCCCTTGTGGGAGCTGGGGCCAACAGGGTCTCTAAATTAAATTTAGTTTAATGAGACAGGGTCTCACTAAGTTGCTTTGCACCTTGCCATTGCTGAGGCTGACTTTGAACTCATGATCCTCCTGTCTCAGCCTTCTGAGCTGCTGAGATTATAGGCACGTGCCAATGTGCTCTGCTCTCTACTTATATTTTAATCATAATGATTCATAATAACACAATACAGTCCCTTCAGCATTTCTTCATGTCTCTACAGCAATTGGTTACTTTTTATTACAAATACAGGTCTTCAGACACAGAAAGGAAAATACAGTTTTTCCTACCAAAGACAGCAGGAAATTCTATGCCCATGAGACTACTTCTAAAAATTATCTCTTTAAAATTTTTAACTAAACTTTGAATTCATGTTTTTAGTTTTTAATCCAAATAATAGGATTAATAACTTTGAATAGTAAATATATTTTTATAAAATTATAAAATAAAAGAAAAAGATAAGGAAAGTCAAAAAAGGTTATTTAACAAAACAAAAATAATGCTATCAAAATCTTTAAAGCATCCTTGTATCTCTTATGGAGAAATTAAACATTAGACAAATTTGATATCATAAACTTCAAAAGTCTCATTAAAATTCATGCAAGATTAGAAGCATTAAACAAAGTACAAATCTAATGTATGTGTGACAAGTACAGTATAAAAATAATAATTTTTTAACGTTAAGATTTTTAACTTAAAATCAAACTCACTAAAATTTAAAGTTATCACAGGGTTTTTTTAAGTTAAAAAGAGCCTATTATTTAACATAAATATAATAGAATATAATAGAAATTCTTTTAAATTTTTTTTTAGTTGTCAATGGACCTTTACTTTATTTATTTATATGTGGTGCTAAGAATCAAACCCATGCCTCACACATGCTACACAAACACTCTACCACTGACTCACAACCCCAGACCCTATAACAGAAGCTTATTGCATCAAAATTTATTAGTCTGAAAATCTACACAAGAGAAATTAGAGTCTTCATTAAGTCTAACTAAAGATAACATTCCAGGTTGCTTTTTCTTTGTTTCATAGAACTTCTCATAAACCATAGTTCATTGGAAATTTTCCATATTATCAGTTTATTTCTTATTATGCAGTGAGAATATAAAATTGTTCAGCAAAGTATACATAATTCATTCCTTGTTATAATATATACAATGTGTGCATATTTTAAAATGTGTATAATATATGAACTGCAAATTCAGCTTTCAATCTCTGTGTAATTGTTTGTTTTAGAGATCACGTTTTCATTATTTTTGCTGTCCTAGACTGCCCCATAGTGAGTTTGTGAATCAGGAAATGTAGGTCCCAGTGGCATATTTCTGGTGGGTGAGATAATATTAATGTTCTTCCACTGTTGTTCCTCAACAACAAGGGCATTCTGGGAATCCCAAACCAGCTAACTTTCTCCCTTCCATGTTCAGAGTTCTTTGGTTGTTCCTTACTTATTTCCAGGATTTATAGGCTGTGTGTAGTGGGATAGAATGGGGAAAAACTGATCCATACCAACTTAAATTTATTTTAGGAGAAAAAAAATGGTATGAATTGTTCTTCTAAATTTTAAATTTTTTAATTGGTGCATATTAATTATAGAGAATAGTTGGTTTCATTGTGCACATTCGTACATGCAGATAACTAATATGATTAACTTTATTCCCCAACACCTTCTCTTACCCTTCCTAACCCCCTACCCTGATTTTCCTACACTAATAGTCTCTCTTCTAGATTCACGATGTTCTTTTTTCCCACCTACCTTCCACATATGACAGAAAACATATGGTACTTGTCTTTCTGAGTCTGGCTTATTTTGCTTGACGTGATTGTATCCATTTTCCTAAAAATGACATAATTTTGTTCTTCTTATGGCTGAACATTACTACATTCTGTGTTTTTACACCAAATTGTTTATTCACTTATTTTTGAGATACCTAGGTTGACTCCATAACTTGGCTATTGTGGATTGTGCCACAATAAACATGTTTAGGTACCTATCTGTAACGTATGCTGATTTTAATTCTTGTGGATAAATACCAAATACCAATGAATGATATGGATGGATCATATGATAGCTCTATTTTGTTTTATTATATATTTATATTTTATTTTATTGGTTCTTTTTAATCATATGTTACAGTAGCTATGGAGCTAATCTTGAAACCATTCCACAGATGCATAGATAAAGAAAATATTATATATTTCAGGGTTTTTTTTAGGTATTGGAGATTGAACCCAGGGCATTATGCATGCAAGGAAAGCACTCTAACAACTGAGCTATATACCTAGCCCCTTATTTTCAGCTTTCTGAGGGACCATCATACTGCTTTCTATATTGGCTATACTAATTTACATCCCAACCAACAATGTAAAAGTGTTCTTTTCCCCCTACATCCTTGCCAGTATTTGTTGTTATTTGTATTCTTTATGATAGTCATTCAGATTGGGGCATAAGGAATCTCAGTATAGTTTTGATTGGCATTTCCCTGATGCATAAAGATGTGAAACATTTTTTCATATAATTGTTGGCCATTTGTATTCCTTCTTTTGAGAAGTGTCTGTTCAGTTCATATGCCCATTTATTGAGTGGGTTGTTTTTGTTGCTGTTATTTACATATTTTGTACATTAATCCTCTGTCAGAAGTGCAGTTGGCAAAGATTTTTTTTCCCAATGTGTAGACTGTCTCTTTACTCTGTTGTTTCCTTTGCTGTACAGAAGCTTTTTAATTTGATGCTATCCCATTTTTTTATTTTTGCTATTATTTCCTGAGCTATAGGAATTGTATTCAGGAAGTTATTGCCTGTACTTAAGAGTTGATGTGTTTTAATTTCTTTTTAAATTACATTTTTCTCTCAGCATTATGGCACTCTCTGAATCAGAATGATCAAGCAGGAAATTTCTAATATTATCTTTCAAGGCAATCACTTGCTATAGATATTCTAATAATTACAACATTCAAGTAAAAGCCCAACATTTGCAATGGAACTTAAAGTCTCCATAAAATTTATATCTTAATTGAACTAGTTTTCATTGGAGAATTGGTAAAGATAGAAGAAGAAAATGCATTCTTCCACAGACAAACATTAGTCTCCATTCACCACTGAGTTCCCATCCTGTATCACTAGAAAATAGAACTGTGATTAGTTCAAAGCCAGTGCTTAATAGTTGATGTTTTAAAAAATGCATTGATATAAGTCCTTTATGCAATGAATAGAGCAACAATAGAAGAAGAGTAGGAAATCATAAATATATGGCATATATTCAGTCTTAGAAAAAGTAAGCTCTTTGCAGATTATTGAAGGGAATAATTGCAGAACCATGCCTGCCATTGTTATTAAGCATCTACAGGAGCTAGGGTTATAGCTCAGTGACAGAATACTTACCTCATACGTCTGAGGCCCTGGATTCCATTCCCAGTACTATACTCAAAAAAAGTTTTGAAATATACATTCATATGATTTCATTTTTATTAATGCTTCTCAACTCTTCCAAACAAAAATACCTCTAATAGGTAAATATTATAACCTAGAATCACAGGTAATATTTCACATTTATAATTTACTAGCAATTAAATGTTAATTGTGGGATGCTTATAAAAACTCAAATATTTGTTATTGATATTTTAAATGAGAGACTGATTGATTACATGCCAAGGTAATATTTCAGGAAGGAAGGAAATAAAGCCTCATATTGGGAATATTGATCAGTTAGGATGTTTTTACTTTACCATATATGAGAAAATTTAATAAGGTAAGTCAACTTACAGCAACTTAGTTGTAATTGCTGACTTGTTCTTCTTTAATGCAATAGTTAAAATGATCTCCTAAACATGTGAGTCCCAAAATAAATTGCCAAATCCAACTCCCATTTTTACTACTTCCTAGCTACTTCCTCAATCTTGGTGAAATTAATTAGGTTTACTAGGCCTCCATTTCCTGGTCTGTAAACTATGTATTAAAAGAGTATCTAGATAGTAGATTTTTGGAAAGGATAAGTGCCCTGTATATAGTAAATTTGAAATTGTCATTATTCTTTTTCCAATGATAAAAAATAAAGTTTATCCACAGAATATCCACTTTATATCTTGTACTGTTTTATAAATTAAAAATGTTAATAGAAAATTGGTTTATAATTGGGGTTATACTATGTCTTCCTAATACTTTCTACAATTTTTCTAAGTCTTATTCTTAACATGTCCTTTCTCATTTTGTTTTCCAAACATCTTAAAAATAATGTGCAGTGTTACTTTCTTGTTTTATGGTATATTAATACAATCTTGCCTGTCATTTAGGAGGAAACAAAGCATATATAATCTAAAAGCAAAATGAAATCCTGATAAATTATATACAATGTTTGGATATATGTGACAGATTATTGTCAGAAACTGTATTGTCATAAATAAGTCTTATAAAAAGTGAAAAGTTAAAAAAAGAAGTTTAGCTGCCACAGATTTTTGAAATGACAACATTCTAAGAAAGATGAGGGGGGAAAGAAAACATATTACCAGTGGAAAGGTACTATCTAAAGAATGCAAAGCAAAGATAAACAAATTATGTAGTAAAGAGCATCTATTATCTTCATAGCCAACAAAATGTATATCCCTTTATTTAAAGCTAACTCCTGTGTCCCTACACTTGCTCACTGAGGGCTTCATTTTTTCATCTTGCTTAACATGCAACATTAACCTATGTGATTCTGCAATCTGTATTTGGGGTAAAAATGGGAGTTCATAACTCACTTGAAACTATTGTTCGAAGTATGATATGTCAAGAGCTTTGTAATGTTGTGAACAACCAATAAAAAAAAAATAAAAAAAAAAGTGAGGGAACTAGGAATCACACATGACACTTCTAAAATTCACATGTATAATGGAGACTTATTTTTCTACTATTGCAGATTGAATTTTTTTTAAAAAATTGCTTTGTAGAATTTCACTAGTTTCAAGTTTAATATTCTCATTGAAATTATTAAAATGAGTGAAAGATATAACATATTCTCATTTACTTAAAAATTTTATACTATCTTTAATAAAAACAATTTCCTTTTAATATAGAAGGTTTTAATAGTACTGTTTAACTTTTTCCCTTATGATACATATTATGAAATATTTTAACCATATAGAAAGTTACAAAATATAATGAGTATTGTTATGTCCATCACCCAGACTTAAAATATTTAACATTCCCTCACTTTGTAGGATAAATTTTTTGTGTGAAAAACTAGAATGTTACTAGAGAGCCAAAGCCTTACTTTTTGCCCTTTCTCAAACATTTTTCTCTTCCTTTTTTCCTATAGGAGATAGCATTCCTAAAATCAGGATACACCTTTACTAATTTTTTATTAATTTTATCTTTGTATACATATAATATACCCATAAATAATATGCAGATTAGCTTTCCATGTTTTAAACTTCACATAAATAATGTAGGACCTATTGTTCAATTTACATTTTATTCAAAACATGCAGATATTTATCTATTCATATATGTAACTATAATTCATATATTCCTAAATAACATTTTAACTTATGCCATTATGTATCTACCCATTTTCTGCTGAGAGGTATTTAAGTTGTTTTTGTGTTTAAATCATGACATAGGAAACTTCAGTTAATATTCTCAAAGATGTCTGTCCTAGAGAAACCTAGGAGAATTACTTATAAATGAAATCACTAAGTCAAAGAATAATATGCCAGACTTTACTTTCTCATATTGCTGAATTCCTCTGCAAAGTAACTATAAAATTTATAATAATATCATGAAAACCTCCATTCCTCCACATTCTTTGTTGATGATCAGATGCTTGTATGTTTTTGTCAACTTTATGGGTATAAAATTATAACTTTTATTTTAATTATATTTTGATTTACTATTTCTAATACTAGTTAATTTCATAAGTATAATTGTATTGGTTAATTTGAGTTGTCAATTTGTTGGATTAAGAGATGCCAATGATTAAGAGGCTTCTGGGTGTGTCACCATGGGTGTATCTAGGAATGATTGGCAGGTGGGATAGCAAACTGAAGTGCAGACCCTCCCTAAGCATGGGCAGCACTGTCCAATAGGATGGTGGCTTGGATGAAATACAAGTTGGAAGCACAAAGAAGCAGCAGCAGATGCAAACTCAGTTCTTCTTGGAGGGGTTCTTGATGGTTGCTGTGATTGCCTGAGGATATCAGACTCTCACTTCCTCATTTTTCCAAAGCAGATACTGCCAGTGGTTCCCCCAGAGAGTTTCCAGAAGCCTTTGGTATCGGACTAGGGTAGCATCATTGATCTCTCTTGTTCTGAGGCTTCAGCCTCATGGACTATGTAGCTACTGGTTCCTCCAGCTTTCCAGCCTGCAGTCTGCAGATGGCCATTGTGGAATATCCACCTTCTGGTCACATAGGCCAATCTAATGAATCCCCTTTTTATAATCATGCTTCCTGTTGTTTCTGTTCCTCTGAAGAACACTGACAATACAATAATTTAATATATATTCATTTTTACAAACAGAGACAGGCAACACACATAATTCAGAAAATCAATTTGTGAGCAAAATAAGAAAAATAAACCATAAAAAGGCACCAAATAGAAATTATGAAGCTAAAAAACACAATGATTCAAGGAAGAAAAAAAAATTCAACAGAATCTTTAATAACAGACCTGAAGAAGAAAAAAATGAGCAAGGTCAAAGACTAATATTTGATATTCCCAGTTAGAGGAACAAAAAGATTAAAAGAAAAAGAGTGGAGAAAGACTATAGGACTTAGGACACTATACTGAGGAAACCAAGCATGTATTAAAAAAATTTTTAGAAATATCAGAGAAAGAGAAAGTATTCAGAAACTTCTTCAAATAAATGTTAACAGAAAAATTCCCAAATATGAGAGAAAAATAAGTCCATAAAATGAAGCCCATGAAGCCCATAAAATTCCAGATTAAAATTTTATAAACTTAATTAAAACATTATAATAAAATTCTCAGAAGTTGAAGACACAATTTTGAAAGCAGCAATAGAAAAATGACTGATAAAATAAGAAGAAAACTCTACAAGCCTATCATATAATTTCTCAGTAAACACCTTGCTGTCCAAAAGAGAGAAAGGTGCCAATCTGTTACGTGCATATATGAACATATTATAATTAATTCCACTTTTATGTATATCTATAATTCACCAATTAAAAAATACAAAGAAGGCCAGTAGAGAAAGAGGATCAGGGAGAAAGAGGAAGAGAGGGAAGGGGAAAAAACTAGGTAATTAAATGAAGTAAATTATATTGTATGCAGGTATGATTATGTCAAAATGAACTCCACTATTATGTACAACTATAATGCACCAATAAAAAATTTAATAGACAGGGGATTACATATTCAAAATGGTTAGTAAAAAACAAAAACACCAAGAATATTATAAAAAGGCTACCCTTGAAAGTGCAGGAGAGACAGAGCTCCCCAGACAAAGAAAAGCCAATAAAATTGATCACCAGGAGATCTACCTTACAATAAATACTCAAGGCAGTTCTTCAAGTTGAAATGAAAGGACACTAACAACATGAAAATATATACAAGAATATAAAATAAACTAGCAGTGGCAAATATACAGACAATTTTATAATTTTCTAATACTGTAAACATGCAAGGAGGGTCACTTTTGACTGAAGTACAAATGTTATAAGACAAAAGTATCAAAAATAACAATGGCTATAATAAGTTGTTAATGGAGGTGCAATAAATAAAAGATGGACATGATGATGTGAATGACATAAAATGATGGGGCAGGAGAAGTTACAACACAGAAATTTAATGATACCAATGGTCAGTAGTTAACTAGCTTAAAATAAAATACCAACCACAAGATATTTTATGTAAGTTTTATCATAACTACAAAAATATAACTTGCAATACATACTCAAAAGAGGAAAAGAAAGTAAGTAAAGCCTCCCACTACAAAGACCATCCAACCACAGAGAAGGACAGTAAGAGAGGAGGAAATGAAGGCTGTACATCACAGCCAAAAAACAAATCAAACTATTTCAAGAATAAGTCGTTATCAATGATGACTTGAAATGTAAACTGGATCAATTCTCCAGTCCAGAGACAAAGTGACTAAGTGGATTAAAAAAAAATAAGATTCAAAAGTACACTGCTTACAAGAGACCTATTTTGGCTTTAAGAACATACACAGACTGAAAGTGATGATTTTAAAATATATATATTCAATACAAATAATAAATTTAAGAGTAGGGGTGGCTACAGTTGCATCAGTCCAAACAGACTAAGTCAAAACTGTCACTAGAGACAGAGAAGGTCATCACATAATTATAAAGGGGCAATTCATTAAAAGGATAAAAAATTGTAAATATATGCACTAAGCTTAGGAATACCTGAATATATAAAGCAAAAGAATGAAAAAATTAAGATTAGTACACAGAAAGTAATAGCAAGAGACTTCAAAACTCCACTTTCAACAATGGATATGTCATCTAGATAGAAAGTCAATAAGGAACCAGTAGACCTGAATAACACCACAGACCAAATGGACCAAAAGACGTACGTATTACATTCCAATCGATAGCAACAGAACATCTCTCCTTTTCAAGCACCCAGACAGTCTCCATGAGAGACCAAAACAAGTATTAACGAATTTAAGATTAAAATCATGTAAAGTATCTTTTCCAGTCATGTGGTAAGAAGTAGGAATCAATAACAGATCAAAAACTAGAAAATTCACAGATATGTGGAACATCTTGCTAAAACACCAATAAGAAAAAGAATAAATGAAAAGGGAAAGTAAAGACAAGCAAATGAAAACAAAAATAAAACATACCACGATTTATGAGATTCAGGGGGGAAAAAGAGTTCTAAAAGGAATGTTTATAGTGATAAATGTCCACACAAGAAAAAAATCTCAAATAAACAATACAACTTGACACATCAAGGTAGGAGAGAAAAGAACAAATTAAACAAAAATTTAGCAGCAGAAAAGGAAGTAAACAGAGCAGATATAATGAAAGAGGCTAGAAAAAAACAGAAAATACATAAAACTGAATTTTTTTTTGAAAAGATAAAATTGGCAAACCTTTAAGAAAAATAGGACAAATAAAATTATAAAAGAAGGAGGGGAAATTACAACTGGCACCACAATCATACAAAGGATCCTAGGAGACTACTATGAACAATAATCACAAATTGGATGGCCTAGAAGAGATGCTATCTTAATTGTGTACTGCAATAACAGATACTGGGTAATTCATACTGAACAGAAATTTTTTGCCTTATGGTCCTCGAGGCTGAGAAGTTCAGTATTATAAAACAAGCATCTGGCCAGAACCTGAAACCATGGATCTCCTAGTTGAGAGCCTAAGGGGGAAACTTCCCAACATTAGCCTGGATAATGTTTTGTTCATTTGGTAATTATTTTTTCTTTTATGGATAACATCCAAAAGCTGAAGCTAACCTGAACATAATATAACCTGAATAATAATAATAAATGGGATTATTTCAAATTAATAAGCTTCTATACAGCAAAGAACAAATGAAATTGAAAGCACATATCTGATAAGGGGTTGCTAATGTCCAAAATTTAAAAAGAACTCTTACAACTCAACAGCAGAAAAACAAATAACCCAATTAAGTGTTCCCACTAGACACACACACACACACACACACACACACACACACACACAGAGAGAGAGAGAGAGAGAGAGAGAGGGAGAGCAAAATCCTACTGTGAGGTGATAGAGATGTTAATTAGCTTTACCTTGGTCATAATTTTATAATGCCCACATTATAAGAAGTCATATAAATAAGTATAAAAAGACAAAACAGGAAATCAAAGAATGGGTCAAGGTCTATACACATGCAATTCCCAGAAGAGAAAATCAAAGTGGCAAATTAGCCACATTAGCCAAAATTTGCCAAATTATCCAAAAAGATCCTCATGGTTACTAGTTATCATAGAACCATAAATTAATGCTTCAATGGGATATTATTTCATATCTATCATATTAGCAAAAATAAAATGCCTAACATTACTAGATATTGGCCAGAATATTGAAAATACAAACTCTTATCCCTCTTGATGGGAGTGCCCATTGGTAGCAAATTCTTCTGAGGTTACTAGTGTAAACATCTTATTGCAATGTCCTTAATATTTATGGCCTTTCAAAATTCATACTCAGACTGAATTCCTAACCTCCAAGGCAATGATGCTTTAAGTGTTGGGGCTTTGGGGAGGTGACTAAGTCATAAGGGATGAGTGCTCATGAATGGGACTAGTTTTCTCTAGACCTTAAGGAACTTGTTTACCTCCTTTGCCATATGAAGACCCAGACAGAAGTTACCTTTATGATCCAAAAAGCAGGCCCTTACCAGACCCCTTATCTGCTGGCACACTGACCTTGGACTTTCTAGCTCCCAGAACTATAACAATAAACTTATATTGTTTAAAAAGAAAGAAAGAAAGAATTCCTCTTCATAAGGTGCAAAAGCAAGTCAATGAAAAAAAATGTCCAGAGGAAGAGAAAGGAAGAAGAAACACAGCATGTAATTTCAATTTTTAAAATTTTCAAATATTTTTATTTCTAAAGATAAAAAATGGTAGTTTTTCATTGTCATTGATTTGGGTTTTATGGTACCAGAAATTGAATCCAGGTCCTCAGTCATGCTAGACAAGCACTTTATCATTGCTACATCCCTAGCCTGCTATAGGCTTTTATTCATAGCCTCTTTTACCATTGACAATTCAAACTCAGAAAAATATCTTTAAGTTAATTTCATTTTTGAAATTTTTTAAGGTTAATTATAAGTAAAATATAATCACTTTTTAGTTGTTTTCCCAAACTATGGTAATTATAGGCATTTAATACTACTATTTTTCATATGCATTCAACTCTTATAACTTTGGCAGGGCTAGAAATTTAAAGTTGAATGGGAAATATAAATATATAGGAGGCAGCTTTTCTGAAATTCCCCACCTCCAGATACAGGATTCATTGTCTTGCTATTTATAATACATGGAATCCAATTCATAATGAAAAAAAGAAATGAGTATTATTTTGATAGGTCCCTAAGAACATAAAGAATTCTCTTGAAATTGACTAGAAGCTATTTTGAAAAGTACCTGCACAGCGTATGAAGAGCCTAATAAAGATGAAAGAAATCAAAGCTATTTATATTAAAAATGAATTATATAAGCGCCATCTTCTCAACAAACTCACCATAGGTTATACTCAAACCTACTGAAATTTTAAAGAAGAATGACCACAATTAATTTCAGGTACCATTTTTTGACAGTGGTTGATATGTTATGAGGTCAGTGTGTTTGATCTTTTGAAAAGTAAAAACTGTAGCTTCTACTTCCAAAGTAGTCACTGCAGTGCATAGCAATATGACAAAGATTGACAAGTGAAAATGGAAAATCATTTTTGCCTACATAATACCTTCATGGTCAATGAATTCTGAGCTAAGGTTGAAAATATTTTGTCCTGATATTTGGGTTTATTTTAGGTTGCCTTTACTTTTATCTCACGAGGAGGAACACACAAATATACAAATTTTCAGGCTAAATGCCACAAAAGTGTTTTATTTCTCCCAATCAGAAGACGAAGTGTAAATCTACATTCAGAGGGCATGTTTGCATTGGGTTCCTCTTGAAGTCCACACATGTAAGTTGAAGAAAAGGGAAATAGGTCCCCAAGCCAGCAGACTCTGTTTCTGGTTGGAGTGTGTCTTTTCTCTTTTCCTAGGGTGACAGGAATATCTCTATAAGCAGCTTCCTGGAGATGCATCATACCTAGAGGATGAGAAGACATGCTCCTACTGCATTAGGATGTTCTACAGAGAAACCCCTGGAATTCATGAAGTGTTTATTGTCATCCTGATTCATAGTTGTCACTACCTGATGTGTTCACCTGTCTCTGTCCAGCCCATGTGGGCTCTACTATTTCCCAAAAAAATGTGTCTATTCAGAGTTGAAACTAGTGAGAAATCACCAGAATAAACATATTTATAATTTAGGCCTGTGGGTTTTTATTAATTAATGACAGTAACAATCTGATGTTGTTTTTCTCAATTTTACAAATATATCAGAATAACCAAGGACATTTTTTTTAACACACCCATTTTCAGTCTCTCTCAGATACTCTCTGCATAATGGGAAGGCATCTAACTTTTTGAAAAGTATTCCAGAGCAATAGTTGTTCAGCTGAGATTGAGAATCTCTGATCCAGTAGACCTTTATGCATAGTTTATTAGGCCAGAGAAATTTGGTCCAAGAAACATGTTCCTAGAATCTTCTCCAGCTATGGGAAAAAATGCTTTGTTGGCAAATAAATTAACATATTAGAAGAGAGAACAGATTATGAAGATATATTTAGTTCATATTCCTTTTCCAAAACTAAGTAACTACATAAGTTTACTAAATCTCCATTTTTCTCATACAAAATATTAGAGTGATATCACTCATCTCATAAAACAATTAAAGAGAAATAAAAAGCCTAATTAATAGCAAGAACACAATGATAGTCATTTCTCTAACATTCTATTAATTATTGGAAGGCGATTATATGAATAACTGTGTTTGCTCATTTATAAGAACTTACACAGCATCTAAAATACACACATGCATATGTTCCCTTCTTTGCAACAGGTACATTTCTTTCTCAAAGTTATATTTATATTCATTGTTTTATTTTTTCATTTTCTATTTACTCTACCAACTAATTTCAATGTCCTTTCTGTCACTACATCGAAATAAATCAATAAGTTCACCACTGACCAAGATGTTGTTAAATCCAATATAAAATGGTCATCCTCTTTTTGATCCTGTCTTTAATTTTGTATTCCAGCTCTTTATCTTCAACTCAGCCTTCAAACATTTGATCTTTTCAAGAGTTGCTCTTATTCTCTACCAAATCTACATTTTCTCTTTGGTTGTTCTAATCCACACACATTTGTCCCCCACCTAGAACTGTTTCCTAAATACCAACCCTCTACAAGTCTTCCACCAACACTTAATTATAGCAAAGGAATCTTTAACTCCACATATGCAAAATTGCACTAATTAGTCTGACACTTCTTCAGGCCAAATACTAAGGAATCTTCCTTTGATATATCTATTTCCTTTGCTTTTCATTCAAATAATTTATGAATCACTTCATTTTTTCCTAAATATTCCTCCAACCCATCAACTTTCTCCATCTCAATCATCATCATTCTAACCCCATTCATTATGAGGTCTACCATGGACCCAGCCATCAGTCTACTACCTTTGCTCTCCAACACCACTCTTGCTCCCTTCTAACCCATTATCCAGAATAAAGTTATCTAAAATACAAACTGATCATGTTTTGTTCCAGATTAAAATGCTTTGCTTTTAAAGGATAAAGAAAAAACAGAACAAAAAAATTCACTGATATGACCAATAAGTATATAACAAATGACTGATTTTCTCCCTGTCAATTTCCTTGTCCTCACTCATCTCAGATCATTTTTTTCTTGCTCATTTTGCTCCAGTCAAGGACTCTTCTTTCAGTTCTTCTAATTAGCTGCACTCCTGCCTACCCCAGGTCTTAAATAATACATTGCTTATTCTCTAATAGTCTTTCATTGCTCACCTCTTTTGCCAACTTAAGTGGTAATAATCCTTCACAATCCAGTCCAATATTAGTTTTTTATCTATATTTAGGTTAGTTCCCAATTGCATGTTCTAAAGTCCTCCTATGGGTTTTCTTATTTAATTTCAACACATTTTGTCAATAGATACTTGTCTGATTGCTTTATTAATGACCTCTCCTATGTAACCTTCATGAGGAAGTTCTATATATCAAACTTATAATAATCCCAGCAATAAGAAACATTCATAATAGGTAGTAAATACATTTTGTCTAGTAATAAATAAGTGGGTAGATGGGCAATATTGTCTAGGAAACTACACAAACACATAAAACAATTAAATAATATTCAGTATGCTATAAAATCCCAAATGGGCTACATAAAAAAGTCAATAGTAAATTAAGTAACAAGATTTATATATGTGAATATATGCATAAATAAGTCTATATACATATACATGTATATACACATATATAAGAAGTAGCTTCCATCTTTTGGCTCTCATATCTATAAATATTTCCATGTGCTTAAGTAGGGGGTGATCAATGTATATCCAGTTTGGAATGTCCAAGTTTCTTTCAGATAATGTTTGTGTTCAATGAGATTTGGATTAGGTTTTCTAGTTTTTTTGCTTTTTTTGTTTTTTTTTAAGAGCTTAATCTGTAAGACTACAGGAATGTCAAGGTCTCGGCTTGGCACCAGAATCACGAGCCACCACACAGCTTTGTAGGTTCAAACAGCAATTCTTTATTTTCGCTTTCATATTGCTTCCACACAGGTCCAGGGACAATCGCGTTCTGCCGTCTGCCCGCACAATTCACCTACTCCACGAGGCTATCTCCAAATCCCATTTTAATCTCACGAGAACTCAACGGGAACAAGCAGCAGGAACATCCTAATCCCAGCAATAATCTTCAACCTCCAACTTCCCTAAAACCCATTGTCTTAAACTGGCAACGCCTTAAACTCAAGGAGCCCTTTACTTCCTCAAACCTGATCAGCTCTAAACCCGGATCCGCCTTGGTCCTTGAGCAAGGTCACCTTATTAAAGCATGCATGCAATGTCCCATCGAATGTCCTCTAAGCAGCATGGGGTACGCTTGGCAAGGAAATTTTGATGCGTCATTCCTACTTGGTAATGGCCCTCAGCACAGGAGCAGCTACCATGGCAAGTAATAAGAGCAAGAGCTTAGCTATTATGTAAATGCTTTTCCCAAAAGTTCCATGAAATAGACTTTTCTGAACCTGCATGTTTACCCACTTCAGAAGAGTTTTGGCGCAGTCGACATATATACAGCATGTCCTCCAGGACAACTGTGGAAGAGAAGCACTGCTGTGACAGAAGAAGCATCACTCTTTCATGGCAGCAGTGATTTTTCAAAATATTTTGGAAGATAAACATATTCTCACAGTCGTTGCCCATGGCCTACCTCTGTCTTCAGTCCTTGTTATTTTGAGTTTTCTTGTCTACTGTCTGATGCTGGTTTCCAGTTTGGGAACTCTTTTTCTATTAAAATAAGTCATTGACTATTTCAATGACAGAGAGAATCAAGATAGCTGCATGGGCTCAAACATTCATCATGCATTAAGAGTAGAAGATTACGGACAGAGCAAAGTCAATGAACTCTGCATTGATTAGCCCAGGTGATCTGGAAGGTAGATAAGCCCGTGACAGAAAGTTGACAGGGAGGAATATTGGGTTGAAGATATTTTGTTTTGTTTTGATGCTTGCAAGTTCTTACTAGAAAGTTGCCTCTGAAATCAATAGTATACAGTCTATATATAACCAGTATCTCTTAATGGAGGAAGCCCTCTAATCAATCATGTGGCTATACTAATAAAATGGCTGTGCTTAAGGGAAAAGCAATGTAATAACATTATGAGCACTGTACTTAAAAAGCTGGTGATATATTTACAAAGAAATGCCCTAGAGTATAAAGATTCAATAGAAGGTGGCAATCAAATTCTAGGAGAAGCAACATTTTATTTTTGCAATTTGGAGTTCTAGGTCTGTGTGTGTGTGTGTGTGTGTGTGTGTGTGTGTGTAAACGACTATATCATATATATAGATTAGCTGATCGATGTACAATGTGCAATGGTGTTAACTAAACACATTACATATTAAAACAAATGGCATATACATACAGCATTACATACTGTAAAAATGACATTATTTTAAAACTTTACACATTTCAAAGAAAATGTCACTTTTTGGAAGAACGACTGTTACAAAAATCATGCCAATCAGCTTCTGAAGTATTCAATGATATTTATTTTGGTCTTAAAGTTTGAAGTTATTTCAGGTCTGTTTAAAATTGCACAATTCTCAAGGATCAAGAAATTCAACTATAGAGAAATATCCAGAGACTTTGGACAGGTATTCAAAACATAGGTATTAATACAAATATTGACTTTATATTTTGTTGAACATCTAGATTTATTGTCTCTCAAGGCAAATATTGACCTTATCTTCCAGGTCGATAAATCCTCTATGTTCACTGCAACAAAAGTCAATACCTGCATCATATCCCTTTTCCCAGACAATGACATTTCTACTCATGTTAGTGATTAGTGTTTAAAAACTAATGTTTATTAAAGGGAAAGAAAACATGAATAAAATGTTAATTGGCAAATAAAGGCTTAAAATTTGTTGACAATACATATAAGGGATTCTAAAAGGAGTTAAGGATATCTAAGCTTTTATATCAATAAACATTTGCAAATTATTTTTGCCAAGGAAAACAAAACTGTTTTTGATCAGTAAATAGAATAGGGAAAGGAAAAATTAAGCACCTAGCGTTATGTTTTATTTTTTTCCCTTCCAAGATACAAATAGGTTTTTCCCAGATACGTATTTTAGAAACAAACTTTCATTGTATTAAGCTGCTCAGAATTTGGGTGTTGTTTCCTATTTTTGTACAACCTTGTCTTTAAATATAATAGAACAATGGTGCGCTTATTAATTTTAATAAGTTACTTAAATTAGAATAATCCTCTTTTCATCTTTATATATCCAAAATAGTGGACAATATTTGTGGTGACCTTCTATAATTTTACTTTGTGGTTTTGCTGATTCTAGATTTTTAAAACTAAGTAGTTTGTATTACACTTTGACAGAAGTCAGATTTCCTATCTATTCTAATTAGTGCTTCGTGGAAATAAATGGAGAATCTTAAGGTTGTGTTCTTTTTCAGGATAGACAATTTAAACAGTGTGAACAGCAGTTATTTCCTTTATAGGAGTTTGCTAACATACAGTAAGTGACTACTGTGAACACTAAAATTGTTCTGACACCCCGTTTTCATCTCTACCTCCAGATACACAGTGGAAGGATGTGTTTTCTCTTCTCGAATGAATTAGACATGAATGCCCTATTCCTCAGAAAATATAATCATGAGGTGTCGTGTGCTACTTTTTAATGACAGTACCCACCTGGCCTTGGGTAAGATGGTAGAACTGAAACTGGCATTACATGGGTCATTGAGTAAGGAGGACTGCTTGCTTGGAGAAACACACACAACAGACTTGTTCTAATTTTTTAAAAAGTTACATTAAGCCATTAATATGGGGTGGGGGGTTCTGGTATTATTAACGCAGTGTAACCTAAGCTATTTATACTTTGCTGCCTGGTGAAAAGATCAGAGGATCTAGATCCAGGCATAATTCCTGTATTGTTTTGCAGTATGGGGTCTATGCAATCATCAAGAGGACTTCCATGTCACTGACTCAAAATAAAGGAAGGAAAAATGATAAACATGAAGACAGCCTACCTCGTGTGGAAATAAAAGCATTTTCCTCCTTTCCGTTTATTTTTACTTTGTTACTAAATTCTTTGACACGAAAAATCACTCTTCAATTTTGTTTCTACCTGTTTGGCCACAGGCCAAAAACTTCCAATCACGGTTCATTAAAATTCCAAACATGACTACTTCTACTGTCACCTAATTAAGCAAGTTCCTTTTTTGTGTGTATTCAGCAATAATGCTGTCACTTTTCTATATACTCTACTGACTAAAATTAATTATTACTTTATCTAGAACTTAGTGGACTATAAGTCCTCTGGCCAATTTTGTAAGAATTATGGTTTTGACAGAAACCTAATCTTGAAGAGATTACCCTGTGCCATCATTATGAGCTCTCCATGGCTGTATATAATACTATCATTGAATGACAGTGCCCATGGATCCTGGCACGCAGCTACATAAGTTAGTGGCAACAAAATTGGAAATGGCAGCCCATTCACCTTTCAGGGTGACAGCACTAATATAGCTGCTTCTCTTCATTTGTGCTTTGGAGGCTGACTCAGGAGAAGGCATGAAGAAAACCTTGGAGAGGGAGTTTATTGCAGAGCAAGGAAAGGAATGACTCCTGATGGAATGAATTTCCTCTCCTTGCCAAACACCACATGTCTCTTATCTTCTTGGAATAAGGTTTCCTAGGCAATTTTAGGGTGGTTAAAATTTTTTTTAAAAAGTAGGACCTTATGATTTTTATTATCCACTTGTCCTTGCCATATTTTCTGGAAAATTATACTCTTGAAATATTTTGACATTTAATTTTTTTCTGGTAAATTTTTTTCACATTAGAGATAGTTGCATCTACTTTATGATATTTCTCATTTAAAGATAAATTAAATAACATCAAGCTAATAAATTCATTTATCACAACATAATTTCCCCTCAAGGAGAATAAATTGAAATGCAAACTTTTAATGTCATGTTTAATTGTGTGTGTACAAACTGTTTAATTGTGTGGATATGTGTGTGTGTATTACTGTGTGTACATGTTACGTAAAAACATAATTACTTAAATACCAAAACCAATACAGGAACTCATAGCCATTTTGCAGATAAATAGCATAAGAATTATTATGTAATATTATTTTACTCTATTGTTCTCTGAATATAAATCCCTTTGACTATTCTGCAAACAGGAATTCTGCCTAATACACCAAATATTATCCAGTCGATCATTTTTAAAGAAAGTGAAGAGTTTCTGTTAGGCAAAATGAAGAGAGACAAATGAAAATTTGTAACACTCTCAAGTCTCTTTCAAAGTATGTAAAGAAGGAAGTCAGGTTTATTCTGTTGTGTTGGCTTGGTTTTCTTTTCTGGTGTTCTCTTGTAAAGTATAAAGTATATCTAAAAAGTCTATGAGGAACTTTCAGGTATTTGATTCTGCATATTCCTCTCTTCACAGCTAGACACATTACAGACAACTGATTGTCACTCAGCTCTGCCCACATCTTTAAATTTACAAGGTCCTTAAAAGAGAAATTTTGGTTTGGTAATGATTCATCATTAAATCAATTGACTTTTTTAGTTCTATTTTGACTTCATATTACAGGAACATACCCTTGCGCCAATATTTGTTTCCAGTTTATTGTCCAGGAAGCCCTATTTAAAAACCCTGCCCCATGCTCTACTTTTCCCCATACTAAGACTCTGCCTTGCTAAGTTACAAACTTTAAAAATGAAGTACAATTCCTGGATTCAAGTTCAGTATCACAAAGAAAATCTGTTGGCAAGCTACAACAAAAATCTGTCAGTAAACTAATACCTGAACTGGGGCTGCAGTCCCTAAGAAATTTTCTTCTGCCAGTATTTTAGACTTCCTCCCTGAATACTTGTTTCTAAGATTGTCTACTACTTCCTACTCTAAAGTCCCAGACCCACACTAATCAGGATATATTTAATTACTTACAGATGTGAGCGAAACTCTCTATAAATGCTATGCATCTCTTTTTTACAAACTATTATGATTAGTTCTTTCCTCCTGTCTAAAGCTTTATTTCTTCCACAAAGACCAGGGGTTATTTGATCTATTGCATATAATAATGTGAGAGTTTAAGTGTAACATATACCTATTATTCAAATACTATATGAGTACCAATAAAAGCTCTTACCTTGATTTAGGTTATAGTGTAATTTTTAAAAATGTTTAATATATTTTTCTAACCTCAAAATATTTAAGATACTATCAAATCCCAACTAAATGTAATATTTGGTATGAAACTTAAGTATTTAGTATCAAAGCCTGATTAATGATGATAATAATATCAAATAATCAAATGCAAAATAAGATTACAGAAAAAAATTTATTAAGGTTTAATAATTTATTCATGTATTTAGGATTTATATTATTTTAAAAATATATTTTAGAGATCTTGAAAACATGCAAAAATTCTCTATAATGTCCCCTAAAACAAGAATAAAGATATCTTATCTCTGTTTTCTCATTATGAAACATTCTCAGTTTTTTTCAAATGCACAGAGAATTGTAATATACAAGTATCAAGTGATAATGTGGACTATGCTTTTCAAAAAATCATTACCATCATCTTAGATTTTCAACACTGACCTCTCACCTTGAAAGCTAAAGAGTAGATGACAGACATTTGTAACATCTATTTGTCAGCTTATGAATTTCTGAAGTCAAGACAGAACTCAGAGCATGAAAAATAGAAAATGCCTAAATAAAAAGCCATCTTATAAAACTATGAAAAGCAAAACAGGGTCAAATACTGTTAGACCTTAATATGCAAAATAAGTGTCATGTGACTTTACAAAAACATTCAGAGATTCCACTCATTTTACTAAAAGTTTGATAATGGCATACACTTATCAGTTATGATCACTTATATCAATACCATTTTGTCCTACTAAAACTGGATATTAAACAATGCAATGAAGTTTGCTGATGGCAAGATTTCCATAAAAAGTTAATGTTTTCTGAGCACTTACTGAATGTATCACAAAAGAAAGTCACAAGCTTCACATGATACTAAAAAATGATACATTAACAGAGCTTTTACCCAAGTGTACAAAGAGAAAAAAACAACAAAAAAAATACTTTCATTACAGTGAATTCAGTCAGGTGACAGCTTTGAATTTTGATCTGAGACATGGTGAAAAGAAAGATAAGAAAAATGTGAGGAGTCATCTAACTAGCAACGGCAGTTAAAAATTCAGGAAAGGATGGGTTCTCTATGTAACAGACACTGAGAAATGAAGATACTTTGGACTAATATAGACCCAGAGGAGGGGATCTGAGAAACACAAAATTTTATGGTCAGAAAGCTTATAGACAATATTTAGGTAAGCCACTGTATTTGATGGTTAGATTGCTGTAGGCATTAGAGACAGAAGTTTTAATAGAGAAAAGTGGTGTCATCCTATATATAATTCTAATGTGGCACTGATTCAATTTACATAAATATATCTATACATCTCTGATGCACTTATACATAGACACTATGGACTATTATTTCCTGTATATTCATATTTCTGAATTCAGATCATAGTATACACAAAACACAAGCATACCGCTCAATGAATTTTCACAAAGTGACCATACTCAAGTATCTTGTACCCAGGTCCAAAGTCCCAACACCCTCCCTCTTCTAGGAATTGCTTCCCAAATAAGGGCAATTAATTATGTATCATCTGAATCCAGAAGGGCTCACAGTCCTTGAAACTCAATACAAGTACTTTCTGTGCATAAATTTTTATTACAAATATTAATATGTGAAATAAAAGGAAGGAAATGAGTGTGCTACACTATCATAACCCAATTACTCAATATTTATAGTTTCTATGTTATGTTGAACATAAATTAGGATCCAAGAGAACATCCCAGAGTAAAAGAAGACATAGTCCCTTTCTTAATGACAGTTTTAAAACCCAAATCATCTAAAACTCTGAGATAAAAGTATTGCTTTCATCGGTACCTAGAAAAATATCAATTTATTAGACTTACTTGAAATATTTCTGTAAAATAGATAAAAATCAGATAGAAACAGACTTATGGAGGCTGATAAATAATACAAGATTATAAAATTAAATTCAAACTTCATGCTTACCACCATGTACCTTGCTAATGACATATGATCTTAAAACCCAGCACTACCTATATCCCTGTTTGCCTCCACATGTATCCTGTCCAGCTTCTGTCTCTCTCTGGGGAGAACTCCTACACGGACACACAACTAAATAGGGCAACTGAGCTATACTTTCTCAGAATCCCATCTTTCTAAATTAAGACCTTAATATCACCAAATTTCCTTTTTATTTATGTATATTCAATTCCTATCTCTCACTTGTACCATTATGAATATTTAGATGTTTAATTTTCTTTGCAACTTAAAAATTAAAAGAATTCTCTTGGTTACCACATTGGTCCTCTAGTTATTTTTTTTTCTCTGTTCCCTACATTACAGTTAGTTTAGGAAACCATTTTGTATATTTGTTATCTCAATTTTCTCACCTGTCATAATCCAATTCATTTCAATTTGGATTATACCCTTATCACTTAACAGGTTTTTATTTTTTTAATCAAATTCATTAGTGGTAGTTCTATTTTGCAAACCAAAGGGGAATTTTTTCCCCACCGCAGGGGACCTCTTTATCTTAGTTGTCTTTTTACTAGTGAATTTTTGATTCAAAATCCTAGGTCAGTGTTTACAAAACACAAAAGAAATTCAACTTCAATTTATTCATGCCTCTACAATATTATGTATCAGTAATAAAAGATTTGTTCTTAATTTTATTTTCCCTTAAGAGCAATAATATGTCAGAGGTAAAATCATCTAAAAATCGTGGCTTTAAAGAAAATAAAACAGTGGGGAGAACAGAGAAGAGCAGTCAATGTCATTGGACGTACATGGGCTTTGACTCTGAGTAAGATGGAAAGATAGGCCAGTCATGTAGCTCAGTGGTAGAGCACAGTAAGAGGCCTAAAAGGAAGACCTTTTAGGGAGGGAGACAGAGGGCATATAAGGGTCAAACAAACTTTGAATGTAAGGTGACATAACTTGACTCTTAAAAGGATTACTCTGACCCCTGGGTAGAAAAGACCAAGCCTACATGCCACAACTCAGGAGAAAGATGACCATCAGGAAGGAAGCACTGAGCAGAGTGAGAGAAGATTTAGGGTCCATATTTATTCTGAACATTAAAACTAGAGAATTTTCTGGGTAATTAGATAGGATGTGGGATGTGAGAAAGGAGAATCAAGATGACTGAAGTTTTTCTTTTGGACACCTGGAGTTCAGAACAGGCACGATTTTAAGTGTGGACCAAGGACATGGGAGTTCATTGTAGAAGATACTGATGAGGCTACTGAAGTAGTGAGTCTCAGATCAGAGAAGTCTTGATAAGATTTGAATGGAGTCATCAACATTGAGGTGGTATTTAAATTATGAAACTGGATGAAATCACTAAGGGAATGGATTAAAACCAAGAGGACCAAAGACTAAATTGTACACTGCTCCAACATTAAAAGATCCAGAAAAAGAGAAGAAAGAAGAAAAATGAAGAAAGAGAACAAGGACAGAATCCTGTCTGGCTCCGAGGGATGAAAGTGCTTTAAGAGCTTAATAAATGTCAGTTCCTTCTGTTATTATTATAAAAATAAGGACAAAAAATAAAAACAGAGATGAACATTCTCCTCTTCCAAGAATCTATATATCAGTTCCTGTATTTCTTTTCTATTTTGCTATTTTCTTTTAAGCTGAAGGCATGATCCTTTCTCAAATATTCTGCTAATATCATCAGCTGGCTATATTTGCAACTCTCTAGGTCTTGGCAAACAGTAGTAAGATCATTAGGGCCTGGAGAATATTTCTGCAAAACTAGATTATTAGAAACATGGTAAGAAATTTTTGAAAATAATTGCTCTGGGTGGGTGGATCACTTTAATCAGAGAAGCAGAACAAGTCGTTTAGCAGGCACTGTTGAGTGAGAGAAAAAAAAAAAACATTTCAAGGTATGAGTTTATACCTTGTAGGGCTGCCTAAGTCAGTCATAGGGAAGCATAATGGAAATTTGTCAGACCTGACTTTGCACAAGGTGAGTGAGAATCCATGGGAAAGGCAGTAAGGAGGAAGAGATCACTATAGGTTTGAATCCACTGTTATCCACGGGCAGAATTTTCTTTGTTCATTCTCCCGCTCACTCTTTCTCCTATGTTCAAGCAATGCTTTGAAGATCTTTCAACCACTTCAGTTAGGATGACTCATTTTCTTCACCTGATTAGGGCTTTAATTACACCTACAGAATCCATCCACAGCAACAACTAGATTAGTGTTTGAGTCACTGGGATTGCTACCTAGTTCGTGTTCTCTCTCTCTCTCTCTCTCTCTCTCACACACACACACACACACATACACACACTTTATTCTAGCTAGTGCTATGTCCGCCTCTTAATTTCTAAAAAGTTTTTTTTGCTCTGCTTAGTCACCATTTTACTACTATAAGAGCTTTACTCTATCATGAAGACTTTTTCTAATTGCCCTCTTTTTAAAATCAAAACACAGAATTAGGATTCCTTATACAAATGCATGATTAATAACCCTCAAACATTAATTAACCTCTCTTTCCTCAAAGTTCATGTCTTTTTACTTCTCTTTCTTTTAAGAGAGCCTACATTTTTAGAAAATGACCTTTGTTCCAAAAAGTATGACATTGCATTTTAAAATTCACTTCTGTTCCAGCAGTATGGAAGACTGCATAGCATGAAAGACTCTCCCAGTGAGAACAATGAAAATGCTGAACAAAATATAAAATACCTCTTTTTAAATGCATTTTTTATTTGGCATGAAAATAGAGCAACTTCACAATCAAAAAACAAAATTCCTAAGGGTACAAAATTCTAAGGTACCCTGGAAGATAATCAAATGCCAAGCTAATATTCTCTCTAATGTTTCTGACAAGATCCAAAGACTCAGGGCACATATGTTCAGCCTAAGGCTTTCCCCAAAGAGGACATTCTGAGATTCCCTAATATAAAGCTTGAAATCTAAATGTTACATATATAGCAAGAGTGAATGAGAGCTAAAATATAAAACCACTCACAAAAATTAGACAGTATAGACAGATGCCAGACTTGATTTTGTACTAGATAAGAATTCTTTGAAGAAAAATTTTACTTAACTACAAACACTTCCACACATAATTTTTAAGTTTTTTTTAAATAAATTACAGTGGAATGCATTACAATCCTTATTACACATATACAATTTTTCATATCTCTGGTTGTATATAAAGTATGTTCACACCAATTAGTGTCTTCATATATGTACTTTGGATAATGATGTCCAACACATTCCCCCATCCTTGCTAACCCCTTGCCCCTCCCCTTCTCTCCCACCCCTCTGCCCTATCTAGTGTTCCTCTATTCCTTCCATGCTCCCTCTCCCTACCTCACTATGAATCAGCCTCCTTATATCAGAGAAAACATTCAGAATTTGTTTTTTGGGGATTGGCTAACTTCACTTAGCATTATCTTCTCCAACACCATTCATTTATCTACAAATATCATGATTTTATTCTCTTTTATTGCTGAGTAATATTCCATTGGGTATATATGCCACATTTTTAATCCATTCATCTACTGAAGGGCATTTAGTTTGGTTCCACAGTTTAGCTATTGTGAATTGTGCTGCTATAAACATTGATGTGGCTGTGTCCCTGTAATATGCTATTTAGAAGTCCTTAGAGTATAGACCAAGGAGAGGGATAGCTAAGTCAAATAGTGGTTCCATTCCAAGTTTTCCAAGGAATTTTTATACTTCTTTCCATATTGGCTGCACCAATTTGCAGTCCTACCAGCAAAGTATGAGTGTATCTTTTTCCCCACATTCTCGCCAACACTTATTATGGTTTGTCTTCATAATAGCTCTGCGTATAATAGAAGAAAAAGTAGGCCCTAATCTTCTTCATGTGAGATTAGCCCCAACTTCCTTAATGACACTCCTATAGTGCAAGAATTAAAACCAAGAATCAATAAATGGAATGGATTCAAACTAAAAAAGTTTCTTCTCAGCAAAAGAAACAATCTGTGAGGTGAATAGAAAGCCTACATCTTGGGAGCAAATTTTTACCCCTCACACATCAGAAAGAGTACTAATCTCTTGGGTATATAAAGAACTCAAAAAGCTAAGTATCAAAAAAACAAATAACCCAATCAATAAATGAGCCAAGGACCTGAAGAGACACTTCTCAGAAGAGGATATACAATCGATGAACAAATGTATGAAAAAATGTTCATCATCTTTAGCAATTGAGAAATGCAAATCAAAACTACTCTAAAATATCACATGTAAGTTTTTAATGTAAATACAAAGTAACTATATGGCTTAGAGAAAGCAACCAACCTTCTAGAGAGGAATAAAGACTGGTTCTGGGTTGGTAGTGTCTCCAGGTGACTGTCAACACAAACAAAAATCTTCTATAGATGAGTAAATCTTAATTTAAAATATGCAAATAAGCAAAAAGTTTATAGTCAAAATAAAATACATGAAAACAAAATACCGCAGAAACAAAAGAAAACAGAATCAGAATTGTAAGTATTTTATATATTAGAATTATGGGAGAACAAGAAACCCTCCTGATTAATTCAAAGTAGAATCTTAAGTTATAAGAATGTTAAAAGTGACCAACCATAATTGTGAAAGAACTAAATACAAGTTCTAGATATATAGTCAATGGGCAGATAAAAAGAAGATGGTGATTTAGAGGAAAACTTCATATAAATTATTAAAAATGCAGCTCATGAAGACAGGATGATCTCAAAGAGAGATAAAAATGAAAGAAAGGGCTACAATAGAGAAAAGATTAAAAGAATCAGACATAACTTTTCTAAGTTTATATATGAATATTCACCAGTGAAACTCCATATCATGTACAACCAAAGAATGGCATTCTAATTAGAAATGTTATATTCCATGTATGTATAATATGTCAAAATATACTCTAATGCCATATGTCTAAAAAGAACAAATTTTTAAAAGTTAATAATAAAATAATAATAAAAAGATATATAATGGAAAAATAATATCTTAGAATTATTCAAAATTATTCAGTGATAACCTGTAGATCCATGAAGGCAAATGAATTCATAAATTAAGTGAGTAAAAAGAGATCTATACCCATTTAGAGATACCAAAACTAGAGAAACCAAAACCAAGAAACAACCTCAAAACAAATCAAATGATTGATAATTAGATAGATCTTGGACTTCTCCATACAAAAGGAAAACCAAAAGACAATAGAGAATACATTAAATGTGCTGAATGTATCCTACCAAATTTTAATGCCATTTACTGTTAGAAAGAAAATTCTAAAGTAAAATTTCAGGCAAAGGCTAATTATGCTAAATGAAAGGTTTGAGGTAGAAAGCAAGGCAAGCAAAGAAAGAGGCGATTGACAGATAAATCTGAATAAATATCAACTATGAAAACCAATAGTAATATATACAATCTGTGAGATTAAAACAGACTGGTGCTAATTGTTGCAATTCTTATCTGAAAAGAAACTTAAGCTATTAACTTTAGACTCTTAAGTTTATAAACTGAAATAGCAAAACAATCACCTCTGTAGTACAAAGACACAAAAATCTGAAAAATAAAAGAGAATGAACTAGCATAAAATACCAAGTTTGACAAAATGAAAAATATTATATGTAAAATTTGAGAATAAACATTCTTTTTAATCACCACTGAACACTTTAAAAAATTCATCATATATGCTAAACCACAAAGGAAACCCTAATAATTTCAAATTTTGATGAGATAACCTTTTCTAAAACTAATTATATTTAGTTAGAGTCGAGTACTATATCAACATGTTTTATGGTATGACATAATTTAGAATAGTGTAATATCAGCATAACTGAAGATTAATAGATGGAAAAGAACCATTAGTTTAGACACAGATTTAAGAATATATATTCTTGTTCTTGTCGCATATCATGTTATATACAAGTGTTTCATGTTTGCACAAAAGAAAATCACTCATTAGTAATATGAATGAATCATAGTTACATGCATTATGTTGGTTGTATCTCAAATTTTTAATTTATATCATGTTATATGATATACGACAAGAAAGTGAGGAAGATGGACACTCAAATTGATCCCCTTTCACTTGTCATGTTAAAAAACCTCAATTCCAGGTGTATTAAAAATTTAAATGTAAAAAACAAAACTAAAAATCTTTAGAAAAAATATTGGAAAACATCTTGAGACTTTGAGTTAGAGAAAGCATTCTTAAACAAGAAAAGGTAAAAAAAAAAAAAGAAAACTGTTAATAACTTGCTACAATAAAATTAGAAATATCATTTTATCCACAGACACCAGAGATACAAGTTAGAAACTAAGAGAGCATATATACTACATATGTTCCTTTAAAACTGTATTATCCAAAACCCTTTACTTGATTTAACAAGCATCTCAAGAGAGAGGATAAACAATGGTCCATAGAAACATAAATAAACTTAAATATAACCAGAGGACTACAAATTAGTATTACAATGAGATCACATTTTTGTATCTATCATATTGGCAAAAAACACATTCTGCAATCAGTAGTTTTACATTTGGTATATTTTCATGTTTATAAAAGTATCATGGTTACACAAGGTGCAACTACCCTGGACAGTTATGAGCAGAGTGGGTACACAAGTGTTACATGTTTGTACAAAAGAAAGTCACTCATTAGTAATATGAATAAATCATAGCTACATGCACTATGTTGGTTGTATCTCAAATTTTTAATGTTACATGAAAGTAGCAATTTGGAAAATATTTAGATGAGACAGGAAGATAGCAGAATAGAGGAGGTCACTTTCCTGACTTCTCTGTGGGATGAAACCAAGAAAGCAGAGAGGCAGCTTCTCAGTAAGGTGGATGGAGAGAGAGAGTAAAAGAGCGAGAGAGCGAGAGAGAGAAAAGAGACTTTCCCAGGAATTAAAACTGAGCATTCAAAGTAGACTGGGAACTCAGGAAGTTGAATATAATAAAGTAAGGAATAAATGCCCACCACCACCACCATTAGCACTGCTGGCAATAGCAAAGCAGTCTCACTGAGAGCAAAATAGAGGGGCAAGAGAATTAAAGGAACCTGCATTTTTAGCAGGCTTGAGGTATGTCTGGGTACAGAGAAATCAGAGATTGAAGACACAGGTGGACTAATCTGAAAGGTGTGCTGCACAACACTTTATGCAAGAAAGAAGTCTCTCCCAACTGACCTTGGGGGGTGAAGTGGGGGGACTACACAATTACAAGAGGAAAGAACCATTTTGCCATTCCTTGCAAATCCAAACTGGGTCCAAAATACAGATCTGGCAAAACCACAGGGCACCACATAGAGAGTGCCTAAGCAACCAGGAGAAAATTAGATGTAGAAAGGGGTTTACTCAGGGGAATACTGGTCATGGAAACCCATCAGCTTCCCTTCCTGGACCAGCTGGGAAGGATGTGCCCTGCTGAGTATTGGAAAGGGCTGGGTCATCAGTGACTAAATTTGGGGACTGATCAGATGAGATTAGGAAACACGTGGTCTACTGGTGACAGAGGGGACAAAGGATTGTCTTCTTTGCTTTGCAAGTGGATACCAGAGGAGCCTACTGTGGTGCAGTCTCTCAGCATGGATTGGCCAATGCAAAGCCCTAGAGGTGCGCTGATTTAAAATCTTCAGACCAATCACCATTCAACAAAGAACCTGGAGGCTACCTAGGCCTAAAGCCCGCCTCCAAGAGTTCCACCTATAGGATCTCCTCTCATAGAGCACTCCAGTGACCCTACTGAGAATGGAAGCTGAGAGTTTTTTTGAACTCCAACAGAAACAATTCTTTAACTTTTCTCTGTTTAAAGGTGAGTGAATGGTTCATATTTCATGTACACTTACACATTTACATATTTGTCTTTTTTTAACATTCTAGCATTTTTGAAGGCACTTTTTTTAATGGTTTGGTCCTTTGAGACCTAGGATGTTTGATTATACATTTCAGTTATCTGTTTCAATTATCCATTTCCCTTGATTCATGTTCTCTTTCTTTTGGGCTAAGAGCCAAACTCTATTGATTCTCTCTTTCACCCATCCTTTAATTTTTTCCTTCTATTTTCTCTCCTCCTCCCTCATAATCATCACTTCCTACATCACTTCTCTTCTCTCCCTGTTCACCATTTCAAATTGTTAACCCTTTTGCAAACTTACTGTTTTTACCATGTGCAATAACTTATCACATGTTTTCTGTTTATTGTGATAATTAACATTCTTGCTGTCATAGCGGGAACTATATGGTTTAGTTTTATAGACTGTATTGGTGATTGTTATTATTTGTCTTCCCCTAAATTGTGAGGTACTAGAAACCTTCAGGAACACTATAAGTTCAGACAGTAGAAACTCTGCTGTCTCAGATCCATACAGTTAGAATGATAGGCACACAAACAACATGAAAAAGCAAGTGAACAAATCACCCCGAACAAACTAAAATAATTCAATAACAGAATCCATTAATACCAGAGTGGAAGAAATCTCAAAGCAGTTTAGAAAGTTCATAAATGAACTGATCTGCAAGGTAAAGGACAATATAAGGAGTGAAATCAGAGAAAATATGCATTTTTGAATACTAAAGAAAATCTCTAAAGAATAAATATCATTTTAACCTTTTATATTTGCATATAGCAACTATGTGAGTAATGTAAAAAGTATTGATTGCTTAAGTCAATGAACATCAGGAAGCATGCACCTAAAATGATCACTTTGAGGAATCTTCTCAATTCTGAAATAATATGTGTAAACAAACTCTAATGTGTAGAGGTTCTCCAATCAAAAGGAGGTTCCACCTACCTTTCAAATTATGAAGACTCTGAGAAATATGTGAAAGAAATTATTTGAAAAAAATATTATTAGTATCAGGCTGGAGATATGGCTTAATGGTAGAGAACTCGCCTCACATATGTAGAACCCTGTGTTCAATCCCCCACATCATATGCAAAAGAAAAAAATTATGAGTTAACAGAATATTTATTCAAAACATACTTATCATTCATGATTAATGGCATATTAATGAATAAAAGACTCTTGTTGGAACCAGAGAAACAGATATGAAACATTTAAATAACTATAATCCTAGTTATAATCTTTAGTAGGTGCTATGAATACCACTGCTGAATACCACAATGGAAGATAGTTGAAAGGATAAAGGAATCTGCTTTTGATTGAGTGATCAGGCACTCAAACCCAAATCACCTCTGAGAAGGTGAACAATTAAACTGAATGCTGAGAAATATCACACTAATGGAGAATGGATGTACAGAGTCCAGAACAGAAAAGAGCTGATAGACTAGAAGAACTGAAAGAAGTTAAGGACAGCCTCATAAGTGTGAGAGTTAGTGGTCTACCAGACTGCAGAACAGAGATAAGGAGTTTAAATTTTATTCTAAAAGTAATAGGAAGCCCTTGAAAGATTCCACAGTTGTGATGTACTGTGATCTATTTTCTCTTTTTCAAAGAATACTGTCTTTCCTTTGTGAATGGAATGGACAGAAACAAATGTGGATGGTGGGAGGCCAGGTGAGGAATAAATAGCAGTAAATAACATGAGTTTTAATAATGCCTCTAAGTAGTATGTGTGAAATAGATGTTTGGAAAGATTTTGTCAGCACTTTTCAACCTGATTTTGTACAGAGACATTCAAGTTAATGACCTCTATTAAAACTAATGCCCTATAAAGCAAATCTCTTCTAGTACTCTACCTAGCTAAGGAATCCATGAAATGAAGTGACAAATCAACTAGCCAACTGGCTAAGTACCAAAGACAGCAGTTTTGGAGCTATTCAAAAAGTGCCACATTAAGGTTAATTTAACAATTCAAATCATTTCATTAGCTAAACATCAGACTCCAGAGAAACCCTTTTAAGGACGCTCTACTAGAAAAAACAAATTCTCTTAAATAACTAGTTTTGCAATTTGGTGGGGGCACTTGCCAAAATTTTATACAAGGGAATTAATGAAAATCGTCTGTTAGATATAACTTTCTTACCTTAAAATGATCAACTCCTTGGAAGATATTATAAATTAAAGGTCATAAAATGAGCCACATTAATAAATACTGTTTTGGTGGTGGGGGCAAAAGCAAAAATGCAACAACAAAGAAAAAAGATTACCAGAATAAAAAATCACACCTGTCCAGTTTACTAATCTAGTATTTAGTATCACATGGAGCACATATAGTAAAAACTAGAGTTATAGTAGGTCTAGTGGAAATGATTAACTACTCCTAAGGCAAATATCATAAAATGTGGTTTAACAGCTGTTAGATTCAAGAACTTTAAACTTTGAAGACAGGTAATGAGGTTAGATTTCACATCAAACAAATTATCTAATTATAAAGTCACAAGTTTCAAGTTTTTGTTTTATTTTATTAATATTTCTTGGTTTTGTGTTAGCATGATGTATGATGCTGACATTGATGAATGGAGGGATCCTATGTACTCTTTTCTAAATCCCTTTGCTTATGCAACAACCCCCCAAATCCCTTCATCTTTTGCCTATTTTAATAAAAATGAGAAGCTAACGATTCTCTCCCATCCAGAGAATCATACAGTTTATTTCCTTTCTTGGAAGGTGTCTTCCAGCCAACTCAGAGGGACATCAATCCTTCATAGGTCAGAGTATTTTATTAATGCACAGTGTTTGTTCTGTTAGATGCCCACCAGGAAAAAATCTAATCCTGGTTCTAAATAATGACATCTTCCTGCCAAGTGCTATATAAAGGGACTTTAGAGATCATGTTGCAACTGAGGCCTAAAAAGGAACTGCTTTTCTTAATGGGAGCTGGTTTTTAAAACAAAATGCCTTTAGTCTTTTATCTTTTTCACCTTTTTACTTTAAGATGAAAAGCCTGCCATGCTTTGCTTTATCTGCAGAATGATTATATTCTGATAAAACAGAAAAATCTTCATAACAAGTAGGTCTAAATAGAGTTATGAAAATCTGTGCAGTTCAACTTCTAGAATCCAATTATTTTGAATAAAAGAGTAGATAATGCTAAACTATTTGGAAATGCCTCTGTTAAAAATTATTTGATTTTTTTAATGGGTTGTGTGTTTCTGGGAGTAGAAATCTCTAATATATCAATTACATTTTTCATAGCCTTTAACAACAAAAATGAAAAAATTTGGTTATGATTTTTACAATATATATTATATGTACTAGGTGCATTAACAAAAAGAAAAGACAAAACATTCCTTTAAGAAGATACTATAACTACATAATAGAATTAGATTTGTTTGATTGCTTTGAGTTATACCTAAAAATTCATTGACATACTTTTCCCACTTTAAATGTAAAAATCTAACAAGGAACACCATAAACTAAAAGAGAAAAATAAACTAAGTGTGCAAACAAAATAAAAATGGAATTAATCATTCATTGGTTGTGAATTTACATGTAGAAGTCAGATTTGAAATTCCTCTTGATGAATACTTTCTGACTAGGATTTGTAGATTACAGAAACTATAAAAACTGACATTACCAAATGTAAAATACTAACTTTCCAAATGCATGCAGGATATGTATTCCACTAAGAAAATATAGATAACCTTGACTCTAGTTAAACTGAGAAAGCAATTTATATAAATAGCATACTCCTGTTTGTAGCATTTAAAAAATGAAGAGAAGGTTAAAAATAGGCAAATTATGAAAATATTATGGAATTTTTAAAAATTCTCGATTACCATTTAAAGTGCAGAAATTTCATTAGCAAGATTAATGATGATTTACTGAAACCATTAAACATTTACAATTTTTGAGTAAAAGCCTCTCCCTGCATATAGTCACTTTCCTCAGAATATTTTAAGTCACTGCCTAAAATGAGAAACATGAAATATGTAGGAAGGCAATGCCATTTTTACTTCTTCTTATTCATGAACATTAATTTATTTTCTTTTACTGTATATTAATTCAGTGGTTACAGTCTAATTAATATTAGCAGACAGCAGTGGACAGGTAAAGAAAAAACTTGAAGCAAAGGTCTCTATAATTCAGGGACAGTTTTAAAAGCATTAGGTAATTAGTCAAACTTACTCACAGGATTATGAAGAGTAGCTAAATTCCTGCCAGACTAAGGGAACAAATTTATTTTGCTACACACAATTAGTGTGGTATTTTTTTTTAAAAAAAGGAAAAATTAAAAAAAAAACTTTTCCTAATAGAACAGGCAAGTATTATTGGATTTTTATGATGGGAAAAATATGTAAGATGAAGACAGAAATATTTTTATGTTTGCATTAAATATTTTTTGCTCCGAACACCATCATGAAAGCATTTATAATAGTTAAAAATAAAATATATTAACAACAAAACCATAAAACAGCATTAACAAAAGCAAATAAAATGGCATTGATGCCTTTTGTGGGCAATTGCCATTTTACAGACACAACCTGTACTCCTTTGGTTCATCCCCAGTTCAACACACACACACACACACACACACACACACACACACACTTTTTCCAGTGTTTAAATTTCTTTTACTATAAGGATTCCCTTCTATGTGAAGAAATTTATGTGGGACCCCCACCCAGACCACTAAATCCTCTTTATCCCCTCAAACCCAGCCAACCCTCTCCAGGACTTTTCTACCAAAACTATATGAAAAAGTATTTTCTTTCTACAAGAATTTCTAATCTGGTAGGATGTAAACATGAACTTTTGGTTATCTTATGTGCAACTAAGAAGTAAAGAACATGTTTGATTCCCTAGTAGAAAAGTAAGAAATTATAACAGGAACACCATTGTTAGAAATAGATAATATGGCTTATGGAAGACAGTTTTGTCAATATATAGGATACCTACAGTGGTATTTCAGGATGATGTAGTAAGGGACTTCGAAGTTTTGCTAAGCCTCCATTTGGGGCTTCCCACAGTCTAGCAATACTTCAGCCTGTCCAGTTGTAATATAACTATGATCATTCTCAGTATCTCTCTTATGAAAAAAAAACAGATTTCAGAAGCCACTCCCACTTCTTATCCCCATCTAGATTTGTCCTGATAACATATTTGGAAAAAAAAAAGTATTCATTTATTGCAGCAAAATATCATTTCTCAAAATTTGTCTAATAGAATGCTTATCTCAGTCAAGCCTAAAAACAGGCCTATGGAGACAGAGAAAGGAAATTTTATTTGCAAAGGAAAAGGAATTCCAACTAAAAAGACTATTGGTAGTAAGTCTAGCAATAGCAGGTTTCATGGGTATTTTTGCTACTTTGGGGAATGGAATCAACTATTCATCCTTGCTGCTGGCTGTAAGCTCATGACCTGAAACCAGGGTAGATGACTGTCCAGGTAGAGAAAATCATCCCCCTTTATTTTTCCACATACCACTCTCTTTCAAGAGTCATCTTCATTTCACAGTACCTCTTTTTATGTAACAATTTCTTATACAATCACCTGTCCATCCTCATCTTTCCCCTGTTCCAAAGCAGAACCTTTTGCTTTACTCTGTGTTCCTGCAACACTTAGTTTTTAACCTGCTGCTCACCTTTGTGTATTGCCACCTAAATAGCTTCAAGTCTGTCTCCCGACAGCACCATAAGCTTCTTCAAAGTATTACCCCATCTTGATTTGTGTTTCCCTCTCTTTTGCACAGAAATGTTATAAGCACTCAATTTATATTCATTGAATTATTCTTTTTAAATATATGTTTAAGTGTGCAATATTAATAGAATATAAAAACCAATAATAGGCCATGTAAAAAAATTGAAATCTATATTTGTCATAGATAAATAATCTAAAACAACCCTTAATTATTAAATATAGTATTGAGTTTTATAAGTTTAGTCTTAAACATAATGGTGGAACTTTTTTCCTCCTTGAAATGTTCAAGATTCCTTGGAAGGAATTCTACAAATGATAATTACTAAATATTATACCATTATTATCCATAAGTAATAGAAACTTTAGAAACAGTTAAAATTAAGGATTATAGAAATTATGCAGTGAAGGAATAGTTACAACGTAGATAAGAATGGTAGTTAATATCAAACTCTGACTTGAATTTATATCCACATTTTCATTATATAATCTTTCTGAATTTCTGCTACCTTATTTCATTAAGCTTCTGTGCACTGGCTGAATTTGATTACTCTTGTCCCACGTCATGCCATAATCTGTCAATCCGTCAAATGTCTAATACCAAACAGTGCCTAGACAAGTTAATGATTTGGGGGATGTGGGTGGGTAGGTAGTGCTGGGGATTAAACACAGTGCCTTGTGCATGCTAGGAAAAGGCTCCTTCACTGATCCCAAATTATTTATTTAATCAGTAACTTTGTCCTTTTAAGAAACCAATGATACATAAATGGTGTAATTTCTAATTCTCTAAATTCAACTGTAATTAGAAAGTTGAAACAAAGATACCAACTGAGAATATCAAATGGGAATAGAAATATTGTCCTCTAAAAATAAAACTGTAAATTCCAAATATTGAGTATGAACCAGTAAAAATCTCCCTGGCTAGATAAAATACCACAGAACCCAATAATTTAACAATTGATTACAATGATTTGTGGAAGCCCTCAGTTTATTATACATACTGTACAAACAAGGTAAACATTGTCTAAGATGAATCATCTTTAAAAATCTTAGGCACCAAAATATTCAGTGCTCTGGAGTTCTATAATGATTGTCTGTACTGAAGTCAGTAATGAAGATCTATAACCTTTTGTTGTAATTCCACAGTGCTGAGAATCCTTGCATCAGGTATCCTTGGTGATAGTGTGAAAATGAGACAAACATTAACTGTGTCTTAGATTTTGAAAGCAGGAAACAGAATAGATGAAGTGATTAGAGCGTTTGAATGCATTGGCCAGCATAACCTGACATTCATTTGAAAGGTAGTAGACTGCAGTTCTGAGGATCCTATTGCTATGTTAATCTCTCCCTGGAAAGTGTTGCTCTGTGTGTAATATTTTTGGAGCTTTGAATTTATCATTTCAAACAAAGAATGGCAAAAAGAAATGTATTGATCTCAGAACAGGCCATTGTTTGAATGAATTTGAACAAAAAAATAATTCTCCAAATTACCAAAGTAAGAAACCAGACTCTCTAGCGTGGGAAAAACAGTACTTTGAACTGACATCCTAGTGGCCCTAAGAGAATAAAATGAAAAGCAGAGAATTGCTCCAAAGAGTCACTGAGTTTTCAGTATGTCTCTATTACAAAGGGAAAAAAAAGAATAGTTAGAAAATAATCACTACTGATTTCATGAAAAGAATGTCAACCAGAATTTATTGATCATGTACAGAGAACTAAACTGTGCAATCTAAGGACTAAAGAGAATGAAGAAACAGTCTCTTGTCATTTTATGACTTCTTCTTGGAGTTTATTTTCAGAGAAAAACTGATCCCATTTGATAATGTAAAAATTATAAATATCTTGATTAGCTGTTGTGGAAACTATAAATGTGAAGGTATAAATGATCTGATTAAGATCTACACAATTAAGAAGAAAAGAAAAAAGTGTGTATTCTATGAGGCAAAGTACATCTAGACAAAACCCCATAGAGAAGGGTCTGCCTGAATCCTCCCCTTCTTTGTTAAACACAATCCATTCATGTGTGTGAGTTGGGGAGATGTTACTAATTGATGAAGAAACATTATTTCTGCCACCCCTTAAAATGTTTAGTTTTCTTTCCACTTCTTTACATTTCACGTGTGATATGTTCCTTACAAACTTAGACTTCCTTTTGAATTCAAAATCTGAATTCAGATCAGCACTAATTCATTCTTATTTCCCTATGACTCCACAAAAATCTCACTGACTCTCAATGGCCTAGACTCTTTCTCCAAATTAAATTAGAAACTCTTGGAACATTGAGGTCCCAAATAGGCACAGCCACATTCTCCTCAATTTGTTACATTAAAATATTATTCTCCTTAGGGTACCTCTTTAAGGTAAATCCTTCTCACTACTCAGGATCTCATCTCCTCAAATCTTCCCGGTTACCCTAGCTAAGGATAATTTCTATTTTAGCCTCCTCTCTCTTAGAATCTTCTCCTAAACATTTAAATAGGGTAGGTACAATATCTCCTACCTTAAAATAATTTCCCTTATCCCCACATTTTACTCTGGATACCACTTTAACTTTCTTTTTTGCACAAGGATACTTTTTCAAAAGATTATTCTATATTAGCAGTCTTACCCTCCTCTAGAGAATATTATTAATTGTGTCTGTGTGTGAAGATTGGAAGTCTTCATGGACAAAGTCTTACAGAGTGAGTGAAAAGGTTCCACAGGGCCTAGGTAAAGAGGATAAGTAAAAATGTAACTGCACAAACCAAAGCATAGAGTCATAGCCTAGCCAGAAAAGTGGTTCTGTGCCTTCCCGGTTGGTAGGTAGATAGGTAGGTAGGTAGATGGAAAGAACAAAAGAAGTAGGTTTGGAAAGGATTGGGGATACAGATTATGATATAGTTTTGAACAGCTTTAAAGTTAGGTTTAGATTGGCTTCATTGACCTGTAAAATATCTGTGTAAATAAAATAATAACTCCTCTTAGCAGTCTGTCTCTCAAGGGCACTGAAATAAGATAGTCTAAGTTTACATCCTGGTTATCACTTTCCGCATAACTTTAGACATTTTATTCAGTATCTCTGTTCCTGTTTTTTTTTTTAAATATGTTTAGTAGAACCATTAAGTGCAGTACCTCAATTATGAAAATTCAAACATTTCAATAACTTACCATACAGCACTATATATGATAAGAATCAATAAATATTAATAGCTATCTGCTGTTACGATATTTCTCAATATATACTCTCAGTGAACACTATGGAAAGAGAATTGTTACATATATTCTTTCATGCATAAAGAAAGCTCATGGCAGCACCATTTGCAATTGCAAACTAAATGGAACAAGGGAAGAAAACATTAGAGAAGTTAATTTGCAAAGAAAAATTTATCTTTTGGTCCATTTATTACAAAGCAAAATAAAATGTGTGCCAAATTTAGAAAGTATATTTGGAATGGTTGCACAACATCTAGTTTATATGAAATGCATAAAATTCCCTTTGAGAAATGAGGCAGAATGGTATAACCACTGATGGAAGGAGAATAGTCTCTCAAGAGCAGCCAAGGTGAACATCTGAGTACCTTGATAGAAGAGCGGTCTCTGTCCTGGAGAGTAGCTAAAGCTGAATTTAAAGAGAAGCTGCTATGACTTCTTATAAAAGTGTGCTCTTTCAAGGCTAGTTGAATACCATAGGGTCTCTCAAGGGATCCTATCTTACAATTATCCAGGAATCAAACAGAAATAAAGTATTTGAGGGGGCAGGGTGACAGTTCCTTCCAAAATGTGATTGAGTAAGATTATGTTACATAAGTACAAAGGAAAAACCCAACAGAGCAAATATATCCATATAATTTAAGATCATATTAGAATCAATTACTATTAAATACCCTAAATGGTGGAAGGACAGTATGGTATAAGGGTTCTTTGTGATAAAGTTGAAAATAATCATAGCTCTACATTAGTTATTATAATTATATTTAATTACTAAAACTCCAATATTAATGCCTTTATTATATCTATTCAACAACATTTAACAATGGTTAAAGATTCATCTGAGCAATTTAAGGTAATACATCTCATTAATATGATAAATTAAGTTTGTTAATATAAAAAGTATTGCTTTGTTCATTAGAAAATATGCGTAACTATTTCATTAAACAAGTTAGCCCTGGAAGGTAGGAAATGGTAGCTATGACTTTATTCTTTCACTTTACATTTTTTTTTTAGTTTTTTTTTTTTTTTACTTTTCCATGTGTTCCATCGTATCTTCCACCTACACCTTTAACAGATAAGGCTGTGACAGTCACTCACAAATTAGTGAGTAGTCTCATTATACAGGTATTAGTAAGGCCATTCAAGTATAATACAAAGCTACAATATTACCTAATTCAGAGTTTCTATCCTTCCCCAACTTTGTCCTGCCTTATGTTGTGAAACCTATCCTGAGGAAGGCAAACATTTAGGTATTTCTAGATTCAAATGTGCATGGCAAACCCCAATAACTTAAAAAAAAAAGGAAATTCATTTCCTTTTCATATAAAATCCAGAGGTAGGCCGTGCAGGTCTGAAAGGACAGTACCACACAATCATCAAGCACTCAGCTCACTCTACCAGCTTATCCCTCATTCTCAGCTTGTGACTTCCACCTCAACCTAGCAAGGCTAAAAAAAACTCAGGTCATCATAACTAAAATCACTCTGGCAGTAGAAAAGAAAGATGAAGAAAGTTCTGCACCCTGCTCAGAGTTACAATTGGCATTGTTGCTTACATCAGGACCAAACCTCACCATGTGACCTCTTTCAGCAGCAAGAAGACCAAGAAATATTTGGGGTTAGTCATGGGCTCACTTAAAAATTATTAAGATATATTATATTATTAAATTATTAAATTATTAATTATTAAATTATATTATTCACATTTTTTTAAAGGATAATAATGCTAGCTGGGGAAACAGCTAGCATTCTTGGAAACAGCACACAAAACCATCGCCATCATCAGTTTCCTGCCACTCTTATACTTCTTCCCCACTCTGACATTCATTCTTCTAGGTTATGGTAGGTGAACAAAAAGAAGGAAGAGGCAGAATACATACAGGTGACTGGTGGGGTGCAATCTGATGCCAGTGCTCTCATGAGAAAGAAGCCTCATGTTGACCTACCCTTTTGGGGGAGCTTTTGTGGACTCCATTTAACAATGGAGAAGTGATCTTCAGGACAAATCTCTCTGCTTTCTTTTTGCTAGAATGGGTGTCGCCTTGTCCAGCTGGCTGTGAAGTACCTTGATTCATTTCTGAACTTGCAGTAATCCACCCTGCCAGTTGGCTGTACCTATTGGTATAAAGTCATCCTGAAGACCTGTGTAATTAGAATCTCTTTCAGAGCAACTCATAGCCAGCTCCTTTCTGGGCAACAAAAACAGGCAGATTTTCTGGAATTTCTAGAATTGTAGCTCATCTTCTGTTGCTTTTTCTCCCTGTTCTGCCATAAGGCAAGTAACCAGCCTCTCAATGTTGGCCTTTTAAATACCCAGTTTGGATGCTGGTCTTTGCTTGTCTAAGTTTCCAGACCTGCAGCCAGGTCCTCAGGGTGATTTTGTCTAACAACCCCTTACTTTCTCACTGGTTTGGGATGAAGTCTTTTCCTACCATATTGTATGGGAAAACGAAATAATAGCTGAGCTCTCAACAATGCTTCCTTTTAAAAAAAAATACCTCACTCATCAACCTATCCCACTCACTAGTCAAGTACCCCCTCATCTACTCCCACAGTGGCAAAAGGGAAGAGGCCAGTGAAGTTTAAGTCACACCCAAGCAGTTTGGTACTTCTGGTCTGATAACCATCTTGAATGTGGAATAAGGTGACCTCTAATTAATGCTTAAAGTCTCATCAAATGCAATGAGAGAATTCCCAGTTCATTTTTTCAAAAGCTTTTTTGAAGTATAATAAACTGTACATAATTGGAATGTGCAGTTAAATGCTGCTATATGTCAGCACCATGGAACCACAACCATAATCAAGTTCACAAACATTTTCATGACCCCTCCAGAGTTCCTTGGGCCCCATTGTAATCATGCTTCTTTGGCCTCATCAAATCCTAATCCTGCCCCAGAAAACTACTGATCTTTCTTCTGTGACTCCACATTCCTTTGCATTTTCAAGAATTTAATATGTTGAATCAGAAAGCATCTATTAATTTTACTCTGACTTTTGTCATTTTTAATATTTCTATCATTTGTCTATATATGCCATATATTGAGTTCACTTATTTTTATCACCAGTTCATTGTATAAAAATGCCAGATTCTGTTGTACATTCACAATGAATGGATAATTTCTAATGTTTCCAGTTTGGGACTAAGATAAATAATGCTAACTTGAACATCTATGTATGTTCATACATCATACAACATCTAGTCTTTGTAGAGACATGCTCTTATTTCACTTAGGTTAATAACTAGGAGTTGAATGGATAGTTCATGTGGTAGATATATTGTTAAGTTGCCAAAAATCTACCAGTTTTCTAAAATGATTGTATAATTCTTCATTCCCACCAGCAGTGTTTGAAAGTTTCAATTTCTCTATCAAAATTTGATTCTCACCAAGATTTGATATGATTGGTATTTTCAATTTTAACCATTATAAAATTTAGCATCATGGTACTAATTCTAGGTTTAGTTTGCTGAGACAAACTACTATGAAGTCAGCAGCTAACAACATTAAAAACATATCATATTATGGTTGAGATGTCTGAAATGAGTATTCCTGGGCTAAAATCAAGTCAGCAGCAGGGCTACATCCCTTTCAGGGGGCACTAGCTTTCCTGACATTAGAATCTACCAATATTCCTTGGATCGTGGCCTCTTCGTCTTACTTCAGGGCCAGTAAGGTCCAGACAAGTCATACATTGCATCTCTGACACTGACTCTTCCCCCTTTTACACATTTAAGGACACTGTGATTTTACTGTGCTCTCCTGGATAACCTAGGCTAATCTCCCTACATAAACCTGACTACAAACCCTAATTACATCTGCTACCTGAACTCCACTGTGCCATGGAAGGTAGCATATTCACAGGTTCTGGGGGTTAAGATATATACATCTTTGGGAGGTCATTATTCTGTGTGCCATATTGTTCATATATCATCTTCAATGAAGTGTCAGTTCACAATGTTGCCCATTATTTTTAGTGACTAATGTCTTCTTACTGCTAAGTGCTACACTTTGTTTCCAGTGGTCCATGTGCTGGTCTTTTGGTGTTCAGTGTGGCTATGTTGAGAGGTAGGACCTGCAAGAGGTGAAACTTATTGGGAAGTCCTTAAGTCATTAGGGGAGTGCCACTGGATAGGAATACTAGTCTCCTGGTGTGACTTCTAAGAGTGGGTTGTTATAGAAATATAAACTTGTCTCTGAGTCATGGTCTTCCTGTATCAAGATGGGAGCATTTACTCTTGCTGTCTGCCATGGGACCCTTGCCAGATCCTGTGGCATGCCATTTGTCTAAAGATTATAAAGATTTTATCTAAAGTTCATTTGTATAAAAGATATATAGTTTTAGGATTTATGTTTATTCTGTAAACACTTCATTTTTGTATATAGCCAGAGGCATGGCTTGAAGTTCATATTTTTCCATATAGATATCTAATTGTTCCATGGCAAGTTGTTGAAAAGGCAATCTTTTATTAAATTGCCTGCTTCATTAAGTTTCAATGTATGGTTCTAATCCTATGCCCCCTATTGTTTAATTGATTTATTTATATATCTTTAGACAAAGACATAGTCTTGATTATTATAGCTTCAACTAGGTTTAAAATGAAGTAGCATAAACCCTTTGAATTTATTTTTTTAATTTTCAGAGTTTGACCATTGTATAATTTTAAAATTTCCCTGTGGATTTTGTAAACAGTTTGGCAATTTTTATTGAAATTTTTAATTTTTTTATTGGGACTACATTTTTTGATACCAATTTTGGGGAGATTCAACATTTTAATACTAGATGTTTTAATCATGGTGTATATTATCAAAATTTTAATTTTTCTCAGCAATGTTTTAAACTTTTCAGTACATTTTGTGTTTATTACAAAAATGCTATTTTTAAATTGGTTGTTTATTATTACTAGAGATGTTATTAGTTCCCATGCTCACGTGTTATTTTTTCAGTCTTATTTTCTGTTTTGCACTTTTTATAATTTCTATTGCCAAGTCTACCAGTTCATTAATCTTTTTTTTCTATAATCTGTTATTAATTCTAGTCAATGTTTTTGTCATTTTAGACATAGTCATTTTTATCTCTGTGAATGCAATTCTGGTCTTGTTTATATTTTTCATGTTTCTCCATAACCTTTTCTCTACACTTAACACATGGAACACAGCTACAATGATTGTTTTCATGTTCTCATCAACAATTCTATTATCTGTGCTCTACTGGGTCATGTTTCTCTTGGTTGATCTTCTTCTTAATTATATGTCATATTTTACCGATTCCTTCTTTGCCTGGAACTTTTTATTGGTTACCAGACATTATGAATTTTTACCTTAAAAATGTGATAATTTTGTACTTTTAATAATATTCTTGGGTTTTGTTTTGAAGGCAATAGATTAACTTGAAACAATGTGAGTTTTTCATGCCTTTAAGCTTTGTTATGTAGAGATAAGCATAAAATTTAGTTTAGAGCTAATATCACCCACCACTGAGGCAATACAATTTAGAGTGCTCTATCCCAAATTATGCCCATGAATTATGACTTTTCTCAATATATCTAGTACTTAGAGGAACTGTTACCAGCCTTGTGGAAATCTTAGAGATTACCCCTTCAATCCATTCAGAATTCTTGAGTGTTTTTCTTCCTGACCATGGTCAAATTCCACACTACTCAGTGTTCAGTTGACGATTTGAAAGGTACCCATGTCGGGTCTTCAGAATTCTGTGAGAGAACTCTACCTTTGACTGCAGAGAGACTCAGTTCCATCTCAGAGGCACTGCTGGGCTCTTACTAGGTTCCTTCTCCTTGTGCTATAACATGGAAATTCTTGTCATGCTATAAGCTGCAACACAGTTGTAGGATTCATCATCTTCATTTCCCGTTTCTTAGTAACCATTATGCCTTATTTCCTGATGACCACTGACATGACAACTACTGTTTCACTTATTTTGTCAAGTTTTTTAGTTGTTTCAGGCAGGAGCATTGTGGTAGTTAGAATTCTGAAATGGCACCCACAGGATTCCCAACCCCTAAGTTCACAGTGCTTTGTCCTAGTTATATAATCAAACATCAAATTAATCTAATAACTCCTCTGAAGGAATTTTTGCAGGTTTAAAGTTCAAAATCAGCTGACCCAGAAGGGAAATTTACTGAGTGGATGTGATCTAATAACATAAGTCCTTTAAAAGTAAATCTCTGTCTCATGCTGGTTGCTGATTCGACATATGGCTGCTGACAAAAAAAAAAAAAACAGGGTCTATGTGACAAGGTATGTGGATGGGCTTTGGGAGCTGAACTGGTTCCAGCTGGTAAGAAAGCAGGAACCTCAGTCCCACATTGGCAAGGGAATGAATTTTACCATCAGGTGAGCTTAAAAGAAGAAAACCCTGATCCTCCAGTGAGAACCACAGCTGATGTATTTTTAGCCTAGTGAGACACTTTCAACTTACACAACTTAATATAGAAAAATTGTGTTGTTTTAAACCACTAAGTTTATGGTAATTTCTAGGTAGCTATATAATAAACTAAGGCAAGGGACCATCTATCTCAGAAGTAGAATTCACTCATTAAAAACCCTATTTTAATATCTTATAGTAAACGTTTGTAAAAATATTTCTGGCATAAGAAAAGACTATAGTTTTCATTGTATAGATCTCTCACTATACAGGTTTAATGCAATTCTGATCAAAATCCCAAAGGCATTCCTCATAGAAATAGAAAAAACAATCATGAAATTCATTTGGAAAAATCAGAGACCCAGAATAACTAAAGCAATTTTAAGCAAGAAGAGCGAAGCAGGTGGTATCGCTATACCAGACCTTAAACTATACTACAGAGCAATAGTAACAAAACCATCATGGTATTAGCACCAAAACAGGCCGGTAGACCAATGATACAGAATAGAGGACACAGAGACTAACCTACAAAATTATAATCATCTTATAATAGACAAAATATGCACTGCAAGCATGCACATGCAAAAACATGCACTGGAGAAAAGATAGTATCTTCAACAAATGGTGCTGGGAAAACTGGAAATTCATATGCAACAAAATAAAATTGAATGCCTATCTCTCACTATGCACAAAAGTTAACTCAAAATGGATCAAGGACCTAGGAATTAAACCAGAGACTCTGCATCTGATAGAAGAAAAAGTAGGCCCTAATCTTAATCATGTGGGATTAGGCCCCAACATCTTTAATAGGGCTCCTATAGCACAAGAATTAAAACCAAGGATCAATAAATGGGACGGATTCAAACTAAAAAGCTTTTTTCTCAGCAAAAGAAACAATCTGTGAGGTGAACAGAGAGCCTGGGAGCAAATTTTTACCCCTCACACATCAGATACAGCACTAATCTCTAGGGTATATAAAGAACTCAAGAAGCTAAGCACCAAAAAAATTAGATAACCCAATCAATAAATGGGCCAAAGATCTAACACAGACACATCTCAGAAGAGGATATAAAATAAATCAACAAATATATGAAAAAATGTTCATTATCTCTAGCAACCAGAGAAATGCAAATCAAAACTATTCTAGGATATCATCTCACTCCAGTCAGAATGGCAGATATTACGAAGACAAACAACAAATGTTGGCGAGGATGTGGGGAAAAAGGTACACTCATACATTGCTGGTGGGACTGCAAATTGGTGCAGCCAATCTGGAAAGCAGTTTGGAGATTCCTTGGAAAGCTGGGAATGGAACCACCATTTGACCCAGCTATTCCTCTTCTCAGACTATACCCAAAAGACTTAAAAACAGCATACTACAGGGACACAGCCACATTAATGTTTATAGCAGCACAATTCCAAATAGCTAAACTGTGGGGCCAACCTAGATGTCCTTCAGTGGATGAATGGATAAAAAACAATGTGGCATTTATATACAATGGGATATTACTCAGCATTAAAAATGAACAAAATCATGTCATTTGTAGGTAAATGGATGGCGTTGAAGAAGATAATGCTAAGTGAAGTCAGCCAATCCCCACAAAACAAATGCCGAATGTTTTCTGTGATATAAGGGGGGTGACTCATAGTGGGGTAGGGAGGGAGAGCATGGGAGGATTAGATTAATTCTAAATAGGGAAGAGGAGTGGGAGGGAAAGGAAGGGGGAAGGGCATTAGCAAAAATGGTGGAATGTGATGGTCATCATTATACAAAGTACATGTATGAAGACTTAAATTGGGTGTCAACATACCTTATATACAAACAGAGATTTGAAAAATTGTGGCATATATGTGTATTAAGAATTGTAATGCAAAAAAATTATGTGTATAATGGCATAAATTGATGTGAACAATCTTTATATACAGAGATACGAAAAATTGTGCTCTCTATGTGTAATAAAGATTGTAAGGCATTCCACTGTTGTCATGTACTTACAAAAATAAAATCAATAAAAAAAAGAAAAGACTAAGTTGGGAGAACAAAGTACATGTCATGCTTATTTCCTAAGACTGCTATAACAAAATGCCCTGAACTTGAAAAAGGTGGCTTACAACAACATAAACGTATCTTTTTATAATTGTAGAGACTGGCCATCTAGAACCAAGGTGTGTGCAGGAAGGTTGTCAGGGAACATTGTCTCCTGACTCTTTTAGTGTCTGGAAGTCATCAGCATTCTTTGGTGTCCTTGGCTTGTGGCCACATTATTCTTAACCCTTCCTCTATTTTTATATCACCACTTCCTGTGTGTGTGTTTTTCTTCCGTTCTGTCTCAAATGTTCCTTGTCTTTTCCTGAAAGGGATGTTTATCCTTGGATTACCATTATTTTCAATATGAATAATTCACGATTATCTCCTCCCCAATTTACCACCTTAAACATATTTTTTTTCACCAAAAAAGCCAACTAACATTTTTTTTTTACAAAAATGATTTAATAGCTATATAGACGATTAACTACAGGAATGGTTAAAAGACTACTGCCCTTGTACAATCCAAAATGGACTTTGAGATGAACTAAGTAGCTATCAAGAGAGAAATAGGACTGGGTCAAAGAGAAGGAAATAGCAAGATGAGGTGACTAACTACAATTGAAGGACAACAGAGAAATTCAGGTAAAGATCTAGGCACCATTGTGCCTAGTGGTAAAATTACCAAAAAAAAAAAAAAAAAAAAAAAGATGCATAGGTTTTAAAATATAGATGAACTCTGCTTTAGGGCTATCTGGTTTTAGAGACTATGGGACTCATTTTAATAATTACCATTTGATTATTACCATTGCACTTTGGTTTTCATGGCCAAACTCTGTGATTAACTCCTTAAGTACCTCTTTAATCTTCACAGTTACAGTGGAACATATTTGGTTTTAGTCTCATTCTCATATTGTAAATGGAGAATCATATTGTAAATGGAGAGACAAGGGATCTCATAAAAATAATAGTGTCTGCTTATTTAAAACTAGATGGAGAAAGATATCAAACCATGAGGTAGCCAGATAATACATTCAGATGAGTGACACAATGAAGATGCCATTACAGAGAAAGAAAAGCGGCTGTGGTCTAATTCATTCTCACATTTTCTAACATCCCCAACTCAGGAATTATTTCTGATGGCCAGAGTAGAATTGTCCAAACTGTCAACTTTTAAATTTAAAAGGAGCTTAAATTAATAATGAGTCTGGAAGAGCACATGAAAGAATTCCTGGGTAATAGCATTAGTTAGAGATTAGCCTAAGCTACTCTAACCAAGAGACTGAAAAATACACGAAGAATATGGAAATGAATTTTTTCTTTCTCATATAATAGCCAGGGAAGACAGGTAATCTCAGGGATATCATGCTAGGATCTGGCTAGCTAGACAGTTTTTCTATACATAATATCTCAAATTCCAAGATTTTTTTCAGTTTGTCACCATTTTCAACCATCAAAAAGAAAAGGGAGAGAAAATCCAGGCTAGGCATCTTAATTAGTTGAATCAGAAATTGAACACATGATTCTATTCACATGCCACATTTAAGAATTTAGGCACAGAACCACACTAGTAAGAAAGTATAAAGGATTTAGGGTTTGACTAGCAGATCTTGCTGCAATGAGCTAACTCTAATAATTTCATTTTTTCCCTCCTACATCGTAACAGGATGAATACAAAACTTATATTTAGGGGCTGGGGATGTGGCTCAAGCGGTAGCGTGCTCCTCTGGCATGCCTGCGGCCCGGGTTCGATCCTCAGCACCACATACCAACAAAGATGTTGTGTCCGCCGATAACTAAAAAATAAATATTAAAAAATTCTCTCTCTCTCTCTCCCTCTATCACTCTCTCTCTAAAAAAAAAAAAAAAAAACAACAAAAAAAAAACTTATATTTAGGGCTGGGAGATGTAGGTCAGTGGTAGAGCACTTGCTTAAAATGTGGGAGGCCATGGGTTCAATCCCTAGTATTACAAAAAATATTCGCACTTATTATTAACTAGTGATGCTATCTCAAAGAGATGTGTATAGCTGATAAAAATTCAGAACGTATAATCATAAAACATAAGATCAAAAGTCACAGACTATGTATGCTACACCTTGTCTGTAGCTTTACAAAGTTTTCAAATTCATTTTTGTTTGCCTTTGCTTAAGTATATACTGTACTAATTTGAACAATTGAAAGAGATGTTGTAGTAAATCAATAATCAATGTGAGCTTCTTTTGCCTTAATAATATAGACTTATAGATCTTAAATTAATAGAAACAATATTTCAAGATCTGTTATTAAAAAAAGAGGAGAAAATCACAATAAATTCTCCAAAATCAACAATGAAAAGGTCAAATTTGACACTTTTAAAAATACTGCTGAATTAAGAAATCCCTGGCATTAAAATTGATTCAAGATGTAAACAAAATCAATTGCAACTCATTTTATTGTGAAATTGAATTATCACAAGGATATCAAATATTATGTCATTGTACTTGAATATAAAATAATGATTACAAGTAAACGTTAACATGCATTCATCAATATGTTATGATAAACAGATGGGATTAAGATGACTAAGACTACTAAGTCAACATCTGAAACTTCTAAAAGTAAAAATAAAGCACATGTATCAGCTAGATAAGGTATACATAGACCTCCGACATACAGATTCTAGATTCTTGCTTTTGAATATTGGCTGTTTGCCCCACAAACTCATCATGTAAGGTGCTTTGCTCCTTCTCCATCTTCCATGCTTGCTGAGAGCCTGAGTACACCCTTCTATTATAATTTTCAGAAACAATCAGCTACTAAAATTAGGTATTTACTTAATGGCACTTAATTAATACCTTGTTCTTGATATAATCAAAGGAATTAAAGTTCATTTGAAGATAAGTGAATTCGGAAAATAACATCTTATTTTAGTTATTAATTAATTATAAATGGATTTGATTCATGACATACATAGTCGTGTGTGTGTGGGTGCGCACGCACACAACCCACAGGAATAAGAAAAAATATGCATTACTAGCATATCATTTTAGCTAATGCACATTTGTAAAATTAAATTTAAAAACTGCAATTTCTATATCATATTTCTTGATACCTTCCCCCCCCCCCGCAATTTAGACCTATGATTAGGCAATAATATGGCACAGAGGAACACACTATATCTCATATGTTTTTGTTTTGTTCTGTGTTATTCCCCCCCCCAGTTTGTTTTGTTTTGTTTTGTTTTTGTTTTGTATTTTGCTTTTGTTTTTTACTAAATTGAATATTTTAGCTAGTTGACCCAACTTTGTCACACCATCCCTTAAAATCTCCAAATCCCCATACTTTTTTGTATCTCAACACCTGACTGATTTGTTCCAAACATCTGTTTCCTGTTCCCAAGACTGTTTCGGGGTTTGACAATGTTTCACAAGCTACACCCATTCTGCTTCAATAGCCTGGCATGAGGCCTGGGAGTCTACTTTGGCTGTTTGTGTTTTGCAGTGCTGGTTATTGAACCCACAGCTTTGATCATACTAGGCCAGGACTCTACCACTGAGCTTCCCCAGCTCAGAACTCTATACTTTCAAAGCTGTAGATTATAATCACACTGCAGGTACTTGAGTGGCAAGGACACATTCATGCCTACCAACATAAACATCTTTAGTATAAATAAAAATAAAAGCATCAACTTTTTTTTTTCTTTTAAGGCATGCTGGGAGCAAAACTCAGGGCCTTACACATGAAGCAAGAATTCTACCACTGAGCTACATCCCCAGCCCCAAACACTAACTTTTATAAAACCCCTTAATTCTACCATATCCCCTGAGAAAATCTCCATGCATCTTTATGAGAAAAATAGTTGGAAAGTACCAAATGGTTTCAACAATAAAAGAAGATCTGGTAGAGTTGAAGTTTTCAGTTGTGACATTGGACAAGAATTTTACATAATGGATAATGTTAAATTCTTTGTTACTTTGGAACTGAAATTCTGGTGGCCAGTGTAGCTCACAAATTATCTGCTCTGTTTTATTCCCTTGAGTAGCTATTTGATTCGCAATAAATGGCACTAAAGTACTATAGATTGAAATTTACTTCCAAAGCCACAAATGAGAGCAATTAGCACAAACCAGGAATCTCACAAAATGGAGAATGAAGTTTTATCAGCTGAGTGCTTTTTCATGTTTGGTCCTGAACTAAGGAAAAATTACATGACTTCTATTAATTTTCATTGACTCATAGGCAATTTACTCTTTGCACAAATCTAAGTTCTCTAAAGCAGTGTTCTAAATGTATAAAAGGTTTTAAGTGAATAAAAGAGTTTCATGCTGGAGTATGAAAATAATGAAATTACTTCACATATGTAAAGCCTTTACCAAAACAATTTCTTTGGTTTGTGGAGGGGGAGCATAATATTTTCCTTAAAAGTCACACTAAATGTATGAAAATAAGTATCATAATAAACTGTAGTTACAGGCAAAGAAAAACTCAACATTCACAACATAAGTGTTTGGTCAGAGGATATCAAATGGAGCAATTTTTAACTGTCCCTCAGTTTATATGAAATTGAGTATTTTGTGAATGTTTGCCAAGGAATATTCTACAACCTTTCTATCTCTATTGCATATGCATTGCATATTATTTCCATGTATCAATGTGTTTTCCTGCATGGTCTTTCTTTTGCTTGGAAGATATTTTTCTATGTTCTATGTTTATTTTTAAATGTAATTTGAATATAACCATAAACATAAACAGGTTAAAAATTTGCTAAAGAAACTTATTAAAATATGTAAGTACTAAAAAATTTTATGAAGTTTTCCAAATGAACTATTTTCTTCCTAATGTTTATTTTTCCTATACAAACTGAAGTTTTACTAATTGCTTGGGTAGGGATGTAGTACATAGCATTTTCCATGGAAACTAATGAAAATATTTATGTTCATCCAATGGATATTTGCTCTGCTGGCAGGATATTAAGGAACGAATTAAAAATTTTAAGTGAGAAATAAATAAAAATAAACATGTATGCTGCACAAATGTACTATATGCACATCTATGAGTATTACACATATATAAACATAGCAGTATCAGCAATGTTTTCCCACAAAAAAATTTGCTCATATGCTATAACAAAATAATAATTCCCTACATTAAAAATATCATTACTGACATTATGTATTATTCTTGTGATTAGAGATTGATCAGGTATAATTGAAATAAAACATATACACTCAGACAAATGAAATGTTTCAGAATAGATGCACAAAAGTTGTCAAAATGTAATTATAATGGAAAACTAAAATCAAAAAGATATTGTGACACAAACTATTTAAGGAAGGTATGGAACAAGTAATCAAATAATTATGATGTTAATGATCTTCTATGTAAGAATACATAAAAATATTGAAGTCACTACAATTGGAATATTATCTCCAAATATATAGAAAGTGAATTTTATGACGAGAGAAAAGCCAAGGGCACATACCTATAATCCCAGAGGTTTAAGGAAGATGAGGCAGGAGGATCATGAGTTCAAAACCAGCCTCAGCAAAAGCAAGGCACTAAGCAACTCAATGAGACCCTATCTCTAAATAAAATACAAAACAGGGCTGGGGATCTGGCTCAGTGGTTATGAGTCTCTGAGTTCAATCATCCCTAGTACAAAAAAAAAAAAAAAAACGACTGGAGGACAAATAAGTCTGTAAAGATATCATCAGCATGGCATATATTAATTATGAAAGAGTATATACATGCAGATGAAGTTTTCTCAAAATTAGACAGCCATGAATAGACTGAGAATAAGATCATTTTCTAGAATAAGATTATTTTCAAAGCACAATTCCAAAACCAACATGTACTAGTATGGTAATGAAATATATTGATTCTAGATAAGATGATATACATACTATTTGAAAAAAATCAATAACCCACTGCTATCCTAAAATAGCACATTAATTCAATGCATTCTAATATTTATTAATAAATTAAGGAGTTTATAAGTTTGAAAAATGTGCCTATCTAGACTGAAAACAATAACTCATCCTTAAAAGTGCCCATCTAAATATACTTTCTTGTCATGGGGCATATTTTATAGAAACTATTAAAAGTATATTGCTGGGCCGGGGTTGTGGCTTATGTGGCAGAGTACTCACCTAGCATGAATGAGGCACTGGATTCAATCCTCAACACCACATAAAAATAAAAAATAAAAGTACTGTGTCCACCTACAACTAAGAACTATATATTAAAAAAAGTATATTGCAGGGGGCCAAGGAAAGAATGAAGGAATTTTGGATGGGCAGAGGGGAGTAGAGGGGGCATAGGGGTGGGAATGATGGTGGAATGTGACAGGCATTATTACCCCATGAACATGTATGATTGCATGAATGGTGTGACTCGCATTGTGTATAACCAGAGAAATAAAAAGTTGTGCCCCATTTGTGTACAATGATTCAAAATACATTTTGTTGTCATATATAACTAATTGGAACAACAACAAAAAATGATGGCCCTAGTTAAAACCCCCAAGATAAGAGATATGAAAACATTCTGTAAGACACACAGGTTATAAAAACAACACACAATTTACACAAAAAATAAAAGTATACTGCAAATATTAGCTAAGGGATAATGTGATGGCATATTCTCTCTGCCAAACTTAACTGGGTTATGCTCAGACACCTGTTAAAACAGTTTATTTGGATGTGTTTATGAGGGTTTGTGGGAGGCTGCCCTGCCCATGAGCTGAACATCCTCTCTCAGCCTTGAATAAAGGGGGTTGTTTGGTCTGGCATTTCACACCACATGCTGTGCAAAGCAAGTGGCCTCCACCTTCTCTTGGCAAAGAAGTTTGCTCTAGCACTTTGTTAAACACGGACCCCAGTATCCTGTTGTCTGACTAGAGTTTAGCTCAATTCTCCCTGCCTATAAGACTGCCATATCTTCTTTGAACAAATTCCTTTATGCAAGTCTGGTTAAGTCTGATAAATTTTTATCAGAGGTTTTATATCAAAATCACACAAAACAGATTTTATGAATCTTGTTTGTGTGCTAAGAAATATTTGTTTCCATGAAAGAATGAAGTCTACACCAGGTTCTCACAACTTACCACCTTGTACAGATGGGGGAAAGACATGTGGGAATGGGGGGGGGGGCAAAACCTACAGCTCTCATGAAAAGAACATAATAATTGGGAATAATGCATTTGACTTAAATCAGTTTATAGCATGAAATCAGATTTTGAATTCAGGTGGCTTAATTCTAAAGCATTTCCTTATTTTTTTCCTTCTTTAACTAATACCGAACAAAAAAAAATTGTGTTGTTTTTTTAAAATTTTTATTCTAATTTGTTATATACAAAGGCAGAATGCAATTCATTTCATATTACACATATAGAGCACAATTTTTCAAGTCACAAATTGTACACAAAGTATTTTCACACCATTTATGTCTTCATACATGTACTTAGAGTAATGATGTCTAACTCATTCCACTATCATTCCTACCCTTCGCCCCCTCCATTTCCCTCTCTCCCCTCTCCTTTGCCCTATCTAAAGTTCCTCCATTGCTGCCATGCTCCGCTACCCCCCCATTGCCATTATGAATCAGAACCCTCATATCAAAGAAAACATTCAGCCTTTGGTTTTTTGGGATTGGCTTACTTCACTTAGCATTATATTATCCAACTCCATCCATTCGCCTGCAAACACTATGGTTTTATTCTCTTTTAATGCTGCATAATGATCCATTGTGTATATATACCAAAGTTTCCCTATCCATTCATCTAGTGAAGGGCATCTGGGTTGATTCCATAATTTAGCTATTGTGAATTGTGCTGCTATAAACATCGATGTGGTTGTGTCCCAGTAGTATGCTCAAAACAAACAAAAAATTACATTAAAAACTTTATTTTTTAATAAAAAAATTAATAAATAAATCCATGAATAATGGGATGCCATGTGATGTTTTGATACATGTACACATTATGTAATGTATCTATCTTCTCAAACATTTGTCATTTCTTTATAGTAAATCGTTCAGAATCTATCTCCTAGCTTTTAAAAAATATACACTACACTACATAGTTGTTATCTATAGTTATTCTATGGTGCAATAACACACCAGAACTTCTTAATCATAATGTAACTTAATAGTCATTGATCAAACTTTCCCCATCTCTCCCTCTTTCCTATTCTTCTGGTAACTACCTTATATGTCAACTTCTATGAGACTAAATGTTTTAGATTCCATGTAAGTAAGGTTATACAGTAGTTGTCCTTCTGTGTCTGGCTTATTTCTCTTGACATAATGATCTCCAGTTCTACCCATATTATCACAAATGACAGGATTTATTCTTAAAACGGAATAGTATTTCTTTACTTAATTCACTCATCAGTTAATGAACATTCAGGTTATTTTCACTATCAATAATGCTGAAGTGAACGTGATAGTGCAGATGTTTCTTCAAAATGATTCCATTTCCTTTATTTATTTATTTATTTTGAGAGAGAGAGAGAATTTTAATATTTATTTTTTAATTTTTCGGCAGACACAACATCTCTGTTTGTATGTGGTGCTGAGGATTGAACCCAGGCCTCACACATGCCAGGTGAGCGTGCTACCACTTGAGCCACATCCCACCAGATTCCATTTCCTTTAGAAATGCACCAGGAGTAGAATAGCGGGATCATATGGCAGTTCTATTTTTATTTTTTTAGGAACCTCTATAATGTTTTCCATAATAGGTATATTAATTTACATGCTTATCAACAGTGTACAAGGGTTCTGTGTTCTCCACATCCTCTCCATCACTTATTCTTTTTTTCTGTTCTCAATAATAGTCATTCTTACGAAATGAGGTGATATCATGGTTTTGGTTTGCTTTTCCCTGATAAACATTATTGAGAACTTTTTTCATTCACTTATTGGCCATATATATGTTTTCTTTTAAAAATATCTATTGAGATCTATTTTCCAGTGATGGGGTTGTTTATATATTCTGGATATTAACCCCTTGTTAGATGTATAGTTTGCAAATATTTTCTTCTATTCTTTAGTTGCCTTTCTTAAGTGGTTCATCCACTGCTTTTTATTTTAGTAAAATTCCATTTGTCTATTTTTTTTATTTTGTTTCCTGTGCTTTTGGGGGTTTTGCCAAACAATCTTTGCCCCCCATTCCAATGACCTGAACATTTTCCCCTGTGTTTTCTTCCTGTAGTTTTATAGTTTCAGGTCTTACATTTAAGATTTCAACCCATTTTGAGTTGATTTTCATAACTGTTAAGAGACAGTCTAGTTTTCTTCTGTTGCTTATAGATATGCAATTTTCCAACACTATTTATTAGAAAATTTGCCTTTATCCAATGCATCTTCTTATAATTCTTTTCAAAAATCACTGGGCTATTGATGTGTGGGTTTACTTCCAGGCATTCTATTCTGTTCCATTAGTTCATGTGTCCAATATTATGCTGTTTTAATTACCACAACTTCATAATATATTTTGAAGTCAAGTAGTATAATGTTTCCTGTTCTTTGCCCAAAATTGTTATTCAGAGTGTTTTTGTGGTTTCATTCATGGCATAATGTGCTTCCTGAACTATTCTAAACTTTCCAGTTACATATTGATATGTTATTCACAACAAAAGATTTGGAAATGCATGCTAAGTATTTCTCCTTTCTGAAGACTTAGAGTTAAAATAAACTTGTCACTCATCAAATTTTAGAAAGAAAAATTGATCTAACGTGGAAGTGTTTATTTTCAATGAAAAATAAATTTTCTGTGGAAGTCTACTTAAGGGCAAACAATGAATATGGATATTTTGCTCCAAAATTCTATGATTTCTTAATTGACAAATTTCTGAACAAAGATTTCAAAAATATTTCCTCATGAATACAGTACAGGTTTCCTCATTTTTTCATAAACAAACACACTTTTCCTGAACATATCCCACCATGACAATGAAATTTGATGTAGCATCCAGTTTTGAGATTTCAGCCTCCAGGCAGGGTGTTGTAGTGCATACCTATAATCCCAGCAACTTGGGAGGCTAAGGCAAGAGGATCACAAGTTCAAAGCTAGCCTCAGCAACTTAGTAAGTACCTAAGCAACTTAGCAAGACCTTGTCTCTAAATAAAAAATAAAAAGGGCTGGGGGTGTGGATCAGTGGATAAGGGTCCCTAGATTCAATCCTTGGTATCAAAGAAAAAAAGAAGAAGAAGAAACGATTTCAGCCCCCAGTTAACTTCATTGAATATGCACAGATTTTTAGAGTACTCTCTACATGATTTAGCACTCCACTGCTTATCCATAGTCACCAAGCTTTACTCTTCACATAAATCTCTTATTTAAAAGGAATCCTCTTATTGTTCCATTTACTTTCATCTCTATACGTTTGCTGAATTTTTCTTTTCCTTGACATGAACATATTTTCCCAAAACTTCTAGGTTTGGTTGATGCCCACTTTAAACAAACCTTTCCTGGCAGTTCTAGTCCATATTGTTATTTTACAAATTCAATTGAACATGTGTTGCATGTCTCCAATGGGCAAACTGCTTTGCTTGGGGCGTGTGGGATGCACAAACTATTGTTACTGTCAGGTAGCACAGCATGTGTCTGTTCAATGGTAGACACTCAGCTAAATAGGATGAGTGTCATGAAAAAGGGAAGAGCAACATACTTCCAGACTAAAGAGTGTAGAGTGGAGCAAAGGTATTGGAGGAAGACTTCACAGAAGTGAAGCCAAGGTGGCCCTTGATGGAGATCTGGACTCCACCTATTAAATAGTTAAGACTCTGATAACAGCACTAGCTGAAAGTGTAACAGAGAGAATGGGATTGTTAGTTGCTTTCAGAACATGAAAGACTTCAAATAATGTGGTAAAGATGTCACTGTTTTCCTCTGGACAAAAGAAAATAATTTATATAAAAAGCATTCAGCTTTATTTGTTTTCTAGTGTTGATGTATATGAAAAAAAAAATCCATGTAAGAATGACCTCCATATGTTCTGATTAATCGTAATAGTGTGGCAAGAAGAGTCCATTTTGGTAAGGAACACTAAATCAGTTCACAGTATATAATAATACTATATTCTCACCTGAATTACCTTTAATTTCTAATCTGTAATATTCAAGTTTCGAGATAAATTCCAGTGATGCTTGAATTCTGATATATATTAATTATATTTAATGTTAATCAATGCTCTGTGTCATACACCTATAATTCCAGCTACTTAGGAGGCTGAAACAGGAAGTTTGCAAGCATGATGCCAGCCTGGGCAATTTAGCAAGACACTGTCTCAAAAGTAAAAAGAACTGGAATATAGCTCAGTAATAGAGCACCCCTGGTTTAATCCCTAGTACCAAAAAAAAAAAAGATTATACTAAAAATGAATAATGATTACTACCTGAAATCAATTTTGTGTACACAATGGCAAATAAGTGAAAATGATCTTTTATCCTGTCTATTCATGTATGCTGGGTAAAATATGCCAAACATCTTGTATAGATGATTTCCCACAGTTAGGCATCATTTGGCCTGGGTAAAAACATAGGATAGAATAAATAAAAGAAACAGGTAGAAAGGAAACATAAAAGGAGGACAAAAAATAAAAAATTTAAGTTCCACATATTTTTCCAGGCCTACCACTCCCCAAGTTAGTTCTTTTTAAAATTTTTTATTTATTCGAATTTGTCATATATGACAGCAGAATGCATTACAATTCATAGTACACATATAGAGCACAATTTTCTATGTCTCTGGTGGTACACAAAATAGAGTCACACAATTTGTGTCTTCGTACATGTACTTAGGGTAATGATGTCCATCTCATTCTACTGTCTTTTCTAACCCTCTGCCCCTCCCTTCCACTCTATTTCCTTTGCCCTATCTAGAGTTTGTCTAATTCTCCCATGCTCCACGCTCCCCAATCCCACTATGAATCAGCCTTCTTAGAGAAAACATTCGACATTTGGTTTTCTGGAATTGGCTTACTTCACTTAGCATAATATTCTCCAACTCCATCCATTTACCTGCAAATACCATGATTTTATTCTCTTTTAATGCTGAGTAATATTGCACGGTGTATGTATACCATAGTTTCTTTATCCATTCAACTAGTGAAGGGCATGTAGGTTGGTTCCACAGTTTAGCTATTGTGAATTGTGCTACTTTAGATTCTCTTCCAGAGGCATCTCTTCTCCCAAGAAATATATGGAATTAACTAAATCTAAAATATGGAGTAAAGACTATGTTGGTCAAGAGAAAGAGAACTGTCAATCTAATAATAAAAAGTATGTGAGAGTGGGAAGAAAGTGGAGTCCTGACAACTAACAGAGAAGCTATTAAAACAATAAACTTGATAAACATCTAAAGGAGAGTAATGATGTTAGAAAGGCTGGTGAAAGGAAGAGGCAGATTTAAAATTTCTTAAGGCAATATTGACAATGTTTTGTTAGGTAGTATATTGTGGGAATTAAGAAGACAAAGGAGTGAGATTTGCTACCCAGTTCTTAGCTCAAGCAACTGTCGGACCTAAAACTTCCCTTTTTCTCTGCCAGGCAGCTATCGAACAGCACTAGATTTGATACTGAGAGGAAACCTCAATAAACCCTCCAGCTTCACTTGCTTTTAGTTACTTGCTTTTATCACCAATTTTAGAGGTCACATAGCCCAGCAATATATTCCCACCAGCTTTGCTCTAGATAACACTTCTGACATTTGGCTTACAATGGTTGCTTAAGTTGTTTTCTTAGGAACTTTAGAGGTAGCTTCCAGCACTGGAAACCACAAAACCTTCACTTGAACCTGGCCAAATATCAGTGACCTTTTAATGTCAGAGAGCCAAAACTCCATCCTCAGAGCACGTTAATGTTGCTCTGAACATGCACTCAAGAACCATGAAGTCTGCTGACCACTTAGAGAGTTTCCCTTCAAATAAAAGGAAGGCAGCACTCAGGAACAGAAAATTGAGGCTGGTCCATGAACAAAGGAAGAGGCCAGCTTTTTATAAAGTAGCTGAGGTGGAGGATATCCTGGGAAGCACCCTGGCACTATCCTACACCTGATCTCTGTGACTGTGACCAATTTGATTAAACACAGGAAGATGAGAAAAGTCATACTCTATACATTATAAGAGTAGGATAAGACTTTTACTAACAGATTATGAACTAGGATTCTAGAATGAAATATTTTAGCAGGTAGTAACTAACTTATGAATTAAGTTGCTGACTTGGTTAAGAATAAAGTCATGGGAAAGGCACATCCCATACATTCTAAATTGGTAAGAGTGGGACATTAGGAAGAGACTTCTAACAAATTACAAACTAGGGCATGAGAGTTTATCTGCTATTTTTGTCCCTTTGGTGGTTTCTACCTTCCTCAGCCCCTACTTACATACCCCATAAATTACTAAACCAGGAAAGGTGGATTTGAGACAGATCCTCTCATATCCATGGCTTTGGCCTTTCTCTTTGGCAAAACTTGTGATTTCATTGATTGGCCTCCTATACAACAGATAAAACTGGCTTGGTTCTGTCACCAGAGAAGGATCCAAGGAGGCCACAGAGAGGGAGACCTCTGCTCAGGGTGATGGAGTCTTTGAGGTATATGATTTAAAAAAAAATTCAGCTTCTGTCAGATATTTTGAAAGAGATTTATCTAGGAAAGCAAGGATTATACACTTGAAGAAAAACAGAGGGAATGAAGGCTATTTCAAGAATAAAAAGCAACCCCTTAGTCTAGAGCATTAATATTTTTAAAGGAACAATAGCTAGTGGCCAGCCTACAGGTGGAGTTATGCAATTTGTGCCAGTATTCCTTGTCCTTGCTCATTGCCCTTGCATCGTGCTACTCTCTTCAGGCAAGGACATGGATGGGCACAAAGATATGGGCTAGGTTGCTCCAAAGTTGCTTGTTTTGTAGCCAATGGTTCATAGACATTTCCTGCATTCCAATGGTCCATTGGCATTTCTCTTTTGAGACTCAGTATATTTTATGAAATTTCTTTCTCAATTCAGTAACAGATTGATTCCTTAGCCTACTGACCAAAATCTGAACCTCATGAACACAATCACCTCTTCTCCTGGGTTTTCAAAAAAGTCAGTATGCAAGATATGTTCCTGGAGGTTGAAGTTGACTGTAGAGCATTGTAATCACTTCTCAATTCTTGGGTTTAATGTCTAAGATAAGGATAATTATCCTGGTACAGAAAAAAAAATGTACAGCAAGACAGAGATAATGTTTAGATGAGGTTTACTGCAATGCAACAAGTGAGATACACCCTGGAGAGAAGGGCAGGCAAGTCAACTAGGGAGGGACCTAACTGAACTGAAATGATTAGGCTTTAGGCATTGGTTAGGATAGGTGGTAGGAGCTTACAGTGGCAGGTAGATAGGCCTCTTTGGGCCTAGAATTGTACAGCTGTTGCCCATTTGGGGAAGTCATATATCTGTGCTGTATGAAAATTGAGGGCAGGCCTCTGTGTACTTGAGTCACTGTCAGCTAGTATCACTGGCAGGAGATCACATAAGAATCAACTAAGGTTCACTGCAATTTGTAGGCACATGCATGACCTCAGGAACATGATGTGTGTTTGTAACTCTGCTGGAGAGAGAGCTAGGCCCCCTTCTGAAATGTGGAAGAAGGCTGGCAGAGCCATTGGGTGAGTAGTCTGCCCACCTTCCCAAGATGGATTTCTTCCATAGTCCCCCCCCATACGAACAGAGTAGTGACTTTATGTCCTTAGGTCATTGCATGATGGGTACCAAGTCCTCTTTCTCTTTTCCCCTTGTCTACCTACCTATGCTAATAGATGCTTTAATCGTCTATTTGTTAAAATTCATATAATTCAGTCATATATGTTCACTTTCTCATTCACACGCATTAAATATAAACTTTTCCCCTGCTTCTCTATCCAAGTTCTTTCCTCATTACCTCAGGAATATTCAGCTAATTTTCCCATGGAGAATATAAGCCACTCAATCAAGTAAGGAATAAAAAAAAAAAAAGAAAGAGAATTACAACCAAGAAGACAAAGAGTAGTAGTGTTTGATACACACTTCTATAACAAAATGAGGGAGCATGTGATCAAAACTAGTCATCTATGTCAACCAACTACCCATGGCTTACAAACACCCAAATGCATTTGAAGTCAAACAACTACCTTATTTTCCTTTAAGCAAATTTCATATACCAGTATTGAAGATAATAAAACTGAATCACATATCACTATGTGATTCAGTTTTATTATCTTTGTTATTTTTTTCATTATAAATACTGTAACAGCATTATTCTGTATTACAAATGTACAGCATATGAGATATATTATTAAATTGTCTTAATTCCCATCATATTATTTTTATGTGAAAATTTTGCTTCAAAATTTTAAAATTCTTATAATAAGCTAATCATTAGACTATAATGTACATGTTCAAAAATCACTGATTAAAAGTTCATCATATAAAGAAAACTATATCTCATAAATAAATTCACTGACCTCAAGTTAAGGTTAGCATATTTGGTGCCCCTGGTTAGGAAGTTTGAAAGACCATGATTTCATACAAATAAACATATGTAACAAAAGACATGAGTGATGTGGTGAAATGATGCTCATGTTTGTTTGTTTTTAATTCCTTCATAAAGAAGTTTCTTGAGACAATACTCAGAAAGAAATCTGTGGGGGTGTGAAAGCAAATTAGAAATAGATTGTACTTCCTGGAAGCCTGCTATAATGTAATTAAGTAATCTTTCTCTAAAGGTGACCCTTGGCCCCACCTAACTTTTAAGAATTATCTGTCTTTATATTCAGTCTTTCCAGAGATGTCTGAGATGCATCTGTCCTTCACAGAAATTTGAGAGACAAAAACATTTGACATTTGCAGTGTCTCATAACCCTCCAAAGCACAGAGGTAATTAAGTAGTGATTGAAATTTTTACTGTCAAACTACCAGACTGTTTTTAAATAGTTTGGCAGTTAACAGTCCTGAGATATTTAAGACTTTCCCAGTGTTCACTCTGAGCAGCATTATTCACTAAGATAACAAAAGCTTCCACTAACAAAGATACATTCAGATTTTTACAAACGCAGAATGAACCACAGAAGGTTATGTCTGAAAGCTTAAAACTCTCTCATTTGTAGGAGTAAATTCCTCACTGGCTATAAAACAAATCAAAACCAGACTTGGAAACACCTAGTCACAAAGAAAGTATTTTACTTTTTTTTTAGTGGGGGGGATGGTGTGACAGGAAGAGGGCTGCTGTTTTGATTAGGAAAACAAAGGATCTCTGATAATACAAGGTGAAGATACAAATACCATACCAGTCCACATTCAAATAAATGCATAGTTTCAATAAGGGAGGTTAAAACAAAATCATCAAATTACTCTGAATAATAATATAAAACAGGTGTCTTTAGTGAATGGTTTGATGTTTTATTTTCCAAATGTTACTGTTTCCCTTAAAAAGGAGGACAAAGACAGACTGGAGATTGGCATCCTGGAAATGAGATAGAATAACAGAACAGACAGAGGCCAAAGCAGGGTGTGGAGCATCAATATAGTTGGGGAATGTCCAGAGAATGGCTTTATGGATATATGAGACCAAGAACTAAATTGTCATTTTCTGTGCTATTTATTCTCCAAACTACAATAAGTTTGTCACATACAATATCTCCTTTGTTGTCTTAGGGATGATAAGTAGAGTCCACCCCTGGATGAAAGGAGTAGAGAGAATTTTTGTCTATAGGGTAGGGACAAGAGGGCAAATGCTTAACAATAAGAAACTAGGAACAGTAAGTCATAGCAGATTGTAAAGTATTTCCTCCGAAAAAATGTAGGCAGTCCTTGGGAGTATTCAGAAATGCAGGGAAGAGCCCTAGAATACTTTAGTCCACATAAAATGGAGCTTCCAGTTACTTTAATTTTAAAGTCAGCTATCCTAAAAAGACTTGAATATGTGGGGACCTTTCATTACCCAGGAATTATCTTTCTCCATCAGTAATAAGTAAATATGATATTAAAGAGCTCATTTACCACCATGTGCACAACTCAGAAACTTTGGTGCCCTGGGAAAGAGTGAGTTGCCCACCAGCCAGGGAAGAGAGAGGCATAAGGAAAGAGGAAACATGAGTGAATGTCCTAGGGTTATGGACATGGATTCCTGTGTGGGGAAAAATGCAATTATAAGGTAATTAAAATTAGAATTTCCATTCTCCTCTCTGGAGAAATGAGCATATAACCTCACCTGGGTACCAGGGTAGAGTTTAAGTAATAAAGTAAATAACTACAGAACCAAATCCTGAAAATACATAAACTAATGTTATAAAGTTTTTCAGAGTCTGTCTCCAATACTGGTACTCAGGAAGAAGCTATTTCAAAATTTTGTTCCCTAAATCCTTTACTTGAATGGCAAGAGAGCTAGGATATAGGTGGGTAGCTGTTTTGGTAAATTGGTAGAATGTAATAGGCCAGAAACCATGTCCTTTGGGCCCAAGGAGAATAAAAAGGCTACAGATGAGTTGAAATTGAGAAAATGAATTGTACTGTGTGCTAACAGTGCTCCAGACCCTTGTCTTACTCAAGTCCTAGGCCAGAAGCCTGTCTCCAGAAAGTCCAAAAAACCAGGTCTGACCACTTGCCCCAAAAACCAAACCCAAAAGGTAATGTTTAAAAGAAGGAAAAGAGGAAAATAACTTTAATTTGCTACGGCCTTATTGGGAAGACAGTGAAATCAAAGATCCCCATGCTGTCTTCCAGGTGCTGACGTGAGCTTTAGGTTTAGATAGAGGACGAATCGGGGCAGGGGTAAGAGGTCTGCACCATTAAGCAGTATTTGTCAAATTGTGGTCTGGTTGATCATTATCTCAATTCTGGTTCTGTGAGGAGACTCTGGAGAAGACCTTATCACTTGAGGGAGCCGTTTCTACTTAATGCTCAAGATGTTTCTACATCGGACCTGTGATACCGGAAGGACACTCTTCAGTTTCCATGAGATGACTGCTTCTGTTTAGGAGTCTCATCATGGGGTGATGTGCCTGCAAGGTTCTGCTGTTCTGGGAAGGTATAGGGTGATGACCAGAGACTTGTAGGTACCGCTCCAGCAATCTGAAACCGGATGCTGTAAAGGCCCCCACAAATCCTGTCTCAGTCTTAAAAGGGGACAAGACAGATTAGGCAAATTTATGGCTAAAAAACCTTATATCACCAATTTTTAGATGCATACTCCTTAAATTAACGTGCCTACGTACAGGTCACAAAGATTAAGGTAGTAAAGAAAGCAAAAACAAAATGAAGGCAGAGATGCCAAACTTCTAGTTACCCACTCTTTTTAGCAAGGGCAGCATTTCTAAGTCCCTGTGGTTTTTTTTTTTTTTTTAAATATATGAATGTGTGTGTGAGTGTGTGTGTGTGTGTGTGTACATATGTATTTTTTTTCAATTTCAGAAGTGTATGGCAATATGTAAAAACATTGATGTATAACCGATGTGATTCTGCAATCTGTATATGGGGTAAAAATGGGAGTTCATAACCCACTTGAATCAAATATATGAAATATGATATGTCACAAGCTATGTAATATTTTGAACAACTAATAATAATAAAAAAGTGTGTAGAAAAGAACTAAATTTGGAATACATTTCACTGTGTTAGATGGTAAAGAAAACCTGGTTTAGGAACCAGCTCTGACTTAGGTGGCAAAACTCTGGTTGAGTCATTTGGCTCTTGCTATGTAATATTGTAGCAGATTATCATCGGGATGCATGAATAAGAAAAAAATAAGAAGTGATGTTGAATGTTTGGAGAACAATATCACTAGTTAGGATACAGAAACACACAATAACCACATGCTTATCAGCTTATCACAAATCAAGACACAAAAGTCATAAGTAACAATTTCTAATATTTTTAATAAAAGATAATAATTTTACTATTATCTATTCTATTGAGGCTATTTACATATATGATAACTATATGGCAGATATATCATGAGATACCACTATGTCTCTATTCCCAGCTCTATTCTGATGTCAGGTTAATAGTTCATTTGATTATAAGGTTCTATGATTTAATTTTTAGTAATGACTATGTTAACAAATGGCTAACACAATTAAAACAAAATTAAAAAAAAAAAAAGCAGTTCTCATGAGCTGCTATTAGGTGAGTCCACCGTGTCACTGGATGTGCATATTCAGCTGCATCTTCATGATTCCAAAGAGGCTCAAGCTATGAACTTGTGTGTCCAGTAAAGAGAAGAAAGTGACCAATGTTTGGGTTACAGCAGGCCAGTGGGTTCTGTTGATCAGTGACGTCCCCATCTGAGGATCGCTATGCATATCTGTGACTACAGAACAGTAGAAGATCAGGGATGGGGCAAAGGAGCCTGGATGGTAGAGGAGGAGAGTTACTCCTACATGTGAGATACTGAGGAGATTACCAGAAAGGTAAGTCAGGGAGAAATGAAGAGAACTAGGCATCTTATGAGTGAAGGTGAAGTGTGAATATATGAATTGGTGATTTAGTATAATATAAAATAGATTCACAGATTGTCCAAGTCTGGAGAACACTTAGATGATATCTTCTGCCTGTCTGAAAAGACTGAACACCTCTTTGTGATGGCTTTTGCATTTCTGGACTACAGGTAGGGCATTTAGATCCTGGACCCAGGAGCCGGACAGGAGCTTCCTGGTCGGAGAAGTCAAGATATCTTTGGAAGTTTAGCTTCAAATTATTGGTATTGAAATTCTTCACGATGGCTCCATGTAAGCCTGCTCTCTAGCTCTTCCAATGATTTTATAAGCACTCAATTTGTTATTCTAAGTACCTTTTGTTAAATTTGCCAGAGTAATTTCTGTTTCAGCAATTGGAAGCTTGCTGACCCTGTTTGGTTTTGGTGAATTGTGAATCCAAGAAGAAAAACGATAAAACAAGCTTTAAAACATAAATAATTGATAACTAAGCCATTTTTTAAATTGAATTCCTTATTTACTCAAGTGGCATTTTTATTAACCTAGCTGAAAAGATTTCATGTTCAGTTTATTATTTAAAAGCATTACCAATAAAAGCACAATTCTTTAAAAAACTGTTGAGGAAAATTCTTGAATAGGTTGATTCTTCAGAGATTACCACAAAAAGTAGTTTTTGTATTATCTCATGAAGTTCTGTCTTAAAGACTTAAAAATAGCTTCTTATAATAGAAAATCCAAGAGAAAGCCTATTATTTTCTGTTTATAAGGTGCTTACAAATATTATAAGTCAGGGGAATTATTGTAAGTGATAGTATTAGCGCAGTCAGAAATCTATCCACATCATTAAATATCCGCACCAGAAATCTGAGCAACAGAGAAAATTAAATTGGTTTACTATAATCCGTAACATTTCCAAGTCGTGGTTTACCAAGAATGCCTAGAGAATTCTTAAAGCATTACCACATAATCAACATCCCCCTTTTAAAATTGATGAGCTTTATTTCCTACTGTTTTATCAGACATCGTTAAGATTTTTAAAGGTGAATTGCTATAAGTTATACTTAACCTTTTTATTTGTGATTTTCACAAATGCCTCCTACAATTTAGCTTTATGTTACACTATACCAACTAGACATTCACAGCTCAATTAACAACCCAAACGCCAAGCTTTCCCCACACTCTAGTTCCTCCTACCAAGTGTCTGAAGCCAAACATAAGCAATAAGCATGCCTGCCTGTGTCAAATCATTGTTGCTTCCCTGGGGTTCAAGCACTGTAGGCTGGAGGCTATATCTGCCTTTTTCCTTTTGAGGATGATCTTCTACTGAAGAAGCATGCCAAGAATTTAAAAATAGAAATATCTGAGTTTGATCAAAACAGTTTCTATTTTTAAAGAAGTACCCATCCATGGAGATTTTAAACAGCAATTTGCAATGTTGTGGTCAGGTCCTGCGTTTATTTCAGTTATTCATACAGTGCTTCTTTTAAGTGAATTTTTTTGCCTTTGAATATTTAAGCATCATATATTTTCATGTGCTATTCAAATACTTAACACAGTTACTAACAGGTTCAATAAAAGATCATGCCAATAAGTTACAGAAGAAAATGAATTGATATAGAGGGTAAACCATATCAAAATATTTTTCACCTAGATTCTTTCAAAATTCTAGATGTACAAGAATCTAATTAAAAACATATAAGTTCTATGACTGGGTGCAGTGGCACACACCCGTAATCCCAGTGGCTTGAGAGGTTGAGGCAGGAGAATCGCAAGTTCAAAGCCAGCCTCAGCAATGGCAAGGTACTAAGCAACTCAGGGATATACTGTCTCTACATAAAATACAAAATAGGGTTGGGGTGTGGCTCAGTGGCCAAGTGCCCCTGAGTTCAGGCCCCAATACCCACCCACCCCCCCAAAAAAAACATTTAATAAGTTATAAAGCAGAACTCAGATGGGAAAGGTCCAATTAAATAAATCAGTTCTTGAATGGTATTTGTTTAATACAAATATTTCTATTTAGTATTGATACCTGGAAACATTTAAAAAAAAACACAAAACTAGTGTCTCAATAGGACCATAATATAATCATGAGCTAAAGGGATTTCCATACAAGAAAATTTCCTTCCTAAGAGGTGGTTTCTGTATAGTATAAAAAACATTTAATATAGTTGTATGTATGAGTAAGAAAAATTCTCTGGCATAATTGCAACTGTGAGAGATGGCCTTTTAGACAATAATTAGTTTTTTTTTTTTTTAGGGTAAGAGAAAGTATTCATGGTAGGAACTAATATCTTTAAAAAGAGATGTCCTGTGGTATTTCTTTATTCATGATTATTAGAAATTGGTCAAGAGCCTCTGAAGTATCAGTTGGTGAATGTATTTGGGGTAGAGAGAAGCAGTAATTCCATACGTAGAGGTCTAGAGTTAAGAGGAGGGATGATATATAAAATCATAAAAGAGAAAACAGCACCAAATGACATGGCAACAGAAAGGGGCTCATGGTAAGTGACATCATCCACCAAGCATCGTATCTTTCCTTGGTGGGGATGAAATCATGTGTTTCCTTGGTGTGGATGGATATCTGATTTCCCCTTGAGTGTAAATTCAGCTTATTTGAAAATGATGATGATATGAAAAGAAAAGCCCATAACTGTGTTTAGAACAATACAGAAACCTACACTAGCATGGCAAGGGCCTAAAATCATAGTTCGAAATGGAAAATCAGCAGTACTTGACATGTTCAAGCTGGAGTTGTTACATAGACATGTCCTGTCTTTATTTGAAGATCAGAACGTTAAGGATAGTGGGCTCAGTCAGAGCGTCCCACAAATGCTCAGATAGACACAGTGGGATCTTCAAAAATCCATTGCCCTGGAATTCAGGAGTGACTCCAGGTAAGTCACTCAGCACTTCTGAAGCTCGCTCCTCCATTTAAAAATGTGAGGGAGAACATATTGTCAAGGTTTCTTATAATCGTCAAATCAGTTCCCCATAGGTGTTTAGGTATTTTTTAGTAATTGTCTTATCCTTCATATTAACCTTTCAGAATCATATGTGTTTATTAATTCATACAGATCAGCATTAATGCCTCCCAAAATATGTGATCCCCACTAACCAATCTGCTCCCCAGTGATTGTTATAACAGCTACTTACTGAGCCCTGATCTCCATAGGCAATCCACTAGGACTATCAGGAACACATAGAGAAATAAACATCACACACTCCTTTAAGAAAAATTAAGACAAGGAACAAGAAATCACATTCTAAAAAGAACTGAGATGAATGAAGTAAATGGATGACTTCAGAGAGGTTCCCTAATCATCCTTTGGTTCAGATTATTAATAAAACAAAATGAAATTAATATTACTTACCCAATAATGTTATCACACATGTTTTACACAGACTTTAAAAGTCTTAGAATAATTCCTGAAAAAATAGTGAGTGCTATATATGGAATGGGTGGATAGACACATAAAAGTGGAAACACTTAAGTGGACTGGCATCAAACCAGGGCTTATCTCACTATGTATGCATTTGTGGTCAACCAGATCACCATGGATTTGAGAATTTCCACAACAATATTTCACATAAAAATTTTATTAACAAGTTAGTTAACTCTACAATATAATCTTCTAGTAAAATCTCGAATTATTCAGTTATATTGAAAGCTTGATATTTATTTTCAAATGGATATTTTAATAAATATTTATTTTCCATTAATAAGGTTTTAAATTTTAAACTTTAAGTTAACACTATATGCATATGTATACATTTTCTTATAAAAAAAATAAAATAGTGCCAGGCGTGGTGGTGCATGCCTGCAATCCCAGTGGCTGAGGCAGGAGGATCGTGAGTTCAAAGCAAGCCTCAGCAAAAGTGAGGTGCTAAGCAACTCAATCCTGTCTCTAAATAAAATACAAAATAGGGCTGGAGATGTGGCTCAGTGGTCGAGTGCCTCTGAGTTCAATCCACAGTACCCCAATAAATAAATACATAGTACTTATAAGAAACTTTAGGCTGAGCATGGAGGCACACACTTATAATCCCAGTGGCTTGGGAGGCTGAGACAGGAGGATTGCAAGTTCAAAGCCAGGCTCAGCAATTTAGCGAGGCCCTAGACAACTCAGCAAGATCCTATCTCTAAATAAAATATTTAAAAGGCTGGAGATGTGGCTCAGTGGTAAATCACCTCTGTGTTAAATCCCTGGTACCCAAAAAAAAAAGAAAAGAAAAAAATTCTTAAGTACACTGCATTAATAAAAAATAATAATATCCATCTCAAACTCTTTACTGTTAGGGTCAATGAAGGAGTAATTATTTGTGATTAAAAATTTTTAGTCAGAAAGATGATTCTTTACAAACTATATTACTCTAAAAAAAGGATATCAGAACAGATTTTTGTTTGCAATACAAAAGTAGTGGGATTTCTTAGTGTTTCATATACCCATAAATAATTCTCAAGAATGAAGACAGTTAAATAGGAATTTTACATAAAAAAGGACCAAGCAATACCACTCCTAAGTGTTTCCCAAAATGAACTGAAACACATTTATGCAATGATTTATAGAAAAATGAATTTTTATAACCATTCTCATAATTGCCCCAAACTCAATATAAACCAGATATCCTTGAACTTTAAAATGAACAAATTGCAGTATACCCAACTATATAAATGGAATACTACACAGCAATAAAAATGAACAAATTATATATGATTCGTGGAACAACATGAGTGAATCTTAAAGTGAAACTTAAAGATGTCAAACACACAAAGCTACATATTATACAGTTTCATCTCTCTCACTCTCTGGAAAAGAGAAAACTACAAAGATGAAAACATATCAGTGATAGGTCTTACTAAGACCTACCCTTCTCTGCTGAGGCCACCTCAAAGAAGTGAAACACTAAGAACAATAAACACAACTAGCACCTAGAGATCATGATCTCTAATTGAGACTCTATAATATAAGGGCTGTTTGAAAAGCAGTTTATTCCAGTCGGAGGAAGAGAAAAAATGTAGGATGAGTGTGGAGCATTCTGTGGTGCCTAAAAACAAGAATGTTGGAAAAAAAAATTTTTTTGACAGGGTCATGTCAAAAGGACATAAGCCAAACTGAAAGAGTGACTAATGACCAAAGCCATAACAACTTGAGTAACAAATTATGATAGTACTAGATTATAATCCAAGGGAAAAGATATCTGTAATTCCTTATGATATGATCACTGAATAAATCAATGAATAAAGGGGACAGAGGGAACAATTCTTTCTTAAAGAAGACTTCTAATTAATGAACACAGACTCGTGAGGAAAATAGAATAGCTCCCCCAGGATACCACAAAAACTGCTGCAGGCATGACCAACCAAGGGAGGTAAGAATACTAAATGAAAGCTTAAAGAGAAAACAGGACATTTGCATAGTCCCAAAATACCCAGCTAAAAACATGATTAATTGTTGTGATGGTTTTACCATACATTCATAAATAGTTTGATACGCCTCCATTCAGGAAGTCAATCTCCATTTCTCCACCCTGGAGAATGAGCTCAGTTTAGTGACTCCCTTCTAACAGAGTAAGTATAGAAAGATACATTGACAGAAGATAACTAACCAATTTTATTAGTTTACTAAGGGTTCCTTAACAAAACACCACGATAGGGAGTTTAAACAACAGACATTTATTTTATAATATTTCTGAAAGCCAGAAGCTCAAATATCAAATAACCACAGGATTGACTCCTTCTGAGATCTATGAGGAAGGCTCAGTTCTTCGATCTTTTCCCTACACCACTGTTTGTGCCCAACTTCCTCCTTCTTTAAAAAACAACAACAACAACAACAACAAAAACACCATAAATATTAGTTTGGGGAAGCACTCTGCTCCAGTCTGACCTTGTCTTAAGCAATTCCATGTGCATGACTGTTTCCAAATAAGGTCACATTCTGAAGCGCTAAGAGTTAGGACCTGAGTTTTAGGGTACACAATTCAACTTATAACACCAGAGATCAGCATTGGCATCAACAATCACGTGAATATCCTATAATATCATAGCCCTAATATTAGGCAAAAAGAATGGCCCATTGCCTCTGATATTCCTCCCCCAAACCTATACCTAAGGTGTATCATGAGAAAACATGAGTCAAGCCTACACTGTGGGACATTCAATAAAATACTTGGATTTTGATGAACGTGGAATGTATTATATACGTTGTTTCTAATGTGTTAAGGTATTGAAAGACGAGGAAGTATTAAGAATTCGTCACAGACTGGAGGACACACAAAAGATATGACAAGTAATTGCAGGGTGGTATCCTGGTTTGTATCCTAAAACAGAAAGGGAAATTAGTGGGAAACCAGAAGAAGTTGAATAGTTTGTAGTTTACTTAATAGCATCGTGTTGATGTTTTCATCTTAGTTTTGATAATTGAAGTATGTTTACATAAGATAATAAGGTTGGAGGAAGCCAAGGGATACATACACAAGAAATCTGTACAATCTGCAACTCTACTATAGGTCAATTTGTGATAAACAAAAAGTTTTAAAAGTAAGGGGAAATGAATTTGAAGTGGCAAGAATCTCATTAAGTGTTATGCATCAACTTGAGTTGAGACAGGATAAATCCCATTAAACAATACTTTCAAAGGGTTAATTGCCCACTATGGACATAAGATCACCAGATTCCATAAAAAGACTGGATGATATTACTAGAAGATTTTGGCTGAATTATTAAATAATGATAGGTTAAGTCATGCCTAAAATTCTGACCCACATAAATGCCAACATAATAAATATGTGTTGTTTTAAGCCTAGTTTGGGGATAATTCATTAATCTCCCATGACTAATAACACTGGAATTTCATTTCTTTAATTTTTGCTAATTTTTTTTCTGTAGTTTCTTTAATAAGTACAACTTTCATAAAAACTTTTATTTAAAAAAAAATCAATGGACATTCTATTTTTGAATAGCAATGATGCCCTGAGACTCCTGAGGACATCTTTATAATATGGTGGTGTCATGAGCATGCAAGAGGCATGAAGGGTTATCATCGTATCAGGATTGTGCTTCATATCAATACTGTATATGCTTTTAGCTGACTTTTCCCCACTTGTGTATAAACATTTGGTATTTAGAATTATATTCTTAGCCTTAACTCCCTTACCTACACCACAAAGTAATGGGACTGTTTATATAGACACATTAGATTCTTTCTTTAGAGATAAATTCATTTTGGGTACCAAAATATCACATCTAAAATATTTCTATTGGAGCACTTTGACTCCTGAAGAAATTTCCTGCTTATATTTGGAGAATGCAGCCACAGAGTAGAACAAAAACAACTGCTCCATCCCATCTTCTCTAATGATATTCATTATCATTTTCTCCATTCAAGCAGAACTCATTAGAGTTATAGACACTCCTAGTTTGAGTTGCAAAATGTTTCAGATAGAATTTTCAATGCTTCAAATCCTTAGTCAATGGCTTTCATCACTTTGGTTCCCTTTATGTGAAATAAATGATATTATGAATGGTAAATAAATTTGCATCTTTTTTCTCCTGAAAAAATATTACTCTATACACCTATTTCTCTAGTAAATCAAGATATAACAACTGTATTTGATAAGTAGAGAAAAGCAAATGTGTAACAATGTATCATTTAACATATTTCTACATAATTTCCTTGCTGGAAAATTAACCATATGTATAACTAAATGTAGTAGCTTTGCCTTGTGACAGCTTAGCTAGGCTGAAATTTTTATTTCTAAGATTGCTCATACCTGTGGGCCTGGGGCAGGACTGGCCACAGGGGAAATAGGCATGAGGTTTGGAGGGCAGAAGTGGAGAAAAAGCAGCCATGATTTCTCTCAGAGGTCCAAGTGCAGCTCACCAAGGCCTCACTAACCTGCTTGCTAACCAAGTGGCTTGGGCTACAGCTCCCCCAGCACCATTCAGATCTCCGCCTTTAGCTTCCTGAAATTTTATTTCAGGTGCATATTCAGCTTGAGAACCAGTGTGCTAGCTGCTTCTACAGATCACAAGCATCACTGAAGTTGGAGACCGTGAGGGAGCAGCACAGGTTCCAATTAAGTAAGCGTAGTGTGTTCCAGCTCATTCTCATGGCTTCCACCTCATCCTTGCCTCCCACTCATATCCATCTTCCATTTCCTTTGCCCAACTGCTGACTTCAGGCCCAGCACCAGACACAAAAGGAACAACCTCACACCATGTATTTAACCAGTTCCCACAATTTTGTAAGTTCAAACTTCTGTAATAAATTCTTTATGTCACTCATAGTTTAAACTGAGAAGCAAAACCACTAACAGTTTTGTTCTACGCAAAGTAGTATAATACAAAGACTATAGTATAATAAAGATTTGAGCTTTTAAGTCCAGCAATTCCACATATTTCTCTTATACACAAGGAATTACCTCTAAACTAGGAATAATAACACCATCTTGCATTGTTATTATGAGAATTAGAGATAATGTATGTAAATTGCCTGCACATAGTAAGTCCCAAACAAATGATAGCTATTACTACCTTTATAAATTTTTTATATAGTTTTTAAAGTCAGCACCCAAAATAGCATGCCATTAGAAATGGAAAGTGATGTATGCTACATAGATGATTAGTGAAAAGTTAGGATGTTTATTAAAATATGTATTATGCATATAAATAATCAGTTTGAAGTGAAATATTTATTAAATACTCATTTAGGTTCTAGAAAATCTTCATTGTAGTAAACTTAACAGACATAAACTTTTAAGGAGAAATATTGGAGATACTGTGTAAGCTCAAACGTCTATAATAAATTCTTACGTCACTCATAGTAGAATCTTACAGATTCTCATGAACATTTTACATTCACTATAAAAAAAAAGTTGGAAGAGAAAGAAACTCACTACTGACCAGGTAAGGGGCCTTGTTAAGCATTTTAAATAATCAATAAGGTATAATTTACAATGGATTTATTTTTAGTACAATGTCTCACTAACAACTTCGGATCAGTCTATCTTTCTCTCAGCAGTCAAGACCTCATCAACTAATATATTTGTACCACTTCGCTACAGATGACAGATAGAATTAAATAGATGGATATCTGTGCTCATGGATATCTGTGCTCAAAATGTTCACCCCTTTCTGGTTTTATAAAAAAGATGGTGATAGTTCCCCCATAGACTCCTGTTTCATCAACACAGTGTGTATCTAATCCCAATCCCAGCTCTGAGATGAAATATGAATGTGTTTCTAAGACAAGAGTTTCGTTTTCTTTTCCTCCTTCTTGATGGTTTACTGCAAATTCTCTGTCTCCAACATCTCAGCAAGAGTTTCAATTTCTAACCTCCAGTTATTTCTTTTTATTTTATCCCAACAGTGTTGATTTAAAATTTGTTTGATACAACACCTATACACTGGAATCAAATTTTTGTTGTTGCTGAAAAGATTTTTCTGTAAGATTCCTTATACATGAAACTCATGAATACTCATACTGCTTCTAAGAGTGGCTTAAAACTGTGTATTTGTCTACTGGTACAATATAAAATGGGAAATGATCTAGAACATGGTGAATCATACTGTCTCTAGAAGCAAACTTATCTAAAAAGAGAAATCTTTCCAATATTATAAAAGTTGTAAATAAACTGGTATTCTTAATCTGTTGGTGACTATGTACCTGAGAAACAAACTAAAAATTAAGCAAAAACATGTGATTGCTGTTGAAAATATGTCATATTTCACCATTATTTTAAATGGGCTTATTGATTATTCTGGTTCCAGTGTTTCTCATTTGAAGCAAAACGATTCTTTGTATGTGCAGAGTCCTGTACATGGTGGAAGGTATTTAGCATCTGAGGCTCCCAAAGCACTTGACACAAATAGCACTCTCTCACTGCAATAAGTAAAAAATAAAAAGCAATGTCCTTTTCCTCCTTTTCATCCAGAACATGTCCTTCATTACAAATGTTGTGATCGAGCATTTGGATAAAAAAAAAAATCACAAAAGAATTATAATAGTGTTACATTTGGATAATGAAATAACCTATTTTTTGTTTATGAGCTATTATCTGTATCATTGAATATTCTTCCAAAATTGATGTCACTTATAATCATACACATTTGCACATACTCACTCTGACAGATTCTGGATATTATGCATCCATTACTAGTGCTCTTTTACTCCTAATGCTCCACTCTACTTCTAAGGTCTAATGTTCCCTACAGTGTTTTTTGATATTCTCAATTCTAATCCCCATCTTCACTTTGCCTTTCTCCTATGTAATTCTGTCTTTTTTGTAAATTTTTTAAATTTTTTATTCTAATTTGTTATATATGACAGCAGAATTCATTACAATTCATATTATACTTATAGAGCACAATTTTTCCCATCTCTAGCTGTACACAAAGTATATTCACACCATTTGTGTCTTTATACATGTATTAGGGTAATGATATCCATCTCATTCTAACATGTTTTTTTTATCTCCATGCCTCTTCCCTTCCCCTTCTACTCCTTTGCCCTATCTAGATTTCATCTAATCCTCCTATGCTCCCCCTCCCAACCCCATTATGAAGCAGCCTCCTTATGCCAGAGAAAACATTCAGCACTTGGCTTTTTGAGATTGGCTAACTTCACTTTGCATTATATTCTCCAACTCCATCCATTTACCTACAAATGCCATGATTTTATGCTCTTTAAATGCTGAATAATATTCCATTGTGTGTATACACCACATTTTCTTTATTCATTCATCTACTGAAAGGCATCTAGGTTGGTTCCACAGTTTATCTATTGTGAACTGTGCTGCTATAAACATTGATGTGGCTGTGTTCCTGTAGTATGCTGTTTTTAAGTCCTTTGGGTATAAACCGAGGAGTAGGATAGCTGGGTTAAAAAGTGATTTCATTCCCAGTTTTCCAAGGAATCTCCACACTGCTTTCCATATTGGCTGCACCAGTTTGTAGGCCCACCAGCAATGTATGAGTATTTCTGTCTTTAGGGGGTCCTTTACTCCTGCCCTATCCCTCCACTAGACCTGAATACTTAAAAGCTTTATGAAACAGAAACAAACTTCTGAGCAATGAAGCCTTTAAAGAAGTTGCTAAAAAGAGCATTCTTTCTTATTGGAGCTGCTTGTTTTTATTTCAATAAAACTTTTCAACCAATTTAATGCTGCTTCATACTTTTCCCTAAGGACAGTCTACTTTCTCTACCTAGTCCTACAATAACATATCACCAGTACTATCAGGAGACTAAAATCTTGACTGCCGATCGCAAAGGATGTAGATTTTATGCAATGCTTTTACAACATTCTTAAATGTCTCTGAGAATATTATGTGACAGGAATATATGGCTATCAGCTGTGTGATATTTCACAATGGTTCAAAATGTCCATTGTATTTTTTAGGTGAATTTGAAACTACTTGAACCAATTCTCTGAGGATGTGTACTTAAAAATTTGTGTAGGCAAACTTTTGAATGTTCAAACTGAACCTGATTTCCAAACTATTTCATGTTCATCTATTTCTGGTCACAGCATTCTTAAAGTCCTGTCATTTTAATCCTACCATTTAAAATGCCTTAGAGATTACTGTCATTCAAAAGCATGATTCAAAATATTCCCCAATACACTGACATTCAAGTGCATTATTCATAATGCTCCTGAGGCCACTGTTTGGTTGTGCTTTTGCAAGGCTATTGATACTATTTACTTGACCTCTGGTTATCTCAGTACCATTGATATCACTGCTATTTTGCTTATGGATTTATTAACAACTCGACAGCACTATTAGTTTTTACATGCCAGCCTTGTTTCTAGACCTGTTGCCAATATTTGATAGGCTCTATAGAGACATAATAAATCCTCATTCAAGCATCATTAACCCAGTTGAACTAAAAATATGACTTTCTATGACTAAAGGAAAGAAAATGATTATTTTATTATTAGAGCTTTGATGTTTAAAATATTACATTCATCCTTCACTACTCATTCATTCATTCTTTTGCCATAAAGTCAAAGAATTAAAAAGAAGAATCTCTGGAAACTAATCTAGTCTACTAGTATTCAAACTGCTATTTCAGTTCTGTAATTAAAGGTCAATGAGATTGATGAGAACTTTATTTTGTGTTTTCAATCTAATGATAATCTTTTTGAATTTGACTAGTAACGAAAGCTAAATTTTGCATCTAATTTGCAATGCAAAGGTATTTTCAATGGAATATGTTCTAAAGAATTTCTCAAACAACTATTTTTTAAAATTATATGAGAATTATTTTCTTCTAAAAGGGCTTTAGAAATTATTAAAATTTGAGAAATATTTCTTAAGATAATCATGTTCTGGTCAGAAAAAGAGTCACTCTAGTATAATGAGAGAGAGTTTGTTTAATTAACTTTGGTATCCTTATACATAATGTGCTTCCTAGAAATATATGCATGGAAGAGTCAGTAGATAAATACCTCCTTTAGTAATATGTCACAATATATAGCAGGAAACACAGAAATAAAAGTAGGACTTTTGGTCTCTATCCAGGATACACAGGTCCAGAAAGAGCACTGTTCCTATATTTTCAATTATAAAAATGACAACTACTACAAAAATCTTCCAGATAATCTGAAAAAAAATCTCAATTTTCTTGACCCTATTCGACAACTATTGAAACTAACAAGTTTGGATTAGGCAACCACTAAGCCAAAAATCTAAGGAAAGACGGGTTCTTCCAAGAAGAAATTGGAGCAATTCTTTACTTAGGCATATGCCTCCAGACACCAGTAAGAATTTTACCCAAAGTGTTTAATAAATTGCTACAAGCTGAGTATATGTTAGCAAGAGGATAGATTGTCCTTCAGGACTACAGGTACCACAATACATTCGCATGTGCTTCCTCCTGGACCTCACCAGGTACTCACACCCACATGAGAAAGAGATGGTGAAAGTTGTAAAGGAACCTATGTAGTATAGAAATCTTGAAGGAAGTCCTCCCTTATAGATCAAAAGTCTTACACAGCTTGGAGAAGAGGGGAAAACCCTAAATCAGAATTGCAGTTAGGGGAAGTGAACAGGGAAAAATCATGCCCGGAGGGAGATACAAGATCACTGTAAGGACTCTTCTAAAACCCAAGGAAATCTTGCCTGCAGAAAACTAAGGTTTAGTAAAATAATGGAGCCAGGCCCAGGGCTCATTCTGTCATCTCAGAGGCTCAGGAGGCTGAGACAGCAGGATTGTAATTTCAAGGACAGTCTTAACAATTTAGGGAGGCCCTAAGCTTAATGAGATCTGTCTCAAAAAAAAAAAAAAAAAAAAAAAACAGAAATGGCTAGAGCTGTAGTTCAGTGGTAAAGTGCCCCTGGGTTGAAATCTCCAGAACCTAATTAATTAATTAATTAATAATAGAAAATGTACATTGTCCTCATCACCATACTAACAACAGTGAAGTCATCCGGAAGCCACTGCTTACTGTAAGTAAGCTCTACTTGGAAGGAGAGCCTCTCTAAAGCACAGCACAAAGGGAATCCAAGCCAGATAGAGAGCAGATAATGGCCAAACCCACAGGCAAACAGCTGCATCCTAAATGAAAGGTAACATCAGAGGAATTTTAAGACTGCGATGATTTCAAGATAACCATGGCAGCCATTAGTCTGATTAGTTCTAGTTCTCTTCTGGACTAAATAGGCTCTACCCATATATAAAAAGCAAACAGAAAGAAAGCCATGCTCAATTCCAGGACTAACAAACATTTACCTCAGGCTCTGGGCTATACACAAAATGTCCAACTTCTATAGCAAATAAATAAAATGCATACAAAACAATAAAAATATCAACACATTCTCAACAGACAAAGCAATTAAAATTAGACTCAGATATAATGTAGATTTGGAAACAATGAGAAAGGAAAATGAAGGCTATTATTATTAGGTTAAACCATTTAATGGAAAACATGTTAAGATCAGAGGATAATTTAGGAGTAAACTGAGAATTATAGGAAAGAATTAAATGGAAACATCTAAATGAAAAGCACAGTAATAAAGATAATACTTTTGATGGGTTTATCAGTAAACTTAACACAGCCAAGAAAAGTGAATTTGAAGATAGATCAAATGGCATTATCCAAATTGAAACAAAGAATAAAGAAAAAAAATAAAAAGACAGAGCATCTGAAACCTGTGGAAAAAACTCAAAGAAGAAAATATATACATATTTGGAAGCCTGAAGAAATAAAAGTGAGGCAAAATAAATATTTGAATAAGTGATAGTCAAGAAGTTTCCACAAATTAATTTTTCAAAATTAATATCAGAAACCAGACAAGAGATCAAAGTATTTCAAAAGACAAAATTCAGGATATATAGCAAAACCTATACATCTAGGGCTGGGAATGTAGCTCAGTGGTAAAGTACTTCTTTAGCATGTGTGAGGTCCTGAGTTCAATATCCAGTACCACAAAACAAAAACTATACACCTAGATATACCATTTCCAAACTGCTAAGAACTGAAAGAAAACAAAGGAAAAGAAATCTATTTCAAGTACAGAGAAATGCAAAAATGAAAGGACAAAAAAATTTACAAACATGTAAAAAAAAAATTGGAAACTATAAAAACACAAGTTGAGAAACCTGGGGGCATATTATTAATATTAGAAAAGATAGACTTTTGAGCCAGCAAAAGCACATTATTCAACAATAAAAGATTCAATTTTCCAAAATGACTTATCATCACAAATTTATATGGATCTAACAACAGAGTTTCATCTAGTGAAAGTGGATACAATCAAAAGTAGATGAACAAACTTATAATTGTCTACTTAAACTTCAAGGCTTCTCTAATTGATAGAACAAGCAGACAGAAAATCAGTAAGATTATAGAAGACTTGAGCCACACCATCAATGAAATTGACCTAGTTGACATTTATAGAACACTTATTCCAAAAGCAAAATGGGTATTCTTTTACCAGTATGTGCCATGGTCTATGTTATAATTTTTTAGTTCACCAGGACAGACCATATCCTGTGCTCTAATTTTTTAATCTAAAAGAATTTAAATTATAAAATGTAATAATGTGTTCTCTTACCATAATAAAGTTAAATTAGAAATAATAACAGATAACTGGAAAATACTCAAATATTTGAAAATTAAAAAATTCAATTTAAGTAATCCATAAATAAAATTGGTAACTCACAAGGGAAATTAGAAAGCTTTCATCTAAATTAAAATGAAACATCTATCGACATTTGTGGGATTCAGTAAAAGGAGTACTAAGTGTGAAGTTTATAACACTAAATGTTGATATTGGAAAGATAGAAATCAGGCAAAAATATAAAACTTTCAAATTAATAATATAAGTGTGCACCTCAATATACTAGAAACACATGCAGAAGGATAAAGAACAAAAATTAATTAAGTTGAAAAGGAAGGAACAAATTGAGAAAAAAAATCAATGAAAGCAAAAGCTGGTTGTTTGATAAGATTGACACAATTGATAACATTTTACAATACTGACCAGAGAAAGGAGAATATAAAAATTAACAATATCAGGGGCTTGGATTAAAGATCAGTTGGTAGACTGCTTGCCTCTCATGCACAAGGCCCTGGGTTCAATTCTTGGCGTGCGCTCACACACACACACACACACACACACACAAAATTAACAATATCAGGAATAAAGCAGACATGATCCAGATACTATAAACATTAAAACAATAACATTTAGCAACCTTTCATCAATATATTTTACTAGTTAGATGAAATGCCCAATTCCACAAAAGCCAAAAAATAAAAGCTCACTTATGAAGAAACAGATAACCTGTATAGCCCTTGTTGTTGATTAAATAAATTTAACTTGTGCTTAAAATCCTTTCTATAAGATAATTGCAGGGCAAGTTAGCTTACAAGCATATTAAACATTAAAGGAAGAAATAATACTAATTATACAAAAGCAACCACAGAAAATTAAATAACAACTACTTCCCAACACCTTCTATTCTTGCAAAGGGCAAGAAAATAAAGATCAGTATTATCATTAACAGGACCACACTGAAAAATTATCATCAAAAAAATAACAAACCAAAGTCATCAATATACTAAAAAACACATAAAACAAGCACGTTATCCTGAGAATACAAGGCTGATTCAACTTTCGATCCTCAATCAGTATAATTCACCGTGTCAATAGACTAAAGGGGGAAAAGAATCATATGAAGAAAACAGAAAAAGTCACAAAATTCAACATCCATACATGATTCTTTAAATTTTGCAAAACTTGAAAAAAAAAAGGAATTTCCTTGGCTCCTTAAAGGGCATCTTTAAAATTTATAGATGACATCATCCTTAATGGTGAAAAAAACTATTTTTCCCCAAGATTGAGGACAAAGTAGACAAATTCAGTTTTTAATCTTAATGTTCCCAAACACCATGAAAAAATCTGTTGACATGGGGAGTAAAATATTTGTTTTAAAACCCCCAATCTAAGATTTATAAACTCAGTTGGGTCACATTTTCCAGGAAAAAAATATATTAATTTGGGCACTACACATTTATGATTTCTTTCTAATTTCTTAGTATATACTTCTTTGAGCCCTATGTTTCCTGCCTCTGAATACTGAAGTGAATGTCTCTACTCAGTAACAGCATTCACACACTTGTGAGCTTACTTGTTAGTTCTGAGCTTTGGTGACTGTTTCCAGTGCTCTTTCTACAGAATGGCTTGGGCGGAAGAATTCTGCCTCCTAGGGAAGAATTTTCCCACATATATAATTAATCTCATGCTAACATGAAACCATATGGTAGGGGAATAACACTTATGTACAAGCCACATGAATACAAGTTTAGCCTCAATTTAGCTGCTGGACAGATACCGCCTGGGCTCTGAACGTAGAATGGAAGTTAGGACAGTGGAGCAAGTGCTGTTTGTATGTCTGATACTAACAAGTATAGTCAATAATCTTCCTGACACTGTGCATGGGACACACAATTTAATTATTTTGCTGGTTAAAAAGAAAAATATTTTTTAGACCACCGATGCCTTAAAGACTCATAAAAATCACTTTTTCCTACAGTCAAACCATGGCTCTAAAAAGCTGTAGCTGTGTACTAAGGCTTAACAGTGCTGACTCTGAGCTTGTCTGTGCCTGTAATTTAATTCTTGCCTCAGCTGTGTTTTCACTAATGTCTCTTTCTTCAGATTACTTCCATGGCCTTTCATTTTTCTCTGATGAAGCCATCCACCCAGCTTCATCACTGCCTGCATGGACTCTAACAATATAAAAAACAGCCCCCTTGTCACTCATGCAAGACAAGCTGTCATGTAGCTGGATTGAAATCTTTGGCCAGGCCACAACAGACAAAAGTCAATGGACGTTTCCCTCCAAGAACCTAATAGAAATTTCTATAAACCACCAATGTCAAAATGCCCTGTCCTGACACTAATACCCAAACCCTTAGACTTCAAGCCAAGAGTATCCAAAAGTATATTTTGCTGAAGAATTGTAATCTGAAAAAAAAAAAAAGAATTCCACTTGTTTCATTTCTCCATACCCCTACCTATATATCAAATGATAGTCTCCATGAGATGATCTAAGAAAGAGCCACCCCTTTTACCAGAGGGGTTCTGAACAAATGAGGAGGGGAGGAAATACAGACCGAGGCCAAGATATCCTTTTCATTACTAATAGAGGTTGTGACTTTAGGTGTGCCAGCCCCAGATTTGGGAAGATGAACACTCTGTCCCCATTTCTGACACATTGCATGTCAATCATGCTGTCAACTCCCATCCATCCCTACAGGAGAAAATCTACTTCCTATACAGATTTCATTTGTATGGCCCACTTGTTAATAAGTCACTCTTACTTTTCGGGATAGAATAAATTAGAGAGAGGATATACAGAGGCCAGAAATGCTGCATCAGTGGATCTACATCCAGCTGGAGGTATCTATCAGCATCATACCCCAACACACAAAATCTTAAGTAGGGACAACAGATAAAGAATAGAAACTTCACAAAAATGAAGAAAACTACAAAAAGTCAAAATCTATCAAAACAAAAACAAAACAAGTGAACATGACTTTATTTTAAAAGTATTTATTCAGAATAAACAGTGCTTTTAATAGTAAATTCATGTATTCATTCAAATGATAATTTCCATTAAATATTTAAGTCACTTAGTTGCATGGCAAAGCAATTACTTTGCTTCTTGTGAAATAAGAGCTCAAAGTTGTGGATGAAAGGAAAGTGAGGAAATGGGAAACAGGCATGCGAGAAATGAAAGATGAAGACAAGGCAGAGATAACACAGCTCTGACAAATAAACTCCACAGACAGAGAGAGGCAAAAAAGGATTGGGGTTTGGGACTTTTATGGGCCAGGCTCAGGGATTAGGGCCAGGCAGGTCCTAAAACAAGCAGTTAAGGGTTTGGTTGGTATGAGGGAGTGGGCTTTTCCCTCCCTCAGCAATGACTTTTCATTCTTTTCTCAGAAATGCCCTTGGGCAGAAAAGTGAAATTTTTCTTAAAATAGCAACTGTCACTTAAGAGGGCCATCCAGATGCTGAGCAAGGACCTTACATTTCCCCCCGCATTTTTGTTTGTTATTGGGCCTCTTAAGAAATAGGGGCATAGATCAATCTTCTGGAGCTTCTTCCTGCTGGGGATGGATGGCATCTGGACCCTTGTTAGGGACATGGAGTATCATTGAGGCAATGGGGATGATCAGGAGATGCCGGCAAATGCTGACTCTAGATGGCCCAATTTGGGTGAGGGGTTGGAAGTCCTATAACAGAAGCTGGTTGGCAGTTTGGTTAGAGATCCCTTGAATCTGATCTTGAATAAATCTAATGACACAGGGGACAGGATATAGCAAAAGGCCTATGACAAGGAGAGAGGTCAGGAAAGGAAGTGCCCACTGGAGAAAGCGGTTACTTAGCTGCCACCCTTCAGTTCCAATGGCAGTGGGAAGCTTTGAGGCCTGAAGAAGATCAGAGATAAAGGGGGCATTAGTAATTGAGGTTCCCTTGGTGGTAAGGAATCGGCACTCCTTCCAAATAGCAGAGTGGGAGAGAAGTATGTGGAAAGTGTATTTAGAGTCAGTGTAGACACTGAGGGAGGCTCCCTTTGCTAAAGTGAAGGCTCTTATGAGGGCAACAAGTTCAGCCTGCTGATTGGATGAATTATTGGGGAAGGGAGCCACTTCCACAACCGAGGTAAGAGAGACTATAGCATGCCCTACCTGAAGAACTGCCTCCTGAAGGAAGGAGGAGCCATCTGTGAACCACGTGTACGTTGCCTGGAGCAAGGGGCCTTCCTGTATGTGGGAGGGATGTGGAAGAAGCCCCTCCAGAGTTTCAATGCATAAATGGCTAAGAGGAGAAGAGGTGGAAGAGTCCTGAGGAGTGGTGAGGAGAGTAGCAGGATTTAAAAGTGAGCATGTATGGAAAGTAAGACTGAGATCTTCCGCCTGTAGAGATAAAAGGCGACAGGGGGGTAAGGAATGTAAATCCTTGTAGGTGAGGAGTTCCTTTGGGTGATGGGGAGCCAGGATTGTGAGTGGGGCCCCAAAGGTGAGTTTCCTTGGCTCGTTAATGAGTAGAGAGGCTGCTGCCCATGTTCATAGGCAGGGGGCCCATCCCCAAACAGTAGGGTTGATAGATAAGCCACAGGGCAAAGGTTGACCTTAGCATGTGTCCAAGGACCCCTAGAGCAAATCCCCACTTTTCAGCCAGGTAAGGGTGAAATGGGCAATGGGCATGTGAGATTAGGGAGATAAGGAGAAAAAGTCTTGAAATCATTCTTCTGTGTTTTAGCCAAGGGAAAAGTTAAATTGACACTTTCTCTCCACCCCGTTAGGCCTTTTATCAAGCCTGCTGAGTCTGATTTTTGTACTTTAATGTTAGCTTCAGTGTGGCCTTGGCCAGGGAGATTGCTGCCTAGTGCTTTACAATGTAGGAGACTTCTAGGTCCCTTGTTTGTCTAAATGTAGAGTCTCTGGAGAAATCCAGAGCTTTAGTGGCAAGAAGAAGCTGGGTGGGGGAGCAAGAGGAGCAAAGAGAAGACTTGGAATGGAGAAAGGAGAAAACCTGCACATAAGGGATATTCTTCCATTTTGCTGATTGCTCACAAGAGTTATGAAGATTGGAAGATTGAATTGGTCAATGGGCCTTCGGATCGGAAGCCAAATGAAGTGGAGCTAAGTGGGTGAGGAGGATTTGGGAGTTCCTCATGGCAATTTGGAGTCTGGGACTGAGAGAAGAGAGTCACTCGCTACTTCCCTAGTCCCAGGCTTTGCCCAATAAACAGTCTTGGTTGCCTGGCCAGGGCTTTCATGAGCTCTGCTGAGGAGCTAAGAACCAAGAACTGAGAGTGAACTCGCCAAAGGGAAGGGATTGGGAATTCCCCAAGGTGAATTGTAGTGAACTCACCAAGGGGAAGGGATGGGCAAGAATCTTGGTGCTGGGCCAACATCTAAGTTCTAGTGAGGAGACAGGTCACTGCTCTCTCTCAGGAGTAGACTTGTGAGGAGGAGGGGAGGGTAAGGATGGAATGTGGATGAAGAAGCAGCAGCTAGGTGAGTGGAAGAAAGTGTGTCGTAATTGTCCTGGGCCCTCAGGCCAGGATCCCAAAGCAGCTCCAATCCCCAGAGGGGAGAGCAAAACTGATAGGAGAACATGATCGATTCCCTGGCATCAATGAAAGAAAAGTGGCGGAGGACTAATCACACACACACACTTGGGAAAAGGAGTGGGTTTATTATCAGGAATCTGACAAGGCTGCTCTGCAAAAAGAGAGGGACAACCACAGCAAGGAGGGAGAGCAGGTATTGTGATTGGTCCAGAAAATAGAGGGGGTTTTTGAGATGGATGTGAATGGGCTTGTGGTGTGAGGCAACAGAAGGACTTGAAACATCCCAACAGTAGGGTCCACCTTGGAAGCGGGCAATGGGAAGGCACTGGCAGAAGGAGTAAAGTAAGGGTGAGGTCCCAAGGTAAGGGTGAGGATCAGGGAGTGGCAAACAAGTCTCCATGGGAGCATATATGAGGGGAGAAGGAAAGCATAGCCCCAACTTTGTGAGGATGTCCCTTCCCACAAGGGGCGCAGGGCACTGTGGAATGAACAAAAAGGAGTGGGTAAAAATTACAGAGCCAAAAATTCAAACAAGGCAAGGTGTCTGTAAATGTTTGAAGTAGGCCCCCCAACTCCTTGAGGACTGAATATGTAGCCCCAGTGTCTAGGAGAAAGGAGACAGGCCTATCTGAAATACACAGTTACCCTGGGTTCCTATGAAGTGATGGTAGTGGTCCGGTGATGGGAACCTGGGCCTCGTCAGTCCTCTGCAGCCAGTCCTAAGAGTTGGAAAGGGGAACCAAAAGGGCTGGATGGCTGGTAGCTGCTATGGGCTTGGGACATGTACATGTACTGGCCAGGCAACAGCCCAGTGTCTTCCTGATGGCATTTAGGACAAGAACTCAGAGGCTTGTGAGGCTTGGGACATGTACAAGCCCAGTGACCCATTTGACCACATTTAAAACAGGGTTTGGGAAGTCCCAAGTGACCCTTCTATGGGCCAGTGGAACCAGGGACAGATGCTGAGGCCGGATGGATGGTATGAGCGAGCATCTGTTATTTCTACTTCTGGGCCTTCTTGTGTCTCCCATTATATACCTTAAAGTCCACTCCTAGAACCTCACCTTGGGGAGTTAGGGGCCCTCTCTCGAGACACCCTAGTTTGGCCTTAATATCAGGGAAACTCTGGGAGAAAAGTAGGTTATTAGTAGTTGTCTCCCTTCTGGAGTCTCAGGGTCCAGATTGTAATAAAGCCTTGTCAGGTGATCTAAAAATGCTGAAGGGTTTTCATTTTTATCTTGGATGACTTTTTGGAGCTTTTCATAATTGATAGCTTTATGGGCTGCCTTTCTAAGTCCTGCCATGAGGCAAGTAATGAATTGGTTTCTACTAGTAACTCCCCCAGGAGAATTATAATCCCAGGGGAGCTTGCCATCAGGGACTGCTTCAGTGCCAGTCAGATGGGCAGGGGAGGTCTGATGTACCTCATCAGCATACTTTTTAGCTTGCTCCCAAACTTGCCTGCGCTACTCAGAGAGGAGGGTGTTAGACAATATCATAGGACATCATGGAAGGTCAAATCATATGATTGGGTCAGATATTGAAACTCTTTGATCGATGTGGTGGGGCTTGAAGTATAGGACCCAAGCTGCTTTTCTATCTGTGAAAGATCTGACAAAGAGAAGGCACATGAACCCAGATTACACCATCTACTCCAGCCACCTCATGTAAAGGACATGGAGATGTGGGTTGGGCAGCTGTAGCTTGTGGGCATGTAGCAGGAAGAGAGAAGGGTGGAGGGGCTGAGGGGAACAGTTGCTGTGGCAGCTTCATCAGAAAGAGAATTGTGGTATGGCAGGGGCTTATCTGCTGGGTCAAAGGAGGAAGAGTCCTGGGTAGAATTTTCTGTCCCTTTGGAAGCAGGCATAGGGGAAGTGAGAGCTAAGAGGACTTGTGCAGGAGAGCAAGAGTTGCAGAGAGAGGGCTTGGAACATAGAGGGGAGAAGGCCTGAACATATGCTATCACTTTCCATTTTCCCAAATTCTTACAATAGTTGAAAAGATCCCTGATAATACTGGGATCTCGAGTTCTGTTAAGAGGCCAGATCTGATTGACCAAATAGATAAATTTAGCGGGGGTTAGGTCCAGAGTGAGAGAGAGAGAGATCCTGGTTTATCCAGAAGGCAGCCTAGAGGACTATGGGAGGGAATGGATATATTCCCTCCCATGGAGCTACCCATGGTGAGATGTAGGAGGTGAGTTTAGAGGTGGGGCATTCCCCAGTCTCTAGTACCACCCAGTCAAGAGGATGGTTACGCTCAGGGGGTCATTACCATCACTGGGTAAGCATTAGGGACAAGGCTATAGAGGCTCCTGGGTGCCTGGCAGGGACTATTTAGGGGCAGAAGCTGTACAGATTAACCCAAGGCCAAGAGGTCTCACCAGGAACAATTCCTAATCACCCTCAGTGGTTTTTCTCAAAACCAGGACCCAAATAAAAGACCACCTATAGACCTGGTCAAGAGTAGGGGTCAACCATAGCTGTGAAATTTGTGGCTGGGAGTGTCCTTGACTACACAGTAACCCTGGGAGTGCCAGAGGATCAATGGTCACTTCCCGGGACCTGTAGGTCAACCAGAGACAGGGGTCTTACCTGAAATGTCTGGTGGTGGGTGCAGAGAGGGCATTTGGCAGAATAAAAGGCCTGGTCCCACGATGGAATTCAGATCAGGGTCCAGGGACCCCGAAGAGGGGAGCATGCACACCAGGGAACCTGATCCCGGGTTTCAGCACCAACAAAAGGAAAGCAAGGAACCAGGAGATGGGCAAGTGAGAAATGAAAGACAGACTGAGACCAGGCAGATACACATGAGAGATTGTCAGAGCTAACAAATAAAGGCACATCTCTCCATAGAGAGAGGCAAAACAGGCTTGGGTTTTGGGACTTTTATGGGGCAGGCTCAAGAATTAGAGCCAGGCAGGTCCTAAAGCAGGCCATTAAGGGTTGGGTTGACATGAGGGAGTGGTGAGCCTTTCTCAGAAATGCCCTTGGGCAGGAAAGTGAAATTTTTCTTAAAATGGCAACTGTCACTTAAGATGGCCACCCTGGTGCTAAGCAAAAACCCTACAGTGGATGTCCTTGAGTTTTATCCTTTACAACCACTCCTCTGAAGAATCACTCTGCAGATAGTTGACTTGTTTTGTTTTGATTTTTAACATTCTCTTTTATTGCAGAATTTTACCTATAAATTGTAGTGCAATTTTCGAGCTCCAACTTTTTATTCTTTAGTTTTCTTTTGATTTCCCTACCAATAGCTTCATACACTCTTGGTCTCTACTTCGAAAGAAGCTCTTTTAAATCCTGAGTGCAGTTTTATTGATGGATTTTGTTCAGGCATTGAAGTGATAAAAAGCTTCTCCCAGTAGCTTCCGATCTTAGTAAAAGATCACCATGGATATGTTCTGCACTAAACAAATAAGACCTAAGTTTATAGAAAACACAATACCTTATGTGAATATTATTCTGTTTTTGTAGAACAATACAAGATAGAATCTTACCAAGCCACTTTGTTCTTGGTGCCTTGAAAAGAATTTAGTTTTAATTTAATCCCTGGACAGATTTCAAATCAGAAAGTATGCATGAAAATCATTCAGAAACATTTAACTTCTTAGGATCCTAATAAACAGAGAAAGAGAGAGATGTCGAGCCCAAGGAAGTACTAAGAAATAACACTTGAGCTAATATTTTTGCCTTGAGCATCAAGCTTTTCCTCTCCTATGAAAGAAGGCATGCCTTCATGGTCATGTCCTAGAATTCCTGTGTTAAGACATTATCATTTAGTGAAAAGACAACAATTATTTTGGTTAGGAAGATCTTGAAGTTACTCCCTATTTTCAAAGCCAACAAATCAGACCTTTAGCAGATAATTTCCAATTATCCTTACAAAGGTAAGTGTTATACAACAAGATGTGGGAGTATACAAATTAATTGTGGGTATCATGTCTGCTCACATACATTCCCAAACCAATTAATAATGAGGACAGATGGTAAACTTGGGTGCCAACCTTGGATTGGACTTTTTTTTTCTTTAGATTTTGAGGGAACACAATAATTCTAACATCTACAATGTCATAAAACTTAAAAAGGAGATCCTCCTTGGTCTCTCTCAAAATTTTTACACTTCTAAAGTCAAAAGACTTCATTTTTTGGAAACACTATCACAATTATTTCTGAGTTGGGTTCATAAGATGATAAGTCTCCCTTTTAGAAGAGATTATAATATGTAACCAAAATGCATAAATAGATTTTATATATACAAAAGATCCATCTACCTTGCCTATACACCTTATGGTCATAAAAATGCTTTGAAATTAGTTCTCTTAAGCTTCATGAGTTGTGAATCAAATTAAGCTCGAAGTGTCTGTTCCTTCCTTTCTCCTCAGTAGCTCATGATAGTCCCTGTACGGTAGGAATTTAGGAACGGGACACAAGATATCGATTTTTTTACCCATCCTAGAGAAAAACCCTCAAATTATAGTTATTTTAATCCTCTTTATACCAGTCAAGATTTTCTAGGATGTCCTGTGTCAGGCACCATCCTCAAGCACGAGATCACAAAAGTCCCAGTTCCTCTCCTCAATCTAGCTATTATAATATGCACCACAAGTTCTCTGATAAAAGTTTTCATAAAACACTCTGGACACAGAGAAAAGGGAAATTGAAAACCATGCTGGAGATTTAGAAAGGTTTCCCAGTAGGATCAAGGCTTAAACTGAGCTTTGGAGGAAAGCAGAGGTTCATTAGGCAGAGAAGAACAAGGAATAATCCTGCATGTTCCAAGATCTTCAGGGCCTCCCTGTGGGCCTCACCAAAGGCAGTGGCAGGAGAAGAGACACTGTATAAAAGGACTAGGTGTCAGTTCAGAGTTAGAGTTTAATCCCAAACACGGTATGTAGCCATTTCCTATTGTATGGTTTAGCATGACACTAGAGATATTTTTTTGAAGGATTCACAGGAATTCAAACCAGAATTGGGCCTGAATTTAGACCTGAAGATGGATCATGGCATTAGCCTTGGATAAGGGCAGGTGAAAGATTTTAAAAGACTAAGGCAAAAGGAGTCTTGTTTGGAAACTAGCTGGTTATTGAAAAAATAGGATATTAGTTAACTTCTAGGCTTCTCGTTTGAGCAACAAAAAGGAATAGATTACTTGTAGAGATAGGAAATTTTTTTAAAAAATAGAAAAGGTTGTGAAATCAGAGTTTTGAGATGAGACTAGATTCTCTGCGTCACCAATTTCTTTCTGGGTTCTTGTCTTACAAAATTTGAATAATAAATTCCACTGAAAATAACAGAAGGGAAGAGTAAACTGAGTAGGATTTATTTAAATGAGAAAAGATAGAACTCCCACAATGCGGAAGAGGATATGATATCAGAAAAATCTGTTTGGGTTTGCTAGCCTGGGGAATTACATAGCGTTAGGGGAGTATGAGTGTTGATAAAACTGGATGTTGAGCAGGGATTGAGAAAGTTCCAAATTCATTGGCGGTATCCTTCAGACTTTGAGTTTTAATTCTTCTTGTAACTACCATTCTGGTTCATTCTACCTTCCATTTTTCCTGCCTCTCTGGGAGAAAGGAGTTGGCTGGACTGTTCCCACAGGTAAGCCTCTCATGGTCTTTCCTACTTTTTTATATGGGTTACCCATTAAGTTTAGTCTAGTATGATGTTGCATTTGAATAAGACCTTTATTGGGGCCCATTGACTGGATTGCCTAACCATTACCTATTCTTATCCAGTTGAGGCAAAGGAATATGTTCATTTGTGCATATTCTAAATTTGAAATCCCTATAGGGCATGGGAGTAGGTTTAAGTATATTTAGGAAATAGATATACTCATCTTGAAGAATATGGATTAGAGAAAGAATTACAACAATAACAAAAATTAGTAGGAAATGATGAAATACATTTGAATGATTTACCATGTCACAACTACTGTTCAAACTCCTTACATAGATTATTTTACATTAATCTTACATATGATGGAAGTATTACTCTTATTTTACTGATAAAGAAAGACAGAATTAGAGAGGTTAATATTCCTAATGTCACTAGATGGCAATTGAAAGAAACCAGGATTTGAACCCACGTGATCTAATTCCAGAGCCTTCATTTATTACCAGTTCCAGTGTTAACACTGTAATGGGAATTGTGGATACATTTATAACATCAATACTTAACATCATAATATTAAATCAATGGTATTTTAGAATTTTTTATACTGACAATAAATCAGGTAACAATTGAATTTTCCCATCTCCATCTTTAGCCCTGCTCTCCCCCCTGATGTAGTATTAAAGAGCCAGGATTCCTGTCACGTTAGGATTTGAATCATTTGGAGGAATGCTTTATTTAATTGTAGTTAGTCATTCTGCTAAAAGAAAGCTAAGCCCAGTGGATCTGCATTTATCTAACTAGCAAAATTATCTGTACTGTATATGGTGATGGGTTAAATCAACATAAAAACAATGAGCTCATTTTACAGTGTAAGTAAGCAGATTCAATTTAATAAAATATATTTCATAAGTTATCTTAGAATAAATGAAGTTTATAAGATTAGCACTTGACTGCATTCCCAAGCCTTGTTTCTTCTGCTTCACTAGCAGTAAACACAAGATGAGGATCCTGTAAATGATAATAACATTGACAGAGCTAACATGTATTGTGTGTCCATGAAAAGCCAAGCTGTGTTCTGATGATTTTATACAAACTACTAAAGTGGCCGCTTCTCTTTGAGCTGTTCTTGCAGAGTTACTTCCCCTTCCTTTGTCTGGCATTCTAAATTATAAAGAAATGCTGTACCTAAATGATTAAGATGTTAACTGTTAAATCATCTCTTTTTAGATTTACAAAACCCAGAGCAGCTGGTGACCTTCAGATTGTATCAGAATGTGTAAGATGATGCTTAGCTTCCAGAAAAATAATGTGTTTGTCTGAAGACTTACAAGATCTAGCCCCAGGAAATCAAGATCAATAGTGATGTTCTGGCCAAAGGAAAAAAGAGACACATACCCTGGACGCCAAAGACCCTGCTCAGCAGATAGCCTTCCTGTACCCTGTCTCCCCAAAACCTCCTTTCCCTCTCTATAAAAGCCTTTCTGTGTTCCTCATTTCCCTGAGATGATCTTTTTAAGGGGACTAGCTGCCCGTCTTCAGAATGCAAGGCCTTGAATGAACCCGATTTCTGTCCCCCAACTCATCTCTTGAGTATTGGCTTTCAAGCAGTGAACTTGCAGACTTTGTTCCAATAACACTCTATCTTTTAATCCTCACAACTCTTCATCCATCCAATCTCAGAAACTGCAAAAGAAAGAAGGACTTTATTTGATGTCTTAGGAATTGCAATTCAGGAGACATGGGTTCAGCTAGTTCTGAATCAGAAGACAGAAGGCAAAGAAAAGGACATATAAACAGAATGGAAATACCCAGAATCTAATAATTTCATAATATGTACCGTGAGATTCTGGGCAGAATGTAATTGTACGGTTGTTTGGGTCATTGCTAATACCTGTGATGCTGAGTGGAGTTCTTATTCCATCTAGCAACTGGAATACCCATATCTGTTTAAAATTTTAAATATATATCTCCCAAATAAGCTAGAATATCCTAGGTATGAAGGTTTGTATGAGTGCTCAATGACAGTTGCACAATGTCAAAATAGCCTATTTCTCAGAATAATTCTATGTCATTAAGTGACATGTAAATTTCTATGACTAATTTCAGGGGAAGAACTCAAAGCCTAGAAGTTCTTTCATAGTCTCATGTAGATATGACAAAACTTTCCTAAATAATAAATACAACACCTACTTAAAATAAGCACTTTCTCACAATTCCAATATAGGTTATCATTTTATTTCTCCAATGAGCATTCATGAGGCCTTTCTCAGTGACTAATTCAAGATCAGGCCCATACTTACACTAGCAATACATTGTTTTTCCTATAGCCCAAGATAATTAGAATTTGCCCATGCTCTCTGGAGAGCTAATATGGTTGTATTACTGAATGTGGATTTTAATCATTTTACCATCTTAAAAACAGATTTTCTTCAAAAAAAAAAGAATATTTAAGCAGGACTATTGTGGTAAACAGATCAAATTACCATCATTGAAAATTGCAGTATAAATAGTGAAAATAAAAAGTAGGAAACAAAAAAACACTTTTGAGTTTTATAAGTTGACTTCCTATGATCAATTCTGTCATATATTTAAGAATTTGATAAATATAGCCTAAGAGCCTGGACATGTTTTCCCTACTATTTGCACATGAAAATAGGGGTTTTCAGTAAATAATACATGCTCAATTAAAATAATTCAAATATTACATATAATTATAAATAATAAATTAAAATTCTGCCACCAATTTTAGCAACTCCCAACTTGGTCACATGTCAGGGATCATTCTCTCATGCATCATTGTATTGATAACACATGCTCATTAATATGAACATTAATATCCATAATGTAATATCCATAATGTAAAAGAAAGCATCTTATACATTCAATTTTTAATCATAGCTCCCTGTCTTATCTTTTTCACTTATCCCCACAAAGACATCAACCCTATGCACTTGTTTGCTCACCCTAAGGGGAACCATGTTAAAATCTGACTCTTCCTTATTTTTAATCCATATTCGTAATCCTACATAGACTACAAATCATAGAATATCTGGTTAGATTCAAATTTATTATTTTAATTATTGCATAACATTATCTGTTGTGGCTATTTGTCATTTGTCTAGTCATTCCATTCTTGACACTTTTCGACTTGGTCCACTTTATGTTGTTGTAACAACAATACCCAAGTCTGAGTAATTTATAATTAATAAAAGTGTATCAGGTCACAGTTCTGGAGGAATGAAGCCTAATATCAAGTAAGAAACATCTTGCTGCATCACCATGTGGTAAAATATGACAGAAAGCCAAATGTGCCTTTTATAAGAGTATCAATCTTGTTCTTCATGACCTAAGAATGTCTTAATATTCCCACTTCATAATACTGTAAGACTGGCATTTAAATTTCAACATGAGTTTTGAAGTGACAAATTTATAAGCCACAATACTTTGTTTCTAATTCTTGGTCACCAGAACAATGCTGGAATAATGTTCTTTTGCATATGTCCTTAAAATTTGATATATTTTTTTCTAAATGCTATAGATTTCTAGGAGAATTCCTGTTTAAGAGATATATTAAAATTTTAAAATGTATATATGTTGTAATACTGTATTGTCTTCCAAAAATGTTGAGATATTTCATAATTCTGTCAGTAATAGATGTTACTTACTCATCTCCACCACTCCTTTCATAATAGTTATCTTTTATTCAGCTTGATAGATTGTCACTTTAACTTGTATTTTACTAATTAGAAAATTTAAGAACCTTCATATTTTTGTTAGCCATTTGAACTTGTCCATCTTTGTATAGTTTATTTATATTCTTTGCCAGTTTAACTTTAGTTTGTATCTTTTTCTAGTGAATTGGTAAGAGCTTTCTGTATATTAAATAATAATCCTTTACCGGTCATCAGCATTATAAACAACTCTAGGGCTCTGATTCCCTTTCTTTGGGATATGATTTGTCAATCAAAGACTTTTAGTTTCTACATAATTATAGTTGTCTGCCTTTATTTTATAGCTTCTGGATTTCTAGATGGGATTTAGACTCTCCCTACCCTCTTATACTTCAGGGTTCTAGAATTACATTTTGCAAGATTCTTTTTTAATATATTACTTTTCAATCTTTATTCCATCTGGAATTTATCGCTGCGTATATTGAAAAATGGAGTCCATTTTAATTTTCTCCTAGATAGTAGCCCGTTGTTTAGGGATCACTGATTGAATAACCTGTTCTTTTCTCAATGGATTGAATATAATTATTTTTAACCAGAGCGTTTACTTTAATTTTTATATTTTCCAGATTAGATGATCCTGAGACATTCACACTTTTCTAGACCTTTCTTGACTTTTAAATTGGTTTGTTATGTGTAACCAAGACCCTATAGATTTCTCCAGGTTTTAGATGTAATTGAAATTTCACTGGCAGTTATACTTGAATCCTTGCAACCAAAAAGAAAAAAAAATCATCTTTCTAGTAGAAAACTAAATTTTTAAGAGTTAGAAAAATAAATGATCAGAGACCTAAACCCCTAAGACCCCATGCTCAAGTAGGAAGTACAATTCTTTGTGGCATCTCACTCCTCCAATTATTATTGAAAATATTAAGGGGAATTTCATACAATTGTCTGTAATGAGTGCTTCCTGCTGGTTGGTAAGGAAGCTTATAGTTTACCTCCCTTGCCACTTCAAGGCTCTTTACATCAGAATGCTATTTCCAATAGCAAAGTTACTGACACTCTCTTAAGACAGGATTATCTACAAAACTGCTGATCTTCCTGATGCATGCAGAACAGGAGGTAACAAGAATGTTCTTACATCTGTTTGTGCCAAAGGGGAGGCAGGGAGGAGAATAAGTTAACCTGGATTCTAAAGTGATATGGAATTTATAGAGATAGCTCTGTAAAATCAGACACGCCATCCTTCTTCCAAGACCACATACTTGCTAGTAAGATATCTAAGTAAGCCTAGGTTTCAAAATCAGCTGCCATGCTATATTCTAAACAACTATATATTCAATCCAAAACCCCAGATCACATTTTTTCCTCATCCTATGGTAAATTTTTTATCGCTGATATCTCAATCCTGTCAACTTTATAATCAACCCACAAGTTCATCAGGTATCTCTACACAAGAGAGAATATGTTGTGTTTTTTTTTTCCAGTTGTCCCACAGAGTCAATTCAAAAATAAATAAATAAATAAAGATGGACAAGAAGTACATAAAGCAGAGAATACCCATCAGAGAAATGTTTATCTTGCCCTAGTTGCACAACCAACAAAGCATGTCAAGGGTTCTAGGTATGAAATGTTCACCTGGAGCTGATTCATCAGGACTAGAAAATCCTATTTAAATTACCAGCATAGGGTTATTAGTCATATGCTCTATGTGACAGTCTTGGACAAAAGACTAAAAGAATTTGTGGATTTCCTTTTTGAGTGGCAAGTCCAGTTTTGGAGGAGTCTAACTGCCCCTAAAGAACTCCTTCTTACATGTCTTTCTAGATTAAAACAAATAATGCCACGTAGATTCTGCTTTCTGAGTCAGATTCCCTGTGAATAAAAAGAGTGTTATAATTGATTCACTGGTTCATTGCAATTCAGAAATAATTTGGTTAGTGGAAAAGAAATCAGAGGAACAAACATGTACATAAGTTATATCAATACAGGATGCTTCCATGAAATTCATTGGTACTTAGAGCTATTTTTAAAACAGAAGAGAATCTAAATTCCAAAGCTAAAAGTAAGTTGCTTGTTTCTCAGTGACTGAAAGTTCCTAATTCAAGATCAGGCCCATACTTACACTAGCACTTCATTGCTTTTCCTATAGCCCAAGATGATTAGAATTTGTCCATGCTCTCTGGAGTGCTAATATGGTTGTATTACTGAATATGGATTTTAATCATTTTACCATCTTAACAACACATATTTTCTTCAAAAACAAAGAACATTTCAGCAGGCAGTGTCTCTAAGCCTTTCATGAAACATTTTGAGTGATTTATTCTTTAATTAACCTCATAAGACTTCACTTTTGAATGTCTGTATAGTAGGCATAAATGAGAAAATGCAAAGCAGGATTGATGTGTACCATTTTGGCAAAACCAAAGCAAGTAGAAAAGAAAAGAAATGATGATATCAGCGCTAGTATCTGAAATAGCCTAGTTATTTCCCTTTCCCTCATCTTTGTTTTATTTTCATCAGCATCTACAAGCTGTTTGCAATTGCCGCAAAAAAAAAAAAATCCAGAAATAGTGTCAAAAGAAGTCTTTTCAATGGGAAGAAAACTTGTTAAAGCTAAGTGTTAAGTTACTTCACTTTTTGGAAGCCTTCATTCCCTCTTGTTGTTTAAGAAATCCTTTTCTATCATTCAGAAAATTTAATAGGTATTTAATTTAATGGATGTCATGTTGTCCTCTAGTAACCTCACGCCTTCATCTCTGTAGCTAACCTTACCAATAAAACCACCTGAGCACCTCAGCCAAACATTCATTTAGCACATCACAAATCCAGCAGACCTTGACTACCTTCGCAGCAAGGCAAATAAATATGTTAAAGGACCATCCTAATGTTCTCAATTTTGAAAGTCAAGAAACATTTAGTTTAACAGCTAACTAATTTATCACATTGAAAGAGCATATGCCCCTTCGGAAATCCCCATTAACTTGGTGGTGCTTGCCCTTTAGGCAAAAGTAGAGATGAAGACCTGTACAAGGGTAGCTGGGTTACCAGAAATTAGTTCAACATGTTTTCATACCAGAAAAGCATCAAGAATGGAGTGATTTTACCTGACTTTTCCTGCAACACTGACTCTGTCAGTAAAATATTTAGCTTTTCTTCTGAAGGCAAGCTCAGGGGATTCGGTCCTCAGTTGTAGAAATGTTAGTTTGATAAGTGGGTCTTATTATTATTATTATTATTATTAGGTGGTGCTGGGGCCAGATAAAGCTTGTATCATTCGGTAGCTCATGATGAGACAGAAACTACATTAATAACTTCAATAAGTACAACTTAATAGAAAGAATATTAAGTTAGCAAAAGTTGATTAATTACAAGAAGAGATAGAATAGAACTCTACAATGTTCTAGAGGTAACAAAGTCAGGAAGCAGTTACCACCCTGAGGGCCTCTTGCATACTAGGCAAGCATCTACCACTGAGCCACATCTCCAGGCCTCATTCCCCTCTTCTTGAATGTAGGTTAAATCCACATCTCTCTTCTAAGTAGTATTAGGTAGAAAATATGATGGACTGTCATGCCTTTAATTATACAGGATTAAATCTTGACAGATTGCAGTAAGAAAGTCTCCTGCTGGCCTTCAAGAAACATTCAGCCATGTGTGAGCTGCCAATGGAGAGGGCCACATGGCAGAGAACTATTGGTAGCCTCTAACACCTGAAGGTGGCTTCTGGCCAGCAGTCAGTAAGATACTGGAGCCCTAAATCATACACATAAATGGATTCTGCCAAAATCCTGAATGAACCTGGAAGCTGATTCTTTCCTGGTGGAGTCTCCAAATAAGAACACAGCCCAGCTGACACCTGGTGATACCCAGAACAGAAAATCCAACCAAATCATGCCAGATTCCTAGCCCTTAGAAATCTTGAGAGCATAAATGTGTGTTAAGTTGCTAAGTTTTAAGTAAGTTTTTACACAGAAAAACATTTTAATATACATCCCTCAGTCTAAGGGAAAGATAAAGAAAAGAAACTTAAAGGAAGAAGTCCGCATTACAGTTGAGACTCAGACTTCTATGGAGATGATTAGCTACTGAAACACTATGACATCCATGGCTCTGATCAGGCAGAAACTCACTAGAGACTACTAACTACCACCACAGATTCATGTAAGCTACTGTCACTTCTAGGACACACTCCACATTGGTATGCTTGCCACCACATTGTAAAAACAAAAACTAGAAATGTCTCTTTGTCCCAGCTTTTTTGTCACTCTGTCCTAAATACATGTTGAGAACAATTTAAAGGAAGAAATTTTTATTTTGGCGCATGCTTTCAGAGGTTCAATTCATAGTCAACCAACTCCTTAGCCCTGGGCCCAAAGTGAGAAAGAACATCATGGTGGAAGGGTATAGTAGGGGAAAAACAGCTCAGAACATGGCAGCCAGACAGCAGAGAAAGAGCTCTGCTCATCAGGAAGAACAAAACATAAACCCCAAAGGCACTCTCTCAGTGACCTACTTCTACCCTACCTGCCTACAGTTACTGCCCAGTTAATCCATATCAGTGGATTAATCCACGAATATGTCACACCTCTCATAATTTAATCATTTCACTTTTGAACATTCTTGCATTACCTCATACATGAGCTTTTAGGGGATATCTCATATCTAAACCACAATTGGCCACCACCCTCTTAGCCTGGTCACCTCTTTTTAACCTCCTCATAGCACAGCCTAACTCAAGCCAAAGCACCAGAATAAAGACTGAGGGTCCAAAAATATTATCATAAAATAGGCTTCAAAGGATGGTTTTTCAGCTGAGAAGCAATTAATTAATAACCTCAGATAGGCTATAGTTACAACACATAAGATCACCTTCAATGAAGCCTATTTTTCCTCGAAGAACAAGAAACCACAGTAGAGAGGAAGAAATGTTGCATTTTGAGGTCACAGGTGAAAGTCGGTTAATGAAGAGAAGACCTTTCCTCATTCCCTAACATATCTCTGAGTAGATAGCAGAACAAAGAAGACTGGGCTTGGACTCTCTTCTCTCCTGTCTCATATACTGCCCTTGAACATTTCAAATTTGCAAGGCAATCAATCACAGGATACCCAGAGTGTCTGTAAATAAAAGCAGCATCTTACGACAGGGTTTTTTTGGTTTCCTCCTTTTCATGATTTAGTTTATCACTTGACTTTTTAAAATTGCACCCAGATATTTTAAACATGCAGATCCTACCATAAGCCGGTTTTTAAAATGACATTGGCATTAATAGTATTTTATTTCCCTCACGTACTATTTTCATTACTATTGTAACATCATTTCAACTATTCATTAAAACATAACCAAAGCCTTTGACCTTAAAATTAACCATCAAAAGAAAAATTATCAAATTCATAGCATTTTGCAGGTGTTCTGTCTTGTTTAGCTCATATTATCACTTCAAGAAACTGATAGCATTTTCTAACTTTATTCCCTTTGGGGTTCAAATCAGTAACTACTTACAGAGACTGTAATATTTTTAAGCAATTAAGATAAGGTAAAAGAGCTCCCCAAAGCCCATTTAGAATATAGTTTAAAAATATTAGTCTTCCCATTCTAGCTAACATAATTTTCAGAGTTAACCAGCTTTCACTAGACTCACAGATGCAAAAATTCATGTTCACACATGCAAACACCCATCCTCACTCCCTTACTGATGCTGCTATATTTGTTATGGTCCAATAATTAATTGTTCAAGTACCAAATCATGAATGTATTTTTTTAGAGAAGACAAAAACACATGAAAAAGCAACATAACACATGTATATATAAGTTAACTCTCTTACTCATAGGCACGTGTGATTGCTGAGCAGGCTGACTCAGATGATGTAGTCAGCATTTTTTCTTTTTCAACTCTCACCTCAGCCACGTACAATGGCTTCATTCTTTAGTAGATAGGCTTTTTCCAAGTGCTGGTAGTAAGTTAAGAGAAAGAGCAAGACATGTGCGACATGCAAGTGTAGATATAAAGAGCTTCAAACTTATATTGGTTGCATTCAGAAACTCCAAAATACAGTCTCTGATTTTACATCTAAACTGATTTAAACATTGCACAATGCATATGTGATATTAAAACATCACATGCTACTCCATAAATATGTACAGATGTTTATTTTTGGAGAATGGCAGTAGAAATTAATTTAAAAGAAAGAAAATTCCAAAGAATGTCACATTGGCCCAGTTTAGGCTTAAAATGCTCAACATGGGTCAATTGCTTGGCCTAGGGCAATAAGATACTAGGATAGACCAAGCCTAAAGTATATTTCCATTCCTAACCAGGGATATGGAATACTGAATTGGCCTACCCATACAAATTAGTAGATAGAAAAAGAAAACCAGAAAAAGGTAGAAGAGATTCTGGTCCAATGAAAATAACTAATGTTTACCAAAGTAGCCCTCCTCATCCCCGGGCAGTAGATGAAAACCAGCTAATCCAGTTCACTATCATGGAAAAGATTTCAGATTGCTTGATTGGATAGAATCATAGCACTTTATTCAATTAAAAGCTTGTTCTTGTATTGTTCTGGTCTGACCACTCATTTGCACAATGACTAAAAAAGTTAAAGTGTCATTATGGTTTAGATGTGAGGTGTGCCCAAAAGCTCATGTGTGAGACAACACAAGAAGGTTTGGAGGTGAAATAATTGGGTTATGAGGGTCTCAATTAGACCAGTGAATTAATCCCCTAATCGGATTAACTGAATGCTAACAGGATTATCATTAAGAAAGTGATGCTGTAACTCTTAAATTTCTTAAGAGGACCAAAGTTCTTGCTGGAATTCTATTTTTTCCAACTTGTCACATACTGCATTCTGAACCAATAATATAGGGATAGCATAAATCTGTAAGCAGGCATGGGGTGACTGGAGGAGGTGGATCATTGGGGGTGTGCCCTTAGGATTTATATTTTGTTGTGGTAAGGTGAGCTCCCTCTCTATCTTCTTCCTGGAGTCATGTCTTGTGCTGTTTTCCTCTTTGATGTTCTGCCTCACCTTGCGCCTCAAAGAATGGAGTAGGATGCTTATGGACTAAAACCTCTGATACAGCAAGCCCCAAAATAAACCTTTCCACATCCGATTGTTCTCATCAAGTCTTTCAGTCACAGCAATAAAAAACAAACAACAACAACAAAAAACTTCCTAAAACAAAGGCTGACTGGATCCCAAGAGAAAAAGAGACCAGAGTCTCAGAATATTGAACCAAAAAAATATCCAAGAGATGTATCAAGCAAGCAATGAGCACCTATTTCTTCCACATTGATTACTGTATCTTTATCTATTAATTTTTCTAGGAGAAGAAAGAAGCTTCATTAATGAAAGGTCTGTCAGGAGAAAGTGATATAAAGTCAACTCAAACCAAATCAAGTAGAACAGAAATATCTTTTTTCATATAACTGAAAGCTCAGAGGCATACATAGGCCCCAGCACATCAGTGATGCCAGAACTGTTCTCTCAATGTCTTGGTCTGTTATTCCCTTCACTGTCTTCACAGTCAGACCAGCTCTATCCCATGGGAGGCAAAACGGGCACTGCTCCATGTTTACATGATTTTACAGCTTACAACCCCTAAAGGAACCACCATGTATTCCTTAAGAGGACCAACGTTCTCGTGGGAATTCTAATTTTTTCCAGCTCATCACATGCTGTATCCTAAACCAATAATATAGAGAAAGCACAAGTTGGGATATTTTCAGCTTGGGCTTACTTGAGTCCACATGAAATGGTTTCTTCATGGAAAAAAAATGGGTTTTGTTAACTAGGTAGGGAGGATTTGATAGGCTTTCTCAGTTTAGGGCAGAGGCAGAGCAGATTACACTGTATTTGTAAATCCAGCATTGTAGGAATATTACATATATGATATTTTAGTTAGCTTTTGCATTATTGTTACCAAAACACCTGACAAACACAACTTACAGCAGGGAAAGTTTATTTGGGTCTCATGGTTTCAGAAGTCTCTGTCCATAGATGGCCAACATTATTGCTCTGGGCCCAAAGTGAGGCAGAACATGATGGAAAAAGAGCCCAATTGAGGAAAGCTGCTCCGCTCATGATGAGATCCTGAAGAAGAGGTACACAGGGAAGGTGTACCCTAACAGGGCATACCACCCGTGAACTACCTTTTCCAGCCACACTCTACCTGCCTAGGTTTACCTCCCAGTCCTCCATTTAAACCAGAGTGCTCTGATTAAATACCTCTCACTATTGAATCACTTTACCAATGAATATTCCTGCAGTAATGGAAGATTTTGGGGGACATCTAATATCAAAATCATAATATTCTGTCCTTGACCCTTAAAAGCTCAAGTCCATATCACAATGCAAAAATTCATTTAGTCCCTCTTTAAGAGCCTTAACAGCATTACCTACAACTCCAAGTCCAAAGTCTTACCTGATACTCAAGACAAATTCTTGGCTGTGAGTCACTATAAGTCAAAAGCAAGTTAATATATCCAGTATAGAGTGGCACAGAGTAAACCTTCCTATTCCTAAAGAGGAATAGTGGAAGAAGCATAGGAAGAAGGGATGGGGCCACAGCAAGACTGAAATACAGCCCAACATGCCCTGGAACTCCACAAAGAGTATTTAAGACCCATGGTAGGGATGTGTGCTCTCTAAAAGTTTTGGGTGTCCTCTCCCCATTGGCCTTCCTGATTACAGTGCATGACTGCTCCCTTTCAGCTTGGCTCGATCCACAGCCACAGCTTTCTTTTGGCAGACAATCCACATGACTGCCATCTCTTAATTCCTGGGTTCTCCATTCAAGCTTTAGCTTTATAATTTCCTGCATCACCCGGCTATACTTTCTCCTTCAGAAACCTTCCTTCAGAACCTTCCTCTAGGAGGAAGTCTCCAAGACTTAGACTTTTGCATTCTGTATTCACACAACCAATACCACATGGATGGCATCAAGATCTGCTACCAGTTTGTGCAATATCTGGGCCCCCTGGAATCATAGCTTCAGTGGCCTTTAAGTGTCTGTAGAGTTCAGCAGGTAAAACAACTTCCTAGGTCTCTTTGTTTAATGAGGGGCTCTCATGATCTCTTCCCAGAGGAATTTTCCCTTCTATATCCATGAGCCTGAAATGGGCATGGCCCTATAAATTTCTGAAATGCCTATGGGGCAACTTTCCTATTATCTCTGTGTAAAGTATTTAGCATTCGTTTGGGGTCTATAATCTTTTCAATAACACAATGTCCTTGGCCCCAACTTTATATGAACTTTACTAGCCAAACCACAAGTTTTTAAAAATCCTTTACTTCTTCATTTTGCTCCCAATTTACACAGCAACCCTGGCTAATAGCTGCCAGCAATATCCATGCCACTGACTAAATGGGGCCTTGAAATTTCCTCTGTCAGATTCATCAGTCCATCACTTTTAAATTTAGCCTCACACAAAGTCTCAGGTTACAGGGAAATGTAGATAAGTTCTTTGCTAGAATGTACCACAAATGGTCTTTAATCCAATTCCCAACAGAGTCCTCATTTCCCTCTGAAACCTCATGAACATAATCTGCAGTCCTATTGCATTCTGGTCTTCTGATCTCCAACCAGAACCATCCATTAAGCTTCACTTATAATATTCTAAAACTTTTCCAGCTTTCAGCTCTAAGCTTTTTAAAATCCCTTCCATGAACCAGCTCCAAAGGCTTCTGAACCATATGGTCAGTTTTGTCATAGCAACAACCTTATTTCTCACTACCAATTTCTTTGAGCCCCTATATGGTTTCAAAGAAGTATGTATTTTCAAGACTAATTGATATTTTGATATAGCTCTTCTGAAACAGGTTCCATTTTGGAATAATTGAACCACAGAATGAAGAAGGCATTCTGTTTCATACAAAACTGTGTAATAATTTCAAAATTGTAATCTTTTATGCTGGGTTTAGATGTCTCAATTATATAAATGGATAGATCAAAAAAGTTACATGCCAAAAATAATGTAATGCTTAAATACTAGAGCACTAATGTACTTTTATGCAGCTGTGTTAAGAATTACATTCCAGCACCCAAAGTGAAAAGCAAGGGATAGAAGAGAACTCAAGACTTCAACAAGCACAAGTAAACTAATGGCTGTAGACAAAATCAAATATGTTTACCCTAGTACTATGCCTGAGTGACTAGATGATAATTGCCACTTAATTGTCATACTGGTGAGGGTTTAGACTCAGTGCTTCTCCCAGTGCATATCATCTAAGAATATATCAGATATAGAGCAATACTTTGCGTCTCTAGACCTCTGGAATATGTTGGAATATAACATCTTAACTTCTCTGCTTATAATAAATATATAGTGAAATATAATGTTTTGTAGATGTGTGCCTATTTTATAGGCATCTAGTGATATATGTTTACAAATGTGTTGCTTATAATATACAAAGAGAAGAGCTTACTATACACCTACGTATAATAAGGAATTATTTTAGATATAGTAAAATCTCTTCAAAATCAGCAATTTAAATATATAAGAAGTTTATTGTATTTAGTAACAATCTTGAAGAGAGAGACCAAACAAGATTTGTGGGAGGTGACATAGAAGCATGGATCATCCAAGTTCTTGGTTTATTAATCTTTTGCACATAGTTTTTTTAAGTTCAGAACCAAGATGGCTGAAGCTGTAGCTATTATATTCAGCCTAACCAAGTGGTCAGAGAAACAGACTCATAATATTATCCCTCTGTCTTTTAAAGAAAATTCTTAGAAAACACACACACACACACACACACACACACACACACACACACACTTTTCTCCTTACAATTCATTTGCCAACTCTCAGCTTCATCTGTGGGTGGTAAGATAACTAGCCAGCACTGAGGTTTTTAGTAAGGAAGAATGGATATTGAAAAGCAACTGTAAGGGAGGTAGGAATTAAGCATTAAACAAATTTCTAAATATGTGGGCCACAATTATGAAAATGAAAGTCCATAAATGAAGAAATTATCACATAATGTTTCTATAATTCACATTTGTTAATTCATATTTTCCCATTACATTCTAACTACTAGCACTGGGGTCAACAAACTCATTAGAAATGATTAAACAACAAAATAGCCTATGGAAAAAAAATAAGGTTACTTTTATAGGGGCAATTTGCTTTTCAATAGGACAAATATAATTTAGTAGTAACTTTTTGGGATATAACTTGCTATGTGTAGTCATGAAACATTTGAAACTACACAAATAAAATGGCACTGTTCTTCAAATACAAAAGAAAAAAATTGCTTAATTATACTATTGGAAATAACTAAGTTTGTTCATTTTTGTGACCTTTCCAAGTGTAAATTTCCTCACTAGCAATTCTTTTAGCTACAGAATTTGGAAAACAGACATTATACCAGAATATTTCCCCCCAAAGTCTTGACTAGTTTCCAAGTCAATAAAGAATGGCATCATTACCGACATGAGAGGGTTGACCTTCTATCAGTGGAGCCCAGATTTGCTCTTTCTTCTACAGCCTATCATCCAAATTCCAATAATGCACATTTTTAGTATAGCTAACTCAAGTTGTGGTCAAGGGCTTAGATAGAGCTAAATATTTTTATTTTTCTTCATTAAAACTATGCTGTAAAACACATATATCCCAAATGAATAGTCAGGAGTTGGAGCTCTTTCAGAAAAAAAATTTATGGAATGCCAAAGAGATCTAAGATAATATTTTACCCACAGTATCTTAAATGGCATCATGTAAAATACAGCAATAGTAACAAAATAAACTATTTAAATGATAACACTAAAGAATTTGTAAAGTACATAACAATATAGAAATATTGTTGGGATGTAATACAACTGACAACTCATGTTTTCAATTATTTGAATGATGTGAGGAACTGCTTACTACATGTTTCATAATGTTTATTTATTTTTTTGATTATGAAAATTACATATAGAATACTTAGAAGATACAAAAAGAACAGAAGAAAATTAACACCCGTAATTCCATCACTCAGAAATTGCTGTGATAGAGAAATAGATGTATAACCAACTAGAAATTTACATGTCTCTCGTGTAGCATTTAGCAGGCAGAGCAGGTTTTCTAAGGTACTCAGATGCTTTTAAGGAACTATGCTTTGGATTTTAAAAGGCTTAGGTGTTAAAATCTTGATCCCTAGGGTGGCATTATTGGGAGATGGTGGAAACTTTCAGAGGGAGGACCTAGGAGGAGGTCTTCAGATCATTGTGGACATGGCCTTAAGGGGATGTGGGACCCCAACCCCATTCTCTTAGCCTCTTTTTCTCCCTGGCTATGTGGTGAGAAGTTTTATCCCACCACATGCACCCCTATCAGGTTGTGCTGCCTCCTCACAGGCCTCAAACCAACAGGGACAACTGACCATAGACTGGAAACTCCACCACTGTTACTGAAAGAAAGCTTTTAATAACTTCTCAAATATTTGTAATAGTAATAGAAATCTGACTAACACATCATGTTCTTAACACAATTTTTATTTGAAAATCTAGGCCAAGATTATGCATATATATAAAAAATACACATACATGTAAAACAGAGTTTTTACAGTTCATATATTTATGCTTTATTTCATATGTGCTAATATTAATAAGTATGTGAGCATCATTTTCAGAGAAATAATTAATGAATAATTATTAGTACATTAAGGCTAATAACAAAATCGCCTTCCAAGGAAATAGTACTAATTTATATTTCCAAGAGAAGTGAGTTACTTGGCATAGTATTGAACAAGAGAATATTGTACAATAAGCCAAATGAAAAAAATGAAATGGGTTTATAATTTACATATAAGAATACATACTCACCATGAGTAACAATAAAAGGAAACACATGAAAATATTAAAAATAATTATGTCAGTGGTAAGATTATAGGTTAAAAAATATTTTTATGCTTTTTTTAAAGTGTTCTAAATTCATCATATGTTACTTTTGTTTTAATTTTTTTTTGGGGGGGTACCAGGAATTAAACTCTGGGGCACTCGACCACTGAGCCACATCACCAGCCCTATTTTGTATTTTATTTAGAGATAGGGTCTCACTAAGTTGCTTAGTCTCTTGCTTTTGCTGAGGCTGGCTTTGAACTCGTGATCCTCCTGTCTCAGCCTCCAGAACTTCTGGGATTACAAGTGTGCACCACTGTGCCCAGTTTATGTGTTACTTTTATAAGAAGATGAAAACTAGTAATTTAAGAAGAACCTATTGTAACTTAACATTAGATGTGATATTTCATTTTTGATAACTTCTACCTTATTTTTCAGTTTACACTTAACTAATGATTTAATTCATATAACATCAGTTACAGTAAAATCTAGAAAACCTACTAATAACTCATAATATTTCTACATACTAAGATGGCCAAATCAGTATCTCAAAAGAGGGTCATTTTATGAGTACATTTTATTGATCAGAAGTATAGTAAATTAATTTTTGAAAACTTTTCACAAATGATTTATGTACTAAAAACATCATTGTTTTTATTGTGTCTTCTCTATGTTCTAGATTTTAATGACTGATAATTATAATTATTATCATCACAGTCGTGAGGTCCCTGACATGCACCAGAAATTTTTTAAAAATTGACATGAGATTCAGTCCAAAGATGGGCAATTAGGAAGAAGTTTTCAAAAATGAATATATAAAAAGTGCAATTGCTTTTGCATTTATCACAAGTGACATTGTCATTGTCATCATTAATCTGTCTCTGAACATTATAAGTACTTTATTATAGTTAATGATGCATTTCTCATTCAGCTCCACTCTGCCTCTTTCTTTTTTCAGTATTAAGTCAACTCCTTCTAAAACTTAATTCCAAATAGTAAATATCTGCATTTTCTTAATTATCTATACCTGACCCTAAATTCTATTTAACATTAAATCAGTTATAGAGCATGCACATATACTATACCTTTGATAAACCAAAAATAAAAAATAAATGTGTGATTAAAGTAGTAATTTATAACTTATCTTTCTTCATTCTCTCGTTTGGTGTGCATATAACTGTCTCTCTATTCATTACTAGGAACATGGACATTATTTTCTCATTATGGGCAATTCTTTACCCTTTTTTTTTTTTTTTTTTTTTTTACAATCAATGATGAGTTATATCCACTCTGATGAATATGGAGAGCTTTGAGTAGATGACTAAAACAATGTCACTCTTTAAAATACTAAATTCTCCTAGATGATTCTAAGGGAACATTTAAAATAAAACTATAATTTCTTGCAAGCTATTTTTGCAATTCTATGAGGTACACACTGGTATATAATAAAAAGCACATGTGCAAAGTATACAGTAGGTTTTAATACAAAAATACACCTGTGAAGCTATTACCACCATCAAAATAATGAATATGTTCATCACCTCCAAATGTTCCTCAGTCCCTTCCTGTCCCTTTGTCTCCAGTCAATGATCTGCCTTTTTCTTTGATCAACATGCATTTTTAAAATTCTTTTTGTTTTTTTCCCCACATGCATTTTCTATAATTTTATATACATGGAAACCTATCATCTATACACTTTCTGTCTGGCTCCTTTCACTGAGCATAATTATTTTGAAATGCACACAGAGTAGCATATATCAATAGCTGCTTATTTTTCTAGTTAAGTTGTAGTCTGCTGTATGGATATACCACAATTTATTGATTTAGTCAATGGTTGATACAACTGTGATCATTACAAATAAAGTATTATTGACCTTCATATACAAGCCTTTCAATGAACATACTTTCATTTCTTTTGAATAAATGCCTAGAATTGGAATAGCTGGATTATACAGTAGGTGTACATTTAACTTCAATATGACACTCCACGAAAGGCATGATGCATAAAATAAAAATTAAAAGTTAATGCATATAGCTTCATTAAAACTTAAATTTTCTCCTCTTCAATAGAAAGTAAAAAGAGAAGTTATAGACTGGAAGAAAGTACTTTCAAATAATAGTTGTTTCAGAACTGCATGAAGAAACCTCAAACTAAGTTTTAAAAAACTTCCAATTAAAAAAAAAAAAAAAGTCGACAGAACTTTGCGGCACACACTTCACCGAAGAAGAGATACAGATGTCAAATGAGCACCATATCAACAGCTATTTATTAGTGAAATGAAGCTAAAACACCAGTGAGATAGACCACCACTACACTTGCTATGGTTTGGATGTGAGGTGTCCCCCAAAAGCTTACATGTGAGGTAACACAAGAAGGTTTGAAGCAGAAATGGTTGGGTTATTGCTTTAACATAATCAGTGAATTGATCGCTGATGTGATTAACTGAGTGGGGAGGTGGGGAGTGGCTGGAAGACATGGTTCATTGGAGGCGTGGCTTTGGGTATATTTTGTATCTGTATCAAAAAGTCTCTCGGCTTCCTTATTACCATTGAACTATTTCCTTTTGCCACAATCCTTCTGCTATGATGTTCCACTTCACCTCCAGCCCAAAGGAATGGAGCCTGCAGTCTATGGATTAAGACCTCTGAAATCATAAACTTCTAATAAATTTTTCCTCTTCTATTGTTTTGATCAGGTCCTTTAGTCACAGCAGTGAAGAGAGCTGACAAAAACAACACCTTATTAGGGCCCTGCAACAACAACAAAAGCATAATCATGTGGTTAGTGTATCAGCAAGGATGCATACGTAGAGCCTCAGCTACTGGCAGGAATATAAATTTTCTAACATTCTGAATAGAAGTATGACAAATTCTATCAAAAGCATTTCATAACACATTTAACTTCAAGTTTTTAAAAATCCAAATACAATTGAACTACATAGGCATTAACTACTTTTAAAGAGGATACTGCATTTCTACAAACAAGAAGTTTAAATACAATCACATTAATATGGGTGAAGTTCATCCTAAAGCTGTGACCTTTTAGACCTCCTTAGATGAGGCATAGATTTCTTCTTAAATTTCTACTCTTATCAGCATAAATTTTAGCTCATGTGACTATTTACTTATCTCGACTCATAAGACCTAGGCAAAGTTCACAATAAAGGGTAATATTGGCAAAACAAATGTTTGCATGTGCCCAATGACCTTGATCAAGAAAGATCTTTCATCTGAATTCTACAATTTAAGATATCTATTTCTAATAAAAACTTATTTCTTATTCTTAAACATGTCGCATTATTTTATTTTGAATAAGTAACAAAATTTCAGACAAAATTCTAGTTCTACTGTCAATCCAAACCACATCACTTTAAATTTTAAAAGTCCTCTTTTTCCTTAAATATCACCTGAGTGACAGGTCCTATGATAGCCTTTTGATACAAAATGTGTAAGATGGTGTTTCTAACCTTGAGCTGCTCAAAGTTGGCAGGTTTATGATGTTGTTTGCTCTTGGGATGATTTACTTAAGCAGAGCCTTTCGTTAAGAAACTTTATGTCTCCTAAAGCTTGATTGTGGCAACTGAGCTGCCAAGCGCTTGTCACCAGTTATTACCAAAGAGCTTTAAAGGATACATAAGGATTCTTCTTCTCAGAGGAACACGTGGCTCTTCAAGTCAACTTTCTGTCGCTCCTACTTTTAGTCTTTTCATGTGATTCTCTGAAACAGGACAGGAAAACCCAACTAAAATTTTCCAAGATATTTTCCCTTCCCCTTTTTCTTCCCAATGTAAGATGAGTCCAGTTTTGCCAAACCCACCAATAACCTTCTAGCTGTCCAGTGAGTCTTCATACTTTTTGGATGGCTCTGACACATTTCCTAGCCCCACCTCCTCCTTCTCTCTTCTCAAAACTTTGACTTTCATGATGTAGCTCTATTCTTGTCCTCCTTCAAACCCCCTGCCAGTTGTCACTTTACAGGCTCCTCCATCGGATCCTCACTTCCTGCCCTCTCTGACATGCCAGACTTTCCCAGATTTACATTCTTGCACCTCTCTTTTCCTCATACACTCTTCCCCAACCATTTGATCCATATTCATGTTTGTAACTACAGTTTTTAAGTTAATGCTTTTTGAATCTAAATCCTATAGCTACTATTTATGGAATGCCTACTATGTGCCCATTATGCTGGGGACTTTGCATAAATTATCTCATTTAATTCTCAACACTCTAGCTTATTTTACAATCCATATGTCCAGGAAATAAGCTTATGCCAATATATCTCGGTACACAGCAAAACCTTTTTCACTTAAACTAAGGTTTTAAGGAAATCTTAAACTTCACACTTCAAAATCCACTTTGACAATTATTAAAGATAGAATTTTTAGGCAAAGTGAAATCACTTAAGAGGACTCAAGTAACTCACCCTTATTATGAAATGCATGCAAACTCTTCTTTCTTAAAGATAATTTAAATACCCAAGTCTGTTTTTAATTCTTTTTTTATCTGATAGAAGGGGTAAAAAATCTTGTAGTACAAAGAGCCACTAGACTCAAAGGACTGTGGTAACCTTCAAAATGAGTCTAAAACATTCAGCTTTTTATAATTTATTTTCTCTGGAAAAGTCCATGTTCAAGGATCACTTTGTGAAAAAATTATTGCTTAGACTAGCTTCTCAAGTGAGTGACGTCAAAAATTTTAAAACTTGTCAGCTGACATCTGTTTCATAAGAAACTGCCAGCTTCCCTGAACTCACTTGACTACACAGATCCAGTGATTTTTCTCTTCATTCCCATTGCCACTACCAAGGTTCAGTTTCCCATCTTCTCTCACCTGATCAATGGCTATAAACTCTCTTACTGATTCCAATTTCACCCTGCTGCCACCCTTCTTCCACATTTTGCCTGTGAGATTTCTTTTTTAAATACATGGTTGACCACTTAGAACAAAACAGAATTAGTTCCCCATGCCACATCTCTCTGCCACTGGTCTAGTTTTACAGCATAATTCTTCAGACCAATAGCTTCCCTTTCTTTGATGGATGTCTTAGAAATGCCTACACAATATAGTATTCATAATCTTAATTTTTTTCATAAAATTATTTTTATTATATTTTTCAATTTGGCTTATTTGTGCATTTTAAAAACCAATGGAGAAAATGATTTAAAAAGGAAATTAAAATACACACATCTGTAAATTGATCTGTCATCTAGAGTTGATCAGCAGTAGAAAATATCAGGAGTTTCACATTCCAATCTTGTGTCTCCTAAAATCACCTTCATTATTACCCCTCTCTCTCATTAAACTTAATCAGCTCACAGAGACAAAAACAAACTCATATGTCAATTGTACATTAATAGGGAGAAAAAATCCCAGTTAACTCACTTTATGTATGAAATGTGTACACAATAAATTTTTATTCCAAAAATTATTTGCTAAGGTAGTGAAAAGGAAATTTAGCATAAAAAGATTATTCATTAAAATTAATAGAGTTAGGAAATAATTCCCAACTCAATAAATAAGTCAAAAAACATTGGTATCAATCCCCAAAAGGGATATATTGTTAAGAATTTTTAACAAAATATAAGCAAAAATTCCTTTTATACCTAAAAGGGACAATACATCATGACCATGTGGAATTTATCCCAGGAACCCAAGTTGGGTTTATATTTAAAAATTAATTAATGTAGCTCACCCTACTTAACATAAAAACAAAAATATCATATGATCCTCTCAATAAATCCATAAAAAAGCAATTAATGGAATTGAATGCCTACATTTTTATAATTTAAAGAAAACTAAACTAAATTAGAATTGCCTTCATCTAATAAAGCATAACTACAAAAATGCCTATTGCTAACATTATAGTTAAGATGACATAATGAACAGAAGCACCTTCCCCTAAAACCAGAAATAAATGAAAGATATCCACTGTAGCATCATTACTACCACCACCTCTTCTCCTTTCTCTCTCCTCCTCCATTTATTGCGCGTGTGTGTGTGTGTGTGTGTGTGTGTGTGTGTGAGAGAGAGAGAGAGAGAGAGAGAGAGAGAGAGAGAGAGAAGAGAGAGACAGAGACAGAAACAAAGATAAAGAGAGTTAGTTACTGTCATTGAACTCAGCTCACACATGCTAGGAAAGTGCTCTATCATTGAGCTACATCTGTGGCCCTCTTTATTTTTTATTTTTTTATCTTCAGATAGGGTCTCACTAAATTGCTCAAGCTGACCTCTAACTTGAGCTCCTCCTGCCTCATCCTCCTGATTCACTGAGATTATAGTCCTTCACCACCATACTAACAATCATCACTGTTGTTCAATATTTTAACAACTGTATTAACCAATGCATTAAAGCAAAGCAAATAATGGGCATAATATATTTGAAAGAATAAAAAAAAATTTGGTTTGCAGACATTATGATTATTTTTATTCAAAGTCCTAAATAATCCGTAAAACAAAAGGCTACTAAATCTAGTAAGTTACCAAGGATTCAAATTACAAGGTAAATCCAAAAACTCAACTATATTTCTATATACAAGCAACAAATATTTCAAAAATAAGGTTTTAAAAATATATATTTGAAAATAAGCTTTTAAAAATATATATATTTTCAATAGCACACTATAAAATATCAAGAAATAAACATAATAAAAATACAAAAGACAATCCACATTTAACATGACAAAACATTGCTGATAGGAACTGAACCAGAATCAACAGATGGAGAGTTCTCATGCTAATGGATGAAAATATAATATTGTTAATAAATTAGCTCTTACAGACTGATCTACGATTTCATTGTGATACCAACTGAAATTCCACAACTCTTTCTTTTCTGGATTTAATAAATGCTAAGATGCTTATGGAAATATAAAAAGAACTAAAATAGCTAAAATAATTTTGTAAATAAAAAAGAACAAAATTGGATGATTTACATGATTAAAAACGAATTACAAAACCATAGTAATAAAGATAGGGTACTACTAAAGTCAAACAAATTAATCCATCTGAATAGTTCAGAATTAAGTCACGAGATTTTTCACAAACTGTCAATAAAATTTATTTGCTACTGGAGAAGGTTTTCATCAAATTATTCTGTATTAACTAAATTACAAATAGGAAATAACAAAACTTGACAATCCTACAAGCCATTCACAGAAGTTAAGTCAAGTGGTCACTTCAGTAGCACATACACTAAAATTGGAATGATACAAATATTAGCATGGCCCCTGCACAAGGATGACATGTAAATTTGTGAAGCATTCCATATTTTAAAAAAGAAAAGAAAGAAATTAAGTCAAAAGAATTTCTAATAAGCATAAAAACTACAATTATAAAGCTCCTAAAAGAAAACATCAAATAACTTATAGAAAATAGCTCTCTGGAGCTAGGTACAGTTTACATAGAAGGGAAAAGTCACTAACCATTAAACTGGTTTTTATGACAGTCAAAACTTCAGCTTATCAAAACACACCAGTGAGAAAATGAACAATGTAGAAAATAATTGCACTTTGTGTAAGAAAAAGAAACAGATAAGCAAAGGACTAATATTCAGAATACAAAAGGAACTTCTACAATCAACATTTCCAAAATATTCAAATCAACACCTCACAAAATATGTAATAACTACAGATTCTCTAAATTTAGTCACTGAAGAAAAGTAAATTAAAATCACAATGAAATGTCAACACACACCCACTACAATGGCAACTTTTGAAAATGTTAAAACCAAACATTAAAGAAGATGTAGATCAAATGGACCTGTCATACATTACAAGTAGAAATGCAAATTAATACAAGTAATTTGGAAGACTATTCAATATTCTCTTATGAATTTAAATGCTGATGTTACTTTATGATTTAGCAATTTCAGATATGGGTGTCTACACAAAAGAAATGTATTTCCAGAAATATTTATAAGAGTTTGTAAATGGCTATTCTGTTAATAAGAGCAAAACTTAGTCTTTTGTTTTTTAAATTACTCAGTCTATAGCATTCTGTAATACAATATGGAATAAGACCAGAATATTCTAACAGAATAATAACTGGTATTTTTATGTAATAAATTATTATTTAACAATAAAAAAAACTGACATTCAAAATGAATAAATCTCAAAGATTTTGATCAAAAGAAGGAAGACAAGTGCATACTCTATGATGGCATTTAAATGAAGATTATAAACTTACAAAATTAATATATGGCAATAGAAATCCAAGTATTAGCTATTTCTAGGGAGCAGGGCTTGACTGAAAAAGAAAAAGAAAGCCACACAGAGTGGTGCACACCTGAAATTTCAGCTACTTGGGAGGCTGCAACAGGAAGATCAGTTCACACGTTTGAGGTCTTCAGCAACTTAGAGAGACACTGTCTCAAAATGAAAAATAAAGAGGAATGGAGATGTAGCTTGTGGTAAAGCATCCCTAGTTTTAATCCCTAGTACCAAAACTAAATAAATGTAAGAGTATGAGAGAACTTTGTAGGGTAAGGACTACATCCTATATACTGAAAGGAGTATGGATTTTATGCAGTGTACATTTATCCAACCTCATTGAAGTGGACACTGATAATTTGTATGTATTACTAGAAATAATTATATCTCCACAACTATATTGAGATATAGTCCCTCTACTAACAGTTTTACAAAAATTCACATTTGACAACATATTCTGATATGACTATAGGAAAAAATGGCAAATTTACATGATTTGATGAGATGTAAATTGACATAACAGCTAGAGGACATGGCCAATTTGAACCATCTGGTAAAATTAAAATATATTTGTTCTTTGATTCAGCAATTTTCTTCTGGGATTCTATACCAAAGACACAAAGGAAAATATATGAAAATATTTGTATTCAAGATGATGTATTGCAGCATTATTTGTAGTAGCAAAAGAAAATACTAAAATATCCACCAACAGGGGACTGGTTGAATAAAATCAGGCTAGGCAAGCAGTAGACCTCTCTGTAGTTGTAAAACATGAAAGAAATCTATATATGTTGTTATAGAAATATTGTTAAATGCACAAAAGTGATTTAGAAAAAAGCTCATATGGAATTTCATCATTCATCTATTAAGAGGAAAGAATGGATGGCTATAGGTAGATAAATGAATATAAACAGAAGAGGTAGTTTACGTGAAAGAGCAATAAAATGTTGTGATTTAGATGAGGAGTCACCCATCAAAAGCTCATGTGTGAGACAATGCAAGAAAGTTTGCTGATTACATGATTAGTCTTGACCTAATCAGTGCATTAATTCCCTGAAAGGGATTAACTGGGTGGTAACTGTCAACAGGTAGGGTGTGGCCAGAAGAAGTGGGTCACTGGGAGCATGCCTTTGGTGTATATATTTTGTCTTTGTTGAGCACAGATCCTTTCTCCATTTCCTGTTGCCCATGTCCTGAGCTGCTTTCCTCTGCCACACCCTTCCACCATGATGTTCTGCCTGAAGGCCCAGAGTGATGGAGTTGGCTGCCTGTGGACTGAAACCTCTGATACCAAGAGCCCCAGATAAACTTCCTTCTCTAAAATTGTTCTTGTCAGATCCTTTGGTCACCACAACAAAAAAGCTGACCAAAACAATACTGGACAGTTTTTTAAATGGTTATCAATAAAGGAAGAAAGGGAATAGAGTTGAAGGAATAGGTACAAAGTAACATTTTTCCGACTATATCTAGGTCTATAGAATTTTATTTTGGAACATATTAAATAATCTGTATAATCATAAAAGAAAATTAAACAGATTTTTAAAAAATTCCTAAAGAACAATAGTAAAATAAATGAGTCTATCTGTAGCCAGTTGGGGATGTAATCACATAGTGATAATATCAAATGGCATTAAAACAGTAATTTAACTAAATGCCCGTAGAGAGATAAAGCCTTAGGACAAAAAGCACTGCAAATATACATGTATAAACAGCATCTAAAAAATTATACTGTTATTACTATGGAATAGTTATTTAGTATATTGTAGAATAAAGTAAATGGGTAATTGTACTTTTTAGCAAGAGAGAAAAGAAACACAGTAAGATTAATGAGTTTAAGTTAAAACTCTACAATACTATATTTGAATTTACAAAATCAGAAGAACTCATAATAAACTACCTCTCAAAAATAAACTTGGGCATTTCGTGATTTTGTTTATTGAAAAGATCCAGAAATAAGAATCTACCCAGTAACAGTGAACATCCTTAGTAACTGTATTCCAGTGTCTAAATAACATGTCCACTAAAGAGGCCTGGCTCCTTGCAAAAGGAGCTAGCTGATCCCAGGTCTGCAGCATGAAATGTGAAAAATGATCCTGTGAAATCCTGTTGTAACACAGCACAAAGAAGCTGTCTTGGGTCTAGTTAAAAAAAAAAAAAAAAGAACTCAGTCAAGTTGATGAGGCTACTACTGGCCAAGAAGAGGCTATTATTATGCTTCTATCCATAAGTTATAAAAAATAATAAATACTCCTTGGTCACTATTGGATAGTGCTAGTGAACTTAAAAAATAAGTGCTGGTAAGTAATTTTAAATGGAATATAAGTGAAAAGAGTCAAAACTTTAACTTTCTTTGCTATATAAATGAATCCTAAAGTTTACCAACATTCATGAAGGAACATTTCTTTTTATAGAAGTATTCCAGCTAATAACTGGAGAATGAATGATAGAATTATAAAATCATCATTTTGCAACCCCTAATTAACTAATGTGGACAAAATTGTTATTATCTGCATTAAACAATTGTGATATATATAGACCTTATTTGGATCTTGGTTTAAACAATACATTTGGATCCTGGTTTAAACAATATATATTTGGATGCTGGTTTAAACAATACATTTGAAAAATATAGTTATAAGAAAAATTAGAGAAATAATCATTTGCATTTGATGATACTAAAGAATTATGATACTAGAATTATGTTAAAATACCATCATTTTAGAAATATAAACTAAAATTCTTAGGTATGAACTTAAATGACATCCTATATTTCCTTCAAATTGAGTTGAGCAGGATGTTGTAAATAGAGAACACTCAGCATCTGTCCTTTAAAGAGTCAACCCAAAAGGACATAAATTTGCAGGGAAGAGGTAGGCATTCCAAAAATTGGGGACCATACATACAAAGTCTGCAGATCTAACACACTATGATGTAGAAAGGACTAAAACACAACTAACCATGGCTAGATGAAGGAGACACAGAGGGAGGAACAGAAGATGACTTCAGTATGCCCAAGAGTGGCTTTTATTCTGTGAGAAAGCACTACCCAAAAGGGAAAAAAATACAGGCCATATATATATATATAACCTACAATTTTCTGCTAGTCACATTAAATAGTGAAATTAATACATTGTGTTTAATTCAAAAATCTAAAATATTATAAAACAAGTTATCAGTATAAAATTGGTAATGATATTTTGTTGTTTTCTGTACTAAATTTTCACTATGCAATGCATATTTTATATTTAGAGCACATTTCAATTCATACTCCTTCAATTGCTCAATGGCCACATAAAGTCTTTGACTATCATTGCATAGTACAGCTACTACAGAACCTTATGATTTGAAAATTTTGAGAAACTACCTGCTTTTCATTCTCCAAGTCACCAAATCAGTTCTCCGTGAGTTCAACTTCCATTCTTCAATGAAGATATTTTGTAAACTTAGACCATATGTCCAACTGTCTACTATGTCTAATATTTAATATTTACCCCAAATTAAGTGTTTCAGACTAAGTTAATTATCTGTCTCCTTCACCTCCTTATCTCCCTAGAATTTGTCTCATTCCATCTCCCTCTATTCGGTCCCTCCTCATTTAATCAGTTGAAAGATTCTGTTAGTTATTTCCAAATGTCTCATTCTTCAACTTATTTAGTCAAAATGTTCCTCAAATCATGATCAACACTACTATGAATGATTCCTTATTTTATCCTTTCTGCCACCATTTGGTCCCCACCCAGTATGTCTTCCTTTATCTCATAGGAACGTCTTCATGGATGTTTTTTGGGGGTGGGGGTCGGTACCTGGGATTGAACTCAGGTGTACTCAACCACTGAGCCACATCCCCAGCCCTACTTTGTATGTTATTTAGAAACAGCGTCTCACTGAGTTGCTTAGTGCCTCTCTTTTGCTGAGGCTGGCTTTGAACTCATTCCTCCTGCCTCAGCTTTGTGAGCTGCTGGAATTACAGGCATGCACCACCACATCTGGCCTTCATGGATTTTTTTTTTAACAAATAAAATATATAACAAAACTCTACTTTTTTTCCTTAAACATTTCCTTCTGGTTCACAGTGTAAAATTAAAAGGCAAATATGGTCTCAAGAAGTTTTCAATGTTCTTAAAAGGGACAAAATTGCTTCTTTATATAAGTGAATTTTACCAAATTTGTTTATAAGAGGAAAAAAAACAACTAATTTGCTCTAGAATACAAACTAAAGCATAATTCTAATAGAAAAAAATATAGTGAAAAGTTAATATCACTGTTAGTAAAAGCTGGAATTTAAGCATAAACTCTCCAACTTCTTACAATTAAGCTACCTATTCCCCTTCACAAGAGAGGGTTTTAAGCAATAACTCCCTCTATCCTTCATTATTATTCCCCCGAAATTGGTTGATTAGAATCGTGCTACTTAATATATCAGCAAATAAAGAACACACATCTGCCCCAGAGACAGGAGAGGCTCCTGATGGTGAATGCAAACGTTAGGTAAACAGACTAGAATGGGTGGCTCTGAGTGAATTACTGACACAAGGGAGAGGAAGGACAGGATTTATACCTGGCATGCACAGCTGGAAGTTGAGTAGACACAAGGACTAATATATAACAGAAACCGGCTGCCATATTCTGTTTCATTGAGACTGCCAACCGAGATACATTATTTGACACTGCTACGCAGAGCCAAATCATTCATCAAGCTGTTTAAAGCTCAGCACACCACCTGTCCATGCACCAGATTCTGATAAAAAAAAAATATAAAATAAAATGAAAGTTTTCTCAGCCCTATGACAAAAGTAAAGATACTTCCTTTAGAAAGCACAAAAGTTATGATATCCTCTGCCGACAAAGCATGCCACAATATCTGAAAGAACAGACAACAGACAAGAAGACGAAAAAGAAAATTAAAAGTCACACGGCTGGTCTGAGTGGTGGCAAAAGACAATGGAAATAGGGTCATATAATGCATGGCCAAGTAAGAATTAAAGCATACTTTCTGGAAGCCTTGATTTTTAAAATACATTTTAAGACCTGTGATTGCAGTATAACGTTTATACCCTCATTAACCTCAAAATTTTTATTCTAAATAAGTATTGGACACAATAGAAGCAGGCAAAGTAGAACAAGTTGATCTTCAAGTTATCTCACCAATGTCTATCTGAAACCCTTTGGCAGCATCAGCAGTAGTATCTTTAAACACTTTGATTCTTTTGAACTTCCTTAGCCATTATGGAAGTCTGGGGAAAGGGTTATTTTTAATTCTAGTGACAGACTCCTCCTTCCAGCTGAACTCAGGGAAAAAATAAATAAACGGTTTTGTGAAAGTCTGTCAAATAAGATTTGGGGAAAAAAAAGAAAATCAGGGCTAATTTGGTTCACTCAGCATCATTTTTTTTTCTTTTTTTGGAGTATATCAACAAATATCTTTATACAGAAGTCACTGAGAGCCCTTGAGTTCCTATGATAGTTGACAGCCAGTTGGGAGAAGGCACTGGAATCCTTGAATGAACTTTGGGTGAGGGCTGTGTTACCTACAGTCATGGAGGTTTGATAGTAAAGTTCTACTGAAACAGGAGAAATAAATGACAGTTTCGGAAAACAAAAATATTAGAGAAGACAGTACTTTAAATTATCAATTATAACATTTGAGAGACTACACAAAATAATATAAGAGGTCAACTAGAAGTAGAACTAAATTGTAACATAAATACACCTCCCAAGCCAGGTTCAGTAAATATTTCCACAGCATGTGAAAGACTAAGTTTTTTGTTACCCTGCTAACAATTTAGCTAATTTTCTCCTGAATATTGATAAATGTTTTGCCTTTGTGTTTAAATTTAAAAAAATTAAAATATGGACAATGATTTGTTTGGAAACATATTTGGCTCTTACACATAGTTTTATGGTAATGAAAAAAATGCACTTGAAGCTAGTTTTACCTGGAAGTCCTAAACAGAGTCTTTCCAAATCAGAATAAAGGGTCTCCACTGCCCTGAAAAATTTCTCTCTCAGGCATTATAGACTGAAGGTTTAGGCACATTCCCCAACACACAATATTCATACGTTAAAACTTAATCCCCAGTATGACAGTATTTACACTGAGGGCTTTTGAGAATTAAGTCACAGACAAAGCTCTTATGAATGAGGCAGTGCCCTCCTTTGCCCCTACCGTGGTGAGAAAGGAGTGAGAAGGTGCCATCTGTGAACCAAAAAGCAGGCCCTCACCTCACCAAATCTGTATCAGCACTTTGATCTTTGACTGCACTCTTGTATAACTATGGGAAATAAATTTCTGCTGTTTATAACCCACCCACTCTATGGTACTTTGAAATAGTGGCCTGAACATACTAAGGCACCAAACATCTTCCACAAAATGGTTCAGTATGCAGGAAGACATTATTATCGGTTGTCTTCCTGGGAAAAGACATCAAACTACAAAATGGATCTTGATAAATGGATGTTTTCAGCAAAACTATAACCACACTTTTTGCTGTAATGATTGGAAAAGCAGCAGTTTCCACTCTAGTGTTCAGAGAGAGAGAGAGTGGCTTCAAGTCTTTTAAAATTTGTTAAAGTGTTGGATCTACAAGCTGAGATAATACAAGCTCTCTTCAGCATGGTGGGAGAGTCATAAACACATTAAATGGTGATTACCTCTCAGACACTTCCATCTGAGTTGATATCTGCTTCTTCAGAAACTATTCTCGAACACTTAATACTGAATATTATAGCCAACAAAACACGAAGTTCTTTGCTTCAACCGGAATGACAACTCACATAAACTTGAGATGAGAATTATGATTGAACAGCATGTCCACAGTTTTCTCAGAACCAGAATGAATACATAGCAACAGTTTCAATGTTGCAGCTCTTCTGTTATTTCTCAGTAATCATAATGGATTTCTAGTTTCAGTCATCAAATTTAAAAGAAAGAAACAATTCTTTAGATACCTCCCAAAGTAATTTAGACCCAGGTTCAATAAATACAAATTGGAATAAAAGCCATAAATGTTAGTGTTCGTAGGTAGGATGAACTGGGATAATGCACTTCATAGTAGACGCTTAAAAGCAGCTCAAATGATTCATGCTGACACAACTTTACTGATTTGTCAAACTCTATGGAACACAGCATCATCCTAACTCTACTTGCATGCCAATGTTGGGATAATAAAGTGATCTAAATAACAAGACTGTGGATGTATGAAAATAAATTTTACAAATGTAAGGCTTATTAACTCATTTATTTGGTTGCTGATATATATTTATCTAGGCAGTGAATGATATAATATGGTTAAAAACTCAAAGGAATTAAAATAACAGAGCTGAAGGTGAGGATGCTATTCATATTCCATTGTATCATAGAGACTATCAATACAGGTCATGGTTTCACATCAAAGAAATTTTGCAATAAAAATTTTGTAAAGCTCATTAACAAATTATAGCTATCAAATTCTTAGAAGATAAATGCATTGATGAGATGATGCTCATCTAGGGTACTTGTTTATTTTAATAATTTTATCAGACTTAGGCTTTCAACTTTTATGACTATGTTTAAATTTGGGGGATAAAGTGCCTTATAATGCCTTATAATGTGTTATGACTATGTTTTAAAAAATATTGAAATGATTTTGTCCTTATTCTTAAGATTTCAGCATTATTAGCACCCTTCCTCACATGATATACAGTCCCTTTTAGTTGAAATTTGTCAGGCAAAACATACGTCCATCAGTGGACATTTGTGATAAGAGAATAAGTCATTAGGATAACATTTTATAGGAATTTTAAAGTAACTATTCTTGAATTGCTCCTCAAGAAAACCTTCCTAAAATAGAAAAATCTGCCTATTTCCTCAAATAGCTTTCAATGCATGTATATATATAAAAAAATGTGAAGCACCATATTACTTGTTAGTATATAAGGAAACCCAGACTTGCTCATTTTCACAAATTTACTAATAATCATTATGATATACATATACTATAAAAAGATTAAGATACACAAAATATACTAAATGACCTAAAGGAAGTTTTAACCTACTAGAGGAATAAATGTACTGCACCGATTATAACAACAATCTAGATGGGAATAAAGGCAAGAGATTTTTGCTTGAAAAACTTGAAAAGTATTTAGAAGAGGTTATAAAACAAGAGTTTTAAAATATACCCAGGGTCTATTTTGGAACATGTCATCAGGTAAAGGGAACAATATAAAAAGAGAGAATTTGGACAATACAGATCCATCGTCTGGGAATATTTAATGACAGTGTTGGACTAAGTGCAGGGCATATGGAAGGACTGACTATGAGATAAACTAGGGAGATAGCCCTTGTTTTCAAGAATAAAGGATTTGGAGATGATGTCATAAGATAATAGAGATTAATTAGAGTAGGATATTATTTATGTCCTTGAGGATACACAGAGTTTGAGGAGACAGTGTATCTAGAGAGATATGCCTGTTGGTTCAGGAAAGCCACTCTGAAACAGTGGCCAGGGAGCTGGGGTGAAGATAAATTTTTAAGAACCACCTATAGAGGGTAATTATATGCATTATTATTTTGCATTTATGTCTTCAAATAACTTCAGAAATGTACATATCCATTAAAAATAAGGGTATGGATAAATTGAGAAATTAAAAGACCAAATTGTTTAGAAAAGATACTTACTCAACTAAAGAAGAGAGCAGATTAGAATCTAGTGTTTTCCCAGAGCTACATTTTAGACCATATGCTAACTCTTCAGGCATTTATCTGCTATAAAATCTACTCTCCCAAATTAACTTACATTAAAATGCTTTATTGAATTTGGTTTGGGGGAGAAAAGTGTATTTTACAATTTATATCAAACATCTGGCCTAAATTTTTAGAAATCGTCTTAATTAGAACACATTATAAGGCACTTTACCCCCCCAAATTAAAACACTTTTGTCTTTGGAAATTTATCCAATTTTTCCCAAAACAGTTTTTGCTAAATACTTCTTGTTGCTCAATTATTCTTGACTCCATAGATAACTCTTCACATATGTCTTCTATTTTGTATTCATTCTATGGCATGGGAATGCTGCTTTTGCCTTTTACAAAGGCAGTGATGTTGGAACACTGATTTTTTTGATATTTTTCTTTTCACAATATTGGGAAAGTTGTTAGCTGTTACCAGAGTGGAACCACTGATCAATATCTGCTGTTTTTGTTGTTGCTGTTAATATTCTAATCTCCTTATCACCTGTAGAGAGAATATAGGTGTCTGTGGCATCATTGCTAGGTAAGAAGGTGCTGAAGTCCTCTTATATTTTTCAAATAAACATTGTTCTTAAAAAACAGCATACTTTCTCAATTCTAGCTCACTATAAAACAGAGCCAATATATCAATCCAGAGCCACACAAGTAAGTGAAATAGAGGAGTGAGGCAGGGAAGGGAAAAAAAAAAAACACACACACACATTCAAAGGGCATACAATCAAGGTGGGACAGGTTTCCAAGAAAACACAGGGAGCAATTTGCTCCAAAGGGGCCGTTTACTTACTCCAACATCTAAATCCTCTAGATACTTATTTGACCTATTAGTTACAAGCAAAGTTACGTGAATATCTAACATGGTAATTGTATTGTGCATTTTAGTTTTTTCATTTATGCCTTTAATATATCTGTTCCCATGTTACTATCTGCATAAAAACTTAATGTTGATACAGATTCCTAGAAAACCCAGTCTTTTCTTATTTTGACACATCCCCCACCCACCACCACTGGAGTCAAACTTCCTGTCTCAAGGCAGTCCCAGGTACTGACCTCCTCCTGCTGGGCTGGTTTTCCTCCCCACCTAAATCATAGACCTGCAGATCTTTGTTGCTGTGGCACCACTTGATGCCTCTAAGAATTTTTTAATTTTTAAATTTTTTTTGTAATTTTTCTACTTGTTCTCAGATGGAGTTTGGTGTTATAAAAATATAGTCTACTATTTCTAGAAATTAAGCCTATCAATTGAACCTACCACTTGTCCCAACACAATTAAGAGACCAACTTTAGAAAAAAACATTCAATTTCAGTGCTTTAGAGGAAGAAAAAAACAAAGTAACAAATGGAGAGCTTTTAGATTTTCCAGACTTAGATTGACTCCAAAATATCACTTTTAAAACATCTAATCACCATAATTTGAAGATTTTCTTAAAATTTTATACTTCAATATGACTTGACTAAAAAACACTTTTAAAAAGTTACTAAAGATATAACTTTTTTACACTTTGGTTCTGTGGCATATTTTAAGTTTTCCACCCATCTAAAAGAGAAAGAACCAGTAAAAAAGGTGAGAACTTCTTAATCGATGCTTTCTGATTCATTAAACTTTCTTGGAGAAAGGCAAGTGAGTGATTCTCAAAGGAATATCATCTCATTTGTTTTCTAAGGTTTTTATTCATGAGGTATCTGAGAAAACAAACACATAATTAATATATGTATTAATCAAGAGAAAAGTAGTTTGCCATGTGCATTTGAGACTAGACTTCTCAGAAACACCAATAGTTAGCCTACCTTGCTACACATTTATTAAAGTACCTCCGTGAGTGCAAAAGTTCAGAGAGGTGAAGTGTAAATTTCGGGGCCATTAAACCATATACCTTTTCAATGGATCACAATTAGACAAATACCTGTGCTGAGCACCACTGTGAAGTGGTAGGCTCAAGTATTCCTCATTCTCTTGAACCACAATCTAATGAGGGTAGGAGAAGATTTAACACAGGTACATTCGTTTAGCCAGAATATTACTAAGAATTTGGTTCTCCCAGTAGAATGTGAACACTTTGGATACAAATAGATTACTACATAGTTACCAGTGTGAAGAACTTAATTTGGAGGACTTACTGGGGAATTAATTAAGAAATAGAAATAGAAGTTCTTGTGTCTTGGACATATCAAAGTATTGTGCAAAAATAGAGCTCAAAATACAAAAAGAAAGTATTATCTAAAAAATAGTCACATTAATGAATATACTTTTTGGAGCACAGTGTCATAGAGGTAGAAAGCTAATAAAACACTCTAATAAAAATCCATAGACAGCCTAATAAAGCACAACTATTTTCAACCCTTGGATCTGTGATCATGAAAAATTTGTGAGTACTTCTCTGTACATATATTTCCTTGGTATCAGTAAAAGAATGATTTGCAGCTAAAAATAAAAATTAAGAAATATGTAAACTATAACACAAAGGTATGAGTTAACCTGGGCTATGATAGTAAATAAGATAAAAAAAAAGGGCTCACTGTTTCTAATAATGACTTGATCCTGGTGACTTCATGTGTTCTTTCAAAACTATTAGCAATAGGCAAAGACCTTCCAAATCAAACTCACGGTAAAACTCCATGAGCCCTTGCATTTCCAACAAGCACAGCATGCACACTCACAAACACAGGCAACACACAAAAGCCAGGGCTTCCAATGTTGACCATCCAAACACTGATAAAGTAGTAAGACTTTCTTTGATGAATAGAAATTGAGAAGTATTAAACAAAATTTTCCCAAATAACAAAGAAATGGAGTAATAGAACCATGATTATAGGTTTCAAGTATTTGGCTTAGTTAAGACTGACCTACCTAAGGCGCTTTCAAAATTGAAAGCTTGCAAGTGACAAAAACTTTAACATTCACAACATTGTTGGCTATCTTTTCTGTGCCAGGGCACCACGAGAGGAGCTCAGAATATGGCAGAAGACAGCATGACAAATAAATAAATAAGTAAATTAGGTAGCTGGTCAAGCTTCCAAACAGCAATATTAATAGCAGATGGGTTAGGCAGAGGAAGTCCCCAAAAGATTCCTATTCTGCCCCAATATTTTTTCCCACAGAATAAGGCTGAGCACACCAAAATAAAGTACCAAAGAAGCTGGTCTTCTCGCCACACCACCTGCTTTTTCTTCACTCTCTCTCCTCTCCTACATATCCAATGTCCCATTGGATTCATTCATCATTCCTGGGTTCAGGAAATAGGAGTAAAATTTATCTGACTGACGTCAACCCATATTGTTCCTCTTTATCACCTCGTACCATATACCATTCCCTTTCAATCAAATATTCTGGTGCATTTTCCTAAGACACTGGAGTGGAAAACTAACATAAAAAAAAGATATACATTGCCACTCCCAGAGAAATGTATATTTACACCGTGAACTGCAGATATTCACACTTCAACTCAAAGGAACGAATCTATTATAATGTAATGTCAGATATATAATGTTATGGAGTCTTTTGTGGCTTTTTCCTGATTTGTCAATGAAGAATTGGGGACCAGCACATAACCTCATGTAGCTTATAGATCTGCATTTCTTTCTCACTTTTTTAAGTCTTAAAAGTTATGTATTTGTGTGAAATATCTGCTGAATTCCTGAAGAGTTTGTAATAAAACCCTTTTGCTTTCTGCAAGATGCTATTTCTATCTCTAATTACTCATCCAAGAAAGAAACATCTGTTGTTGCTCATTACCATCTTCTTCTCACTTCCTTATAGCCTTTATGTGTTTTGAAAGTATCTTGGATTATGTTGTTACATTTTTCTAATATTTTTCATAGAAATGAATAAGATTTGCTAAAAAAACCAATCAGATTGAAGCCACAGAGCATCCAGAGAGAGACAAAGAGCAATGAGATCACCCCACTGATTTTTTTTCTTTGCCTCACATCATTATTTATAATTCTGCTATATTTTTAAAGACTTTTTCACAGAAATTAAGCTTTAAACTTGCAGACCAGAAATCAAGTTTCCCCTTTAAACTAGAGTATTAGTAAACTTATTATCTCACTATATCATAAGTTCTACAATCCCAAGAGAAGTAGAATTCACTTCTGTTGGTAAAGACTACACTACTCAATTTTTATTATGCTATTGTTGGGTAAAATATGTACCAAAGGAATAGCTAAAATGCTACTTTCACCATTTTACCAAAGCATAATGGCCAATTCCATGAAATACAGCAGTGGTTATATTGGTTATAAGCAAAGCTTAGCTATTGTCTGTACATCTTTTCTCTGTTTGAGTGGTTTCTCTAGTCCCTAGATATTAAAATTCCCAGAACATTATGCTGATATTCTATTATCCTCACAGAAAGTTTTAGTAGCTTTCCATTTTCTAATACTTAAGAATCTTCCATCTTAGCCTCAACATATTTATTCAAAAATACCTTCTACTATTATACTTTTCTCTTAATTCAATAATTACTTTTATTAACTGTTTTCCAAATGCGCCATTTTATTAAGATGTATTTTATGTTCAGTTGTTTTGCTGAAATAAGTTTAACCCACAGTGCCATGCACTGAATTATTTATATACAAATTAACAAATTTTAAAATACACACATGTCCACAAAAGCAGCACACCAGTGGAAACACAGAACACTCCCATCACCCTGGAAGGTGCTCTTGTGTCCTGATCCACTCATTTCCCATCTTCCAGGGGCAACTATTGTTCTAACTTCTATCACGGTATGTTAGATTACTTATTCTTAAATTTCCTGTAAATGGAATGATGCTACTTATAGTCTTTAGTGTTTGGTTTGTTCTGCTTAACAAAGTTTTTGTGATTTATCTATTGTTTCATATATTAAGTCTTTTAAATTATATAAATTTAATTAGCCTATTAATTCTTACATTTGATGGACAGTGGATCATTTCCAAATTACAAGAGGAATTAAAAATATGCTAGTCATCCTCATTTTGACTCACATTATTGCCAAGATCAAATGCTTTTCCTTACGTCACCATACCCTTTCTTTAAAGTTGATCTTAAACTTTATCTTTCCTGACAGTCCTAGAATTCAGTGAGTTCTCTCTTGCCCTCACTATCCTGTTTATACAATTTATTAGTAAGTTATCTCATAATGTTCTGCTTTATTAGTTATCTTTATATGAGGCATGATGTACAAGCTCTGTAATTACAAAGTTTCTAAATCCCTAAGGAAAAACAAATTCTATTCCTCTGCAACCTCAGCACTAACCACAGGACCACACATAAATTTGTTCAGGAAAAACTGTGGTGCTAAGGTGGAGTGAAATCACTGTTGCAACCAAAGAGCCCACCAATAACAATTAGAAAACCAAGGCCAAATTAAAAAGTTATATTCTTAAAGGCATCAAAGGACTCAGAAGTAATCAGAAGATAGGGATATTCAATTCTGGAGTGAGTAACATAAAAGTAAAGTGAGACTGTACAACCACTTATTCTAGGAGAGATTTTTGCCAGTTTAAGTAAGAGCTATTGACTGTGAAAATGAGTTTGGCATAAGTAAAGGGCAACTGCCCAGAATACAGACATAGCAGAGCTCTGTCAGTTAAACAGGGTAGTGACGAAATTCAAGAGTAGAACGCCTTAAATTTTGGTTGCTTCCTGACAAGTCCTGAGAATGTACAAAGCAGAAGACTAAGCAACAAACCTCGGAAAAAAAAAAAAACAGAATTTCCCACCATCTGGCAGTGCTATAGAGACAGATTCACAAATGGGAAGGTCCACTCACCTTGAAGCCACCAAAAAACACTATAGAAAAGTGGAGAACAATTTTCAGAGTATGGACCCTTGAGGTGAAAGCTTCCAAAATGGTAAAGCAAAGTCTCTGATTCTTGATCCTGGGATTACAGAGACCTGGAAAGTTCTCAGGTGAAAGCTCTGGAGATACCGCAGTAAGGATAGGTTAAAAACAACAGACAGGCTGAGCATACAAAACTGTGAGCCAGCCTCAAATCATCTCAGTATCTAATAGGTCTTCAGCCCTATTCTATCAATTCAGCAGAGAAAAGCATTCTTTGTGAGAGAATAAATACCACCTGCATCAACCAGATCTCCATTCTTCTTTCAAGCAATCAAATGTATTATCCATGCCCAAATATAAAACCATAGGAAAAATAACCAGGAAAAAAAATTATACAAAAGAAGAAACCCATGAGGGACCCATATACTTTAGCTAGCAACCATTTATTTTTAAAATAGCTATAATTTGCTAAATTGTGAAGAGTATAGTTCTTATAATTTCATATTGCTTCTATGTCAATTTTGAATCTCAATCAGATTTTCTTATTAAAAAAAGCAGGGCTCCACCACCCTGAACAGTTCTGCACCTTCTCCTAGTTCCTCAATATGGTCTTTTCAGAAGTCTGCCTCACATAGCTTCCTCCTGGTGAGCATCTCCCTATGGGGCAGCTAGATACAGTCTACCTGATGGCCCCCGTGACCTTCACACCCTTCATGGACTGTAACTGCAGACATGCCACTGTGACTACATCACCACTGGAATTCAGTGCCTGCTTGCTTTAGCCCCTTAACCCAGTATAGTAGTTCTCACTTATTAGTGAGATCACTTTCTGTGACTTCTGTTACCCATAGTCAGAGTCTGAAAATATCCCATGGAAAAGTCTAGAAACAATTCACCAGTTTTAAATTGCACACCATCCTAAATAGTGTGATGAAATCTCACACTATCTTGCTCCACCCCATTAAGACATAAATCATCGCTTCATCCACAGTGCCCACTCTGTACTTGTTACCTGCCTGTTAGCCACTTAATGTCCACCATGGTTGTTAGATCATTGTCATGATGATGCAGGGATGTGTTTAAGTTATCATTAAGTATTAGCCCACACTATGGAACAACACTTATGTCGTTCACCTCACTTCATCTCACCATGTAGACACTGTATCGTCTCACAGAGACATAAGAAGTGTGATTACAATATAGTAAGATATTTAGAGAAAGACCATATTCACATAACTTTTGTTACAGTATATTGTTATAACTGTCCTATTTTATTAGTATTGTAATGCATTACTATTCCTAATTAATAAATTAGACTTTATCATAGGTATATATGTACAGAAAAAGAACACATTATGAATAAGATTCATTACTAACCACAGTTTTAGACATCCACTGGGTGTCTTAGAATGTATTCCCAATGGAGAAGGGAGAACTATTGTAAAGGCATCAGCCCAAAGTTTTCTCATTTCTCTTTTTCTCTCCATATGTTCCCTGGCCTCAAATGTGTGGTCTGCAGACATGCTGTGTACCCTTCCAAACCTTCAAGTAATAAATTCTTTATTTCTATCTTGTATCTCTCCTAATCATTGAAGGGGTGCTCTCTATATGAAAGATCCTAAATTACAACAGAAAGGACATATGAAATGATAAAGAATTTTACTAAAGAAATTGAATCTCTAAAAGAATCAATTGGTCTTGTACTAAAAGAGACAATAGATAAAATTAATAATTCAATGGATAGTTATGAGAATAGTAACAGAAAATAAGATTAGCAAAATGGAAAGGAGGTCAATACAAAATTTTCAAACTTACTGTCTTAGTCCATTTTCTATAACAAAATACCTGATGCTAGGTTATTTATAAAGAAAAGTGGTACATTTAGCTTTTAATTTAGTTCAGATTTTGAAAGCTGAAAATCCAACAATGAGTGACTCCCAACTGACTGACTTCTGGTGAGGGTCCTCTGTCTCTCTCATAACACGGTGGAAGGTATCATAGGGCAGGAACACATGCTAAAGACACAACAGAGAGGAAGCAGGAGATTAGAGCACTATCAGGATCAACTTTTATAAAAATTCACTTTGGCAAGAACTAACCCAGTTTTGTAAGAACTCCATTAATCCCCTCTGAAGCTGATATTCCCATGACCTAATCACCTTCCACAAGGTACCTCCTCTTAAAGACTCATCCCTTCTCAATACTACCACTCTGAGGCCTGAGCTTCCAAATCACAAACCTTTGGGATACAAACTATATCAAAGTAAAAGGGAGAAAAATATATAAGATTTATATGTATCAGATACAGTTAGAATGTATAAATACATAAGTGATTTGCAGTCTCATATGGAAGAGAGAAAGGGAACAGGAAAGAAGCAGTATTTAACGTGACAATAGCTATATGTGTTCCAAAACTGAGGGATGATGTCAATGCACAGATTTAAGAAGTTCTGAAATCCCAAACATTTAAAGAAAACATTTAAAGATAACCACATTCAAGTAAATTATCATAACGCTTTTGAAAATAAAATACAAAGTGTTAAAAAGCATCAAGAAATAAGACATGCAAAGCAGCAACAATAAAAGTGACATCTAACTTCCTGTGAGAAATTATAGATGTCATGAGGCAATGAAACAGCATCTTTAAGTGCTGGAAAACACTAGATTCTAACAAAGACTCTGCACAGAGAATATCCTCAGAAACAAAGACAAAATGAATCCATCTTAAGACAAATGAAAACTGAGACACTCATTACTACAAAGCTCGTATTAAAATGTACCAAAGGGGAGGAAACCATGAAATACAGAAATTAGCAAAATATACAGAAAGGATAAATGTGAGGGCAAGTATAAGTGAATATTATGTTTGCAAAATAATAATGTATCGACCCAGGGCTTTAAAAAGTATGTAGAACTTAAAAACATGACAAGGCAATAATGCAAAAGTTGGGAAGTGAGTTAAATGAAGAAAAAGTTGACATTAAAAAAATAAACTTTTCAAATTGAAATTTAAAGCAATACACAAATCTTAAGCATTCAACTCAATGAATATTTATATATGTCTATTCACTCTATAATCACAACTAACATATGGAAATTTTCAGCAAGGCAAAATGTGCTCTTGTGCTTCTCCAACTATTCAGACCTCTGTCACAATTTACCTAGTCTGAAATTTCATCTGAATGAAATTAAACAGTGGGTGTTGTTTTATTTCTAACTTTTTTTCACTCACACTATTAATGCCTGTGATATTCACCCATATTTTTGTGGCAGTAGTTCATTCTTTTATAAAAGGAGTGATTCCATTGAATAAATATTTTACAATTTATTTACTTATTCTCCTATAGATGAACATATGGTTATTTCCATTTGGGAGCTATCATAAATAACACTACTCTAAACATTTTCATCTTAAAATAAATATATGCCCCCATTTCTATAATAAGTAGGAATAGAACTGTAGACTCATGAGCGGGGGTAAATATAGCTTTAGCAAATGTGGGCAAAGAGTTTCCAAAGTGGTCATACCCATCTATTATTCTACATTGGCAGTGTAGCTCCCATGGTTCCACATCTTCACCCAGACATCATGCTGTGTGTCTTCAATTACACCTACTTTTGTGCGTGTATAGTGATAACTCATCTGCATTGAACTGCATTTTCTTCTTTGATAACTATATTGTTAATTATGTTTACTGGCCATTTAAATAAATGAATGAATTCATTGTATTTGGCCAGTATTTTTTTTTTGAAGTGCCTATTCAAGAGGTTTTCATACCTTTGGTTGGGATATTTGTCGTTCTCTTATTGATTTGTAGGATTTATATGATCTGCATAAAAATCCTTTCTGGAATAAAAATATTATAATTATTTTCATGTAGGATACAGCTTACCAGTGTACTCCTCTGGGAATTTATCCACCATAACCAATGAGACTAAACTTCCTGTTACTAGGATAAGTGGAGCCTGGGAGTCTGAATTAGAGAAATATAGAAATTTAGAAAAATTATGGATTTGTTATATTTTATAATTAAGAAAAATGTACACTTACTAAAAAATGAACTTAGTAGACATCTGCTCATTATTTAACATAGGGTGTTAACTGCTGATAGGGACAAGGTAAGTAATATAAATAAAATAAATGGGTCAAATTAAAGGGAAAATGGCTGCTGAGACCTAGCCACAGATTTAGAGATAACTGAAATCCAGATACTGGTAAACAAAGAAGACAGCCATTTCATTAAGCACCACTAATACAGTTTAGCCAGTTGTTGCCAAACTATGGTTGCTCCATTTTCTGTATTTTTAAAATTTTCTGTGTAATCCAGACACCCAGATTATTTTAATAAGACTATTATAATGTTCACAATTAACTTAAATATAAAAAGAAATCCTTGGATTCCAATTCATGTCGAATAAAGAAAAAAATTACTTATCTTTGAATCATCTCTTATTAATGTGCCACAAGTTCATAGCCTTTGATGTAACATATATTGAGGGATGCTTAAAACCTAACATGGTAAACAAAAGGATACTCACTCAAAGATATCTACATCCCAATGCACAGAACCTACAAATATGTTATTTTGTGTGGCAAATAGAACTAAAGTTGCTAACCAACTGGCCTCAAAATAAAGAGATTAGTTTAGATTATCCATGCGGGCCCAATGAAATAACAGAGTCTTTAAGTGGAGAAGATGGAGTCAAAGTGAAGTGTGTGATATGATGTAAGATTCAACCAGACATTGTTAATTTTGAAAATAGAGAAGACCACAAGTTAAAGAAGATGGAAAGTCTTTACAAGCTAGAGATGGCAAGAAAATTGATTATCCCCCAAAACTTCCAGAAAGCAATGCAACTCTGCCAACACATTAATTTTAGTTTAGGCAGGTCTGGCTTAGCTTCTGGACTCCAGAATTGTAAGGTAATAAATTTGCATTACTGTAAATCACTAATTTTTTTGATCTGTCTGTCACAGCAGCACTAGAATATTCTACTCAAAATATTTGAATTTATTTCAAGATCCACTGGAAATTATCCTTATTCCAGATAGCTTTGTTTAAAATTGTTTCACATCACAATAGAGGTAAGGTTTCTTATCTGACTTATATAGGTATATAATTAAATGTATTAAGTATATTAAATTTAAATGTATTAAAGATACTATAGATTGCCAGAACTAATGCAGCTCACATCAGAAAAGTTAATATATTTTCAACTTATGTTTACAAATATCTCTCATTTCAATGTAACAAAGCTGTCAACAGACAACAAGAAATTCCAAAATATTTCAGCTTCCCTTTTAGTTCAAAGTATGTATTCTTGTTCTTTCTTTAAATAAAGATTTGTCAAAAATAAATAAAATTCTCCATCACTGCCTCTTCTCTTCCACTTTCTATTGATATTTTAAAATTCTTAGATCTTCATTTATTCACAAATACTAGGGAGCTTATGTATCAGAAATCATGCCTAAAGCAGATGAAGATCTGATGCATTTGCTCAAAACACATATTTCATGAGAAAAATACTAAAATTTATATAAGTAAGAAAATAAGTTGGATTTCTCTGACTTATCAGCCAATGGTTTTAGTTATAGGAAAGGACTTAATTCTAACATATATGTCATATTAATTGAAAATAGGAATCAGGGAGAATTGGTTAACAGTAATGGTAATTATGTAGACTCTTAAAAATGTGATTGCTTTGTTTGAAACCATGGCAAAAAGGTAGTTAAGCTGTCATATTAGAAAAAATTCTGCCAAAATTTATTTCTTGGCTCAAACAATGGCCCTTTAAAATGTTAAGAAAATTGTCTCACCACATAACCATACATAGTGCCTCTTTTCCAAAACTGAAAAAAAATAGGGGTGGGGTTGTGGCTCAGAGATAGAGAGCTTGCCTAGCACATGTGAGGGCCTGGGTTCAATCCTCAGCACCACATAAAAATAAGTAAATAAATAAAATAAAGGTATTATGTCTAACTACAACTGAAAAAATAAATATTTTAAAAAACTGAATAGGGTTTTATTTATTAAATTTTTTGCCATAATAGATTAATATTTAATGCTTTGATCATTACCAACTTTATAGATAATCTCTACTATAAAAGTACTTTAATATTTAATACATTTATGATCTGATATCCTTGTTTAACAAAAATGTAAATATAATTAAACAAATTACCATTATCCAAATGAAATTTGAAAGTTATTTTTTGTAATTATAAATGATGAGTATAAATCTTTAATAGTAATAATTACAGTGAATTTTATAATGCATTTGAGTTATATTAGATTCAGAAACACTTTTGAACAGACTTAACAAATATACTTAACAAAATGTTATTTATTACAGATATAATTTAAATCTTAAAAATAAGAGTTGCAAGTTTAATATATCAGAATACAAACTATATATCATTAAACTGATAACATTATTTAAAAAAAACAGTTGTTTTGTAGTCTATAAAAATCAAGAAAGGATTCTAAAATGGCATGTTTGACTACTTCCTTATAATAAAATTCCTTATAATAAAATAGCTCTGGCAAATAGTTAAACAGCCTCACAGATTTTTTCTCTTTTAAACATAAACGTCCTCATGTCTAAAATTAATGCCAAGTTTATAGTTTTCCTTGCTACCCAGTATTGTTTTGTCAACTTCATTGCATGAGTACTGAAGAATTTATACTCTAAAACTTACCAAAAAAAACCTTTGAGCTACTTTTGCCCTAGAATTTAGATCTTGGAAGTTACAAAACAGAGGCCTAAAGGACCTACCCTTCAACACATTTTGTTTGACCTGTGATGATTTTAAAAATTGAATGCATTGTTCACATTTAAACTTAGAAAAGATTTTTTTTCTTAACATAAAAAATTCAGACTTTATCAGGGTAAGGTAGTACACACCTAAAATCCCAGTGACTCAGAAGACTGAGACAGGAGGATTGCAAGTTCAAGGCCAGCCTCAACAATTTAGTGAGGCCCTAAGCAATTTATCAAGAACTTGTCTCAAAATTAAAAAAAAAAAAAAAAAAGACGACGACGACTGGGGATATAACTCAGTGTTCAAGGGCCCCTTAGTTCAATTCCTAGTACAAAAAGAAAAAATCCAGACTTTTACTTTTCTTGGAGAAAAATTAGGATTTCTAGGAATGGATGACATTCCATACCAGACCTCGTTCTAGAGGAATACTCTAATTGTCCAGTAACCCCAGCATACCTATGTATCTTCCACTTCACTTCATCTTCATCTGAGGTATCTGCTCAGCCTCACCATTTTGAATTCATTAACTTTGATCTAGACCTTAAGGCTGCAGTTACTTTTTCTGTACCCATTTACTTTCATAAAGTATTCTCCCCATCAAGTCCACCTTGTGCTGCTATCATGGAATTTCAGAGACTGGGTAATTTATAAAATTAGATCAAGGCACTGCCTTGAGCTGGTGAAGGTCTGCTCTCTGCCTCCAAGATGGCATCTGGAATACCAGATCCTCCTCGTGGGAGCAACACTGTAATCTTCACATGATGGAAGGTAGAATAGCAGAAGGAGTAAATTCTCTCCTACATGCCTTTTATAAGAACAACTAATTTTATTCATGAAGGTGCAGGCCTCATGACTCAATCATACCCCAAAGATCACACTCCTGGGGGATTCAAGATGGTGGACTAGAGGAAGACTGCATTCCTACTTGCAGAGTATCTTAGAGTCTCAGAATTTTGGGTACATTAAACAAAGAAGAAAGACTACATTGGAGCCAAGCTAGTTTTGGCAGCAGCAGCAGCACTGCTAGTTTAACAGAGAGAGAAGGGAACATAGACAGAAAACAAAATGGATAGATTTAGTACGGAAAAACCTCAGATCAGAAAAACAGACTGTCCTTAGTTGGTTCCAAGGCTGTGCTTGGTACTAGTGCTCGAAAAGTGTCTGGTCTTTCCCAACTGGCGACAATGTACTGACCTATGTACTGGGAGCAAGGGCTGCGGGGAGATGTCTTGAGGTGCTCACACTGTAACTGCTGCTGTGGGAGCCAGGAGATCTGAGAATATGGCTACATTGTTCTGGCAAGCACCTTCTGTGTAGCATAGGGTGTACCTAGAAGAATGGGAGCAATATTTTACCCAGGGGGATGTGAATTGGAAAATTGAAGGGGACTCCAACTCACTTTCTTTCAGTCTGGTAGCTCAGGTGGGTTGGTAGCTGAAGTGGGTTGGGAATCTGAACAGATGAGTGTGAATACACTCAGAGACTAACTTCAGGAAGCCTAGAGAGGCTCAGTTCATAGGCAGCACAGGGGGTGAAGGCTCACCCACCCCATGAGTAGAATCCCTGGGAGGCTCCTGAGATTGATTCCCAGTAGAGATCAGCAACTTCCAGGACCTAGGGGTGTGTTGATTTAATGTCCCCAAAGCAGAAACTACCCAAAAAAGTACCCCCTACCCCATAGACCTGCTTAGACTTAATTCCCACCTGCTGAAACTCAACTCATAAAACTCTTCAGGGGCGCCACCCTGGGAGTGCATTGATCTGGTCTGTACAGACAAAACTCCAACTGATAGTACTTCCAATTCCATCCTACTGCATACTGGGAAGAAAAGAAGCTGAGCATTATTTGAACCTGCTTCAGACTTATGCTACTCCAACTGGCAGCTTGGTGAGTAACACAAAAAGATGAAAAGGTCCACAACCCGCAGCCCTTGCTCCCAGTACATAGGTCAGTACATTGCTTGGAAAGATACAAGCATAGATGTTGTTAATCTATTGTAGTTGACTATTTTGACCACCTCAAAGGAAATGATTCCTTAATTTTTCATTAAGAATCTTTTTCTTGACAGACAAGGTGGTGCATACCTATAATCCCAAGTCTCCAGGCATTGAGGCAGAAGGATCACAAGTTCAAAGCCAGCTTCAGCAAAAGCAAGGTGCTAAGAAACTCAGTGAGATCTGTCTCTAAGTAAAATACAAATAGGGCTGAGGATGTGGCTCAATGTGAGTGACCCTGAGTTCAATTCCTAGTACCCCGCCTCTGCCAAAAAAAAAAAAAAAAAATCTTTCCTTTTTTTGTTTTTTGGGGTGTGTGTGTGTGTGTGTGTGTGTGTGTGTGTTTGCTGGGCAAATCGATATGTCAGTTGATTCACGGACATACATATTTCTTTTTTTTCTCATTTTAGCATACTTTAAATGTAGTCAATTTCCTTATCTTTTCTTTTGAGGGTTAGGGGTTTTGATTAGTATAGTTCAGTTTTGTTTTGTATTTTTTTCTTTTGTTTCTCTGGTTTCTCTTTTCTCTTTTTTCTTCTGCTAGCAGTTAAATTCTACTGTTCTCTCTTTCACTCTCCCTTTGTTATTTTTATTTTTTCTCCTTGTAACCATCACATGCTACATCTCTTTTGCATTCTCTGTTTACTTTTTGAAATTATGAACTCTGTTCTATCTTACTATCACATTTTTTTAAAAATTAACTGTATTCTTACCATCTTTTAGCACTAATGGTTTGTGTAACTCCCATCCCCCAACATTAATATGTGGATGACATAGTTGATGCCCATTTTCTCCTTTAATGCCAGATATATAGTTCATGGTTACTTTTTCTGTTGGCAATTGCTGACCCTACCATTTTTGGTTTTTGTGGTGATTAACATTGTAGATATCACAGTATGAACCAAGTATTTAGTTTAATGCTATATATTCTTTGTGTTGGTTGTTGCAATTGTTTGTTTCCCCCATTCTGTGAGGTTCTGGGAACCTACAAGGACAATACAAGTTCACAGTATAGAAACTCTGCTGAACTAAATTCAACCAAAAGACAGCAAACCTTGCTCTGCACATAAATTAATGATACTCAATCTTTAGCCATACTTTAATACAAAGAACAGAAGAGACAAACTGAAGCTGATGACTAGACCCCAAGTAGAAACAACTGGTAGTGGGCTCCCAGGTCCCACCTATGGACATATATTGCTATAGCAAAAATGGAGAAATAACCCAAAGGTTGTGACTATCACAGCTACGAGAGGGTCAAAATACAAATCACTCTAGAACACTCTTGCAAGTGAAGGCTGTGCTATACAAAGGTTCACACATGAGTGGAAGAGAAGTCTCTTCCAACAGATGCATAAAACCCAACACATGAGTACAAGAAATATGAAAAAATCAAGCTAACACAACTCCTTCTAAAGGTAAAATTAGTAAATTACCCAAATTACTAGTAAATTACCAAAAAAAATATTGCAGTGGATGATATATCAAATAAGGAATTCAAAAGAAACTTTACAAAAATGATCAATGAATTCCAAGAGAAACAGAAAAACGAATGAATTTAGGAAGTCAGTACAGAATATGAATGGAAATTCAATAAGGAGATAGAAATATTGAAAAATAACTAGTCAGAAATTGTAGAAATGAAAGACATATTAATAAAATAAAATGTTCAGTTGAAAGTCTCTTATAGAGTAAACAGAGTAGACCATGCTGAAGAAAGAATTTCAGAGCTGGAAAACAAAGTGACCAGACTTGAACACTCAAGACAGTATTAAAGAAAAGAAAATGAATAACCATGATAGATGAGAGTATATAGGAACTCTGGAACACTATGAAGAGACCCAATTTAAGAATCATTGGATTAAGGAGAACTGAGAAATGCAGGCTAATAGAATCGAAGTACTCTTTAGGGATATTGTAACAGAAAATGTTCCAAATCTTCAAAAGGAAATAGACATCCAGATATCAAAGCTAGTAAGAACCCCAGTTAGACCAATAAAGAACCTTTCCAAGACACATTATAATAAAAATGCCTAACATACAGAACAAGGATAGAATTTTTAAAAATTCAAAAGAAAAACATCAGGTCACATCTAGAGGCAAGCCAATCAGAATCACTTCTGATTTCTTAGCACAAACTCTACAAGCTAAGTGGGCTTGGAACAATGTGTTCCAAGTCTTGAAAGAAAATAAATGTCAATCCATACTGCTATGTCCAGCAAAGATATCCTTCATAATTTAATAAAGAGTAAAAACAAAGAATTCATGACTACTAAATCAACACTTCAGAACTTACTTCAAGAAATACTGTACGCAGAATAAAAAACAAATCTCAGAACCCACAAACATACACACACACACACACACACACACACACACACACACAAATCTCACTTAAAGAGTAACTAAGTAAATGAGAACAAGATCAAATAAACATAACAAATAAAATGACAGGAATTGATAAACATCAGTCTATAACAATATTGAATATAAATGGTCTCAACACTTCAATTAAAAAGATATATGCTAGTAGAATGAATTAAAAAACAAGACCCGGCTACATGTTGTTTACAAGAGATACACATTACAAGCAAAGACAGCCACAGACTGAAATTGAAGAATAGAAATTAATATACCCTGAAAATAGAACCTGAAAACAAATAAGAATAGCTACTCTCACATCTGACAAAACAGATTTCACACCAAAAGTAATCAAAAGAGAAGGTCACTTCATATTAGTAAAGGGAAAAAATACAATAAGAAGATGCAACAATAATGTATATTTGTTCTCCAAATGTGAGCAACTAATTACATAAAAGAGACACTAGTCAAATTGAAGCCTCAGATAAGCCCCAGTACAAGCCCCTATCATCAGATAGGCCATTCAGACAGAAACTCAGTAAAGACTTTTTGGAGCTGAAAAATATTATAAATCAAATGGACCTAACAGATACCTATAGAATACTTCATCCAACAACACCTGATATACTTTCTTCTTAGCATCTCATGGAACCTTCTCCAAAATAGACCATATTTTAGGATACAAAGCCACACTTAGCAAATATAAAAAAACAATACAATTCCTTGAATCTTATAAGGTCATAATGGAATGAAATTAGAAATCAACATGACCAAACCCTACAGAAACTATATAAAACATGGAGATAGAAAAATAACTTTTGAAGTATGGGTTATACAAAAAAATCAAGGGAGAAATTAATTATACTGCTATGCATACTCCTGGTCATAGAAGCATAATTCATAATGGCCAAACTAGAAGTAGTCTAGGTTTCCATCAACAGATGAATGGATAAAGAAAATGTGCTATGTATATACACAATGGAATTTTGGAATTTTATTCAGCCATAAAGAAAAATGAAATTATGGCATTTGTAGAAAATGGATGGCATTGGAGACCATTGTTAAATGAAATAAATCAAGAAGCTTAAAGATATATGTTTTTCCTCATACACAGAAGCAAGAGAGGAAGAAGAAAAACAAAAGTAAGGGTGGATCTCCTAAAAATCAAGTAAGATTAGTAGAGGAAAGGGACCAAGGGTAAGAGGCATTGAGGGAGGGAGCAAGTGCTGGAGATGATACTGGTTAAACTATATTGTTATATTGTGCGCATGTACAAATATGTAACAAGGATTCCAATTAATATATATAACTATAATGACCAATAGAAAAAAAGTCAGGAAAAAAGTCACACCTCCCAGTATTATTGCATGAGGAATTAAATTTCAACGCAAATTTTGGAGGGGACAAAAATATTCAAGCCACAGAACCCTCAGACTCTGACTACCTGAAATTACTGGGGCAGTCTCCTCATCAGTGTGTGACATGGAAACAGCAGAAGCTAAGAAAGGTCAACCAAAAAGAAAATAATAAAAAAAACAAATTGCCTACCTAGACTCCTCACTCACTCATTGCTACTTTCTTCTTGCTGTCAACCCAAAATAATTGGAACAGGTTTACACAACTATTTTTTAAGTGTTTATTGCAGAAAAGCCACAGTGACAGGTCTTTAGGAATAATCCCAGTAGTACAATGTCAAGTAGAAAGCAATATTTGTTTTTCTGTTTTGCTTCATTGCAAAATTCCTGAAACAGGAGACATTTTATTTGATAATAGGAGATAGATATTTTTACTTAATTATAGAGAGTGGAAATGCAATACACTGAATTTTATTTAAAGTATAGTAATGAATTATAAATGATCTTTTATTTTTCTGTTTCAACATAATTGAAATGATAGTGTAGAAGGAAAAGGTATATATATTTCATGAGATAAAATGCAAACAGGAAAAACTGGAGTCGTTGGTACTCTACCACTTTTCCTTTTAGCTAGGCTCAGCTATAATTATTTTTATTGCTGCTTATAATATTCAATAATAATTATTGTTCTTCTAATAATAGTTATTCTGATAATACTAACAATAACAATAGAAAATATCAATATTTGGGTATTAGTTCCAGACAATGCTAAGTACTTTATGTGTGTTATCTCTGAGCACTCTTAAAAGGTATAATTGATTTCCTTTTAGAAATAAAGAAACTAAGCTTAGAGAGTGCATCACCAATTGTTACACAATTAATAACTTTTGAGACTGGTATTATTCCAGGTCCAAGTCCCTAGTCCTGAGTCCATACTCTTAACCAGCATAGGGTTATCAGGACATTAAGCCTGAGATGCACATATTCTTCTTGTTTCTAGTGGTTATAACTTTTTGCTCGGTGGGGTTCATTTGAAAGAACACACCTAGACCTCCCATATTTTCTCCTAAATACAACAGCTAGCCCTTTTCTCACTTGCCTTCTATTACCTGAATTTCAGTTCCAAGTTGAGAGTGAATAGGAAGGAAACATTAGTGACAAAACCCTTTGTGATTGTGATATTTCTAGCTTGACTATAACTGTAAGAACTCCAGTTGAAACACAGAAACCCTTCCCATGGATGTGTGCCTTACAAATGCATTGCCATTTGTTTTCAACTCTCCACTCCATACTTTGATGATGGAAGCTGCCTGATGACCTTCAGCTGAAAACTTCCTCCTAATTAAATGCTGATCCTCCAATGGATCATTAAGATTTTGTTCCTATGAGGCAAGGTCTCTTTAGGCTCTCAAGTGAGAGATTAAAGACCTGTCAATCTTTTTGTAATGTAGGAAAAGCATTTTTGAAAGACTAAACAGGGAAGCCTAATTGCAAAATTTACCAAGCATCACTATGTATCTTATTACATTTTACTGTTTCTATTGCTTTAGCCTGTGTGGCCAGCAAAAGCACATCCCTTATCTTTGAGACAGAAGATGTTTCTATTGATCACACACAAAGGCAATAGAAACAGTGAGACATGACATACATAGTGATATATTGTTGTGCCATATCAAAATTTGAAAAGCTACTTTAGTATTGTTTTCTTTGTCTTATCTCCAGGATCAATAATATTTGCCAGTGGCAGAAAAGAAGGTACAACCAATAACTCTACTCAAAACCAGTATGAGAATGAAGGTTAAAAAAATAGAAGTTAGGTGCAAATGCTCTTACTGAATTGATCTCTGACCTTTCTAGGTCTGATGGACCACTTTCCTTCATGCCTTTACTTTTATGGTTATTGAAATAAGACCTGAGTGACTGATTGTGATATTTCTAGATTGGCTATAACTGAAGAAAACAGTAAAAGTGACAAGGTTTTATTAACAGCTCATCAGCTGGAGCATCTACCCTAAGTCTAGTTTGCAGAAATGAACTCAAAAAGTGAGATTTCTGTTAACTGATTACCTCTATGTCTTTTTTGTACATTACATTCACCTGAAAAATGTCAATATTGCTTAGAAAGCCCCCTTGGCACTCAAGGGATCAAGAACAGAAGAGGACCCTCCCTTCACTGGATACATATCTTGACGTTATCTGGAAAAGAGGGTCTAGAATTTATGTTTTTGTGACTGATATAAATTGAATGAGTAGCTTTACCATAAACATAATATTGTGCTTTCTTCCTACAAATAAAGCAACCCTAAATTTCTCTAAGCCTTCTTGAGTCTTTGTACATTCATGAGACCAAATTCTCTGACTTGTTAGCTGTTACCTAAGTATCCAGACCATGACTTTCTCCTATATCCTGAGAGCATTCAGAGGGTGTTTCAAAGATATCTACAATCAATCCCATCTCAATTACAAACTTCCCAGAAAATCCTGGATCCACTGGTTGGTCCACTGAATTCTGAATCCTGATGCACTGGGCCTCTACATATCACTGTTCTTGCTACATATCACTTTTTCTCTGTGTACAACTGTTGACATTCTTGTACATTTATAATTGCAAATATTCCAATTTCTTCTCATAAATAAGCAAATTATACTTCCCCCTCTCTGTCATAATCATCATGGTATCTACACTGCTGACCTCCATTATTCTGCTAAATTCCCTTATGAGAAGTGTCTTCTCAGCTTGTGCCAGAAATCAGAGCTGGGGAAACAGATGCCCTGTTATCGTTCCTCCTCGTTCTTTTCCATCAGTCTCTTGTAATTCTTGGGTACTTGGATACAAACATCTTCCTAAAATGATCTCTCTGCAAAGGCAATCTGTTCCCACCAAAAGGAGTCTGGGCTCCCCTGGACTCGAACCTTGTACTCCATGCAAAGTATGTCATAATCTCAATTACAACTCAATTGGAGCTCTAATTCTGCTTAACACCAGCTTAAATAGGGAGATGTGATGGTATAACCTTACCAGCCATACACCAGTGCAGCCTTCATTCCTCCATGTCATCCTCTTCTGTACTTGAGCCACTACACAACTCTTTCTTTACACTTTACCTAAATCTTGTTTTACATTTACAGGACCTCTACTATGTTCCTTCACTATCTAGCTCACATTACTTAGATACAGGTTTCTATCATTATAATGGGTCCCTGGTTGCAACATGTGTCTATTATTCATTCCTCTGTTCTCCACAATGTCTAACACAGCATGTGCATGTAATAAGCACTCTGGATAATTTTATGAAATGGACAATAAAATTGCCAAATTCAATAAAATCCAAGTAAAATGATAATAGAACATACTGACGTAAGAAGAAGTTATAGAGAGTATACTTCTCTATTGGTAACAGAAGTATCTTCCTATTGGTAACAGAATTTTTCCACTTTTGCTAGTTTCTGACAGAACATTCTATACAACTTCAATGTTCACAGACTTTCCCCAGAATTTATTATATGGACCTATTATGCCTGCTCATATTACTATGTTAATAATATGTGAATAATAGAATGAAGTATTAAATGATTTCTCAAAGGTAGGATGATTCTTCAAGGTACTCCTTGTTATGAAACCCAACTAAAAGTAACTAAAATGTTTAACTCATATTTACACCTGATAACACAATTTTTTTTAATATGCTGAATTCTTGTTATTTATATATCAATAATATATCCAGGTCAAATAAAAACCTCTTTTCTTATTATTCTCTGTATTTTACATTCTCTGTTCTTATAGCTACTTTTCATTGGATAAGACATTGGTTCTTAATTCATCGGTAGTTCTGTTTCCTTTGTACTTTTATTCATTATAATCAACAAAATACCCGTATAGATAAATATTAATAGCAGAGGGATTTATTGAACATTTCATGCAGCACAAAAAAAGTGACTGAGAAACTAACCATAGTAATTTTCTCTGCAATAAATTCATTACAACAGGTGAGGCCACTTCCCCTCTCCCTGCTGAGGAAAAAGATTTTCATCCAAATATCCAATTGATCAGTCCCAAAGTTAATTGGTCATTGATTACAAAATTATATTTGAGGCAGAAGTATGAAGATCCCAGATTAGACTCTGAAACTCGAGGCTGATTGTCAGACGTAAGAAAAATGGTTGGATATTCCAGAAATGGAAAAAAGGTACTGGAAGGTAGTGTTTCCTTATTGTGGCAGACTAGTGCTCCTCATCTGAAAGGTCCTGAGGTGACAAGGCCTCAGATAGGAACTGTGTGGAATTCTGTGGAGTTTGAACACCAGGCATGGCATACTTGGGAAAGATCCTAATGACCCTAAACTGAGGCTACATGGCATGGAGGGAGTCCAACTACTAACCAAGCAAGTGGTCTTGAGCCAACAATACCACTAAATTTTCCCCAATTCACAAATGTACATATGCTTCTCCCTAATTTTATTAAACCTACAGCTCTCAAGTTGCTTATATAATCTAAAAAAAGAAGCTTGTTGCTTCAAAAACTTGATCTTGACTCAACTTGAACAAGCCCAAAGATGTTTTATGTGATTTGTAAAACTAAAATATAATTTCCTTATTCTTCAAGTATTTTGATACAATTATACATTATTACATTTATATTTGTTCAACAATATTTTTTGGTTAATTAGTATATAAGTTTCTCAGAGGTCTATATAGCCACTTTATACTTGAGCAGCAGTCTATCAGAACTTACATCACAGATAAAAGTCTAAGATGATGGAAAACTATCATTGAATAGTTCTGGCTGGATCTGCCGCTAAGCAGATGATAAATTCAGATCAACCAGCTTGCAACGAAATACAATATCATTAGCAAGAGGTATAAAGCAATGTGGCAGAATAGGAGATTCTAGCACTTGCCTATTCACATTTATATTGAAATATCAATGCAAATTATTTATCCTCAAAAATATCTTCACAAGAGCTATAGAATTGATGTTGGTGATTACCGAATATTTGTGGAACAAAAGGAAAAATTAAAAGCGACACTGAAGAGGGTAGAAAAAAAAAATCTTAAATTATCCATTTTGCTTTCCTCCAAGTCTGGATAGTGAAGCATGGAGAGAAGTGTCCACCATTTGGAGAAAAAAAGTAAAGCAAGTGCCAAGTCCATCACAGTGAACCCCAATGCCAGGTTAGCCCCTATAGAACCTGGCTCCAGGACCGATCTAGCAAAGACTAGCCATTGGCTCTAGACCAACCCAAGAGTCAAGCCAGCCCCTCCAATGCCAGGCTGCAGTCCCTTTCCTGTAGCTCAAGGTCAGGATGATACAGGAGAACAGAGGAACTAAACAAGAAAAACAAAACATGAACAAAATAGGAAACTCAACAAAGAGAAGCCATACATAAGTAAAAATAAAATCTGGTCTGAAGCTGAAGAACCCAGTGAATGCACTGAAAAAAATTACCTATTGATAAAAATTCCATATCTTCAGTAGCAGATTTTACCAAGCAAAAGAGAATTAGTAGGCTTACAGATGATCATCTGAAATTACCCAGAGGGACAGAAAGAAAAAAGAATGAAAAGAATAAAGAAGAACTACAAGATACCATCAAACAAATCAATACGTGCATTATGGGGATTCTAGAAGAAACAGAAACAAAAAGGAGATTACTTAAATAATTAGAGAAAAATTTCCCAAGTCTGGAAAGGGAAATGAATCACAAAGATCAAGTATAAGCTACATAATAATCAAGAGATCTTTACCAAGGCACATTATAACAAGGTTCTCAAAAATCAAAAGCACAGAGAGAATTTTGAAGACAGCCAAAGAAAAATGATGCATTTCAAACAAAGGAATCTCTGTAAAATAAGTAAATTTCTCAGCAAAAACCTTACAGGCCAGGATGAGTAGGACAATACATTCAAAATGCTAAAAGAAAGAGGGAAAAAAACAAACTGCCAACCAAGAATGCTTGACAAAGATGTCCTTTGGAAGTGAAGGACAGAGAGACATTTCCAGACAACCCTAGCTGTGGAAACTTATAACCACTAGATCTGCCTTACAACAAAACCTAAAGAGAGTTAAGATGAAACAAAAGAATATTAATCAACCACATGAAAATATAAAAGTATAAAACTTACTAAGAATATGGTCAAATTCATAGTACTCTCATATTGTAAAAGTGTTATGTTAGTATAAAAGTTAAAAAAAGAATTTAAAGTAACAAGAGCTACAATAATTTGTTAATGGATGAAAGTGTAACCAAAAAATATATATGTATTGCAAAAGACATCAAGAGAGGAAGAAAGAAGCAAAGCAGTAAAAATATAAACAAAAAGCAGATAATCTTTACCTATCAGTAATTACTTACATACAAATGCAGTAAGTTTTCCAATCAAAAGACACAGAGTGAGTAAATGGATTTAAAAAAAAACACATAGGCAGAATATTAAGGGATAGAAATAATACTTCAATCACATGGTAGCCAAAATAAAGCCAGAGCAGCTACAATTATATCAGACAAAATACACTTTAAATCAAAATGCCCCAGAGACAAAGGTAATTTTATAATATTAAAGTGATCAATCATCAAGAGTATAAAATTATTATAAATACATATGTACCCAACACTAGACCACTTAAATATATATTAACATAGTTAATAGAAGAAATAGAAATATAAGAGTAATAGAGGACTTTAATATTTCATTTTCAAAAACGCATAGATCCTCCAGATAGAAGTCAATAAGGATGCAGGGTAATAGAACAACATATAGGCCACAAGGTACTAACAGACACATACAGAAGGTTCTGTCCAACTGCAGGAAAACACATTCTTTTTTGAGTGCACATGGAACTCTCCCCAGTATTGATCATATGTTCAGCCACAGGTCTTAATAAATTTAAGATTGAAATCATAGAAAATATCATTTCTAAGCCCCAAATAAAACTAGAAAATTGGAAAAATTTGAACATACGTAGAAATTTAACATGCTGTACAGCCAATGGGTTAATGCTACTATCTATATCCTCAACAGTGTAGGACTCTATATTAATGATACAATAATATTAACAACATTTGAGCAATTCATTTAGAACCTACCTCCTGATATTTGACCTATATCTTCAATTCTTCTTTATTTAGGAGCAATAAAATAGAAAATGATTTATTGTCCAGTTGACCATAAATAGATCACACGTTTACTAACAATGCCTGGTTATCTCTTAAATCCCATTAATTGGTTTATCACACTGTCTTTCTTTTCCAGAAATTTATGTCTCCATCAGGATTTGATCCTTGTCATCAAAACTCTAAAACATTTGAGAGTTCATTATTCTTGTAAACTAGTATGCGTGCTCATCACAATATCACGGATTCTGATGAAGACATAATGCACCCAGCTCAGAAGCAGAGGACATTATTAAAAATCACAGCAATAGCAGTAACCAGATTACCAACTTATTTTGGTGCCAGTTCCCTGAGCTCCAACTCCCACAAGGTGATACAAAGAATGTCAGGAGACAGTTGCACACTATAGGTTACACTACAGGAAAGGAACCTAAAATTTAGAGAACATGAAACTTTTATAATGAACATGAGGCATGGCTGTTCACACTCCTGAAGTCAACAATGTCTTTATTATACTGAAAAGTATGGTTGACCTTTGCTCTAGGGGAGACATTATCTCTATTTTCCAAGGCTATAGAAAAACATTCTCTTGGCTCCAGTGTGAAACAAAATCTACCTCTTCACTCTACAAATGACCTTGAAAAGATACTCTGCAACAAACACAGTCAATGCCTCTGTTAGCCAGACATGCAAAAATCCATAGATATTTGTCTTACAAAAGCAGCTGTTCTTCTCCAAGTCATTGCTCATCAAGTTGGCTAACATAGGAAGCTACTCCCGGTTACATAAATTATATTCCCTATTTTGTGAATAGAAATTTATTTTAAAGAAAGAAAAAAATAAAAGTTTAGCTTTTCAATGGGTGCAGATATACATCAGTGTAGGCAAATTAAAGTTTAACGTTCAATTAAATGCACAATAAGATAGCTATAATGCACAATAAGATAGCTATAGTTAACAATAATTAATTATGTATTTCAAAATTAGCTAAAAGAAAATTTTTTAAACTTTCCCAAGGCAAAGAATGACAAATGTTTGAGGTGACAGGTGTGGTAACTGCCCTGACTTGATAATGCCACATTTTATATATATTTCAGAATATCACAAGTTATCTAGAAAACATGTAAAATTGCTATGTGTCCATCTTTAAAATTACCTTTTTAAATTCTCAGAAATACAACTCATTTTTTATATAAAGATGTGTATTCTAAAAGCAAAACAATAACAACAAAGACTACTCTAAATCCTTTATCAGTCTTCATGCCTCAAGGCATTTACTTTCTTGTATTTCTCTTTGAAAAAGTGATTCCCTGTGTTAAATAACTAAGATCTAAAAGACGTTTGTACAAACCAAGGTCCAGATACTAGTTTACTGATGATTTTCTTCTTTAATATTGGTCTTGTCTCTCTTGTGTCCTCTATTCCATACATAGAATCTTTGGGGAAAATATATTTTAGATGTTGTTAGAAATGTTAATAACTTAATTTCAAAAGAACAGAAGATCTAAACTTTTAAAAAATTGTTATCCAGATACATTGTTGTAATGAAAGCTGGTATTTTTAGAGTCTGTGATGAACAGAGTTTTTGCTGGATTCATTCTGAAAAACAGTTTTTTTCCCTAATCAGTATCCTAACATTGACTCATTCTCATGAAACAAAAAAATTGTATATTAATTCAAACCATCATAGTATTTTTTGTTCATGAATAATTATTACAAATTCCATAAGCTTTAAAAAAGTTACTTATAATTCTTTAAGCTGAGAAACAGCTGCCCATATATTCAACATATGATTTACTAATGTTTCTCTAAATCTAAGAATTGTTATTAAAAGAAAAAAAAGCAACAACACTACTCTTTTACAGTAGAGATATTTGGACATTAGATAGCATTTGTATTTCTTATCTAGATTTTGGTCATCTTCCATACATGTTGTTTTCTTTGCAGTAGGAAAACAAATTCAAAATATTTTAGGATTTTTCAAATATTATTTTTCTCCTGAATTGAAGCATTAGGGTTTCAAAATGAATTATAAAATTGGATAGATTCTAAAATAAATTTTAGATCTTAATAAAATAAAATTAACTTCATTCAGTAAAACTTTATTCCATAAAAATATTAGATAAAGTTTTCTGGAAGGCAATTACATGTGAAGAGTCTTAGAAATATCTGTTTATTGTTTTATAAAAACATAAATTGATGTCATATAAATTAAGAATCATAAGAGAAAGAAGAAAATCAACCTAAATACTCAACAATTGCAAGATTGTAATATATCTGATAGAATAATATGAAATCATTTAAAATTTCTTTTAGAAAAATACTTAACATACAACATGTTCAAAGTGTACCATAAAATGAAAATCCAAGATACAAAATTTATTCTCAATTTTGTAGCATGCATGTAAATCTATGTATGTTCAAAGATAGATAATTGAAATAATTCTAGAATTCAGTTTCATCTGTTTGTGTTCTGTTCTATCTGAATCACTTCTTTGGAGTTATTATACAAGAGGGAGTTACACATTGGCCATTTATGGACAACATCCCAGCATCCAATCAACACCACAACTGTTTTCCATTCTGCATTTCACACTATATATGTAGTATTTCTTGTAAATTTAAGAAAACTTATTAATCCCCCAAATAAACTTGCCCACTAGTAATTAGTGTTTAAACTGAAGAACTAAAATAATCAGTTTTATGTACAATAAACTATGTAAAAATTAAGGAGGGACTGGTCTAATTTTATACAAGCTTCTCATTATTACCAATGATTTTACTACCTGACTGAATCTGCTTTTTTATATGCACAAAAAAAGATTTAGAAAAATGTTTCAACAAGGAACCTACATAGTGTTAAAAAGCATTTAAAAGAAAATGGAGAAAATTCAAAAGATTATTAATTTGTGATATGATGATTCATCTAGAAAAATATGCAATTTACAAATGTGATTTGTGGGAAAACTACAAGCCTACGTGAAATGAAGATACCAGCACAAAAAAAAGGGGTTGATGAGCTTTTGGAAGCATTCCTGTTTTTATTATGTAAGTTAATTTGTATTATATAAGCTAACAGAAACTTAGCTTGAGCTGATATGAAAGAAGTGGTATTGGTGGCTGGGATGAAGAGTCAAATGAAAAAAAATACTATGTACATTAACATATAGCACATGCTGTATACATCAGTCATTATTGTTACCATAACTTTTCTTTCATACATCTGTAGAAGCTCACAGACAATGTTATTATCGTAATGATGTAGAGTTTATTTTGGTACCAGAATTCATTTTAGTAACTACATTTATCTTATGTTTGTAGACTTGTAAAAGGTCTGAAGAGATCAGTTAAACTATATGGTAGAAATTATAAACTCAAACTACAGCTTTTTAAAAGTCACATTGGCACAAGAAAATAGAGATATTACATTTTTAATCTCCTAATAAACTCCATTCAGCATGAAGTGATTCTCCAGAAACTTTTCTACTACTCATTTATATTTCTTTAATTTCAAAAATTTCCATACATCTTTTTACAAAATACAATCACTTGATTTGCTTTATCCTTTTGTACAACTTTATGTGAAATAAAAGACAGGTATAAATAAAATTTAATCAAAAATAAAGGAGAGAGAAGAGATATTTTGAAACCAAGCTAATGTCACTAAAGGGAAAGTTGTGGAGTTCAAACATCTAAATACAAATGCCATTCATCTTGGATATGGATGAAAAACATATTATGGAGGAAGGGAGAGGGAAAATGTATAGAATGTCTGTTCTATAATCAGCATTTCCTTACCCAATTTCAAGTAAGAAAAACATTTCCAACTTATAAATGCTGAACAAGATTTAATAGCTAATAATGAAACCAGGTCTTCAAATAGAACTTTCTCTGACCCTAATAAGATTTACACAAAATAAAGTTAAGACAAGATTGTCAGGAAAAAAAATACTTAAAAGGCAAAGTTACATGTATATTTTAAACTTTTCCCAATATAATTCTACTTACTACATATACAGAGTATGGTTTTTGGTGGGGTTATATTTGGTGTATGGGTATGTGGATGGGTAGGAAAGAAAGGGGGAAAAATATATGTGGGTAGGTGTGTGGGTGTATGAGAGGAAATATATATAAAGTATTTTCATACTTTACACAGATAATTTATAGATTTGTTATAAGCATTTGTTAGAGAAAATTTTATTTTAAGCATTCCAAATGTTTCAGACAAGTCTGGACACATAAAATGACCTTTCTAAATTCCTTGTAGCACAATGCATCATTTCATCTGAACTGAGTATTATCATATAATGAGACTATTTTAAGCAAAATATGCCAGAATCTTTAGAGTATCTTTTTTTAAAAAAATAACTCATCTTTGAAAGCAATATATTTATTCTACAATATTTTTTAAATTCCCTAGTATAATACAATCTCAATGTAATAGCTTATTTAAAACAAATTATGGTTTTATCATATCAAAATTACCTGGATTAGATTACTTCAATTTTTAATTAAATTTTAATAATTAAAAACATTAAATAATGAAGAGTAATTACTACTAAGTGTTTTTAGATGATCTACTGTATTTGCAGATAATTTTAAAACAGGAGTTTAAAAATACTTTGAATAATGACAACATTGGAATAAGTGTAGAATTTCCAAGGCATGACTTCTAATATTCATTTGAATAAGTATTTTAGTATAGTTTTTATGAAATCAAATATGTTAATCAAATTTCATAGGATAGTCACAAAATGTTCATTAAAATGCAAAGATAAAGTAAATAAATGAATTGCTCATAAAGACAGTGACAAGTATTTAACTTCTAGAGAAAGAAAATGTCCTCAAGAATAAATAAGTTATCAAAAAAAATTCAAATTCTGATTTGAATTCACAAATTAATGAGAGGGTACATTAAAGTTGAAGGGTGGTCTTAGACATTATAATGATACAATCCAATGATAAGTTATCCTGGAATGAGAGCTATTCAAATTAAAAACTAGATCTTGAAAACAAAATTTGAACTAGAACATTTCATCTCACCACTAAAGGCACTTTAGGGCTCACACACTGCCATAGGGTAATGATTTGTATGAACATAAGTATCCAGACCATTCTATCCAACTCTTGGAATCTTTTTCTAAGTATTATTCCCATATTATTTATATGAGCTTTAAATACCATTTATAGACTAAATTTTTACCATATTTGTAGACCATAAAATAGATTTAGAGATAGTCATATCTCTAAATGTACTTTCAGATTGTTTGATGAGCATTGAAATTAAATCATTATAGAATAATGAAAGTATGATAACTTTAAGAGAACAAGATAATGATATAGGATAAAAATGAGTAGGTGTCAGCATAAAACTTCCAAAGTTGGAATTAATTCTTCTTATTATTATCTCTTCCTATTCAATTAGTTTTTATAAAGAACTAATTTACAACAAAGGTTAAAAAAAAATGACCTGCACTAAATGTTGACTCAAACACTATTGCTAAAAAATACAAACATTACATTTTTTTCAATAAATGATAAACAAACCTGTATGAAAAAGTTAGGAAACAGATACTCAACATAGATTTTCCTGGTAGATAGAATCAATCATATTTAGAAAACTGAAACTAGGTATTATGGATCTCAGACATAAACCACAGGCTAATCTGGAAATCCTGCTTACCTGCCTGTTCCAACATTTTCCAGTTTTAAGAGAATGAAAAAGAATAGCACTGGTCATTTTAAACAGTAGTGGTAAAGGATAATTGATATAAATTGTATATATTTTCATTGCTTTGGTTTTGTGAATGTTCTCAGTTTTTTACTACTATAAATTAAGCTGCTATGAATTAATATACAAGTCTTCCAATGGACATATGCATGTGTTTCTTTCAGGTGAATACCTAGGAGTCACTTGGCTTGGTCACTTGGTCACATATGCTTAGCTTTTCTACTATAACTTATTTTTTCACTGTTTATTTTGAACAGACTTAGATAAAATTACAAAAATTGAAAACTACAAGAAATTTCCTTATATCTCTCACCCAGCTTCTCTAATGTTAAACATCTTATATAACCTTAATATAATCATCAAGAGAAGGAAGCTAACATTAGCACAATGTGATAAATACATCAAGACCTCATTTGAATTTCACCCCATTTTACTAATAACCTTTACTGTCCCATCTGTCGAAAACCTGTATTACGTTAAGTTGCTCTAAAACTGGTTCTTAGTCTTTCCTGACACTGTTGAAAAATAATGGCGATCAGTTATTTTTTAGAATATCCTTCGTATTTTGTGTGTGTGTTATGTGTGGTGGTGGTGGGGAGTGGGTACCAGGGATTGAACTCAGAGGTCCTGCACCACTGAGCCACATCCCTAGCCCTAGTTTGTATTTTCTTTAGAGACAGAGTCTCACTGAGTTGCTTAGCACCTAGGTTTTGCTGAGGCTGGCTTTGAACTCCTGATCCTCCTGCCTCAGCCTCCCAAGCCACTGGGATTATAGGTGTGCACCACTGTGTCCAGCTTCAATTTGGTTTTGTCCAAAATTTTCACATGGTTAGAATAGACTATACATATTTTAGAATATCACTGTAAAAATGATATTGTGCACATGTACAAGAAAATAAACTGCAACTCTTTCCAAAGTGTACCATTTTGCAATTATATCAGTCGCAATATGCACTTGATCTTAGTTTTAGCCGCTTGAAGTTATTATTTAGTGGTAAACATAATGGCATGGTATTTTTTCACATTGCATTTGACATAATATATTTTGAGTTTCACAACTTTTCTATTGGTAAGAAAGCTTTTCATACATTGAGATTCTTAGTACCTATACTAGTTATATCTGTTCAAATATCTGTTCAAATCCCCCTTCCATGTTTTTTGAGTACTGTATCCTTTTTCATTATGTTTCAAGAGTTCCTTACATATTCTAGACAAAATTCCTGTTAGATGTGTTTTATAGTTTCTCCCAGTCTTGGATGGTTAACTTTACCTTTCCATATTCATAAAAATGTTTCTCAAGTTGAAAAAGTTATTTTTATCTCCAATTTATTTTTCCCTTTTGTAGTTTGTATTCCCCTTATCAAAGCCAACATCTCCTACATTTCCTTTGTGAGCTTTATAGTTTTTAGATCTTAAGTTTGGTTCTGTGATCTATTTTGAGTTATTTTTTGTATATATAAAAACATTGAAGTAAAAATTGAGGATCATTTTTTTCATATAGTCATCCAACTGTACCAGTACCATCTCCTGAAATGTATTGCTTTTTTAGCACAGGAAACATGTACTACACAAAGACAGGTAATATCTAGGTACATGTCTCTATCTCACTAAAGCAAATTTTAGAAGTTTAATTTCTGGGTGAAATGGAACACAAATTTTTAAGATTCTTGATGAAAACAGATTACTTATATTCCATAAAGATATTGAACTTTACTTTCCAGTCAATATTGTATCAATCTTATTTTGTTTAAATCTTTCTTGCATAAAAAATCAATTTTGTTTTTATTTAAAATTTCATCTGTTAGATCATTAAAATGGACAGACATTTCCTAGATGTGAGCTAATATATTTTTTATGAGTTATTTTGAGTTTCACAACTTTTCTATTGGTAAGAAAACTTTTCATATATTGAAATTCTTAGTATCTATATAGTTATATATGCTACAAATCTTTTTTCACAATTTATCTTTCATAGTATGTAAGGTGTTGTTATACAGAATTTTTAACATTAGATTCTTAAAGCCTTCAATTCTTTTTTTGTGCTCTTAAATGAGGGCTAAAAACTATGAGACCATTAAAGAACCACGAAATCAGTTTAAGATATGACAAATAACACTTTTTCTAACAAAGTAACTTAGAAAAAGCAGATTACATAAAGAGTATATCCAATATGAAAGCAATTTTAAGGACATGGTGGGGAAAAAGACTAAAAATCCCAAGTGTTATGATCATGGCTAGAATATAGCTTAACACAGGTGATTTTCATTTTAATTGTACTTTTCCCACATTTTTATTGTCATTTTAATTACTTTATTATCAGAAAATAATAGCTAGAAAAGAGATACTTACCCCAGGCTTATTTTGAGTAATCATTTATTGGTTAATAGACACTATTAACGCCATGGCATTTTAATGATTATGCTATTAACTTGGTTAAATAAACTTGCCAAGTTTCCTGACGTTCTATTTGGGTAACTAAACCATTATGCATGTCCAACTGTGTAATATGAGAAATTAGCATTTTTTTCTCCTATTATTTCAACTATGTTCGTAAGTTTGTGCCTAAAACATTCCAGATGTAATTCAGTTCTAACTACATAATAGGCATATTTTCAAGACCTGAATCCATTTGAACTGTAACATTTCAAGTCAATTAAGCATGCATGAGACCTAGAATAAGAGGAAAACACACAAGCTAGCCAGGCTGCTGCTGCTTTATACTATTGATACCATGCTGTTCTCTTCCTCAGTGATTATTATCTCGTTAACTTTTAGACCAGTTTTGAAATAATTTACTCAAAACTTAGGCTTAATTAAACATTTAGGGTCACTATAACATTGGAAGCCAGTGTGATTTAAATATCAATTTTTAAAACTCTACCATAATAAGTAGGGAATCATTTTTCATGAGAAAAGGATATGACCCTATTTTAGCTGTGATTAAGATGAATATGAAGGAACTCCTGAAATTCTTTATCATTCATCACCAGGCATTACCTTCTTGACACAACAGCCCAATTTTCTCTAATTAAACAATATGCTTGCTAATAAGATGGAGGTAGTTTTTATTATGATATTTCTAGGATGGCTGGTGAGTAGACAGTAGTCTGATGTAGGGCTCATAACTTAGTATTCAGGGTCAGTGGTTTGAAACCTCGGCTGAAAGTCAAAGGATGTAACTCAAGGGTGACAAGAGTCTAGTGTCAACAGGAATTAGCAATAGAGTAGTGCTTACATGAATGACAAAAGTTCAGAAATGATTTTATAGATTTTTTAGAATAACAACATTAGTATCTAGTAAGGAGTTAATGTGAATTCAAGGTAATTTTATAAGGATGAAAAAGTCTCCAGTGATTTCAAAGACAAGGCATCAAAAACAAATTGCAACAAGGAGATAGTCTGGTTTGACACAATTCATTAGTTGTGTGTCTCTCCCAAAATTATTCTGTCTGTTCCTTGGCTATATATTATGAATTTTAAAAAAGCAATTTTACTTAATAAAGGGAGGATTTGAAAACAGAAAATCATTCAGTAGTGCCTCCAGCTTGGTTTAGTCTTAAATCATGGGCATGGTAGTGCATACCTGTAATCCCAAAGGCTCAGGAGGCCGAGGCAGAAGGATTACAAGTTCAAAGGGAATCAGAAACTTAGTGAGGCACTACAGCTTAGCAAGGCCCAGTCTCAGAATAAAATATAAAAAGGGCTGGGAATGTGGCTCAGTGGTTAAGCACCCATGGGTTCAATCCCTGGTACACAACAACAACAAAAACAAATTATAACAGCAACAAACAGAGAATTGCATGCATACAGCAGTGTACAATGATTCTGCTTACTAAGAAATTTAAAATTACCAGTAGGAATGTCTAAAATTTTAGCAATGGTGTCCACAATTCACTTTCTCTAGGAAGGAATTATAGTCACATTTTAATTTCTTCCTCACACCTTTGTATATTTTTTTAATTGCTGTCTTTTTGAAAACAGAAAAAGAAGTTGCTTTTAAAAAAAATGGGAAGAGAAGATGAGAAAACTTAGCATCAAAATGTTCTGGGGCATTGGTAGGTTTAGAAAGAAAACTTGGACAAGGGATTTCAATTTTTAAAATGTGTAGGCTCTAAAGCACTGTTGCTCATTCTTTTATTTGTTCTTTTAGTTTTACACAACAGTAGATTGTATTTTGACCTATTAATACACATGAAGTATATCTCATTCTAATTAGGATCCCATTCTTGTAGTTGTACATGAGGTTGGGTTATACTGGTAATGTATTTACTATATGAACATAGGGAAGTTATGTCCAATTCCTTTTGCTGTCTTTCCTATTCCCATTCCCCCTCCCTTCCCTTCACTCTCCTTTTGTCTAATTCAATGAAATTTTATTCTCCCTCCCTTCACCTTATTGTTTGTTAGTATCTGCATATCTGAGAGAACACTGGTCTTTGGTTTTAGGGGATTGGCTTATATCATTTAGCATGATAGGATAGTCTCTAGTTCTATCCATTTACCAGCAAGTGCCATAATTTCATTCTTCTTTATGATAGCTGTGTAATATTCCATTGCATATATGTACATTTCTTTATCCATTCATCTGTTGAAGAGGACTGAAGTTGGTTCTATACCTTAGTTATTGAGAACTGAACTGCTATAAACATTGATATGGCCACATCATTATAGCATGCTGATTTTAACTCCTTTGGTTATATGAAAAGGAGTGGAATAACTGGTTCAAATGGTGGTTTCATTCCAAGTTTTCTGGAATCTCCATACTGCTTTCCAGAGTGGTTGCAACAATTTATAATCTCACTAGCAATGTATGAGAGTACCTTTACCCCACATCCTCACCAGCATTGTTGCTTATATTCTCAAGAATTGCCATTCTGACTGGAGTAAGATAAAATCTCCGTGTAGTTTTAATTTGAATTTCTCTAAGTGCCAAAGATGTTGAACATTTTTTTTTCATGTTTGTTGACTGTTCATTTTTCTTCTTTTGAAAGGTGCCTGTTCAGTTCCTTTACCTGTTTATTAGTTTTGTTTTGTTTTTTTTGGTTGGTTGGTTGTTGGTGTCAAGTTTTTTGAGTTCTTTATATATCCTGGATATTAATGCTCTACCTGAGGTGTAAGCGGCAAAGATTTTCTTCCATTCTGTAGCCTCTCTCTTCACATTTTTTATTGTTTCCTTTGTTTGAAAAAGCTTTTTGGTTTGATACCATCCCATTCATTGATTCTTGATTTTGCTTCTTTAGCTGCACTTTGCAATCATGTAAGGGAGCTTGAAGAAAATACCCATGGTTCAGTCCCACTCCAGTACTGCAATTTAACTGGTCTTGTATGTGGCCCAAACATAGAAATATTTAAAAATGTGGTTAATCCATTTTCTGCTAATAACACAGGGTCATGGGCAGGCTAAGTTTTGAGAAAAGCTTATTTGGGTTTATGGTTCTGAAGGCCCAATGTCAAGGCTCAGGTGGTAATGGCCTTCTTGCCAGCAGAGTCCTGAGGTGGTACAAGGCACCACATTCCAAGAGACAGGGACTGTGTGTGCATATATGCACACATATTTTTCCTCTGATCTCTCTATATGATATAAAGTCACTAGTATTGTTCCACCATAGTGGCCTGATCAACTGCCAAATGCCCCACCTCTAACCACCTGAGTCAGATTAAGTTCCTACCCTCTCTCTGAACACCTCAAAGTGGAGATTAAATTTCACAATTGTATGGAAGGAGACAAACTACCTTCAAACCATGGCATTCTCCCAGTGATTTTAATGAAAGCCAAAGACCGGCACCTCCATTCAGTCATATGGACAATGTATTGAGTTACGATGCCTTTGGACAAAGTGCTAGAATGACCTTTCTAGTAATCAAGGTAACATTTGTATGAATTTAGCATCTTGGGGTTATACCATCTCCATAGACCAGAAGAAAGAAAAGGAAATTGGTATTACCTGCTAAGAAACTAAAAGTTAGTAATCCCATCTTTGAGAAAGCAAAGTATATCAAAAAACACAAGTCTCCCTATTGGGGGGGAATCATCTATGATTTAAAAAATTAGGTAAAATGTCTATCAGCTAAATCTAGAGGAATATAATTTATTCAGGCACTGAACTACAATTCTTCCTCTGTGCTAGTAAATGAAATTAACACTCCCAATAAACTTAAAGAACAAAAGGCTCTTACTATTCAGCTAAAGCAAAAGTGTCAGACAGGGTCAAATTGGGCTCTGGACTCTGTGTGCCTCACTCAGAAGGGGCAGTACTCCTGTTGTGGTTCACTGCCCTTCAAGGTAGAGTACAGCAACTCCTAAAGACTTACTGTAAGATCCTGTCTACCGTTCTGAAACTAAATTTTAATATTGGCACACTCAGAAAATTTAGTTAAATATTTTTATATAACTGAAAATAATCATAAGATTCAGTTAGTAAAGGAAACTATATTTACACATTTAGTTTCTAGTCATTGTATTGATATCACTGAAGTTAAAATGTACTCATTTTTTTTAAACTATTCTTTTCTTGCCTTTAACTAGATTCTGTACCTCATGTGCTACAAAAAGCTCAGGATAACTTTCAGTATTTGAAAAAGCAATGTCTCTATTATTTGCTTTCCTCAATGATTATTATAAAAGTTTTCCTAATAGTTATATAAAAGTTCTTTCAGAACTTAGATTATAATCTTTGATGCCTGTTATATACCGATAACAGTGTCTTGATTTATAAAAATGCCATCTCATCTTCATTCATTTGTTTAATAAATTATTATTCCTCACATACCATGTATCAGGAGCGGCGTCAGGGAGGTCAACATATAGCAAGGTTTTATGAGGTGGATGGAGAAGCCAACTGGAGTTGATCACCACATGGTCAATGCTGAAGTCAATGAAGCCCAGTGAGGCTCTGTGAGAACACAAGGCCCACTCATGAGGGACTCACACAGGCTCCTAAAGGCATTTTCAATTAGAAAATCCCACTTCAAAGAACACTCAGATTTAAACAAGTGAGTCTGTAAGGAAAGTATGTGAAGGGATAAAGGAAAGAAGTCTGGAAGGTGACCCGTATAGACTCATGATGTATCATGGTAAACACATTCGTAGAAAAAAGAAAGCACCGAGTTTCCTTGGAAAATTAAATATTTTTAACAAGATGGGTGTATGGATTGTTTGTGGAGAGGCAGAGATTCAATTGTGAAGGGTTCTATCTAGCTCCACAGATTCCAGGCTTGAGTTTTCATGCAACAAGGACATCCTGGAAGCATATAAGTAACAGAGGTGCCGGCTGGATTTTCAATATAGAGAGGTTACACTGGTTTCTGGGTAGGGAATGGGATGGAGGAGGGCATGAGCGACTCATGTAGAACAGTTATAAAGCTCTAGTTTTCACTTAGGCAAAATATTATAATAATGGCTGGTACTAAAGTTAGTAACAATTTTGTTTCTTAATATGGATTATCATCCCCCTTTGACAGATAAGGAAAGTGAGGCTCTTAATAACTTACTAAATCACAGCTAATGAGAATCAGAGTTGAGATTGGACCCCAGAATAATCTGAGTGGAGTCTAATCTTTGACACATATAAGCAAATTCATAATAAAAGTGGCTAGAAATGAACCCCGTATTTATTCAACATAATTCATTTATTTTACTCAATCAAAATAGTTCATAAACATTTATTGAACACTCACTACTCACAATCCTCCATGACAGGAATTTAGGAAAATAAAAACAAAAGCCTTACTTGCAAGTGTTCAATTATTCTACAGTCTTTTTACTGTGGAGACTGCCTTATAGTTGACTGAGTTTCTTTCACACGGTAACAGATGCTTCCCGTTTAGCAGGTAACAGAGGTTTTATTGGAAGCTCTGTGTAGCATGTGTGTGAAAGCAGCCTTCTACACATTCTGTGCCAGGTGTTCTACATTACTAAACAGACATGCTCCATATGCTGTCTGAGGTTATTCCAGATTGAGCAAATACTAAAATGCTGCAGCTAAATAATTGACACAGTGGTTACCAACTTCAGAAAAAATAAAATTTAGGAGCTGTATTCTGAAATATATAAACTGAATCCAATCATATAGCCTATCAGAGTAAAAATCTGATAAATCCTTTACTAGTACATAGCTAGAATATATTGAGGAAATCGAATAACTAGTTTTCAGTACATGTTGCTTTCTGGGAAAAGATATTCCTTTTGTAATTCCCCCATTCTTCTATCCCCAATAGGCAGTGTCCCTTCCATCTTGAAATTAGCAGAGCCTCTAATCTTCAATAGTATCTAAACTTCTTATCTATTTCTCATTTTCCCGAATGTCAGCCAATATATAGAAGACTAACTTAAGGGAATTTATATGAGGGTCATTTCTTCTCTCAGCAAGGCAATTTTATGGGTTGAATTTTGTACTCCCAAAATTCACATATTGAGGCCCTAACCTCCAAAACCTCAGAAGGTAAGTTATCTGAAAATAAGGTATTTGCAGATGTAATTAGTTAAGATGAGATTATTAGAGTAGATCCTGGTACAATATTATTGGTGCCCTTATAGAAGGAAGCAATCCACACACAAACACAGACAAGGCAAATGCCATATGAGATGAAGGCAGAGATTGAGGTGATGTTTCTACAAGACACAGAAATGACAAAGACTGTAAGCAAACCACCAGAAACTAGGGGAGAAACAGGGAACAGATTTTCCCTCTAATCCCTCAGAAGAAATTGCACTGTTAACATCTGTATCTCAGGATTCTAGATTCCAGAACTGTAAAATAATACATTTCTGTTTAAGCCATTCAGTTTGTGGTACTTTGTTAGCAAAGTCTTAGCAAACACAGCAATGAATTGTAAATAAACCATCAACCACTGTTTACAATTCATTTTACTTGAAGACTACCCTGCATGATAAACCTCAAATTAAGTTACCTATTGAAACTAATAATAATGCTAAATGAATACATATAAAAAAAGGAAAAGTCAGTATTTACCAAAAACCACAAACCACAGAATACTAATTTATAGGAACTGAGAGAGAGAGAGAGAGAGAGAGAGAGAGAGAGAGAGAGAGAGAGAGAAGGTTGTTCTGCAAATTGTAGGGAAATATTTAGTTAAACAAAAAAGTAGATTTAGGGAAGAGCAGAGCTAAAATGAGTTATAAGGTTTTTCAGAGCTCTTTATATCCTGAAATGTATGGTGAATCAACCAGAGGGGAATACCTCCTGAGGATAAGAAGGACATGCTAATTCAGCTACGTTGGCATGGCTATTTTGATGCAATCATTTTTAAGGTATGTCTAAATGACACTGTCAAAATGAAAAATCATTATAAAGTGTGCAACATACATCATACATAATCAATTCATAACTAAGTGCACTCAAATTATGGGCAGCTTTACATTCTACTTCATTCTATATCACTTGAAATTTGTATAAGTTTGTGTAAAACTGTGGAGAAAATATTCTAAAGCTTTCCAGAAATGTTTGTTCTGTCCTTCAAACTCTTCAATATTTCAATATAAAAGAGTTTAATAAGAAGAAAAAATGGGATATATACATCATGATAAAAACTATCTGTACCCAAGAATAAAAAACCTCTTCAATTTACTAAAAAGCATCCACCAAAAGCTTATGACTGATATCCTATATGGAGAAATATTAAATTTTTTTGCTCTATACTTCAGAAAAATTGATAAGATTGTTCCCTTCAAGTTCAAATTTTCTCACTATTTACATTGATCACTTATATTCAAAGCCATAGCTAGTGCAATAATGTAAGAAAAATAAAGGTAAGAACAATTAAAATTGTATTTATTAACCAGAGATATGACCATCTATATGGGAAATCATATGAAATAAAGCAGAAAAAATTGTTACATGAAATTAGTAAGTGTGCAAGGTATAAAGTCACTAATTTAAAATCTATTATAATTCTGTATACTAGCAATAAGCAATTATAAATTGAAATTTTAAAAACTCTTTGCAATAACCAGATAAAACTATTTATGAATAAATTTAATAAAAGAAGTATGGGGACCCTATACTGAAAATTAAAAAGCAACTATTGAGAGAAATTAAGGATCTATATAAATGAATTGGAAGAATGACCATGGTTATGAACTATATTCTACTCAAGTTGATTTGAATATTGTGTATTATCTCAAACAAAATTCCAATAATATTTTTGAAAGAAACTAAAATTACTGTTAAAATTCATATGGAAATTAAAAAGATTCAGAAAAGTCAAATCATTCTTTAATAAGATTAAGAGAACACTCACGTTTTCCAATTTTCAGATTTTTACTCAAACTACAGCATTCAATAATGTCTGGTATTTATACAAGGATTACACTATTATAGATCATCAGAATAGAAGTTCAGAACTAGACCCATTAAAATAAATGTTTAGTTGATATTTAACAAAGGTGTCAAGGTCTTTCTATGGAGGAAAGGGTAGTATTGTAAATGTGGTTCTGAAACAACTGTATATCCATATGAAAAGAAAATGAGTCTCAGTCCCAATCCACTCTGTACAAAAACATTAATTCAAAATGTATCATAGAACTAAATACAAAAGCCAAAGCTACTTATTATGTAGAAGAATATATGGCAGAATAGTTTCACAAATTGGAATATAAAGAAGTTCTTGAAAGCATAGAAGAAAAATGATTAATGAGAATTCATCAAAATAAAAAGATCTTTGCCTTAAAAAAATAGTCATTATTTTTCCTGGCTAGTGGTTTTCTAATGTGTTGGATAACAGTTGTGGCAAACTAGACTAATCAAAATGTTTGAAAAGAAAAACTGAGCAATGTGAGGTCTATGGTAGGCTTTGAAAAGCTCAGACCTACACCTGGGAATCTAGGTTTCCCACATGACTAGGGCTGTGCACATGCCCGGAGGTATGTGCATACTCGGCAAAGATTTCAGAAAGCCTTCTGCTTTCAGCCATAGTACATCTGGAAGCTTTATGGGATCAAACAGTAAAGGCTAATGTAGAATTGACCATTACCTGACTATGTTAAAAATAGGCTCAACTCATACAAAACCACAAAGACATAAATTATTGGATTTACTTTTTTTTTTATAATAAATCCAATCATTAGCTGACCACCAAGCAAGTTAAACAAATGGAGACTTCAATGGTCACACATGACAAAGAATACAAACTTCTGCATGAAAATTTTATGCTAAGTAAAAAAAGTCAGACACAAAAGGTCACATACTGTATGATTCTGTTTATACCAAATGTCCAGAATTAGCAAATTCAAGTGATAGCAGGTGGTTGCCAGGACAAAAGAAAAGGGGAATGGGCAGGCACTGCTAATGGGAATGGAGTTTCCTTTGGGGTGAAGAGAGTACTCTGGAATTAAAGTGGTGAGAGATGAATGATCTTGTGAATATAATAAAAGTCACTCGATTGTATACTTTAAAAAGGTGAACTTTGGGCATAAAAACAGGCACTTAAACTAATGGAATAGAATAAAGGGCCCAGAAATAAATTCACACAGCTACAGCCAACAGATATGCAACAAAGGTGCCAAAAACATAAACTGAAGAAAAGCCAGCCTCTTCAGCAAACAGTGCTGAGAAAACTGGAAATCCACATGTAGAAGACGGGAACTAGACCCGTCTTACATCCTGTACAAAAGTCAACTCAAAATCAGACAAAGATCTTGATGTAAACTGAACTGAAACTTTGAAGTACAGGGAAAACAGTTCAAGATATTGGCACAAGCAATGATTTCCCAAGTAGGACTCTCACTGCTCAGGAAAAGGGCCATTAGAACAAAAGGACGAATTGATAAGTGGGATTACATCAAATTTAAAAGCTTCTTTGAAATTAAGGAAACAACAAGTTGAAGAGACAACCTACAGATTGGGAGAAAATCTTTGCCAACTATTCATCTAACAAAGGATTAATATCCAAAATATATATAAAAAAAAACCAAGTAACCTAATCAAAAAACAGCCCAATTATCTGGAAACTTTTCAAAATAAGTACAATTAGCCAATAAATATATGAAAAAATTCTCAATACCTTTAGCTATCAAGGAAATGCAAATTAATACTATATCAAGAGTCCATCTCACTCCAGACAGCTATTATCAAGAAAGAAAAACAAATGCTGGCAAGGTTGTAGAGAAAAGGAACCATTATATACTGTTGTTAGGAATATAAATTAGAACTGCTATTAGAGAAAACAATATGGAGGTTCCTCAGAAAACTGAAAATGAAACTACCACATGATTCAGCTATACCATGCCTAAGTATAAATCAGAAGGAAATGAAGTCAACATACAAAAGGATACCCTCACACCATCTTTGCTGCAACACTACTCATAATATCTAAGACAGGGACTCAACCTCAGTGCCTGTCAACAGATGAATGGATACAGAAAATATGGTTCACACATGCAATGGAATATTATCCAGCCATAAAGAGTGCAATCATGTTCTTTGCAAAAGGATGGAACTGGAGGACATCAGAAAAGACTAACAAGTATCATATGTTTTCATTCATGTGTGAAAACTTAAAAAAAAAAAAAAGATAGAGATGATATTAAAGTAAAAGAGGAATCTTAGGGAATTTGAAGGGAGCCTCCAGAGGGGCAGAAGAAGGGGAGGGATAGAAAGGGATATAGGCAATCAATATATGATATATGATATGCATATGTGGAAATGTCACAGAAAAACCTATTATAAAATTAATATTTATTGGGCTGGGGATGTGGCTCAAGCGGTAGCGTGCTCGCCTAGCGTGTGTGCGGCCCGGGTTCGATCCTCAGCACCACATACAAACAAAGATGTTGTGTCTGCCGAGAACTAAGAAAAAATAAATGTTAAAATTCTCTCTCTCTCTCTCTCTCTCTGCCCCCCTCTCTCTCTCACTCTCTTTAAAAAATAAAAATAAAAAAATAAAAATTTAAAAAATTAATATTTATTACTAGTAAAAAAATTAAAACAAATTTTAAGGGGGTCAATTTTATAGTATGTGAATTATATCTGAATTTTAAAATGTTATCTACATAAAATAGATAACAAGGGTAAAATAAGGATGATTTTAACAGAATCAGAGAATTCTTCACTAGCTGACTTGTTCAACCCGAAATACTATAAAGAGTTCTTTAGGTTAAAGTAGATAATCACAGGTAGAAGCATGCAGATGCTGCAAAGAATACAGCATTCTGCAGAGGATGACTATGTGAGTAAACTATAAATGAAAATATACTGTTTAAAAACAAAAAAAAATAGAATAGTGTCTCTTGGGACATTTATTTACATGCATCTAAAGACAGGTTCAAGAATGTTCATAATTTTATTCATTGCAGACAAAAATTAGAAACTGCCCAAATGTCCATCAATAATAGGTGAATAAATTGCAGTATATTTATGCAACACAAAACCACACATAAATATGAATGACTGTAGTTTTCAACAACATGAATTAACAAAAAAAAGGTGTAGCCAAAGAAAATTAGCAAAAAGTAGCAAGCACAAAACCAGGCAATAATTGTTTATCATGATCAAGGTCAGAGAAGATTAGTTACCTCTGGGGAGATAGTAGGAGGGACAGGCCATGAGGCAATCTTACTGAGTGCTAGAAATGTTGTACAGCTTAAGCTGAGTATATTTGCATAGGTAGTATACAAGTTAAAATTCATTAACCTATATGCTTAAAATATGCATACTTTATGTAACTCTGATAAAATGTTTTTAGTGTCACTGTAACTCAAGAACTATCACATTGTAATTGTTATGGTTTGAATATGTCCCCCAAAGTTCATGTATTAAAAATGTCAATTCCCAACACAAATGTTGGGTGACGGGGCATAATGAGAAGTAATCAGGTCATGAGGACTCTGCCCTTGTGATGGAATAATGCTGATACCGAGGGTCTGATTTAAGTATCACAGAACTGAATTTGCTATAAAGACAAATTTGACCTTCTCTTGCTTGCTCATGCTCATCCTCTCTTGCCTTTCCACCTTCCACCATGGGATAATGAAGCAAAAAGGCCTTTACCAGATGCCTAGCATCATGCTCCTGTTCTTTGTAAATTTTTCAGTCTTGGGAATTCTGTTACAACAGAAGAAAATACAGTAAGACAACAATCATTCTGCCCTTATGTTGCCTGGATTTAAAAAAAAAATATCTAACATAAGTTTTCTAGGATCCTGATGTCTAAGAAACATCAAAGCCTATAGAACAAGGGAAGTACAAATGAGCAGGAGCAGAAATTGACTGTAAGGCAGTTGCATCAAAGTCCTCACTCCGAGGACCTTTAGGTTTTTTAAAATTGACTCAAGAGGACTGGACCTTAGTGCTTCCAGTTAGTCCTGGGATGTTGGCTGTTCTCATAAAGAGGGGATAATCTTAAGTGAAATAGCTCCCTTAGACCAAGGGCAACTTCTAATGAGGGACTCACATGTGAGACTTTGGCAAGAAGTAAAAAATCTCGTCTCACGTCTGAGGGATCTCAGTAGTAAACCATAATATCCACTACTGCACAACTCTTAGAGCAACTGGAAATATTTACCTTGTATAATACTTTCATGCCATCTGTGAGAGCTTTTTTAGGATTTTGGTTGATCTCTCTCTTCCAGGGAAACTTTTACAAGAAGGCTGGGTAAATAAGCTACAGCCTCTGCCACTGTAGCCTGTCTCAGTTCTCATATCACCAAATAATATTTATCTCTGTTATATTTTCTATATTTCACTCATCCTCAACTAGCCCTCTACTGGTCCAGGTGACTTTTTGACTAGGGACACCAAGATTCTCAACTTTGAAGAGCATCAGTCCCTGGTTGTCTTGCCTTTTGCAGGCCATGGCTGCCAGACCTGTTATTTATCTTCAAAAAAAAATGGCCCCAAAGTACCAACAGATACCTAGAAGAGCAGTTTTACACATATAAGATAACCTTCCCCTACTGTGTAACAGCAGCCCAGTTATCCCCCTGATAACTGAGGTCAATTACTCCTACTAGGATGGAAACTCTTCTTTCTTCCACTGGCCCAAGGAACTCAGATTTACCACAGAACAGTCACAGCATGAAGTTTAAGAAGCTCTGTGTATATCCTGGTAGAAGCAGTCTCTCCTTTGCAAAGTCAGACCTGGATCCACATAGGCTAGAAACACAGGGGAGGAGCACATATTCCTCCAGTGGGTCACAGGAAATGATGGAATGCAGATCAGGCCTATTTGTACGCTTAGAACAGTGGCTTAACTGCTGGACACAACCCTAAAATATAAAAAATCAGCATATATTGGATTTGCAACTTTGATTACAGCTCCCATCCTTGCAATATTTCTTCTCAAGTTGCCAACTTGAGAAGAAATACCTTCAAATAAACCCTTCATGACTGTATCAGGATAGCAGTAACAGACTCATCATCCAATTTCCATTGCCATATCTTTGCATACAAAGTTTCTTCATGCTATAAACATAGTTGTTCATCCCTCTATGTACTATTGCTACTAGCTAATTGGCCTGGTAGAGACTGAGTGCCTAATCACAGGGTATCTAATAATATCACCTGCCTACCATGATTTTGGTTCCATCAGACCCAAGTCATGAAGTCACAAGATCAGTTGGGTGAAGCAATAATTCATCATAAAATGAAGTGGTACAGAGAGGACTGAATGAACTACGTGAGCCAGAAAAAAACAAGTTGTGTGAGCAGGTGGCTCACATTACTATGCCCAGCAGTGTGTGAATACAACTGTCTCTCTGAATAAAAAAAAAAAAAAGAAAAAAGAAAAAAAATGGTTGGACTTATTTCTCTGATGTAAATAGTGCCACCATGGCCAATTTCAGGCTCACAATGTGATTTTCCCAAACAAGAAACAATGTACACATTTGGCTCTCATTGCAACCTCTCACGTCCAAATTTACATGGCAATGGAGAAAGTCCCTGTGTCCAGCTGTATAACTATCTGCTACAAATGACACAGAACTAAAAAACAGCATTCTGTCTTTAAGTTGACAAGTCTGTGCCATGTCTCCTCACTCCTGTTCATGGCCTCTAGGATGAGATGTTTCTTATTTATTATCTTGTCTGAGTGAGGCAGTTTCAGAAACTCCCACTTGGCCATTTTTACTACAGTTTGACTTCTTCAAAGCCTGAAGGCTATATCAAATTCTACGTTTTGATTCTCCTATTGCAGCTTGCCATAACATCCACATGGTAACTTTTCCAGCACACAGAAAAATGATTCCCTAGTGTCCACTAGGTTGTATAGCCCATGTGGTAGGGTTGTGCCCCACAAACCAGACTAGATGCAAGCTTCCTCCTGCTCAAGCAACCCAAAGCAGACAGACCTTAATGTTACTTGATAAGTGAATCAAAGAAGTATTCCCAAGCATGGAAAAGATTAGATTGAGAACACAAATGCCAACAAGACACTGTCCTTACTTTTGACAAATGAGAGGTGAAAGGTATAGTAACTTGTCTTCTTTTGAGGAGAAATACCAGACCAGCAGCATGATCCAGCATGACCCAGCCCACTGAATTCTCTAACAACTTCACTCATGTCACAGGAATCAGTCTCCACAAGGCTTGTCTCCTGTTCTCTGGAAAACAAAACTTTTAATAGAGCTGTCATTTCTTATTCATCTGGTTCAATTAATGTGAATTTTAATGTTTTTATTTTTTATTTGTTTCGATGCTGGGGATGGAACCCAGGGCCTGGTGACATACTAGGCAAGTTCTTTAGCACTGAGCTACGCCCCTATCCCTAACCCGAAGTAACTGAGATGATAAACCAAAGTGATATTCTTAAGAATGTCCAGACAGTAAAAATCTCTTCAAATTATATTTTGACTGAATTATTCATGTTCAATATAGATGAATGGAAACTGGTTCATGTATTCTTCATTAATAATGCATTTTCTAGGTTAATAGTTACATACCATATGCCCACAGTGGACTTCCTGGAACAACAGGTGTAATTAGAGCTAATGCTTGATTGAGGATTTTTTGTTTCTGTTTTGGTTTGGATGGTGAGGTCTGCTGCCACTTCCAGGAACTATTTGGTAATTTACACAGGCAAGACTGATGAATTAAAGAGGAACTGATGTAGACTATTACCTATTACCTCTATATTTTTTTCATCCTTTTAAAAATTTTTATTAGTACACTGTAGTTTTACATAATGTGGGGTACATGTTGACATATTCATAAATGTATATAACATTTTGCTCCATTTCAATCCTCAGTTCTACCTCTTCCCCGACCCCACCCCAGATGCCTCCCTCTATTGTTCCTTCTTCTATTAATTTTTTAATTGGTGCCTTATAATCATACATGAATGTAGAATTTATTGTGATATATTCATTCATACATGTACATAGCATGGTTTGGTCAATTTAATTCACAATTTCTCCACTTTATCTCTTTTCTCTCCCCTTCTATCAATTCCCATACCCTACTGTTCTCCCTTCTGTTTTTTGTGAGATTTCCTTTTCTGAAATTCTTTTTTTCACTATAGCTTTGCATATGAGAAAAAACATTCAAAAATGCAAATGGTCAAGAGATACAAAGTGTCCAATATCCTTAACAATAATGGAAATAAAAATCAAAACTGACCTAAGATTTCATTTCACTCCAGTTAGAATGGCAATCTTCAAGAATACAAATAATAAATGCTGGTGAGGATGTAGGGAAAGGTACACTTTCAAATTGTTGGTAGGACTACAAATTAGTACAACTACTTTGGAAAGCAGTATGGAGATAATCAAAAGATTAAGAATAGACCTGCATTATGACATAACTACTTGAATTTTTATCTCAAGAACTAAACCCAGCATTCTTTGTCTTTAAGTTGACTAATATGTGCCATATCTGTTCACTCCTGTTCATGGCCTCTAGGATAAGATTTTTTATTTACTATCTTGCCTAAGTGAGGCAGTTTCAGAAACTCTCACTTGGCTACTTGTACTACAATAGATCTTATGTCATAGACTGCACATCTCCTTCCCCTGGAATAGTATGTCTTAATTTTTCATCCCCACTGTTCTCTAGACCAGAACTCTTCTGGCTACAATTTTGACCTTACTATTTATTATGATAATTGCATCCAACATGTTGTAGGTGGTTAACTGCTGCCTTCACACCTGTCATTTGGGGACTCTATCATTCCTCATGTTACCAGAGAAACGATTCTATAACAGCGTTTTATTCTGTCATCGCTGGCCTAGAGATGACAGTAACCAATGAGCTTCTCAATGTTGCTGGTTGTCATCTCCAATCAGTGGTTGCCCGAGTACAGAGACCAGGAAAGGAAAAGATTGCAAAAGGCATGAAGAAACATGCAAAGTATCTTGGCTGTAATGATAGCAACACAGGTAAATACATGAGTAAAATTCATCACATTGTAACCTCACTCTGAACATGTATAGTTTATTGCTTGCAGCCGGTGCTGTGGCACACACTTATAATCTCAGCAACTTGGGAGACTGAAGCAGGAAGAATGCAATTCCAAACCTAGCCTCTGCAACTTAGCGAAGTCCCTAAGCAACCCTGCGTCTAAATAAAATACAAAAAAAAAAAAAAAAAAAGCTGGGGATGTGGTTCAGTTGGTTAAGTGTCCCCAGTTTCAATCCCTGATAACAAACAAACAAAAATTTTAGTTTATTGTATGAAAATTATAATTTAACAAAGTTTTTAAAAAGGAAAGCCTAATATTTTTATATTTAAAATAAAGGTTAATTTAAATATACATAGACTAAGAAATTATGACTTGGTTTTCATTTAAAGATCAGCTTGTCTTCTATAACATGCTAAGAGAATTTTGAGACATTTTTAACACATTTAATATTCTTCATGAAGTATCACAAAAACAAATTAAGTAAAAAAGATCAACCACTAGCTGACAGGGTATAATCTTTCATATTAATTATATTTTAAAATTCTATGTGATGTTCTAATCCTTTAAATGATATGCATGAAAAGAATGAATCATAATCTCCTCCTCAAAATCTGGAGTTATCAAAATTCAGCATCTAGGTTTGAGTGTGTGTTCTATAATTTTAGGGTCATAAATGGTGTATTGTTTATACATAAATTAATTATATCACACTAAAATAACATCTTTTATACAGTTTTAATGGTTTAACATTTATGAAAATAGCTTAATCAGTTTGCCTGAAAAAGTCACTTGCCTATCACAGTCAAACATTCCTTTTGTGAGTTCTTTTGAACGGTGTGACTATCACAAGCCTGATCTTTCAATGCTTATCTAATTATTCCTGGACTAACAATAGAAAGAAAAAAACTAATTGCATGATGGCAACTTAAAGTCACTTGAGAGAATTTTAAAAGCCTTTCCTCCAACTCCAGTGACCTTAAAGTCCATTATTTCTGCCTAATCCATCACTAAAATTGCAGAAGTGGGTATTTTTTTTATTTGCATATTAGACTGACTAGTTTTCATCTCTGACATATAGACTATTTCAAAGGAGTGTTTCCTTTCCATGGAAATGAATAATTTTACTTTAAAAGTTTTATGGAAAAGGACAGATTGCTAAGACTATTTTGAAGGGGAAATTGTTGAGGTGAGATTTCTTCTATCACATATTAAGATTTATCATATCACTGTATTAATTAAGAATTAAACTAGGGTGCTATTGGAGTAGAATAGAGAGCCTACAAATACTCCCACATGTACCTGGAGATTGATATATGACAGAGTTAGAATTGTAAAATGGAACAGGCGTTTTATTCTCATGTCCCAGACATAAAATTATTTTTTTAACATAACATTCTTTGTATAGGTATAATATAATAGTTATAGAAAATAGTCACTGAGACCTGCACATCAAAACTTTTAGCAATTATATGCTAAGTACTTTACATGATATATTTTATTGAACTATCACAGCATTGTGAGGTATGCATTATATTTTTTCCCAATTGGCAAGAATGTTCAAATGAGTTTCATTTTTTAATTTTTAAAATGATATAGAAAACATAAAAGTTATACATATGAATTAATGGGGTGCCATGTGATGTTTCAATACATGTATACATTAATGTTTATATCAAGTTAACATATCTTCTGAGGCAGAAATTATCAGTTATATTTCACAGCTGCAGAAACTAATACATAGAAATATATCAAAAAGTTGTAAATTTCAGGCTGGGGCTGTAGCTCAGTGACAGAGCACTTGCCTTGATTATGTGAGCCACTGGGTTTTATCCTCAGCACCACATAAAAATAAATAAAATAAATGCTATCCATCTAAAACTACAAAAAAAATTTAATTGTAAATTTCTGTTTATTTGTTCATAATACATAAAATGAGCAACTATGGTTTAGTCTCTAAGAGATGTTTTCAATCCATTATTATCAAGGGATTACTATCCAGAATATATAATACCTCCAAGGCAATTTTTAAGAGACAAATAACTAAGCAGAAATGTGAGCAAGCTATATTAGTAATTAGTATATGCCAGACAAAACTTAAATATCAAAAGAATCCTCAACCTCGCTAGTAGTAAGGAAATTGAAAATTAAAAATAATAGATTCCATTACATATCTATTAACTTGACCAAAAAAAGTGACAAAAACTCTCATATGCTGTTATGAGTGGGTAAAGTCATATGACCACTGCACAAATAAATTGACTAGGTATAGCAGGTCATGGGAAGAGAGAGCAAAGGAAAGTATTGGGGAATAAAATTGATCAAAGTATATTATAGGCATGAATATGTTACAATAAAACCCACTTTGTACATAATATGCACCATATATATACATACCCAACCAAAAATGCAAATAATAAAAATGAATATTTTACTGAAAAAAAAATCAACTGGCAATACAGTCATTCTCTGTATCCAGATCTGTGGATTCAACCAAGTATCTAAAGATTAAAAACTTGGAAGTGTACTGAACATGTGCAGACTTGTTTTCCTAATTATACTATATTGGTTAAGTAATAACTTGTTAAATAGAATTTATATTAGATTCACTATTATAAATAATCTAGTAATGACTTAAAGTATATATGAGGATGGGTATTGGTATGCAACTGCTATACCATTTTATATAAGGGACTAAAGCATCCAGGGTTTTTGGCATCCAGAGGGCCTCCAAGAACCAATTCCCCACAAATACCAAGGGAGTACCATAGATAATTAGATTGAAATGTGTGCCCTATGACTCCATAATTCTATTCCTAGGAATAGTTTCTAAAGGCATTTTCATATATGTACAAAATGAACATATTGCAAGAATGTTCAAAGGGCATTTTTACATAGTAAACAGTCATCAACAGAAAAACAAATAAGTTTAGAAACACTCATAAGGTGGATTTTAAAACATTGAAAATAAACTAGAGTTAGCATATTACCTTGGATGCATCTCATAGTTGAGTGGAAAAGCATTTTGTGAAAGTATATGTATTATGCAGCATTTTAATACAAATTTGTCACAATATATCATTCCATGCCTAGTACAATAATTTTCTAAACATCACAATCTCCCAGATAACCTCCTACATCACCAGCAAATTCTCAGTCTCTTCTGTTTCAATTTTATTTCAAGATCTGCTAATATTGGAAGACTACAAGAATATTCTCCAAGATATTTTCACTTATCATTTTCTACTATTTTTTCTTGATCACATATTTTCATGGTTTTAAATAAAACCTATACTCTGATTACTCTCAGATGATCTTGAGCCCCTTCTGGATTCCAGATTCATGTGTATCACTATCTGTTGACACAAGCATTTGGCTAATAGGTACTCACATTTATCATGTCCAAAACGTCTCCCCAGCTATCCTCCCAAATTTCTCTCCTCGGTCTTCCTCAATGTGGTTAATGGCAACTCTAAACTTTCTTTGTGTCATGCTTGAAGAAATTGAACCAATAGTCTTCTACATGCTGAATTGGTTAGTGTGATATAGCCTGTTTTTCTGGTTTCTTTTATTTCCATAAATCTGAAATCTAAAACTTTGGTCAAACTCAAGTCATGGTAAAACTGATCCTTGCATTTATCTAACAGAAGAAAGTGAGCTGGCTGGTGTAACTGTGGAACTATATTCGTTTTCTATTGTAGCTATAACAAATTACTATAAACTTGTTGGCTTAAAGTGCAAATTTATTATCTTTTAGCTCTGACAGAATTCTAAGATGGATCACCAGGGCTTAGGTTCCAGAGGAGAATCCATCTTTCACCTTTTCCAGGTTCTAGAGGCTATTTGCCTTCCTTGGCTCATGAACCTCATCACTCTAACCTACTTCTGTTGTTCTTTTACCCTAAGACCAACCTAACTTTCTATTGTAAACCCCTTTAATCACATTTTTCCTGTCACTCCTTTATCTTGAAAATTAATATATTCACAGTCTTCAGGGATGAGGATGTGAACACCTACAGGGTAGGTGAGAGCATTATTCTGCCCCCACCAAAGGCAGAAACAATTTGTTTTTACTGTCAGCCACTCAACCAATGTTTTTTTAACACCTTTGTTAATCTTTGCCTATGAGGATTGCAAAGTAACAATATTTTAGAGAATGTTTCCTAACCTGAAATTCAGATGTCCAAAGACAAGAAAATAGTTATATCCTCCCTCTTTCCCCCTATTTTTCAAAGTAAAAAAAAAAAGTTTTCTTAGTAACAGTTTCAAATGGTGACAAATGCATTTCCATGGCCCACATGCTCTCTCTCATTCAGTCTTAAGGATTTGTTACAGAATAAATGTAATTCCAATAATTGAAATAATCATTCTTTTTTATGTATATTGTCACAATATGCTACTGGGAACTTCTTTGAGCTGGGTTCTATGTTTTTGACATGACTCCATTAATCTTCAAAGCCTCCTTGATTTCTGGCATTATTAGATAGATGTCTCAGAATCACCTTGTACTTTCCTTGACCCATATTTCAAGCCAGTCATTTCTCCAAGGAGGGAAATAGTCTTAGAGGACACAACTCTAGTGCCATGGCTAATCATTGATACCAAGGTGAAATTGTTTCCAAGTAATTTCAGTGGACAGAGCTGTATGTTATAATTTATGACTTTGTCTTGATATTTGCCATGCAATTTACACATTTTTATTTTATTTTTCTATATATTCCAACTACACTAAAATATTGCTTTATTATGCTATTACATCAACATCTATATTTTATCTAATAGTATAAAGAGTAAATAGAACAATAGCAACATTATCTTTTAAAAGTTAAACTACTGCCTGTAAGGTATTTCTTAGACATAGCCAAACCTATTCTAAAATTTATTTAGAAAGGCACAGGCCCTATATTGGCTACAAAAATTTTGAAAGGATGAATAAAGTGAATAAAATGGGAAGAATCATTCTACTCTAAGTTAAGCCTAACTGTACAATCACAGTAATTGAGACAGCATGGTATTAGCAGAGAATGGACACACAGATCAATGAAGGAAAATAAAAAACCCAGAAATAGAACTTCACAAATATACCCAGCTGATTTTCACAAATGTGCAAAAGGATAGCCTTTTCAATAATGGCAGAGGAACAACTGGACATTCATAGGTTAAAAAAAAAAGAAAAAAAATTGGCATTATTCTCATACCTTATTCAAAAATTAACTTGAAGTGAATCCCAAATTTAAATGTGAAATGTAAAACTATAATACATTTAGGAAAATGGATCAAAGCATTTTTTAAAGTTACATACTGCCAAATCTCCTTTATGGGTATTGTACCATTTTGAACCCCTTCCCAAAAATTACAAGTGTCTTTCCAAATGAATTATTTTCAAACTTCTGTATTTTCTTAAAAGCTCCATCTTTATTTCTCAGATTTGACTTGAGATTACCAGACACTAATTTTTCATGTGTTTGTATCTGTTTATTCACCCACTAATTTAATTCTATGTTAATTTCTGCAGCTTTATGACATTTTAATATCCAATAGGGCTCAACCATACATATTGCTTTTTTATTCTAGTGTTTTCATGACTACTTTTTCTAGTGTAGGTGCACTTAGAATCATCTCACTAGTTCCAGGGCGGGGGAGGGAAGTTGGCATTTTTCACTTGAATCTCATTAAATTTATAAATAAACTTAGGGAGAATTGACATATTGATGATGAGTCTTCATATCTAAAAACATGACACATTTTTCCATCTCAGTTTATTTTTGTGTTATACAGACAAGAATAAACTAAATTACATGTACAAAATCTGTTTTTTATTATTTCTGTTCATACTATTAATGGGTTTTGTTTGCTGCTGTGTTCCCCAGAGCCCAGAACACCATAGGCATGTAGTAGATATTATATGAATAAGTAAAAATGATTTTTCTGTATATTTAAAGGACATATATAAATGCAATAAAAATGTAAAAGGAATCTAAAAATACCAAATCTATAATAGTGGTGCCTTCAGATAGGACTGTAATGGAAAATATGTTCAAGGAATATGCCAAAAGGGCTTTAATTATATTTTAAACCCTTATTTCTTAAGTTACATTGTGTGTTCATTGTTGTTCACCATTATTGCTTTTAGACATTTACATGGATAAAATAATTCATGATGAAGAAAAAAAAAAATCAAAGGCCCCCTCTACTCCATAAGTTTTTCCCAAGTTATTTAAGAATAAAATAATTAGCAAGGCATCTGTGCATTTCAGATGAAATCTATGTGGACAAATTTTGTCATTTGTATACATGTATAAACTGACAGAGTTGTAATTATTATAACATACCAAAAGTCCTCTAAAAGTAAAGAGAATATTTAGACATATTTCTGACATAGCTCTTCTATCAGCAAGGCCATTGGATGGTCATTCAGAAGAGCCCAGTACTTGGTTTAATGCTTGGCTACAGCTGCCTCAAAGTAATTATTGACCAAGGGGCCCACAAATTATATAGCCAATCCCAAGTATCTAAAATATGAACATAGATATTGAAGCACATTTCAGTCATTTTGGAGTCAGCTTCAATAGCAGGCAGTCAGACAAGGTCATCCCAGATATTCCTCACTTAGTTGTCCATTTTCTAAAACACTTAAAAATATAAACACTTTTAAAAATCCTGCTTTTCAAGATTTATCCTCCTTCTTGGATGTTCTTCTCTTTTACTGACCAATTAGTCTTTGAAATCCAGCTAAAGTAACACCAATTATGTGAAAGCATGCCCTATCAAGTTTCAAGTACACTTTGTTCATAACTTCGGACACTTACCACAAAACTTCCACAGGTATCTTTTTATATATCTTTCTAGGAGGATTCTGGTATTGAAATTAGAGTCTTGGCTGCAATGCTAACCTAACACTTTCTTGAGTCTTGATTCTTCTGTAGAATCAAGTTAATTATACCTACCTGTAGTTGTTTGGAGAATTAAATAATCAGCATAAATTAATGAAGTCATGTTCTATCCACAGTGTTGGTTCCCAATAGATGTTAATTCCCCTTTCCCTAGGACAAAAATTGTGCTTTATTAGACTTACTTCTTGAGGCAGAATATATGAAGGAATGAACAAATGTTCATGTTATGATCATATGCATGAATGGTAATCTTCTGCATTGAGGGTGAAGGATTTCTGGTTTCCCAAATTCAATCTTTTCCTCTGACTGGACCTCTATTGTCTCAGAGGTCTCTGACTCCCAGAAATGATAAACCATGTTTAATTTGACTGGTCTGATACTTACTCAAAAAATGTTTTTAGATTTAATGAGACCTAAGTTCCGTTTTATTCAGCAGTTCCTCTCAGAGACTTTTCCAGAAGACCAAGAATGGATTACTCTACATGCCTCTCCTTAATCCATTGACCTACTCAAGTAGAGAGACCAAAGCTGGTAGGATTTCAACAGGAGCCCACTTTCCCCTTTGAGGAACTGACCACTTGCTCTCAAATACATTTATGGACAAATGGGAAATGCCATTTCCCTAAACTTTAATCATTCAGTCTCTAGGAGCATTTATAAATCCTATCAATCACAGTCACAGATTAAATGCCCTCTCAAATTTCAACTACACTTTGTTCATAAAACTTTGTTCAAGTTTTAAAATAACCCAGTGAATACTGAACAAGAAAGCTGATCTTCTACAGTCACCGTTTCCCTCAGGATAATTGCAGATTTGAGGCATAACATGAAAGGACTTCAGTCAAGGCAAAAGGTTAACTTGACCAGAGAAGGAGTATCTGAGCACTCTGATACATTTATATCTAATATATATTAAGGTTTTAAAAACCTTGAAGGGTGATTTTTTAAAGAAATCAAATCTCCACGTTGAACTTGTTAAATGGATAGGGAACAGTGGTTTGAAAGAGGGCAAAGAGGAACAGAGGGTGTGAACAAGTAGTTAAAAGTAGTAATTAAATCAATTTCCAGGAAGAATCAGATCAAGAAGAAATATGGTTCACAGTGTAATAATCTCCTAGAGAGGAGTGCTCATGACAGGAGGACAGGCAGGAAAGGTATTACAGAGCTGTATAAGGTTAGCCACCATCTGAGTCTCTGACCCTATGTAAAGTAACTTGCCCCAGAAACCACAGCCCCAGCATGGCATCAGCCTTACTGTGTGAAAAGCTGAGAGACAGAGTATGGAATAGCATCATAAGTCACCTGCTCAGACATGCTGCTCACTTGTAGCTGAGAAACTATCCCCACTCCCAATACAGGTGCAGTGGCGGTAATGGTAGCAGTGACTCAGGTGTGTTCCCTGAGCAGCATCTGCATGAATTCTTAAGGATGCTAGTAAGGCAGAAAACTAGAACACTCACCCCTCTACTTAAAAAGGAATAAAAGGAAGACAGCTGTTGTGAAATATTCCCAAGGGCCAGTCTCCAACCTCTAAGCCAAAGGTAAAAAAAAAAAAATCAGAAGGGCGTGACCTGCAGTGCTACCATTTCCCATTCTCACTGTATTCCTAAGCCAGTGATCTATTCAAGTCAAGTGGGCACTCTAAAAATCTTTGATTTTTGCAGCATGATTAAAAATTTTTCAAAAATTTTCTACTTGGTAGCTTGATCTGAGTTCACATCAAACCTGTGCCAAGTGACCATGTGGCCAAAAGCAAATGACTGAAAAGTCCTAAAAAAATAAATCTATTAACTCTTCTACAAAAGGAGAAAAATAATTCTCCCATCAATACGGAGAATCAGTCAACAAATCTTGTGAAAAAGAATAACTGGCATATGATAAGCACTCACTCCATGTTTCCTGCCTTACATAATATTCTTCAAATTCTTTCTTGATAGAAGATGATCTTTGGCCTCAATGTTAAAATAAATGTCAACTGAACATAAAGAAGTAAATATAATAAGGTTAGATAAAGGTCTCTAAGCAAAAACCAACAGGAATGGGATGTATGAAATAAGGCACAGAGTGGAGTGAAGGATAAAGGCAGGTTTAAACTCATCCTAATAGCAAGAGGCTGAGGCTTCACTGAATTTCTTCTCTTTCGAGAGAGAAGAGGTAAAAGGTGGGGCAAAATTCTTAAGGACAACAAAGATGTCAAACAGCCTCTGGGTCATGGTGCTATAGAGATCCTGTAGGACAGCGATGGAGGAGTGACAATCTTTTCATAAAGAATCAGTTGTTGGCCAGGCATGGTGGCGCACACCTGTAATCCCAGTGGCTGGGGCAGGAGGATCATGAACTCAAAGCCAACCTTAGCAAATTAATGAAGCCCTAAGCAACTCAGGGAGACCCCTGTCTCTAAGTAAAACATGAAAAAGGGCTGGGATGCTGCTCAGTGGTTAAGCATCTCGGGGTTCAGTCCTCTGCACTCCCCCCAAGCAAAAAAAAAAAAAATTAAAAAGAATCAGTTCTCTATAGGGGACCCATTTTTCCCAGTTAGGACTTCTGCAAACAACATTCAGCTGATACATAGCAATAAATAGGGCAATGGTGTTTAAGAAAAGGTGAAAATTAACAAGAGGGAAAGCACATAAAAACAAAAGAAGATTCTGTAGTCATCACAAAGGGCATGTTGAAACTAATGCCATCTTACAAGTAGTCATTTTCATGAATAAAAGAAAAAGACTTTTTTCCTTGAAGATTTGGTATAGGAAGAACATTTAAAAAGACATGTAGTTTGAGGTGAAGCCCTTTATTTAACAATATTAAAGTATGGCATCTGCCCTAAGAATATGAAGATTTTTTAAAATTTAAATAAAATATAACTAGTTGAGAAAGTAAAAAATCACCAAAGATTTTACTGAAGCTTCACTGAATTTCTTTCTAATGGTTCACAGAGGGTGCAAGTGCAGTAACTGTCCTGTGGGGGTCTCTGCTTTGATACGGAGATGCTAAAAGACATGTACAGCCTGCCGATGTTGTGCCTGAGGAAACACTGTGATATACTGCCTTGAAGGGTAAGGCCTACGGTAGAGTCTAACAAGAGAGGGGAGGGTAGCATATATTAGGGTTCTATTGTGATCCAGATGCTACTTGAGGTGCTTCATGTGCATTTTTTCTCATACATTCACCCTTTGCCGTAGATATTATTTCTTTTCTAAATAAGAAAAGAGGAAACCAGTGTTCAGTGATGAGTTAAATAAATTATCTGAGTTCACTCAGCTGGAAAATGGTGGAAAAAAAAAAAACAGAATTATAACCCCAGTGTATAAATATGACCCCAACTTCCATATTTCTTTACCATACTGGGATTCTTAACCAAATATTAGTATAGCCTCATGAAAAATAATGACAGAAAAACCTTTGATTTCCATGACCATATGAATGGTTCTGATGTCTTTTTGACCACTGTCCTTTTCAACACAATGCAGTATTTAAAACACATCCTTAACATGCCTTATTCCCTGCCTGCAACAAAGTTTTTAAGATGTACGTAACTGAAAGTTGCTTCATTTTCAAAAAGTGCCATTTTCATCCTTTCATGGATTGTACTCTGAAGATGTACCAAACTGTGCAATAACAAACCAATTTTCTAAGATGACCTGTCACCTTTAAATGTTTATTTTTAAGAAAACAAGAAAAAAGAAACTCAAAAATCAAGGAAACAACCAGTTGTGGGATTTTTTAAAAATAAACTCTCATTTGTATTGCTAAACTATAAAGGCAATTCAGACATCAGATGCAATTAGCACATATGCTTATCTCTGTGTGGGATGTATAATTGAGTACATCAATGAAAACTGTATTTTAGCACCACAATGTCAAGAAAGTTATTTTTGAGAATTATTGCATTTATATATTTTTTAAAAAGTCAATCTGAACAACCAGTTTATTCAGTGGAATTAAAAACACTTAATGTAGAGAAATGGCTGAACTAGTTATATATAACTACTGTCACATATTTTAAAATTCTTATAAAAATAATTAATGTCATTTACTTTTTTACATTTTCTTTTATAATAGAGAAAGTTTCAACTCAGCATGATTTTTGCAAAGAAAATAATTAGACTTGAAGAGAAAATTTAAATTTCTTAAGAATTTTAGCCTTTTAAAGAAAAAAAGGCACTTTGTTTCAATATTCTTACATATTCAATATTATGAGAAAGCCTACCCTGAAGCCTATCCTGAAGCCATAAGTCATCCTTAAAGAAGGAAACACTTGCCTGACTTAACAGTATTATCAAAGTATTTGGTCTGCACCATTTTTTAAATATTAGCCTTTTTTTAACCTACATTTTAGTGTCATACTTTTAATTACTTTAATTAATTACATTAACAGAAGCTTTAGAAAATACCTAAAATATAAAATATTAGGTCTTGTTTCCTCTCATTTGAGATAATTTGGAAAGGGCCACTTAATACAGCTTGACAAATCTACTTAGTCTTCTCTGAAAAAATAAAATTCTTCTTAATGTTACCTCTACATAAGAGGAAATTCATTTGAGTTATGATTGATTTGGATCTCTCATAATCTGCTGGTAGGATTAAAAAGTGGACCAATGTTTTAATAAGGCCAAGTGCTAACAGTGTTCAAATTTTTAAATAAGTCTTCCCTTTCAGCACAATATCTCTACTCCTAAGAACGTAGTCTGTAGAAACTCACACAAAAACCAACATATGAGAAACAAAATAATCACTGAAACATATCAAAAATCATAATCAGGAACACACTAATTGAACATCAGTTGTAGGCTGATTGAACAAATTGTGGCTTCTAAACAAAGTAAATGTTATGAAACCTTTAAAAGATAAAGCCTATCCTGAAGCTGTAAGCCATCCTTAAAGAAGGAAACACTTGCCTGACTTAAAATATTCTCAAATTATTTGGTCTGCACTATTTAAAAGATATGCTAGAACTATAAGTATTAACATGGACCCAAGAATACTTTCCATTCTTCAGTGGACGTGGGTTACAGAGAGCAGCATATGCACTACAGTTCTATGTGCTCTATAATCTGGAAAATAGAACTCTGTTTTAATAGAGGCCATCTGTTTCCCACCTTTGTTTTCACTGTGTAATTTTTTTCAATTCATATACTTCTGTATTTCATTGGTTGCAATAGTACATATTAACTTTTTAACAGTAATCCCTATTTAATTCAATGACTTTAAAATGAGTGGCTCTAAAATACTTTAAAGAAAAAAAAATCTCATAAGTTTTATGATTTCGTGTTTAAATTCCCAAAGCCTCTGATATGCACTCCTCCTTCAGCCAGCCACAATATCTGTTGCTCAGGAGCTGGGTAGTTCCTATGGCAATATCTGGGTTACAGTCCTACAAGTTCCTGTTAGTTTCCACCTACTTCAATTCTTCTCCCACCTCTTGAGAGTTTATATGAGCTCCCTAACATGCTTTAACCAAACTCATTTCCTAGCCACAGTCAGTTTCTGTTGCTTGTACCTAGATGCCTATTATACTTTGTCTTCTGAAGTTCCAATGATGGTTTAAGAAAAATAATCTCTAATTATCCTCATTCCTCCATAGACCCTGAAAACAAAGGGATTGAATATCAACAAAAAGAGATACTTACCAATATTTTCAAAGGCCTTTTTGGGCAATTTTCTATGCTATTGCCATTTTTACTCCCACCTATAATAATGTGATTTCCCAGAGGAGGGAAATAATGAGCTGCACTATCCTATTCTACTAAAGGACTTTGCTGCCACAGCTACCTCCACCTCCATAATTTTTTTTTTAATTTTTTATTCTAATTTGTTATATATTACAGAATGCATTACAATTCATATTACACATAGAAAGCACAATTTTTCATATCTCTGGTTGTATACAAAGTATATTCACAACATTCGTGTCTTCATACTTGTATTTAGGGTAATGATGTCCATCCCATTCCATGGTCTTCCCTACCCTCATGCCCTCTCCCTTCCCATTCCACCCCTTTGCCCTATCTACAGTTTGTCTAATCCTCCCATGCCCTCTTCCCAATCCCACTATGAATCAGGCTCCTTACATCAGTGAAAACATTTGGCATTTGGTTTTTTGGGATTGGCTAACTTCACTTAGCAATATCTTCTGCAAGTCCATCCATTTACCTGCAAATGCCATGATTTTATTCCCTGTTATTGCTGAGTAATATTTCATTGTGTATATATGACACATTTTCTTTATTCATTTATCTACTGAAGGGCATCTACATTGGTTCCAAGGTTTAGCTATTGTGAATTGTGCTGCTATAAACATTGATGTGCCTGTGTCTCTGTAGTATGCTGTTTTTAAGTCCTTTGGGTATAGACAGAGGAGTGAGATAGCTGGGTCAAAAGGTGGTTCCATTCCAGTTTTCCAAGGAATCTCCACACTGCTTTCCATATTAGCTACACCATTTTGAAGTCACACCAGCAATGTACGAGTGTCCCTTTTTTCCCCACATCCTTGCAAACACTTATTGTATTCATAATAGCTCCCATTCTGACTGGAATGAGATGAAATCTTAGAGTAGTTTGGTTTGCATTGCTCCTATTGCTAGATACATAGATTGATTGATTGGTTGTATATCACCTTCTGAGAAGTGTCCATTAGTTCTTTGGCCCATTCATGTAATGGGTTATTTGGTTTCTCTTTGGTGGTTAGCCTTTTGAGTTCTTTATATATCCTAAAGATTAGTGCTCTGACGTGTGAGGGGTAAAATTTTTCTCCCAAGATGTAAACTATCTATTCACCTCACTGATTGTTTCTTTTGCTGAAAAGCTCTTATTTTGAATCCATCCCATTTATTAATTCTTGATTTTAATTCTTGTGCTATTGGAGACTTAAGGAATTGGGGCCTAATATGACATATTTAGGCCTAACTTTTCTTCTATTAGATGCAGGGTCTCTGGTTTAATTCGCAGGTCCTTGATCCTCTTTGAGTCGAGTTTTGTGCATGGTGAGAGAGAAAGGGGCTTAATTTCATTTTTTTTGTATATGGATTTCCAGTTTTCCCAGCACCATTTGTTGAAGAGGCTATCTTTGTTCCAATGTATGTTTTTGGTGCCTTTGTCTAATGTAAGATAACTAATTATGTGGGTTAGTCTCTGTGTCCTCTATTCTGTACCATTGGTTTACAGGTCTGTTTTGGTGCCAATGCCATGCTGGTTTTGTAACTTTCTCTGTAGGGTAGTTTAAGAATTGGAATAGTAATGCCACTGCTTTGCTCTTCTTGCTAAAAATTTCTTTAGCTATCCTGGGTTTCTTATTTTTCCAGATGAATTTCATAACTTTCTATTTTTAGGAATTGCATTAAATCTATATAGTGCTTCTGGTAGTAGTCATTTTGACAATATTAATTCTGCCTATCCAAGAACAAGGTAGATATTTCCATCTTCTAAGTTCTTAATTCCTTTATTTAGCATTCTGTAGTTTTCATTGTAGAGGCCCTACACCTCTTCCTTTAAGTTGATTCACAAGTTTTTTTGTTTTTGTTTTTGTGGCTATTGTAAATGGGGAGTTTTCCTCGCTTCCCTTTTAGAGGATTTGTCACTGATATACAGAAATGCCTTTGATTTATGGGTGTTAATCTTGGATTCTGCTACTTTGGTAAATTAATTTACTAGTTCTAGAAGTTTTCTGGTGGAATTTTTTGAGTCTTCTAGGTATAGAATGATATTGTTGGCAAATAGTGCTAATTTGAGTTCTTCTTTTTCTATCTGTAGCCCTTTAATTTCTTTCATCTGTCTAATTGCTCTGGCCAGTGTTTCAAGAACTATGTTAAATAGAAGTGGTAAAAGAGGGTGTCCCCGTCTTGTTCCAGATTTTAGAGGGGATGCTTTTTTTCTCCATTTAGAATGATGTTGGCCTGGGGCTTGGCATAGATAGCTTTTATCTTGAGATATGTTCCTGTTTTCCCAGTGTTTTGAACATGAAAGGGGGCTGTATTTTGTCCAATGCTTTTTTCTTCATCTATTGAGATGATCATGTGATTCTTGTCCTTAAGTCTATTGATGTGATGAATTACATTTATTGATTTTCATATGTTGAACCAACTTTGCATCCCTGGGATGAACCCCACTTGATCGTGGTGCACTATCTTTTTGACAAGTTTATATTCAATTTGCCAGAATTTTATTAAGAATTTTTGTATTTATGTTCACTAGAGATAATGGTCTGAAGTTTTCTTTCTTTGATGCTCCACACACTCTTAAAGCAACACCTCCAGATCATTGTGGCCAGGGAATTCACAGAATACAATAAGAGTGTTGATGCTTAGAGATTATTTTAGTCTCTCACTTATTTTGCATGTAAACAATAAGCTTTCTCAGCACTTTAACCCATTACTTTAACCCATTACTATTCATTAATTATATCGCATGTCATTGCATCACAATAAAAACTCCAAATAGCAACCAGTAGACATTTTCTTTATACTTCTTTCCAAAGTTCTTCCTCCCTTTTAGGCTCAGTTATCAATTGTCCTAGACATGTAAAGGAACAGAACAGATAAAAATGTAAAACAGGTATGTAAATATTTATGCCCTCATTCAGATACTTATTGAGTACCTACCATGTACAAATATCCTTCAAGATGATTACTGGATATCAGTGAGGAAAAGGCAGATTGTCCCAACAGTCTATAAACCCTCCCCAAAACTGTTCACTTCTGTTTCTTTCTCCTTTCTTATTCTGATTTTTCTTCCCCCCAAATCCCAGTTTCTATAATGGTACAAGATTAGCTGCTGATGAAGACTGAGGACTTAACCACTTTTTGGTACTTAAATATTTTACAAGCAACTAATCATTGGAAAAACTTTGTGAAATAAACAGGTACAACTTACTATTCCTTTTGTACAGATAAAGGAAACAAGAATTTGATTAATTTTCTGAAGAGAACTCCACTGTTGGTGAAAGAAACAGTTTAATAGTTTATCTTTCTAATAAATATGTTTTTCTGGAAATATGTAAGATATAGGTAGACATGGTTATGAAGACTGTTTCCATCCCCTGATACAAATTTCATACATAAATCTAACTGAAATCAAAATACATGTGCTGTAGTACGATACATGAAACTGTGTTGACGTAACAGAATATCAAAAACTGGGTACTTTTTGAAAAAAAAAAGAAACTTATTTCCTACAGTTCTGGGGCTGGGAATTCTATGTCAAGAGGTTCCCATCTGGCAAGGGCTTTCTTGATGATTCATAACACTGAAGGCTGAGGCATCACGTTGCAAGAAAGTGGAATGTGTCAGGTCAGGTCTCTTCTCCTTATAAAGCCTCCCTGGGTCTGATGACTTCATCTAACCCAAACTGCCTCTCAAAGGTCTTACCTCCAAATATCATCAACCCTTGAATTTGAGGATTATATTTCAACATATGAACTCTAAGAGACATATTTAAACCATAGCAAACTGTAAATGCTTATTTTCTTCCATGCATCTTAAACACTTAAAAAGTTTCCTATGTAGCATTGCCTCAGGAAGGGAGGCTCACAAAGTTAAAAGGGGGAAAAAAGTTCTGTGTCTTGGTTTTAATGTTTTATAGAAGAAATCTAATTTAAAATCTGATATTTGTTGAGAAAATGTTAAAGAATGAGTGTTTATGTTCTCCCCAATCCCAAATTTCATGTATTGAATCGTAACTTCCAAAGTGATAGTATTAGGAAGTCCTTTGGAGGTCCTGAGGATAGAACTATCATGATTGGGATTAATGTCCTTATTGAAGAGATCCCAAAGATTTAGCTAGCCCCTTCCACCATGTGAGTATAGATCAAGAAGTTACTGTCTATGGACTAGAAAGCAAGCCTTAAACTAGCCTCCAGAACTATGATAAATCTGCCACTGCCTTAAACTAGCCTCCAGAACTATGATAAATAAATTTCTTCTGTGTATAAGCCATCTAGCCTAGAGTACTTTGCTATAATAACAGATTATAAGAAAAGTTTTTCCTACGTGCTGCCTAAATGTTATCTCCTCCTTTGGGAATGAGAGGCACTGAATGAAGGAGAAGGAAGAAACTTGAAGGGAGTGTGAACACTGGTGTGCACAGTGCTTTATAATGTTACCTTATTTAGACCTGGAACATGGAAGTGAGAGGATCAAGATGGGCTCTCCCATCTTTATAAACCCAGGAGTAGAAGGGTAGGTGTGCACAAAGAAAGCTTGCCCATGCTCCCTAGCCCACAAGTGCAAAAAGAAGAACACAAATGAGTGAAACTAATGGTCATGCACCAAAGCTCCAGGATAGATGCCAGGGATCAGCTTAACTGGACTTAGACTTTTAAAAGTGGGGTGAAAATATTGACAGAGAGAAAGCTGGCAGGCATAAGGAACATTATGGGTTGTAATTGAACTGGTATTTGCCATCCATAAAGGGCCATAATAAAACCATGAGTATATCAGCAAATGCCAAGTGGTAGAGGTAAGTGAAGGATGTGCCTGGTTTTACATGTTAGAAACAGACTAGGAGACAAATTGGCACCTCCTCCCCACTGACATTGTAGCACCACATAATTTCCAGCCCCTGGGGGAGGGGGGAAAAAAAAAATCAACCCTCAGTTTGGGCAGGTTTGCAGAAATAAATGCCATTGAGTTATTAACCTAGAGTGACTGATTAGTCACTCATTTTGACTTAGTTTCTACCCAAACCACTAGGAAATCATTCGTGTGACATGACAGCATTTTACTGGGACATCAGACTAATTTTTTTTGCTATTAGGAAGGCAAAAACAAAGAGAATAGAAATCAATTTCAGCTAAGGGAAAATAAAGGATGTTACAATTTTTCCACGTGAGATTATCACATAAACACCAAACATACAGCAAACATTTAAAATCATGTGGACTCAGAAATGCCACTGTTGCCTAATTACAAATCTTTCTACTTCCATGATATTCCCAGTGGCTATTAGTTTCGGTCATCATTACCACTTTCTCTGTTACATACTCTCTGCTTACAGGAACCCAGACTTCTTGGGCTATTTTCTGCATTCCTTGGGTTTTTTGAAATTTATTGTTGACAAATCATAGCTTAGGTATGAAAAAGGGAGAAACCAAAGTATGTGTCCTTTGAAAAATGTCAGTTTTCTCTTTCTCTAGCACTTTTAATTGTGATAGGAATGACTTCCAATCTCTCCCAGAGTCTCTGTGACCAACAAATTCACTAGTCAATGTCCTAGGTCCCACCCCCAGAATCCTCTTGTGTTGTTTCAGTACCTTTGCTAGCAGCTGTAACAAAACAAACTGGGATTCAAGGTCAGGTAGCTTTCCCAGCATATGATGCAATCTGGGTTCTCCCCACATCAAGTCATAATGAAATACTTCAAATATCACCTACCTTTTTACTTAAAATGCCATCATTGTCTATACTATGTGAATATGTTTATCACACTTACAAATATTGCTTTTTAAAATCTTTTCCTGTTATCTTTCTTTGATTTACAAATCATCCCACCACTATTTTTACTCTTCCTAAGTCAGCTTCTTTTCATCCATTGGGTATAATTTAACAGCTTGTTTGGTCCTTTTTCTCTCCTCCACTCGTGTATCAATGCCTTCTTGTTCCGGTCAGCAAATCTTCTGCCAAGTGCGTTCTTCCCACTCTTCATTAGATGTACTCTTTCTTTTGCCAGGAGCATTAGTTTAGTATCATGCACTGTGGTCCAGAAAACTAAATCCTGTTCTTTGACACCATCTACAGAGCCAGCTGTTCACTTCTCCCTTCTTTTTCTTCCAAAGTCATGACCTTCAATTAGAAGAAATCAAACCACCACCTGTGTCCCTGAGACTTTCAATTTCTTATCCATGTTTCTAAATACTTAACACCTATTTTCCAGTTGTCTTTTGTTCATTCATATTTTCAACAATCTGTAACTGTTAAAAATCCCTGGTTAAAAATTGTACCTTTATGCAGATATCAAAAATGGTAAATGACTTCCTATGAATTAATCATTAGTGGTATCTTGTCAGGTGGTCCTCAGTATCACCAATAAATATTGGTATATTCATCCTTATTTTTTGTCTGTAATTGTTTCAATTTTTAAAGATAATCATTTCAATTTCAATATAAGAAATAGATGGGTTTCAGTGTTTGAATTCAAGAATTTCTCTAAAACATATACAAAAATAAAATTACAGAATGAGTTCAAAAAAACTAATTTTCCAATGTTTCAGAATATTTTTTACCTCCTAAACTAAATCATTAACATTAATCTCCTCTATTGAAAGGCTAACCATTATGTTCGATACTTCGATTCCTTTATTTAATCTATAAATTTCTATATAGTTGACAGGAAAGGTCCTATTTTTAAAAAATTAAAGGCAATAAGCTTAACTCAGCTATTACTGAATCGAGCTAAGAGTGGGGATTGTAAGTCTACTTTACCTCTCAAAAAATACCAAGGACTTTTTCACAACTGGAAGAAATATGTATCCAATGAAAAAGATAATTGTGTATTTGAAAAATAAAAATGAAAATGAGTCCAATATTACTTTCAACATGTTTTTTTGTGTATTTTTAGTTCTCTTTTATGTTTCCACTGTGACATGGAACAGTGAAATTTACAAATGGGGTTTTTGAGTTAAACTGTAGTTTGAGGCTCTAGGAAAAGTTTACTACTTTGAAAACAAATTCTCTCTCCCTTACCATTGAGCCAAGTTCTAAAAGCCAAGGAGGAAAGTCTTATTAATTAGGGTCTTCCACAGGATTGACCATGTTCACTTACATAAAGTAGATGCTTCCCATGTCTACTTTCAGAGACAGCACCAAGATCCCACTATCCATTCAGATTTAAACTCAAGCTCTCTATCCCTAGTATTTCCCATACAGGGACTCAAAAGTTACATCAGAATATCTAGAAGAAAAACAAATGCATGGGTGCCTTGTTTCGTTATGTTTTACTTTTTAAGCTCTGCAGATAAATCCAGGCAGAGCTGAGAAATACTCTCCAAGAGGCAGGCAAATAATTTCATTGAAATTTTATTTAATGTCACTCTCATATTGTCACCCACAGATATGGTCTTTCTACATTTTTCTGCCTCAGATGTACAGCTTACCTCATTTTTTTATATCCATCCATCTACCACCACCCCTCAAAAAAAAAGATCACTCAAAAGTGTTATTTCTATGATTTGTAGATTCTGCTAAAGGTTGGGGCAAGAAGGAATTTAACATTTGAGGGTAAAAAAAGTCCCTTCCATTTAATATTAGGCATTCTTGGGCCTCAAAGTTTTGGACCACTCTATCATTTCAGTCTTACCTGATTTGCCAACTAAAGATACCCAAATTATCAAATTTGTTCATTTTTTTAAAAAAAACACAGGGCAAATTATCCCTTCTCCACATTAGCAAACTGTGTATACCAAAGAATATTTAAGGTTTTTTACCCTTTGTTCCCACCAGTAATATAAGCATAAAAGAACATCATAAAAATCATGAAGGATGCCATCAATATCCTTATCACCAGCACTACATACACAGCCAGCCAGAAGAAGGCAAAGATGTTAAAATCAACTTGAACTTTATGTGACATTTTTTTCCAGACAAGCACATAAATAACTGCTGCATGAATGAAGGTAATTATAGAATGTGATAATGAGACAATCCTCCATTGAATTCTCAAAGTAAATTTCAAGACAAACCTCAAATAAAGTTTGACAAACACTTGCTTACAAAGAGTCAAAGGATATACAAACTCAGATTCCCCATGTAGTTGACTTTTATAAAGAAAAAGTCAGAAAATGGTCAAGGAAGGAATTAAAATACCAATTGAAAAGAAGCCCTTTTCCACTATTGTCACTATTTCTTAGTTTTAGATCATTCAATTTGAGCCTATTAATTATCTTTGCAGTATTTTCTGTTCTCCTTGTGATTTGTGGCCTTAGTATTATTTATACATTTGTTATGCCTTCTCAGACCTCAGATTGCCCATTTCTTTTTCTTTTGTTCTATTCCCTAGTCACTCTCAAATTACTCCCCAAATACTCACTTCTGAACAAACTGTTTTTAAACTTAATAGATGCTCTATTAATAGAATTTTAGGACAATAAAGTAATGCTATTAAGAGCTTTATGTTAAATTATGAGGAACACAGTAATTGCTATAAATTATAGTCAACTATTACTTAATAATGTGAAGAAATCACACCAAAACTCCATGTCATACAACAATGAGCATTAGTTTCACAAACATGCATCGACTGCGATTAGGTTGGGGTTGACTGAGATTAGCTATAAGTTGTGAAGTGTGCACAGATAGAGGTATGCTCAACCAGTGGTTACCCAAGATAAATTGTCTTGCAATGAAATACAGAGAAGCACTAAACAAGCTCAATTGTATAAACCCATTTTAAGCTTTTGTTCACATCATATCCACTATACCCCATTGGCCAAAGCAAGTCACATGATCAAGTCCAAAATCAAGAAACAAAGTAGATTCCACAAAGTATGAGATTATAATAGATATTTCACAGTACTAATGAGAACAATAATATAATTTACTACACTATGCTAGAAAAATTCATTTCTGGAACATTAAGTGATAGGTTCATATTTTTTGTCCACATAACTAAGCTCAGTAGGGACTTTGAGTCTTCCCTCTACTTCCTTTTTTTTTAAGGCATGGTTATTTATTTATTTATTCTAATTTTTTATGTAGGACAGAAGAATATTTTAATTCATAATACACATACAGAGCATAATTTTTAATGTCTGGTTGTACACAGAGTCACAACATTCATGTCTTCATACATGTACTTAGGGTAATGATGTCCATCTCATTCCACCATCTTTCCTACCCTCCTGCCCCTTTCCTTTCCCTCTCTCCCCTTTGCCCTATCTAATGCCCCCCCACCCTTCCCTATTATGGATCAGCATACTCATATCAAATATTCAGCATTTGGGTTTTTGGGATTGGCTTACTTCATGTAGCATAATATTCTCCAACTCCATCCATTTACCTGCACATGCTATGATTTTATTCTCTTTAAATGCTGAGTAATATCCCATTGTGTATATATATATCACAGTTTCCTTGGCGAGGATATAGGGGGGAAGGCACACTCATACATTGCTAGTGAGACTGCAAATGGGTGCAACCAATCTGGAAAGCAGTATGGATATTCCTTGGAAAACTTGGAATGGAACCACCATTTGACCCAGCTACCCCACTCTTAGGTTCATACCCAAAGAAGTTAAAAACAACATATTATAGTGATGCAGCCACATCAATGTTTATAGCAGCACAATTCACAACAGCTAAATTGTGGAACCAACCTAGATGCCCTTCAGTTGATAAAGAAACTGTGGTATATATACTTCCTCTTTTCTCTCTCCCTTCTTCTTCTTCCAAGATGAAGAAAGATCTCCAACACTAGAGAAAATGATATTAAATAGTTTGGGCTCTGGAGTCAGACTCCCTGAGTTTTAACTGTTGACTGTTTCTTAAATATTTAACCTCAGGCAACTTAATATTTCTGAGTTTTAGTCTCATCTATGAAGTGGGGATGATATACTAGCTACCTCATATTATAGTAATGATTAGATGAAATAATCCCTATAGGGCACTAAAATCACTACTAGCAAAAGCAAGCACTGAACAAAAGTTAGCTACCTAATGGAATCAAAAAGAATTATAACTGGAACTGGATCAAGATTAACCTTTTTTATCTCCCTTCACTTTACTTCTGAAATCTCTTATTGCAAGTGAATATTCATCTTCTTTCTTCCTACATGGCTACTTTGATAAAACTGTTGCTAAGCTGGCCAAAGCCCCATCATGAAAAAGGAAGTAGGCTGCTTAAGTATCTATACCTCTTTTCCTAAAAGTGCAAAGGCATTTATTTTCTTTCTTGATCTTTTCTCTTATGGAAAGGGAAATTAAGGAAAATATTCTCTAAATTTCTACACATAATACGAGTCATAATAATTTGAGTGCTTACCTTGAGCCAAAAACTCAACTAAGCATGTTGTGTGTTTTATTTAATCCAACCAAAGATCCTAGGAGATAATATTATCCCCTCTACAAATTAAAACAATTGAAGGTTGATTAAACTTAAAAGACTTAGAGCTAGCAACTGGTCATACTTGCATTAAAAACAGGTCTGTCTAGCTAGAATTTTCTTGATACAATAACATTAGGAGTTCAAAATGAAATATGGCTCCTAATTATATTTTCTGAAAGTAAGCATAAAATAAAGTTTTGGTGCTTCATATAATCTGAGTACAAAGAAGAAAAAAAAATCACTTTGTCAGTTCATAATATTGAATTGTATCATATTCGTATTTTCCTGAGATAATCAGGATTGAAGTTTCCTATCAGGTCTTAAAACTTCCCTGAAGGAAACTGATCCAGGCAATCTTTTTTGCAACTGAATGTTGCCAAACCCTATAGCTTCCATAGGTAATAAAAGATTTTCAAACTCAATGTTGAGTCCAAAGCCCATATTTTGCAGACTAGTGAAGCCCAGGAATATGAAATAACCTTTCTCATATCACACAGCTAGTAATGAACCTGGGGTTTAAATTCAGATCTTATAATTAAAGACCACCACTCTTCCAATTGCAATGGAAAATTGTTAAAAGATTAGGTGGGGGGAAAAGGAAACATTCATTTACAGTAATAAGTGATGACAGACTTCTAAATAGTCTCAAATAAGGAGGCCTGTTTTCCCAATATTTGTTCATCCTTCCAAATGTTTCTGAGATTATATTCTGGCATTCAGGGCTACCATGGGTGGCCACACAGGCACACATAGTCCAACAAATGGGAAGCATTAACCTCATAGAATATAACTGCATTTTATCCCTCTGTTTTGCAATATAGTGGTCCAAGTGATGTCCTACTCATCTGGTAAAAGCCAAGATCACAGAAAATGAGTGTCCTGATATTCTTATTTATTTTATGATGTTGTTACAGTATTTATAAAAAAGGAAGTGTTTTTCAGTTTGATTTGCTAACTACAATAAGCCTCTACACAAACTCTGAAAACATCTCACTTCAACAATGCATGATAATGGCTTAGCTTCTGCTATGATCTTTAGTGGGAAACTGGAAGTTAATCCTAGACTCTGTTACAGATAATGGCAACTTCATATTAGCTTTCCCAAGGTATGTATAACAATCATCTCAGTTCCAAAAGATACAAAATCTTGTTATTTCAGGTTTAAACTTTGCATTTGCAGCGTCTGCCAGCTATATTAATATTGGAGTCTATGTGAAATATAAAACTATTATTTTGAAATAGACTATACATTGTACCTTATTTAAAAAATACAAGTGCACTTTCTTCTAGAGACCATGACTTGCAATAATGACTGTTATCAATATGCAATTACTTCTATTACCTTAGAATATGTTGACAGTCATTTATTTAAAGATAATGTAACACATTTATATTCATTGAGGTAATCTGTGGTTATGATTAAATAGGAATGCCCATCTTATACTAAGCAACAGAATGAAAAACTGCAATCAGAGCTTTTGCATTGCTAAAAATAGTGTATATCAAATTGAGAAAATTGCATTATGGCTTATTTCAAACACAATTGTAAATTATTATAAGGAAACAAAATCACAACTTGGATAACATTCATTCTACCCAATAATGGGACATTGGAGCTAGCCTAACAGGGCAAGTGATTCAATAAGAGAGCATCATTGACTGTTCAAGAGAGATTGCACATTTATCTCCATTACAGTCCATGGATTCAGAGATATGGGCAGGAAATGACTAATGCTTATTATTGAGGAGAACACAATTGGATGTGATACCATGGAATAAACCATTTTAATATCAACCAAACAATATATCTGATGGAAGATTGGAAAGACAACCTAAAGATTCTTACTTACAATCAAAATTTTCTTCTTATAAGTGTTCTAATTCAAAAAGCTGTTTACTAAGTTAGGTAATCAATCATCAATTTTCAGAAACATATCTTGGAGAAAAAAGTAGGGATCAAAATACACACAAATGCTAAAAAAAAAACTATCATTTTAGTGTACTTGCAACAATTTTATCCTTACCAAAAAAAAAAAAAAAAAGCACTTTGAGAGTATCACCAGAAACACATTATCACTCATCAAAAATAAGTTGAAAAGAATTTTCTTACAAGTGGCTCTAATTATGGCCCTCCTGGAATTTCCAAACAAAGCTGTTTTTTTTTTTTTTATTCCATGCCACCCACAATGTGGGGGTTTTTTTCCCAACATTATTGGTCTTTATCTAAAGCACATTAGGGCTCCCTTGTTCCAAAGTTAATACCAGTTCTTCTAGACAGGATTTCCTGTGGCAAAAATGATTTAGTAGCATCACTGGTAGATCAAGCAAGTCACTTTCAGATAAATCATGAAGTTGCTGAAGAGATGAAAATTTATATTTCATTTCCATTAAATAATTGAAAAAGATAGGCTTTCTACAATTATACTTTTACTCTAGAGTAACAGTAAAGGAAAAAAAAGTTGTATATTAACAAGTTCTATTTTACTTCGATTTAGACAAAAAATAGTGTCTAATGTAAAAGTCGCAGCTTCACTAAGTATACTTCAAATTAATAGGAAAAAATTTAACTGATACTGAATTCTCTCATCATTTTTCTCTTAATGGTATTTCAACTAGAAAATATTATTTGGTGGGAGATACAGAAAAGCTTAAATCAGAGTTCATATACAGTAACTTCTTTCATTTCCCCCACCATTTTTGTAAATTATGGAGCTTTGCTTCCAAGGGATCAATAATTTAGCACACCAACTTCAGCCTTGTTTCTGTACATACATAAGGGTATCCTTGGAAAGATCAAGAAAGTGAGTCTGAGCAGCCCTCCTGCTCCTGGAAATTTAATGATATCTCCATGTATTGGTAATAAGAACTGGTAGTTTCCATTTCCATTCCATTACCATTCTAGCCAGAGATTGTGGAAATTACACTTCCTACATTCTCTTAACTGTCCTGAAAACATGAGGTTTCCTCTGTCTAGTCTAGGAGATTAGAGGCTATCACAGTAGAAGCACCTACTATTTATTCTGCCTTCCTATTCTTGGATCATAGTTACAGGGTATAGTTTGATATCACAGGACTCATAGATGTTTTGGAGGTAGTAGTTCTGTTTTGCTGAGTGTGAGTCATTCCAGAATCTACTGTTCACTTTTTGCTAGCATCTAATTCCATATATTAACTCCGTTTTCCTTAAAATAATACTTTATTTCTTCAATGATTCCCGATTGATGTATGGGGCCTGTCCTTTCAAGCATAGAACAAGGTCAGTTCAGAGAGAACTCAGCTGGCAGCAAATTTGCTCTTTCCAAAACTGGGGGAAAATAATCAGGTACATTTATATATTTACTTATTATTATTATTGCTGTATATATGCAATACTTTCATGTATATACATTATACATTAATCTATTACTATATATAGACAATACATATGTATATATGCACATAAATCATATACTACTTCCTCTAATATATATACTAGTAGAAGAAATAATTATTCAGGGAACACTTTTATTTATATTTTCAAGAGAGAATAAAGGAAATAGGTAGAAATTTACATAGGGAAAAGGGAGACACTATAAATAATAAATAATCCTAATGTATTGCTATATTACTACTTTAGGCTGTTTAAACTTGTCTTCCTAAGAGTTATAAACATTTGTGTTTATGTCAATATACTGTTATTTGCAGAACCATCATTAAAAGCAAAAGTATAGCATTCACGTTTATCAAAACTGAAGCACGTGACTTGCCCAAAGGCACAGGTCAGACTAAAGAGCAACCTCAACCCTGAGCCCAGAGTTCTGCCATTGAACCAGCAAAAAGAGCCCTCAGCTCACAGTATAGCAAGGACCTCTATTTGTCACAAACTTTGGAACAGGCACCTGGTGGCCACATCAACATGAATTTCCATACTTCCCACACACCTCAACCAAAAAAGTATTGAAGGTTATCTAAAGAATTACAGCTGTATGGGCTGGAGTTTATTACCTGAACTTCTGTCTCTGAATACCTTTTCAGGATATTCTCAGTATCTGTTTCTCTTCCTTTTTTTTTTGCTCTTTCCCACCCCCTCACTGAAGGTAAGTGTTTTGCTTTTTTCCCTCACACTTCATTTCAAGTCATTAACTAGCCATTGCATAAAATTGAAATTGATATTTCTTATTGTGCTTATTGAACAGTTTTAGTCTCTAGAAGTTGTAGACTGAAAAAATTTATAATTTCTCTCTAAAAACATTGATTTATTTTCTTTCCCCTAGTTAACTCTTGATTAAGAAAAATTTCCCCACTATTTCTCAAATCTGTTGTTTATAAATAACGTATGATACTCATATTATGACCTTACTTCCATTTGGAATTACTACTAACTTTCAAGAATTTTTAAATTCTTTAAGCTAGAGTATAAAATTTTTATCTAATGTCAGCAGCAAAATTTCTTACCAATTGATTTTTTTTTCTTTTCTACATTTTTGCAGTATGTGTTTTAATGGAGAAAATACTAAATTATTAAAGATTAAGTTTATAAATAAATATTAATGTAAATACAATTCTAGTTTCTCCATATGCTATAAAAATAATTTACACACTCATGTAACTATAAAATTTAAAAATTTTAGGGCAACATTTGTGTTATTTAAATGGATGTTTTTTCTCATGTAAGGGAAGATGTGCTCATGAATAAATTGCATCTACATTACATTACCATGGCTTTGTTTGCAACCCAGCCAGTTTAATAAAAACTAGACAATAGAAAACAAAACCAGAAAATGTTTTGTAGGGAGAACAGTGGCTGTTGTAAGAAGTCTAGTCTTATCTCTGCCTAGGGTCCATCTAAGGCTTCAGCTCACCTTTTATTGCTCTATAATTACTTTGATCCACTGAGTTTTCTGAAATTAAACATTTTTAAATAGCTGTGTCATATTCCTTTCAGTTTAATTTCAGCCTATCCTGGTAGCATTCTCTCCCTTCTTTTGTCATGCAGCACTTGCCATGGAACATGCTCAGATTCGACCCAGGAAAGTTAATTGCTAGCCAAGTACAGCTGCATCTGCACCTTATCAGGGAAAGAGCACTTTATAGTAAAAAAAGAGCACCCAAAGGGTGTCTGGACACCCTGGACAAGTTTCTATTTTGAATGACCTTGAGCAAGCACATCAATTCTCTGGTTTTGACTTTCCTCACCTGGAAACAAAGACCTTGGCTTAAAGTATACAGGAGCTCTTCCAGCAAAACAGCCTATTTTTCCAGGACATATTTTCCAAATGTCAGATATAATCTACTAACTGAAGTTAACACACTCCGTGAAGGTGAAAGTAGCTTTTATAACAAGTATCACCCAAACAAATCAACATTTACCAATGAAACGTACCACTGTACTTGATGCCATAATAGATAATAAAAGACCCTACCCTGGAGGAAGGTAAATCAAGAGTATAAGGCAATAAGTGCATAAAGCAAGTATCCAGAAGAAATTCATAAGCACAGATCACAAGAGGCAAAATGGCATGAAAAACACAAAATGTCAAAAAGCAACTAATCAAAAAGGATTTCCTAGAGGTGACGGTGTTCCAAGAGTCATTAGAAATAAGCTTTACGTACTGTAAAAGTGAAGTCAGGTGTGGGTATGAGGAAGAATGTGTGAAGATACAGAGGCATAAGCAAATATTTAAAATGCCAGGGCAACAGTCAGACTCAATTATATCAGAGGTTTCCTCCCCCGCAGAAATGTGACCTATAACTCACATGAGAAAATGAGAATGCATACTCATGAGGTTCACGTACACTAAGATCACTCTGGTAAAAGTGATCACCTTGCAGGGCCCAGTGGTTCTGAGTCACAGGATCAGTTCAGTAACATGTTTAGGGCCTTATGATCTCAGACTTTGTGATCCAATAGCTTCCAAGTGCACTCACTAGGAAGTTCCAATTAGATCACATATCTGTGTCCCTAATAAGTATTTACTCAGTTCATGTGTGACTTCTCATGATATCACTATGAAGAAGAGACAACCCCCCCAACCAAATGACCGGGCAACAAAAGTCAAACTATTTTCAGCACACACCATTTAGAGTAATTCCTATAACTGCTCTTACTTGATTTACCTCACTTTTATGGTAGCAAGAATATAAACTCTCTAAAGTTTCTGAAGGCTTTTTCTATATTTCTTCTTTGGATTAAGGTGATTTCTACTTATTACCCATAAAACATTTTCCTTCTCAAGTAAAATAAACTGAATTTTTCTTTTTAACAAACTGGGGATGGAACCCAGGGCCTGTGCATGCTAGGCAAGTGCTCTACCCCTGAGCCATGTCCGAAGCACTACTACTCTTACAGGTCTAATCAATGATGAGACCAGTTCACTTTAGACTACAGTAAATCAGCAGACATTTTTATTATATCATGAAAAACCATGACAAAATCTGCATTTAAGAAAGCTTTTATAGCAGCTAGAGATGTCAAAGTGGTGCTGATAAATGAACTGATAATGGACACAAGTGAGAAGCCACGGACCTGGCTTTTCTAGTCTTCTACATATAAAATAAAAAAGGCCAGGCATGGTGCATGACTGTAATCCCAGCAGCTTGAGAGGCTGAGGAAGGAAGATAGAAAGTTTGAAGTTAGCCTCAGCAAGTTACTGAGACCCTGTCTCAAAATAAAAAGGGCTGGGAATGTGGCTCAGTAGCTAAGCACCCCTGTGTTCAATCCTTGGGACCAAAAAACAAAAAACAAAAACAAACAAAAAAACTTTATGCTGGACTGGTTGCATGAAAATAATGAGAAGTCACAAATGCATGCTATGTACATGAATAAAGGGTAAAACTATTGTAAGATGCATTGTTGGAATTAAGGGAACTAAGGAGATGCAGAGCTTTAATACTAAAGGACTAAATTTGGACAAGTCCTACAGTATAGTGGAAAGATGGTTAGGAAGCCCGTTGGGAAGGCAGGTATTCAACATTCATCTATTTCTACAACTTACTGGGAATTTACTAAGTGCAAGGCACTGTAGTAGATCTTTAGAACATCATACTTGCCAAATCAAATCCTGTCCCTTTCTCCACACATTTTGCAACTATCCATATGATTGCTAAGTAATCAAGTTTTATTTAGATCACTACAGTAAGAAAATTCAGCTGTTATAGAAAGGGACCCCCATCTAGTCTGATATCTAAGACCTGAAGAGTAATATGGGGAAGAAAAAAAAAACAAGAGCTAGTAAGAGTAAGGTATTCAAATGAGAACAATTTTCAGTGAGCTTTGAGGTATTCATGAGAAATCCAATTATTTTCTAGCAATTTTGTGCCAGACTCTTCAGTATGCAGACTCTTCACATATGCTATTCATTCAACTCATACAAGAGCACTGTGAGATAATTATTATTCTGTTTTCTAAATATAGGAACTTCAAATCAAACACACTAAATTGACCAGGGTGGCAGGGCAGATAAGTACCAAAGTTGGAATTTGCCCTATTCTGTCTCAAAGATCCTACTCTTAGCACATTGGGACTTTTTTTTATTCTGAAGGAATCTCTCTCTCTACTGGTTACTTATGGCACTATCTTTGCTCTGAGTAAACCCAAACCATTTTTTTATAGGTCTTAAAATATTTAAAGACACAATTATGCTCACAACCTAGCTCTGTCTTTCACCACATTGTAAAGAAATATATTTGCATATCCTCATCAAAAGAACAATGACCTCATAACCTCTTTCTACTTTGTGTATTCCTGTTGATAAGGTAATATTTTATATTGAGACATGACCTGTTATAAGCCCATATGCATAGCTCAGCCTTCTGCTCCACTCCCTTGAACAGTCCAGGTTCTCTTTCAGTCTCCTTCAAGGTACATTTTTTTTTTCAACTTGGCCTCCTTTATTGTTATACCCTAGTGCTTTCTGACATTGTTTATTGATGAGCATTTGTCACAACCTTCGCCTCTTTCTCATGTACCTTTCTTTGTCTCAGTCTTTCATCTCAATTATCTGACATGTTTAATTCTCTCACCTCAACATGTTTCCCTATTTGCTGTTTGTCTTACTCATTAGCTACCTCCAGGTTCTGTTCTTCTCTTGAGTTAAACTCCTACAGAGTTGGTTGAATTTTCTGTGCAAAAACTAAGATATTTCAATTTATGGTCATGTTCTAATCATAATCTGTAAGCAAAGCGTGGAATAAACTTCAAGATGCAAAACACCAGATGAGTTTGTACTGGAGAGAACACCTGCAGTAAGACTTGGGAATCAATGAAAAAGGAGAAACCACTTTCTACCTTAAAAACAAGTCATGTATAGCAAACACTTTATTTTTCTATGCCTATGAGAACTACAGATCATTGGTTTGAAATAAAACACATTTGAGGAATTTAAGAAAAGTTGTCAAATGCCTCTATGACAGATAGGTGTTTCATGATTTCTAATTATTGACTTTATAATCGCTTTCAGCTTGCAAAGACAAGAAATTATTCTGTGCCAATGTATATGAAATCCCATAAATGTTCCTGGTAAAACATACCAAGTCTCATGATATGGAGAAGGGGGAAGTAGAAGACTCAAACTTTAAAAAGATACGTTTATTTTCTGTTGTCTTTAAATTAGCAAAATCTACTGGATTATACCACTTAAAGTTTATATGTATCATATATAATATCACCAATAGCATTTTCTGATTTTTAATCAATTAAATTAACCAATACTCACTATATACAATAAAATTTAGGAAATTCATTTTTTTTTCTATTAGTTCTCACACAAAACAAATGCTCCTACTCATTCCATCTTTGAGAGAGTTCTAATATTGGGAAATTCACAGGATACAAGTGGCTCTACTACCGTGACTAGTTTTCAAAAGAAAAAAAGTAAATGTCTGAGCACTTAAAAAACGACTGTATACATTTATTCTGAATTCTTTTCATTGATATTTTGCTTGCTTTTTTCTATTTTGTATTTTATCTCATTTTGTATAACATAATGAGGTAGTCTGATACTCCCCATCCAAGGCCAGAATGAATAGACATTTTCCCAATTTTGGGTTTCCTACCTTGTCACATGAAGAGATGCTTCCTTGCAGAAGAATCGGGGAGAAAGTTTCAAATCTTTCAACTCCACTCACTATCCCTTTGAGAGAAGAGCAGGTCTTATCCAATTGCACCAACAGGAAAAGAGTGACTACCCACAAATAGCCTCTACACCCTTCATGACTTTTAAGCCACAGAGAACGTGAGTTCTCCTCCCACTCCTGATTGTAAATGAGCACACCTGAGTCCACAGCAAGGGTTTTCAGAGTGTAGTCCTTGCATCAGTTAAATGGGTACCACCTGTAATCTTGTTAGAGATACAAATTATCCAGCTTCATCCAGAAACTACTGAGTCTGAAACCCTGGAGTTAGGACCTAAAAATCCATGTTCAGCAAGTCCTTTGAGGATTTTTATCCAAACTGAAGTTTAAAGATCAGTTCTTCTAAAACTGATTCTAAAATTTTAACATGCAAATGAATGAATAAACAGCACTACTATAATTCTGAATTAGGGCCCAAACTTCTTCATCTTTAACAAGGTCTCAGGTGATAAATACTCTTAGTCCTTAAGCCTCCTTTCAACTGTGGCTAATCATTGGAATCATCAAGAAAGTTTTAAACTACTAATGACTGGCCCTATCTCCAGAGATTCTGATTTACTTGATCTGGTATGTAGCCTGTGCACTGGAGCCAATTATATTAACTGGTATCACTGGTATTTCAGGCTCTAGATCTATCTTTGCTAGTTCTAAGATCATACAGGGAAGGAGAAACCAGGAAGCTCATTAAGAAGTTAGCAAAATCTGACTTGACTCAAGTCCACAGGGAGAAATGTGGTTTCCCTGGAATCACTTAACTGTTGGTATTTTTTGACAAAACTCTTAAGACCCCAGAATTGAAAAGCTAAGATGAGGACTTGAGCTTAGGAGACAGGAAGCAAAGTTTCCTCAGGTGGCTTTTTAAGAGGCATCACAGCCCTCATATGATCTATTTGGTTTATCAGAGAAAGAGACTAGATAAGGGAACTGAGCCACCTCTCTAGGGGGTTACAAGAATGTGGATTAGGTGAGTTTCCTCTGGGCAGCTGGTCCTGAGTATCTTATGATAAAGAGCTGGTACTGAGGTGATCCCAGATCCTTGTTATCTCCCTCCTGGGGGTGTGCCTAGAAATCAAGATCCACTGAGAACCCATCCAACCAATAAATTCTTCCTAAAGGCCTGCTTATTGGCAAGCTTGGTCCCAGGTACTGGGATAAGAGGGAATTCTATGTCCAGAATCAAGGTGTGAGGGCACCCACAAACTCTGTCCCTACAGAAACAAGTAGAAAGAGTAAAACTTTTTTTTTTTTTTAATTTTAAAGTCTGCAAATTTTCTTATGGGCAAAGACACAAGAAGCATATATTCAAGAAAATTCACCAAAACTCACTGAGAACAGTAAGAGTCTGACTTTTATACCATTACACACTCCCTAAGTATAAATGTGTGCCTATAAATTAGATAACTCAAATATAATGGACAAATTACTAAAAAGACACAGACTACCAGAGGTGACTCAAGAAAAAAATAGAAATCTGAACAGATTAATAATAAGTAAAGTGACTCTATTCAAGATTTTAAAAAAAAATTCTGCAAAGAAAAGTCCAAGCCCAGATGACTTCATTGATAAATTTTACCAATCATCTAAAATAATACCAGTTATTCACAAACTTTACCACAACATGGAAGAGGAGGGAATACTTCAAATTCATTTTATGAGACCAATATTACCCAATACCAAAACAAGACAAAACTTTACAAGAAAACTATAGACCATATCTCTTATGAATATAAATAAAATAAATCCTCATCAAAATCCAAGCAAGCAAAATCTATCAACATACAAAAAAAAAAAAAAAACTTGTATACCAGGACTGAAACTTATTGCAGGAATTCAGGTAAATTTGATGTCCAACAATCTATTAATGTAATACACAATATCAATAGAATAAAGACAAAGTTCACTTAAATAGGCTCAGAAAAAATATTTTTGAAGAAGTTTTTGAAAAAATCCAACACCCCTTTAGGTTAAAAGCTTTGAACAAAACAAGATAAAAGGGAATTTCACCTAATAAAGGGAATATATTTAATTCAATCTCTATCAAAATCACAAAAGGCTTTTATTTATTTATTTATTTATATTTTTTGCAAAAATTGACAAGCTGATCCTAAAATTTATACGGAGATGCAAGGGGCCCAGGAGAACCAAAACACCTTGAAAAGAAGAACAGAATTGGAGGACACTCACTTCCCAGTTTCAAAACTTACTACCCAACTACAGGAAGCAAGATAGTGTACTACTGGCATAAAGAACAGAATTCAAAGTCCAAATAAATCTTTACATTTATAGTTGATTAATTGTCACGTGGATGCCCAAACAGTTCAACAGAGAAAGAACAGTCTTTTCAACAAATGGAACTGGGACAAGTAAAAGACACATTTTTAAAAATTAAGTTGGATCCTTTATTGTCCTAATCCCTTCAGGCTGCTATGGCATATACTAGGTGACTTATAAACATCAGAAATTAGTTCCTCAGAGTTCTAGAAGCTAGGAAACCCAAGATCAGTATTCTAACCCTATCAGGTTCTGGCCCTTCTAGATTGCAAATCGCCAAATATTGGCTGTGCCCTTCCATAGTAGAAGTACAAGAGATACTCCTGGCTCTGCTTCAAGAGAGAACTAATCCCTAATATGTGGGATCTGCCTCCATGACCTACTGACATCCCAAAGGCTTTGGATGTACCATACGTTGAGGGCTAGGCTTTCAACATGTTAATTTTAGGAGAACATAGACATTCAGTCCATTGCATTTACCATCTTTAAAAGAAAAGATCTAATTATAAGAGCTAAAACTACAAAATGCTTACAAGAAAATACAGATATAACTATTCATGACCTTAAAGTATGCAATGGGATATTTTTTAGAGCATTATAATTATACAGAGTATTTAGGGTCATTTGACAAAATCATGCATGCAAGGAATTTGAGCTCACTCCCTTCTCCCCCACCTTTTCCTCTCCTCCTCGTTCCCCCTCTACTCTATTTTTCCTCCTCTACTCTATTAAACTTCCTTTCTTCTACATATATAAAGATGAAATTCCCTTTGTTATCTTTATATATGAATATAATGTGATTTTGTTAAATTCATTCCATTTTCCTTCCCCTTTCCTTTCCTTCCTCACTCTCATTCTTCTCCTTCTACTCCACTGATTTTTCCTGTATCTTGATTCTACTCCAGTGCCCTCTCCAACTGCCTTCTTTCCCTTGTTTTTCTCTAACTTCCACATATGAAAGAAAACATTCAACCATTGATTTTCTGGAGTCTGACTGATCTCACTTAACATGATTTTCTCCATTTCTGTCCATTTACCAGCAAGTGCCATTATTTCATTCTTCTTTATGGCTAAGTAAAACTCCATTGTATATTTATACATTTTCTTAATCCATTCATCTACTGAAAGGCATCTGGGTTTATTCCATAATTTGGCTATTGTGAACTGTGCTGCTATCAACACTCATGGGGTTGTATCACTATAGTATGCTGATTTTAGATCTTTGGGATAAATAAGGAGGAGTGGGATAGGTGAATCATATAGTGGTTCCATTCCTAGTTTTTTGAAGAATCTCCACACTGCTTTCCAGATTGGCTGTACTAATTTGCAGTCCCACCAAAAATGAAAGAGGATATCTTTTTTCCCGAATTCTTGCCAGCATTTATTATTATTTGTGTTCTTGATAATTGGTATTCTGACTGGAATGAGATGTAGCTTTGATTTGCATTTCACTAATTGCTAGAAATGCTGAACATTTTTTCATATATTTCTTGACCATTTGTGTTTCTTCTTTTGAGAGGTTTCTGTTTAGTTCTTTTGCCCATTTATGGATTTGGCTATTTGTTTTTGTTTTGCATTGAGATTTTTTAGTTCATTTCATTAAAAAAAAACTCATTTATTAAAAACACTGTTTTTTTTTCTCCAACATATATTTTTAGCACCTTTTCAACTATCACAACAACTATGGCTGTAAAAAATGTGGGTTTGTCTCTGCCTTCTATTCTATTCCATTTGTCTTCATGTCTATTTTGATGCTAATACTATGGTTGCTTTTTTTTTTTGCAACTATACCTTGATAATATAATTTGAGGTCAGGTATGATAATGCCTCCTGCATCACTTTTCTTATTCAGAATTGCTTTGGATATTCTGAGTGTCTCATTCTTCCAAATAAATTTTAGGACTGTTATTTTTCTAGTTCTATGAAGAATTTCATTCATATTTTGATGGGGATTGCATTGAATTTGCATATTGCTTTTGGTAGTCAGGCCATTTTGACATCATTAATTCTGCCTATCCAAGAACATGGGCAATCTTTCCATTTTCTGAGTCCTCTTCGATTTCTTTCTTCAGTGTTCTATATTTTTCATAGTAGAGATCTTTCACCTCCTTGGTTTGATTAATTCCCAGGTATTTATTTTTCTTGAGGTTGTTGTGAAGGGAATGGTTTTCCTGATATGTTTCTCAGCTACTTCAGTGTTGGAGCATAGAAAAGCTATTGATGTATGAATGTTGATTTTGTATCCTGCTACTTTACTAAATTCCTTTATCATGTCTAGAAGTCTTCTTGTGGAACTTTTTGGCTCTTCTAGATATAGGATCATGTCATAAGCAAACATGTATAGTTTGACTTCTTCTTTTCCAATTTGTATGCCTTTAATTTCCTTCTCTTGCCTGATTTCCCTGGCTAGAGTTTTGAAAGCTATATTAAACAGAAGGTGTCTGAGTAGACATTCTTGTTTCTTTCCTGGTTTTAAGGAAAAGCTTTCAGTTTATCTCCATTCAGTATGATGTTGACTCTGTATTTGTTGTATATGGGCTTCATAATGTTAAGGTGTTTCTTCCATCCCTAGTTTCTCCAGTGTTTTTAACATGAATGGTTTTTGTATTTTATCAAAGGTTTTACTACATCTAATGAGGTGATCAGGATTGTTATTCTTAATTCCACTTACGTGATGAATTACATTTATTGATTTGCATATGTTGAACCAGCTTTGCATTCCTGGGTTAAAGCTCATTTGATCATGTTGTATTATCTTTATGTTTTTGAATGTGGTTTGCTAATAACTTATTAAGGATTTTTGCATCTATGTTCATCAGGGCTATTGGTCTGTAGTTTTCTTTCCTAGATGGGTATTTGTCTGGTTTTGGTATCAGGTTTATATTTGCTTCATCGAATGTGTTTTGGAGTGTTCCTTCCCTTTCAATTTCAGGCAATAATTTGAGAAATACCAGAGTTAGTTCTTCTTTAAAAGTCTTGTAGAACTCTGCTGAGAATATATCTCGTCCTAGGCTCTTCTTTTTGGAATACTTTAAATTGCTGTTTTGATTTCATTATTTGATATTGGTCTGTTCGGGTCTTCTATATCCTCTTTGTTCAGCTGGGGCAAGTTGTATATATCTGGAAATCTGTCAATGACTTCTAGATTTTATAGCTTATTGTAATATAAATTTTCTAAATAATTTCTAATGATCTCTGAACTTCAGAAGTGTCTGTGGCTATATCTCCTTTTTCATTTCTAACCTTCTTGATTTGGATCTTCTCTTTAGTTGATTTACTAATTGTTCATCAATATTTTTTATCATTTTGAAGAACAAACTCTTCATTCCATTGATACCTGTGTAATTTTTTAATATTCAATTGCATTAATTTCAGCTAAGATTCTTATGATACCTTGTCTTCTACTGACTTTGGTATTATTTTGTTCTTCTTTTTCTAAGGCTTTGAGGTGGAGCATATGTTTTTGGGGGGAAATCTCTCTATTTTTTTAATCTAGGTGTTCAATGCAATGAATTTTCCTCCTAATACTGCTTTCATGCTGTCCAAAACATTTTGATATGTTGTATCTCTGTCCTTATTTGTTTCTAAGAATTTCTTGATTTCTTCACTCATTTAGTCTTTGATCCATTTTTCATTTAAAAGAAAAATGTTTAACCTCTATCTTTTATGTGGTTTCTAATATTTTTCGAATTTTATTCCATTATGGTCTGATAAAATTCAAGGGATTATATTGATCTTTTTGTATTTGCTAAGACTTCTTGTGACCTAGAAATATGTTATATTTTGTAAAAGTTTCCATAAGCTGCTGAGAAGGTGGTAAATTCAGCAGTTTTGGAGTGGGATATTCCATAGATATCTATTAGGTCCATTTTATTTACAGTATTATTTAGGTTGGATATATCTTAATTGATTGTATGCTTTGATAATCTATCTATTAGTGATAAAGGTATGTTGCAATCACCTAGTATTATTGTGTTGAGATCTATCTGTGATTTAATGTCAAGGAGTATTTTTTTAATGTAACTGGGTGTGTTGACATTTGGGGCACATATATTTACTATCATTTTACCTTCTTGTTGGATTGTGTCAAACTGTATGGGCTTTAGAATTTCCAATCCCTATAGCTTATTTCATATAAATAGAATCATATAATATGTGGCGTTCTGTGACTGGCTACTTTTCACTTAGCATGTTTGCAAAGTTCATTCATGTCATCATTCCTTTTATGGACGAACAATATTCCATTGGATGGATATCACAATTTGTTTATCCATCCATCAGCCATGGACCTTTGTGTTGTTTCCACTCCTTGGAAATAGTGCTGCTATAAGCAGGAAGACAAGAAAACAGAAAAAAAAAAAAAGTCTTGTAAGAACTAAGGAGCTTGTTTTTTGCTGAGGTGGTCAAAACTATTAGGAGAGATGGAATTTCAAATTTTATGTTTGATTTTGGCTTTGTGGACTTTGGGTCAAGGTCTGCCTTTGTGGTTAGGAGGCCCAGCTGGTTTTAATAGACCTCAGATTTCAGTCTCCATGGTGTATCACAATTCAGGTACAAATTGTGTGTTCCTGTGATGGAGGTAGTATAGTGTTCAAAACTGGAGATTCTAGTAATTGGGGTTTAGTCTTCAACTGAACTTGAAACTCTTGGGGAGGGAGTTTGAGAACTGATTCACACTCCGTATTTTGGGAGATGCCCCTCGCTACAGGATGACTATACCTCTAAGGTCTCTGATAAAATCCACTTTTGGGCATAGGAACAAAACCTCCACAGGTTTAGTTTCACCACTATACATATGAAATACTGGGCATCTGCCCTGGGCTGCAGATGCTCCTGTGTGACCGTACAATACAAGCAATGAAAATAGCTTTCTCCCTTGGAATCTAGAACCTGAATGTTCCAGGTATAATGTTCTTTGTGTTTATTTTTATCTCTCTGGTTCAAGTGTCTTCTGGAGATTTTTGTTTTAAGTTATGCGCAGGTGTTCCCAATTTCCCTCACTGCTAAAAGTTGCACTGGGTGCAAGTAGGGTGACGGTACCAGAGGCATTTTTTTCCATCTGACATTCAAGCCCACCATGGCTGCAGCAGCTTTTTCCTGCCAGGTGCCTCCCATGCACACATGCACATGTAGAGGCTTTTTCTCTTGGGCACTCTCATGGACCCCAGCAGCAATGTCAGTGCTGGTGCTTCTGAGGGGGATAGATTTCCCTGTGGGGGAAATGCACCCACGTGGTTATTATGACAGATGCTTTCTTTGCCAGCCCAGCCTGCAGAGACTGGCTGCAGCAGAGGGCAGCTTTTCCTAACAAACACTGTGAGCGCAATGAACTCTTTTTATCTGCTCAGGACCAATTCCGCAGGGAAACTGATTTTGGATATGCTTACGCTAAGCTGATTCCCCTACAGACTCTGTGTTCTTACTGTTTAACACACAGTTTTTCCCAAAGCCTTTTTTTAAAACTTTTTATTATTATTATTATTTCTTTACCCATTGCCCCTCCCCTTCATTAGGGCCCCAACTGGCACTCCTGTTTTTTTCTTACCTTCAAGTTTCTGACTTTGTGCATCTCTATAATTTTAATTCATTTATAAATATATTTTTTAGTTGTCAATAGAACCTTTATTTATATTCGATGCTGAGAATCACTGCCTCACATATGATAGGCAAGCGCTTTACCACTGAGCTACAACCCCAGTCCCTATAATTTTGTTTTTTTAACAGTTCAATGATAAGTTTCAGTTATTTCCCTGTAGTTACCTACCTTGCTGAGAAGCTGTCTTCTCACTTTGTGAGGGAGTTGCTGTGAAGTGCTTCTTTCCTCTGTTCCACCATCTTCCTTTCCCACTCCCCAACCCATGGGTTTGTTTTTTTAGATATGATACCTGTACTGCAAACTACTAAATAAAAAAACACATACTTTAGATTTCATCAAAATTATAAACATTTGTGCTTCAAAACTGCCTTCAAATAAGTAAAACAACAACCCACAGAATGGAAAAAAATATTGGTAAATCATATATCTAATAAGGAACTCATAACAAAAGTATACAAAGAAGTCCCACAACTCAATAATAAAAGCACAAATAATCCAATATTTTAAATGAAAAAAAAATATTCCTCCAAATAAGATAGAAAAAGGCTTACAAGCATATGCAAAATGTCAAACATCACTAGGAAAATGCAACTAATCACCAAGAGATGCCACTTTATACCCACCAGAATGGTTATAATAAAAAATAGGTAATAAAATGTGTTAAAATGTGGAAATATCAGAACCCTCACACTGCTGGTGGGAATGTTTGGGAAAATATGGTAGGACAATTCTTTGGCAGTTCTTCAGAAGGTTAAGCAGAGTTACCTAGGACTCTACAATTCTGGTTCTTATATAAACTCATAGTAATAAAAACACATGTACAGCCCACAAAAACTAGTACAGGAGTGCTTATAACAGCACTATTCACAATAGCCAAGGAGTGGAAACCACACAAAGGTCCATGGCTGATGGATGGATAAACAAATTGTGATATCCATCCAATGGAATATTGTTCATCCACAAAAGGAATGATGACGTGAATGAACCTTGCAAACACACTAAGTGAAAGTAGTCAGTCACAGAATGCCACATATTATATGATTCTACTTATATGAAATAAGCTATGGAGATGGAAATTCTACCCTCATAATTTTCTATCAGGGTGGAATAAGATGTCATGGGAAGACATACATGTACATATAACCTTGACTTGGGAGTGGAATTTTTGAACTTTGTAGAGAAAATAATGTCAGTTTAAGACCAGTGGAATAAAAGGGAGTGAGTAAAGAGAATAACTAAAACAAGGAGAAAATTTCAAATAAGGGAATTTATATGGTGCAGGGCTAGAGCAAGTACGGACATTTGAGAGACTAAAATAAGTTATGTGACCTAGTAAAACAGCTGAATATTAACTGGGGCTTGTCTGTGAGGGGTGCCAGAGATTAGAAAAATGATCATGAACAATCTTGTGGGCCAATGTATAAAAATATGAGTACAAATTTATACTCCTCAAAAAAAAAATGGGGATACATTGAAGAGAATGGAGAAAAGCATTGGTAAGATATGGCTTCATATATACACCACATTTGGATTTATTTGATTTAACTGGTAGTTCTTGAGTTCCTATATATAGGCCCAGGAAAAAATTAATCTAGTTATAGAATATGTAAAAGTCAAAGCACATACTTTGTCAGATTGACAAATATGACAATAGACACACAAAAATTTCTTCTTGGCAAATATTACCAAAAGTATAGTCAAAAGACAATTAGATAGTAGAATGGATCGGACATTATTACCTTATGTACATAGGTGATTACATGACCAGCATGATTCTACGTCATGTACAACCAGAAGAATAGACTTAATTTATGTATTATGTGTCAAATGCATTCTACTTTCATGTATAACTAATTAGAATACAAAGGGAAACAGACTTTTATTTATTTGTGATGCTAGGGGTTGAACCTAGGGCCTCATGTATGCAAGGCAAGCACTGTACCAACTGAGTTATATCCCCAGCCCCAAGACCAATATCCCTGATGAACATAGTTACAAAAATTCTCAATAAAATTCTGGCAAACTGCATACAAAAACATATTTTAAAAAAATGATGCACTACGATCAAGTTGGGTTCATCCCAGGGATGCAAGGTTGGTTCAACATATGGAAATCAATAAACATAATTCATCATATTAATAAATTTTAAAACAAGAATCAGATGATTATATCAATAGATGCAGGAACAACATTTGACAAAATACAGCACACTTTCATGTTCAATAGAGTAGAAAAACTAGGGATAGTAGGAACATATCTCCACATTGTAAAGCTATCTATGTAAACCCAAGCCAGCATCATTCTAAATGGAGAAAAATTGAAATCATTCCCTCTAAAAACTTGGACAAAAAGGAACTTCTTGAATAGAAGTTTACAACTCTTATTCAACTTGGTCCTTGAAATTACAGCGAGAGCAATTAGACAGGAGAAAGAAATTAAAGGGATACAAAAAGGAAAAAAAACTCAAACTATCACTATTTATGATGACATGATTCTATATTTAGAAGATCCAAAAAGTCCCATCAGAAAACTTCTCAAGCTAATAAATTAATTCATCAAAGTAGCAGGATATAAAATCAACACCAAATCAAACTCATTCCCTATACATCCATGATGAATCTACTGAAAGAGAAATTAGGAAAACTACCCCATTCACAGTAGCTTCAAAAAAAAATAAAATACTTGAGAATCAATTTAACAAAAGAGGTGAAAGACCTCTACAATGAAAAGTACAGGACACTAAAGAAAAAATAACTGAAGACTTTAGAAGATGGAAAGACTTCCCATGCTCCTGGTTGGGCAGAATTAATATTTTCAAAATGCCCATACTACCAAAAGTGTTATACAATTTAATGCAATTCCTATTAAAATCCCAATGACATTCTTCATAGAAATGGAAAAGGCAATTGTGAAATTCATTTGGAAAAATAAGAAACCTATAATAGCTAAAGCAATCTTTAGCAAGAAGAGTAAAGCAGGAAACATCACAATACCAGACCTTAAACTATACTACACAGCCACACTAACAAAAACGGCATGGTATTAGCACAAAAATAGAGATAAAGACCAATGGAACAGAATAGAAGACACAGGGACAAACACACATAAGTACAGTTATCTCATACTAGAAAACAGTGCCAAAAACATTCACTGGAGAAAAGATAGCCTCTTAAACAAATGGTGCTGGGGAAATTGGAAATCCATATGCAAAAAAATGAAATTAAACTTCTATCTCTCGTCATGCACAAAACTCAACTCAAAGTGGATCAAGTACCTAGGAATAAGACTATAGACCCTGCACCTAATAGAAGAAAAAGCAGGCGCAAATCTTCATTGTGCTGGCTTAGGAGCTAACTTCCTTAACAAGCACAAGAAGTATAATCAAGAATCAATAAATGGGATGGATTCAAACTAAAAAGCTTTTTCACAGCAAAAGAAATAATCAATAATCTGAAGAGAGAACCTACAGAATGGGAGAAAATCTTTACCACCTGTACCTCAGATAGAGCATTAATCTCTAGGACATGTAAAGAACTCAAAAAACTCAACACCAAAAAATAGCAGCTCCGTTCACCATAGCTAAACTATGAAACCAACCTAGGTGTCCTTCCACAGAGGGGAGTGAAAGGAGGGGAGGAGGTATGGTGGTGGAAAGGATAACAGAATGAATAGAATGAATCAGACATTATTACCCCCTGTATATATATATGACTACATGACTGTTGTGATTCCACATCATGTACCACCAGAAGAATGAGAAGTTACACTCCATTTATATATGATGTGTCAAAGCACATTCTACTGTCATGTATAACTAAATAGAACAAATACAAAATTTTTTTTAAAAAAGAATAAGTCAAAAAGTGATCCTTTATAATGATAAAAGAATCCACTAGTGTGATAGAGTATCTTAAATCTGTGGTGCTTGATAATGTACCATATATATGGTACATTATCTTTATATATGTATATACATGTATATATATATATATATATATATATATATAGAGAGAGAGAGAGAGAGAGAGAGAGAGAGAGAGAGAATTAAGCAGAAATATTCAAACCCACAATCACAATGGAAGCATGAAACATATTTCATACTAAACTGTTAGAACAAGCAATAAATAAATAAATAAGAACATATATACATATAATGATGAGGAAAGTCAAAAAAAAAGCAAGTAAAAATTACTTCAAGATATATATTTTTGCCTAGTTGGCTGGCAAAGCCCAGAAAGATTGAAAATGTTCTGTGCCAGCAAACAGATGACTAAAAAGGTACATTCAAGCGTTTCTGGTGAAAGTACAAGTTGATATAACTTGTCCAGAAAGAAATGTAACAAATGTTATCACATGAAACACATTTTTGACTTGGCAATTCAACTTCAGAGAATTTAACCTATAAGCAACCTCATGGATGTACAAAAGACCTACTTCTGAGGTTTTTTTTCATTACAGTATCTATCTATCTATCTATCTATTTGTTTTCTAAGAGAGTGAATTTCTTAAATTTAGTTTTAGCTAATACATAAAATTCATGTGATCTTTCAATACATGTATACACTGCCTAATGTTTAGATCAGAATAAATATATCTATCTTTTCAAACACATATCATTTTTTACATTGAAAATATTCAAACTTTTATCCAGCTTTTTGAAATATGCAATGCATTATCATTATCTATAGCCATCCTACTCTGCAACAGCACACCAAAACTTCTTAGTCCTGTATAACTGGAACTTAGTATTCATCAATCAACATGTCCCCATCTCTTCCTCTCTCCTACTCTCCCCAGCTTCAAGTAACTTACTTATACTCTGAACTTCTATGAGACCAATGGTTTTAGATTCCACTTATGAATGAGATCATCAAATACTTGTCTTTCTGTGCATAGATACTTTTTCTGCCGATGGATTCTTTGATTGTTTTCATTTTTAGCTATTATAAATGATATTGCAATAAATATGGGAGTGCAGATATCTCTTCAATACACTGACTTTATTTCCTTTGGAGATGCACTAGAGCCTAGAATCACTGGATCATGCCATAGTCTTCCACAATGGCTTTACTAATGTGCATTCCCACCAACAGTGGGCAAAAGTTCCCTTTTTCTCCACATCCTCACCAGTACCTGATATCATTTGTCTTTTTGATATTAGCCATTTCCACTGGAGTGAGGTGATATCTAATTGTGATTTTGTTTTGCATTTCCCTAATGATTACCCATTTTTTAATTAGGTTATTTGGGGGTTTTTGTTATTGAGTTTTTAGAGTACTTATATATTCTGGATATCAAAGACTTATCAGATCTATAGTTTGCAAATATTTTCTCCTATTCTGCAACCTGTCTCTTCATTGGTGATTGCTCCCTTTGCTGTATATAGAAACTTCAGTTTTATGTAATCCCATTTGTCTATTTTTGCTTTTGTTTGCTGTGCTTTCAGAGTTTGCTCAAAAAAAAATCTTGTTCATTCCATTGTCTTAAGCATTTCTCCTACTTTTCTTTTAGTGGTTTTGTAGTTTCAAGTCCTGCAATCAAATATTTAAGCCATTTTGAGTTGATTTTTGTAACTAGAAAGGGACAGGAGTCTGGTTTCGTTCTTCTGTACAAGAACACACCATTTTCCCAGCAGCCGTCTTAATAACTCTGTATGTCAATATTCTGTTTTTAAAAAACTATTCTGTTTAAATAATCAAAGTGAGTTCTGTTGCTTGAATCTAAGAACACTGACAAATAAAGAAAGCTTGCAGTTTAATAAAAGCCAAAATGTATGTATGCCAGGTATTGCAATAAACAGTCTCCAAAGCAATTAAGTTCCTACATTTCTTATGTAACACATATTCTAGGATTAGTGAAGAGTTCTTAGGAAGGTTCTTTTCCCTAAGTTCTGGGGAAAAGAGAACAAACTTGCATAATAAATTACAAGGGGAAGCTGTTTTCCCCATCTAATAAATGTCAATATCAATCACTGTACTCTTGCACTGGATTAAGGAATGAAGTATAAAAATAATAGTAATAATAAACCCAACATGTTTTATGTAAGCTATCATATTTAAACCTCACAATATCCTGAAGTAGACTCATTTTACATTTGCTACAACATAAATTAGAAAAAGTTAGTTACTTTAAGATAATAACTAGCTTTGAATCTAGGCAGCCTCATTTGGGGTTTTTTTGTTTATTTGTTTTTGTTTTTGCTTATTCCAGTGCTCAGGACCTCATGCATGTCAGGTAAGTGCTCTATCACTGAGATATACCCCTGCCTTCTAGTTCTTTTCTAAATCACTGCATTGCATGACCTTTCGAGTTTAAAAATAAACACTAAAATTCCAAGTAAATTATTTAAATTTGTATACATATTTTCTGATGAAACTGCTCATGAATGAAAATTCATTGTTCTTACCTAAATGATCTTTTAGGTGAGAACAACAATATGCAAAACTGCTATGAAAGACAAACCATATGCCTTGAAATCATTTTAAGTTTGTTAACACCAGTATTAATATCCTTATAACATACCCAAAAAATTACAGGGGAAAGTTACTGCCAACACACTATCAAAGTATTGTACAATTCCTATAACATATTTATTCTCCACCTTAAAATCTAGATGAATTTTTTCCCCATTTGAACCACCACTGATTTTTTCACTTATAAATTCCTTCTTTAAAAAAAAAAAATACGGATGCTAAGCACGGTGGCACAAGCCTATAATCCCAGTAGCTCAGGAGGCTCAGGAGACTGAGGCAGGAGGATTGCAAGTTCAAAGCCAGAAGCTTAAAGAGGCCCTAAATAATCTAGTGAGACCCTGTCTCAAAATAAAAAATAAGAAGGGTTCAGGATGTGGTTCAGTGGTTAAGCACCACAGGATTCAATCCCTGGTACAAATATTTCTCTCTCTCTCTCTCTCTCTCTCTCTCTCTCTCTCTCTCTCTCTCTCTCTCTCTCTCTCTTTCCCCTCTCTCCTCTCTCTCTCTCTCTCTCTTACACACACACACACACACACACACACACACACACACACACACACACATGCATACACACACAGAGAGAAGATTTAGATGTGGAAGGGCTCAAGGTAAGAATATCAAGGCCGAAAATTAGTCAACTTATAAGGAAGGAAGCATTTATTAAGAATTCACTGCTCACTCCTGTGTATTTGCCAATGGACTGCTGTGCCTTCTTTAAAAGACATTTTCTAAGTGCCTATAATAGATACTTTCAAAGGTGACATGGAAAATACGAAAGCAAATTATTGTATGATTGCATGGTCTATGTCTTCTCAAAACTTGCAATCTTATAGGAAACATAAAACATACTCAAAAATAACTAGAATTCAAGTGGTAAATAAATGACATGTAAAGGTATAAATATATTACTTTGACCAGGTTAAAAAAGAGAGAGAGAAAAAAAATGTTCCAGAGAAGTACAAATTGGACATATGACACTGTCCAGTGAGAACATTCCAGGTTGAAGGATTGAGACAAGATGCTCAAAGGAATGAAAGCTTTGGGGAATGCGTGTCAAACAAAAAAAAAAAAGGTTTGGTTTCACTATCTAGTAGCACTGTGAAGGGCAGAAAGAGGATTCCATGGAAATATAGTCTGATTTGTGAAAACATTTAATGACTGGCTCAGGAGTTGAAATTCAATTCAGGAGGCACCATCACCTCAACCAGGTGCAGATACACAGATCTGACTGTTTCGGCCATGGCAGGTGCTCACTCAGCAACTGTGTCATTATTTATTATGACATATCTTTTACATTAGTAGAATTAGTGAGGTGAACAAAGGAAATGGTCCATCAGTAAATGGATACATTTAGATTCCAGTGCTTATGTCTTACATTTATTTTGTATGACATGTAGAGTTTTGAGGATTATGTGACATGCACAATGACTCTCAAAATATCCACTTGATAGGTAACAAAGTTAAATGAGTCCATATGCTCAAAATAAAGAATTAAATGTTCTAAATGCATACTTACATAAACATAAGTTTGGTTTTTTTTTTCATTTCTGTGCCCAGCATGAAGCTGTTAGGATAGAGTTGTTTTATACATCATTAAATAATAATATTTATCCTGCAGAGTTAAAGCATATTAATTGCATTTCTCATTTTTTCTCTTGAAAGCAAAAGGAAACAATGCAAAAAATAATAATCATTTTAAAGAGGCTGAAGCCTATACTCAAAATTCAATTTTTCTTCTTGAGTCATATTAACCATTTGTTTTCACTGCTTGAATGATAAAATTTTAGACACATGTAAGTTTAATTCCTCTTACTTAATTTGTTTGGGGGTGGGCCCTAGTTTCCTATAATTTGGATAAAGATATGTTTAACTACCATTTAAATTAAGTGAAAAATTACTTTTGAAACTTGTTTTTTTTTTCTTTTTTTCTATGTTTCTCCTACTTTGTGCCAGTCCTTAAGAGAGAGAATTGTTTTCCAGGTGAGATGTTGCACTCAGGAAAAAAATGCTAACTATGTGTGTTTAGAAAAATACGGGACATACATTATGTGTTTGTCATTCAGTGTAATTGCAGGATTGCTTCTGGAGAGAAAGGGGGATTAAACATCTTCTCTATGTCTTTCTTTCAGGGAACTGGTTCCAGCTTAAAAGTTAGATCCGAGTTAAAGTTCAAACATACCACAGAAAAGGGTGACTGTGCTTTTGTAATTAGCAGGGCAGAGCTTTAAAACATACACGTGTCCATTTCATCCTATTCCACATGTAAGTGTAGCTATGTGACAGCACACAGATAGATTATGAGCCCCAAGTCTGAGAGTTTAGCACAGTGTTCGTAGCAAAGTACTGGATGTGTTCCTTGCAACTAAAGACAGACACTTGGCCTGAGACTTAGCAAAATTAAGTTTTGCCTCAAATTAGCTACCAAGTGGGTAAAACATCTTCACTAATCTGGTCCTCATCTATGAAATGATATTAACACTAAAGATAACTAGCTCTAGTAGTACTACTATAATAATTAGAAAAAAAACATTAAATGGTATATTTCTATACAGACTGCCTCAAATAATATTCACTTTGAACCAGTGGGTTGGTATAGCATAAATGTGAAAGGCACAAGGCTCACAGCAAAGGTACTCATTTCCAAAAAATGGCTCCAAATTAGGTTAATAACATTTCCCAAGAAGATTGGCATGGCCTAAATAAAATGATCCAAAGTCTGGACCCCAGTTTCACAGGCTTCAAAACTCTCATTTGCTGATAGCAATTATCACTACATCATTACTTTACAAATAAAAAAAAAAGTTTGACTGAAGAAGTTTCACTTCAGTCATGATCTAAATGGAAATGGGTAAAACAGGAAGAGACTGCTATTGATAATAATGAGCAGAGCAATGCAAATTTGGCAAGACAAATCAAATTTGGTTGTAAAATGAAAACACTTTACAAGCCTGGTAAAGAGGTTTCAGTTGTTTGTGTATGCAATGTCAGTCTCATTAGTAAAGGTTATCTTGCAGCTCCAGTCTGTAGTTTCTTATTAACAAAATGGAAAGTGAATATACATACTAAATTAAACATTTCACCTCTTCAGGGCCATATCTGACAACTGTGTTTATCCATGCATTCACTCAATTCAACAGTCATTTATTAAGCTCAGCTATATGAAGGGCAACTTCATTTTGGGTAGCATAGAAAAAGTCAATACTTTCACAAGCAAATTTATATATTTTATTGAATCATAAAAATGTAGATTACAAAGAAGATATACAACAGCACTGATCTGTTCAGCTGAGCCAGAATGTTCTCCATTCAGAACAGGTCTGTGTGCTGTGTTGTATACTCTCAAGATGCTGCAGAGCCTGTACGCCATTGTCAGGGCTGGGAGTTCCCCTGCCTCCCAGGGGTCTGTACCAAATGGAGACTCCTTCGCCCATTACCAAACACTTTCATTTCCAACTATTGCTGGAGGAATTTTTGTCCTGAAGACTATATTCAGGCTCTGAATGAAAGGTCACATAGAAAAACAGCTAAGGTAACCATTACCACAAAAGAAAAATATGATGAAATAAGTGATTTTGCATGTTATAAAAATGTTCAAATAGTTATATATTTCTCTGTAACTCCACTTATTTTCTAGGACCAATCTACAGGCCACTTCTTGCACAAAGATTCTTCATTTTTCTCAGCCAAATTAAGTCTATCTTTTTTCAATATTCTTCATATATTCCTATACAAGGTTGGAATAAAAGCTGTCTTTTTTTATCAAATATGGAGTAAAAATGGTATAGTTTCAGTCCTGATATTCTTAATTTAAAGTTAAAAATTACTAAAAGCTTAAAAGTAGTCTCTGGAAATAAATGTATCATAGAATAGTTATAACTTGTAAAAAAAATTTTAAGAAGACATTACCAGAATTCATAAAAGAAAGCCTATAACAAAAATCACAGAAATAAAGCTAAATATTCCTGTTGTAACAGTAAATGTAAGTGGCTGAAATTTTACTGTACATTTTTAATTTGCAAAAACAAACATCAATTATATCATTTTCAAAACACATTTAAAATGAAGTAATACCGAAAATATGTGGGAAGGAATTGCAGAATGATACTGGCCAAATTATGTTATGCCCAAATATGAAATATACCACTGTGAATTCTGCCTTTATGTAAACCTATAAAGCACCAATTAAAAAATAAATAGAAAGAAGACTAGGAAGGGAAACAGGGGAAGGGAGGAATGAAGGGAAAGAGGGGATTAATGGAATTGAAATGAAGCAAATTATATTCCATGCATGTATGACTATGTCAAAATAAACCCCACTGTTAGGTACAACTATAATGCACCAGTAAAAACATTTTTTTAATGTGTAAAAGACAAGTTTTAAGATTAAATTCAGTTCTTTAGGGACTCCAACGTGGTTTTGATCTCTGCCAGAACTTCATATCATTCTGATAGAATTTATTAGCCAAAAGTAAAAAGAGGCTTTTCATATATGCTTCTGTGTGAAGAATCCTCTGGCAACACATACCTGGTCTGAATGGATTGTTGGGGTTATAAAATATACACAAATAATTTATTAGAGCCACATACTAGAAACAATACAAATGTTCATTAATTACTGAGTGGATAAGCACAATGTGACATATACAATGGACTATTATTCAGCAGTGTAAAGGAACAAACTCTGGATAGATGCTACTAGTAACATGGATAAACCTCAAGAAGTAAGGCACAAATAGCTACATACTGTATGATTCTATTCAAATGAGATTTCTGTACCAGGCAAACCTATGGAGACAGAAATCATATCAGTGTCTACTGGCAGCTGTAAATGGGAACAGAACTGACTGCAGACAAGCAAGAGAGTGTTCCTTCAGGTTGATGGAAGTGTCTGAAATACTGTGAGGATGGTTGCTCAACATCACAAGCTTACTAAAAATAGTGAATTATACATTATACAGAAACTCAATAAATTTTGTGATATATAACTTATCTCTCAAAAACCACTTGAATTCATAATTATCATGATATAATAATCATGCCTACCTGTTTTGAAGCTGTTTTGAAGGATAAATGTAGGATTAGATCCAGATTTTTGAGGTCCTTTATTTGCTAAAAATATAATCTTGCTCCCATGTTAAATGAGAGGTAAGAACGGCATTAAGTATAAACAAATTTAGAGAAGCTGAAAATTTTTTTTTTCTTTCCCTTGGGAAAATACTTCAAATCTTTTTAAAAAAATATCCAAAATGATTTTATCTCCAAATCATGCTTTTAACTTCTTGTGTTTTCTCACTTCACTATTGCTCTAAAATCCTTCTCCATTTTCCAATGAATAATTTCCACATCACATTTACTGAGATAAATTTGCCGCTATAAGTCTACTGATTATTGTTTGTTGTTAATATTAATCTCTAGGAAGACTAAGCTTGTGGCACTGCATAGCCATTGGGGGGAAAAAAGAAACTTATTTATCCTTCTATACATGACCATTCTGAAGAGGTAAACACCCAAAGAACTTCACAAAAGACCAACCTGAGTTGAAAAATAAGCATCTTTTCTTATTTATACATGGATATAAAATAATTGTTTCAAAGAATGAGTTATAGTAATGCTTGACATTTGGTTAACACCTGCTAGTTTCACAGTATTTTCATTCGTAGTTCTTATTAGTACAGAAGAAATACAAGGCACTTCACCTCCAATTCCCACGATGAAGCTAAACCTTGAGAATACTTTTGCAAGTGACTTTTTCAATTAAAGGAAGACTAGGAAAGGGAACCTAGACATGAACCTGAGACTTCTTATTCCTAAATGTCTACTTTCTCCCCACTGTAGGTCGGGTTATCCTATATAATTTTCCATTCTGTGCTGTGTAATGTCACTTGTTGGAAGGACTGGTTGTAACAGGAGTTTAAAATTAGTGATAAAAATCCTTGCTTTAAAAAAAAAAAAACTCTTCTGGATATAAAAATCAAGAATGAATAAAAGAAGCTAAATAGTAACCTGATAATTTTTACATCATATATATTTTCACATGAAATAAGCATAATGTAAGGTATATGAAATTATGTAAACAAGGAAAATTAAAGTATTACTTCAGAATATTTCCAGATAGTAAAAGACTAGATTAGAAGAAGCTATTTTTTTTCTCTAAGTACCTGAGACTACAAAAGGAATTTATATTCAGGGAAAACCTAGTGAGTTGTTCTTTAATCTTAATAATTAAATTATACAAATTTGCATATGAATAAATATGTGGCTTTACATTAAACATGTTTTATTTAGTTGATATATATGCATTATAGACTTACTGGATTTTATATAAGTATCTTTTAATTTTTCAAGTACAGTCATAAAGATTTATATATTTATATATACTTAGGGAATATAAAAACTTTGTGTACACAAAATTCCAATTAAATTGTGAATAGTGACTCACCCAAGAAATTAATTCTGGGGTAAATAATACTGAGCTAAGTTGACAATCTCTCATTTCTATTACATTCCTTTTTATCATTAAGACTAGGAAGGCAAAATTTGACCTAGGTGAAGGTTGTTTCTGATTACTCCTACCATCTTTCAGAGTTCTGCTGCATTTCATACTATTTCATTTTTCCCTAATGTGTCTAGCATTTTACTTTTTTATTTGTTCTTTTTAGACACACATGACAGTAGAATGTATTTTGACATATTATATATACATGGAGAATGACTTATTCTAATTAGGCTCCCATTCTTGTGGTTAAATATGATATGGAGTTTTACTAGTCATTTATTCATATATGAGCATAGGAAAGTTATGTCCAATTCATTCTACTCCAACCTTTTCTTCTTGAAAAGAAAAGGAAATATTCAAAATATTCATAACAATATCAGCTGAAGTAATATATTCTATTGGAAACTGAAGTTCTGGCTCTCAGAAGCTCTCCTTTGTGGTGTACAGGTATTAAGAAAAGCCAATGAAAAGGATTTTAGAGATGTGCAAACAGACATGCATAACATTCTCTGCTTTCTCTGATGACATACTCTTATTTTAATTAATAGACATTTATTAACTACAATTAAGATTAATGCCATAAGCTGGAAACCATTCTGTTGAAAAAAATTAAAATATATATCTCTCACTGAGATTTAAAAATAAGTAGACAGGAAGCCTCACAGGACCATATTTCATCAGAGAAAAGTTGAACAAGGAGAAATCCTATGTGGTATCTCATATGTTTAGCCCATTACAAAAGAAATCCAAAAGTGAAAGAGCCAGCCCTTAGATATTAATATTTGTAAAGTAAAATGGTTATAACTTTGGTCATAAAACCATGGTAAACTTCTGAGATTTTTATGTATTAGATGAATATATGCATAATTAATTAAATATAATCAGAGATGGACAGTCTCACTTTAGAATACCATTAGCATACATATCTGAACAGAGAAAAGATAGAATATTAAAGAGTAACATTATTTTCAAATAATTTCAATGAAAAAATTCTGAATCCAAAGCTTTGATCATGTAGAATCATACTGGAAGACTGAGTAGTAATCAAGATACATTATGTTGCAAAACTGTAGCACCAGTGCATAACAGAATCTTATTTCCCATTAATTCATTCCTTTCTGAAAATGCAAACACTCCATATGCTTACTAGCCCCCAAAAAGAATGTTCTCATATTTTAAGATTGCCCATTAGTGAGTATTTTGTTTAAACACATACACACTCAAAGAAAACAGTTATTCTCAAAGCCATTTTTGAAAACTGAACCTATGTGCTAAATCAAGAATAGTAACCTGTTAGAAAATATCAGTTCAATTGTGTAGGAAAAACTCAACAACATATGCTGTGTTTATTGTGACTTTTGAACTCATTTAAAGTGTTATTTCCTTCACAAGACTGTATTTAGAGGCAGGATACAAAAGAAAGAGCTTCAGAGAAGCAGAATTAGATATGAGAGAGGATCCGTATCTGCTATAATATGGTCACTCAAATGAAGAAAATTCTACAGGAAATAAGCACATTTCTATAAATGTTAATCTAAGAATAGAAAGAAGATAGCCAGGGCAATAAAGTCGCCTCAGATTCTCATAGCTATACTGTCTAATAAACAGTGCCTCGCCACATGTGGCTCCTTAAGTTTTCTAATTTAAATTAAATTAAAAATACAATTCCTCGGTCACATTTACCATGTATCAGTTGGGCAAAAGCCACGTATCATTATTGGCTATAGTACTGAACAGCACAGAAAAACTTCTATCATCAAAGAAAGTTCTATGGAACAGCACTATTCTGGAGCTCCACAGCATGCACAGTAGATATTCAATAAACATTAGTCTAATTAATTAATGATCAAATTAATGATAATCATTTTATTTTTGTATAGTCTCACTACTGTACATAAAATAAGGGGGGAAACTCACCACAGTCCTGAAACCCACTATCCCATCTAAATTTGCACGTCCTACATCATAATGGCCAAAGCTGGAAGGCAGTTCATGAGAAAGGTAAGTAAACACACATTTAAATATCCTATTTGGGGTATGATGTCACTTACATGTTTTGTTTTGTTTACTCTGGACATCAAAGTCTTTGCTGCAGAAGTTGGGTGCTATACTTGTAACTTCAAATATTATTCATTAGAACACACATAGTAGTCCTTTTATCTTCATGGGGAAAAAAAAAGTAGAAGTTGGAAGTGACTGAACTTTCATGAGGAAATGAGAACAACCAGAAGCTTTCTACACTATCCGTTATCTTCAAGATATATGATAATTTAAAATTAGAAAGTATAATATGTTGTACACAATATACAGTGGGGTTCTAGTATCAGTTTCTAATTCTCCTTCAGAGGAAATTCTGGAACTTTTAAGCAAAACAAGTGTTCCTGTTTTGGTTTGCTCTAGATTTCTCCTTTGGAGTACTCCCTGTTCTTCTGTGTGACTTAATAGGAATAAAGATGTTCCTGTACTTAAAAGAAGATTACTTCTACTATTTGTAGAATTCCTCCAAGTTGACTTTAAAACCTCAAAATTTTTCATTAGACTACATGGAAATTTTTCCTTCATATTTCCTAAAAACTAGGTATCATTAATTATGTTTTGATTGGAGCTCTGTCTTGTGAATTGAACACTCTGCTCTTGTTCTCTGCCCTGTTCTGAAAAACAAAAATGGGTAAATGCCACTGCAGGCTGAGGTCCATTCAACACAAATGAGGGAAGCAGCATGACATTTCTTTCGTAAACTCTGTTCCACAGGTTGCAATCCACTAACACATCGACCTGCCCAACAGCATATCAAGGGAAAGAACTTGCAGGCAGGAGGTAAGTGTTGGTCAGTGAACAGGGCAGCTGGCAAGATGGGGAGCTCACTCAAAAAATATCAATAAGCTACTGCTGTCATTCAAAGGGATTTGTGTCAAGAGTCCCTGAACCATTTGATGCTATGTAATTTCCTGCGCGCGCGCACACACACACACACACACACACACACACACACATAGGGAATGACAATAGATTTGAGAAATATAAAAATGATACCAACCTTCTTATCCTATTTTTTACTTAAATATTTTAAAATTCAATTTTTTACTTATAGACATAGAAAGGGCTAAACATATTCTCAGTCTTAAAAGAACAAAAGAAAGTAATTTTTACATCTAATTCCATTGCCTACTGCAATTCTGACTTCTCAAGCACTGAACATAATTTGGTTAGTGTTTATTTCTCATATCCATAAATAAAAATATACATATGCATACATACACATATGCACACCCAACTCAATGGTTAGAAATTCTTATAAAATAACATTTCAGCCATGGATGCCTACAGTTATGCTTTAAAATAAGTATGTGGACCAAAAAAAAAAAAAGTATTCAAAGTCTGAGAATAGAAAGAATAGGAAATATCAAGTAAAAATAAATTTTTACTATTGTGCCCAGCAAGCATCCAAATACAGTAGGAATGTTGAAAGGTAAAGATTTACTGAATTTCTTGATAGTGTTCTTTTTATTTCTGTCCAGAATCAGCAGTTAGTATTGACTAGAATATCGGCTACATGTGGTTATAAGAAAAAAAATGATGGTTATATTCTTCATTGGTGGGAAGTCTGGCTTATCTTCATAGTTAGCTCCAAGTAGAAATCATTAAAACAACTTCATCTCCCTCGGGGTTCTTCATCCTCTGCCTCAGTCAGTACACTTCAGTTTTTACAGCATCATTTATTTCTCCGGCATCTCAATTTTCCTCTCCATGGACTCATGAGATTTAATCACACGTGGAGCAAAAACCTTATGTTCTATTTCCTCTTTTTCAAGGGCTACAATTTCACATCTGTGCTGCCTGCCCACACCACTATAGATTTAATTTACTTGTCTATCTCATCAAAATGTCAGACATGTTTCATTCCTTCCTTGTTGATGATCTTCTCACTTCCTTCTCTCCTCCCAACCAACCAGAGCTGACTACAGATCTAGGCCTCCAGCCCACAGAGGTCACCTCCATTTGATCCTGGGAAGCTTCTCACGCTATATTCTTGTTGGGGAATATTGTTTCTCTACATATTTCAAACTGTTTTACCCCAGTGCAATTACTGATTACAAAGAAAAGGTCATGGAGTCACCAACTGCATTGATGTAAACTCCCTAGTTGAACAGCAGTCTTATCTACAGTCTAACTTATTTCATATTAGTCTTAAAAATATGATTCTCTCCCTCTGACAACCAAAAGTTGTTATGTTTTAACTGTGTTCAAGTGAAGAATCATTCAGCTGGGGTTAGTGTGTACTCAGCTCATGCTACAGAAGGAGTCAGGCCTGGGGTTTTCAGAGGCAAAAGTACTCTTCTCTTTTTTTGTCATAATTTCCCTAGGAAAATTCCATCAAAGAAATAGTTATATAACCAATTGAAAAAAAAAACAGGTGAGTGAAGCAAAAGTTGTAATTTTCCAGAAGTAAAATAAATGGGTTACTTTTTCTAACATTTCAACCTCACAATTCATTGCACCCTGAAGTGTCCCCCCCTGTTTGCACTTGTGTTAACTGAGCCTTGGAATGACTTGCCAGGATGCTGCCCTTGAACACTGAGGAAATGCCCCGGGATCACTGCTTTAAGTCATCCCTGGCCTGTCCATACACTCACTGCCTTTAAGAAAAACAGCTAAAAACATGAGAGTATATCGATCTACTCTCTTATGGTTGGCTGAGCCCCTGGATGTGTTAGATTACATATTCTAGGAACTCGGAGAGTTGTGATGGGTGTTTCCATGTGCATCAGGAGTGTGGTATAACGGAATAAATCTAAGAAGAAAACCACAGAAAATTATTTTTCTCCATACAGTTATTAACTGACCTGAACTTGCAATGGCTTTGCTTTAAAAAATTTTTAAAAAGCCAGAGATATTATAAAGTATGTTAAGAATTTTCAAAAGGTTGTTACTTTATACTGAAGTTGTTTTCCTTCATGTAAGATACCATGAATTCCCTCAGAGATTTGAAAAAGAAAGCCTCTTTGGACTCCTCCACAAAAGCCTCATTGATCCATTATCTTTCCTTCTAGCCAACCCTTTCCCAAACAACTGAAATGATCTGCAGAGCTTGTGAAAGGAATATTGAAGCTTACAACCTGCTTAGTATTTGTCAATTGTATATATTCTCAACTGGGAGTTTTAGGGAAAGAAAAGAATCACTTTTTTGCAAGATAGTTTCACAGTTCTTTATAAGCACCCATTAACTCAAAGACTTGTTAAATTTCTGCAGTAAAAAAATGTGTTTTGGCAAAAGCTGAATATAAGTGGGATCTTCTTTCAACTCCAACATTTTTCAGTGACCCAAGTCAAGTCATTAGAAGGCAAAACAAGTCAGCCTCTGTTTCAGAATATTTCTAGAAATAAATTTTTCTAAAGGCCAAAATTTCACCAGAAACATGCACATATTTCAAGTTTTATCATGAATTAGAATTTCCTGTAAATCTGTACACAGGCTCATACTATGGTTTATGAAGCTGCTACTATGCTAAAGTGATAAGGCCAGGTCTGTGCTATAAAATGCATGTTTATACTCAGATACAAAGGATTCTTGGGAGATAGTCAGGTCACAAGGTTTGAATTTATTTCACAAAAATTATTCAAGTAATCTTTGACTTTTTGATGATAATTTTCCTTCTCATGTACCTTTTTTATAAAAACAAATATTTTTACTTTTCCTTCTTTATTATACAAAAGCTATAAACTGTATTATATTTTTAATCTATTGCTTCTGACCCATTATCATAAAACTTAGCAAATTAAACAATACACATTTAATATCAAATACTTTCTGTCGGTCAGGAATTCTGGCACAGCTCAACTAAGTGGGTTCTCTGTTTCAAGGTCTCTCATGAGACTATAGTTAGTGTCAGCCCAGGGCCCCCCTGGAATCACAACCACAGTGTCAGCCCAGTTATCTCAGTGTTCACCTGAAGCAGGGATGACTTTCAAGCTCACTAGCAATTGCTGGCCTGACTCAGTTTATGACAAGGCACTGAAGTAAGTACCTTACTTGCTTTACCTCTGTTCACAGGAAGCACCCAGCTAGTCTTCTTCATCACAGTAAGCACAGGAGACAACCAGGGAGGGAGAGTAGCAGCAAAGCAGAAGTCTCAGTATTTTGTAAACTAGTTACAGAAAAAACATCCATAATTTTTGCAGCAAACTATTCATGAGAAGCAAGTCACAAAACCAGCTATAATCAAGAGGTGGGGATGACAACTCATAAATATCAGGACATAGGGACCACTGAGAACAGTATCAGTAGCTGCCTATTGCAACTATGTATACTTTTTTTGGATCTCTTTTTATTTCCCCATGAGAACTAATTGTCAAAATTACTTGTTGGCCCTTTAAAGAGGCCTTTTTGTGATTGTATAGTACTCTGTCATGTGCTATATCATATTCAATCAATTTTCTTATAGTTAGAACATTAGGTTAGTTCCCATATTTTACTATTAAAAAGAGTGACACAAGTGTAGTAAAATGGATAGAACTGGGGGAGATTGTGTTAAGTGCAATAAGTCAGACAAATACTGCATGTCCTCTATCATATATAGAAGATTAAAAAAAAAAGTTCACCTGAATATATAATAGTGATTACTAGAGGTTTGGAAAGGTACAGAGCGAGGGTGGATAAGAGCAGGCTAGGTTTGATTAGTGCAGCTTTTGAAATATCATACTGAACCCCATTACTATGTACAATTTACACGTTAATCAAGAATAAAGTAAAATGATAAAAAATAATGACAAAATCAACAACCCTCAATATTTGTTATTCTGAATATGTGTAGAAGTATCTTCAAGGTAAGTCCCTTAAACTGGTCAATAGATTTTACTTTTATTAGCTATTGTTCAATTTTATTCCACAGACAGAGTTAACGTTTTGCCCTCACAACAGTACATGAGAATGTGTTTCCCCATAGCCTCACCAATCAATTATATTGTCAAAGTTTTATGATTGTGTCAATCTGAAAAGTAAAAATGTATTTTCAGTCTTTTCACATACTTAAGGGTCATTAGATATCTTTCTCTGTAAACTGTCTTTTGCCATTTTTTTCTATTGGTTTTTGGCTTTTGCCCCCCACCCCCTTTTTAATTTTTCTCCCTTTACTGACTTTTTATGAGCTCATTCATATATTAAATAAATTGGACTTTTGTCTGTTGTACAAGTTGTAAATATATTCCCTTAATTGATAATTCATCTTTTTACTTTATTGATGATTTTTTCTAATGTAAAAGTTTTATACAGTCAAACTTAATCTTTTATAACTTCTGGATTTTAAGTCATAAATAGAAAGGCTTTCCCATACAAAAGTTACACAGAAATTCACTGATGTTATATTCTGATAGTTGAATAGTTTTTTTTTATATTTAAATCTCTGGTCCATTTGCAGTTTATTCTAGTATTTTATAAGGGATAGATCCAATTTTATGTTTTTGTGAAATAGCCAGTTTTCTCAACTCCATTTATTTTAAAACTCTCTCTTTTCCACAAAGAGTTTAGATACCATCTTTATTAGATACTAAATTTCAACATGCACTTGGGTCTATTCTTGGAAATTTCATTCTGTTTCATTAGGACCATCTAATCATGCACTAGTTCTATACTAGCTTAATTATAGAGGCTTTCTAGTATATTTTAATATTCCCTCATTGCTGTTTATTTATAGGTAGTTCCTAGTTCTTTTTCATAATTTTTCCACATCCACTTTTTCATCAAGTTGTCTAACTCCAGAAAGAAAAGTCTTGCCATCATCATGGAAATTATACTGACTTGCTGTATTAACATAAAGAGAATTGACAACTCTATAACGTGGAGTTGTCTAAACAAAAAATATAGAGTGTCATTGCATTTGTTCAAGTGTTCAAAGGTTTTCTTATATAATAATTTCATATTTCTTAACATTATTCATATTTTACATTTTATGCTGCCATTATCCACAGGTTTTCTCTTTCATCAAATCTCTAACCAACATACAGAGGGTATCAATTTTTGTATCTTAGTTTGACATTGTCTTATAGTATACCAAATATACTTATATTATTCTTGTAGTATATCAAATATACTTAGAGTATATACAAAAATACATATATTATCAAATATACTTATAGCATATAGTATATCAAATATTTGAAACCACACATAGGTATAATAGTATTTCTGTCTATAATCTCAACAAATGGAAAACTGAAAGATTTTCAAATTTATAGCTAATCCAAACACTGACATTTCTTATACTTTAGAATGTTCTGGTTAAAGGATTCATTATTGCTATGTGCTGGCTGGGAATATAGCTCAGTTGGTAGAATGCTTGCCTCACATGCACAAGGCCCTGAGTTCAATTCCCAACACTACCAAAAATATTTTGAAAATTTAAAAATTCATTATTGCTAGTTTTAAGGGCAAAGAGAATTTAATGAATAGAGTCATTCTGAAGTACTGAAATTAAATCAAAAATAAGATGGTTTATATATAATATTTGATCAGTTTTCACAAAAATTAACTTGATAATTTAAATACCTAATATTATTTTTTAAATAAAATGACAGAATAAATTTTACATGCTTCAGACAGTGCAATTCCAAGTTGACTACTATCTCAGCTATCATACTGAAAGAAATCAAGTTTATGCACAGTGAGTGGACAAACAGATGAATAATACTAATAGGCATTAGGCCATTCATCCATTAGAGTAATGAATGCCACCCCATACTCATTTGGTCAGGAAGAAAAATCTAAGCAGTTTCTGCTCACAAACATCAATATTTCTTGCTGATAGATGAAATCACATCATGAAAGCAAGCAACTTTTATTGATGTTTTTCCCTTAAACTACTAAATCTGCTTTCTGACAGGCAATGATATAATAACAAATAATATCAGAAGCAAATTTTGTAATCACAAACAGGAATGTTTTGAAGCCTAAATGAAGATGAAGACCCACATATGAGATGAACTTAAAGCCTTACATAGTTAAAATGAGATCATCTCAGTTATTTTTAGCCCAAACACATAAGCCAAAGAACACTAAATACCAATCAATTAAGTTGTCAGAAAATCTCTTCAACTTTGTCCCTATAATGTGAAAACTATGCTATGCAAAATTGCTGAGGTTAAAATTACAGCACCGTTTTAGAAAGAATGTAATTTTTTAATGCACATTAAAAGGAAAAGTTTTAGATGAAGCAAGTGTCCTTGAGACCTTTTTGTAAACAGGGTTTGGATGTGGTAATGAGAAAGAACCCAATGGATTTACATGGATAGAATTATAGCTCATTTTCTCAACACACACAAAAAGCCAAATTGTAAAAATGCTTTCCCTTTCACCTAATTCCATACTCACCTCCCACTTTTATATTTAACAGTCAACCCCAAGGTGTTTCATTCTACCTCCCTGTAAAGCCCTTTAATCTCCATATATTTATTTATGTTCCTCTATAGTAAAAACCTACTAGGAGTGAAATAATTTTGCCTCAGTTTTTTTTTTTTCCTTGAGAATATTTAGAGGGAAAATGTCAAAAGTTAAGCTTTTGACATTGGCAAATTTGGCCACAGCTTTATTGAACTTTGCTGAACTCCTTCAAGTTCATTTTTATATAGGGCTAAATAGCTTAACACAACTCAAAACCAACTTCTTGCAACTCCTGATATTTTACAGGCCCAGGTATGTTGAAGTGTAGTTTTTAGAATACACCAGCACCAGAAAAATAGTAGTTATGGAAGAGTTAAAAAGTATTCTGTAAAATCAGAAGAAAAAAAAAACCCTAAACTTTAAAAACTATTAAGAACATATGATGCTTAAAAGATAAGGACAAACTAACTGGTAACACTAGTTCAGGATAAAGCTTTCCATCTGTTCTCTTTTGCAGCCAAACCAACCTATCCCCATTATGAGAAACCCATCATTCCAAAATTTTAAACAGGCTTTTTTCCCCATAATCAGAAGCCTGCACAACCATCAAAAAACATATCTGACAAAACAGGCCTCTTGTCATTTATTGCTGTTTACTCTTGAGTGCATTTCACAGCTTGAATAAGTCTTTGTTTTACCAACTCTAGCCCACAAAAAGCTCACTTGTCAACCCACATAGAAAATAACTCAAATTGCTTCTTTACAACTCGAGATTATAAAGTGGTAGCAACACTTTCATCCAGCGTACCCTAGCAAGGCCAATTTATTTCTCACTTTTACATTTTAAAGCATTCAAATCAGATGGTTTGGTAACTCTCAATAAAAATTCCTAGTAAGCATTAAAAAAAATAAGAATCAAAAGTGTTTTTTTATTATCAAGGTCATGCAGAAAAATGTAGGAGTAACCAACTGCTTGATGAGTAAGTGCATTTACATTAAAGGTTAATATATTCAGTCTTGCAGTTCAAGAATAAACCATCTGGTTTCAAACACAGAGTTGAGATGAGTCTATAAAAAGGTAAGAATCCTTGAAAACAGATAGCTCAGAAATACACATCCAGCAATTTCAAATATATCACCATTTCTTTTTTTGGGAAAAAAAATCTTTATAATTTCTATCCAAACCTATCTATCCAAGTGAACACCTGCCCTCTATACATTTATCACTGACACACAGTAAATAAGGTTTAAGGTGTTACTATCTCTAGATTTTATTTTTCCAAGAGTCTTTTGTGGTTTTAAAGTATTGACACAGCAGTCTATACCTATCCCTGCTCTAAGGAAAGAGTTACATTTCTGGTTCTCCTTTATTCCTCCATCCATTAAAATCTTCACCTAGACTATCTAGTGTTAAGCAGAAATGTGATAAATAGGTAGGAATCCATGGCCTCTCTTCCTTGATATCTCTGAATAGTTTTGCCACTTTTCAAATCATCAGCAGTCAATGGCTGTCTTCTAGTAGCTCTGGATGATTGTCCTTCAAATGCAATAAACCACTTCCTTAAGTTTATGGAAACCCATAAAATAACTTCAAGCAAGATCCAAATTTAAAGGTTAAAGCAAAATTCTTTGGTCCCCAAAAGTCGATTGCATTAGTTTTTTATTGAAATATATCAAACCTCCCCAAAATTCAGTTGCTTAAAACAATAAAAATTTATTCTTTCTCACAACTTTATAGGTAGAATGAGAGGTTCTTCAATGCCTTGTGATGTTGGCTAGGGTTACTTGTATAGGTACTGAGTGCTCAGAGGTAAATAAACTCAGCTGGAAGAGTCAAAAGATGTCACTCAGGGCAGGGATCTTGCACAACTGGGTACTTTAAGTATTCTCTTTGTGGTCTCCCTCTCCACAAGATGATTTATCTTCTAGGGCTTTTCCATGCACAGTATGGCCTAGACTTCATGATAGCTGAGTTCTATGAAAACAAAATCAATAGCTACCACTCTTCTTAAAACCAGGCCCAGAACTGGCTCAGCAATAATTTGTGTGTGTGTGTGTGTGTGTGTGTGTGTGTGTGTGTCTGCATGTGTGTGTGTGTATTATATTACTTAAAGCAAGTCAAGGGCTAGCTCAAATTAAAGGAAAATGAATGTACAGGGGATATAGTCCACCTCTTGACGGAAGAAGTAGAACACACATATAGGAAATGGAAGACTTGTTGGTCAGCCTTCTTTGAAGAAAACCTACCACATTCTAATGAAGACTTATTTAAAGAAATAGGTTTGTTACATAATAGGATAACAAATGGTTAACTTTTGCTATCATGAGACACATATTAAATGTTAGAAAGAAAGATCTACTCTTATTTAATGCTTTATTTAAAAATTGGGGAAGCCTACAAAATGCTTCTTTTATTCTTAATAGTACTTAGTACCAAGATTACTAAAAATTATTAACAATAAGACTCATAGCAATACAAGTTGCACTGCTGTACAATACCTTTCCTAGCTCGGCCTGCTTTCACTGTCAATCAGCCATACTCTACCCATAGAAATTAGAATGGGTGCTATGTGAGAGAGTCAGAACTCATTCTCAAGATCCATATGAGATAGGAGTGTCTATTATTGCGTTGGAATGTATGTTAATACTTAAATATACTGATTTCTTTTCCCAGAACTTATTTAATTCTGTCATAGTACAGACATGTTTGAAAAGAAAATGATGCTATGATATGAACTCTGAGTTCTGAACACCAAATGCACAATCAAAGGATAAAGTTGCCAATCCACAAATAACCTCCTCTTTGTTGGCCAGGAAGTTAAAGGAAGAGTAGACTGAAAGAAAATAAAGGTTTCCATAAAATAAAAAGAGCTTGATAACTATAGTATCTTATATATATGTTAGAATTCTGACCATCCTCTGTAGCCTTTCTCTTTACAAAACACAACAGTGATCAGACTGGGTGACAATGCTCCAATGATAAACAAGTCATCACACCCAGCAATGAATTCACTGTCAGCATGCTGACATTGGAGAGCTGGTGTGATGGCTTGTTTACTCATTCACCTGCTCATTCCCTATTCAAATATTTATTGTTGTCTGCCACATGCCAGAAACTTGTAACATGTCGGAATACAAAAATTAGCAAAACTGGCAAAGGCCCCTACACACATGAAACTTACAATAGACACATACAATAAATAATAAATGTGATAAGTAAGTAAATCATCTGTTGTGTTGGAAGGTACTGAATACTGTTTTTTAAAGAAAATAGAGCAAGACAAGGAGAACCTGGGGAGTTGGGTCATTAGGCATGGAAGGGGGAAGTGCCACTTTAAACAGGGAGCTCAAGAAATACAAGTCTCACTGGGAGCATCCCATTTCAAGAAAGACTAGGGAGTTGTGAGAAAGAGTGGTGTAGACAGTAGAAAAGGCTAGAACAGTCTTACGTGCTGAGAAAAAGCAGAGTCCAATAAAGATGGACTAGCAGGAATAAGAAGAGTAGCTAGAGATAAAATCAGAAACATAACAGATAATATCAGTTGGGGCCTTAAAAACCACTGAATTACTTTGACTTTTTCTAAGGAAAAAAAAAAGAAGAATATTCTATTTCAGGATTTTGAGCAAAGACCGGCATGATCTAACTCACTTTTCAGTAAGATCACTCTGGCTGCTTTTGTTCGAACTAAGCCATGGAGCAGGCAGGATGTTGGGGACAATGGTCAGAAGAGAAAGACAAATTCAGTTAGGGAATTTTGATGATCCAGGCAAAAACTGATAATGATTTTGACCAAAATAGTAAAATGGGGATAATATGTATATATCAACCCTTATAATTATATAACAATATATTATTATATTAATATATATTATAATAATACATTATATATAATATGCATATATAATAACATATTATTATATAATTATTATTATATATACATATTATTATATAGCCTATTATTTTCCCTATTATAAATATTATAAAATACACACACACATTTCAGACTGACAACCAAGAGGATTTCAAATTGGAAGTGGGATTTGAATAAAAGAGAGTTGCAAAGAATTTTTGGTTTACCAACTGAAACAATAGAAGTGCCGTCAAATAAGAAAGAGAAGACTGTGGCTTACTTAGGTTTGGCAGGGAAGAGTTTTAGACAGGTCAAGACTGAGGTTTCTGCTAGGAATTCAGGTGAAAAAGTTAAGTCAACAGCAAATACTTATGTCTCTAGTTCAGGCCAGAGCTCTGGAGTGGAAATGGAAATCTGGAACTTGCTCACATGAATTTAACCTAAAATATATTAAGCTATGAGACTGGATACTCTCACCAAGGGAGTCAATGTATTCAGATACTCCACGAATCAGAAGACAGGAAGAAAGGGAAGATCAGTAATGAGATGTAGAAGACTGGCCAGTGCTGTAGCAAGGAAACCACAGAAATGTGATATCTTAGAAACCAGCTGAACAGCCCTGTGCAGTGGTGCACGCATACAATCACAAGTGTCGGGTCAAGTCTCCACAACTTGGTGAGACCCTGTCTCAAAATAAAACTTTAAAATAAGACAGTAGGTGAAGCTCAATGGTGCAGTGCAAGTGTGACTCTGGGTTAAATTCTTGGTAACACAAACAAAAAAAGAAAGAATCAAACAAACTAGATGAAGCAAGAATTATCAAGGAAGAAGGTGTGAGCCACTGTGTTATATGCTCTGAGACATCAAGTAAGATGGAAACCAAAAAAAAAAAAAAAAAAAAAAAAGTAAGATGGAAACCAAGAACTGCCAATTGAAAAACAAAGAAGTCACATTATTTCACAAGCCTGATGCCAAACTGTCTGGTGAGACAATGTCTAATCACACCCTAATAACCATATAAATTTAAGTTTTCTAGTCTTATCTTCTTCCACTTGAAGTTAAGGGGAGAAAACTATTACATAAGCTTATTTTTGATCATACATGAGTGAAAATGTTATTTGCTTATTCCCAAAATCAACATGGCGTGACCACAATGCCTTATGCTTAGTTACCTCAATAACAGCATTTCCGACAAAGCAGAATGCATCTAGTGGCTAAGATCAAACCTGAGGCACAAGTGCCCATCTGTTTGAAGTCTTCTTTTCCCTAAGACTTCCTTGTCTGCAAAAAATAATCCGAGTGAAAGAAAAAAGAGAAGACTTGATAATATAAATCAATATGTCAAAAGCTAACTACAAATGATAAGAGCAAGATCCTGAAACACTTAAAAAAAAAAAACCAAAAATTTTCACTCAGAAAATAACTGAAATACTGTCATGATTTCTTACCTTTAAGTTTTTCTCCAAAATCATATGATATAGTGTTACAAGTAATTTGCATAAAGCATAACATACAACTCAAAAAAGAATTTTATCCACTGACACCTCCATGTTACATATGGCAAGCAAAGAGCACACTGTTACAAATGTTATTTTACAAAGGCTTTTAGTATGGACTCTTAAAATTCTGGAACTTGCTCACATGAATTTAACCTAAAATATACTAAGCTTTGAGACTAGATACCCTCACCAAGAGTCAGTTTATTCAGATACTCCACAAATCAGAAGACAGGAAGAAAAGGAAGATAAGTAATGAGATGTAGAAGACCTGGCCACTGCTGTAGTAAGGAAACCACAGAAATGTATTATAATAGGTACCATGTTGAGATTATTTGCATTGTTTCCCTTAATCCTATTTTCCCCAGGACAATAAAAAAAGAAAAAATCAAAAACAAACTCTCTAGGATTTTATCATATGTTTCTTGATGCCATAATTTTCTATAAACCATTACATTACTATCTTTCTATTTATCTTTCACCTACAAGAATAAAAATGTGTACATTACTCTGTGCATTATATATATATATATATATATATATATGTAGTAAATAAGTTAATTGTACAAAAAGAAGTCTATTTTCCCTATGATTGAAATTGTAACTTCAGAGTTCTGTTCACACTGAAGCAAGCCATCTTTCAAAATGAAAAAAAAATCCACTAATACTGGGATATGCACTAAAGGCTAATATATGTCAGACAGCACTGCAGGCATTATGAGTTCCAATCATGGCTCCTGTTTACAAGAAGGTATGATCTCTGTGAGGTAATGAAAATATATGGGCCCGAAAGGTAAAAGGTGACAATAAAGTATTAGGTAAGATGATTGCCAGGTAATTAATACACAAAATAATTATTATGGAGCTTCAAGGCTACAAAAGATGGCTCCCAGGAGATGTGGTCTGTACAGTACCCAAAATGTAATAGATGCTCCCCAGGACCTTCCAGAATGACTAGAAATTGAACCTACAAAAAAGGGAGAGGATACATCATGGACTAAGACATGGAAGTATAATTTTTCTGGGTCAAGGAGGGATAAGACATATGTAGTGGAAAATTCATATGAGAAGATAATGTTTAAAAATAAAATGAAATTAATAACGGTATGCCAAGGAGTGTACCAGCACCCTCTCCCTTCCCTCTTCTCTTGTTTCTATACTAACCCCTTCCCCAGCCATGAATTAATCATGGCCTTTGGAGTCAAAGAGATTGCATGTTTCAATGTCTGTATGACCCAGAGGAGAAAGTTATTTAATTAAATAGACCTCAGTTTACCTGTAAATGATCATAATTATATCTACTAAAAAGACATTTTCCAATAGTAATATCTAGTATTATAATAGGTACCATGTTGAGCTTATTTGCATTGTCTCCCTTAATCCTAACTGCCATCTTTGACATGCATATAATCTTTCCCTTTCTACAGCTGGGAAAACTAATAGGCAGATAAAATTACGTGCCCCAAATTATACAGATAAAAATGGCAAAGTCACAATAGATCAGAGGTTTTGCTGACCCCCAAAGTCTTCACCCTTAGCCATTCTGATACACTAGAGATAATAACTATAAAACTTCAATGCAATGTCTGCAGGTATAATTATTACTAGATGAGAAAACTGAGACCAGAGATTTTATGTAATTTATCCCATGTTACTTTAGTAGTAAATGACAGGAAAAAATACATTGGAATTTGGTTAACAACATTCTTAAAGTTCAAATTCACATAATGAACTTATTAATGGAGCATCAATGAAGTTTTTAAATGTAGGAGTAGAATAATTAAAGCATAGCTTTAGGAGGATTAAACTGCTTCTTGAATTTTTTAATATTCCCATAAAAAATCAAAATTTTCTGTTTCAGGCCACTTCTCTATCCCACAAATACCTATTAATACTGTGTCACATATTTCTTCCCTCTAGTCTAGACCATAAGTTCCTTAAGAGTTGTTTTAGTTAGCTTTTTGTTGCTGTGACCAAAAGACCTAATGAGAACAACATAGAAATAAAAAGTTTATTTGGTTTGATTGCAGAGGTTCAGACCATTGTCCATCAACTCCATAGCTCTGGGTCCATATCATGGTGGAATGGTTTAGCAGAAGAAATCAACTTGGGACAAGACAACTAAGAAGCAGAAAGAGTGTTCCACTCTCCAGAGACAAAATATATACCCCAAAAGTACACCCCCAGGGACCCACCTCCTCCAGGCACTCTCTCCCTGCCTACAGTTACCTCTCAGTTAATCCATATCAATAGATTAAACCACTTTTAGGTTAAAACTCTCATTTCACCTCTAAATGTTCTTGTATTGGCTCCCACATGAGTTTCAGAAGCCACCACATATCCAAATCATAAAAAAGTAAAGCTCATTTTCCATTTATCTTTGTATTTTAGAGCTTAGACATACACACCATAATTAGTGCATATTCAAAAGCATTTGGTGGATAAATGGATGGATGAGACAGTTATGGTAATTCAAATGGAAGTATGTTTCAGAGGCCACATGCCTGCCGCAGGGACTTATGAATCCTACTGAAGTTTATATAAAATGTGGACTGTTTATGCTTAAGCGCATTTTCAAAGAAAAAGTTTCATAGTTTTCATCAGATTCTCAGAAAGGTGCTGGACCCCATAAATGTTAAGAGCCATTAGGCAAACTCAAGATAGGGAGACCAGTTTAAAGTAATTGAATTTGTACAGAAAAAAAAAAGTTATAAAGGACTAAACTAGTACTATGGCAATAGATGTGGAAAATATAATACAGAAGCAAAGGTATTCCATAAATAATACCACAATATATGACACAAAACCAGTAGTCATTGGAACTACTCTTATATTAAATACATAATGCTGTGTAGCATTCATTGTTTATGGTTCATTCCATTAAGATATAGCAGAGAAGTGACTGTTCTCACTCCCTGTCTTCTTTTATGATATCTTAGTGAGTGTTTGAAATTTAAAATGCATACATTATAGATTTATAATCCTACAATGAAAGTACCCAAGCTTTTTTGCAAATTTTATTCAATAGATATTTATTGGATTCTGATACATAACTCAGAGAAAAGAAGTAAAGATCCTCTCTTTTTTTTCTGAAATACTGGAAAACTTTTACTTTAATGAGGGAAAAAAACAAAGATTTTTTTAAAAAGATATATTTAACAAATAACTTGGGGAATGGTATTGAATTATCTACAGTGACCTCTAGTAAAACTAAGGGTATTTATGCATTGTGGAGTAGACATAAATTGTATTATCTCTCACCTCTCTCCCAATGTTTTTATAGAATTACATTAATTTCTAAAAATTGTTCCATGAAAATTCAAAAAAGGGCCTCAAAGAGGAAGTCAGAGAATGGTGTTAGGAAAAATCTAACAGCGCTAGCTGACCCTACTATTGTTAGAGGTTTACAGTAACAAGTACATACAAATATCAAGCTGTAGGGTTTCTGTAAGTAGATATTTTTCAGTTCTCTCTCTAGGTAATTGCTCATACAGCTAAACATGTTACCTTGATTTATTTCTGATTTTTAATTAATTAATTAATATAAGCATGCTTAAAGAGATCATAACATGTTGAGAGAATGGGAAAGAAATTATCTAAACCCAACACAGAAGGAAGTTTACAAAAATATTTAATATCTCTGTGGACTAGAAAAGAAGGAAGAACGTGACGAGTATTGTAGAGCTGCAAGCTGCTCTACACTTGGTCCAAAAGCAGGACCAAGTAGCCTTGTGTTTTGTACCTGCAGAAGGATAGAATAAATGTACCCTAAGATGATACAATAAAATCTGACTCAGGATTGAGGTTGGGTCTGGAGTAGTGCAGCCCCTACAACTTTTCCCTAAAGAAGGTCTAGTTCTATGAGAAGCTCTGGACATAGGAACACAAAAGAACTGAACTGCCTCTTCAGACTCAAGCCAAACCTCTCTCTAGGATAAGTGGCAGGATCTGCTGTTGTGTTCCTGGAGAGTCACCCCCAACATTGTGAAGTCTGGATCTGACTGGCACACCAGAGGGCTGGTAGGAAAAGCATGCAAAAACGGTGGACTATGATGGCAAATCCAGAAGTAGAGAGGCAAAAAGAAGTAAGCCACACCAAAAGCTCCCCCCCAAAATATTACTTTTCCCAATAAAATTCCAGAAATCCATGAAGATATCTAAATTGACAAATACATAAGAAAGAAAGGGACAAGGAGAAAAGAAGGAAAGACTATCAAAGATCAGGGCATAAACTGACTCGAGTATGTTTCATTTTTTTTTTTTTTTTTAGAGAGAGGAGTGAGAGAGGAGAGAGACAGAGAGATTTTTTTTTTTTAATATTTATTTCTTAGTTCTCGGCAGACACCACATCTTTGTTGGTATGTGGTGCTGAGGATCAAACCCGGGCCGCACGCATGCCAGGTGAGCGCGCTACCGCTTGAGCCACATCCCCAGCCCCGAGTATGTTTCATTTCATGAACTGATGTGGCAAAGCCTTTCAAATAAACATGTTTAGATTGTCCAAAGAGATGAATTAAAGAATAACTTATATAAAAAATAAAAAATAAAGTATGAAACAAAAAGGGCAAATGGAACTACAGCTGCAGTTATGTAGAAATATAATTAGAAACCTTATAAATGAAAATTAGGTTTGTTGTTTCTTTAATTTAACAGATTGGAAATATAAACTCAACCAAGGAACAAAGGCAATTTTCATTAAAAAGAAGAGTCCAAAAATACAGAAGATAATCAGGGGGAGGAAGGAGGAGAAAGAAGGGGTATTGAAGTGGAGCAAGTTATTTATGTGCATGTATGAAATATATCACAATGAACCCCAATATTATGTATAAGTATTAAATACTAATACATACATAAAAAATTAATACATATACATATAATATAGAAATATAGAATTTACCACACAATCACATTCTTAAGCACACCTTAAATATAGGCTATTGCTCACCATTTCCCCTTTACCCCGTTCTTGGCCAATGCTTTCCTTCAGATCAATGTTCTATTTAGCCTTGCTCTTTTTTAAAATTCAACATATCTTTTTGGCTACTAATTTTGTCATTCAGCATATGTTATCAATCACACTGAACATAATCTTCAAATTCATCACACATACATTTTATCTATATACAAGTTACTGAGACAAATCTAAGTAATGCATCAAGAGAGTCCAAAATAGGCAAGTCAATAAAAAATGATGGTAGAGAAGGTAAGTGCAACTCAACAAATATTTTTGAAGGTATCTATGAAAAGCATTGTGCTAGGGATGGTCTTCAAAGAGAGTATACGTGTATACTGCACATCAGAAAAGCATTTCTCTCTTCCATTCTCTCTCCCTCTCCCCCCCCCACACATACACACACACATTAATGTTAGAAGAAGATGATAGGGAAAAAATGTGCTATAGCATTTTCAAAAAGAAGAAGGGAGAGTGTAGAGAAACTTCACGAAGGAGGCAACTTTTGAGAGAGTTTTGAAAAAATTGGTAGCATTTTGGGAAAAGGAAGTGGGAGTGGAGAGAACTCCATACCAACAAGCAAGAATGAATAAAGGCATGGGAATTAAAAAAAAAAGTTACCTATAAAATGCAGCAATCCCTTAACTTGTCCTTCAGGATAGGGTCTGAGTTAAAAAGTAATAACAAAGAAAAGGCTGGAGCTCTAACTTGAGAATACATCATGTAGGGCCTTGAACATCATGCTGGTGACCCTGTATATAATTCAGGAAGCAATGTGAAACCATGAAAGATTTTTTATTTTTAAAAACTACATCGTAGCAAAGATGCTCTTTTTTGAAATTTCAACAGCCAAAATATATTGAGTTTGAATTTATTTCTAGAGTTGAAAGTTTGGCTGAATATCTAGGAGAAAGTGCTAGGGCAAAAATGAAAGATGGCACCCAGAAGAGGAGATGAGGCTGCAGAGGATGATTAATATTATAGGAATGAATAGGAACAAAGGAGAATGGAAAATACATCAGGCAGCTACTCAGAGATCCAGCAACTGAGCTCGGGATGGTCAGCAATGATGAGTGCTTCGTTAAGTCAAGAAGAAATAAGATTGAGAAAAAGACCCTAGATTTGAATTTAAGAAGTTATTCTTCAGTGATAAATATGAGTAGCAATAGGATGGTAAGAGCAGAAGCCTGGACGGAGAGATAATAAATAGATTAATATCTTAGTGTCTCTGGGCAGTTACATCAAAATACCATAAACTGGGTAGCTTATAGGCAACCAGATATTTCTCACAGTTCTGGAGGCTGGAGAGCCCATGATCAAGGTGCTGCAGATCTGGTGTCTACTGAGGGCCTCCTTTCTAGCTCACAGATTGTGCTTTCTCACTGTGTCCTTCACAGCTTCATTGTCTCATTATCCATGCAAGTTTATTTGAAGGATTAAAAGAGCCACATTTGTAAAGATTATTGATGCAAAAAATAAGTGTATTAATTATATACAGGCAGCATATATTCCTTTCAAAGTAGAACCTTTGAGAGTTTGACCATTATGGCAAAAACTCCTAGTAGTCTATTTTCAACTTTGAAGCACTCATTCAAAAATAATTGTGTGATCTTAAATAATGGTTTTTTGCTGAGGGCCATTGTCAAGTAGGAATGATGCTTCAAAATCTCCTTGCCAGCGTACCCCATGTTAAATGGATTTCGCTGTTGACATTGCATGTAAGGTGACCTTGCTCAAGGACCAAGGCGGATCAGGATTTAGAGCTGATCAGGTTTGAGGAAGTATCCCGCTCCTTAGGGTGTTCCCGGTTTAAGACAAAAGGAGTTTTAGGGAAGTTGGAGGTTGAAGATTATCACTGCTGGGAGTAGGGCGTGCCTGCTGCCTGAGTTCCTGCTGAGTTCTCGTGGAGAGAAAGTTTTTAGGATGTGAATTGTGCGGGAGACTGGATTGCCCCTGGACCTGCGTGGAGGCGGTGTGAGAGCGGGAATAAAGAATTGCTGTTTGAACCTACAAAGGTGTGTAGTGGCTCGTGATTCTGGTGCCAAGCTGAGACCTTGGCAGTTTTTAGCATAAATAAATAAACTAAAGTAAGGAGGGGAAAAGAAGAAAAATTAACAAGGACTTAAGGAGAAAAGGCTGGGAAAATCTGAAAAATGACCAGGAAGAGGAAGGGTGCCAAGTGACCCAGGAACTATAAATAACATCCTGTGGGAGACCAACCTTGCACGTGACTGGGACACACTTCCATGCTGGGTGCTGAGGCGCTCAGTCACAGAAATGTGGCAGAGTTTTCCCCACACTGGGTCAGTGTCTCTAATGCATGGCTGTGTCTTCCTACAGCCCCATGGGTGAAGCTATGCTCACCTGTTCCTTTGTAATATAACCCCTTGCCCTGTTTAGGATAGAATCTTCCATGGAAGTGCCTTGTGTGTGTCCCCTTCTATTACTGTGCCCTTGGGTGTGGCCTACCCAGGTGTCAGACAACCTGCTGACAGTGGACATCATGAAGATAGACTCAGCCCCCTGAAACCTGACCCCTTGCCTCATTTGAATGGCTTCTCCTCAATAAAAGGGGTCAGCACGTGCTCTCACTCTCTCTTCCTTCGGACCCTTAAGGTCAGAGGAACTGTCACAGGGACCCCCCTCAAAAAAGGTATTTATGTCTCTTGTGTGGTTATTTTGCACAGCCCAGTCAGCCCAGTTCAACTGGAGTAAACCCTGATCCTTTTACTTTCGAGAACAGAAACCCTGGCAACATTCAACTGAAGATTCACCTCTACCACCTCCACCTTCCCTGTGTGGTTTATTTTCCCAAGTAATTCTGTTCATAGGCATGTGGAAGCCAGGAGATGGGCATCCACATCTCCAGTCCACATGTGTTTCCACGTATCAGTGGAAAGCTCCATTCTTATGTACCAAAGAAAAAGTCCATTTGTAGAATTGGAGAACAAGGAATAAGGCATCAGTGTGCTAAGAGTTGAGTCAAGCTCAGAATAACTACGTGGTGAGCACCTGTTCTAGTGAGACTGGAAGATAGACCACACCAGGCAGCTGGGAAAAAGGTCTCAGAAAAAAAAAAAGGATGAGAAGAATGGGAAATCAAGCTTCTGCCCCCAGCTTGATGGTCCCTTAATAGACGCAATGACCAACTGCAAAATATTCCCTAAAAATGTACTCCCTCTTACAAGCCCTCATCTTCACCCTTGTGCTAATTAAGGCTAAGAAATCATTTTTCTCCAGATTTGCTAAAGAAGACAAAAAAAGAAGGGAGATGATTGGCCCCTTTCTAAATCCTATTTTTAGGAATCATTCCCACAATCAAAGATAGGGACAAATCAGAAAATGGTCAGCTCCCTTGGGACCCCTCCTGAGATTCAGGAGCCTTTTTCTGCTTTAAATTAATCTTACTACTCCACCCTCAGCTTATCTATGGATCTCATTCTTTGAATTTGCAAGATGACAAACCCACCTGGCATCCCAACTCTGGAGTTACACTAGGAGAGTGTGGAGGTAGTCTATTTTGACCTTCACCCAGCAGTACTGTGGGAGGTAGAAATGGCTGATTTTGACAATGATTCCTAGCTCTACTTTTCAAGATGAACAGATTTCAGTAAATGCTTTTATATAAAGTGTTTCTTAGTTTCAGTTCCTATAATTTCAAATGTACACAAGGTGGGGGGAGGTCCTGGCAATGAACAAAGAGAGCAATAAGGAAATAAATGTTTCTCCTGATTTCCAATTAAGGAAAAGATTCCATAGCAAAAGAGCAAATCTTTCCCAGTAGGTATGCTATCACCTTCTGAATTTGTTCATCTGGGGGGACTGAACCTCACACACTCAGGAATCTCAGGAAGTGATTTCACTGTGCAAACGCACACACAGCAAGCTAATCACCATGTCAAGATCAAAATTTATAGCCCCCAAATTTTCATTCTGTTTTTGAGTCTTGTTCTTATTTATTTAGAGGTATTTTGACTGTATTTATACTGTATTTCTTTTTTAATGTTTCTCTTTCTGCCCAAGCAGTCTATCTTCTGAAGCCTTACTGGCCCTCACAATTATCCCTGCTTCTCAGTGTGCTGTCTCCTCTCCACAGCCCTCCCAGTGGCCCAGGTGAGTCATAACTCTGTGGGGATTTTGAGGTTTTTGAAGAAGGAGGTGTGATTTCTCATGGAAATACAAACCTAATGGTTTCACACATCCCTGGAGCACTAATCACTTTAGAGTTCTGGTCCCAGAAGAATAGGTATATTTCTCCAGTGCTAGCACCAAAATTACTCTTTGATAATCTTTAACATTGCTAAGGAAATAAAGTTCCATGGTAAAGGGGAAGACAAAATAATATGCTAATACAACTACCAAATGTTTCAACAGGAAATATAAAATATTCTATTTCTTCTCATTTTGTGAAATATTCTTCAAACTCTAATAATTGTCTCCCCATCTCTCCCTGAAAATAGAATTATTTTTTTATAAGTGAGCAAAATAATGAACAGAGAAAATGCTTTGATGTGATTCCTTCAAGCCAGATCGTTGGCATGTCAGCATACCAAACTCTTAGGGCACGAGAACATTGAGTCATAAATCAGATGGTCAGACAAGATAAGACAGAGGTAATCCAGTCCAACCCACAATCCTCAGGCAACAAAAGACTCCCAAATTGCCATGGATAGAAGAGGTTTTGGGTTTTTTTTTTTTTTAATAACATTTAGAAAAATAGAAGCTTCCTCATAACATGTAACAATCCTGAGATTTAAATAAATGAATAATAAAACTTCCTTTATATCTAGTCTAAATCTCTTAAGGTACCATGATACAATAGCATAAGGATCCTATTTTAGTTCAAATCCGTCTTGATTTTTTTTTCAACAATCTATATGATGACTAGGGTGCTGAAAGTAAAATGACACATGCATAATTGAAGTGATTCACAATTTATATAGCTTTGTATTCCAAATATTTAATAGTGTTTCTAAAAGATAACTGATTATTAGTTAAGGTGAGACAAGTGGCATGAACAAAGCTTCCCACACAACACTGTTGTTACATAAAACCTGGAGGAAGTCATTCTAAAAGCAAATTTGTATCATAGAAACATTTATATTTAGTAGTGGAAGCAAAATGAGAATTAGTTTAAATAAAATATTGAACTGAGCAATAACTAAGGAATAATCTTTTTCTCCATATAAGACTTGGATAAATTTTTATTTTAAAGCAACTTTATAGGTAAATTCTAGTCAATTTATAAAAGGATTGTATTTTCACAAAGATGTTGTTTATGGGTATTGAAATTTTAGTAGGCAATTATTTAAATACTTTTTCTCAACGTTGAATCTCTTTGAATTTGTATTGTGTGATATTTACAGTTTAAAGACTCCAGATATGCACATTTCAGAGTCAGCAATATTTTTCTAAAATTATTGATAGCTTTCTTATTACAACAATGGAAATAATATACCTTTTACCAAAATTCCCTGATCATTCTTGTGCCATAATTTCCAAGATTGCTCTACTCAGAGCTCGCAGAGACATGACACATTTGATGACAGAAATCATAGCTCCCCAGGAAAAATTCATATAAGACTTCCTAATACCTCAAAATTCCCACAGGTTGTTCTTACATACCACTGAAAAGAAGAATCAGAGATATCCCTAGGGTCACAGAACACATGGGTTGTTTGGTGGTCTTTATAGGGTCTATAATCTTATGTACAATCTCTCCCTGGGTTTGCAGACCCCTATAAGACTAGACAAAATAAGAAATCTGTGAATGCAAATTAGAAGTTTTATGTATTTATTGTCACTGACTTCTGATTGGAACTTAGAATTTCCTGAAATATGAGCATAGACCACAAACTGCAATGGTATTAATGTCCCTATGACTTTCACTAATAGAAACCATAGATATTTCTACACGACATTCTCATTATTATACATATCCCAAATACATGATTCATTTATGTTCATCTCTACTTTAAGTATGATAGTTATCAGAAACACAGCAAGATGTTGTTATTTAACATATTAAGTACTACTATATATCAGAATATATCTTTTGATGACTATATTTCTTTTTCTGGGGGTGGTGGGGAGGTACTGGGGGGTTGAACTTGGAGCACTTGACCACTGAGCCACATCCCCAGCCCTATTTTGTATTTTATTTAGAGACAGAGTCTCCCTGAGTTGCTTAGCGCCTCACTTTTTGCTGAGGCTGACTTTAAATTCAAGATCCTCCTGCCTCAGCCTCCTGAGCAGCTGGGATTACAGGCATGTGCCACCACACCTGACCTATATTTCAATGTAAATGACTTATTTTGTAATTGTATGTATTTTACATTATATACTTAAAATATTTACTCTGAAGAAACTGGCCCCTCGCAAAACAGCCAAGGAACTTCACTGATCTGCTCCCCATTATTTTTAAAAACAACATTTAAGAGACTCTGGCAAGTAGAAAATGAGGATCAATTAAAAGAAATCTATTAAAATTCTGTAAGAAAAACAAAGTCCTCTCCTTTCCTCTCCTAGAGCAGCAAGGGAAGACCCTCTCAAGACTGTCCTAGCCAAAAACACAGGGATCTCTTTCTCCCCAGAACCAGCCAGAGAACGTTCTTCCTAGGAGGAGCAGAATCTCAACATTTCTCATCCTACTCCCAGCCGCATGTACCTTAGGCTAAATTTTGGAGAGTGCTGTAGAGAAAAGTTCTCCTTTCTCCTATCCAAACCCCACTGGCAAAATGGAGGCTGCTTTGGTCATGGGTACAATGAAAATATTGGGATGCCAATGGCCCGTTGCCCAACTCTGGAGGTAGCAGTTCCATGCCAGGAAGAGAAAGCCAAGAACACCTAGGTCCGCAGACTCCCTTCCACTGAGCACTCAGCCCCTGGAGCATGGATATCACTCAGACAGAAACTTATCCCTGAGAGTGGCTATGTCCTAGCATGTGTAATTTACCTCAGGGGTGACAATATCACAGATAATATCAATAAAAAGATAAAAATTATTCTTTTACAAAGAACAAATGACTGGTCATGGTGGCACATGCCTATAAGTCCAGAGGCTCAGGAGACTGAGACTGGAGGATCACAAGTTCAAAGCCAGCCTCAGCAATAGCGAGGCTAAGCAACTCAGTGAGACCCTGTCTCTAAATAAATACAAAATAGGGCTGGGGATGTGGCTCAGTGGTTGAATGTCCCTGAGTACAATCCCCAGTTCCCCACCCCCCCCAAAAAAAAAACCAAATTGAAAAATGAAAAGTATAATAACTAAACTTTTAAAATTCACTAAGGGACTCAACAATACATTTGAACTGACAAAAAAGATAATTAAGTAGTTGAAGACTTGAAGACAGTTCAGTAGAGACTATGCAAAACAAAGAAAGAGAAAAGAAAGAAAGAAAAAGAAGTGAGTCTTAGGGAAATGTGGGCACCATTAAATATACCATGGTGTGCAGAAATAAATCTGCTATCTCTGAGAATACTAGAAGAGGAGAAGAGAGAGAGACAGAAGAATATTTGAAGAAAGAATTGTTTGAATACTTCCTAAATTTACTGAAAAATAATAACCTACCCATCTGGAGAATTAAAGAAACTCAAAGCAGTTTAAATACACATTCACAAACATATCACAAGAATGCAGGAAGTCAAAGATTGGGAGAAAACCTTGCCATCAGCAAGAGAAAAAAAATTACTGAGACAGGATCTGAAACCAGACTGCCATAGGATCAATGCTCAGAACAAGTGCAAGAACCTCCCGTATAGTCATCTAGAATAAAATAATCAGCCACAAAAGATAATGTAGGTGGTAGATTTGTTTCCAACATGACTTCATCAAAATGCTGCAAAAGAAAAAAATAAATATAATTTCAAAAAATGCAGAGGGTGGTAGGTTAAGTAAAATTAATAGGCTTTGTTTACTATAATACAGGCCATAAGTTTTAAAATTCTAATTGTAATTCTTCAGATGTGGGTAAAACTTACAGGATTTCCCAAACTACTATAACTGTGGAAAGCTTGTTTGGGAGTACAACTACAGAATCAGGTCTGAAGAAACTTAGAAACACTTCAGCCTGATATTAATAAAAGTGAAGGTATTGGTCATTGCTGGAATCAATGGCGTCTTTGTTTCCTATATCTTTATATGAGGCACTACTTTCTCCTGAGGGTGCACATGATAGATAACTATCCCTATTTTCAAGGACATCCTAGGTCAAAGGCTTTCTAAGGTTCCTGGCAATGCTGCTTGCCAAGGCCACATATTTAAGTCACCCTGAGGGTGATTGTGCCCTCGCCTGTCTTTTTTGATTTTTTGGATCACATTCTGTTAAAAAAATCTTTAGACTCTAAATTAATGAGTGCAGAAAAGGACAACCACTGCTAACGGGCTTCTATGCATGGAAAATTCCTTCCCATTCCTGTTTCTAGTCTTAGGTGCTGGTTTATAATAACAGCCTATCAAAACGTTGCATGCGGCTTCAAAAAACGTAGTCATCATCTGAGAGCTATACTTAACATCAAATGCCAAGGCAGATTTATCAGCAGCTGAGGCCTGGAGCACAGCCAGTTCACAGCACTGAAGCTGTGCTTGCTGCAACTCACCCTCAGAGGGTGTATATTAGAGGAGCATGGACTCAAGCCAGATTTCAAGAAGCTATGGCTCAGCAACTTGAATCAGGATGACAGCAAACAAGAAGGACTAAAGGAGCAGTGGAAAAGCACACAGAGACAACTTCAAGAAACATAATATTACTGTGGCCTGTCAGAAAATACCAATAGAAGCAAATAGGCCAACCTTAGTGTGCATTCGGAGGTGAAGGGGCCATTACTCTTTATAAAAATGCTTATAGTCTCTAACACAAAGCAGTGAATCATAAAAGAACTAAACAACTTCCTGAGATACAAACAGATAGATAACAAATATTCACTATGGAAATCACCTAAGTCATCAAATACAAATACTCTATGTAAAAAACATCATTCCTATATATTCTGTGCAGCCATTGACATCAGCTCTTCTAATCCTTGTAATAGTTATGCATGCTTGAAAATCTCTATATTAAGTGCCAACCTGCCAGAAATCCTTAGAGTAGTTTCTGTATTTCTGACCAAAATAATCATATTGCATTTTTCCTAGTCAGAGAGCTTCAGACAATCAACTGAATGGTTGTAGGGACAAGCACTGTACTTCCCTAGAGAAATGTGAATGAGTTAGCAAGCATTAAATGCCGGTTTCTTGATAGATTAATAAAGGGTTCAAGTAGAGGGCTATCTCTGTTCTGATGGGATTCTTAAAAGCAGTCTTCTTTCTGAATGGAAAAAGAAGCAACTGACAGAAAAATGTAATGCATATATAAGACAAAACCAGCAAATAACTACCAACAATAGCAAAAATAAAAAAGATCTCAAGGAGCCACAGCAAATATAAGGAATGGAATTATGAGCAGGAGAAACAAGCATCTCGCTTAAAAAAAAATATCTTGAACCAACAAAGATATCTGAGGATTCCAAGGTCCATAGCTAAAGAGGACCGATGGACAATGAGAAAGAAACCCAAGGAATGCACCAATAATTTGTTTAAACAGAAAATCTCACCTATCAAGTGAACGTTTTTAAGAAATATAATAACTTATCTTGGCAAATTCAGAAGTACATGCACTTTTGATGGTAGGAGTACAAATTGCTACATGAATTCAGGATACAAATTTGGTAATATGTTTTCAACTTTAAAAAATTGAATTCAGACTGTTTGACCACACACTTTTATATCTAGAAATTTTCTCTACCAAAAATCTTAATTTTGCTTAAAGGAAAAGTATATAAGAGTAACTTTTAAATCAGTAAGCAAGCACTCTACAAAATATCAACAGTGGTTCTATTTATGTTGAGATAGTATGGCAAATTTTACTTTCTGTTTTTCTCTTCTCCTTTTTATTTGAGACCTTCTCCAGTTTTAAAAAAATACTAATATTATAATGTAATGCATAAAATAAAATATATTTATATAATAATTAAAAAGTCGATGAAGGGAAAACAACACAATTGTCAGGAAGACTTACTCATATTTTTATGTCATTTCTAAATTACTCTATGTTCCAGAAAGGCAAAGTTAATTTTAGAAGGATGCTTCAGACCTTACAGTTCCAAACTGATTAAGGCAGAGTCCTAACCAAAGCGGAGAAGAAGAGAGTGAGCAGCAACAATTTCTACTGAAAAAAGAAAAAAAATTCAAAGCCAACAACTCTCATTCTAACACAATTATGGCCTCCATCTCTGTCACTCACTAAGAAATAAAAGCGAATTCAAACACAAGTGTTAAGAAACCAGTGAGATTCTGAGTAGAAATTGAATCAAAGAGAAGACTGCTTTCCTGCTCCTCCTTGTCCTCCAATGCATTCCATATTTAATAACATTAAACTTTTTGAGCAAGGAAAAGAAAGTTGATTTATAGAATCAACAAAAGAAAAATTTCAAAAGCAATTATACTAATTTGTGTTTATCCAATGAAATTTTGTTTCCGAACAGTCTGGGAGGTCCAGAAAGAAGGAGGCCGACTTCTAGATGTTGTGCATCGATCTTCAGTGTTTATCATGCACCTAACTCCAGGAAAGTTTAGTGAATGAATGAATGAAAACAAATCTATTTCAATAGGACTCTAAAACCATCCATTTTAATCAGAGAAAGGTCAGCAACTAACTAATCAAATCAAATGCCTTTGGGATAATATACAAATATACAAGATTAGTTTGTTAAAATTTTCACGACTTCACTTTTACTGATATTTGTGTTCAACTCAGATTCTACCTCATCCATCAGGTTCCTAATGTAGCTATCATAACCACGGCAGCTGTCCCACTTGCGTAGGTCTTTCTGTGCCTTATGTTTCATGATTGAATCATTGAGAGGAAACATCTAGGTAGTTGACCCACAGTGAATTTAACAAGGGTTTGACATGCATCAGCAGTATCACACGTAGATGAAATTGGTGTTGACTGGGTGACAGCATTTACTGTGGGACAGTGAGGGGCTTGAGGGCCTTTGAAGTGAATGAGAATGACAGCACTTCAGAAAAGCCAGATGCAAATTCTTTGACAGGTTATATAGTCACATACCAAAAGTACTCTTGCTGCTGTCACACATCATCACTTTCTAAACACGTCAAACGTGTATTAAACAGCAGTAAAAAAAACTAAAGAAAATTTTATTCGTGGTTTCACGCAAGATGACAAATTTAAAATGATTTCAATCTCAAATCAAAATCGCAATAAAAAAATTTTACTGACCTCTGTTGTTCTCATACTTGGGCTTTAAGATAAAATTGGATTCTTTTATTATCACATGTATTATACTGAATTTTATCATTTCAATTATTTAATAACTAAATACCTTTCAAACACCAATGGATATACAGGGGTGCACCACATTGTTTCCAGGAAGTGCTAATGGTTAAATTCATGTTGGATCGAATGACTTTATTCATCTCCTTTTTAGGTTCTTGTCTTCATTTTCTGCAAAACTAAACCATTAACTTATTTATACTAAATCCAATCCAATTGTGAGCCAGATTCTTCCAAGAAAATATTGCCAGTTACCAGTGACAAGTTTTGCTCCCTCAAAGGTTGAAGTATAACATTAGAAAAGCACACCGAGGCAAGCATATAAAGTAGGGTTTATTTAAAAAGGGGTAACATAGACTTCTCCTGGGAGGGAGAAGGAGGCCATAGCTGGTATCTTGGTAATTTGAGAAGTCAGGGTGTTTTAATTTTTTATATGTCCTAGCCTACCTTTGTTCTCCTGTTCGCTTCCACTTATCTCTTTCCTTCCTGACTAGGCCCAGGAGATGCTTGGTGGGATGACCAAAAGGTGGGAAACAGGTAGGCTGAAAGGGGAAAGGCAGGATGGAGCAGCCCAGGACACATTAATTAACAACTCTATAACTCCCTTGTAGGCAGGGGCAATTCCTGGGACAGGTTACTTAGCCACAGGTTGGAGCAAAGACAGGTTATCTTGATAGGGTGGAAGAAGGGCTCTGAAGGCATTAACATTTCAATTCCTCCATTCTCTGGATCTGACCCTTGCCTAGCTGGCTTCAATAGTCTTCTACCATACCTATCTAGACCCTAATTTAGTACCTCCTACTAGACTTTCTTAACACTATATCCTGCCTACCTACCTACTGGGACACTTACCTGTTACCTGATTAATAATAATAAAATTTCTCATTTTTAAAACAAAATCATGGGCCAGTCACTGCATTAAAAATTATCTTTAATCCTCACATTCATCCCCCTGAAAAAAGGCAGCTGTCATTGTTTTACTAGTAAAAACCCTGAGGTGGAGAGGGCTGAACAGTTTGGTATGAGATGACATATGGGAAAAACACCTAACCTTGAAGTTAAACAAATGTAAAGGATCCTGCCAACAACTAGGAACATAAACTTGAGCTCATTCACTTGCACTTGGGGGAACATGCACCCCTATAGACTTGAACCTCTTATTGCCATGAATATGCTGATTTTTATTTCCTGCTTACAAGAAAAGAAAACATTAGTAAATTTCTCATAGCTAAGATGGATTGACTAAGGCCACCACATTCTTTCATGCAAGTTTCCTATATGTTTCCCTCAGAAAGGAATAAAAAATATTTTATAAATCCCACTTTCTGATTTAGGCATAATTTATCCTATGATATAGCAGTCACCAAAATCAACTCAAGTAGATTTTTTTTAAAAGGCATTGCACTTTTCCCTTATTTAAGAAAAAGAGCTAGTATGACTAACACCTAAGAAGAAGAATTCTTCTTTGGCTACATTCCCTTCCCTTTCCAAAACCTGGAAAAGTTAAAACAAATTGCTGGATAAAAGGTAGTCTAGAAATTCACCACAATAGTCCAGCAGTAAATTTTTGTATTGGACTCTCATTTTCCACTGCAAACATTAGCATTTATCATTAGCTTATAGCACAGAATCTCCAGACACTTGAAATCTTTCTGTCAGAGAGCTGAAAGCAAGCTTTGAGCATTGCATTTAAAATAGGAACTAAAGGTCATATGGAACTATTTGATCAGTTTTTGTCTGTTAGCATCTATTACTTTTCTTTGCAATTAAAGGAATCAGAGTCTGGGCCAAGGAAGAGAGACCCAAAATTCTAGACAATTCTGAAGCATAATGGCAAACCAGAATAAGAAAAGCCAGCTCTTTGAGATGGAAAATAGAGAATCAGAAATATGATTCTACTTTTAAAAAATAAATCAGCTTTCATAAAAGTAGATACAGAGAAAGCCACATGAAATTTTCATTTATCCAGAGGTCCTGGAGTATATTATCTCTAGACAGGAAATGAACAATACTTTCTTGAATTTCCAAGTTTGTTGGTGGGCTGAACTGCTCTCAGTGAGCTTGACTCAATGCTGCCCTCTAGTCTTCCTCATGACCTTTCTCCCTCCCTGAGTTTCCTGGCATCCAAGGCCCAGGAAGATAAGACCACTAAGATCTGTATAGAGCTATCTTCATACTAAAATATATACAATACATATTAAATATATAAAGTTATGTATATATATATATTTATATTTATTTATTTATTTATTTATTTATTTATGTGTGTGTGTGTGTGCCCCCACGCGCAAAAATTGTTGAATTATGTGTATGCATATTTACATGTGTCATATAGCAGCTACAATGTGAGAAATTTTTGAGCTTTGAAACACATGGAGTGATGATATGACTCGTGTCAGAAATACTAATATATTATAAATTGCTCCTACTGAAATTAATTTAATATATAAATGAATATTCTCTGGTTTGCTTATTTTCTACTTTTACCACCTCTGTCTTCTTGCCTTTAAAAGTATAAAACTTGAGGTTATTTCTGGTGTTTAAAAAGTATTAGACTCTAAATTTTTTTCCTACAGCAATGATTTGTAAGAAGCTTGTATTAGTAAAAGTCCTTCGAAAAATTTCTACCTCTAAAAACAACACATAGATATTTTTTTCTTTGGCAATATTGTCTACCTCATGGGTTGTCATAAAAGTTACATGACATAAAGTATTTCACATTCAATAAATAATTATCATGATTTGCCTAATGCTCCATCATTTACTGAGTAAGTAAGTAATGAAATATGAACCCAGACTCTGTCACTTCAAATGTCACTTGGGCAAATTAATTTTTGATATTCAAGTCTCCTTGCCTATAAAAGGAGATTTTTTTTAAAAGTATCTATTTCACAGAGATATGATTATTTAAAAAGTTAATGAATGCAAAGCATCCAGAACAGTTCCTGGACTATACTAAAGCACATTATCCTAAAGTTCATGAGGTAGATACAATCATCATTCTAAGATCTGTAAACTTTTCAACTTGTTGCTTGACAGCTTGAACCTTGTCTTACTGTCTGCTGCTTGGACTATCAAAAACGTGCCTTCTCATCTGCAGGTAAATGGATGGAGTTGGAGAATATCCTGCTAAGCAAAATAAGCCAATTCCCCCCCGCCAAAAAAAAAAAATGGCCAAATGTTTTCTCTAATAAGTGGATACTAATTGTGCCTATCCAAGAACAAGGTAGATCTTTCCATCTTCTAAGATCTCTAATTTCTTCTTTAGCATTGTATAGTTTTCACTGTAGAGGTCTTTCACTCTTTCCTTAAGTTTTTTTTTTTTTTGGTTTTTTTTTTTTTTTTTTGAGGCTATTGTAAATGGAGTAGTTTTCCTTGTTTCCCTTTCAGAGGATTTATTATTGATGGGCATGGGATGAGTGGAGGAGGAGAGGTGGTGGAGGGGGTAAGAGGGAAGGAAAGATGATGTGCTGAGAACATCATTACCCTAGGTACATGTATGATTGCACGAATGGTATGACTCTACTTCATGTACAACCAGAGAAGCAAAAAAAATCTGGTCCATTTGTGTACAATGAATAGAAGAGCTTTCAACTGTTATGTATAACTGATTAGAATAAAAAATAAAGAGAGAGAAAAAGGAAGGAAGGAAGAAAGGGAGGGATAGAAAGAGGGAAGGATGGGTGGAAAAGAAAGAAAAGAAAAAGAAGAGAAGAGAAAAGAAAAGAAAAGAAAAACATGCCTTCTCTACCAGGACTGTCTGATATTCAGGTCTCAGGTTGGGACTAGGATACTTCTGGGATCTGCATCTGCTGACTGAGTCTTGGTTATTATTATATCATCTTCTCCCTGTTCTAGGGTTGAGATAAATATATAAGAACCAGTTACATGTGAATTTTAATAGCAGCATACCCTAAATATTGCATGAAACATAATTATATTAAAAAGTATTTGTAGTTTATCTGAAATTCAAATTTTACTAAGCATTAATTTGCTAAACCTGACAATCCTATCCTAGTCTCTATCTATATCAAGTTTTAACATGCTAAATATATTGGAATGCATTTTCATTTCTATATCCCATTACCATGATGATTTTGGGTTTTTTTTGGTTTTTTATTTGTTTTTTTTTCTTCTTCTTCTTTTGCCTCATTCAATTGGGGGTAGAGAGTGAAGTAGAGAGGAGAATAAAAAGTTAAGAAAAGCAAAGCTATCACATGGAATTACCTGTTATAGTCCCAACCTTACAGCAGTTCACTGCTTTATACATAATCAAGATTATTATGGATTCTTCTCATATGTTCCAAATCTTTCTCAACATGTAAATCTGTCATAAAAGATAATCCTAACAAATATCATGATTTTAACATCACTATGTTGTTTTTATCATGTCAATATATTCTTCTTTAAAGTCCATAGGACTTCAAAATGTCACCTAGATATTAATAATAGAGCCAAATTATAATAATAAATTATAATTTCCTAAGGATTGAAAAATGTCACAAAAGACACGAGTTATATATAGCTATGTGTTTTGGGATAGCAACAAGCAGGCATTAAATAAGGGTTGAAACTCAAATATCTATAATCAGGTAGCTTCTAGTGAGTTAGGTCAGCTATGGAGAATTTGAATATATATTATTTGAGAGGAGGAGAATGCAGAGAACTGGAAAGCACTCATCTCCACTGAAAGGGATAATAGGTCCTATGTTGCCACATATTTTCTATTTTTTTTCCAAGGTAGACTAAAATCTGATTTATATGTAATGTCCTCCCATTGAGTTTTAATTTAGAAACCACTATGCAAGCTAACTCAATACGAGATGCATATACCTCTGCAAGCCTTGTACACAGTTTTCAAAAAACAAGTTTCTTGAACCTCAATCAGTCTTGTCCTGGTGAATGTTATAGGCAATGAAATAACAATTGAATTTTAAATTATTGATTAATGTGACAATTTAAACTCCTTCAATCCTACCTCAAAAAGTTTCCCATTCAGAATAAACTGACACTCAACATTTTGGTCAAAACCAGTTCTAAGGTTTTTTTTGTTTTTGTTTTTGTATGTTTTTACTTTCAGTTCCTGGAAGCCATGGGTCTGTGATTTTCTTCTTACCAACCCATAGACAGCTAAGGAAAATAGGCATTATGCTGATTCTGAGCTGTGTCAAAATGCACATTTTTATACAATATTTTTTTCACAGAAACTTTCTTTTTTATTAAATGAATCTAATAGAATTCCAGTTGCTTTGTAAAACATAACTGTAAACTACAAATGGAGGACCCAATGGTGTCATCCTAAAGACATAAACCACTGAATGTTTTCTAGTTAAATATGTCTTTGCCATAATCATTTTTCTTTATATTTCCTGCAAAGTCATCTGAAATGCATTCTCCAGGATGGGTAAATCATGCCTAGTACACCCGGTACTTGGTCATGTGATTCATGTGTTTTTAAGCTACTTGGGTAAGAAATCATTTAAAGTGCTAAGAATTGGTAAATGTAACGTGGAAATCCAACATGGGAGTTCTGTCTGCAACTTTGATTACTTGGGTCTCTGATTAATTGCTCACAAAAAAATGGATAGATATGCAATTACTTTGAGCCAAGGCAACAGAAAAAAATCCTTTCTACCACCTGATTAGGAACAATGAATTATATCCTCAGAAGCCTACTTTTAGTCATGGCCAATGCCTCCAAGTTTAGAACTTTTTTTAAGAAATGAAATATTGTTGGTGAAGATGAGTTTTTAAGTTTTTTAAATCAATTTTATAAAAAAGAAAAGAAAAAGAAATTAAATGGAAGCTTTAAAGGCACTTCAAAATAATGTTGGGATAATTCATTTATATCCCAATATTTTATGGCAGAGAAGAATAATTATAAGCTCTTGAATAAATCAGATGCTGGCTACAACGTATCTCTTGGCAGTCCTTGGGAAATGTTCATTAATGGCTCTCAGCTTCAATTCCTTCATCCACAAAATACAGGTAAAACTATCTACCTGTGAGCATTCTTATAAGGATTAAATGAGATAAAGCACAATGTCTATTTAAGGGCACTATTTATCTCTCTATTTACATATTTTCTAGATCTCTCTCTCCATGAAACAAATGCAATAAAAATTAGGATCTTCCTACGTAAGAGAAAAGAAGCTCACAAGGTTTAAATTAGTTGGTGAGTTTAATAAAAATTCTCATCCCATAATTGCTACCTGATTTACTCTTTATGCTTAGTATCATCTGCCATGTGCCAAGCAACATTGGTATATTCTAAATGTTCACCAGGCCTGATAAAAGGCTTGGGAATGCCAGGAGACAGTAGGGGTCTGTGTTTGTGTCCTAATAACCTTAGTAGAGACAACACTTTCTCCCAAACAACTCCAAGAGTCTTGAGCCATAAAAGATTGTACCTTTCAAGCAAGCAAGGTGTAAACCTGGAGGCTAGAGGTCAGGATGGGAGGAAGTAGGGTCTTTGCTGCTCAACCACCCAAAATGAAACAGCTGTAGTGTTTTCCTCACACAGAAGAAACCAAGCATGCAATGCACATGCAATTCAATTCAATTCCCATTATAGCCAAAGCGCCTATTAAGTGCAAAGAGACTGCATGTTTCTCACATAAGTACATTTAAGGAGAGCTGGGCAATGCTTAAGTTTTGACAGTGCTACAATTCTTTGGGGACCAGCTGTCCAAGGGAAAGCAGAAAGAGCATGACATTCCCTGAATGGATAATGGCTGCCTGTCAGATCCTTGTTCACAGCACACACTGACTGCATACACAGAGCAGTATCATAAGACAGAGTGCATTGATACCCTGCTCAGGAAGGAAGGTCTAAATGACAAGAATTTCATTTGTTTCTGGTCAGTTCTTTTGACAGTAAGGAAATCAAGTTACCCCAGGGAGAAAAAAGTTGGGAGGGGGAGAACTTTAAAGCTATATATACAGAAATTGAAACTGGACCATAGTCAACCATGGAGCCAGTTCAGGGACCTGATCTCTCAGCCATGCTCAGAGGTCAATGGTCTCTCATTCCATCTCTGGGGAACTATGTTAGATTATAATTCCTATGAATCCACATGGCCCCAACCTTAGGTGTAGCTCCCTTCTTTGCATTCTTTTTGCCTTATCCTCCATTTCCAGTTGTTAGGATCCAATTGTTAACAAACTACTGGGAGAGCACCTAATGCTCCAAACTCATCTATTCATCTCAGTGCCACACAAAAGCTACTAGCTAGATTGACCAACCTTGGGGCAGAATGACCATTTTGGTCAGTTGGTTGAGAATAGTTACAGATAGAAAGGTCAGCAATTCACACCAGACCATAGGGAACACGGTGGTGACATACTTCCTGATTTATTTGTCTGTAGCCCCTGAAAGGTCAAGTGATAAACAAAGGGCAGCACCTCGTAGCTCATCACGTCTAATGTTAACGTGAACAACTACAGCTGTCAAATGGTACGAAGATTTGATAATGTTTGGAATCTTCTTCTCTATGCTCCACCAGAAATTTTAGAATAACACTTAACTGTGATGTCCAAAGTTTAAGAAGAAAACACATTAAATTACTGGAGGAAAAATATATAAGAGTAATACCCAAAACAGTTCATAAAACTGGACACGTTTTACTTTTGAATTAGAAAAAACTAATTTGGTAAAAGTAGGAATCAAAATAGTATTTAAAATAGATGATTTCACAAACCCTTATTAAGGATTTTTCTCATCCTTTAAATGATACCAGAAGATTCCCAAGTCGGGTAAATTAAATAAAATATTGTGTTAGCAGAGTGCCAGCCACATAACAACTTGGTGGACTCACATATCCAAAGGACAGTGTCACATCTATGTTGATATTTTTTAAATGATAAAGAAAAGTGAATCTTAATATAAATAACCATAGCTATTACTTCCAACATCAAGGATAATCAATAGGTAAATGAGATAGCTGGATTTTTAAGGAAAGTACAGTGAATACAGTCTTACACCTCACAGCTTATACATGCCCACAGAAGTGAGTTTGATGTCAGAGGTTGAAATGGGTTTCGAGGGTAAAAAAAATGATGAGAAAAGAAATTTAGGTCAAGTTAGAATAAGAAATGAAGGCTTTATATTGACTAAAGAACATCTCTGCTGGGTAGCTTTAAACTGGGAAAATATGAAGGCAGAGTTTTAATAACAGGTTCCTCAAAGGTCAGGGAAAAGCAGACAATGAACAAGAACTGAGTTCAAATAGTTTAAAATTTGGGGGTGTAGCTCAGTGGTAGAGCACGTGCTTCACATGGACCCTGGATTCAATCCCCAGCAACAAATATATATATATATATATATATATATATATATATATATATATGCATATATATATATATATATGCATATATATATATATATATATAAAATTTTACTTTATGATATTAGATTCATTTCATTCCCTGTTTCTTTTCCCTTCCTCATATCAATATTTAGCATCTCTCTCCAGATTTCACAAAGAATGTTATATCCTTTTTTTACCCTCAATATTAGTGTAAAATTACTGTCTTTATTGTAACCTAATATATATACCAATTATCCTGGTCTCATTCCAACTTCTAATTCCCATATCTGGTCAGCTGCCAGACAAATTCGTTTTTACTTTCTCCTTTTTGGTTTACAAACAAATTTTTTATTATTCATATTTGTGTTTAACTGCAATAAATTCCCTTTTGGTGTACTACAAAGGTGACCACAATAGCTTCTTTAGGGTAGCCCTAGAAATACCCAGGACTCTAAACTGGCAGATTATGACTAACAATCTTAATTTTTCTCCATAACAAATACATTATCTGATGCAAATATCTTTCATGCAAAAATCATTTGCTATTATAAGTTGCTTTTTGTCTCCTGAAATTGTTATTCCTTTACCACCATTGCTTAGAAAACTAGACCAGTAATCTTCAAGACCATGCAGTGAATTTTTTCTGTGCCTTTAAAATATATATATATATATATATATATATATATATATATATATATATATATATTATATATATAACAATAAAACACAAATGAGAAAAAGAGCTCAAAAGATGAACACGTCATTCGTTACATTGATAGTAAATAACCTAGGCAGGATGAGAAGAGAGATGTCCACCACAATGGCATAACCAGCAATAACAGATTTTTCACTGGTTTTCCTTCTACTAGCTATAATTTTCTCTCTTGATAGATATTAATTTATTTGATAAGATATATTTACTTATTAGATAATATTCATTAGGAACCAGTATTGGGTACATTGCCATTTTCAGAAAACGAAAGATGAAAAATAGATAAACTGTAGAACAGGTACAGATCACCACAGATGCAGGGTAAGATGACCCCAGGAAGAGGGAAGAGCATTTATGAAGACTCTGTAAGGCAACCAGGGTGGTTTCTTTCCCCTCCCTTCGTAATGGCCATGAATGATACCTCTATAACAAAAAGATTAACAAAGGAAAAACAAAACAAATGTATTTAATCCAAGTTCTATGTGCATTGGAGCCCTCAGAATGAAGACCCAGAGACCCAGTATGAACCATCCATTTCTGTTACCTTCTGTGAGGCATGGACAGCCACATAGAAATATGAAAGGACCCAAAGAGTGTGAGCTGATAATGTGAGTAGGCTGAGGAAACTCAGGCCTGTTTGTTCAGATATGAAACAGAACCTCTTCTACCAGGGCTTCCTTAGGATAGCCTTATTAATTGCTAGAACTTTGAACTGGCAGATTGTGGAAAACAATCTTAATTCTTCTCCATAACAAATACATTATCTGATGCAAATATCTTCCATACAAAATCATTTGCTGTTATTAGTTGCTTTTATGTCCCCTGATCTACTATCAGACAAAGCAGATCAGAAAATTTCCTCATGGCTAGTTGTAAGATAGAAAGGTGGGGAAAGATTAGAATAATATTTTTAGGTTTTATAAAGCTTGCTTTGGAAAACAGAAGTTCTGTCTTCTATGACCTGCCTTGTGGAAGAGAAATTCTATGATTTGCCTTGGGAGTGAGGCCAAATGGGGACATGAATAGAAGACAGGGGGACAGAAGGTCAGAGAAACTTTGTTTTTCAGGCCTGCTTCTGAGACCCAGAGCACCATAATTTGGGGTATTGTTTTATGAGCCCTACAACACAGATCCAGGGTGGCAGGGGTGAGACACAGCCTTGCAGGGGTTGATGAAGATTTCCTGAAGCTAAAGGAGGTAAGACATGCATGGGAAGTGGTAAGAGGAGACAGTAAAAGAAAGATGTTAAACTAAGTCATTTGAATTTTATTCTGTAGAGAAGTAGTTAGCAAACTGTTCCATAAAAGGCCAGACCATGTATATTTTAAAGGGTGAAAACCTTTTTGTAGCTTACAGGTGATAGGGGACAGACAGACATGAATGGTGGGAACATGAGGTTAAGAGAATAATTCTATAAAATAGACCCGTGGTGCTGTCTCACACATGCTTTTGTTTCCAAGAAGCAATTTACCTTCAGTCCTACCTGGCTTAAGTGGATGGGATATGTCGCATTCCTCAGCAAACTACCTGTTATCTACAGGAGAAATGTAGGCCCAAAATAATACCTACAAGAGAAACCGAAAGTATCCTGGTCTTTTCATAGACCAGATCCTGGAATTCGAGGAGATAAAGATCATTACTCCTAACCATAAAATATGTAAGAATTTATGGTTAAGAATCCAATTATAGCTGGTCATCATAAGCCAAAGTGACCTAAAGTTATAAGGCAGTGGAGATTTCGAAGTCTGATATTATCCTGCTCTTAGTCAAAAGTCAAGAGGTGAACCTGGGCAGGATTTTCTGGAAACTTCTCTGGGATCCTCAGTAAAACTTGAGTGTTAGAGAGGGACACTCTCTCCTGTGTAAGATGACCCACTCTCGAGAAAGAGAGTTCCCTCCTTCCCTTTTCCTATTGCTTCAAAAAACTCATGCCTATTGCTCTGAGCAACATGACTGAAATCCATCAGTGGATCACAAGAATTGGGGTTGACAGGCGGCCTTCACACTGCTTCAGTTTCCTAGAAGACCCTAGCCCTGTAACACAGGCAGGACAAAAGCCAAACGGGGCTAGCCTCAATTTGTCAACTTCTGCTGTAATCAGTTCTTTATCTGATCATATTGCCAGAAACTCTAGGGACTAGAAAGAAAAAGATAAGCCAGAAGAGCTACCTTCTTAAAGGAAAAAGCATGAGATTAAAAAAAAAGAAAGTTGGAAGGCCCTAAAAACAAAATACCTGGTTATGCAGGGTGGGATGCAATAATATCAATATTTGTTGATTCCCATGGTCCATTTTAGTTTTGAACACTGAGGCGACAGAGAATAATACGTAACTGAATATTTGAAATAATAATACATACACAGACATAGATATAAGTTTCTTATTATAATCAACAGTACTTTGACCCATAGATTGAGTTGTTCTCTAGCTGTCAAAGGAAAGCTTTGCTCTCAGCATGAGATCACCACAGTGAAAGCACTGTTCTTTTGCACTATCACTTGTGGCACTATAATTTACACTATAATTTATAATTTATTGCCTCCCTTGAAAAAACCTTCAGAGTAGAAATCTTACCTAAGAAATGCTGCCTGGTAATACTTCCTACTTACTGTATCTCACGAAATGAAGTTTCAGACACAGCAATGTGGGGCTTGGTTATTGAGATTTTTAGGTATGTTCAGCTAACCTTGACAAGTTGACAACATGTCAGCATCCAGTGGGGACATGTCTCCCCATAAAAAGCAAGCTCCATACCTGTCAGGAGGATTCTTCAGAAGATGGAGAAAGAGGACAGTCCTCATTAAGGGCAAAATTATTAAGAATACTGGTTTAAACATCCTATTGACTTTATTTAGTGATTCTAGAATCGGATCACACTTCATTCCATAATAGAGAGTGAGTGGTTCCCAGAACATGACAAAACAGTTGGTTTTTAAAAGAAGAGAAGAAGGAAACAGAACAATTTTTAAAGTTGGTTGTTTAACATCTATCTGCTTCCTTAGCATGAGTGAATCCACTGTGATTGGGTCTGCTGGGGCCTACTGCAGGAGGCAGGTCCAAAATAATGGCCTCCTATACACTTTGTTTAACAGCATTTATGACTCTCAGTTTTTGTCCTTTGCCATCCATGCATCAGTAGTCAGAGATGTGGCCTTTAAGCTGACTGAGCACACATTTGTGGTACCACTTCCTCCCTGAGTCCAGCCGGGTGATAAAGCCCAAAGTCTTCTGTGTCTGGAACAGATCATTCTGCTAGTCCTGTGCTTAAAAACCAAGGTTTGTACTCAACTCAAGCCATTCTACCAGTGCTTCAACTAATAGTTTCAGCATTCCATTTCCTTCTTCATGGCAATAGATTTGATTTTTCTGAAACTTCCTTCAGTGTGCAAACACTGGATAACCGATGGCAGGTTGTGGTGTTATCAAAAATTTATTCTACTCTTTGAATGCACTTTGAGCTTAAACACATCAAAACCTCTCTTCTGACCTTTTACCAACTGTCATTTCTCTTGCTGACATTGTTAAAGCAGCTGAAAAACATAGTGGGAACCTCAAAATATATATAAAAAAAAAAAGCTCATCTTTCTCAATAACTCAAAGTTGAACTATTTCCTTGCTACCTGCTATATTTGTTTCCATGTTTATGTGTTTTACATATGGATCCAATTTTAACTAAAATTTTAATTCTGACTCAGAATATAACCATCACATATTTCTACATATTCAGGAATAAGCAAGGGTTAATTGGGTTATATTCTTAACAACAATTAAAAAAAGAATAAAGAAAAAAAAACACAGTTCAAAACCATGGAAATGAGCACAAATTAAGGAAATTAATAATTGCAAATATGAGAGAACTATCTTTATAATAGTTATACTTTGCTTGGTACCAATTAGCAATCATCACACAAAAAAATACAACTCAGAAATGTGAAGTTCCTTTAATGATTAAGTGGACCTGTGAAAAATATACTATATATTGCAAAGTTTATGTTCTTTGTTCAAAACCAAAATGTATAAGACACCTACTGCTCCAAACACCAAACTAGATATGGGATACAAAAATGAATAGGGGATGCCCCGTGCCCTTATTACAACAGTAAAGGAATCAACACTTAATATAGTAAAATGGTCAGACACAGCGGCGCACTCCTGTAATCCCAGCAGCTCGGGAAGCTGAGGCAAGAGGATCACAAGTTCAAAGCCAACCTCAGCAATTTAGTGAGTCCCTAAGCAATTCAGTGAGACCCTGTCTCTAAATAAAATACAAAAAGGGGCTGGGGATGTGGCTCAGTGGATAAGTGCCCTTGAGTTCAATCCCTGGAACCAAAAACAAACAACAACAACAACAACACAACAAAAAACAGTAATATGGAAGAAACAGACTAGTAATATGTAGAAATTATTGGATTAATCTAAAAGAAAGAAAATAAAACCTTCACAAAGGTGACGTAGTTCCCATCACAGAGTTTCACAGACTGGTTTACTAGGCAAATAAAATTTCCCATCCTTGTGTTTATAATGAGGAATGCCCATTCTTAGCACAGTGATGAACAGAGCATACCTGCTGCCTTGTCCTGGCCACAACTCTTCCTGTTGGAAGCTGCCTCTGTCAAACTCTTAACCCCTAGGCTCTGCAGAGTAACAGGGCTGAGGCAGAGCATCTCAACCACAGCTGAGTGATAGGTTGTGAACACAAATGTGTAATGAGTTTTTAAAATGCTGCACATTTCAGAAGTTAAGTGAAAGAAATTAAAAGGAGATAAGCTCTCTCAAAAGAGTCATTGTAATAACCTGTACGAAAATTTCTGAGACCCTAAAGGCCTTCAAAACAGAGAGTTTGGCAAAAGAATTCACTGGTTCAAAAGAACAAATCCCAGTAGCTTTGCAGAAATTGTTTTCCTAAAACTCTGACTTCTGGGAACCCAAACTTTTTCTCTAGCCCTCTACAGACCTGTATTTTTTCCAGGTACATCAATTTTATGGATATTGCCCATTATTGTTTTCACCTTTCCTTTCTCCTTCATAAGAAACTGCTCCTAATCCCAAGTGTCAAAACATTTTATAATAATAATAATAATACTTTTTAATTTTTAACTGATTAATCCAAATCAACTGTATTCAATAATATCCCTCACCTTCTTTATAAATAATAAGATTCATATCTTCTCAAGGTTAATAGTTAAGAGCAAGAAAATTTAAATTCATGGCAGATTTACATTTTTACTTGATTTGTTACAATGCTTAAAATTTTGGCAAGTATAGTCGATTTATTTTTAAGTGACAAAATGGAGCAATCCTTTTGCCTTCACCCTGATCATTGCAGGAAGATCAGTAATGACACTACGCAAACCGGGCTTAGTCATCCCAGGTCATTTCATATGAAACAGATTTCAGTCAGTCCCTGGTAAGCAAATCAACAGTGTAGCCTTGATGTGGGTATGGTGTTCAGTGATGTTCACCTTTTAATGATGGGAGATCACCATTTAAATGGGGTTCACTTACCTAGGATGGACCCTGTTTACCCCAATCACACTCTCTGACACACACCCGACTAGCCCTGAGGAACTGATTTCAGCCCTGTTGGTTAGTAAGAACATTGCACAGGTTGTTCATCCCTGTACCCTTGTCATCGGCCAAGGCAAGTTCTTCTCTTAACAATTAGTATCATATGAAAAAGTTTGATAATGCTTCCTATCAAATTTTACACCGGGGACCCTAGATCCTAATGAGAGCTAAAGATGGCTCATTTCTTCCAAGAACAGAGAGGTATTTTTATTTTATTACTCCAGTATTTTTCAGTCTTTGAGTGAGTAATAATTTTCTCTTTCAGAGCAAAAATAAGTTTCAAAGGTGTGAGTACCCCCTTGGAAACTTCCAAGGTATGAAACTGGCATAATCAGCAATCAGCTTCTAATTAATCATCAGTGGTCGAGATATGAGCACAATCTTGTTAAATAAGTTAATTTCTTACTGATATCATTCAGTATAGGAATTGTACTCCATTTTTAAGTCAAAAAAAAACAGCCTTTGAATTGAATTTATCGCTATATTTTATTAGTTGCTTAAAATCTCCTCCCATTGCAACTCCCGTGCAGTGCCCCATCACCTTCCCACCTCTGCTCATGCTGATTTTCAAGGTTATTGTGCAACTTCCACTCTTTCATTTGGCTTAGTACTCGCACTTATAATTAATTCTTTCTTGGCAACTGCACATATCCTCCCAATTTCTCCTTCCATCAGGTGAATGTGGTCTCAGCTCTCTCAGGGTCCTATCAAATAAATCATATCTGGCTCTCTTCCATCAGGATCATCCCATCTGAAATTTTCAGAATGTATGCACATGTGATGTTTATCTTTTTCAAACCTGTATCTTAGTTACGTTTAAAAATACTAGGAAAATCTAAAAATAACAAATAAAAAAATACTAGGAATGAAAATAGGAAATTGGGTCTAGTTATTCAAAGTATCAATTTTTTTAATGCTTGCAACTTTATCATTGTTTTCAATGAAAACAACTTGTTATTCTATGCATCATAGATAACTTTTTCTTAGTATTCATTAAAATGATAAAATAGTTCTAATCTCTGCCTGTCTGCCATTTAAATGAAGAACTAAGTTACATGGATCATAACTGCTGTCACTTACAATGCTCAGACTTAATCAATTTGGCATTTTGATGTACATTTTTGGCTACTATAAAATGGTAATAACTCACTTCTTTTGTGTGGTTGTCAGATATTTCTAGAGAAAAAAAATATATATGTGTGTGTTCATTCTACTACCTTTCTTGTTGGACACTGTCATTTGCAAATACCACCAATCTTAGCAATTGACAGTGTAATAAAAGAAAAAATAAGTTTTCATCACAAATTGTACTTCCTTTCATCTACAAGAAATAAATCTATCAAAGTAATAGCAAAATTTAACAATGACTCTCTTGGTGCCAGAGGAGTATTTAAGTCTCTGCATACAAACTAATATGTCATCAACTGCAGCCCATCTTCAGAGCATACCAGATTTAAAAAGTAACATGTATAAATGTCATGAGTTGAAAATGACTATGGTTGTACTTAACTGCTGCTTCATTTTGCCTGACATAGGAACTGCAAAATTCAAAAAGACTAGCACTTTCTTCCAATAGCAAACTTCTAACAGCATTAAAGTTTATGAGACATCTGACTTAAATCCTGTTTTAAGAAAAGTTCCATTAGTAATTCAGATAAAATGCTAAGCATGAGCTTAAAGACCTAATTAATGACCCTTTAATGGAATTTTACATGTTGTTGTCACAGTCCATATTGACAGATTTTGACAGCTTAATAATATCCTTGATGAATCAGAATCAATTTATGTTCAAGACCTATGACTCTCTTATGTAACTAATGAAGTAATTATTGCTCCTTCCTTCAGAGGAGAAAGTTTTTACATGGTATGTATGATAATATAAAATTCACACTGTGACCCACAATCACATCCTGAAAAGTGTTTCTTCTAAAATACCATTTGCTGAGTTTCCAACAAATAAGATAAAGGTATCGTTTCCAAAACAAATACTTGCTAGTATATGCTAAACTGTGCTATTTTATAATTGTTAACTTCCGTCATGCACAAAATGGAAACATTATATCACTAATACAAAGTTCTTTCAAGGGAAGTTTACGGATATTGATTCCACATCTCAGCCTCTGAACATTGACTTAGCAAGTAACTTGAACTCTCTAGAATCTTTCCCAGAGTCATTGGCAGCCACAGTGTTCAATTAGAAATGCACCAGAATTCAGTATTCATGTTTGTTTTAGTCAGCTTTTTTCTGCTGTGACTAACGGACCCAACAAGAAAAATTTTAGAGGAGGAAAAGTTTATTTGGGGGCTCGTAGTTTCAAAGGTTTTTATCCCTAGAATGCTGGCTTTATTCCTCTGGACTCAAGGTGAGGCAGAACATGATGATGGAAGAGTGTGGCAGAGGGAAGCAGCTCACATGATGATCAGAAAGCAGAGAGACTCTATGCGCCAGATACAAATATATACCCCAAAGCCATGTCCCCAATTCCCACCTCCTCCAGCCACTCCCTACCACTTCAGTTACCACTCACTTAATTCCTATCAAGGGATTTATCACTGATTGGGTTAAAACTCTTACAACTCAATCATTTCCCCTATGAACCTTCTTGCATCATCTTACATATGAGCTTTCGGAGGACACCTCACATCCAAACCATAACAAGCTTTGTTTATTAAAAAAAAAAAAAAAAAAAAAAAAGATTCCTTCCAATACTACTTAGACTAGCTATGAGCTGCAACCACTTGCATATGCACTACAATGAAATAATACCATAAACCACCTCACATTTAGACTTATTCTCAAAAACGAAAAACCATTCTGAAACTATTTCATTACAAATGTTAGTGTAACCAAACAGCTGAGACCAGTTTATGCTACAATGCCACCAATCAGAATTTCACAGGGGAAAGTCATGGTAATCCTGCCCTTTTGTAGAAATGGGCCCTAACTGAATTGTCCATTAATGTTACAGGCAGTATTATTCTAGATCACTGAACCCAATCTATGAAGGTGAATGAACCATTCTGATCATACTCCTAGGAAAAAGATCATTTAGAGAAAGATTAATGTCCTCGTGTTGCATGCAGCTGATCTGCCTTTTAGTTGACTATTGAGATCTCCCAAACCTAAAACTGAGTCATCTGAAACTTTGGGTATAGAAATTTAAAAAAAAAAATTGCTAACTATTTTAACATGGAACAATTAATCATATAAATAGTACATTTTAGGTCTAGAATCAGAACAAGTTGTAGAAAAACTGAAAGAATAACAAAATGGCCAATCTCAGAGTCCTACTCAGTGTCACTATGCCTGGGTTCAAACATAACTGCAGGAGAGCTCATGACCAAGAAATTGACTGACACGGTAGGGGACCGCAGGAAGGAGCTGGATTAAGGAAAGTTCTCACATACAAAGCTGGAAGGGGAAATGAAGGAGAAAGGAAGTCTCATTTTTTTTTTTTTTAACAAATACTGTATGTCAGGTCTATACTAAGGCTGTCTTAATCTGTAAAAAGCTGTCTTAATCAATGTTTGCAATGACCTTGTGAGAAAGATAAGACTGGCTTTAGTGTTGATGAGATGAGATGAGAAAACCAAACCACTTACCCAGGGGAACAGCTATGAAGGACAAAGCTGAAGCAGAAAGCTGGCTCTGTTAATCCCAGAGATCTCCACCTCTTTAAAATCTATGCTGGGAAATTTTCTGGACAGGGAAAGTACAATTTTATGCCATAAGTGTACCTCTAACACCCACTCAACGGCTTCTGTGAGCTCTTTACTTATTTGGTGGTTCCCCCTGGGCCTTGAATTTCTAGAAAGAAAAATTAATAGTTTGCCTTTTGGTTCCTTAATCATCACTTATGTTATTGTTAAAAACTTTTAAATAGAGACTTCCTACAGGAAACACTCTTTTACATCTAAATGTTACTTAGTACTAATGGTGCCAAACAATCAAGTACCAATCGAAAGGCATTCTCTCTTATAACCAACTTAAGTATAATACATAAGAGTATAAGAATGAAACTCTCAGTGTTTACTGCTAAAGAGAGAAAAAAAACTCTATTTTCACTTTGCAATAGCTTCCCTATACTGGAAGGCCTCTGAATGTGCCATTAGAAATAATCACAATAGTTTGAAGATGATCTTAATGGACATGTATGTGACTTGAAGTGTTATGAGATTAAATATCAATATCAATTTCATAAGCAGCCTATCCAAAATGTGAGAACACTACATTCATCCATTTTAAAGAACGGAAGGAGTATTTTAAGGTTTTTATACATTTAGTTAAATATTCAAAGGATAACGACTACTCGTATTCTCTTTTTAATGTAAAGTATATCATTCTAAAACTTCTTTCTCAATTTTATTGATTGATTCATATTGCAATAGATATAATATATAAACCGATATAACTTTAATGCTCCCACAGGTAAGATTTCATTTGTTAAAGATTTTCTCTTAGTCCAGCCAAAAAAAGGAAGTAATTACATTTGATAAAGTTTTGTGTCCATGGCTAAAACTATTAAGCCCTAGAACTCCTTTTTAATGCCAAATCCAGCATGCTAAACCGCAGATCTTGCCAGCATATAACTCTTTTAAAATAAGACTGGGCAGATCAACAACCTTGAATTTCTCACTTTCCCCTTGACATTTCATCCCAATCACATCTCAGCATCCAATTAAGTGCTTTCACTTACCATTAGAAGGACTGATTATTGCCAGCCTTTGCAACAGTGCTCACAGCCACCTGACAGGCCAACATCAGTTAATCCTAAGAAGGTCCGCTTCAATTTGTCATTGTCCTAAAGGTTAGATATTCCTTAGATACAAATTCAAGACAGGAATGTTTAACATGGTCAGTTGCTTATCTCTAAGCTGAGCACATCTAGAATGTGGATGTATCAATATGCACAATCACTTAGAACCTGCTGCTCTGTTAGGGCGCAGGTAAGTCCTGCTTATCTGTGTCAGATACTTGGGTAGGCACCAGCACAGCCTTCTCGTTTTAAAGTTCCAGGCCTGCTTTTTATATCAGCATGCCTTCATCTCTTCTCAGAAAATGCCATGACACCTACACTCAGAAAGCCATTTCAGGAACAAGTCCTTCTTAGTTAAAATCTTCAGATAGATGTTTTTAAGCATCAGGGAAAGAATGTGCTGGAATCATATTGCATCAAATAGTAAAGTACAGGATTCAGGGCCAAGGAAGTAGCAATGCTCCTTTATATTCATGAAGAGATTTTCTTTTACAGCATTTTGCAGATATGATAACATCTGTCTGCACAACCTTCCCACAAGGGATGCCAGTGGGAAGACGATTATCCAGATTTGATACATTGGTAATGGCAAACAAAGCCACCAGAGAGAGAAAGAGAGAGCAAGGTTATATTCTAGTCCCTGGAGAGCGAGGAAAATAACTCGGGTCTTTTGAGTCTCAGGAAAATTTGCTTTTTAGTAGACAGTGAGCTAGTTTTGCTACATATTAAAGAGCTTGTTTTAAGGGATATTCCTTAAAAAGCTCATTAAATTCTTTTATATCAATTCAAAGAATTTGAATCAGAAATGAGGGAAGGCTATTGGAAAACACATGCTGTGTCTGTGGCATGAGAAATGATTGCAGTAACCATGTCAGATCTAAAATTTGCTTAACTTTTACACTCTCTGGAACCAGAACCCTCTGCAGACTTTGGAATTGACAAATTAAGTCAATTTGTTCTATCTGTTATTTCAAATTGGAGTCATGATATTTAAGTCTTCCATGCACAGGGATAAAACAATAGTCAATCATTCACAGAATCAGCACTATTTTAGTTCTTCTATGATATTTAAAATACAATAAATCATCCACCAAGCTTTTGATACTTAGAACAAGCTATTCTAATACAAATACATGTGCCAAAGTGAAAAGGCATATCATTTCAACCCATTCCTACCATGCCACCTCAGCATTTTTGTAACCTAACATATATAACCTCACATATAAATTATTTTTCATAATTTATTCTTTCTCCTCAGAGAATAAATGGTCAGAGAAACCACAGGTAGAGAGACACTGGTTTTATCTCTGATTAAAATTTCCTCCTTGACAAAGGAGAAGTCCTGGTCAAAATTAAAAGCCCTCAAGCATTTTTGATGTTCTCTTCCCAGTTAAAAACCTTCTTTGCCAAAATTTTGTCACTTTTCTATATACCTCAAAGCAACATGAAAATAAAACGTTATGATGAGCATTCGCAGCTTGTAAAAGGATCCATTGCAGTACCTTATTCCTCTCCTACCCAGCTTTTCCCAGAATTGACCCGCCATCCTCTTCAGAGCTAAATAAGGCCAGGCTGTCCCAGCTAGAGTCCATGCTGCATGGATCCACATACAACTCCCCACTTCATCTCATCAGCCACCATACATGTAAATGGTATCTATGAAATATTCTTCAGTTTATCTCCCTTCCTCCATTGCCACTTTTTTGTCCTTAGTTAATGCAATTTTCATTCTGGTCTAGAAGATAACTATATTTTTCCAGAAAAATCCCTGACTTCAGTCTCATTCCTTCAAATCTACAATTTTTCAAAAGTAAAAGTGTAATCTGAATGTCTCTGCTTAAAATCTTCCAGTGTTCCTCATAACCTTCTGCAGGATTATGCCGAAGCTGCTTATAATGACATTGCAAGGCCTTCATTAAGTAGCCTGACCTGCAGGCTACTCTGGCCTTCTCACCATGCCCTCAAAGCATCAACCACACAATTACTTCCCTTTTTCTCTGTCACATGTCCATGTCTCTGCCAACAGGCAGCTCTCACCTTACAGAATGTCCCTCCTTTTCTCTCTCACACTCCTTCTGAGGAAACTGTTGTTACTTATCCTCAAAGACTTAGTTTAAATGCCTGGTGAAAATCATTTGTTCAATCTTTATTTGCACTTTTTCCCGCTGTGTTAAAATTATTTATAAGTTTTATCCATTCAGCAAATTTTTGTTGAGCTCTCTCTCTGTTCCAGGCATATGGATGTATCTGAGCTCGGAGCATAGGATATGAACAAAACAAACACAGACTCTGGTCTCAAGGGGCTTGCAGTTTAGAGGAGAGGACAGACCGTACTGAAATAATCACAAATGTATATCATTTAAAAATGCAGTGTTATGAAAGGACAGTAAGCAGAGCTACATGAACATGAGCAGGAGGCCTGATCTAAGCTTTCGTTTGTTTTTTGTTTTTGTTTTGCTTTTGTATTTTGCAGTACTGGTAATTGAACTCAGGGCCACATGCGTGTTAGAAAAATGCTCTGCCACTGAGCCCTTTTTTATTTTACTTTTCGGCAGGGTCTCACTAAGTTTCCAACACTAGCCTCTGCCTCCCAAGTAGCTGGGATTACCAGTGTGCACCACCAAGCCTGGCTCTGATTCAGTCATTAGGATGAGAGGCCTCTCTGAGGAAATCATGATTGAATAATTATGAATTGGAGGAAGGGAGGAAAGAAAGGAGAAATCAAAGAAGAGAGGGAGGAGGTCAAGAAAGGAGAAAGTAAGAGAGGGAGAAATCTTATTAAGTTCAAGAACATCCCAAGCAGAGAAAAGAGTATAGTTAAAATCCCTGGATCAGAAAGAAACATGGGTTAAGCAGGCCAGTTCTAATTAATATGCTGGCACATTTGCTGCAAAATGTTTCTTTGCTGTTTTCCACAAAGACACTCTGGCAAAGTAAAAATGTATATATTCTGGTTTAATATGGGTTCCTAGAGTAATCTAAACCCAGTTGCCTGAAACGGATTAAGGACTCACCATGACATAATCAGCATATGTACAGGACAATCCTGTATCCCTAACACTGAACTCAGGAACCATCAACATCTTGATGTAAATGAAACCTTGCAAGTAACTCTTGAATCAGGATTTTCCTGATCCAATGAGAAATTATTTTCCAGTTGCACATATATAAACCTTGTGAATATGAAGAAAAATTTAAAATTTGTCTGGATTAACACAAATCAAGTTACCCTCAACTTTGTGGCATAGATCTGTTCTAATCCAGAAATACAGGAGAAAATTAAGATCTTGAAAACTACAAGATGATATAGCCCAGGCAGACATCACCAGTTGAACACAACCATCCTTCTAGAAGACACCAACTCAGCTTCCTTGATGAGCATACCAATCAACTTCCCTTAATCAACCAGAACTTTCTGGAATTCAGATCTGTTTTGTCATTTTTTTCACTGAAATTTTTGTTGTGGTAACTGTCCAGATAAAATTATATTTGCATTTTCCCTAACAAACCCTGATTCTTCATCCGTATCACAATTCACTAGAAGTGGATAGTTGTCCATTTATATCGATGAAGAACAAAAAAAAAAGAATCAAAGAGTCCCAGAAATTTGAGAATAAGCATCAAACTCCATGTCTGTTTACAGATGAGAAAGAGGATAGATTTTGCTCATACAGTAACAGAAAGGAGGCACGTTGCTCTCTTACCTCTTCTTCTAATGAGCTAGCTCTAAACAAAGACAGTAATGGTAGAATATGCTGCAACTGGATTTCTGGCTCCCTGTCAGGTCAAGAGAGGACCAGACTCATGAGAAGTCAAGCACAACCTGCTGCAAACACGAAGTGACCTATCTGACCATACTAGGAGGAAAACACAAGCCTGAAAGCTACTGAGGAGAAAGAACTTCAGCCCTAAATTGATGAGGGAGGCAGTACTGAACTGCTTGAACCAGCTAGGATGAGATGTGTCCACTTGAAATGTTACTTTAAGATAAAAATCAGTAGTGAATCACTAGCATGGCAATAATGCTCTATCTTGTTTTATCTTGGCTTATCCTTGAAAAGACTTGAGAAACACATCATTTTTCATGCTCCTACCAAAAGCCGTGCCTTACCCCCAAATCATTCTCTACACAACAAAATGGTTTTTAACATCACAAAATGTTTTATACCCATTTCCATTGCAAACTTTGAGTGATTCTCTTTGCTGTCAGTGTGAAAGTTGAACTCTTCCATGAGGCTGTCCACACCATCCATTATTAGAGGCTTTCTGTGATGCTGAGCTTATCTCACCTCTTGTCCCTTCAACCTCCCCTTGCTCCTTGATTCTGCAATACCAAACCACCTTCAGTTCCTCAAAGTTTATGCTGTCTCTTGCTTCTGGACCTTGGACAGGCTATTTCCTCTGCAAAGGACACGGTGCCAATATCCCTAGTTCACCTAGCCATCTCCACCTCCTCTCTTTGGGTCAGCCTCTTTTAGAAGGATGTCTTGGACCTCCCTAAATTCAGAGTTGGTGCTATTTCTATGTGTTCCCAAAGCATCCTGCTCTTTCTCCATCTCAGTACTTATATTCTGTTGTAATTATGTATATTCAAAAAAAAATTTGAATTGTGTTTTCCACTACATTATAAGCCTATCAGGGCAGGAATAATGTCTATATTGTTCAGAAGTGAACACCCAATTCCTTGCATAATGCCAGGCACATAAATACAACATGGAAATCACAAGTTCTCCAAAATTCTGATATCAGACTTTTCTTCAGTGAACAAATGAGTCTGATTTTCTCTCTCTCATAACTACAGAAAATCCAATATCCATTTAGATTTTCTCCCTAAGTATTTTTGTGAGCCTCTTAGGAAACACTCCACAAACCTGATCCAGTTGCTGCTTCTCCCCTGAGAAGCACTCCTCATCTGTGATTGCTTTATATCTGCTTCTAGAAGCCATTGTTCTCCCACACCATTTGTCTCTTTTCTGGTGCATAAGCTTCCTATTGCTGTATAACAAATGGCCATAAACTGGACAACTTAAAAAAAAATTCCATTGATTATCTCAGTTCCTGGGGGTCAGAATTCCAAACACATATTTGTTGAGTTATTTACTCAGAGTCATTCCAGGTTATTATCAAAGTATTAGCTGGGATTGCTATTTCTTAAAAAACCAAGATCTTGCAATAATCACTGATTCTCAGATTTATGACTGATACCCTATTTCCTTGCTAGCTCTCAGCCAGAGACTCTCAGTTCCAGGAGGCCACCCTCAACTCCTTCCTCTCACAACATGGCAGTTGACTTCTCTAAATAGTCTTCTGTTTAGGTCTTATAAAGACCCATCTGAACTAAGTCAGATAATCTATGCAACTTCCATTCTTATTAACTCAAATTCAGCTGACTGTGGACTTCCATTACAACTTCAAAATCTCATTACCTTATGAAATAACTTACTAACATAATATCCTATCATATTTAAAAGATTTGTCCACTTGGTAACAATTTCTTGACTATAATAACATCACAAATTATTAAAAAAACAAATTTGACTTTATTAAAAATAGTAATTTCTATTTTTTGAAAGACGTTGTTAAAAGTACAAAAGCAAGTTATGGAAGAAAATCTCAAATCATAGACCTAATAAAGTATTTGTATTCAAAAAATATAAAGAACTCTCACAACTCAATAATAAGAAAAAATAATAGGAGGCTGGGGATGTGGCTCAAGCAGTAACATGCTCACCTGGCATGTGCAGGGAGCTGGGTTTGATCCTCAGCACCACATAAATAAAAATAAAGATGTTGTATCCGCCAAAAACTGAAAAATAAATATTAAAAAATTCTCTCCCTCTCTCCTCTCTCTCTCTCTCTCTCTCAAAAAAAAATAAAGAATAAAAATAGGGTAGAATTTGAACAGCCATTTCACTAAAGGAAAAGTATATATGACAAATAAACCCAGGAAAAGATTTTCAAAATCACTTGTAGTTTGGGAAATGAAAATTAAAAATTGTTGAGATATTACTAAATCCTGTTGGCATAGCTAAAATAAAAAAGATTGATAATACTAAGTATTGTCAAGGATGTGGAGGAAATGGAACTGTCTTATAATAATGATGGAAGTATAATATTACAACTACTTTAGAAAACAATCTGACAGTTTCTTTAAAAATTAAATATATACCTATCATAAGATTCAGATATTCTACTCTTAGGAATCTATCTAAGAGAAAAGAAAACATATCTTCACACAGACTTGTACACATGTTCTCAGAAACTTTAACTATAAAAAACAAAAATCAACAATTTATATGCCCATCAATGAGTGAATGGATTTTTTAAAATGTGTTACAAACATACACAGTACAAATAAACTTACATCACAATATGGATGGATTTCCAAATAATTATGCTAAACAAACAAAAAACAGACAAAAGAGAGCATATAGTATATGACTCCATTTATATAAAATTCAAAAATTTCTTTCACTAGTCTATAGTGAAAGAAAACTGTTTTGCCTGAGTACACAGGAGAGCAAACAGGATCAGGAGAAAAGAGATTATAAAAAGGTACCAGGAAACTTTGGGGCTACTGGGTATATTCATTATCTTAATGATTCCATGGACAAATCTCACATCCTAAGCATGAAGTCTTGATTGTCAATTCCCTTGGTGATTTCTCAAAAAACAAAGACAAAAACAAACAAACAAAAAAACAACAAAGGAACACACACACACATGAATAAATATCTGCTAAACTAGAATTCTATATTTGATTTAAAATGTTTATCAGAAATTTAGGAGAAATTAAAACATTTTCAGACAAAATCTGAGAACTGATCAATAACAGACCTGGACTAATCGGGATTCAATATCAGATGCAAAATGAACTCAGAAAGAACTCAAAAACGTGGAAAGAAATAAAGTCAATGAAAATTATACATATATAGGTAAATTCAAGTGAATATTAAAATGTAAAATCATAATGTCTTATTTAATTAAAGCAGAAAAATGACAAAAATAACACATGAGTCAGGAGTGAATAAACTTTGTAAATTAATAAAGTCCTTGCAGTGTCCAGGAAACAGAGAAAAATACTGGTTAATATTTTTGGCTTTGGAAAACTAAAGATGCACATTTGATAGTAGCTATCTTTGGAGATAGAAAACAAGGATAATAGAACTTCAGAAGTTGAGGCAATATTCGTTTCTTGACCTGGGTGGTAGTTATATGGCTATTTTCTTCATAATGAATTATTGAGCTATACATTTTTGTTTGGGATATTTTTCTGTGTAATTGTTTAATTTTATTCTTATTTTTTTTAATTTGAGAAAAACAATCCCCAGTGTCAAACTCAAACTCCCAAACATTTTTAAAGCATCTACTCACATCACAGGGGCCAAAACAGGTCACATGGCACAGCCCAAAGAGCAGGGTTGGCAGCTATACTTCCCTTCTGTTAGGCCATAGATTAGCAAACTTCTGTGAAGTTCCAGGTTTAAAAAACAAAACAAAAAAAGAAACATATATTTTTTTTAAGTTTTGCAAGCCCCATAAACTTCTGCATACTATTCTGGACAATTTTTTTAAGGTCTTAAAACAGTAAAGACTATTATTACCTGAGAACTTTATTTAAAAAAAAAAGAAAAATGATTTGGCCCACAGGCCACAGTTTATCAAACACTGCATTAGGCCATGATATTTCTTTAGGAAAATTTTTAAAAATGGAACAAATAATTTAATCTGCCACAATATTCCCTCTTTATAATATTTCATATTCCTACTGCTGTGATCTGAATGTGCTTCCCAAAATTCAGGTGTTGGACATTGAATATCCAATGCAAGTGTTGGGAGGTGGAGCCTAAGGGGAGGTGTTTAGGTCCTGAGGGCTCTGCCCATATGAATAGATTTATGACATTATAAAAATGGCATGTGGGAGTAGGTTTGGTCTCTCACTCTCCTATCATGTGAGGACACAATGTTCATCCTGCTTGCCCTTCTGCTTTTCTCCCATATTGAGGAGACAGCGAGAAGTCTCTCACCAGACAACCTTGATTTTGGATTTCCCAGATTACAGAACTATGAGAAAATAAATTCCTGTTCTTTATAAATTACCTAGTCTGTGGTATTCTATTGTGGCAGCAGAAATAGATTTAAGACTCCTACTATACACAAAAATACATTTGTCTCTATCACAAGACACTCAGGTTCACCCTAACACAACATCAAACTAAAGTTCTGATCTACCTCACGTCCAAATGTGGCTGCTCTTGATCTGTAGATCTAGGAAGTAAACACACAAGTTCCACAAAGATGTCAAAGGGGGAGAGAGTAACTACAACAATCACCTCCCAATTTAAAAGGGGGAAGAGTAATAGACATGTTAGAATCACTGGTCCTTAGAAATTTTAATATCATACTGGGCAAATGTTAAGATGCTTGTTCTGCTCAATGGAATTGGGTCAGCACCTTCCTGGGTAAGGTTTTTATTTGTTTTTGTTTTTGTTTTGTTTTATTTCATGGTAGCCATCAGAATATCCTTGGTGGAGAGTTTAGCTGTGTAAATGTATTTCATTTTTGCTAACATCCCATCTGTTAAATCAAATGGTCAAGTCCAAAGTAAAAACCAAAGCAGTATGTTACTGTGTCCTTGCCATGAAGCCAAAAGCAGGGAGTTGCATAGCACTATCAAAGAGGGAAGCACTGAAGTCCATCATTCAATCTGCCAAAGGCCCACACTGTATAATATAATATATACAGAACTAGTTTTGTCCTCTAGTAACTTCACATCAAGGCGTATTCATACAGCAAAGAATTTGAACCCAAACCGGGGTCCACTGAATAAAAACACAAAAATTTTTCCTTTACAACAATGAATTTAAAATTTAATGAATATTTAAAATCAATACATAAGATTCTCAAGATGATTGCTAATAGTTCAACTTCGTTGAAAAAAAAATAAACCAAATCATTAAAAGAGAGGATACTCAATGTCAAAAAATAATTCACATATATAGAAACCAATTTATGTGGAAGTGGATTTTAGTTGAGTCAATGTTCGTTACAACCTGATATTGAAATGAGACTTCCAAAAACTTAATGGAGACAGGTCACATTGAAAAGACAGAATATACAACTCAGGAAATACAGTCACTATTTTTTTTTTGAATATTCAAACTACATATCATAAAATGTGCTCCATTCTGAGAGCAACATTAAAAGAGGAATGTTGATAAAAAGGAATGTGTCTGTAGGAGGGTAACCAAGAGAAGGAAGAGCCTTGGAATGATACTATATGGTAAACATTTATAGAAACTTGGAAAAAGGCAGGAAAGAAGAGTGAAACATAAGAAATATCTTGAAATATTTTCATGCCACTATTGTGAAGAGGAAATAGATTTATTCCCTGTTGTTATAGATCAAGGGTTGTCCAACTTTTTCTGTAACAGGCTAAGTAAGAAGTAAATATTTTGGTCTTTGCAGACTGTATGTTTTCTGTTGCAAACACTCTCTTTACTATTGGGACAGGAAAAGAGGCATAGATAACATATTAACATATTTACTGAACATAAATATGCTCAGTAAAACCTTATTTATAAAGATCAAAATTTGAATTTTATATAATTTCCACGTCACAAATATTTTTTCATTTCTTTCAACAGTTCATTCATCTTAAAAGAATTCTTACCTTACAGGCAGCCAGCCAAATTTAGCCCACACACCAACTGAGCAAACCTCTGCTACGCGTGACAACTAAGACATTGGATCCTAGTTAAAAGATAGCAAATATCAGCCATATATATATATATATATATATATATATTATATGTGTGTATATATATACATATATATAAAATATGTGTGTGTTTGTGTGTGTGTGTATAAAATTCCACCTGAGCAGTCTCAGTCAATAAGGAGTAGGAGATGAGGAATATATACCTCAGCATCCTCCTCTTGGTAGAACAACTGTCAAGTAGAGTCTATACCATTCATCATTATAACTCATAGTAACTAAGCTCCAGCTGTCCATAATGAAAAGCCTCTTATTAATGCAAACCATGTTAGCTTTCCCTCTCTTTTTCATCTTCTGTACTTCCAAGGGTCTCCTCTCAAACTACTAGCCACAGGGGCTTATCTTCTGTTCTATAGGTTGTGGACTCAAATTTAAACAGATGTGCTAGTTTGGACATGATAAACATGCCCATAGGGACAAGATAGTCACTGGCTATCAAAACCAAGGAAGGAATGTTCAAGCTAGAACTCTGCTTCTCAACAGATTTTTCTTGCCTAGGGTACATTTGGTCTGGAAATTTTTGTGGTTGTCAGGACTGCCCCCACCCTTACCCCAGCTTCTAGTGAGGAGAGAAAAAGGATGATACTAAACAATTCAAAACACAGGGACCAGTCCCCGAGAACAGAGAATTATCCTATTCACCTATCCATAGTGCTGAGTTTGAAAACTCATGAGTTGGATAGGGAAGTAATGTAACTGGCCTTTCATGTCCTGTCCCACCCTAGGACTCTATGACTTTAAGAAAGCACACTAAGGCTTTTAATCTGGATGAGCTTCAGGGGTTTCATAATATGTTGGAAATTAAGTGCAAAAGTTATTTCCTAAGTCAATTTTTGCATATTTGTGATGTGTTCACAAAACTCACAGATTATTCTAAAGGTTTTATAACTCAAAATAGTTCAAGAACCAAACTCTATAAGAAATAATTTTTAATAATTTTACCCTAGGTCTAAGACTTTAATCACTTTTTTCCCTATTCAAGTGATTCCTTAATACTTTAAGGAATGCAAGCATTGACTTCTCAAGTTTGATAGCAGTTCTTCCTAGGGCTATGCAATTCTGATAGGTATACGAAGCAGGCACAGAAGAGACTGAATTTTAGTTAATTATGCTACATTAAGAGGACACCAACTTCCTGGCAATTAATCTGGCACTTTTCCAAGTACTAATAAAACTATTTTTTTAATTCCTAATTAGTATAGCTCAGCAAATATCAGTAATATTGAGGAAGGAACTGAGCAAATGAAAATTGCATAGAGAGAATATTCCTTTATATTTTTTATCTCATATCTTTTTGAACACAAAGCCACTGCCAACAAAGTGCCTAAGATAAAGAATTGGTATAGACCTCCCTTTGGTAGATTTCTTTAACTGGGACCATATAAATCAAACAGAATTACTTTATCTGCAGCTAAGAATTCTGTAGAGACATATTGAACCTATAAGAGATGGCAGAACCTGGCCAAGATCTGTCTTTTAGGTAATAAATTTTACCACCATTCTGACTATACTTTCAGAGTTTTCTTTATTTTTATTTTTAAGATTTATGTATTTGTCTGTAATATTAGGATGATTTTTATTTTACAAGGATTCAAAGTTTGTTGCCTTAGACTAAAATGACCATTAATGAGTTCTGGCATTGTGTATATGTGAAAGAATGAAAAAAGTAATAAGAACAACTGAACAGACATGACAGAAAATTTAATGTAAAGATACTAAAACACTCAAGAATAATGTGGCATGCAACTTTCAAGTGATAACTATCATTTTATGAGAACTTAATGCCAGATATGATTGATAGATAGATAGATAATAGAAGAAAAGTAAAATAGGATATAAATTAATATATAGATACATTTAAAACTCACAAAAATTATCTGAGCTCGAAACCTATGTCTCTCTGTGATTTCAAAACTTGTCCTTATCCCCACAATACAATACTGTCTTATGTAATATGAGTCTGATTGGAAGATTTAAATCTCTTCATTGGGAAGATCTGAGTTACCACAGAAAAATTAGAAAGTAGCTAGAGTTGCTAACCTGACCTTGAAAAAGGTTTAACCTTCAAGTAAGTTTTGTATCACAGGCCTCTAGGCGTTGCAAATGAGCTGAATTTGAAGTGTACATCACCAAAAAAAATTAAGCTTTGAAAGAAAACGTGGTCAGTTTGGATCAAAAGTATGAGTCTGAATCTGTCAAAAGCATCTGAGGGCAAGAAACCACTTACCACTCAGAGAAGACTGATCTGAGAAATCCAGCCTCAAAGCAATGAAGATCCTAACTTACACCTAGTTTTGAAATTAACTATAAAATCAATTTAAGTTAACAGAGTAATTCAGAGAGAAATGGTCAAGGGTGAGAGTGAGACATCTCAGGTTTTGAGCCTGGCAACCAAAAGTGGTGAAGATGGCAACCAAATGTCAGCCCTACCCTACAGTGGGGAAGTATGTGGGGAGTGGCAGATAGGAAAATGCTTCTGCACTTGTGTAAGTAAAGACATTTTCAGTTTTAAACCAGAGTGACTGATCAGCCTAAGTTAGGATTTTAAAAAAAATATCAACATAACTGAAAACTCCCTAGTGTCAACTATACCTAGATAGAGGGGATCAGAGGTTGCCAGTGAATTTTCTCCCTATCTCAGTTCTGCGTGCATAGACTATTCCTGTTTCAGAAAAGAGGCCACCAGAAGCTGCAGGCTTTCAAGGTCCTAGAGGATTAAACAAAGAAAAAGGAAGCTTGTATCCTGATGGCTCTGGCAAAAGTCAGAGTTTGAATTAGCTTAGATTTTGTGACCATACCTGAACCTACCTCTGACCTGATGGAGTAAACTGGTCCTGCCTCCATTGCACAACCTCCCCTGGCCCTGTTGTAGAATGAATGAGTTTGCAATCAAGCCCACCTAGCCACAGGGACAGAGAGTAGGTGGGAGAGATAGTTTCCTATAAGGGATTCTAGATGGAAAGAAATAAAACTAGAAACAGTGTATGGCAGAGACTGCAACAGGACTTGCTTTGCAAATACAGCCTAGAGCCACGGGTATGTGGATGGGGTGGCAGGAGGTGGAAGCCATATTTCAAGCAGTTAAACATTTGTCGAATATCTATTCCCATATTTCATTGATTCTAAGAATCATTTTTCACACTTTAACAATTCAGGTATCAGAATGTTCCTACAATGAATGACATCCTACAATCGCTGTAGGCCAGCAGGCAGCTTTGATACTGTTTTCAAAGTCTGCACAGAACTCGGTCAGAGTTCTTCATGTGTTCACCTCCTCAATTGAGTTATGTGCATTGTTAACACTCTATTTATAGTGTTAATTGTTGTTTAAAATACCTTCTAGATATTTGATGTTTAAAATATCATAACTTAAGAAGATGAAATAATGATATATCCATTGAAATGAAATGTTATTACATGTGCCAAGAATAAATCTGTGGGATAGGGCAAATATTTAATATTAATGAAGCACATATTTATGGTTGGGAGAATAATTGCAAATCTATTTTCTTTGCAAAATTATACCAAGTGCTTTTTGATCTAATAAAGGATGATCTACAAATGTAAATGGAGCTGTATTACATTTTTTTACCAATGTATATAAAAAGTATTGACTTCACATGCAAAAAAAAATGCCCCTAAAGATAGTAACAGTAAAAGATAAAAAATAAAACTATGCCTAATTAATCCAAAATAACTCTTTCAGTAAATACCAAGGGGTTGGAGGTATAGCTCCATGGTAGAAACATGCATGAGTCCTGGCCCAACCCCAAGCACCACAAAATAAATACCAATACATTTATTCATGTAATAATGCATCTATTAAAATATTTAATGTTTATATTTTACATTTATTTACATTTATTATATTTTAAGTAATAATAAATCACTTAAATAAGCAGTAGCTTATATTAGTAATACATAAAATAACACTTCATCTTAAAATCAGTAACAATGGATTTGATGCAATGAGATATATGAGAGCCACTGCAGTATGTAGCAAAAGTGCAAAGAGAAATAATTCATAGTCCTTATATTTGAGGTACACATTGTCAAATGGAGTATGATAGGAAAAAGCCCTAAGCCAGAGACTTTACCTCATGTATCTCATACCCTTTATATGTTGGCACAATGTCCATTATAGAAGTATTGTGGAAGAAACATTTACGAGAATGTTTTCAGGTTATAAATTAATAGATTTATGGATGATAAAGTGTTTAATTAAGTGCCTTGGAATTCCAATACTCCAGATACATGAGCCAAAAATCTGAGTGCTGTCATTGACTCCTATATATCTCTCACACCCCACATCCAATTCAACAGAAAAATTCGCTGATCTTTAGCTTCAAAACACATTCACAGAATCTGACTACTCTGTTACCACCTTAGTCTAGTCTATCACCATCTCTTGCTCAAAGCACTGCAAAAGCCTCCTGACAGACACCTCTTCCTTCTTTTTATTTACCCACATTCACCCATGGTCTAGCCTCAAGATAAAGCCCAAGTGACCTTTTGAGCATAATTTAGATGATGTTACTACTGTGCCACAAGTCCTGAATGGCCTTCCATTTCACACAAATTACAACCAAAGTTCCTGCAAAGGCCTTTCAAGACCCCGAATAATTGGCCCCAGGTCACCTCTCTGATAGGCATTATTACCCTCCCTTCAGTTACTTCACTGCAATATTCTGACCTCCTTGTGCTTCCAGCCTTTGCTCTTCTTCCTTCTGCTGAATGTTCTTTGATGAGATAATTGCTTGGCCAAACTCTTGCTTCTTTTCAGTCTTTGCTCCCATTTCACCTTGTTAATGAGGCTTCTCCTAACCACTCTATTTATTACTTCCACTGTCCCCTTCCCCCTCCATTCCCAATCCCCCTTGTCCTGATCTAGTTTTTCTGTTTACTCTGGCATTTATCTTCTATCACAGTATATAACTTACTTGCTGTTTGTTGTTCATTACCTGATTCCCCCTTTCTTCCCCCTCTCTGCCTCTGAAGCTAAGTTCTATAAGGGCTACCTTTTTGTTCCCTCCTGCATTCCAGCACCTGGGACAGTGATAGGTATACAAGTAGAAGCTCCATAAACATTTGCTGAAGGAATAAATGCTTAATTTTTACTAATCCAATATGTATATGAACATAAATTCATGTTTATAAAACCACTTAGGATAGACAAAGAGAAAATAACCTAAAAATACTCTGAAGTCAAAGGTCATTTATGTCTTGAAAGAGTTCCCAGAGGAAAATTACATACAGAACCTATGTTACTGAAAAATAAAAACAAACATATGGGAGAGGAGAAAGGGAAGATAGGATACCTACCTTAGGTGAATAGCAGGTCTGCTTAAATGGATGGTCCAGGTTTCTGACATTAACACCTCCAGGCTACACACACTTGAATGGATTTAAAACTTGCAAAAAAAACCTCCAAAAATGAACATCTCCAGGGATAGCTCTCATCTCCTCCCAACCTCTTCCCCACCATGTATTATAAGGAAATGTCCTGCAGAATACTCATCTTCCAAAATAGAACACAGAGCTATATACCCAAAGCTGACACTTCTCACTTCTGTCAAAATAAAGCCTTCAGTTTTCTTGTGGACACAAAGACAATGTAAGCAATCCAGTAATAACCAGACCACATACATGCACTGGACTGTTCCTCCTAACTCCTTTATGTTCTCTGTGCCAAAGGGTAGAAAGGAAAAGAGACAGTAGTAATGACCATTTAGAGACTTGGATTACCATTAAACATCTTTTTACCTTCAATTTGATACTCACCTGTCTTAAGGACAAAACTCCTCTAAGTAAATAAAAATTTTGAAATAACATTCAAAATCCAATAAACAGAGCATGTCATAGAAAGCTGAATGCCTGCAAGATCAAATTTTTTCAAAAATCTAGAAACTCAAATTCCCTTTCTGACCCATTCAACTTATCTCCCACCTTTCTCTATTCTTGCTGGTATCTGGAAGGCTCCCTACAAGACAATAGGTCCCACTCCCCTCCCCAGCATTTTACCCAACATGTCTACCTCTGAAATCCCATCTTTCTCTCAATGCCTGGCTCCAATTCCAAATCCCTGGGGAAGATGACAGAACTTGGCTTGCTACCTTCTTCTGGTATATTTCTTATCATCTTTCCTTTTCAAATGCATTATGTGCACCTTGACATAGAATCTAATATCATACTTGAGTCTTTTCCTTATCTATATATCACTGAAAAAATCTGTGCAAAATGGCCCTGATCTGGAGGGCTGTAGTGGCCACAATCATGAAGGAAATATGTGAAAAATATGGTTATGCAAAGACAAAAAGCATCTGATAATCAAAAGGATCTATAATCATAATTTATTAATGCCCTCATTTATATTGCACTGATATTCTTTCACATTTAAATCTAATATATTTTTCAGAAATTAAAAATTAAAATGTATTCATATCATCATTATTATTTTGTCTGTCATAGGAGCTCTTGGAAGAAAAAGGTCACATTGTTTTAACCAAGAAGTATTCAACTAATTCTTTCCTTTTCCTTTTTTTTTTAAATTTTTCCAAGAAGTTCAAGAAAGTGAGCAGACTTGATTTACTTCTATGCTGTATGTAGAAGAGGCATAGGAGAAAGAATGTAGAGCAGTTGTCAATATCTAGGACTCAACACTGCCAGGGATGAGCACACCACAAGACAAAAAGAAGAAAGTCTTCAGGAGTAAAAGAGCGAGATTAGCAGATAACCCTACAATTTATTGCCCAAACCAGATTGCTATGAAAGGGAAAGAGACACCATTAACAATACCATACAGCAGGTGTTAACTAGAGCTGCTGCAGGCAAACTGGAACCTATGCCAACCCCACAAACAAGCCAGTGAACCTGAAGCCTCAGGACACAGCAGGAAAAAGACCATTGTACAGTAGTTCTAAGGCAGTGCTGGGTAGCTTAGAATAAATTCCCTGACAAAGCTGCATGTTAAAAGAGCCATTTAGCATTCTACCATTTCTGGAACACTCAGCAGGAAAAGAGAAAGTGCTGAAAATGTTCTGTTGAACAATTCAATCACCATGGAATTAGAAGAGTGGAAGCTGCTAGATGACTTTTCCATCCATCAACATCCACCTCCCTCAGCTGTCATCAAACAAGAGGATTGACAAATAACCTGCCAGGCTGGAGAGACCTAGAACCCACAAGCCTGTCTTCTCCTGTCATCTTGGTGTAGGCAACAAGCAAGGAAAGAATAGGCCTCATGACCTGCCACAACCACATGAAGACAAGAATCATAGAGATACAAAATGTTGACATTGGAAAGGGCTGAGAGACAAACTAATCAGGTTCCATATTTATACATGACGTAACACAGCTTAACAAGGTCAGTAGTTTATTACTATAAGAGAAAAATGTATGATATATTCTACCCACTCCTTCATTCAATAAATTTGTTGAGTACTTCCAATGCATCAGATACTAGGATAAGCACTATGGGGATTAAAAGATAAATAAAATATATTCTTTCTCATCAAGATTGGTATGTTTATAGTTTAAATGTACATGAGCTGTCTCTTGTCCAGTGAGGAGGTTCATGGAATAGGGTAGAGGAGGGTGTGGCTGCAGAGTCCCTAATCAAGACCTCCAGAGACCAAGCAGGAAGCAGGTTTGATTTTATTGCATAGTTACCATGTATATATACTCAGGCAGTAGCTAAGCAGATTACAAGCAGCCACCAATACAATTTCTGGACAAGTGTCCCTGCAGCAACCAATCGAGGAGTGGGTCATGGATCAAGCACAGGGACTCCAACACGCAGCCTCACACCCAGGGCTGTGCCTATGGGGTAAGCGGTTTGCCACTCAGATGCCCTTAACGAACGTATCCATGTTTGCAGTACTCCATGCACTTGTCCCACATAAATGTACTCCTAATAATATTTTAAAAACTGGCTGTTGAATACATGATGAGACTGTTGTGTTAATATCATTTGAGAATTATAGCCAAATGGTAAAAGAAAAGGATTCTTAATAAGGAGAATGTGAATAAACACAGTCATTATATGGTAACTTTGCTGAGAATTCTTACAGTTAGAAAATGGTCCCTAATAAACCCTACTACACTTGATCTTGCACCAAAGGCCAAGAAGTGACAATAAACTCTCCTACTTGTCTTCTTCTTCTAAAATTCCTTCTTAACTCACACTTATGCATCAACACATTCAAACTTATGGGACTCAAACTGAATCCCATGATTTCTGGTGTATAAATACTACAAATATTGAAGTTCAAAATATAAATTTCCAAATTTCCTAGAATCCTAAAGAATACAAATCCAACTTAATTGTGCTAAGATCTTTATCTTCTATCTGCAGAACAAAGGAGCCTCTAAATCCCATGCTAATGAATCTTTACCATTTATTCATGGAATATCATCATGTGGAAAGACGATCATTATGTGAAATTACTCTAATTAGAAGATCTAATTCATTCATCTTCTATAGGATTTATTATAACAATCATAGATGATTCTGTTTTGTTATAAAAAAAAAAAGAGATGATTTAGGACCTAAATAAAACCAGTATTCAGAAGCATGATTTCAGTATAACCAAAATAAAACATTGATTAAACTCACAAATATGATTTGAATTCTATAAAATGATATACCATATCAATACAGCATAAGACCCAACACTCTGAACAGTTTTCTTGCTAGGACTATGACTGCTATGTGACAATTTACTGTCAAGTTTTTTTTTTCCAATTTTACTTCTCAATTTTGCTAAATTTGAGGGGTTTTAATAAAATTTTAATTAAGTTTTGTTAGATTTCCCTATTCATATAAGATAAGGTTGGGTCTCCTTGAATACTTGAAAGAGTAAATGGCTTTTTATGTATACGTTAGCAGCTCAAAATGTAAAGTCCCATGAAAAAGATTGGGAAAAAAAATGAACTTCTCCAATACTGTACTCTAGTATTCAATTATAATAATAAACTGGCACAGGTTTTCACAGCTTTCGACATTTCCAATGTACATGGAGCTTAATGGTCTGCATTACATGAATGCTAAATTAAATGAGGATAAGGTGAGTGAAAATATATTCAGAAACCCTTACACCAGTCCTGGTTAGAATGACTTCCTTATTGTGAAAAAGAACATTAAAATATACCCTAATGCTGAAAATATCTGAGTTTTCTTTAGCTATAGTAATGGCAATGCTTTTAAAAGAAAAATGCAAGGAAAAATTATTAAATAAAATATCACTGCCAAGTCTAATCTTTCAAGCACAAATGAAAATACTAATGATTCTTGTTAGCAAGTTCTATACAAGTTGGGACTTCACAGATTGCAACTAATGAGAAAAATTCTAATTCTTAAAACAAAATTAGTTTTTTTATTTTATTTCATCATCATGCACTAAAAAGTTGGTTAGCTTCGATTAAGATTCTAATACATATTGAGCCAGATTTGGCACTAGCCTGCATGCAATGCCATGGAACTCTATCTTAGAATCAGCTTTGATATATATTTAGCTCTTCAACAGGAGGTATATAGCACAATGTTCACAAACATGGATATTAATGTGATCTGACATGGGTAAGATCTGATTTGATGTTTTTTTGCCAATCGGCCCAAGTTTCAAAAGCTATTTCCTTCCTTCACAGAATTGTTGATGGGTAAAATGAAACATTATTTTAATATTTTTTATTATGAGGCCCAGCCCAGTCCCAAGACTGCTCCGCCAAACCACATGGAGCCCAGGACCAGGACCAGGACTGCTCACCACACAGAGAACCAGGCCAGCACACCACAATGCTGAATCCCCAAACAGATGCCCAAAGCCATCCTTCAAACTGCTCTTTCAGCCCCATCTCTAAAAGTAGTTGGATCCATCCTGGGACACCTCCACCACCACCTTGTGTAAGTTACCTCAGCTGCTACCACCACCAACTTTAGTTGCAGTAGCTTCTGTCTTGAGACGCTGGCCGGGGACTGGAAGCCCAACAGCAAGACACTTACAGGTTTGATGCTACCCTGCCATCAAATTGGACATGGCCACTTCTGTCTAGGGACAACAAATGGGATCCAGAAGACCATCACCAAGGTCCCTGCAGGCTTTGTTACACCAGAGGTATTCTTGCTATGTGTGCTAATAGCCACCATCTTGTTGCGGAGGGAGGAGAGAGCCTTGCACGTGGTAGGCTCTTTCTCTTTTTTCTCCTGTTAACAACCAAGTTCTTTTGATTCATCTTTCACTCTTCCTACAATCTAATACCTCTATATTCTCACCTCCTACCTCATAAGCATCATGCTCTACATCCCGCCACATTTCTCTCTTTGTCCATCACTAGAAACTATAGACCCTTTTCCAAACCTACTGTTTATTTTGCAGATAACTTTGAACACATCATTTCTGTTATTATGACAAAACTGTAATAATCTAAACAGGAACTATTTGGTTTAAGGCTGTTTATTGTTTGCATTGGGTGCTGTTAATATTGATCTCCCCCTTAAAGGCAAGACATTGGAAACCTGCAGGGACACTACAAGATTATAGGATAGAAACTGTAATGCCTCAGATCCATACTGCTCTAGGAAAAGACACACAGAAAGCATGAAAAGACAAGGAAAGAAAGTGCCCCAAACAAACCAAGATGTTACAATAATAGAGTCCAATGACAGTACAAAAAAAATAAAATGTCAGAGAAGCAGTTCAGAATGTACATAATTAAAATGATCTGCAAATAAAACAATGACATAACAGAGCAAATACAATGCAACAACTGATCATTCCAACAAGGAGATAAGAGAACAAATACAGGCAATAATTGGTCACTCCAACAAAGAGATAAGAGAGCAAATGCAGGTAGTAAAATATTACTTCAAGAAAGAGAGATTTGGGGGGGACAGAAAACCTTGAAATTAAGGAAACAATACACAAAATAAAAAATTCAATAGAAAACATCACCAACAGACTAGATCACTTGGAAGACAGAACCTCAGACAATGAAAACAAAACATACAATCTTGAAAATAAAGTTGACCACACAGTGAAAAATTACAGGATAACATCCAAAGACCAACTCCAAGATTTATTGAAATAGAGGAAGGCACAGAGATACAAACCAAAAGAATGCAAAATCTCTTCAATAAAATAATATCAGAAAATTTCCCAAACATGAAGAATGAAGTGGAAAATCAAATACAAGATGTTTACAGGACACCAAATGTACAAAATTACAACAGATCTACACCAAGGCACAGTATAATGAAAATGCTTAGTATACAGAATAAGAAGAGATTTTAAAAGCCATGAGATAAACGTTTGGGATTATATATTGGGGGAAACCAATTTGAATCTCAGCAGATTTCTCATTCCAGACCCTCAAAGGTAGGAGATCCTGGAACAACATATACAAAGCTCTGAAAAAAAATGGATGCCAATCTAGAATCTTATATCCAGCAAAATTAAGCTTCAGATTTGATGACAAAATAAAAACCTTCTATGATAAAAAAAAGTTAAAACAATTTACAGCAAGAAAGTCTTCACTACAGAACATTCTCTGCAAAATACTCCATGATAAGGAAATGAAAATAGCAAAGAAAAGAACTATACTACAGGAAAAAACAATCAAAGGAGAAACCAAATCAAGCAAAAAACAAAACAAAACAAAATGACCGGGAATACAAACCATATTTCAATAATAATCTCAAATGTTAATGCCCTAAACTCATCAATTAAAAGACATAGACTGGCAGACTGGATTTAAAAAAACAAACAAACAAAAAAGACCTAACAGTATTCTGCCTTCAGGAGACTCTTCTTATTGGAAAAGACATCTACAGACTGAAGGGGAAAGGATGGGTAAAAAAAACAAACCACTCACATGGACCATGTAAACAAGCAGGGGTTTCCATCTCATATCAGATAAAGAGAACTTCAAACCCAAGTTAATCAGAAGAGATAAAGAAGAACATTTTATACTGCTTAAGGGAATCATACATCAACAAGACATAATAATTATAAATATTTATGCCCCAAACAAAGGAGCATCTACATGTATCAAACAAATCCTTCTAAATTTCAAGAATCAAATAGACCACAACACAATAATAATACTGGGTGACTTTAAAACACCTCTCTCACCACTGGATAGATCTCCAGACAAAAACTGAACAAAGAAACTATAGAACTCGATAATACAATCTATAATGTAGACTTAACAGGCATAAATAGAATATTTCATCCATCAATGAGCAAATACACTTATTTCCCAGCAGCACATGGATCCTTCCCCAAACAGACCATATGTTATGCCACAAAGCAAGTCTCAGCAAATGCAAAAAAAATAGAGATACTACCCTGTATTCTATATGACAGTAATGGAATAAAATTAGAAATCAATGGTAAAATAAAAAATATAAGCTACTCTAACACCTGGAGATTAAATAATATGCTACTAAATGATGTATAAATAACAGAAGACATCAGGGAAGAGATAAAAAAATACTTAGAGGTAAATGAGAACTCCAATATAACATATCAAAATCTCTGGACCACAATGAAGGAAGTGCTAAAAGGAAAGTTCATTTCACTAAGCTCATTCATTAAAAGAAGAAAAAGTCAACAAATAAATGACCTGACATTACATCTCAAAGCATTAGAAGAAGAAGAACAAATCAACATCAAAAGCAGTAGAAGTCAGAAAATAATTAAAAATCAGGACTGAAATCAATTAAATTGAAACAAAAGAAACAACTGAAAATATTGACAAAACAAAAAAACTGGTTCTTTGAAAAAATAAACTGACTAACCCTTAGCCACCCTAACAAAAAGAAGGAGAGAGGAAATTCAAATTACTAAAATTTGTGATGAAAAATGAAATATCATGACAGATATTATTGAAATACAGAAGATAATTAGAAACTATTTTGAAAATTTATACTCCAGTAAAATAGAAAATATCAAATAACACTGACAAATTTCTAGAGAAATATGATTTCCACAAACTGAATTTGTAGAAAACTTATACAATTTAAACAGATCAGTTTCTAGCAATGAAATATAAGACTCCATCAAAGCCTACCAGGTAAGAAAAGACCAAGATCAGACGGATTCTCAGCCAAGTTTTACAAGACCTTCAAAGAAGAATTAATACCAATACTCTCCAAATTATTCCATGAAGTAGAAGGGGAGGGAACCCTTCCAAATTCATTTTATGATGCACATATTCTTAATAAAATTCTGGCAAATTGCATACAAAAATATATTTAAAAGATACAGCACCATAATCAAGTGGGGTTCATCCCAGGAATGCAGGGTTGTTCAACATATGAATATCAATAAACGTAATTCATCACATCAATAGACTTAAAGACAAGAATCACATGATCATCTCAATAGATGAAGAAAAAGCATTTCATAAAATACAACACCCTTTCAAAGTAGAGATATACCTCAACATTGTAGAAGTAATCTATGCTAAGCCCAAGGCCAATATCATTCTAAATGGAGAAAAACTGGAAGCATTTCCTCTAAGAAATTAAACAAGACAGGTATGACCTCTTTAACCACTCTTATTCAACATATTCCTTAACACTATAGACAGAGCAATAGACAGATGAAAGACATTAAAAGATACAAATTGGAAAAGAGGAACTCAAACTATCACTATTTGCTGATGACATGATTCTATAGAGGATCCCAAAAACTCCATCAAAAGATTCTACAATTAATAAATGAATTCAGCAAAGTAACAGAATATAAAATCAACCCCCATAAATCAAATGCATTTCTAAACATCAGTAATGAATCCTCAGAAAGAGAAATTAAGTATCCATTCATAATAGCCTCAAAAAATTAAAATACTTGGGAATCAATCTAACAGAAGAGGTGAAAGACCTCTACAATGAAAACTACAGAACACTAAAGAAAGAAATTTAAGACATTAGAATATGGAAAGACCTCCCATGTTCCAGGATACGCAGAATTAATGTTGTCAAAATGGCCATACTACCAAAAGCGTGTTACAGATTTAATATAATTCCTACTAAAAACCCAATGACATTCTTCATAGCTATAGAAAAGGCAATCATGAAATTCACTTGGAAAAATAAGAGATCCAGAATAGCAAAGAAATCCTTAGCAAGAAAAGTAAAGCAGGAGGTGTCACAATACCAGAAATTAAATTGTACTACAGAGCCACAGTAATAAAAACAGCAAGGTACTGGCACAAAAAAATAGAGATGAAGACCAATGGAACAGAATTCAAGACATAGAGACAAACCCACATACATACTGTTATCTCATACTGGACTAAGTGCCAGAACCACACATTGGCAAAAACACAGCCTCTTCAACAAATGGTGTTGGGAAAATTGAAAATCCATATGCAACAAAATGAAATTAAACCACTCTCTCTTACCATGCACAAAACTCAACTCAAAGTGGATCAAGGACCTAGGAATTATACCAGAGACTCTGCACCTAACAGAAGAAAAAGTAGACCCAAATCTTGATCATGTCAGATTAGGTCCTGATTTCCTTAACCAGATTCCTAAAGCACAAAATATAAAACCAAGAATTAATAGATGGGATGGATTCAAACTAAAAAGCTTCTTCTCAGCAAAGAAAACAATCAATAATGTGAAAGGAGTGCCCACAGAGTGCGAGAACATGTTTACTGCATGTACATCAGATAGAGTGCTAATCTCCAGGATATATAAAGAACTCAAAAAACTTAATAGCAAAAAAAATTAATAACCCAATCAATAAATGTGCTAAGGAGCTGAATAGATACTTCTTAGAAGAAGATATACAATTCATGAACAAATATATGAGAATATGTTCAACTTCTCTAATAATTAGAGAAATACAAATCAAAACTACTCTAAGATTTCATCTCATTCCTGTCAGAATGGCAATTATCAAAAATAAGAGTGGTGAGGAGGTGGATAAAAAGGTACACTCATACATTGCTGGCAGGACTGCAAATGGGTGCAACCAATCTGGAAAGCAGTTTGGAGATTCTTTAGAAAACTTGGAATGGAACCATCATTTGACTCAGCTATCCCACTCCTCAGTGTATATCCAAAAGAATTAAAATCAGCATACTATAGTGACACAGCCACATCAATGTTCATAGCAACTCAATTAACAATAGCTAAACCTTGGAACCAACCTAGATGCCCTTCAACAATGAATGGGTAAAGAAATTGTGGTACATGTACATAATGGAATACTACTCAGCATTAAAAGAGAATAAAATCATGGCATTTGCAGGTAAATGGATGGAGTTGGAGAATAAGTAAGAAAAGTAAGCCAATCCCAAAAACCAAAGGCCAAATGTTCTCACTGATAAGTAGATGCTGACCCTTAATGGGGGTGGGGGATTGTGGGGAGAATGGAGGAACTTTGGGCCAGGGGGAGGGAGGGAGGGTGGGGACATGGATTAGGAAAGATGGTGAAATGAGATGAACATCATTACCCTAGGTACATGTATGACTGCATATGTGGTGCAACTCTTCATCATGTTTAACAAGAGAAATAAAAAGTTGTGCCCCATTTGTGTCCAACGAATCACTTTCATGTAGAACTAATTAGAACAAATAAAAAAATAACAAACCAACAGAGAACCCAAGGATAGAAACCATGCATTAAGGAAGTGAGAACAGAAATAGTGAAGATGCCCCAAACGGCACAGTACTGCATGGACACTGGACTGTCTACCTGAAGAATCATTTTACATGAGGGATGTTACAGTTTGGATATGAGGTGCCTCCCTACACACACAAAGCTCATGTGTGACACAATGCAAAAATATTCAGAGATGAGAACTGTAACCTGATTACTGGATTAGGCCACTTGAATGGACTAAGTGGGTGGTAATTATAGGCAGGAATAATGTGGCTAGAGGAAGTAGGTGACTGAAGGTGTGCCTTTGGTGTTTATACATGGTTCCTGGTAAGTAGAACTCTTTCTTGACTTCCTGGCTGTCATGAACTGAGCAGATTTCCTCCACCACACCCCTCTTGCCACGATGTTCTGCCTCACCTCCGCCCCACAGCTATGAAGTCAACTGGCCATGGACTGAATCTCTGAAACCATAAGTCAAAATAAACTTTTCTTCGCCTAAGTCGTTCTTGTCTTTAGGTCACCAGTGATGAAAACCTAAGTAAAAAAAAAAAAAAAAAGGAAAAACTAAATGTTCAACTTGGTAAGCCAGCCCAAAACTATTCCTGATATCTGAATGAATATTCCTTTCTCTTTCTAAGAAATTTCCTTAAAGTCACATAAGGGTTTAATCCTAAAATGAAGGCACTAATTTATTGCTAGAACTATTGGATACCCACAAACAAAAGAATGAATCTAGACACAGAACTTACAACACTCCCAATAATAACCTCAAGACAGATAAAGACCTAAATTTAAAACACCAAACTATAAAACCCATAGAAAATGTAGAAGAATATCTAGATTACCTAGAGTTTGGTGATCACTTTTTAGAAATAACACCAAGATGATACATGAAAGAATCCATAATGGAGAAGCCAGGCTGAAAAGTTGCATATTGTATGACTCCAGCTACACGGCATTCTGGAAATGGCAATACTATGAAGACAGTAAAAACATCATTAATGCCAGTGGTCTCTAGGGAGAGAAGGATGAACAGGCAGAACATAAAAGATTTTCAGGGAGCGAAATTCTGTATGATATTATAATGTGACATTAGTGCAAATCTATAGAATATAGATCTGTAAGAGAAAACCTTATTGTAAATCATGGACTCCCAGTGATGATGATGTGTCAAAAGGCACTGCCGTCATATCCAATGTACCACTCTGGTGGGGGGGGGCTGTTGATGGTAGAGCAAGGTATGCATGTGTGGAGGCAAAACAATGAGGGAAAGCTCTGTACTTTATTCAACTTTGCTGTGAACCTAACTCTACTGAAAAAAAAATGTCTATTAGTAAAACACACACACACACACACACACACACATACACACACACAATATCATTTTTTCTGAAGCTTCTGCAAACTGAAAACAAACTGCCTTCTACCTAACCAGACTCCTAAGCCTTCAGAACTCTTAACTTTCCACAATCAGCAGCGTTCTCATATCTATTCATCAAAGTAAGCATTTAACATGAGCTTCCTATGTTTCTGTGTGTAAGCACAGCAGCATACTATGTAGGAAATACTATATTTAGAAAATACTACATTTCCTAAAATGGTCAATAATACTATATTTCCTTGGAAGGAACTATAATTAACTTCCAAATAGGTTTAGTAATACTTCTGTTGCCCATGAGAAAGCTTGGGAAACATTAATGCTTTCCTGTTTGTATGGAAATCCTAAATCCTGGTAGAGGTACAGAAGCCAATTTTCTAGGGACCCAGAATTCCACCCACAATAGTCTCTTAGTGTAAAGGCAGGACTTTTTTATCATGGCACCTCAATACTTGCTTTTAAGTAAATTACTGCAATCTGTTCATAGTAAGATACAGAAGAACAGCCAGCTGTTGGGGAAAGAAAAAGTAGATGGGCCCCAAAAATAGGCTTAAGAAAGGTGAATAATAAAACACAATTCCATATAACTTTATCCCCTAAATGTTTGCCTTTTTAGTACCAAAGACCTAGGATGAAAAGCAGCAATCTCATCCAATTTCTTTTAATATTTTTTAGTTGTCAATGGATCTTTCATTATTTATTTATTTATTTATATGCAGTGCTGAGGTTGGAACACAGGGCTTCACACATGCCTGACAAGTGCTCTACCACTGAGGCACAACTCCAGCCCAATCTCACCCAATTTCATCCCTTGTATAGATAAGCTCTTCAAGTATACTGTCTCTAACTGAGAAGTATGTGTAGGGTATATCATTTATAGTTAATGGTTAGCTAAGAGTTACAATATAAATATTCAACACTGGGAAGAGAAGAGAGCAAGGTAAATGAACTTACTTCTCACATTCATAGCAATAGCAGTCTGAAGCTATTACCTAAAGTTATTAAGTCAGCATAACAAAAAGAAACATTGTTCAGCCTTATGGAGGTAGCCACCAAAACCCCTCAAAATGAAGCATTTAAGAGACAGACTGTACATGGACTTCCACATGAGCTCTGGAACATACTTTGTAACATAAGCACTTTAACATTCAAATATGTTTTCTGCTTCTCATTAGTTTGGTTCTAGAAGACAAAATCAATAAATAAAACCATAATGACTATGTAAATTAACTCTAATGTTACGCTAGAAACATATTCCCCTCTCCACAGGTCCTATTACGTGACCCGAAATAACATATTAAGATAGATACAGATATATAGATTTTTCCTAAAAGAATCAATTGAATGAATATTTATTTTGCAAGGTAGTATCAAATCTGGTGGTTAAAGATATCAAAGAAGAATATATATGTGCTTGCACAAAAATAACTGTGGTTCAGGAAGAAATTTATAAAAAGATCAGGAAAGTAATCACTAAGTTGTAAATGATGTCACTTTTAAAAAAGTAATTGGCATGTTAATTATTAGGGTTCATTGAGGTAGGCACCAAATACTTAAGTATCTTTTATGTTTCAGGCTATATTAGGGCATTGGAGAAAAACTGTTCAGCCAAAATTAACATGGAGCTATGAAAAGTATAAGGAAAAATACACTATAAGAATGTAATATAAGTAGACATGATTTAGCTTTGAGAGAGTCAAGAGATTTGAAAACATGACAGTTGTGATGAGATTTAAATGAAATGAAAATTAACCTATGTACAAAGAGAGAAAATCAAGAGATAGCATAGAAGGTAGCAACCTGAGCAGAGAAAACAATATGCCTAAGGCCCTTGGGATTTCCCATTAGACAAATAGAAAGAAAAACATGTGACTGGAACCCAAAATGGAAAAGAAAATGCAAATTATTTAATATCTAATAGGTGAAGTGTGTGATTAAAATATATAGTATGTGCCTAACATGTGTGTCCACACACATACATACACCTATATACACACGCATATATAAGCAAATATAGTTTCATATATATAAAACTTTTAAAGAATATGTTATAATGAAAATAGCTTTGTTATTAATTCCTATATAATATACATCAAACTACAATTTTAAATTGATTTTACCAATTTCACTATAAATTGCTAAAATAGTAAAGAGCTTCTCTACCAGCATAATTGCATAAGAAAACTATAAGAATCCATGTATACTTTCATAAATAAGACTTACATTGCTCCATGCAAAAGTTTTCTAGTCACATGTTTATTGTAGCTGGAAAGACAAATATAATTTATATAATGTTCACTCTAGTGAAATTACTCTTTGCTGCAAAGTTCTTAAGATTCTTTTTACCCCTCTCCTTTACTTCTCAAAATACCAACTGCTCTTGTAAACTTTATTTTTGTATGGTCCATTTCCAGTAACAGTATCTCCTCAATAATACTTTGGACTTACCAATAAAATAAATTAATCAATTTTTAAAATAGAATGAAATAATCAACCAAAAAGTGGCAAACCACACTGTACCTAGTAAAGAAGAGTGTGGTTTCTGAAGCTTTTGTTTTAGCTACACACACACACACACACACACACACACACACACACACACCATGCGCCAATTGAGAAAATGAATTTCTCACTATTTGTCATAGACAAAAATGCATGAGTAACACTATCTCAGAAACTTCTATGCTAAAAAAAAATAACATGGTCAAGGGAGTATTTTTTCCAAAGTATGTATGACTAATCCTATTTGCAGTAGAAACAAGTTCATCATCCTTATCAAGCACAACATCAAATAAGGTTTGGAAATGCCTATGTATCTTATAGAATATACACAGAAATAAGCCTTGTTAAGACAAAATTCTATAGAGGTGCAATTCCCTGACTGCCCATAAGTCAAACATCTGGTCTTAGAACAGGCAGGTAGGTTCAAAATTGAGACACCTATCTGCAAAAATGGTTAAAGTAGTTGGTTATGTTATTACAGAATGGCAAAGTTGAATCATAATCAATGATATTACCTTTAACATTGATATTAATGTACAATAAAATATGAAGAATGTGTAACAGTTCTTATGACAAACACTATGACCCACTAAGAAACTGTCAATAAATAACCTCTGATGTGTGTGACAAATGAAATAGTTCTGCTTAATTTTCAATCTTATCTATATCCTATGTTGGAGAAGTTCCTGAAGTGATAAGTGCATGCCTATAATCCCAGCAGCTCAGGAGGCTGAAGCAGGAGGATTGTGAGTTCAAAGCAAGCCTCAGCAATGGTGAGGTACTAAGCAACTTAGTGAGACCCTGCCTCTAAATAAAATACAAAATAAGGCTGGTTGTGTGCTCCTGAGTTCAACCCTGGTACCAAAAAAAAAAAAAAAAAAAAAAAAAAAAGGGCGAATACTTACATTGAACAACTACTGTATCTGTGAAGGGAAGGACCTTTCAGAAGCCAATGAGAGTGCACCAAAAACCAAGGCACATGGTTAACTCAGGTGTGAGTTTAAAAAGAAGAAAAAGAAAATGGGCAGCAACATTTCTTGCTACCTCAAAAGGCTTAACAATTACTTTAAAATTAGTAAAGAAGGAGACTTTCAGTAATACAGAAAATGTATCATTGGGAAATTATGCAAAGAAGAATAAAAAGAAAGAATATTAAAGCTTTCCAAGGTAGCAAAAAAAAATTTCTAAAGATCTACATCAGCAACTATTTAATTAGTCCTTCTTTCAGAATTTTTATTGAATGTCTATACTGCTATCACCTTAATATTGGTATTCTTTTTGTAATAATACCCTTCTTTAAATATATCACAATCTAAATCAGAAGACTATAAGATAAAAACAATACCACTTAAGAAGTTGAGTGAGTGGGTTTAAAAAACTCAGAGTCATCCCTTTAGGAAAGAAGAGAATGATTTAACTATAAAGGATGCTGGTTGAAGGGGAGATCAATATGTAATTTTAGCTAGATTGCTTCCCTACTGTCTTTTGGGCCAATGCCAAAGTAACACTCTACCTAGCTTGGGACAATGGGTCAAACCAGAAACATTGCTTTGCACCTGCAAGAGAAAATGAAGCTGATACAGACAGTGTGCTGAGACAGTGTAAGATTCCATTAGAGTATCAGTCATGAATAAGAGGAGATGTTATTGCTGTGGCTATGAGATAGTTTCACCATCCCAAGTTTCCCTGGGCAACTTCATTGATGCATTTATGATGAAACTTCTCATTTTCTGTTATGTTTCCTCTCTTGGACCTTAAAGTAAATTCATCTTTTATCAGTTCCACACTTCATTGAGTGTCATTATTTGGAAGAGAATAAAATACTGACTGGCGCTGCCCCCAGAGAGGATACTGAACCTGCTTCAATTTCAGAAGACTGCACCTTGGGGAATTGATTTACCTGCCAAGATCACCATCTATAAAAAAGAAGAAGCATCTTAAAGTAAAGAAGAGTCAAAAAAATTAGAAACCATTGTCTATAGACACCATCCCCAAAGATTTGGAGAGAATAACAAGGTAGCATCAAGCAAATCAGAGAAGTATGAATTAATAATTACTATCATCAATTCATCCTTAAATTTCATTTTTATTTTAATTTTTTTAACTGCTTATTTTGTCTTGGCACTAGTCTTCACACTTTTTAAACTCCCAATAATTATTATTTTTTTTGGAGAGAAAGATAACATTAAAAATAAGTCTCCTCAAAGTCACAGTTCATGTTATTGAAGTGAGCGGTATGTGTCTGTGTATCTGTGTGTGTGTATGTGTGTATAACTACAAAAGTCAGATGCATCATTATGTCAGAGCTTAACTACAAAGTAACAGTGCCTTTGACATTGGAGTACCCCTTCAAATCCAGAACTTTCAAACCTGGCACTGCAGTGATTATTCTCTTATTTAAATTTATTCACCAAAAAAGTAATAATGATAATAATAATAAGGTTTCTTCTATATTTAGAAAAGTTTTCCAAAGCAACATAATTTGATTTATAATCCATAATTTTTCCTGTGTTCATGCAAATATTAGGAGTAAGAACATAGTAGAAAGTAGGGAAAGACTTGGGCAAAACTGCTCAGCATAAATTTGAAACATTTCAACCCCACTGACCTACACATCATATAAAAATTTTATGAAGTCAATTATCTTTACAAGACCCTCCACAGAGATATGGCTATTATGAGATCATTTGCTTACTTTTTTTTAACTTAACATTGAAATCTGCTAAATATCTTGACAGTTTCTGAATCAAATCCCCAATAGACTTTTGTAATCATCATGAATCCAGAATGTTAAATAAGTAAATAATAAAAAGGGTTCATTTCCCTGAGGTAATTTGCATAGAAGATCTTAGCTGTACTCATTTCCCCTTTCCTGATTTCTAATACCTGTTTAGGTATCCACCCTTAGGTCACATGCCACTGTTTGGAGGATGGCAGTCATCAGTCTAAGGTAATCCAGATTTCTTGGCATGACTGATTTAGGAAACTCAGTCTAAACCTATTCACTCATTTCTTTGATGAAAGATTATTGATTAAATGATTAACCAGGGAGATGTGAGGATTAATTTATTGAACAAAATGGAAAAAGTTTCCCTCGTTTAAGACAAAGTTAAAGGGACAGACTATGGAAGGAATGATTCACAGATGTCAGATCTGTAGCTGCTGCACTTATCTTGTGACAAGACTGAAGTGAAGTCAACACAAAAATGATGCAAATGCTGAGAATAGCTGAGGCAATCACACCAAGTTCTGGTTACATCAAGCATCACTACCACCCCACTTACAAATATTTTTGGTTTCTGGTGGCCTAGTTTGAATCAGCTTTTCTAGTACTTTTGACTTAAAATAGACTGTAACATGTACAAATTAATAAGCGCTCTCTCTTATAATGAAGACAATTATATAACTAATCATGCTACCCTTTTTGTTTCCACTGCCAGGAATTTACAGTCATTTGATATTCAACCACATAAATTATGTAAGCCTCTGAGGTCTGCATTTAAAGGTTCATTTAAACAAGGTCCAGTTTTCTTGTGTTTCTACTTTTTCTGATCATGTGTATTTATATACACATATACCAACCTTTTCTTTATACTATGGATACTTATAAAAGGAAATGCCTATCAAAATGGTGAAAGTGTGTACTAGGTAACATGCATTTATTCCACAAACCCAGTTCTAGAAAAAATATCCTTTGGCCAGTATTTAAATAATTTTAATGTCAAATTTAATGCCACAAGGATGACATATTTTAGTATGAATTAATTAGATTAGTGAAATAGAATGGCCTGAATCAGAAAAAATAAAATGAGCTGCATAACAGGAGGCAGTTTATAGTGATCTTAGGCTATCAATTTTGTTATTTTGTAATTTTAATTCTATTTAGATCATTAAAAATCCTATAAAACTAATTTCTGCTACTTCTGGTTGATTATATAAAAATATAACAATGACTTTCATTTATTTGAAAAATAAATGGTACCTCACTTTCTGTAATAAAAAGTTGCTACTTTTTAAAATACCTTTTAATCATTTCTTCAATTTTCCTTGCTTGCATTTATACTGTGGGCCTTCTGAGATAGATTTACTTGTTTGTGTAAATTTACTTATCTATTTTTTTGCTTTATTAGTTAATTCATTCCTCAGTTATCTGTGGTGATTTACAATAGAAAAATTACACAGTGAATTTCACACTTGAAAAGACATGTTAAATATCTGATGAGAATACTACAAACACAAATTAAATAGATATGTATATGCACGCGCGTATGTAAACATACACATATATATTAAATATACATGAATGTTATATATATGTGTATATATAATTAAAAATATATATTTAAATATATATATATAAATATTTAAGCCTGATGGAAAAAATAGTTAGCCCTATTCGGTTTCATCTCTTCTTGATTATATAAATCCAAATTGTACATCCATAAGGGCTTAACTTTAAAAAGCAAGACATACTGTCAACCAGACAGGTGGAAAATGCCTGTTAGATTATGTGAATAAGGGATAATAATTGTGATTTACTTTTTAAAAAAAGTAATGGAGAAAACATTTTGATGCTTTTTTGACACATTTAATGGCTTACAAATCACAGAATGACTGAATTGATTTTACAAGTGTCAAGAAAGCACATTGAAGAAGGAAAAAATAAAAGACCTCCCTGCCCCACTGAGAGTACAAACTCCCACCATTAGAGCTCCTTCTTCATCACATATTATGTTTCTGTCTTTTAAGATTCTTGAGACGATCACTTAAATTTTCAGTTCTCTTAATACCATGAAAGCAAGTTTTAGGAAGGGGTTAGACAGCAAAATGGAAACATTATAAATTTGCCTATTACCTGTTTAGTCCACACCAGCTAAGAGGGGTGACATGCAGGAGTCCATGACGGATATTTCAATCTAAGTTATCCACATGCTGAAGACTTAACCAGGGCAACTCCAGAGATTCTGGGCAGCCTTTCTGACCTTTTACTGCTCTATTTGTAGTATGTGTGGTAAATGATATATTGCTATATAGTTGTATATGCAAATCAAAATTCATGCATACTTTTTTCATAATAATTTAGTAATAAACACCCATTATACATACAAAATCAACTATAAATACTTTAAGATCTGCTTTCTCAAAACACATGTAGAAATAATTTTTATTTAATGACTACTATGTATTTGCATATATATCTTTTTATATGACAGCTTTCCTTAACATAAATTGACATACAATAGATAAAATTATAAGAACTCAGCAGTTTAGCTCTACCTATCAATCTCTCAAATATTTATTTAAGCACCTATGCAGCTGTGGACATTTCTGACCCAGTAGACATTTCACCCCACCCCCTACACTCATTTCACGTCACAAGAATGCTCAATGGTAACTTCATGTATAAAGAGTTGGTGGGAGTTGAGGAGGAGGCTATTGCTATAAGGTATTAGAAGTTTGGGTGTGAGGAATCACACCTATGTAAAGTCTTCTGGGAAGGCAGAAGAGCAAAGCTCTCTTTAAACAGATTATTTTTAAACTTGAGTTTAAGTTTGAACAAAGCAACAAATGCCAGACTCCAGGAAAAGGGAAAGTTCAGACAGAGTCTGAAGCTTCCATGCCTTAGAGGAAAGCCTCAAACAAAGGATCTTCTAGAAAGAACAAAAAAGCAGAAGCTATTCTCCACATGCCTTTATGCCCTAAGCAGAATTCCCTCACTCCCATTTCCTAAAGGACTCAGACATACCTCTCTGACCTCAAAACTAGTTACTCTGAATTAGCTTGTAGTTTGTAGACAAATTTTTAATTATTATGGTTATTTACATATAGCAGTCATTCTACCATTGTTTTGTTCCATTTTTCTGTGTTGGATTTAGTGCAATCACCATCCATTATATAACAAAATAAATAAGAAGATTTTAAAAGGATAATATATTTAAAACTCCATAAGAGCAGAGATGGTGCTTTAGTGTCTGGCTGTAAATTCATGTACATGGGTATTTATAGGAACTAGTGATTTCATTCATCCTCTAGTGTGTAGGCTCTTGGGAGGGATAAATGGTGACTAAAGATACCACGTGGGAACTGTAAGAAGACCTAGGAGTTAACAGGTACTTCATTCTTGTCTTGCAATTCCCTGCAACCTAGCCCTAAATCCCTAACAATGACTTTAAAAGCTCTCAAGAAAAATGCAAGAATATTGGCAAATATCTGAAAAGCAACCCTCAAAAGGCCATGTCACAGATCATTGATTCCCCAGTTCTATGCAGCTATAATCACAGAATGCCATAGAAACCAGGACTGGCTTCTGAATCAGACAGCCCTGCATTAGTATTCTAGCATAGAATTCTTGTGCTCCATAGCCACTTTAAGCCTCAGCCACCCCATCTCTGTAATGGAAATAATAAAAGTACTCACTTTGTAGGGTTCCTGGAAACCTTTAATGGTTGATGCATGTATAGCAACAGTGTTTATAACGTTCATTACTTTCATCCTCCATACCCCTATTACAATGCCTGAACTATTATTGACCATTGACCAAGGCAGTACTATATTTTAAGGAAACACAACTTCTTCAGTAGATAGGATTTGTAAATATTGCTGTATGATAGTATCAGAAGTGTAGCATCCTACACCCCAGCATATCTACCACATTGCAGCTTTCTCCTGTAGTTGTCACCAGTGCCAGCTGTCACCTTTGGGCTTTCTGCTTCTGTTCCTACCAAACAGTCCGTTGCAGATGAAAATGGATCACTTCTTTTTTCCTAGCACTGAATCTTATCCTATGGCTCATCAATTATTTTCCAAAAGTGGCAGAGAAATTTTGACCTGTGCTTCACATCCTTAAATGATGGCTACCGCTCTACTCCAAATAAACAAATCACCTGAACTTTCAGTAATGTTGCTGTCAAGAATGTCTAATCTTGATTACCAATGGGGTTCCATGTTTAGTAGGAAAGATACTGTTTCTTCAGAAATTGTATAATCTAAGCAAAAAAAATTTAACAAACTATACTATTGAAATCTTAATAATTTCACATGAAAATACACTAATAAAGTGTGTGGAAATCCAAACTATGCCCAGCTTAAATGTATTATGTTCTAAAAAGCCATGTGTAAGGTGGTTATTTGGAACTCAAAGAGTAATTTCCCATAAAATGTTCTACACTGGATATGATACTTTATCACACCTAAACCTCTGTAATCCAGGAGGTACCTGAGGTTTAGTGCCAAGTGCACTAGTCTGTAGAATGAGCTTTTTTTTTTTTTTTTACAGAACTCAAGTTTTCATAGGTCTCATTAGTCTGAAAGTCTAAATGCATTCATTTGTTCAACACATTTGCATTATACATACACTGAAATAAAGGTACTTCAGATACAGCAACAAAAGTTCTTGGCCTCACATTCAAAGATGAGAAGGTAAAGAAACAATAAACAGATGAGCATTTTATAATCTGAGATATGAAGAATGCAATTAAAGACAAAAACACAACAAAAGAGAGAAGGATGAGTTGCACTTTTTGAGGTCTTTCTGAGAAGGTGACATATGAGCAGAGACCTAAATAAAGTAGGGAGTTTTCTCATCCGCTTTGTGTTGCTGTGACCAAAAGACCTAACAAGAACAATTTAGAGGAGGAAAAGTTTATTTCAGTTCACGATTCAAAGGTTCTGTTCATGGGCTCCCAACTCTACACCTCTGGGTCTGAGGTTATGCAAACATCATGGCTGGAAGGTCTGGAGGATGAAGCAGCTCAGGACATGGCAACGGGGAAGCAGAGAGAGATCTCAGTTCACCAGGGACAAAATATATCCCCCACAGCCACATCTCTGTGACCTATCTTTTCCAGTCACACCCCACCGGCCTATAGTTACCACCTAGTTAATCCATATCAGTGGATTAATCCACTGATTACATTACAGCTCTCATAACATAATCATTTCATCTCTGAATATTTTTGCATTTTCTCACATATAAATTGAGGGGGAAGGGACACCTCATATCTAACCATAACAGAGGGTATGAGCAAAGTGAATTACTGGGAGGAGGTATTCCAATCTGAGAGAATGGTGGTGCAAGACCCTTACCTGCACCAGGCTTCATAGCTCAAGGAAATGCAATACAGTCCAGCTGTTAGAGTCCTAAAAGGCCAAGCCTAGGAAACAAGGTCCACAAAAGATCTGCCCACTAAGATCGTGCAAGCTCCAGAGATTACTTTGGTTTTTATTTTGAACATGTTGAGAATCTTTGGAGATTTGAAAGTGAAATAGGGGCATACTTAAAGGAAATTCCTAAAAGACCACCATGGATGTTCAGGGAAAACAAACTGCAAAAGCACAAAAGAGGAAACATTAGAATTTAGAGGTGATTAGAAGATAATTTCCGTAGTCCAGATGGAGATGTCGGAGGTTTGGACTAGAGCAGGAGTGCAGGATGTGTTGAGAAGTGATCAGATGAATGAAGAAGGCCATGTTAAGGAGAATAAGTAAAATTAATCAAACCAGGCTGCTTCCTCATTCAGCATGCGTTCTGTGTCATCCTTCAGTCCTCAAAAGAAGAAACCTCTAGCATGTCTGAGTCCCCATTTTGATTAAGCTGAGACCCAAACCAGCAAAAATTATAAACTATTTCTAAAAAAAAAAAAAAAAAAAAAAAAAAAAAAAAAACTCTCTTCCAATAGGGCCTGCCAGCGAGCATGTGTCAGCTTGGTGAAAAGAATAAAGAGGTTCTTGTTACCAATGTGCTAACATTGACTAGATATGATATATTCTGCATCTACAATATACGATATATTCTACATCTCTTCTCTTTGTATGTGTGTTCTGGGAGACCCTGGTCAAAGTCCCTTTTATGAGCCTAAAGCCCCAGCTTTACTACACATTTAATAATTTTCTTCTTTGCCAGAAAAAATAAATAACAGATTATAACTGTTGATTGTTATATTCAAGTTAATCTCATCAAAAGATGTGTGTTCTCCGAAGGAAATATTTATTTTCTTGTAATTTCAAAGAAAAATTGTACTGGACTAAATTAAATATGCAAGGAAGACTTTATTCAAGATGATTGTAATAGAGGAGATTGGACTCAGCCCTGCTAGAACACGAGCCAAGAGACTTAAATTTTGAGATGAACTAGTAGAATGGTACTAGATGATATTAGCAGGGAAATGGATTAGTATGACTAGGTCATCTGTACTTGCTGATTGGCACTTAAGTTAAGCATCAGCTCTCCCATAGAGACTTCCCTGAATTTGACATTGTAGTATAGTTACGCAAGATGTTAGCATAGGAGAAGAGGGGTGAAAGGTGCACAAGACTTCCCTGTACATTTCTTTGCAAGTTCCTCTGAATTTATAAAAATATAAAATTATGAAAAAAGATGTAAACAAATTGAGGTGCCTCTAGAAAGCAAGAAGAGGCAATAGAGACCTTAGAATTGTTGAAAGATTGTCACTTAGAAGTGAGATTAAATTTACTCTGGAGAGTTCAAAATTTTAAGACGAAAACCAAAGTACAGAAGTTCAAGAGAGACATATTTCAGTTCAATGTAAAGGAAGGTTTTCTCATAATTAGAGTTTTCTGATTAAATGGTGCCTTAGAACATAGGAAACTTTTTTTACTGAATATGTTCAATCAAACTTGGAGACCTAATTTTCAAAAAACACTTGGAATAATTTCAATAGGATGTAAATTATTTTGCCAAAAAATATTTCTACAGTCATCTTATTCTCTGGCTATAAATGTAAGTTTACACAGACTCTACCTACCTTATGCCTATCAGCCAAGATTCAGGTTTTTTTAAAAAAAAAAAAGTGGAATAACTATAAATGGACCAAATGTAATTTTCCAGCATTATCCAGAGAATTTTCAAAGGGTAACACACTTATGATAAAGTGAGTGGAAAACATTTGGCAAAGTATTTTCTAAAATAGAGCTGTTCACTTAAAACAGGAATTATGATTGGATTTAGCAAAAGAAATAATATTGTAGTGCTGCAATGTACAACAGCTAACGTGCAAATTTGAATCAGACTTGCAAAATCTAAATATAAACATTAAAAAAAACCTACTCAAGCTGTTGAAAAAAAAAACATGTTCTACCTCAAAATACATTATCCCCAAGTTTGTTTTTAAATTGTTAAAAATTGCAGGTGCAAAGTGTCAAGGTGTCAAGTGTGTAGTAGAATCACAGAATATTTAAGGCAGAACAGACCATCAAGTTTATCTAGTTTAACTAAAGGGCAAGTTACCTAACTCCAGCCACAATTTCCGGGCCAGTGCTTTTTCTACAATAGCTTTCTCAGTCTAAATTCAAAAACCCTCACAAGAGTGATGCTGCAAAGAACATAGAGAAAGGTGAACCACGCTTCTGTCAGTGCATAGAATAGCCAGAAATATGTAGTCAGACGAGGAACATGCACTAATGATCAGTCATCCCTGAATATGTCTCTGGGGGTACCATGATCAAATAATGTTCACCTTTTTTGTTAATCTCCATTTCTGTTTTAGTTTTGAAAGGACACATAAGGGTTAAAATTAAGAAATCTTTCCACTTTATCCTCTGGCAGAAGGGTTATCCTTGGAAGCAAAAAGCCCACATATAACCATCTGAGCACATTAAAAGAGAACCACCTACTCCAGATAACAATGATGTAGTGGCAGGAGTAAAAACTGGCAAGTAGTCAACAACTTATTTACTGAGAAGAGGGCAAAATTAGAAGAACCAAAAGTTCCATATGAGTTCTGAGCAAGGGGGTTCCTAATCTGAGAGTACAGTAGCAATAGATAAAGGTTTATAGCATTAATAAGAACTGTTATTGCAAGAGAAATTAATAGGTTTAAGTATTGATTTCTTAAATCTTCCCTAGAAATACACAACTTGCTTGATACAGTATTCATGTAAATTATATCCTAATAACTCTAAAGTTCACCCATCTCCCACCCACACTGGGGGGTCACTTTAATACATCTAGCCATTGATTCATTATTTATCATATAGTTACACCACATTTGTTTATGTGCCTGGTACCTTCCTAGACACTAGAAATACAAATATGAAAAAAATTAAATGTTTTAACCTCTCAACCAACAGAGGATTCTTTCTTATAATGTCCCTGAAAGAAAGCTTACCTAGATTCAGCAACAGGAAACTTAATAATTTTCCCAGGCATACAATTCCATTTTTGGATTGACATAACTATTTCAAAATTTTATTTGGAGTAGTGGAAGCTGTTTCATAATATAGAGGACACAGATAATGTCATATTTCTGAAATCAGGAAAACCAAATTAAAACAAGTCCACCAAATTGCCAAGAAAACCACTATCAGTCACTCCAAGGGAAAATATACAGGTGCCTGCCCAAGTACCTGCAAATAGATCTCTCTCTCTCTCTCTCTCTCTCTCTCTCTCTCTCTCTCTCTCTCTCTCTCTCTCTCACACACACACACACACACACACACACACACACGCACATGCACACAGCACACACAATGCATACAACTTATTTTGAATTGAAAAATCAAACATGTTCTCTCAGTCCTGCTGCCTTTCCTTCCTACTCTGTATGGAGTGATGGCTCTTTGTGAAGCAAGTCCAGGTGCACTTATGATTCTATGGAGGGTTGGCAACTCAATCGAATGTAGTGGATTCTCTCTGAGACCCAGACACTTAACACCAAGTCTTCTTCTATTGCCTTTCACCAGCTACAAACCCTGAGGTCCTGCCTCTCAAAGCTAAAGTTTTCACAGAGGCTCTGGAAACCAAATTTACCAGAAAATATACAACCCCCTCTATTCCAGTATGTCATTAGGTCAACCCTTTAAGTTTCAACATACAGCTTATATATATTCCTTCCCCTCCTGGGTAATTGACTGTATTTGTTTCCCAAAGCCTTGCCCGTATACTTTTTCCTTGAGAATGAGAAAAATCTGGATTTCCAAGAAAGTTCTGGCTACTTTTTTTGGAAGAAGGAAGAGGGAAGTCATTTTTGTGTGCTTAAGGATGAATAGAATTCATAAAACAAGACATGGTTAATATCTCCACAGGTGGTTCTACATAATGAATTTTTAAAAACTCACTTGCTACATCTTTCATGAGATGAAATCTCTCATTCTATAAATTCTTCCAAGCAGTTCTAGTCTTACTTCTTGTCAAGACCACTGTCAAAGGAGAGAAAGATGTGATATTTTAAGGCAGATCCCTGAGGCTACCGAAGTCTCTTCTTTGGTCTAAATATGCTCAGTCCCCTCAAGAGTACCCAGCAGCACTTCATCATATTTAACACTGAAAATCTTTAAGGTTGGTAATAAATTATTTTGAAAAAATAGAGGAATGATATGCCAGAATTGTAGATTATTTTAACACACTTGATTTTGTATCTCAGGAATCAACCCAGTGATAGGTGATTTCAAGTTTGGCCAGCATTAAACCCAAACTTTGCAATTCTTGGCAACTCTTTTCTTATCTGTCTTCTCTTCTTATTGGCTGATAAAACTGTCTCATTGGCAATTCCATCCTAGATGTGGAGGTTAATCCATCAAGCTATCATAGCTTTATGTCTCTAGTCGATAAGATGAACCTACTAACTCTCTGCTTTTTATTACTCTTTATATATTAATAAATCACTATGACTTGTACAAAGAAAAAGAAAAATGTGAAAGAACCTGTACAAAAGTCTATTCAATGCAAAACAAAGGAGGAGTGGTCAATTTAATTAGGAAAAGTTGATGAGAAGTGGTTCAATAAAATCCCTGAGGAAGAGGAAACGCTTGAAATATAACCTATTGGGCAGGGATAGAAAACAGAAAAGCTTTAAGAGAAATTCAGACCTGTGCCAGACAGAAGTCAATCAGATACTGAGGGAGCAGAAATATCTGGAGACTGAGCTTAAGGAAATCACTGATTCAAGTTAACTATTCCATAGTTGGACAATAACAGAATTTTGCCTTATTACTCTGGCTAAGCCCTTTCCTTTTTTTCAAAGGGTGTAAATCCCTGCCTTACTTTCCAATACTTTTATTCCCTAAGGCTTAGATTCCTAGCTTTCCTCTCCAATGTCCTAGGAGACAGAATCATGGGTTTCTAGACCTGGACCTAATAACTGGGCCCCCATTTACCTACAAGTCAGCAGACTTCTTTTCCCTACCAAAATGCTGAGATGTTCTCATGTCTAGGATCCTTCCTTTGGAGAGTTTTAGTAATTTTTGTGAAGACTTCCTGCTAGTGGATTCATTTGGTCTTTTTATTTTAATATTTTCCAATCTGACCATCATAGCCAAATCATAATTATAATTCAAGTTATAATGCCTGCTTTGCAGAGGCTAATGTTGAGGCTCAGCACAGAGCGCTCGCCTAGCACGTGCAAGGCCCTGGGTTCGATCCTCAACACCACATAACAATAAATAAATAAAATAAAGTTATTGTGTCCAACTACAATTTTTTTATAAAAAAATGCCTGCTTTGCTTGTAAAGAGCAAAACTGCCTTGTGTGTGATTTTTTTTTACCTACAAATAATATTGTAGCATTAAAAATTTCACATATATAAAGTCATTTACAGTAAAAGTGACAAGAGAACACAACACAATCAATATAGTCAAACAAACAATAAAGAAGAGATAACATAAAGACTTACAATTTAATTGAATGTTTAAACTTTGAGTTAAAAGGGCCACCCATAATTGCTATTGAATTTATCTCTGAATCACCTATTGACTGATATGCCACCAATAAACATTTTTATAATATTTAAAATACTAATGATAATAATAGTATGTCTTTGAATGGTCAATATAAAGAAGACATTCAGTGCTGGGTAGGATAGAGTTGTCTGTGGCAAACTAAAATTACCACCAAGAAAGAAAAAAAAAAAACAAGGGAAATCTCAGAAAAGTGACATGATGATCTGAAACAACACTTTTCCTGTGGGTATTTGCTGACTCTCAGGCAACAGGGCTCAGAGACGAGGCTGAGAAGCTGGCAAAGTGCACCATGGAGATAGGGTGACAAAACTGGGAACATGGGAGGCCACAAAACATATCCAGTATCTGCCTCAAGACATTTGCCAAATTCTGAAAAGGCATGGAGGGCTCGAAGTAGAAACCTCTGAAAAGAAGAATGTTTTTCAGAGTCTTTCAAAGCATTGAACACTGTAAACCAACATTAAGGGCCCACCAGGGGGAGGTCCCCTGCAAATACATCAGGCTCCTTTTACAAAGTCCCATAAAACTATAACTTAGAATCAAGAGCAAAAAAGTAGCTAGAGACTTAAAAAAAAAATTTTAATGCAATTTAGCCTTAGCACCACTCAGAGCCTCAATAAATCAATGTGTTCAGTTTCCATATTGTATGCCTAGCACTCTCCACTGGAAGACAAGATCTGGGTAAGCCACAATTTTTACAAACAACATTTGATTGCAAGTCAAAATCGGTGAACATGGCAAGAGACACTGCCAAAATATTACAAAGAAAGAAAAAAAAACAATAAAAGCAGAATAACAAATGATCCAAATATTGCTTTAGAAGACAAGAACTTTTAAAAAAAATGATTAGTAGCTCCACAGAAAGGGAGGAAAGACAGATAATCTATACTGAAATGTAGAATTTCACCACAAATTTGGAATCTAATAATCAAATGGCAATTCTGGAACTAACATTGCATCTAATGTTAAGAATTGAATAAGTAGATTAACAAGTTAGAAATAAAAGAAAATGCAACTGATCACCTGACAGACTAATTTTTTAATGGAAAGGTAGGAAAGGAATAAAAATTCCAGGAAAGATTGTTAGGGAGAAATGAGATTTAAAAAAAGAAAACTGTTTCACTGTGTGCAGTTGGAGCCCAGAAGAGGATTTAAAAAAAAAATGGAGAAGAGAAATGTTTTAAAAGATAATGACCAAGAATGTTCCACTAATGAAAGACATCAAGTTAGATTTCAGAAATCCATTTAACCACAAATAGGATAAGTCCAAGTAAAACCATACTTAAGCATATAATTGTTAAACAACTGAAAAAAAATCTCAAATGTGTCTAACTGCTTTTAAGATTTTCTCTCATTTAACTTATAATCACATTTTAGTCAATTTTCAAAAAAGTGGTTCTGGGAAAGCTATGTCACATTTTAGGGGGGGAAAAATGTTGGTATAGCAACCTTTTCCCTCAAAAATACCCAGTATTAATTTCCTGGGAATGTTGTACACACCAAAAATGAAGACCTTAAAACTACAGAATTTATTATCAGAGTTCTGGAGACCAGACGTGTTTGCCTACCATCTCTGGTGTTCCATAGCTTATAGAGAGTTTCTGCCATTTTCATCACGTGGCTTTCTTCCTCCTGTGTATCTCTCTCCTGTTATTATGAAGACACCAGAATTACTGAATTAGGAGCCCATCCTACTCCAGTATGACCTCATCTTAATTTAACCAATTACATCTGCAAAAGTGTTATTTTCAAGAAAGATAACATTCAGAAATTTCACTATCAGAAGTTTCAGTAATAGAACCTCAACTTATCTTTTTAGAGGTTGCAACCCACACTATAACACATACTACATAATTACATTATAAGTGATATTCCAATACGACTTCATGCAAAAGCACACTCACCTATGTGTCCAACATCATAGTTTCTAATCAAATATTATCATAGAAAAAATACAAATTGAATGCCATGTTTAGATGGCCCCCAAATATTTGTTCTAAAAATGCACATCAGCCAAAAAGGTTGGGGCAAGTAGCACTTTCAACAATTCTTCAAACTATATTATTCATTGAATTCAATTTTGTATATATGTGTTGAAGTTCTCTTGTGTTTTGCCTTTATTTACCCCTAAAGGTACTCTTCTGGCTATGAAAGTACAACTTGAATCCTAGCCAACCCAGAATCTCCAAAATGTTAAAAAAAATGGTGATGAAATGGTACCAAAAGAAAGACTCTGTTGCACTCCTCCTTCAGACCAACCACTGCCAGTGCCCAATCTTCTGTTCCTTCTCTGTTGGGTACAATAAACCTGAACTTATCACATTCATCTACCCTTAATATTTGGTTTATTAAAACATTCAATTCAAATTATTTGGTGTTTTAGGTTGAGATGGATCACGTCAGAATATTTTTATTAAAATTAATAGAATGTTTTATATAAAATTTCTTCACATTATGTCAGAATTTTCAAGAAGAATTAAAGTCATTAAGCACGTGACATGTATAAATGCAAAGGAATAACAATAAAGCTGAAAGAAAATCCAATGGAAATGATAGAAGCCAAAAACAATGAAAAGATTTCTTTAAAATGCTGAAAGAAAATAAATGCCAATCTCCAATCCTATGTGAAAATGTCCATCAAAAATAAAGGCAATACTCAGACAAATTAAATACCAAAAGAATTTGGATCCAATCAGAAATTTGCTAAAAGAAATGATGCAGCTCTATGTTTAGGAAACAGGACAAATATCACCAACTGCTAGAAAAAGATGAAAAATGAAAGACAAAGTATAAATGAATGGGTAAATATCTGTGTAAATACAAATAAATATTAGTTTTGACAATAATAGTAATATCTTCTTGGATCAAAAGTACACATAAAGTTAAAATGTTTAGCAGCAATAACCTAAAAGGACTATGAATGTAAATGTAATATTCACTACAATCAAAAAAGTGATAAAATTACTAATTGGCAATAGGCCATAATAAATCAAGAGTGCATGTTACAATTCCTCATGTTAAACTGAGCACAATGGCACATACCTATAATCCCAGCTACCCAGAAGGATGAGGCAGGAGGACTACAAGTTCAAAGATATCCTGGGCAACTCAACAAGATCCTATCTCAAAAACTAAAACTAAAAAGATCTAAAAAATAAAATAAAATAAAAAAATCTGGGTATATAGCTTCAGTGTTAGAGTGCTTGTTTAGCATGCCCAAGGCTCTAGGTTCAATCCCCAATACTTCCAAAAAATAATAATAATAATCTCATATCAGAACCACTAAAAGGAAAGTAAAAGAATATATAACTATCCAGTTATCAAAAAAAAATTAAATAATGAATATACAGGTCCTACACACAAAATAAGCATTCAGTCAATGATCACTGTTATTATCAAATACATAATAATTTTAACTAGTCTATGCTACCTAATAAAGAGAGAATTAAATGGATAAAATTATTCCAAGCTATGTTCCAAGTCTTAGGATAGGTACTTAAGTTTGCAGAGGTATGATTAATCATATTATAAAATGCTAATTGTAAGTCTTATAATGCACTATATTTTTTCTGATGATCTGTTCAGTCCAGTATGAATCAGAAGGAAATTCTTAAGGGGATTCACTGTGTTTGTCAAGAGAATGTGGAGTTGGTAATGGTGCAGGGGGCAATAATCAGGGCAATGGAGACTCACAAGTTTCATTGGAAGTCTTGTCAACTAAACAGATGTCCATAGCTGATGAAATCATATGTATTTCATATGTTGCTTCATTATTACCTCAATTACAAATCTACTGACAGTTAATTGCTAGACTGCGATCTCAAAGCACCATGTAGTATAGATGGTGCCCCAGAGTTTCCTTGCAGTACAATTCTATCAACATAGCTGGAATTCTAATGTATAGGCAACATTTGAAAAATAAATGGTAAAATAATTTGCAAGTCGCTGTTGAATAACAAAGTGAGGTGCTATAGATACAAACATAGAGAACTTGATATTTAAGAATACCAGACACATCTTCCTGGAAATTGTTACCAGCAGAAAAAACTAGCACAGTGAGTGGCTATCAGGAAAGGCTAACTCATAGAGGAAAACCCCATAAGCAACTGATTTTTCAAATAATTTCTTTTTCCTGATAGACTTGATTTCATGTCTCAGAGTTAGACTTAAGGATGGAATGTACTAGTTATGTGCTCTAATTCTATTTACCAAAAGTCCTACAATTGGAGATCATTGGAATTTCCTGATAGGATAGAGTTTGCATTTTGGTTGTCAGTTTTGTTTTTTTTTTGTTTTTGTTTTTGTTTTTGCTTTTGTTTTTTTAGCTCTGAATATATAATATCAATTTATTTTACAGAAAGTTTGTGCAATTTATACTCTCACTTAACCCAAACCACCAACATTAAATATTTTTTCTTCTTTGCCAATCAGATAAAGGTTTTTTATTTGTTTTTTTATTTTGTTTTGTCTTGGGGATTGAACCTGGGGCACTTTGTGAGCTACTCCAGCTCCTATTTTATTTTTTCTTTTGAGATAGGGTCTCACTAAGTTGCTTATGGCCTCACTAAATTTGCTGAGGTTGGCCTTCACCTTGCAATCCTCCTGCCACAGCTTCCTGAGGCTCTGGGATTACAGGCTTGTGCCACCACACCAGCTTTTGGGGTTTTTTTATGCATGCTTTTCATTTTTTCAAAACTACATGGGAAGCTAGATTACCAATAGAACAGGTTTGGGACACTGTGAGAATCTAGTCATAGTATTATCAAAATTTGCCAAAACATATCCTCTATCACCAATAGTCTTTAAAGCTAATCATGTCATTATTCTCCTTATAACTAAAAAGTCATTATAAACGTCATAACCTTTTAATATATAAAATCAATCTAAATAAATTCATATAATTCTAACTTTAATGTATAAAAATGTGTGTGCAGAAATATTTTATATACTATAAATATGAGAGTACGACACTAAGAATACTTGGAGGTTTAGGATCTCTATACGTGTACGTTATTAATCAAAGTTTCAAATGAGTTCTGTAATAATATTTGATAGAATTTAGAACTCATTTATCAGATCTTTATTTATCCTTATTTATCAGATCTCACCATTGTAAATGACAGAAAGCCAACTCAAGCTGCCTTAAGTTATAAAGGAATATATTAACAGAGATGAAAGTACATGGGTAGAATGGCTCAAGAACTTGGCAATCCAGTTACTCAAAGAATGCCATTATGATCTGTCTCCATCTCTCAGTCCCCATATTTTCTGTGCTGTCTTCTTTAGTAGACAAGATTTATTCAAAAAACTGCTGCAAGCAAAAGAGACTTAAAAACCACAATAAAGTAAAATGGTCTCTTTCCTACTGTTATATAAAAAACCCCATGGCTGCTGGACCTTTACAAAGGTCCAGTTGAAGTCAAATATCTAACTCTGAAATAATAATTATGACTGATTATTTGGTTCTTGATTATGTACCCAGCCCTAGACTACATGGACTGAGGGTATGAGTGAGGTGGTTCCCTTTGGCAAAGTCAGGGTACAGCAAACAGAATAGGAAATGGACTTGATCAAGATCAAAATAAACAAAAAGCTATAATCAATACTTTAATCTGAATATTTTTTAAAAATTTGTTTAATAGGATCTCTGGACCTGATAATGAAACACCTGCATAAGCTCATATTTCAACATTTTTCTCTGGATATCTGAAATCCAATTTAGCAACATTTGAAATTTCTGAGATGTAATTATCATATAAGCTAGTGTGCTCATCCATGCAGTGATTCTCTTCCCTCCTCTCCAACTTCCTCCTAGCATTTAAACTGTCTCTTTTGATGGTTCCAACTTGATAGAGACATGCATTTATCATAAATTCAAGTTTGAGACAGGCATGAAGGGAGAAATATATTCTGCATGTTCTATATAATTTATTCATGATTATAGATGTTAGCAGTTTAAAATTAGAAATTACCTAATGTGCTACTACTTTCTATGTTGTAGAAAAAAATTAATGCTTCCTTGGAATAGATCATTACTTTGAAAAATATCCATATACCTAAACTCTTCATAGTTCCCCAGTTTGGCTATATAATTGATAAAGAAGGTAGTACTTCCATTATCTCATATCGGTTAATAACTTATTGATTTATTATGGATATCATCCATTGGGCTAAATGGCTTTTCATAGCTTCACTTTAGGTATGCATGAAATCGAAGAACAAAGCCACTGTGAAACATATTTCTACCTTAGAATAATAAGACACGTAAAAGATCTATACCAAGCAATTAAATTTAAAGCATTGCTCTTTTTCTGTCCCTGGTTCATGACAGACATCACCAATTGATGACTGCACTCCTCACACTCTTTATCAAAATGGCACTCTGGACAGCTGCTACCAAACAATGGAGGCACTAAAAATAAATTTATTGACAAATTTGTCCTTAAGAATGTTTTATTTAGCCAACTAACTATAATTGAAAAAATATCTTATATTTTAGCAATGGCCCTACATGGAATTTTCTTCCAATCTGAGATTTTTTTGAGTTTAACTTTTTTGGAATTATACCTATCTATATTTTTAGGCCTAAGTAATGTCAGATTCCAAGATACCAGAGTTATTAAAATGTTCTATGAAACTCTGCCCAATCCCATCTAAACAGCATTTTGAAGCAGCCAGGAAGCATTCATGTCTTACCCCCTGCCACTAGAATACCCAGAAGTTTCTTTATCAGAATGAGTTCCCAGGAGTCTAAAAAACCCAAACATTTCAAAAAAGTCAGTTTCCCTGCAGAAATTCAGATACAGGCTCCAAAGATTTTCATGTTCTCCAGGATTCCCTCAGTGCAAAAGTCTTCTTGTTAGTGCTCCAGGTAAAAAGTCTAACAACTATTCATTTAACCAAGTTGGCTTAATGCTTTTGATAAGTGAAAAGACCTGCTTCTTTGAGATTTCAGTCCATTTGCTTCTGCTTTCATGCTCCCTTTAGTTGTCTTGATAAGGGAGCATGACAATGAATAAATTAATAAAGAATTAGAGCACTGTGACTGTTTTGATACAAATGTACTCACCCAGGGGATGATCATGTGGCTTTGGCATCATGCACAGTGCATCTGGGCAGAAGTCTGCTTGGGGAGTTAGCTTGGATCATAACTCTCCTTCATTCTGTGGAGGCAAATCCACAGAAAAGAGTTACTCAGGCTCCAGGGGAAAGAAAGCATTCCAGCAATGACATAAGCATTAGTTAAAGCAATGTTTCCAGGAGAATCAAGGTATCATTCTATGAAATGAATTGTTATTAAGCTTATGAAATGTAGTAAGCAATAGATCTCATCAAGTGATGTGGTATCCCTCCATTTCTTAAAGTACTTATGTTAGACCAAACAGTTTATAAAGGAGGCATGGATGATATTGCTATAAATGTTTGTTATAAAAATCACATGGATGCTTCCATAGGAAAGAGTCCACTAAATGATGGAATTGATCAAGTTTTATGGAAAAGCAGTTACAATGGTAGATTTGTCCCCTGGAATTCACCATGCCTTGTCCCAGGGACAGATCTGTCTCACAGCGCATTTTTCTTCTGCTACACTCTTATAGTTTCATATCTTTTCCCCACAGACAGACATAATACGATTCCCATTCTCAAAAGCATATGATTCATGAACAAGTCTGCAGATTCCTTGACTCAAGACCTCTCCATATGTATGGATCCTCTTAGATGCTTTTTGTCCAAGCATGTATATTATCTACTGGTTTGAGGTCATCAAATAAAGTAAAACTGCAAAGGTATGAAGGGAAAAAAATGAATCTTCTGAATTACCAACCTGCAAAAGGATACTTTCAGTCTGAAAAATTACTTGAACTGAAAGTTTGGAGGTTTTCATATATAAATATCCAAGAACCATGTGATTCATGCCATCACAGAGCTTGGTGTTTTGTAGGGAAACATATGGTCTCATGTCAGTCATCTTGGTACTAACTGTGTTTCTTCTCATCTAGACTATTGTACTGGTCTCCTCACACATCTCTTGGTATCCAGTGCCTTTCCACTCGCGTTTTATTCAATCTAATTTTTAAAAGTATAACACGTGTTCCTTTTATGTGTAGCACATTAAACAGTTTTCCATTGTCACCAATGTATGTGTTTATCCCTGAGTTTGTTACACTTCCACGGTCTGGCCCAACCAGTTATATTCACTAACTTTTCTCTTGCATGCTATTTTGCAAACTAGTCTTTTTGTCAATACTTGGACTATCCTATCAAAAGAAAATATTTCAATTTGATTCTCTGATTTGACATTAAGTTACAAGCTTTTTATTTTTTAAGCTCGGTTGACTTTAAGGATGCCTGAGAAGGTAGTACACAAAACACAAGTGACTAGCCACAATTTAGTAATTTGTTTAGAAGTCTCTGAAAATAAATTCAATACATTTTTACATTCATAAAAGTTCAAGTGAATCGACCAAATTTCATAGTCAAGGTATCATTAGATTATTTTAGGTTAAATCCTAGGCCTCCTGCACAACATAGACAACTTGCCAATCACAGCCAGGTCACCCCTTCATCCCTTCAGTTGCTGCATGCAAGATACCGTGCTAACTACTTTGAATAATGGAGCAATGTGCATGAGGTTCCAAGATAGATGAGAAATAAACACCAAAACTACAGTATAGGGTCAAAACTGATATGAGCTTCAAGAGAAAGAAAATAAATTTCTACAAGAGTTTAAAGGAGAGATAAAAGATTTCTATTTGAAGGATCCAGGAAAGATCAGCAGAATTGGTCTTAAAAAAATGGGTAGGATTCTAATAAGAGAGAATTTTAATAAGGAGATAATTCTAGGAGTGAAAACATTGAGTGGTAGAGAAGTAGTAAGATGACAAAAAGCCTAGCTTGAGGTATAACTTTTCAAAAACTGAAAGCTTTAGGAAAAACTTTAAGGAAATGTTTCGGAAAAACTTCAGGAAATTTTTTGAATTTGTCCAATTTTTCTTATAAAATATTTGTCATTAATTTCTTTCTAATCACATTTAAGGAAAACAAAAAGCTGACATATACTTATCCACTCAAACAAGGCAGTTAGAGAACATTCAAAGTAATTTTTTGAATAATACACTTGAAAAGTAAACTCAAAACTAATATGAGGTATGACTCCCTTTTTTCTTAGGGAGTGGAATAAAAATTAAGTGGCAAATAAATAATTTAAACACACATAGTCTACGAATGCTACATTTGCTTTTTGCTGTTGTCTTTCATCCGTCACCTTGACATTTGTTTCTATTTAAGTATAGTACAGGGTATATACATGTAACTTGTCTGCTTTCTTTCTAAATTTTTAGTATATGATGGCAAGGACCACAACCTTTGCATCCAATATAATTCCCATCACAACTAAAAGGCATCTATAACTAGTGGTCACTAAATTAATTACTGTGAACAACTGACTTCTAATGATTCTATTTGTCTTTTTGATTAGGGATATTGGAAGAAAACTCCTCAGTTTAAATATTAATGTAAAATGGTCCATTTAACCTAAAGAGTCTTAAGAGAGCTTCAAAATGTGTGTTCTTTAGGTATTAACTACATTTTTGCCTTCTAAGGGATTTGTTTCCCTACTGCTTCATTCCTCAAGACAAATAGCTGATTCCATATTTTATCAGAAACAGAACAGACACAACTGAACCCAGTGAGTGGCATCAATCCTTTTAATGTACTCAGTCACTAATGGCATGTACAGAATCTAATAAGAAAAGTAGTAGTTCTCTTGTATTATGGCATAGAAAAATCATGTTTCATATATCAGTGGATATTTTGAGAAAACATTTTATTCTCTGGTGATCTAAGATATTGTAAAAAAAAAATATATCAGTGGAAAATTTTGAGAAAACATTTTATTCTCTGGTGATCTAAGATATTGTAAAAAAAAAAAAAAAAAAAAAAAAAAAAAAAAAAAAAAAAAAAAAAAACTTTAACATACCAGTCAAGATAAGAATAATTTCTTGGGCAGGGGATGTAGCTCAGTGGCACAGTACTTGCCTAGCATGTGAAATTCCAGATACAACAAATTCTATATTTTATAATTACTTTTACCTCAAAATCTACCTGTTGACTGAGGATGATTTTTAAAAACTATATAAAATATTGTACCAAGCAATCAATACTTTTGAGGTAATGTTTGTATTTTCAATTGTCTTCTTGTAGGGTATACATACACATATATACACACACACATAGAAAAAAAAAATGTCTAGATTGCTAATGAAGAGCTCACTCAAAAAGGATAATGATGTTACGAGCCAGTGAGCTTAGTAGAGTGCTCCTTAACATCACATAAAAATAAACAAAATAGAGGCATGCTATCCATCTACAACTACAAAAAAACATTTAAAAACAAAAAGAATAAATTCTTTATTATATCTTATGTGGATACCACAAAAAATATATTTCAATAGACCAACTATGAAAGAAAATGTTACATAAATAACCCACAAGGGTTCAAATAGTTTTGTAAACTATCCTGTTAGGTACTTGAAACATCCTTAATTCAGTAAAGAGATGAGGTTTTTCTTTAGCAATAGAAAAAGATATTCTAGGAATGTACTTAAGGTATGCCTGAGTAAAAGTGAACAGTATGCTTCAGGATCTAAAACACAATGTCCAGGGGACCCCAATTATAAAGTTAGAACTAGTGCAAGGTTTCCACACCCTTGATTTCAGCTCCAGAATAGTGATAATAAACAACCATATAAATTGTCTATGTATCACTGCAAGTTTTTCAAAGATAGTATGAATTTTTTAGCTGACTATATGAATAAAACAGTAACTTTGGAGTTCTGGCCATTTTAAAGATATTTACAGACTACAATAGAACTCTTTATTTTTACAGCAATTAATGACATAAGAATAGCTTCATGGGGTGACTTCTGTATTCTTATAAGCATTACTGGGAAAATGACACAACAAAATATTTTCACCTCATTTATTCTCCCTTTCTGGTTAATGTGATGTTGCATTAAATCTTTCCTAGGGCCTGGAGTCTGACTGTGGTAGACTTTAATTTCTAGCTATAAATTTGAAAGAAAAAAATAGAAACAAAAATAAAAGTACTGCATTATCATTAGTAAACATGACCTAAACCATTTCCTCTATATAATTTGTCACTATTTCCACAAATACTTACTGAGTCCCACTTCTGTTCAAGTTACTTGGAATATTGGAGTGAACAAAATAGAAAAAAAATATATCTGTTTTAATGAAACTTATGCTGGAAGACAAAAATTAAACTAGAAAATAAGTACACTAAAAATAATTGCACTTCATGCTTTGTGCTGTGAAGAAACTAAAGAGGGCACTGAGTATGACAGGTGTGAGTGAGGTGTTGCTGTAGATGGTGTGTTTATTTCTAGTTGCAGTGGAAAGTTATTAGACAGTTTTAAGAAGGAAATATTCCAATTCATATTTCAAAAAGATCTCTTGGACTGCTCTGTGAAAATTAGACCTTATGAAGCAAAAAGAGAAGCAGTATAACCACTTACAAAGCTTTCAGAGTGACCCAAGACAGCAATATGGCACCCTGGATGATTGTGATATAGATCATCAGAAATCTGTTGTGGATAGATCTTGGTTGGAAAGCACACAAAACTTGCCAATGGATTCTGTGGGTAGAGGGAGATCCTCAAGGGGTATCAAGAACACTTCTCAATTTATGAACATGAAGTGATGCTATGGTATATGCTGAGGTGGAAATGCCTGGAGAGAAGCAGGTTTGGGAAAAAACATTAAGGGTTCTCATATGGTCTTTGTTTTAATATAGGATACTTAAAGCGGTAATAATAACCACAAAATCTCAGTTACTTAAGGTAATGAAGGCTACTTCCTACTCATCTTATTGAGCACAGGTCAGCAGAGCACTGTAATTGCACACAATCCCTCAGAAACCCAGGATAACAGAGTCTCCACCAAGTTGTGAGTACAGCAACTGTATGACAAAACTCCCCTGGTTGCCAGAAAGAAAGAGAGATTGAAGAATCATACTTGGGCTTTGTTGTTGCTCTTTTTGTTGTTGCTACTGTTTAGTAAGCTTTAATAGTAGTCATTCTTATTTGTTTTCCTTTTGACATCATACAAGCTATTGATATTTTAGTTAATTACCCTAAGTGATTTAGAACTAAAAAGCTAGAATAGGTATGCACTGGCTAATATAGTCCATTCAATATAAAGGTTTCAGAATATTAGGTAACTTTATCTATAAATCACTCAACAAAAAGAGTGTACTCAACTTAGGATAATTTATTTATTTATGGGAAAATAAGGAAACCATAAGGGATATTGTGCAGAAATTGAGTTAGTAATTCGAGATGATTACAACTTTGAGGCCCAAAGAGATGAGGGAAAGAAGCATCTATCAGAATCCAACAGAAGAGGGTAATATAGAAGAGGCAGAATTGAAAAAAGCAGTAATGCAAATTAAGGGAAGATACACAAATTAAGGGAAGATTCACCCTGACCTCACTCTCACTACCTCTTATCACCTAATGGAGCTTCCTGGAGTCAAATCCAGCCAGAAGCTAACAGAACCAGGAACCCAGAGTCTACACAGATCACCTCCCAAGGCAGAAAACAGGATAAAGATGGGTGGCGAATGAAACAACTGGAAGGGCATAGAGAAGATACCTGACACAGAATCCCTACCTGATGTTTTCAAATAAGAGTTAGTGTGTAAATAGGGAAGATCATTCTATTGAGACCCTCACATGTAAATTGTGTCTTCACCAAATGATTACCTAAAGGTTACATAATTTACCCAAAAAACATTTTAAAAGGAAATCCCAAATTCAAGGAAAACTTTAAGGTTTTAAAGTTCTATTAGATGAATTTTTGTTCGAGAAATAGGTATTACTAACAACACATTTTAATTTGTACATCTCATCCTTCCTGAATTATAAGATAATGATATATTAGAGAAAGTATATATTTTACAAATATATATATTCAATTTTGAACAATGCATACAGAAACTAGGTTTACAAAAGTATGCCCAGGTAACATGTAGAATTCAGTAGTAGTCTTTTTTTTATTTTAAAATATTGGTTCCAATCATGTATACCTTTGTTCAGGATCTAGAATAAAATGTTTAATTAATTTAATAACAAATATGACAACATTTAATAGAAGTTACTATACCAGGATATTTCAAATATCCCATACATATGCATATACAGTTGGAGAAATTATTTACAGAATAATTGTCAGCTACAAGTAAAATGAATAAAATGTACATGTACATTCTGGTGTCCCCCAATTTGTCATATAGTCAACTATCAGACAAATATCATTGGAAACACAGGTCATACTGGAGACAGGAAAGCCAAACAGAAACTTATTGAAATAATGCTAGAAAAAATGGTATTAAGTCAATGAAAACAAAAATTATTCTAAAATGGAAAATGTTGGACCTGAAATGTATTAAGAATAAATCATTTAAAGTCAGCAATCTATTAAATAGGATATGGGAGGCTGAGGGGTATGCAGGACAGGAACCTAAGGTGATACCCAACGTTGCATTATTCAGTTTTCAAGTCATATCGTTCATCAGCCACAAGAAATGCCTATGGAGCATCGAACTAGAAATGCCTAGGAGACAATTATTTTAGTTCACAGCAAGGCAGCTAAAGATAGGTCCAAATATTAACAAATAATCAACCCCTTACTCATTCAGACAATTTTAAAGGTTTTTCTTAAATACTTTATATATCTATTGCTATTGTACCGGAGGATACCTACTACAGCATGAATACTACACATATTGGCAGAAATGGATTCCACTGTGTTGTGCATTCAGACATTATTCATTCTTTTGTCTTTTTCTGCTTCAAATCAGGAATTTAAAGATAAGAGAGAGTTTAGAGGCTGGTGCTTGGATATTCAGTAGACATACAGTCTATAAGCCCTGGCCCCAATGTCTCCCACAGTTTCTTTGTTTAGGTCAAAGTCACAAGTCTGCAGAATTTAAAGGTTGCCACTAAAATAGCTCTGGCCATTGATTCATTCCAAGCAGGTGATGCGTTTGCTCTTTGGATTGCCGATAGAGGTAGGAGTTGTGAACTGAGCTGGTCCAGATATCAGGCAATGGAAAGACACAGGATGGGCATAAATTGATATCAAAACAGGTATTGGCTGTAGGAGTTAGGGTTATCAAGAGCAAATGCACTGGAGGAAATAACAGATCCATTTTCTTCATTTATTTGCAGAAATATTTCCTACTATCTCTCTGGACTACAAACTTGAATTACCTCTCTGATTATACATTTAGTTTGATAGGCCATGCAGAGTTGCACGTGCCAAGTTTGTAAGTATATATATACTTATTTGTCAAGTTTGTGAAGTACACACACACACACACACACACACACACACAGCATTCAAACAGGACTTGAAAGCTACAGTAATTGAATAAGTATGTAGAGAACTGAAAGATTTAAAATATGGGTTTTAACTGAGGAAAAAAATTGAAGAAGACCTTAGAAGATGGAAAGATTTCCCATTTTCTTAGATATCCAGAATTAATATTGCCAAAATGGCCATACTACCAAAAGCACTATACAAATTTAATACAATTTCTAATAAAATTCCAATAATGTCCTTCACAGAAATAGAAAAAGAAGTCATGAAATTCATTTAAAAAAATAAGAGGTCCAGAATAGCCAAAGAAATCCTTAGCAAGAAAAGTGAAACAGGAGGCATCATAATAACAGACCTTAAATAATACTACAGATCTACAGTTATAAAAATGGCCTGGTATTGGCACCAAAACAGATATGAAGATAAATGGAACAGAATAGAAAACACAGGGACGAACATACGTAAATACAGTTATCTTATACTAGATAAATGTGCCATAAACATACATTGGAGAAAAGATAGCCTCTTTAACAAATGTTGCTGGGAAAACTTGAAATCCATATGTAGCAGAATGAAATTGAACCCCTATCTCTCACCCTGCACAAAACTCAACTCAAAGTGGATCAAGGACCTAGGAATTAGACCAGAGACCCTGTACCTACTAGAAGAAAATGTAGGCCCAACTCTCCATTATGTCAGCTTAGGGAACTGACTTCCTCAACAAGACTCCAAAAGTGCAAGAAGTAAAATCAAGAATCAATAAATGGGATGATATCAAACCAAAAAGCTTCTTCACAGCAAAGGAAAGAATTAAGAATGTGAACATAGAGCCTATAGAATGAGAGAAAATCTTAGCCACCTACACCTCAGAGCATTAATCTCCAGCATATATAAAAAACTCAAAAAACTTAACACCAAAAAACACAAATAACCCAATTAGTAAATGGACAAACTGAACAGGCGCTTTACAGAGAAGAGATACAAATGGTTAACAAATGTATGAAAAAAAAATGTTTAACATCTCTATCAATTAGAAAAATGCAAATTAAAACTACATCTCACTCCACTCAAAATGACAATTACCAAGAATATAAGCAATAATAAATGTTGGGTAAAAGGTTCATTCATACATTGCTGGTGGGATTGCAAATTGGTGCAACCAATCTGGAAAGCAGTATGGAGATTCCTTAGAAAACTTGGAATGGAACCACCATTTGACCCAGTTAACCCACTTCTCGGTCTATACCCAAAGGACTTAAAAGCATACTGTAGTGACAGAACCACATCAATGTTTATAGCAGCTCAATTCACAATAGCTAAGCTATGGATCCAACCTAGGTGCCCTTCAACAGATGAATGGATAAAGAAAATGTAGTACATATATACACAATGGAATATTACTCAGCCAAAAAGAAGAATGAAAGATGGCATTTGCCAGCAACTGGATGGAACTGGAGATTATCATGCTAAGTGAAATAATCCAAACCCAAAAAACCAAAGGTCATATATTCTCTCTGATAGGTGGATGCTGACACACAATGTGGGGGAGGATAAAAGTTCATTGGATTAGACAAAGGGAAATGCATGGAAGGGAGGGGGTGGGAATAGAAATGACAGTATAATGAATTGGACTTAACTTTCCTGTGTTCATATATGAATATAAAACCAGTCTAACTCCACATCATGTACAACCACAAGAATGGGAACTTGTGTTCCTTGTATATATAATATGTCAAAATACACTCTATCGTCATGTATATCTAAACATAACAAATAAAAAAAATATAGGTTTAAAAATCACAGAGTAACTAACAGTTGAATCCATGGACAAATGTCACCAAGAGAGCATGTACAGAGCCAATAACTGAGAGGGAGTCCTAGGGCACTTTAAATTTAACAGGTATTCTAACTAGGAATACCCATTACACTAAAGCCAGATAGTATTCATACCCTATAGCAATATCTTTTAAGTACTTTTCTTTTCTCTTTCTTTTGTGTGTTGGGGGGTTGGGGGGAATGTGGAGTACTGGGGATCAAATCCAGGACCTCAAAAGACAAGCACTCTACCACGGAGATACATCACCAGGGGCTGGGGATGTGGCTCAAGCGGTAGCACGCTCCTTTGGCATGCGCGGCGCGCTGGGTTCCATCCTCAGTACTACAGAAAAATAAAATAAAGATATTGTATTTTGCTATTGTTCTTTTGGTTTGCACTAGAATGCAAAAGAAAATAATCCCTGCGCTTTCTGTCTGTCTGTGTGGCAGTCCAGATTGAATTGGGGAATACAGCTGAGAAAAATATATATATATATTGTATCCACTGTAAACTAAAAAATAAATATTAAAAAATTCTCTCTCTCTCTTTAATATATATATATATACACACACATCCCTAGCCCATTTTATTTCAGACAGTTTCCCTCATTGCCTAGGCTGGCTTTACACACAATCCTCCTATCCCAGCCTCCTGGGTCAGTGGGATTACAGGTGTTTGCTTCCACATATGGATTCTTTTGACACCTCAAAACATTAATAAAGTTAAGTGAAAAATATAACATTTGGCAATGTTTGTCATAATGAGCTGACAAATTCTTCTTTTATCTCATCCCATGATCCTGGCCTTGCATGAGAAGCCTAACAAGAGAGATAAAGAGTGAGGTTTTTTTACATTATTTTCCCCCTGCTATTGTGGCCTGGCAGGTTTCAGTTTCAATCAGCTAGGTCTCAGGCACTCTGCTTTTTTCAGGGTGTCAGGCATACATCCCACTAGCTGAGAGAAGGTGAAAGAGAAGGAGAATTGTATTTTCTTCCTCCTCTTGGTTCCATCTTTATTTGTGGGTCCTTGTTTCTCTTTTATCTAGTTTCTTTTTTCTAGCTTCCCAGCCAATCCTCCGAACTGTTTCTTTCCAGTGAATTTTCCCATCACACCCCATTCTATGAGATATTTATACACTATAATTCCAGGTGCTAGGGAAAGGAAATTCCACTCTGGACCTTTTCAAACAACAAACAAACAAACAAACAAAATTCTGTTGCTCTCCACCATTTCCTGCCACTGCAGAGCTGGTGCAGGGGTCAGAGATGGGTTGCCAAGCTCATGGAGCAGGGGAAGGAAGAGAAGCCTGGAAAAACCCCGAGTACTGAAGAGGCAGAGAAGTAATGCATTCATGACCGATGTGTGAATTTCTACTACTCCTGAACTACAGTATTATCAACCATCTAGCTTGATAAATAGATCTCAGTGTTGAAGTTAAATTAAGATGTGTGATCTAAACAATTACGAATGGCATCATTATCAGTGTCGACAAAACTCCTTGAATGTGAAAGGGTGCCTGTCATCGGGCCGCGGCTCCTTCTCTCTGGCCGTCTTTGTCATCACTCTAACTTGTGGCTCTGGCTCACTGATCTCAGGGGATCCTTTTCCTAAAGGCAGAGAAGAGGAAAGCATCGAAGCCCGTGCCTCTGCCCCGTCATCTATCATCAGCTGAGGAGCTGGCAGATTCAGAAAGGGAAATCGGCTGCAGGGTCTTTATCTGACCTTCATCATTGCTATCCATTTTAGGTTAGAAAAGGTTTTAGAAGTTGGGGCTATTTCATGCAGCACATCATAAATTCTGGGAGGATTATGCAAAACCACAAAGGTGGCTTCTGGAACAGTGGGGTTCAGGCAGTATCTTGTGATCCTCCTCTCCTCTTCACCTTAGTATTCAAAGCGTTCATGAACTGTTAAGTCTGAATGTCAATAATCTATTAAAAACAACCTATATTTCTAGTAATGATGGAAATTCCATGAAATCATGAAGCTCAGACTGGAGAGTTTGTAAACTATCTGATGTAAATAATGGTGGATAATAACAAATAAAGTACAAACTAATGAACATAATGGTTTTGTATAATGAACTGTACTGTAATCTTTGGTAATAATTCACCAAGGATAATTTATCAAGACTTCTGACTTGCCTAGGACATACCCAGTTTTCAATATTTTATGATGCCTTCCATGGACTAAATTTTGTCCCCCTAAAATGCATGTCAAAGTCCTCACCTGCATTATAATGGCATTTGAAGATGGGGTATCTGGGAGATAGAGTTAGATGAGGTCAAGAGGTTGGAGCTCTCACCATGGGATTAGTGGCTTTATAAGAAAAGAGATTTCCAGGTGAAGGCACAATGCTTAACAAAACACAACCTCAAGACCAAACCACCTGCCACCTTGATTTTGGACTTCCCAGACTCCTGAACTATGATAAATAAATGTCCATTGTTCAAGCCACCCAGTCTATGATATTTCATTGTCACAGTCCAATAAGACTAATACATATGTATTAATACCTAGATGGAAAATAGCAAAACAGTAACCAAATTATCAAAGATAATTAAAACTATACCCCTAAGTTATCTTATTAGTGCCTAGAGGGAAATAGTGTCATATGAAGACACAATTTGTGTTATCTGTTGTAGCAGACCCCATTAAATTCATAAACAAATTCTGTTAACTAAAGACCAAGGAATTCATATGACAAATCCAGCCTCTCTTCATTCCACTAAAACTCATATCATCTTTCATTCAGATAGTAGTCTCCAGACACATCTTCCAGCTTCACCTCTTGGCCTCCCATAAACCATTCTCCCCACTGTAGTCATAATGTCATAATGACCTTTGTAAAATATAATACACCCACCTGCTTTACAATCCCCCTTAGCTTTACAGTGCACTTAAAATCCAAACTTCCCATCCAGTTTATGAAGTCCTTTGTAATTTGGCCCCTGTGTACCTTTCCAATCTGGTCTTAGATCCTTCTCCCCTTCAACTTCCCTCTTTTTCTCTAACTTTCCCATCAAGCACATCTCTTTGTCCGTACATCAATACAACAGAACTAATGTTCTCCTCCTGAGACCCTCTTCCCTTTGATCTTCACCTGACTGTCTTCTCCTTATCGTTCAGATCTCAGTTTAAATGTCAGCCCTTCAGAGAGGTTTCCCTGACCCCACAGCCTACAATAAGCACCCCATCAATCTCTATCACATCCTCTGCTTTCTGTACAGAGTATGTGTTACTGGATTATATTTTTGCTTGCGTTCTTCCTTATTTGTTAAGTGTAAACTCCATGAGAGCCAGAACTTGACTTATTCGTAGCTTACATCCCCAACTCCTAGAAAAGAATCTGGCAAAGACTCATCCCTTAAAAACTATAATGCTTCAGAATACCATGATACCAGAAATTAGAATCATTTCAATGAATGGAAGAAATCCATCTAGACCTAGTAAAACATAAACATTTTATGATGCTTAAATAAAAGTATAACTATTCATTAAGATCTCAATGTTATTAATTTGTTAATACTAGAAAAAAAAAATACATTGCTTCAACAGAATAGGATGTCTAGAGAAAAAAGAGAGAAAGAGTGTGTAGAATGTGAAAGGTATCCTCCAGAAAAAGAAGGTAAAGCCCTGGGTAGCTGCAGCACAGAGAGGAGGCAAGTGAGTGGAAAAGGCCACCTGAGGTCTGCTCTGTTGAACAGTGAAGGCAGTGGGTACTAAAAGTAACCCAGAAACTCATAACTTAAGAATCCTCATTTTCCTCTCACTATTAAGTACTTCCCTAGTTATTTTCTCCACAATCATCTGCCACCTCAGTCAGCTTACATTATTCCTTCCAATCCACTAAAATGAAAACATTGTGACACTTTGCTACATGGTAAGTCACTGGTATGTCTCAGATTAATTTGATTAACTGCCAACCCATTCTTCTACAATGCCCATTTTAGACAATTAGATCAGAAAATTCTAACTAAAATTTATGAGCTGGTAAGATTACCATATTCCATGAGAGATACAAGGGATGGTGTTCAGAAGGAAGCAAATCATAAGATCAGAACTATTTTGGAAACACCAATGACCTCACAAAAATCCCACATCTCCCACCACTCACCTCCAGAATGTTGCTTACATATGAACATTATTTCATTTTACTCCACTTTGTAACTTATTCATGAAGCATTCTACAAGTATGTATTGAGCATGTGTGAAAGGGCAGGTATTGTTCTTAGGGCTTGGGATACAGTCGAAAATAAAATAAAATCCCTTTATTTGACCTTAATATTCAGATATTGAAATTTGAAAGTTCTTTAATGGAGAAATATAATTTTTTAAATTCATATCTCTAATCTATCTCCTTTCCCCAATCCGTTGCTGAATGAATAAGACTCAGTTCATGAATTTAAACAGAAAGGAATGGACTGAAATACAATGTTATGTGTTCTGACCCCATACCTGCACCCAAGTTACTTTATGCTATTTAGGGCATAAGTAGAATCCTGTAAGGATAACTCACACCGCAAACAGATGAAAACATAGTTAGTGTTTATTCCAGTATAGTCTTTGGATCACAATTATCAGAATCACCTATTGTATTTGTTGAAAGATAAAAATTAAAAAAAAAAACCCAAACCCTGATCCGTCAAAATCTCCTGGAGGAGTCTATAGCACCTAAGAGACTCTGAGGCACACTTAAATTTAGAAACCACTGCTTAAAGCCACAAATCAAAGCCAGACATAGTAAAACAATGTACTCCTCTTGTTCTGAGAGAGCTCAATTCAATTGCATTCACAAACCATTTTATATGTATGTTGTCACTTCAGTTGACTCAAGTTCAATTTCTCGTACTTGATAGAGAAATGATTTAAAAAATGCAACCACTTTAGATAAGGGCCTGAGGTTCAGATGTGTAGCTGGACATTATCAAGCATATGATTGAGCTATTATCTTTCTTGCAAGTTCTGGAAAGGACAGACAGCCTTTTCCCAAAACCTTCCAGTGATGACTGACCTTGTTTGGTGTTTTTGTTATTTTATCTGAATAATTGACTCAAATAAATACAGCTTTTTTGGACTCAATATCCCTTGATGATATTACTCCAATATTTTGTTTGAATTCAATGCTGAAGATTTAGTGACCAAATAAATACATTTCTATCTTTTTAATAATATAATAATATATAACATATAACATATCCAATTATTACACATTTAAATGTGAAATCTGAGCTATATTTCATTGCTAACAATTCTTTTTTTCAAAAGAAAGGTAACTTGCATTATCTGGTGATTCTATGTCAATTTCCTTACACTAATTTTATAAATGTAATTCATCACCTTTCCATCTATTTGTAATCTCATCAAGAGATTTATCTAATGAAATATTTTAAACTATTTCTTCAGATGATATCAGATTGTAATGACATCAAAATGGCAAAATCACATAGTCCCATTAGATATTTATTGAAATCTTTCCTTTGAATATTTTGAAAAGTAAAAAAGGAAGGGTGTCTCTATCAACTGAAAATATAATACTCGTGCAAATCTACTAATAACAAGTCCTCTTTTAAAATTCAAAAAAAAGAGGCTGGGGATGTGGCTCAAGTGGTAGCGCGCTCGCCTGGCATGCGTGCGGCCCAGGTTTGATCCTCAGCACCACATACCAACAAAGATGTTGTGTCCGCCGAGAACTAAAAAATAATAAATATTAAAATAATTCTCTCTCTCTCTCTCTCTCTCTCTCTCTCTCTCTCTCTCTCTCTCTCTCCTCTCTCACTCTCTCTTTAAAAAAAAATTCAAAAAAAATTGTGCTGTGTTAGTATTTGCTATAGTTGTTGATTTAAGGCTACATATTTTCACACTCCATTAATTTATTTCCCCCTCCTCTCAGGAAGAAACACTACTAATACCTACAGAAAATATTGTTTTCATCACACAAATAATAGTTTTGGGGGTTTTGTTGTTGTTGTTGTTTACTATTAGAAGACATAGGCTCACATTAACCAGTATTCTTCCACAGGCGAATCTATTTTATATGTCACTTCATTTTATTTCATCTTATTCTACAAGGGATAAAACACTTCCCTCTCCAAAATAAAGTCATTTACATTTTATTTGTTTACTCCAACATAGCCTCATCAGAGGTCAGGACTTTGGGCAATTCAAGGGATGGATTTTGTTAAGTCTAAAGTTCACAGACTTTTGAGCCATCTCCAGACTCATACCAACAGTCATAATGTTAAGAAATAGTGGTATTGGCTCCATTGCTTCCATACTCAAAGTTTACATCTAGCCTTTCTTTAGACCCAGGATCCTCCTCCATCCCTTATTCTCCACTTCTCTTCCCAAAGAAGGTTCCTGATCTGGAGAGTGGCTTCTAAGACATATGATAGAAGACAGCACTGCAGAACGGAAGGATGCAGTGACTATGAGAGATTCTAAAACAGGCAAAAGAGTGGCAAAGAAATTAACTTGCTAAGATTCTATCACTTCCACCAGGAAAGAGAGAGAAAGGAAGTAGTCCCACTCTCCTACTTATACATGGATGGATGAATACCACCAGAGTAAATATAGTTGTGAAGGAATTTTCAAAATGGATGAGCTGGCAACAGAATATGCTGCCCACAGGTTGGGTTAAGTGAATCCCGTGGGTTCTTTTCGAATGTTTTGGTTAGAGAGACAGGGAGAGCCTCTATGTTTAGCAAATAAAAAAATTGGACACTAGGATAAGTTTGAATCTGAGACTTTTAAAATTGATAACTATTTTTGTGTAAGTGTCCCTATGCAATATTTTTGGTCAAACTCATACTAAACTGGTATTAACTGCTTATTCAAAGTTCAATCTATCTAGGCAATTCTGTATTATATCTATGGGGAGAGTCTTTCCAGGTCCAGGAGATCTTAAGCCTCCCATTGACCTCTAAGAGGTCAAGGAAGAGAACAGAACCTTTGAGAGCCTTGGTGGGAAGGAAGCAACGGGGAAGGGGGAAGAAACATTGGAAGAGTCACTACTGACTCTTGACCCAGAAGAAAGAACAAGGAGGCGGAGTACCTTCTAGGAAGACATCTCATCTCTTTAAAATCACCCAGAAGGGTCTTTTTTCTGGGTGCTGCTGCTGCAGAAGACACCACTGCCCAGGATGTAACTGAAGCTAACACTGCTGCTGACCCCCGGAGATCCCTGATGACGCTACCCCCACAGCTGCAATTGCAGCTGCTGCTGCAGCCCCATTGCTGCTAACCCATTACCTGCTGCCAATAACCACTGCACAGCCGCTAGTTATCATGGTCTGGAGGACTGCTACAGGGACTTTAGAAGACTCCAGGTTTGGTGCACATGGCTGCACCCATTTTGGGACACCAGCCAGGGCCTGGGGGCCCAGGTGCCAGCAGGTTTACCATCACAAGAGCCTCTATCTGGGGACTCCAGCCAGGACCTGCAGGTCCAGTGTAGGGGTACCTGCAGATTTGGAGGAGCCTGAGGTCTTGCTGCTGAGAGTGCTCATGGCCCTTGCCTTGCTGCTACATCTCAGGGTAGCTCCTTGGCATGAGTGTATCCCTAGAGGTCTCTCTGCAAGTAGGAGAAGCACTTGAGGTCTTTGGACTGCAGCGTGGCCAAGCCTGAAGTATTAGCAAGAAAAGTAAAGCAGGAGGCATCATAATACCAAACCTTAAACTATATTACAGAGCTATAGTAACAAACATAATATTGGCAGCAAAATACACTTGTAGACCAATGGTACAGATTAGAGGACACAGAGAAAAACCCACATAAGTGCAATTATGTCATACTAGACAAAGGTGCTAAAAACATTCACTGGAGAAAAGACAGCCTATTCAACAAAATTCCTAGAAAAACTGGAATCCCTAAGTAGCAAAATGAAATTAGACTTCTACTTCTTACCCCGCACAAAAATCAACTCAAAGCAGATCAAAGACTTAGGCTCTAGAACAGAGACCCAGCACTAATAGAAGAAAAAATAAGTCTAGGATCTGACTTCCTGAGGAAGACTCCTAAAGTGCAAGAAGTAAAATCAAGAATCAATAAATGGAATGAATTCAAATTATAAAGCTTCTTCTTAGCAAAGGAAATAATCAATAACATGAGGAGATTGGGAGAAAATCTTTACCACATGCACCTCCAATAAAGTATTAATCTCTAGAATATATAAAGAACTCAAAAAAGTTAACACAAAAAAACAAATAATCTGATCAATAAATGGGCTAAGGAACTGAACAGACACTTCAAAGAAGAAATACAATCAATCAACAAATATATGAAGAAGTGTTCAACTTTTCTAGCAATTAGAGAAATGCAAATCAAAACTACTCTAAGATTTCATCTCACTCCTGTCAGAATGGCAATCATCGAGAATATAGGCAACAATAAATGTTGGCAAGGATGTAAGGGAAAAGGTATACTGCTACATTGCTGGTAGGACTGCAAATTGGTGCAACCATTATGGAAAGCAGTATGGGAATTCATCAGAAAACTTGAAATGGAACCACTATTTGACCCAACTATCCCACTCCTTAATGCAGCCACATCAATGTTTATAGCAGCTCAATTCACCATAACTAAACTATGGAAACAACCTAGGTTCCTTCACTAGATGAATGGATAAAAAAAAATGTGGTATATGTACTCAGTGGAATATTACTCAGCTTTAAAGAAGAATGAAATTATGGCATTTGCTGGTAAATGGAAGGAGTTGGAGAATATCATGCTAAGTGAAATAAGCCAATCCCAAAAAGCCAAAGGCCAAATGTTTTCTTTAATATGCAGATAGTAATTCACAATAAGGAGGGGAGCACTAGAGAAAAAACATTATTATCTTAGATTAGGAAGAATGACGAGAAGGGAGGGAAGGGGTGGGGATGTGGGGATAGAAAGACAGTAGAATGAAACAGGCATTATTACTTTATATATATGCGTGTTTGCATGACCAATATGATTCTACAATATGTACCCTCAGAAAAACGAGAAATTATATCCCATATATATATAATATATCAAGGTAAATAAATGCATTCTACTGTTATGTATTACTAATTAAAACAAATTAAATGTTTTTTTTTAAATTACTCAGCACGGAGATACATTTGGTTTGAGAGAAAAGTGACTGACCCAGAAAAGTTGTAATACTTTAGAAATGAATGGGCACAATCCTAAACTGCTCACTACAGAGGGTAGTGTTGCCCAAGAATTTGCAATGTCTGTAACATTGTAATTTTGGACACATTTTTAATAATAAATCCATCCCAAGGAAAATAATTAAATTCCACGGCCTCTCTGAAGCTTGCCAAACTGTCTGGCAGAGTAGTCAGGTGACAGACCTCTCATGAACAAGCTTCATATGAGGTTTCTATCTTTAATAGTGTCTTCTTTAATCTAGTTCTTCCTGTCAAATCCCAGGAAAAATATGCTGCTTTACTTTTATTTTATTAAACCATTAATCTTTATTTGAAGTTTTAGCATCCATGTGCTAATCAGTTTGACTTTTATTCAAATTATCTTCCATCTATAAATATCAAGCTGTCCATTAGTTGTTTCAATGACCTGTGAGCAGATAGTTTGGGTTAAATTCTCCCAGGATTTAAAATTTAAATATCCATATGTTCAGATAAGTAACATTATGACATTTTGGTCGTTTGTGTCATTTCCTCTAAAATAATTTTTTTTAAATTGGAAAACAAGTTACAAACATCTTTCTTAGAAAAAAAAATATTCTGTTGTCATTCATCATTTATAATCATATTAAAGATTAGCTTTTGTTGCTTTATTTTTCTTTTATCTCACTACAGAAACTTTGTTGAAGATACTATTTTGACTTCCAGCAGCCTCAAATCAAGGAATGTTAATATATGATGTTAGGTTACTTTCATTTTAATGGAAACAAAAAAACTTATTAGATAAGAGAGATGATATTGCAGATCAATTAGAAGCAAGTCAATAAAAGGTGCTGGGGAAATTGGCTATCCTTTAAGGAAAATATTGATCTATCTCACACCATAAAAATCTATTAAAGATTTAAATGCAAAAGGCAAAATTTCCATGTGTTTTTGAAGAAAATCAAGCCTGACATCTTCATGCATTTAAGTGAGGGAAAGATTTCTTAAGTAAAACATTGAAAGTCACATCAAAGGAAGCAATCAGCAAAATGAAAAAGCAATCCACAGACTGGGAAAAAATTTTACAAACCACGTTTCTGCTAAAGGATTACTATTTGAAATGTCTAAGGAATTCTTACGACTCAATAACAGAAAAACAAAGAACCCAATCAGAAAATGGACAAGGGACTGGAAACAGACATTTCTCCAAAGAAAACATTAAAATGTCCAACATGTATACGAAAAGGTGCTCAACATCAAAAATCATCAGGGAAATGAAAATTTAAACCACTGGGAGATATCACCTCACACCGATAGAATGTTTATTCTCAAAACAAACCAACCAAGAGATAATAAATGTTAGCAAGGTTATAGAGAAAAAGAAACCCTGGTACAGTGTTGGTGGGGATGTAAGCTGGTACAGTCATTATGGAGAACACTATGAAGGTCCCTAAAGATATTAAGTAGAACCATCAAATGACCCAGAAATCCCACCTCTGGAAACATATTCAAAGGAGATGAAATCACCACTCAGCTCTGCACTCCCATGTTCACTGCAGCATTGTTCTCAGTAGCCAACATATGGAAACAAGATACGGAAACACTTATTGACAGACAAATGGATAAAGAAAATGTTACAAAAGTATATAAAGGCATATTATTCAGGTTTTAAAAGGAGAGCCTGTTATTTGCCTCAACATATTTGGAAATGAAGGATGCTATACTAAGTGAAATAAACCAGACACAGTCAGAAAAAAATTTCTAAGATTTCATTTATATGTGGAATCTCAAAAGAGTAAAGGTCAAGCAAACAGAATAAAAACAGAGGTATGTAGAAGGGAGATAATAAGAAAATGTAAGTCAAAGATCACAAAGTAGCAGACACATACGACGAATAAGCTCAGAGATATAACACACAACAGGAGGAGTATAGTTGAGAAAATTATATTAAAGATTTTTGTTATATAAGTAGACAGATAAGTTGTTCTGTCTGCCTTGCTCTAGTAACCATTTACTATCTGTATGTTTTCTATAATGTCATGTCATAAACCTCAAATATACACAATAAAACCTTTTGAAAACAGAAACAAATCTGGCTTTGTTGGCAGTGCAGTGTGAAAGCACCAAATTTTTTAAAGATAAGTTTGAAAACAATAAAACTAAAAAATCCTGTTCATCAAAGTAGAAAATCAAGGGCTGGGGTTGTAGCTCAGTGGTAGAGGGCTTGTCTCGCACATGTGAGGCCATGGGTTCGGTCCTCAGCACCACATAAAAATAAACAAATAAAAATAAAGATATTGTCTCCATCTACAACTAAAAAAAAATATTTTAAAAAATTCCTATTTGATCGCTTTAAAAAAATAGAAAATCAAGTCACGAACCAGAAAAAGATATTTACAACACATATAACTGATAAAATGTTAATTTATGGAATACATAAAGAATCCTATAATTAGTAAGAAAAGGACACGAATAAGCATTTCATAAAAGAGTGAACACAAATGGTCAATAAAAATAAGAAAAAATTCTCAACTTCATCAGAAACCATGGAAATAAAAACTAAAATAAAAACTAAAACCAAAATTAAATTCCATAATGGTAAAATTAATATAATCCATACTAGATTGACAAAAAGTAAGAAATCTGACAGAATGAAGTTGCTAATGAGAATATGGGCCAAAAGGAATTAATAAATAAAGAGTAGAAGTGTAAACTGGTATAATAAGTTGGAAAACATTTCAGCATTTTATAAATATGAATGTGTGAATTTACCATGACTCAGACATTTCACTCCTCTATGTATGTGCTTGCATTTATATGGATATGTAAATGTATACAGATGTAGCAATAGATAGAGATATATAGATACACACAATTACTTTAAAAGCTCATTTGTTGAAAACATTAACAGCAGCAGTATTAATGCAGGCTAAAATATGTCAACTATTCAAATATCCATCAAAAGAAGAGATAAATTTGAGAATATTCACACAATGAAATAAAGTCTATCAGTGAACATAAATGAGCCTATACACAAACACACTCAACTATATACCAATATAGGCAATGCACAATATTGAATGACTTTTATGGCATGATATTATTTTTTATGCCTCAAACTATTTTTTATTTGCAATTATGTGATTTCATGGTATTTTTCTAAAAAATGACATAAAACAGAGTTCCTTGCATATAAATAACTGACATACTCTCCATAAAGTAAATGCTTAAAGGTGCTAGAAAAAATTGTCCACTCCTACACTGTTTTTGTATACAACAGAGTTGATGCATAATATATAAATATTCAAGTCCAATATTAAAAACTCAGACACTTGACTAATTTTAATAAAGTTTCTCAAACTATACTGATATATCTAAAGTACACTTTAGATATATATGTATTAAGAAAGATTATTCTCAATAACTTCTCTATAAAAATAAAATTGATGATTTTGGTCCATCTAACTTCATTATTGAGTATAAACTTTGAATTTTTAATGTGCAGTAAAGTACACTTTACCTTTATCTCAATATGATACTGATAGAATAAAAAAGAGCTAGTGAGATGCTAAAATATGAAGACTAATGCATTGATTCCAGTCACAACACATTCTAGGAAGAGGTACTCATGTCACTGGAATTGGGTGATATGATTTATTTTTCTTTCCCTGATTTGGACAACCAAATGGAACAGGAGGAGGAGAATAGTGACTCTGATGGCCATTCCCTTGGTAAATTTTTATTTTTATTTTTTTAGTTTTTATTTTTATAGAAAGCAAATCACAAAACATTACATAGAGTATAATATCATTCAATAAAGCTGAAAATAAGCAAAATTTTAAATGTATTATCTACAGTCATATATGGTACTATCTTTCAAAAACAATGTAATTTTGAATATTATTACTATTAAAGCAGCAGAGAAATAGAGTAGACAGCACAGATAACTTCAAGAGTATTAGCAATTTTCTTTTTTTATTTTTTGGTACCCAGGATTGAACCCAGGGGCACTTAACCACTTAGTCACAGGGTCTCACTGAGTTGCTTAGGTCCTTGCTAAATTGTTGAGGCTGGCTTTGAATTTGTAATCCTCCTGTCTCAGTCTCCCAAGCTACTGGGGTTACTTGTGTGTACAACTATGCCCGGAGAAAATATTGGTAATTTTTTAGTCATCATTATTATCTTTTATACCTTAAATATAAAATATTTCAAATACAAACTTTATTCTTTTGTATCAGTCAATTTTTTATACAAATATTTATTTAAAAATTAGGGCATTCCATTTAGTTGTATTGATTGTAGTTAACTAATTTCAATGGTACATTTTGAGCACAGGTAAGAAAAGTCATCAAAAGCAAAGGAAAATAAGCAGGAATACAGAAATAGAGTGAAAGTGGAAAGAGACACAAAATATAGCAAGTCATTGAATTGTGTAGACTTGGCAACATTCAATTTTTAAAAGCATCTTGGTCTCCTTTTCACCTTCAAAATACAATTTTCTTAAATAGCTATAATTCAAATCCAGAGTACAGGACTGAAATCTAGGTTATTTTCTGTCTCCAAGTGTGTTGGGGACCACTCCTAAAAGTAAGTCATCCCTTGAACTACTGAGTATTTATATGGCTCTTTGCAGAGCTTCAGGTTATTCTTCTGTTGTTCAGCATACTACCACAACAAACATATTACAGTGGAGTATGCTGCTATGATGGTGAAATTCAGTATGTGCAGGGAGGATGTAGCTACAACCAAAATATTGAAGCAGCACAAGACTGCAGAGAGTAAACATCTGACTTGAAGTTTCAAGGGCATATAGAAATTGCCAGTTGAATCAAGGGGTGACAAACTTTCCAGAAAAATACATTCATTCATTTCTTTAAAAATACTGAATATGCTATATGAAAAGCTTACAAAGATTCAGCGGTAATTTCTGGTGTGCCATATTTTTGTTTTACATGGTAAATTTGCAATCTAACTCACACTAAATTCAATCTAATATATAATGGAAAAGTTCTAAAGATATGTGAATTCAAAGCTAGAGTGTTAACATTTTACAGTTTATTTTCTAAATTCATTTCAAGCCATCATATAATTTTCCAAAAAAAATACCAGATTCATAGAAATACAGTTTTGGAAGGGACATGAGAGAACATCTAATCCAATTTCCTTATTTTATATATGTAATTCTAATAAATCCAGAGTCCCATGTGAATCAGTCTCAGAACAGTAGCATATTTTAAAAGCTCAGTAAATAATCAAAAGTAACTTCTAAAATTCCATTTTGCTTATATTTTTTATGAACTATTGTAACTGATTCCTTGAGTGAGCTGGACTCTTTTAAAAACAAAAATAACTGTAGTTTTTTACTGCTCCCCATTAAAATGGCTTCATGAACTCATTCTTTCCTCTTCAGCATGGACTCTCAGAAGCTCTTATACCTTTTCCTGTCACTTTCACATGTTAAATAATAGAAATTTTGTCTTGGCATTTTTTTCAACGTAATCCAATATAAAAAAAAATTATTCCATACAGGTCAGTGTAAAAAACAAAACTCAAACTTAGAACCTGTCTGCCTCTCCAAAAATCACATCTGAGCCAGAGTGGAGCCTGCCCTACTTCTTCTCCCTGTTTCTTTTTTTTTTAATTATTTTTTTATTTTTTTTTTAGTTGTTAAAAACATTACAAAACTCTTGACATATCATATTTCATACATTTGATTCAAACGGATTATGAACTCCCATTTTTACCCCGTATACATATTGCAGATTCTTTCTTCTCCCTGTTTCTGCTCTGTCCAGGTCAGAGCTTGGAGAGGACAAAGAGGTGAGTGGCAGATGTCTCACCTGAGTGCTCTAGTCAGGATCTGAGATTGGTGCCCCATGTTCATGGCAGATAGCCAAAACTAATCCTTTTTCTCATGCAGGGAAAGGTGGGGGCCTCTTCAGGTACCTGAAACCTTCTCACCAAGAACCTCAGACAGTAAGTCTATACCCCAATGGTATGTGCCAAGTCTGCCTCCAGTCAGCTGCCACTGATCCTATTAACTCCCAGTAGCCCCCCAGTAGTCAAGCATTTGCATTTCCTATTCAGGTCACACTATCCAGAGGTTTTTTTGATGAGGAGAGTTTTTAAGAAGTCTGTATCACTAATCCTTGCCTTTGCCCCACCATCAGTAGAAATTCAACTCACTTACCTTACATTCATTATTTCTATGTGATCAGAAAGGGGCGGGGCCAGTTCAATCATCTGGCCTCGAGACCTGTCAGTTATAAATCAAAGAGTCCTCACATCCTAAAGGACTTAGAAAAGTAAAAAAGAAAGCATCTTCCTGTCCTTTATTTTGGTGGAAGGCATGATTACTGAAGGAGATTGATCCAACAAACTGATAACTTTCTCCAATACAGCCCCTCTCTCAGCCTCTTCAGTCTTACTCACATATAGAGTGATCTGGGTGTTGGATTACTGTTAAGAAGTTCATTTCGGATACCACCTTTCCAAGCACCTTACTTTAGAATAAAGTTCAAAACAAATTTCTCAGCCTTTTGACCTCTTAAAACTCCAAGGCAATATAAGACATGGTGGTAACCTCTTATTTCACCATGAACACAAAGTACCAGCCTCATTTATAGAAATACTTGTTTTCCTATCTACTTCCTGACACCTCACAGCTCTCCTCCAAAATATCCTTCCAAAAAGTTCTTTACAGGGCTGGGATTGTGGGTCAGTGGTAGAGTGCTTGCCTCGCACATGTGAGGCACTGGGTTTGATCCTCAGCACCACATAAAAATAAATAAACAAAATAAAAGTATTGTGTCCATCTACAACAACAAATAATTTAAAAAAAAAAAAGTTCTTTACCCTTCAGATGGAGATAATTTTTTATCTCTTCCTTGCCTTTGCCCTTAGCCTTTTCTCCAGGTAGAAAGTGAGGGGGGTCCTTTTGAGAAGCAGTACAAAGGTAAAAATAAGATGCCAATTAGAGGACTTCTCTCTTCACAGGCTAGAACAACATGGGGAAGTCTGTGAATATTCCCAAGTCCACGAATCATCCCTTTATACATATGAGAAATGGTACCTAGGGAAGTAAAATGACTTATTCAAGTTCACATTAATAATTAGGAGCAGGAATATAAACCCTTCCTGTGACAAAGAAATTGTCCCAGTCCATGGAATAAATTGTGCTACACCTTGTCTATAAATTTAGCAGACAATTTAAATAATTTGAGAAGTTTCAAATACATTGATCTATTCCAGTTTGGAAAGCATTTTTTTTTAAATGACAACCCTGTGACTATTTGAAAGAGTTAGGTATTTACAGTATACTATCCTGTTGATTCTGATGAGACAAAGTCCCATCCTAAAAATTATCCAGGTTGCTTGGAAATGTCAATGACTTGGTGGACAGATAACAAAAAGAAATAGAGGTACCATTTCCCGATGAGCATAAATCTTCTTAAGACTTTAAATTCCTGTGTCTGGCTAAAAGCCCCTCTGCCACTGTAATTAGATTCCTCAGTCTGAGCCGGAGAATTTCCATAAAGGTTCATTTCCTTTTTGGAATAAAACATATATTACTGCCTACTATGTGTATATCCTTGTGTTAGATGAAGTTGGAGATATAAAGATTAATAAAAATATATCCTGCCTCCCCAAACCTGACATTTTTATAAAAAAGTTAATATATTACAAGTATAAAAGTGAAATTGCTGAGATAAAATGATATGGGTTCAGAAGAGGGTTCTCAATAAATATTTTTTGATGAGTGAATGACCACTCTCTGGAGGAGGTGGTATTTGAAATGACATTTGAAAATGGGTAGAATGTGAACATGCAGTGACTGGAAACAGACCTTAAATCAGGAAGGCAGCCATAAGGACAGGTAGGTGGATAAGCACAGGGGAGAAGAATTGTAGCTATAATTTGTAGCTGGCACCTCATTTAGCACTTTACAAATACCACCTAATTCACCCTCCGAGTAATGATGTTATTATTCTGATATTACACTTGATGATAATAAGAGGAACATTTATTGAATACTTACTATATGCCAGGCACTGATTGTTCTTAGAACTTGCATGTCTATGCGGTCCTGTTTAATTTTAACAAATCTATGATATAAATATTGTTGTTCTCATTTTACAGTGAAGAAAATAGGATCACTTATTTAAAAATCTTAGCCAAGGTCACAAGTAAGTAATGATGAAGTCTGGTTTCAACCCCAGGTCAGTTCATTTCTAGAGTTTTTGCTCTAAATTTCTGTTATAATCCTTTCTATAAAATAGCAGTTAGGGGTATCAAGCCATCTCTGAATTTCTACATGGCTTAAGGACCCCACAATAGTTGTATGCTGATTAAAAATTAAAATCAAGATTTGAATCCAAAAGGCTGAAAACAATTAGGGCTTCATGGTGTACCAAGAGTAAAGATTACAAAAACTTTCTAGAATAAAATAAACAGAATGGAAAACTTTACATGTTAGAGGACACAAATATGGATACAGAAACTTCTCAAACCAAGTGCATCTGCTGAGGGGCACACAAGAGCTGACAAGCTTATTGACATGAACTGAGCAGCTGAGCTAGTAAGGTGAGGACACGCTGTGAATCCTGTAAAAAGAGTTTACACTTCGCTGCTATGAAATGTCAAGGATAACTGAACAACTTACTGCAGTTTCTCTTAAGCTCAAATTTTTAAGAGACCCAAAAAGTTAATGTTAGCTTTAAAATCTAAAACGGAAATACAAATATATACAAAGGCAATAGAAAAATGAGCAAAACAAATGATCATCCTTCAAAGGATGAAATTATAAAAATAAGACATGCTAAAAGGTCCTGACGGAGATTATTTAATAGGAAAGAGTTCTGCCACAGCCTCAGGGGAAGGGAATTTTAAAGGTTCTCACTTCAAACAGAGATCTTAGCAACTGAAAACTACCTCTACATTTTAGTGTTAAAAATAAATAAATAAAGTTCACATTAATTCAGGCATGTGAGTAGGTTACCAGGAGAGAAGCTTAATTCACCATTTAGTTGCTGATGCTCTCATTCTGCTATTTGTCTGTGGGAAGAAATGAGGTAAGACATTTCTATATGGAAAGAAAACTATTTTCTGGCTCCTCTATTGTCTTTCCCTCAGTACATGACAACTGGATAGTGAATGATGTAAACTTATATAATCATCATTGATGAAAACATAATTGATAGCAAACTTACACCAGGGGTAGCACAATATTGCTATTCAGAAAGTTGCTCAGGGGCACTAGGAATTAAATGGAAGGTGCTATATGTGAAATTCCAGAATTTCTCTTATATAACAGATAAGACTTCTTACCATAATCTATTATATTTGTTCATGCAATACACATTACTGTGTCCAAACTATATGCCAACCTCCTCACCCAAGAAGCTACCCATCAGGAAACTGATTGATAATCCAATGTGACCAGTAACTTTACACAGGCATGGGTCAAGTGTTATTGGGCACGGAACAAGTATTTATGCAAGGGTAACTTGCAGATATAAAAAACATTTCTGCTCCCCTTTAGGGTTTCCACCTTGAGTAAATCTACACTAGAACAGAAAGAAAATGCATGATTCTGGACTGGGATTGTGGCTCAGGGGTAGAGCGCTTGCCTAGCACGGGTGGGACCTGGGTTTGATCCTCAGCACCACATAAAAATAAAGGTGTTGTGTTGTGTCCATCTACACCTAAAAAAAATAAATATTTTTTTAAAAACCCATGATTCACCTTCTAAATTTAAAGAAAAGCAGGATAAATACCTACACCATGAAATTTTCAAAGTAGTAAGATTTCAAAAGAATGTTATAGCAAAACAAGACCCCTTTCTCCCAACTCTAAAGGCATGTAGAGCTTAAGCTGTCAATATCCTAGTAAAGGCAGGAAAAACCCAGCTATAGAACTTCCCACCAAGAAGATAAAAAGTGGTTCCAACTGAAATAAATAAATAAATCCCAGCTGGGGAACTAGTTAAGAGGAGACTTCTCCAGAAGAACCAAAAAACATGATGAACAAGACAGCCACTTTAACATGGCAGGGACACAGAGCCAATGAACAGCTGGAGATGGGCAGACAAGCAATGATGCCCAACAGAGGAGGGGATCACAATTGCCACCACCAAATCTTGACCATTCATGGGAGCAGACATTAACCACATACACACCTGCAGCTTCTGCAGCTGCGTAGCTGCAAGGAGAACAGGGGGAACAAATCCAGACAATAGCCTTTCTTTTGTCAGTGGGGCTCTGCAGCTGTGTGGGAGCTCTGCCTGAATGCTTGGAAAGGGACTTTGAAATGGTGACTCAAATATAACATCTCCACTTGACTGAAATGCAACTGCTTTAAACAGTCCATATTTGAATATCACTTTGAAATTCTTACATCCTATCTATGGCAATAATCATACATTTTAAAAACTTAAATTTGTATATCACATTTGACTTTTCAAAGAGATGTAACACACTTCTGTTTCATTTTATGATCCTTTAATAAGTCTATGGTATAAGAAGAACAATTGAACTCATCTCCGCTTGATTGATGTAAAGAATGAAGCTTACCGAGGTCACCCAGATAATATATTGCAGAAGTAAAACTGGAATTCATTTTTGCTTTAAGCAGGTAACATTTTAAATGGGTAAACTGGCTTTATGTGGATAATGCTGATCATATGTCCTGGAATTTTAAAATATCGATGCCATTTATAAACCTAACCCCCTTTGTCTTTAACTGCCATCCACTAGGGCCCCATGTGCTTGTTAATAATGTTTTATACCCTGTATACTAGCATGAAACCATGCTTACTTATGACAAAATGGCAAAAGGCATGCTGATTAACTGTGACAGAAACTGTGACTACAGGCAAATTTTCTCCTCAAGCTTAATCATTAAATCTATAGCATCTCTGCAAATGAGCATGATTTTTAAATTTTAGAAATTAGCCCAAAAAATCACAATAATTTCCAAAGTTTGAATTATATATCCTTTGAGAAGGGGAGTAGTTAAAATTTCTTCTAAGAACGTCCTTCAGGAACCTTGAAGCTTAGCAAGTAAATTTCCTCCTTCAAGGTCACTACTACTCATTCCATTAATTAGTATCTTCACCTCACATTTTCAAAGATTATCTCAATTTAACCTGACTTTGTCAGTTATTTCCAATGGATGAAGCTATGAAAAGTGAATCATTCTGAGTGCTCATTAATTTTTGAAAGAATGATTTGAAAAAAAAAGAATGGCTATTATGAAGCTTTTACCATACGAAAATCTCTGCAATCATTTGTTAATCTGGGAAAATCAAATTTGTGACTTTATTACCTGTAATAACCAAAACAATAAATAAGTCTATCATAAAGTCATCAAGACCACAGGTAACTGCTATAAGGCAAGATCTTATCAGACAGGTCAGAGAGGGCAGCCACATTCCACACAAGCCTCTGAAGCCTGAAATAGAAGTCTCATCTGGGGAAACAGGAATCTTGGCCAGAAAGGTATAAGCCTTGGCTGATCATCTATGAAATGGGTAAAGTTGTAAGCTCTACTTGATAATCAGCTCCAACAGCATGTGGAATTTGGAGAATAGCAATCTGCTTCATCCTAGTTTTTAGCAGAAAAACAGTATTAGAAAATAACTGGCCTACTATATATGTTTTCTCCTAAGGCCTCAGTGCTTAAAAAAAATTAACAAAGTTGAAGGTCATTATTCTTTAACAAAATATAAAGTGATTATATCCAGACAGCATAAGCTTTGTTAAATTTTTTTTTTCTGGCAGAGGTTGCTTACCTTGTTTATGTTCTGTGAGCCAGATTGGGATTATAATGGTCATACAGAATTGACCCAATCCAGCCTTCTTTCTTGTTATTCAGAATATCATCAAAGAATTGAGTGAAAGTGACTAGCCCTTATTATGGAATAAAATACATATTTAAAGTTTATTCCCTTCTTTATTATATGTGTGTGTGTGTTTCAGTTTCATCAATTTAGCATAATTATATTCTACTCACTAAAGTCTGGTATTAATTTACATTTGCTGGTACTAAATTATAATTGATCTACCAACAACCTTTAGAAGTGATTAGCTTAGGTATGAGTATAGGACACCATCCTAACTAATGAGAGGTGAGGAAAAGTCTTCTGAGTGTTTCTGGGAATATTTTTGTCATTCTTAACTGATTATACAAGTCTGAATGAAATGTATCTCCTGCTCCACTGGTGTTGTACTTTATAATGTGATTTTCTTTGGCTAATGAAAAATAAAAGATGTGACAGAAAATATATATTAAACATATTTGCACAGTTTGTTTGGGCCTCTTGAACTCCTGTGACCTCCGGGAGAAGACATGTCCCAAGCACTCATTGGGCGATAGAATGTAACATGTGAAGTACCCTTGAACCTGAGCAGCAGATTGGAGTCAGGCCTCACCAACCTGCAGCCTGACGCAGAGCTGCCCCAGCTAAACCATTTGAAATAACTGTTGTTGTAAGCCATTGGGTACTTTGCTGCACAACATCATTGTGGCAATAGCTTACCAAGACAATTAGTGGCTAAATGGTTTTTTCAAAGTAGTGCTTCTTGGAGAACACAATCATCTAATCTAAATTTGAATGATAAGACAGAGTCAGTGCTACAGAAAGATCTGGGAGACAATCACTGCAGGGAAGCACTGTTTAGCTAGTGCAAAGGCTCAAAGGAAAGAGCACAATTAATATATTTTTTAAAAAAAATTAAGCCCATGTAACTAAAAACTAGTAATAGATATGTGCTGTAGTGAGCTAGGTAGATTCCAGATTATGTAAACTAGGGTAAATATTTAGTGTTCTATTCTAATGGCAATGAGAAGCTCCTGGAGGTTTTAACACAGAAGGGATATGGAAGGATTTACCATTTTTAAAATGCTATATTTTAAATATGAGAAGTGGAGAGTAAGAAGTCAAGGGTGAAAGGATGAAAATCAGTTAGAAAGGTATTGCCATAGTGTAGGCAGGAGATAGTGATAGTTTGTATTAAGGTAGATAGTAACAGAGGTGAAAAGAATTAGATTGATTCCAGATATATCTGGAAGGTCAGATAAGTAGGTCTTGTTGATAGAAGGTGTTTTTGGATAGAGTCAAAAGAATCTATGAGAGTTCCCAGATTTGGGATTTAAACAATGAGGGAGTTGGTTGTGCCATTTACTGACAGAGGAAAGAATGAGAGAGGATGGGTTGCTGGATTGAAATGGGAGGGGAAGTAAGAAAGTTAGCCCTGCTCAATATATCTTTCTAAACATCCAGGCAGAAATATTAATCAGGCAATTTAAAATAAAAATTGAACATATGAGTCTGAAAATCCAAAGAAATGTAAGCACTGAAAACCTAATTTTGGAAATCATGATGGCTCCAAATTGACCAGGTATCATTTTTAATATACATAAATTATATCAAAGAGACAGAGAGATTTCAAGTATTCTATAGTAAAATCACTGGAAGTTTTTATTCTGAATAAGTATGCAGACATTTGTTTCCTTCTCATTTTTTTAATTCATTGTTCAAGAGGCAGTATGAATGGTGACATGAGGTCATAACTGAGTTTTGCTAAAACAATAATAATAATAATTCTAACAAGTAATAAGAGGTCTCTAGTCTTGTTTTATAAAATCAATAGCAATGAGCAAAGAACTTTGTCCAATACAAATGAAATCACTGGCAATAATTCCCTTCTTAAATACAGAGTGCAAGGAGTATATCAAGTATATCACATGAATAGCAATTACATGTTTGTGGAGTATTTTATATGCTCTGAATTTTATATGCCCTGAAATTTAGAAAACAGAAAAGAAAGGACAAAAGACAGTATTTAAGGAACAAGCAAAGATAGACAGAGGGTGGGATGCAGCTCAGTGCTAGAGTACTTGCCTAGCAGGTACAAGACCCTGGATCTGACTCCCAGGATCAAAAAAATAAAAATAAATAGAATAAATAGTAGCAGAATCAAACCCAAGGCAAAGGCCTACAAGATTCTCAACTATACAGTCTATCTGGGGTAAGGAAAACCATGATGGTTTGTCAGGATTTTATGCAATATTTTACCAGCACGCCACTACCTATCTCTCTATCTCTGTCCCTGTCTCTCTCTCCTCTCTCATCATCTCTATAATTTTAAAGTTTGTGTTGCAAGTTAAATTCCAAGATTCAAATGATTAGCTACTGCTTTTTAGCAATATCTCACAGTAGTTATGCTTTAAGCAGGGATGGCCCTTGGAGTCAGACACAGGGGAAAAAAAAAAAAACTGGAAGTTGGCTTTGGTTTGGATACCTTTATATTGTTCAAAACCTGAAAACTTCAACAGCAGAAAAAACTTGAGGTAATTTGTGCCAGTGTTCAAAAGACTGTGAGGGACTGATGACTCTCTGCTGAAGTTTCTCATTATTGGAGATCTTCTGATATAACCCAGGCTTGCAGAGGCATCGAATGCATGCCTCTAAGTCAATCCTTGATTCTCTATGGGGAAGACAAGCCATAATAGGGTTTAGGTCACTATCTATCTAAATATATCCACAGATTTTTTTCCATGTGCACAGATCAGATTAATCAAAAATGATGATAACTTAGAGTTGATTTTTTTTAAGTGCTTGCCCTTGGCTTAAGACCTTCCAGCTCTAATGACTGATTTGTAGATAGAAGTGATTCTGCTATGGATGATTACATTTTTCACAGGGAGACAGGAGAGTCATCTGAGAAGCTCATTCTTTGCAGATTGTTTTTCAAAGTGCTTTCCATGTAAATTATGGATATATGAGGATAAGATAAAGTGAAGTTGGAGAAGTTCCTGAAAATAGTAAAACGTCTAGCATGGGGTGCAGATATTCTCCATTGACACGGTGTGTTGCTTGGAACAGAAAATTACAATATTTTTTTTCACTCTGTAGACAAAAGGGATCTCATTTTTAAAATCCTATTTTCTCAGTCTAATGATACCTTTGAACTTTTTTCTCTATACTTAATATTTCATTTTGGTCTGTATATTCTGATCAGCATACCAATATATCCTTGTGGTATCAGAGCCTACAAATACTCTTTGTTTAACTAGTTGATAATAATTAATATTTTTACTATGATCTTCTACATAATCTATAACAAAAATTGTATTATTTCTTCAGTAGAAAAAGCTGGGTAGTTAATTGTTCCATTGATCCTTATTAACTGCTCATTTTCTTTCTTAATTAGATTATTACTCATATATGGTCTTAAAATGTATTGATTGAAGATTTTATAGGGTGTAAGAAAGGTTTAAACTGCTCAGAAAATAAAAGTGAATTTCTGTGATCGTAGAAGCTCTTGAAATACATAATTATCTGAGACGAACATTTGTTTTATACGAAAAGCTGAAAAAATAATACATTGGTTCAACTATTGTTTCCTTCCATGTTCCTAGCTTTCAATTTTTTATACTGTTTTCTAAGGGAGGTTGGACAAAGTATTCTGTAACTCTAATCTCAATAGAAAAAGATTCAATCGCTAATTCATTAGTATCATTTTTCTACTGGAAATAAGAACTATCTAGTATAACTGACACACCTAGTAAAATAAAGCCATTTTGTCATTGATTTTCCAATTCTAGGTGTAAAGAGTCAGTATGTGCTGCTTTCATTTTGACTAGACAATAGATGTCAGTTTCACTACAGTTTTTATAAAGTTGACTATTGTATAATCCTAATTCTTCAAACTAGATAATTTTTCCTTAATGTTTAGGAGCTTTTTTAGACCAAGAAACCTCTGCTAATGGAAAAACAGGAAGAACTGACTAGAAAATACAATGGAACTTTTTTGTCCTTGTTTTGATCTTGTTATTAGCGTTGTTTTCTTTACACAACAATTTTGTAGTATTCAAAAATAATAAAATCCCATCTAAGTTTATACCCTGATGATAGCAAAAAAAGAAAAAGACACAAAATGCTAGCACTTAAATCTAAAATGAAATTTCACTATTGAAAGCTCTCCTCAGAGCTGCTAATGTCACAGGACCTTATTAAAGAGGAAAAGTTCAGATAACAACAGAATCATCTAGAGAAAGTTAAGACTCTCACAGTCTTCTAGTCTAGAATATTCTCCCCTTTTCTCTCTACATATAATTCACTGACTGTGTACCCAAAGGACATGTGTTCAAGTTCTTACTTCTAGTACCTCTGTGATCTTATTTGGAAATAAGGTCTTTCTAGATATCAAGTTAAGAAGAGAGCATACTAGACTAGGCTGGGCCCTAAATCCAGGGTAGAGCTATAAGAAGAAAAACGTGGACTCACACACAGAGAAAAGGGCCTGTGTGGTGATGGAGGCAGAGGTTGGTGCAAATGTAGCTGACAGCTAAAGAATGCCAGCCTTGCTACAAGAGAGGTATGGAACAGGTTCTCAGAGCCTGCAGGAAGTGGTCAACCCTGCAGACACCTCGATTTATGACGTCTGGCCTTCTGAATTATAATAAATTCCTGTTGTTTTAACCTACCCAGATTGAGGTACTCTATAATTGTAGCCCTGTGAAACTAAGATGCCACATGTCTGCATAATAATGTTATATTATTATATATTACTCCATCTCCTCCAAGGCTCTTGCCTTACCAACCCAGCCACACCCACCTTTCTTTCTTTCTTTCAATGATGAAAGCATCACATAATATGATTTGGAAATAGTAATTTCTCTACAAATAAGTTACGCACTACTTGTCACTACTTATTTCTTCTTGGAATCTCTCTCTCTCTCTCTCTCTCTCTCTCTCTCTCACACACACACACACACACACACACACACACACACACATACACACACACACATATACACACCCGTGAATAGACTCATCCTTGCCTCATCTGAACACCTATAAGTGAACAGTATATACATAGTATAAATTAGTAAATGCCACTCTTATTCACTGGTTGAGATGCACATCAGCAGAAAGATGATTTGGATAAATAAAAATAAACTAATAAAATAAATCTACTTTTCGCTGGCTGAATAAATAGGCAGAAATTATAGTTATTTATCTGATTAACAATAATCCATAATTCATTAAAGACCCCTTTAACCTAGGTGGGTGTACACAGAAGTTGGAATTTTATACTAGCTTCATCTAGAGATTAACACTTAATTTTTAAAAAAATTCAAAATTACGAAGGCCATACACAAAACAATTTATGAAGTTCTTAAACTTTTAACGTAGTTGTGGAAATCAAGATAAAACGAGAAGGATAAAATAATTAAATGCTGGTTCCCATTTTGTGTGCTAAATGAATTATTTCATCCCCCAAAACAACCCAGGGCAGTGGGGTCCTACCACTATGCTAATTTTAAGTGAAGAAACTGAGACAGGAAGTAGTTAACTCTCCTTCCTACAATTACATAGATATTATGTAGCAAAACCAGTTATAAATGATATATGATACTCAAAATTTGACAACTGAATTTTCCCCTAATTTTGGTGAATAGCACATGTGTGGAAGCAAGATTTCATGGGAAAGCAATTCAAGAGAAAAATTAGAGATTGCTCATTATCCCACTTAACAAGTAAGCAATAAAAAAATGAATGGAAACAAAGATACTAAATATAATCAGACACACAAATGAGAGAAATGAATTTTATGTCAATTGCTGTGCATTTAGTGACTGCAACAACGTGCTAGTATTTCTTGGTTTCATACAGAAACTACTTTCTCATAAAGTTGATGCTTAGTTCAAAGACATCTTAGAATAATTAAATTAAAAGGAGAATTTTTAGACTGCTTAGAAAGTTAGACTTTGTAAAGACTCTAACTTTCTGTATTTAAATGCATTTAATCATTTTAATTGAGTTGTTTGTTCTATAAAGCAGACCCAGAGCAAAACTTTAAATTAATAATAACAATTCAAAATATTCATATAGTTTCTTAGACTTTGAAAAGATTTTTCATATGCATTTTCTTATGTTTTCAAAGAACAGGTGGTCCAGGAAACTAGTACACATGTAGCAACTGAGACAGAGTTTAGTTTTCTGTTCAAAGTCAAGGGTCTATCAGATACAAGTTTTCTAATATTTTTCTCCATTAATTATATCGAGATTTTTAATCAGTTCAGACTTTGTACTTTCCTCCTCATTATTCCATTATACCAAATCAGTGAGATATTATATAATATGCAGACATGTGCATTTATTCACATATCCTGTAAAGCTCAACCATGACTCTTTTTAAAATCAAAGAAAAATCCACTTAGAAAGGCAACAATTGGATTTCATGACCCTGAGATCAGCAAAGAGCTCTACATTAGCAGTTAAAACGGTCTCATTAAATAATAAACACTTAAGTTTAATTTAGATCTTTAATCACACTAAAGGGCATTGTAAACTTGCACATGAGATTACTAAATCAAGACAAGGAAAAAATCCAATTTAATCATGTGTCATGTCTAATAAAATCATTTACATTAGCTAAACTTCATAAGTTAGCATACCCACTATCTCTGAATTCAGAAGGACTTTGTCTATTTGGGTTTTTTCAGCCATAGTACATTTAAGCTCACGGTCACTCTTTTCAATGTTCTAGTGTCTATTTTCCCCAATCACCCCACCACCATTTATTCCCACAAAATGAAGAAGTGGGTTCAGGAAGGATAATGTTAACATGTTATTAATAAATAAATAACAAAAATAAAATAAATAACAAAAATAAAACACACTAAAGATTTCTAATATTATACCTACAGATATGTAATATTTTACTAAGCAACTAAAATTACTGAAAGTCCCATGATCCATATGCCAAAACAAATTCTCAATTGGTCGAGGTTTTTAAGTATAAAAACTGAAAATCATGTGAATACTAGAAGGGAAAAAAATGTAACTATTACCAACTCTTAAAGTGGAGGAGGACTTTTAAGCATGGTGTATATGAAAGAAGTTAGTAAGTCTAACTTTGAGATTAATAGAACTCATACTTGTTCATTTTTGGGTTTTCATTATTAAACACAGTCTATTGCACTTGATAAGGTACTCAACTCATCAGAAGTCATTATTACAAAAAAAATTAATGAAAAAATGTATGATACCCATGTAGGATACCCAACAGATTAGCGTCCTTAATTTAGAAAACATTTTTAACCAATTAAAATAGATTACTTCTTAGGTTCATATATTTCTGTGAAAACATTCATTCAAGAGCTGAATAGAATAACTGTTAACAAAATTTTTTTCTCTAATGCTTTAAATTTTTCAGAACACATTTTAAAACATCATCCTAGAACCTTAGACTTTAGGATCTTTAATATTTTAGAATATGTAAATATATTTAAGAATATGTTTTTAGTATAAATTTTTTATAACATCTATGTGGAAAAATATTAGTCTGTGAAAACCACTGATAAAACCAATTTGTTCTTTAAATTTAAAATTAAGGAGAATGTTTATTGTAAATAATTACTTCTTATGTTAAATAAGCTTCAGATGTTTATACTTCACTATGCATTTCAAAACGAATCTTTCAATATTTTTATAGTTTACAATACAAATACATCCCTTGTAGAATTTGCCTCTATCCCCCAATTTCTCAGAGAGCCCCACATAGCTTATCTTTTTTATCCTATTTTTGGCCTTTTATTACTTTGTCCTGGCACAGGAACTAAACTTTGGTCCATTTATTCTGTTTCCAACTACCATGAAAGGTTCTCTTTAGAAGGTTCTTTGTTTAAAGTTTTATTAACCATCATTTATTAAGTCACCAGAGACACTTCCCATGGCCTAACAGTCCAATGCAATAAACTTATCAAAGATGTCATTATTCTGAAGTATTTACTCTTGATCTTTCTTTGTCCTTTGGCTTCCAGTTTCTAGCTGATGTAGCTCATTATTTTCCAGTTATTCAAAATGAATACAATGAGCTTTTGTGACTAGCCTCTGAAATCAGAAGAGGAAGCAATATTCCTAGATAAGAAATTATACCTTTATTTAAAATCTAAAACTTAACTATCTTCCTGCCGCATGTTCATTTTGTATAATTCCAGGAATGACTTGTTACCTTATAGGCTATAATATCAAAAAATTATATGATAATTTGTCAATCCCAAGTAAAAAATTCTTGAAGTGCTCCCATTTCCCCTTGTAAATTATAAAATAAACATCCCCAGTTCCATTCCAAGGTCTCCCCATGATATTTAAATCTATGAGAGATGAAAAGGATGCATCTAATAGAGATTATCTTCTATTGTCCTTTTCTACATGAAACATGTATATCTTTGGGTTTAATGTAACTTTTACAATTTGAAAAATTCATCTCCAGAAAATGGGAGAAATGTTATACATAAATCTCACCCTTCACTGAATTTTAGATGTTCTCTAATGCCATTCTATAAAAACATGCTTTTTAATTAAAGAAATAATTGCCTTTAATCATTAGGGCACTTTCACTGGGAATTTCAGATTAGCTTCTTACCATTTCAGGATTCAGATCACCAAGATTTCCCTGAACTGTGTTCATGCCAATTGTACTAAAGCTCAAACCAGAATGGCCTTTAAAAATAAAAAGTAAAAGGATTTCTACAGAGTAAAAACAAAGGTTAGAGAAAAGCACACTTAAAAGAAAATAGAAACATGGTAGCAATGAAATACATCATCCTTGCAAGGTTGCATCAAGAAGGGTCCTGTTCCTTCCTACAACAACTACCCTGTTTCCCTAACTAAACGACACCTGAAATTCTGAAAAGCAAATTCAGAGTGGTGTAACTTGATAAAATATCAATAGCCCTGAGAATATTGCAGTATTTTATCAGTCATGTTATCTTTAGTTTGAATGAGTTTTAGAACCATTTCTAAGAGCAAATTTTAATAAGAGAGAAGAAGAAGAAGAATGAGGGAGGAAGACTAGTCTGAGCAGCTTGAGCAGTTCCATGCCAATAATAAATTACACTCAAAACTGGCACATGTAGCTAAGTCCATAAGTATGTTGGGGACCTTCCGTGTAAATGCAAATTTCACAAATTAATGTCCATGTAGAACACAATGGTTATTAAATGATAAGCAATCAACATGCTAATTTAAATATATATTATTAAAGTGTAACAATAACTACAGCCATTGTTTAGGACTGAGATACATAAAGGATTTTCTTTTTCAGAAAGAAGAATTTTATCACTGACATTAAAATTGCCAATGTATGGTAATAATTAAAAGAACACTAACTTTAAGCCCATTTTGTTCTTTTTTTAATTTTCTAGAGACTACGCAGCCCATATGACTTCATCCAGGATGGTTTCTCCCATAACCTCATCCTTGAAGTTGGAATTACTCAGTCTTTTCAGTTTTACACCTGTTGTAGAAAGAACAAATCACAACTTAAATTGAGGTGATCCAACTAAGCCTGGTGTTCTTGTTAAGTCTTCTGCAAGCCAGGAAGAAACTTCAAGTCAGCAAGTATCCTCAGAGGGAAAAATTATTCACAAGCCATATATTTGATAAGGGTTTAATATCTAAATACAAAAGGAACTCAAGCAATTCAATAGTAAGAAAGCAAATAACCCAGTTTTTTTTAAATGGGCAAAGAACCTGAACAGACATTCCTCAAAAGAAGACATAAAATGATCAATAGCTACATAAAAAATGCACAGCATCACTAATTATTAGGAAAATTCAAATTAAAGCTACAATGAGATATCACTTTACACCTATTACAATTCCATTTATCAGAAAGATAAAGCATAAGTGTTGAAAAGAATACAGAGAAAAGGGTATTCACATTTTGTTGGTGGGAATGTCAAATTAGTGGGACCATTATGGAAGAGGGAATGGAGGTTTCTCAAAATTTTTATATATAAATAGGTTTTGAGTCTATATACTTGTACACACACATTCACACACACACACATACACACACACACACACACACACACACACACACACACACAAACACTACATGTGATTCCCATAATTCTACTTACGGTTATCTATTCAAAGAAACTGAAATGAATGTTGAATCTTATCTCCATTCTCAGGTTCGTTGCAGCATGATTTATCATAGCTAACCTATAAAATGAACCTAAGTATCCATCAATGGATAAATGGATTTAAAAATGTGGCATACATATATACACAATGAAATACTAAAATACCATTTCACCTTTAAAAGGGAGGAATCCTGTATTTGTGACAACATTAATGAATCTAGAGAATATTATGCCAAGTAAAACAAGTCAGACATGAAAACAAACACAGCATGATCTCACTAAGATGTGAAACCTAATAAAATTGAACTCATAGAAGCAGAGACTAGTATCATGGTTCCCAGAGACCGGATGGGAAGAGAGAGGGAATGGGTATTGTTGATCAAGGATAAAAAGTTCCAGATATACAGGAGGAATAGGTTTGAGGTGATAGATATGTTAATTAGCTTGATTTAATTATTTCACATTGTATCTGTGTATCAAAACATCATTGTACCCCACAAATATATGTAATTATGACTTGTCAATCACAAATACTATTAATGACAATTTCTTTAAAATACTCCTGCAAGCATTGCAGAGTCTATATACTTTCTTGACCTCACCAAAGAGCAAACATCTTGCAGAAACATATGTGAGTTTAACCTTCAACTAGGGTTCTGGTGATTCCATCTGATGTTATTAAAACAGTGTAATTTAGGCAAAATGTAAAATATTCTAGAAGAGTTAAGCAAAACAGAAGACCATCAAATAAAGAACAGATCATGGTCTTTGACAGAAAATAAAAATAATTTTAATTTGAGGTCTCCCCAATACTTTGTATGACTTTTTGCTTGTTAATAATAATTTCAGCAAAAGTTGATTTGAAAAGTCAAATAAATCTAAATTTCACTTATAATGGAATTTTCTTTTTTAATTTTTGGAGAAAATAAATTTTTCTAGATCCAAACAAGCTACATGTGAATATGCAACAAATAACAATCCAATAAAATATAAAGAAATCACAAGGGCAACATTCACATAAATGGAAAAGAGAATATACCCATATAGTTAATCCCAATATTAATTTTTATAGAAACTGTTTTTAGACCCTTATAGATCAAAGTATAAGCCTCATTCTTTATAATAATAGCACAGTATTGAAAACATGAAAAGAAGATCTTTAAAATGTTGTATAGCTCTAGATATTGATTTAAGGATGGCAAAATCCTAAGTGATAGCAATTTATGTGGCATATTAAAATATTTTCTAATATTTTCCACAATAAAGATCATTTATCATATGTGACCATGGATATATAAGCATGTTACATATAAAACATGGTTCACTTGTAAATGCATTAAGAATTTCAATTGCAACTATCTGAGTAAGTAATATAGTTGAGGTAAATTAATAGAGCTACAAAGGGAAAACCAATGGTAATAGAAAGAAGAAATAAATAAAACAATTATAACATTTCTGTGAATCAAGATGGTAGGATAGCACCCATCCATAAGGGAACACAAGGACACACAGCCCTCTCACTGGGAAGATATACACCTCTTTCATGGGATTTTTTTTTTCATTCATTTACCAGATTCCTTCATGCATATACTGTGTACCTATTACACCTCAGAAGAAATCCTAACTCTGGGCTGAATTCAAATAGCTCAAAGACAAGTGACAGAGACAGACATGGAAAAAATAAAATTACAGTGACATTACAGAAAGTGCTATAATGGATACAAGTACAAGAAATATGGATACAAAGGGAGCTCTCCTAGGACAATCTCAGTGGTTCCAATGAGGTTCACCTAAAGACACTGAATTCCGACCTTAAATAGTAAGTGAGAGTTAGCAAGATGATAAAGAAGACCAAAGATATTCAAGGGGTGAACAATGGGATTAAGGTAAGAAAAACCATGTTATGCGCATTTTGATACATCTGACACTTAGGTCCATGTAGAGAAGTGACAAGGCCTGAGTCTTGTTTGTACAGCGGAAAGGATGAAAATTGGACTTTATCCTGAAGGTGAAGAGGGAATTTAAACAGGAGAAATTGATTTTAACAAAGAAGTGACAAGCAAAGATTAGTTGCCAAATTTTCCCTCTGGAAATGTCTAGGATAAAGGATGTTTTTAAAAGGAGGCCAAAATAATAATAATGTTCCAATCAACTAGATGAGAAATGGAGAAAGCTCGCCTACTAAGCAAGGGGAAAGGGGGGAAGGGAAATACAAGAATGAAGAAATGTTTAAGAAAGGGAAACCATAGATTTTCATAGTTGGAATTATGTGCAAGCTAAATAAGGTGAGTCTGAGATGATTCCTTCAAGTACTGGGAAAATACTAGTAATTCTATCTATAAAAATAGGAAATGGAGAGATGAAGTTGAAATTCAATTAACAATAACTATACTTTAATCCAACTTCATGTTTAAATGTGTCCTTAATTTTCCCACTGAATTTCCAACAATGCTATTATCACTGACCTCATTGAATAAAGCCAGCCAAATCTCTATGCTGAGACTACATCACAAGCATCTTGAAATATGCAGAGTCTAATGTTTGTGGATTTGTGGGCTCAAGGTGCTGTCAACAATAACAATGTTCCAGGGGCTGGGGATGTGGCTCAAGCGGTAATGCGCTCCCCTGGCATGTGTGCAGCCCAGGTTTGATCCTCAGCACCAAATACAAACAAAGATGTTGTGTCTGCTGAAAACTAAAAAATAAATATTAAAAAATTTTAAAAAAAGCAATGTTCCAGTTAAAAAGAAATATAAAAAAAACTGATTTTACCTTCTCTTTTTCTATAATACATATATATAAGCTCCAAATATAACTCCATCCTTATAAAAAAGGATTCTGGGTACAAGAATCCTTTAATCAAAATTACTACATCTCTAGCTCTGCCTTAGGTTTGCAACTGTTTTTTCAGAATGCTAATTTTCCAAGCAACAGAATCAAAAGATGACTAAACACCAAAATGATAACTGTTTTTTCTTTCTTTGTTGATTTTCTTCTTGAAACAGTAGACAGACACCAGTTGGCTCTTTGCATACCAAACTTTATACCATACACTTCTAGAAAGTTGTTTTAGTTCTTGCCTCTGCTCACAATCTTTGCACTCTATAATTGTTCATGATGATCCAAGAGCTAGAAAAAAAAGCCATCGGATATCTTCTACAGGTAAAAGGGTCATGATCATGGTCTCTCTGTAATTGTGCATTACAATAATCAAAAAGAGACACAAAAATTTGAAGGAAAAGAGAATAGGTGAGGCAAATCACTGCTAATGCTACCTAATTAAATCCTAAGCAATTCTGACAATTATTTCACATGGAAGACAATTAAAATTTATCAAAATTATGTAAAAGATGAATGGATCTCAAACCTGATGTTGGTGAAAAGAACAAATTACATGTAGCATGATGCCATTTACATAAATAAATAGTTTTAAAAATCCATATTGCCCCCAGACTGAGTCAGGAGGATACACACAATTTGAACAGACCAATATCAATGGATGAAATAGAAGAAGCAATCAAAAGACTACCAACCAAGAAAAGCCCAGGACTGGATGGGTATACAGCAGAGTTTTACAAAACCTTTAAAGAAGAATTAATACCAATACTTTTCAAGTTATTCCAGGAAATAGAAAAAGAGGGAGCTCTTCCAAATTCATTCTATGAGGCCAACATCAACCTGATTCCAAAACCAGACAAAGACACCTCAAAGAAAGAAAACTACAGACCAATATCTCTAATGAAGCTAGATGCAAAAAATCCTCAATAAAATTCTGGCGAATTGGATACAAAAACACATCGAAAAAATTGTGCACCATGATCAAGTAGGATTCATCCCTGGGATGCAAGGATGGTTCAATATACGGAAATCAATAAATGTTATTCACCACATCAATAGACTTAAAGATAAGAACCATATGATCATCTCGATAGACGCAGAAAAAGCATTCGACAAAGTACAGCATCCCTTTATGTTCAAAACATTAGAAAAACTAGGGATAACAGGAACTTACCTCGACATTGTAAAAGCTATCTATGCTAAGCCTCAGGCTAGCAGCATTCTGAATGGAGAAAAATTGAAGGCATTCCCTCTAAAATCCGGAACAAGATAAGGATTCCCTGTATCACTACTTCTATTCAATATAGTTCTCAAAACACTGGCTAGGGCAATTAGACAGATGAAAGAAATTAAAGGCATAAAAATAGGAAAAGAAGAACTTAAATTGTCACTATTTGCGGCAGACATGATTCTATACCTAGAAGACCCAAAAGGGTCTACAAAGAAACTACTAGAACTAATAAATGAATTCAGCAAAGTAGCAGGATATAAAATCAACACACATAAATCAAAGGCATTTCTGTATATCAGCTACAAAACTTCTGAAATGGAAATGAGGAAAACACCCCATTCACAATATCTTCAAAAAAAAAATAAAATACTTGGGAATCAACCTAACAAAAGAGGTAAAAGATTTATACAGTGAAAACTACAGAACCCTAAAGAGAGAAATAGAAGAAGATCTTAGAAGATGGAAAAATATACCCTGTTCATGGATAGGCAGAACTAACATCATCAAAAGGGCGATATTACCAAAAGTTCTCTATAGGTTTAATGCAATGCCAATTAAAATCCCAATGGCATTTCTTGTAGAAATAGATAAAGCAATCATGAAATTCATATGGAAATATAAAAGACCCAGAATAGCAAAAGAAACTCTAAGCAGGAAGTGTGAATCAGGCGGTATAGCGATACCAGATTTCAAACTATACTACAGAGCAATAGTAACAAAAACAGCATGGTACTGGTACCAAAACAGGCAGGTGGACCAATGGTATAGAATAGAGGACAGAGACTAATCCACAAAATTACAACTATCTTATATTTAATAAAGAGGCTAAAAGCATGCAATGGAGAAAGGATAGCATCTTCAACAAATGGTGCAGGGAAAACTGGAAATCCATATGCAACAAAATGAAACTGAATCCCCTTCTCTAGCCATGCACAAAAGTTAACTCAAAATGGATCAATGAGCTTGATATCAAATCAGAGACTCTGCGTCTGATAGAAGAAAAAGTTGGCTCTGATCTACATATTGTGGGGTCGGGCTCCAAATTCCTTAATAGGACACCCATATAGCACAAGAGTTAATAACAAGAGTCAACAAATGGGACTTACTTAAACTAAAAAGTTTTTTCTCAGCAAGAGAAACAATAAGAGAGGTAAATAGGGAGCCTACATCCTGGGAACAAATCTTTACTCCTCACACTTCAGATAGAGCCTTAATATCCAGAGCATACAAAGAACTCAAAAAATTAAACAATAAGATAACAAATAATCCAATCAACAAATGGGCCAAGGATCTGAACAGACACCTCTCAGAGGAGGACATACAATCAATCAACAAGTACATGAAAAAATGCTCACCATCTCTAGCAGTCAGAGAAATGCAAATCAAAACCACCCTAAGATACCATCTCACTCCAGTAAGATTGGCAGCCATTATGAAGTCAAACAACCAGTGCTGGCGAGGATGTGGGGAAAAGGGTACACTTGTACATTGCTGGTGGGACTGCAAATTGGTGCGGCCAATTTGGAAAGCAGTATGGAGATTCCTGGGAAAGCTGGGAATGGAACCACCATTTGACCCAGCTATTGCCCTTCTCGGACTATTCCCTGAAGACCTTAAAAGAGTGTACTACAGGGATACTGCCACATCGATGTTCATAGCAGCACAATTCACAATTGCTAGACTGTGGAACTAACCCAGATGCCCTTCAATGGATTAAAAAAAAAATGTGGCATTTATACACATTGGAGTATTACACAGCACTAAAAAATGACAAAATCATGGAATTTGCAGGGAAATGGATGGCATTAGAGCAGATTATGCTAAGTGAAGCTAGCTAGCCAATCCCTAAAAAACAAATGTCAAATGTCTTCTTTGATATAATGAGAGCAACTAAGAACAGAGCAGGGAGGAAGAGCTGGAGGAAAAGATTAACATTAAACAGAGACATGAGGTGGGAGGGAAAGGGAGAGAAAAGGGAAATTGCATGGAAATGGAAGGAGACCCTCATTGTTAAACAAAATTACATTTAAGAGGTTGTGAGGGGAATGGGAAAAAAAACAAGGAGAGAAATGAAATACAGTAGATGGGGTAGAGAGAGAAGATGGGAGGGGAGGGGAGGGAGGATAGTAGAGGATAGGAAAGGTAGCAGAATACAATAGTTACTAATATGGCATTATGTAAAAATGTGGATGTGTAACTGATGTGATTCTGCAATCTGTATTTGGGGTAAAAATGGGAGTTCATAACTCACTTGAATCTAATGTATGAAAGATGATATGTCAAGAGCTTTGTAATGTTTTGAACAACCAATTAAAAATGTTATAACAAAAGAAGAAGAAGAAGAAAAACAGCATATGAATAATGCTTTGTAAAAACTTTAGGAGGGAACATAAAAATGATCTAAATTATCTAAGAAAAAATAAGAGAAGCATGCTCAATCATATTAAAATCATTCAGAATAAATCAAGAATCTTTGCAGATAGTGCTCAGAATGAAAGTTATTCTCAGTGACTTCAAGAGAAAGTTTAACTACTAATGTATATCAAGAAAATAAAGTCTCAAAAGATTTAAAAAAAAACATATTGCCAAGAAATGCATACACAGGTGGCTAAAGAGTAAAGAAAAGAAAAGGTATTTTTATCACAGAAATCAATTTAGGGAGATTCTTTCACAAAAATGAAGGAATATCTGGGAGGAAGAGCTTTCTGAAAGCAGTTGATGTTGTAATTTTTGAACTGGGATGTTACCCAGATGTTTTCTCTATAATAATTCCTTATACTATACTTTGATGTTTTGATGTTCTTAATTTTAAAAATTTAAAAAACAAAGTAAAGATTAGTTGCCAAATTAGACAAGCAAAGATTAGTTGCCAAATATTAGGGCACAGATAACTGCACTAACATTTCCTCATACAGATTATAACAATCCATGAAAAGTTCTTAACTGGCAAGTTCATTGGAACAATTTTGATGAAGTCATTCAGAAAAAAAAGTTAGAGCCACAGGGGACACTATACAACAAAAGATAATGAGCCAAAGCTTTTTCCATTTTTATGAAAAATAGTTCCTGCATGAACATTTTTCAAAAAAAAATAGGAAGCAAAAGCTTGAAACTTTACAAAATTATGTAATTCTCAACAATGAATTTGTCAACCTCTGTTGAACTCTATCACCTCCAAATGGCTGGATTTCAATTTCCTGATCAGAAACTCCTCTGAAACAAAATATTTACTAAGGGGCATAAGACACACCACACATCTCCTATGAAACACTGCTGGTACAGGCCTGAGTCAACTTTTGTAGCATCTCTGTCATCCTCACTGCCCGCCACATCATTCTTCTCACAATAATACTACCAACATCACTAAAATTACACCCACAAAAAACTGCATTATGGGTTCCACAAAAATATCAACTCTTGTTTAAGAAATAACAGCAAAATAAACTTTGAAACATCAGGTCTGAAAATATTTTTTTTCTCAGTAAAGAACACAGGCAAACATCAAAGGTTGGTTTGGGCACTTTTGCTTGCCCTGCATGATCCTCCATTATGTCCCTCAGTACCAATCAATCTATCCTAAATAAAAGAGTTTAAAAATTAATTAAAGAATGAGGAAAAGCATGCCTGATATGCTGCTTAAGGCAAGAGACTCAGTGCTCTTTTCTATACTACTCATGTCCCACTATATCTGAAAATATTTGCCAAGTACATACCTATCAATCTTCATGAAACATGCTGTATTTTAAAAAATAATATACTTCTCTGTATTTTTTAGGTGAAAATATCTAGTTTTATTTGGGTTTATTTTAGATTACTGTCTAAAAACATGTTACATAAGATACAGTGGTTCTAGTTTATAGAAATCATACCTAATATAGAAATTAACTAACAATTCAAGCCTGTAGCTTGGTAGTCACCGAACCACAGCCAACGAATCAATTAAGCAAAGACTTCTATTTAAGCAAAAGCTTCTTTGTATTCAAACATATATATATTGGTGCCTACAGTATTTAGTTACAACCAGTACCCCATCATGAAGCAAGACCAAATCTTGAGTGAAGAAAGCACAAGTAACAGCAACTGTAATTCCTCATAGGACTAGTTTCTTTTCCATGAACTCAAGTAATCCCTGGTCCAGAACTACCAGATCCAAGGACACCAAATAACTTCAAATGAAATGAACACCAAAGATAAAGGAAAAACAAAACAGATTCTTGGGGCTGAAAGGCGCTTTAAATCGTCAAGTCAAATCATCTATCCAGCATTGCTCAATATTCCAGTTAGTCATTGAGCCTTTATGGAACTTGCTGATTTTGAGAGTTACTGAGTATACAGAGTTACAAATGCAGTGTATTTTCATTTACATAAACTTCAAAAACTGAGTTCAGCACCTGACATTTGTTGGCCCTTGTTTTGTTGTTTCCTTTCCCGAAAAGCAGGAAGTTGGCTCTCACATTGATTGTGTTGTGAACTTTCTTCCACTATCAGTGTCCAAGCCTGCAGTTCATTATCTGTTTTCCTGGGACTGAGTGATGCAGTGAAGTGAGACCCAAAGTACAGAATCTATTAAGTGGGTAGGGAGTAAAAAGTCCCCCATAAATGTCCTAACCCAAGCTTGGCTCCCCAATCCAGCTTCTTTGAAATTTTACAAGTATATAAGTATATTTATTCACGTTTGTGCAGTAAATAAACCTTGTGTATATATACCAAATCTCAAAGGTAATGTGAGAAGTACCTTGAACCCCTACATCCATGCTGTGATAGACATTATGAGACATATATGGGAAAACTGTGTACTAGATATAGTAATTGTACCTGGAGAGGCCATGATGTTTTGGAAAGAGAGAGAACGTTTGATCAAAATCCTAAAAGATAAATAGATAGTCCTGGTAAATCAAAAGAGAAACAGCAACCCCAGTTAAAAAGACAGTATTGGGAGGGAGAAGGCTGGGTTGTGGCTCAGTGGTAGAGTGCTTATTTTGCATACATGAGGCACTGGGTTCCATCCTCAGCACTACATAAAGTAAATAAATAAGTAAAATAAAGGTATTGTGTCCATGTCCAACTAAAAAAAAATTTTTTTTAAAGAAAGTATGGGCAAAAATAGAAAGACATTAATCAGCAGGTAAAAATTAAAAGTGTTTTTCCTTATCTTCACATGGTACTCACTATTGCACCCTAATGGTGAACATTGACTCCACCTTTATGTAAGAACCTAGGACAAACTGATGGAAATATGTTTATAGAACAAACAATAAAGTTATGCACATTTTGAATGGAAAATAACTAATTATGGGCAATTGGGATAGTAAGTAGGAAGAAATATAGTAATTTTTCTATTTTTTCATGTCATGTCAATAGACAGGATGCCAAGGCAACATTAAACCACTTTGGGTTATTGAAGGTCTTAGGACCTCTCTATTTCTCTCACTTTCAATTCATGCTTGAATTGCTGTCATCTCATCTGCCTTTCTGCCAGGCTCCCACCTCTCAATGCATCCTTCAGTCACAGTTTGGTTATCAACTCACCCAGGAAGTCTTCCTTGATCCCAGGTGTGTGTTTCATAGTTCATTATACTTCCTCAAGTCAGAATTCATTACTTTCTCTTTTTGTCTCACTCATGAAGCTCTATGGTGCATGGGGGCACACACCATAACCTTTCTATTGTATGTCCAGAAACCAACACAGTGCTTGGTTCACAAAAGCAGCCCAGTAAATATTTACAGGCTTAATATTAAGCAATGAGTTAGTTAGCTGGATAATATTGATTATATATTAATTATAAGAAACATTCCTTTGAATACTTAATGACAAGTTATGTGCATTTTATTTATGTGCATATATGTGTGATACATGTATATTTTTATTGGTGCATTTTAATTATACATAATAGTGGGATTCACTATGCCATTCTTGTACATGCACACAACATTATTTTCTCAATCTCCTTCCCCAGTACCTTCCCTTTTCCTCCTGCTCCTTCTCCCAATACATTTGCTCTACTCAACTGATCTTCCTTCTAATAGTAGTAGTAGGATTAGTAGTAGTAGTCTTTCAATTTGTGCATTATCATTACATATAATTATTTTTCCCTCTCTCTCTAGTTTTGAATATAAGAGAAAACATTTGACCCTTGACTTTGAGTCTTATTTCACTTTTGAGTGAAAGTCTTATTTCACTTTGAGTCTTATTTCTTCATTTTCATCCACTTAAAAACAAGTAACATAACTTCACTCTTTCTTACATCTGAATAAAACTACATTTTGTAGTTACATTGCATTTTCTTACCATTTATCTGTCAACAGGCACCTAGGCTGGTTCCATAACTTGGCTATCATGAGTTGTGCTATTATGAATGTTAGTACGCCTGTATCACTATAGTATGCTCATTTTAGTTTTGGGGGATAAACACCAAGGAGTAAAATGACTGGATCATATGGTGGTTTCATTCCTAGTCTTTTGAGGAATCTCCATACTGCTTTCCAAACTGGTTGTACTAATTTGTAGTCCCACCAACAATGTGTAAGTGAACATTTTTTCCCACATCCTTGCCAGCATTTATTGTTATTTGTAATCTTGATGACTGTCATTCTAACTGGCGTGTGAAGAAATCTTAGTATAGTTTTGATTTGCATTTCCCTGATTTTTAAGGATGTTGAACATTTTTTTCTCATATATTTGTTGGTTATTTTTATTTCTTCTTTTAAGAAATACCTGTTTAGTTTATTTGCCCATTTATTGGGTTGTTTATTTAATTATTTTTGGTGCTAAATTTTTTGAGATCTCTATATTTTTTTTTTCATTTAGTGGGTAGGAAAATATAAAACTCCCAATTGAATTTTTACCAGAAATAATTTTGAGAAAAGTGAAATAGACTAAAGCAGAGCTTGAGTATATATCTTACCAGGTTAAAAAAAATTATTAATAGTAATGTTCTTAGCTTCAATAATAGACATACAGGGCTGATAACCAGCCAAAACATATCTGTAAGATATTCTAAATGTTGATAGTTGGAAGCTGCTCTGATTGATGTGTGCTGGTCGGGTGTCTATATATCTGATTTTAATATCACCCTGTGTAAACACAAATGAAAAAACACAGATAAGCATATATTTGACAAAATTAGTTAAAAGTAATGTCATGAAGTAATCTGTAGCCCACCACTGATTTTTATATCAGTGCTTTTCAAACTGTATGCTTGTGGCTCAGTGGTGGAGCACTTGCCTTGCATGTGTGAGGCACTGGTTCAATTCTCAGCACTGCATATAGATAAATGAATAAAATAAAAAGGTCCATCAACAACAACAACAAAGAAAACAGTGTGCTTGTGATTCTGGGAGATGTTGTTGAAGGGTGGCAAAGTTAAACTACCTGTTTACAGCGCCAGCCCCCTCTCAGGATATCTCAGTTGCAATCTGACCTCACCCTCTGGACCCAGTCACCTCTCTCTGAGAGAACTGAACACAAATCTGTTTCCTTTCTATTCCTTTCCTTAGTGGATGAGAACACAGCCACTCTGGGCTATACTAAGCTATTACTTTTTCATCTGAAGATCACCATCTTAGAGAAACAAAACTGCGCAGTAATTATAGGTAACGACACTCTTTCTGTGTTTCAGATTGAATCAAAGATGTTTCCTGGAGATCCTATAAAACTAAGCTCCAAGAGTCTTCTTATTACAGTGGGACAAAAAAAGAGAGAGAGAGAGAGAAAGCTGAAAGCAAGATCACCCTCAAATAGATGCTAAATTGGATTAAGTTTTCCTACTTCATTTAGTTCCTATCATCTCATCCAGTTATCTAAATTTTCAGCATATTTATTGAAGTAGACCTGGCCAGTATAGCCAGTATGCTTTTCCTTTAGGGAATAGCTTTCCCCATGATAATCCTCTTTTGTTCATATGATTTGTGTAAGGCTGCCTCAACCCCGGGATAGCATGTTCCCCAAGCCAGAACAATCAAATTGTCTCTGGAACGTTTGCCAAAGCCATCTGCAAAGCACTCCAGATTGCCATGAGATCTGTAAATTAAGGACCCTGTAACCTGGAACTACAGGAACTATGTGTCTCACAGTATAAAGAGTATGTATCTGAGAAAGCACTCAACACAGAGAAATGCAGATCTGAGAGACAGTGCATACCATGTTCAACATGAAGTCAATAAGAACTAGTGCCAACCAGATACATCATCTTAAATGTATAACTTTGGTTTGTTGAAATACAGAAAAAAAAATAAGTTTTCTCCTCTTGTTAGAATAAAATCTTATATATTCCAAAACTGGAAAATATCACATTAACTATTGTAAAGACTATGTAAAGACGTAAAGAGAGGAAAAATATATGTCTTCCTCGGCTGAGAGAAAGGGCCTCATCCAAGAAAGACTTCCTACTTAAAGTATTCTTTTTTGTGTATGTGCATCAGCTAAATCACAACCTGCAGTCATTCCCTCTCCTTGTCATTTTTTTTTCATTTGCTTTTATGGTCTAGTTTATTGTGTGTTTTAATTACACATAATAGGGGGATTTATTATGCCATATTAATACATGCACATAACATAATTTGATCAATCTCATTCCCCAGTACCTTCTCTTTCCCTCCCTTATCATTTCCCTCCCTTATCATTTACATTGCCATTGTACCCAAAATAATCTTAGGCCCTCCCAGAGACAGTCTAAACTGGGATGAAACCGAAATGCATAAAATAGCAAGCAGTCTAGCAAATATAAGAGGTGAGCAGCCTAGCTGACAGCGTGGCAGAGTGAAAAGACAAGTAAAAGAATTTCTTGAAAAGACTTTTATGAAAATGTCTAGCACAGAGACTCACACAAAAAGGTGCCCAATATTCCGTCTCTCCTTTGTTCAGCCAACCTCTGGGGTAGCATTCATTTACTGTCTACATTTACTTTTCCCTAGTTGCTAATATTTTATTGCCATTTCTGAAAGGACTTCATGAGCAGAAGGTCTTTTCTTTGTCCATAAATTCTGGAGTGCATTCCTAAGAGTCAGTGTGGCTTAAAGAGCTTGGGAACAAGGTGTGACACCTGGGATCTCACCGTCAGCAGGCTGGTATGACATCCAAGACAGATCTGGGTCTTCCCTCTGGGAGACTATACAGTGCACTGTCTGCTGAATCATATCTGACTTTCATTTGGGTGAGGGGCAAGAAGACAGCCAAGAAGGGCAGACAGAACTCATCCGGCAAGTACAGAGGTCTTGCACTCTAAATAGGAGATTGATCCGCACATCTAAATCTGCAGCAGGGACTCAGGTAGGAAGTGTTTATGAGCCCAGCCATAAACCTCTCCAGCATACCTCCACCACACACTAAAGGGCTTGTGAGGAGAAAGGAAGCAATAAATCAGCAGCAAGAAAAGTCAAAGCTGATGCAGCCAGAGAGAAAAATAAGGGGGTTCATAAATTCACACCCCCTATTCTGATCAAACTCAAAAAAAATGGGGCTCCAAATATTCTTAAACTTATTTTGTTTAAGTGTGACAGGACATGCTATTTCTGGCATCTGACCTTAGAACCTTGTCCAGTTTCTGATTTGAACAGCACTATCATTGAACAGCCTGCCACAGACACGCACAATTAAATCATTCCTTAAGAGCCATTAGCATGGCAAAAACAATTGTTACCAAGGTTAATATCTTTAGTAACCTTTAAATCTATTCTAGACATAAGTCACCAAGTCTATATCAATAATTATTTGATTTGTAGATATTTCTGACAAATCAGAATAAAGAACCATCTCCCAAGATATACTATGATAAATGAAACAAAAGACCTGAAAGGTGATAGGAATATTTCTTCCTAAAGTAGCACAGTTTCAGTTATCAATCCTCACAATCAAAAGACTATTGCCATAGTCTCCAAAAAACTTCAAATTCATCAATCGTCATATCACTCTCATTTTGATGCAGAGAAGTGAGAAAACACATAAAGCAAGAAAATGTGCCAGTGTCACAAAGTAAACTAATGAACAGAGACATTTAAACAACATCACACGTTTTCATTATGGAAAACCAAAATAATTAGCAGTTTTCACTGAAAATGCTTCCTACTTCTTTTACAAATCATTAAACAGAGGCTCTTGTTTTCATGAAATTACTGTGCAATCCTATTTTTCTTTCATAATGTTCTTTTTTTTTTTGCTATTTCAAAATAATGGCTTAACTACTCATTAACACTTTAAACCTTGTGTAACTTTTTCACAATTGAAATTCAGAACAGGCCTTCTCAGATTTTTAAAGAAAAGTGTCAACGTAAAGTGGGACAAAAGCAGAATGTTGAGGAAGAGTGAACTGGTTATAAAACTTACCCTTTGTTATGGTTCAGATATGAGATGTTCTCTCCAAAATTCATGGAAGACAGTTCAGGGGTGAGATGACTTGGTTATGAGTGCCTTAAACTAATCAGTGTATGAGTCCACAAATAGGGATTAACTGGGTGATGACCATAGGCAGGTAGGGTGTGGCTGAAGGAGGTGGGTCCTGGGGAGGTGGATGTTTGCGTATGTATATATATATATTGTCTGTGATGAGAGTAGCTGCCTGTCTTTCTCAGCTTCCTGGTGCGATGTTCTAAGCTGTTTTCCTCGGCCATGGCCCTCCCATCATGATGTGCTGCTTCATCTTGGGCCCAGAGAAATGGAACCAGCCATCTATAAACAGAACTTGTAAAACCATGAGCCCCTAATAAACTTCCCCCACTAAAGTTGTTCTAGTCAGGTCTTTTTGGTCAGAGCAGCAAAAATGCTGACTAAAATACTCTACAAAGGAATTATATTGGACTTTTAACCCAATTCCTTTTAGATCTGTAATACCTTGAGATAAACAGATTTTTGAGGCAAAAAAAAAAAATCCTGCATTGAAATCATTTTGTGTTATTTACTATATACTCCCATCACAAAAAAAATTTAAGTGTCAAATTGACTGGATCACAGGATGCCCACTCATTGGGTTTGACATCTATTTCTTGGCGCATCTGTGAAGATATTTCCATAAGAAATCTGCAACTTAAATAAAGTAAAACAGATGTCCCTCCCCAATGTGGGTAGACATCATCCAGCCTGTTGAGGGCATGAATGGAACTAAAAGGTGGAGGGCAGGATTGACCTTCTCTCTGCCTGAGTCTTGAGTTGGGACATTTATCTTCTGCCTTCCATGCCCCTGGTTCTCAGGCCTTGAACTGGAATCTGTACCATCAACTTTCTGACTCTGGGCCTTTGGACCATACCAACATTCCTGGGTCCTAGGCTTGCCAACTACAGAACGTAGGACTTCTCAGACTTCATAATTTTGTAAGTCAATACATTATAATAAATCTCCTTCTAGACATACATAAGTATATAAGATATATACATATATATATGTGTGTGTGTATATATATATATCCCTCCCATTGATTCTGTTTCTCTAGAGAACCTAGACCAACACAATGCCTCAGAGTACCTACATTTTCATGTCTCTTAAGAGATATATGCTTAGGTCTGAACATGTTATTAAAACTTAAATTTTAACTACAAACCTTAATATCACCAAGCCACAACTTCTCAGCAATTACAAACTGAATGTGTATGCACCTCTTATCATTTCAGCAATTAAGACAAGTGATTCATCTATTTTAAGGGGAGCAAAAGCAGATCCATGATTGACAGAACTCAAAGTTGACTTTATCCTGAGAACTTTCACCTTTCCTAAGCAGCACCACCGGATGAACACAGCATGCCAGTTTTGACTGATGTGATGATAACTGTCATTGAGGCTATATATGTGCATATCACCAAGAGAAACAGATCTATGATTCCCTAAGCCATATTTTGTTCAATAGATATTGAACAAATTTGTGCATGTGTGCACATGTGTGTGTGATTTGCTATTGAGAAAAACAGAAGTAAAAGCAGTCCTGATCTCCTGCTTTTCCTGCTTCCTGCTTCTCCCTCACCGAGCCATCATTTCCACTGCTTTGGTTCAGGTTCCCTTTGCCCACAACTGATAATGGAAAAATAATTTTAATTTGAATCAAAAAATGCAGCAAATATTTGATAAATGTACCTGGGCTTTCAAATGTTTTAGATGTTATCTTTAAAAACCTTAACAGGTTTTTTTTTTCAGTCTTGAAATATTCCATAAAATTTAAGAAGTTATTTACATATGTGGAAAATCAACATCATTTCTGTTGACTTATATTATGATGGTTAAGAAAATTCATGTATAAAATATTTTTCTATCATTTGACAGTAGATATGAAGACATGTAAAAAGCTATAGTAGGAAGCTCTAAGGCAAACTAAGTTTTAAAAATTAATTTCCAGTATGGTCTAATAATAGATATAAAAAATAAGATGAAAATTATGCTAACTTTGAATGTCAAGGGTTCATATCAAACCTACTAAACTTATTAAAATCTCCACAAATCTAAAACTATAATGTAATTCACACCTCTCTCTACTCTTAGCAATTAAAAAAAATAGTATGCTTTTATTAAAGACTCCTCTTTGCATTTTATAAAATACTTTAGGAAATGAAAATCCTGTGTTTCAAATCATCTTAATTAGAATTACTAAATCAGTCTTCTCTGAAAATAAACCTCAGTTGTCTACTTGTCAAAATCTATTTGTTTTTTCTTTGAGGTTATACTCTCCAGAGAAACTGAAGACCATTCATCAGTCCTTTTAACTCTTACTAGGAATTTTTTTTTTTACAAAATAAGAGTGAAAATGTAACACAATAAAAATTAAGATGAAAAAAATCAAAGGAAAATTTATATATTCATAAATAAAAAAAGTGATCTTATACATCTATAGAAAATGGTTTATTTGTCCAAGTTGTGGGTGTTTGCTAGGATTAGTTTTCGTATTTGTAGGGAAAAAAAAAACAGAAATATTTCCTAAATCTAGAAAATCAAGCTCTGACTAGAATCTGTACCCAGGAATGTTCTCCTATACACACATTCCTATATGATTAGGGAACAAGATTAGTAAGTAGATCTCTTGGGCCTTTTCTACTAGAGTTATTACATTTTTCCCTAATACTTTTCTTCTTAAAAAAAATACATATAACATTTGACCCTTTTGTTAAAATTAATCACCTCCTATTTTTTGAAACCAAATTCTTCTCCCACACTTCTCTGATTTTCCTGTTTCCAGGCCAACAGGATCCTTTGGGTCTAGACTCCTTTCCTCCTTCCCTAATAGACAACTGTCCCACTACATTCCAGTTCTCAAAGTTGAATTCAAGTGTCTTATCTCAACTACCACATTTTTATACAAACAATTTCCAAACCTGTGCCTTTGAGCTAGTGATCTTTTTACAGAACATAAAATGTCTTTCTGACTATAAGGTTTCCACTTAGATCCTTATCTGAAGCTCACACCATCATCACCCTCCCTTCAGAACTGGCTTCTCCTTCTGAGTTTCCCTTTTCTTCTCATGGAATTTCATTTCTCTTTTTTCTTTGTGGAAGCTCCAATTTGAGTCTCCTTTGCCTACAACTTCTCTTTCTCCTCCTCAAGTCAAGCTCCTCTCAGTTCTCCCATTTGTATCTTTCTTTTAATTTATACAACTACCACATCCTATAGGTGTCCATTATTCATACCTAAACTGTTTTCATAGCTTCCAACTTGACCTCTTTTATTTTAGTTTCTCCCATGCTACCATTAATCCTACTTTCCACTACAAAGTGAATCTCACAAAAATGTCATAATGATTTTACCCTTTAGTTTGATTTCCAATCTATACTTCCCAAGAGAAGAAAATAGTACATATCTTGCTCAGAGCTATCTAATTCCTAACCTGCTAATCTGTCCTATATGGTCCCATTAGAAAGTTCTTCCCATGATTTTTGCTGATATCCTGTCTGTATTTCAAGGGTCAGCTCAGATTTTCCTCCTCCATGAATCTTTTCTCAGAACGCAGTGACTTCTGATTCTTGAAACTTACTGCCTTAACAGTGTGCCTAACTGGGGCAGCTCCAGAGAAACACTCAGCAAGGCACCAAATCACAAAGCTGCTAGTAAGTTGCTTACAAGTCCCCTTAAAAGTCATTTTACCTCTCCAAGCCTTGGGTTCTCACTTAAGGTGGAAAAAAAAAATGGAATTGTTTAAAAGACGCAAATAACCCCAGTATCTTAGGATATTCAAACTTCATTGTAAATTGAGTCTTTTCAATAAACCGAAGGGTAAATATTGAGACAAACAATATTCCTGCTTTTTGATACATGATACCTAATATCATAAATTACATTATGTAGGCCCCTGAGAAAATATTTTGCTGATTGCTGAATAACAGGTTTTGTAGGCAGCATATTTAAAGAGCCCAAATTATAAGTTCTGGCCTTTGATGCTCAACTCTGGGTTTAATGCTGTGAGTACACCTAGCCATCAAGGGACAATTTCCTATAAGCCTTTTGGAAATCAATTATAAATAACTAAAATCAAGTTCAAGTTTTTATAGGGAAAACAATGAAATATAAAGAACTGTGAGTAGGAAAGAGAGTCAGAAGAGGATACCAGATCTGAGGAGACACGGATGACTGTGTTGGTCTCCAGGTGAGAGGGTAAGATCTAAGTAGAAACCCTTGAGAGGTACAGCAAAAAAGACATCTTATGTTCAGTAAAGAGATCAGATCATGAACTAAGATAACAAGGACTCTAGTATAGAAAAAGTGAATTTTGTAATTTTCTGACATTTAATAGTCATTTAAATTAGCTTCTGATATGGTCTTCTTGTCTGAGAAATAGTGACTGAAAACTGCCTGTCATACTTAAGAGAAAGCAAACTGCAAATGATAAAATATTACACAATGTAAAGTAATTATTGTTGTTTCATAAATCCAAGGGCATTCTATACTGAATGTAAGGTCCTCGAATGCTAACTTCACCCAGCCTGCCCTTCCGCCATGGGAGAATGTTTGACTGCACTTGTTTGTCATCAGGGAAATCATTTAGACCTACATTTCTAAACACAAGAACTTTGCTGTGAGGGAGCAAATGGAGAAAGTCTTCCAAATGGAGAAAGTTTTCTAACAGAATAAGAGGAAAAGATATTTCTTTACAGTCTGGGAATTCTGAACTCTCTCCCTCTTCTGAGATATAGATGCCAGTGTCTTTGTGCTTTCTTCCAATGCAACCAAATCATTGAATTTTGGAAAGACAAGGGAATAACATGGTTTAAAAAAGTCAATTTGTTCTAAGAGACTATATATTTTCACCCTCAAAGGAATTGCATGCATGGATTATTTCATAACATATTTTTAAAAAACCTTTCATTTTTATGATGTATATGGCACCACTTGTGACTTTGGTGCTCGTGTCTTAAAGACTATAACTTGCTCACAAAAATAAATCAGATGTTTCTACAGAGCTGTATAATGCTGCTACCGTCTGCTTACACCCAGTACCTAATGAGGCATGAGACAGGCTCTGAGCACAATCAAGTTGTTTACTTTCCTCTGGCCAATAAAAAACAACAAAAAAGTATTAGAGCTTATATTCATCTCTGACATAGAGGAAATGGACATAGAAAAACAAACCATCTTCTACATTAAAATGCCTGCAAGTTTTTCTATTACAAGACAAAGATAAGTGATGATGAATCAGAAAGGATTAGAACAATGGTACTATCTATCAACAGCTTCAAGATGAGAAAGAGAATGGGTTGATAGTAGCTAAAGACACTGCCTTCATACCTCTGTGATCCTTTTAGTCATCCAAAAAGATCCTTTGCTGTTGTTATCAACTTAGATGAAAGAAGAGTCCCATAAAGAAAAAAAAAATTGCCTTTTAATAGAGGGCACAAAAAAGATAAGAAACTTGTTATGAAAATAACCCTAGCTTTGGAAATGTCTTCTTAAAAAATTAAAACACCTAAAGCTTGGTTTTGCAAGGAAAATATTAACATTGGCAACAATGACAGTTTTATTGTGTAGTAATTTAAAATATCCTAAAGTGTGATTTTAGGGGAGTATTTAAGAGGAATATGAGATTGCTGTGGCAAGACTTTTTATATATTTCTGTTGAAAAACATCATTTGCTAGCAACATTTATGATAATACAGGACCTTTAGGTCTTTAGCAGGAGCAGAGGCAGAAAAATAAATAAGAATGGGGGCTGCCACCATACTGATAGTCCCAGCCAACTCACAAAGGCACCTGTTGGCCTTCTTGCAAATCTGGTTCTTGCCTCTCAGCAAAGAGAAAAGTCAGAAAAGTGAGACCACAGTGCTTCACAAATATTCAATTTTTTCAGAAGAGTCATAGCTCTGCCAGCGGAGTAAACAACCTTGTACAGTGCCTGAGTTTCTCTTCAACACAGAGAACCAATACTCCCTTTATTTTCCTTTAAAATCCTTTTTTATAAATCTCCCAATTGCTGCCCCAATCATTGCCCTAAGAGAATTCTAAAAACCTCATGTAGCTCCATTCTTGGGGTATTTTTACCTCCTGAAATATTAATATAGTCAACTTTGATAGATCGTTCTGAACAGTTTTCCAAACTGGTTACATCAAATTAACACCCTCTAGCAACAGTAAGAGAGTTACAATTGCTCCACATTCTTATTTAAAGTCTGGTCAGTCTTTATAATTTCAGCCATTTCAGTCATGGCATCTCATTGTGCTGTGGCATCTCCCCGCTGACTCGTGATACTGAGCACCTTTTTGATATGCTTATTGGCTTTTGGGATACCCACTCTTATGAAATATTTATTCAAATGTTTCACCCATATATTATGTAACTACCTGTCTTTTGCTTATAGATTAAAAGGAATACATTATATATTAGAGATACAAGTCTTATGTTTAATACAGGCATTCCAACCAAAAGGCAGATTAACAAGAGAAAAGTACACAGTCATTTAATATGAGTTTTATGTGATGCAGGAGCCTTCAGAAATGAGGATAAAAAAAACAAAGAAAACTATGTATTTTATGCTATCTGATGAAAAAGTGGTTAGTTGTGGGTAAATGTGATTGAACAAAAAGGGATCTCCTTTTTGTTCATAACAGTAATAAACGCAGCAAGGTCTGATTGTTCAGATCTTCTCTGTATCTCTGTGTCCTGAGCAACAAGGGCATTCCATTCCACTAGGCATAGAATGGACCTCTCTAGAAAGAGGTCTTATGATGTGTTTTCAGAGGAAAGTCAGTTTGGTTTTATGGCCACATTAAGGGACAAAGAGAAAGGAAAATTCTTTCTAGTTTGTACGGACTGCCTCTGCTATTTCCTCAAATGTCTCAAATGTCTACGTGACATATTTTGGGTAGAGTGTGCTGAATCCCAACAATTCAATTAGCAGATGTTCTTAATACTGATGAAGTCTAATTTATCAACTATTTCTTTTCTGAATTATGCTTTTTATGTTCATTTAAGAAATGTTTGCTTCCTTGATTCATGCCTTCATGAACACATCCTCCTAGATTTTCTTCTAGATTTAATTCTATTAAGATTCCTTCTTAGATTTAATTCTGTCATTCAATTAACCATAACTTGCATATGGTATGAACTAGAGAAAGTTTGTTATATCCCATATAGAAGTCTAATTTATTTGACATCTCTTATTTTAAAACACCTTCTCATACTATTGAATTTTAGTGATTTGCTTGCCAGAAGTTAGGTGATCATATGTGTATGTTTCTGGACTCTCTCTGGTTCCACTGAGATAGAAGAGAATCAAAAATGGTACAAAATAAGGAGCCGATTCTGTTTGGCAAAATCTTCTACAGATAAACAAATCATATCACCCTGCAATTCTACTCCCTTCATAGCCAGTAGAAACTGGTACATGAACGAAAATAATAGTTAAAAATCAGAAATGACACAAATATCCATCAATAATAGTGTGTAAATAAATTGTGGTATATTCATACAATGAACAACAATGTTTAAAAGTTTTATAATATTACTGCATGGCAATAAAAGGAACAAACTATTTGTGCATGTAACATGGAAACCTTACAGACATAATGATGCATGAAACAAGCCACACATAAGAGAATATACATGATTTCTTTACATGAAGTACAAAAATAGACAAAACTAACCTGTGCCAATAAAGTGAAAATAGTGATGACTTCTAGGAGACTGAGGAGGGGGTTCATAGAAAAGAAACAAGAGAGAACTTTCTAAGATTCTGCAAAGAGTGTATTTCTTGGTTTGGGTGGTGGTTACATAAGACAGTAGACATAGAAAAATTCATCAAGATGTATACTCAAGATTTCTACATTTTATTGCATGTTACTGTATTGATTTCTATCATTGGCCTAATAAATCACCACAAATTTAACAGCTTAAAAAACACAAAGCTTTCACACAGTTCTATAAGAAGTCCAGAATGGCTCAACTGATTTCTCTGATTTAGATGTCACAGGGCCAAAATCAACAAGCTGGCAAGCTAGACTCCACATGGAGGTCTCTGGAAAAATCCATTTCCAAGCCCATTCTGGTTATTGACAGAATCATCTTCCTTGCCTTTGAAGGACTCAGACCCCCATTTCCTCGTGGGTTTTACCAGTGGTCACCCCAAGCTCATGAGGTCTTCTACATGTCCTCACAGTTGGGCTCTTGCATCTCAGAGCAAATGAGAGTTCATTAACTCCTTCTTAAAATCTGTCAACATTCCTTCCTTCATTATCTCCCCCATCCTCCTCTTCTACCATATCTTTGACTCTTTGGCCTCTCTCCTTTGCTTTTAAGGGTTCATATGATCATACCGGGGTCACCCAGATAGTCCAGTATAATCTCCTTATTTTAAAGTACATATTCGGAATTATATCTACAAAGTCCTTTATAATATGTAACATATTCACAGGATCCCCATTAGAGTGAACATTTGGTGGAGATCATTACTTGAACAACCACAGTTATCTCCAACAACTTTTTGATGAAAATTCAAGTACCTTTCTCAAAGAAACTAGAAATAAGCCCAAGTAGTTTATCTTTAGCCTAGACTTCTCTCACATTTTGTCTTATTCCAATTATATCCTTGACCCACTCCATGTTTGTGCTCTCAAGAGAGTAGAATATTAATAAGCCAGCTTCTCCTTATTTCATCTTTATCATACATTAGTCATACGCATCTAAATTCAGAGTTATTATATTTCTAGTATGAAAATGACATAAAACTACATTTCTATACTTATTAATTCCTGCAACCAAATACATTTTATATGGTTAGTTATTGACTTAATTATAATTCCCTCTGGTCAGTTCTAGTCTCTAGTCAGCTAGTACACTTTAAACATTAAGAACAACATTTCACTGTTACTTAGGGCACTATGTCAAACAGGTTTCACAAGTATGCTCTCAAAAAGCAAACACATTTAAGAAGTTATTTGCGATATTGGTTTATTCATTTTAATTTAGTTCAAAACTCACCTTTGGAACCATCACTTTTATTTGATGAAGATGCTCGGAGAAAGAAAATCACCCAAACTACTTGGTAATTTATGCAGTTGTGCTGTCAAAATCTGATGTACTTTCAACTTCCAAAGCACGTATATTCTTGTGCTGTTTTCCACATAATCCAACATCAAATAAAGGCATCAGTAATTTTGACTTGATTGCACTATAATTATTCAAATATCTTTAATTTATGCTCTGGCCTAATTTCCATATCCGTTGTTATCATTAAAAGTGATTATTATAGATAATGTACCTAAAGTACTTCCATTAATTGGAAAATGCAATTTTCGAACAATAACAGTCATAACAAAAACAACTCAATTTAAAGGCCACCATGGCAATGTAGTTGTATTTATTTATTTTCAACATAAATCAAGAACAGTAGTGTAATCTCAGCATCTAGTATCCCCTTCCAACTTGGCATGATCACTAGAGAGTGAATCTGACCACATCTTGACCAAGGACCATTTCAGTTCACCAAGTCATTCTTCCTGACACCTACAAGTAAGGCAAGCTTCCAGGTTGAGATCAATGTCTTAAGAATACCCTCTTCTGCTGAAGCAGGGATTTGCTTTTTTGCAGCTGCTCAGCAGGGCTCTGCACCTCTTATCAATCAAGGGGAAACTGCAACATTTCCTCCCCTCTGCAGGAAACATGTCTCTAGCTGAGACTTATCAGCAGGGATTCTAGCAGTTCTGCCAGATAAGAAAAGAATTCAGGGTCAAGGAGAAGAGAAAAAGGTGAAAAGGAAGGCAAGAGAGGAGACAGGGGTACAAATAAGGAATTAGAGACTGTGTTTATCATACACCCCTCTATAGTGCATCTGCAAGAGGTCTCAGCAGGAAGCTTCTGTGGGGGGTAGAGGACCTTTGATTGTAGATATAAAAAAAACTTCAGAAAAATATTGTTCTTTATAGAAAGGTATGATAGAAGAAATAAAGATAGGGAGAAAGGAAACAAAAAGGAAAGAAAAAGAGGCTGTAACCGTAAATCTAAAAGCCCCATGATCAGACTTACTTCCCAGACCTGTCTTTTCCTCCCTGATGGTCACTCCCTAATTTCTGAGAAATCTACAAATCTTAGAGTTACTGTAAATTCACAAACCTATGAAAATTGTCTCATTTTGAATAAAGCTTAAGCGCACTGTTACAGTACACAATTTTCAGATTAGATAAAACAAATGGAAGTAGCGGGCATATTGCAAAGAGATAATGTCAATCTGAAGATCCTAGAAGAAGACCAGATCACTGGCATGCCTCTGATCCAAGATCAGAGAACTGGGTTCACTGGGCTGATGTCATTCCCATATGCCTTCCCATACCACCGCTCACAAAGTTTACTTAAAAGAATAGCCTGAGACCCCAAAAGTGCTGGCTCTTACCCAAATTCTACTCTAGGGATGCATATCTTCACTTTTCACTATCAAATAAAGCTTTGAAGCATCCTTAAATTCTTTTCTGGGTCATGTCAAGCACCTGGAAGATCCAAGTAGAGGTCTATTTTGCCTCTGGGGAGACCTCCCCCAACCCCCTTATTATGACAATAGAAAAAGAAGCTTTAAACAGGAGGTAGTACAAAAAAAATTTAAATGCTAAACATGATAAATATTATATTAATTTCCATTTTCATCAAAAGGTCATATATTTCTCTGAACATATAGCAGCCAAAACCTGAACCAAGGATCTTTTATTATAAAACTGCGATATATCTAGTTAAAGATTTTCAGATTACTCTTATTTAATTCCAACTCACATTTAGGATAATTAAACAATTGAATTAAGTCATTAGCAAGGTTTTGAAAGCCTAGAGAATATTGTGACAGTGCCTGAACCCTAGGAAAGTAGAAATATCATAATGCCTGTCTCTCAAAGTAAAGAAAATGCCAGTAAAAAAGGATTATCTAGTCCTAATAAAGGTTTATAATTGTCAGTTCAAATTATTACACTTAATTTTTACCATCTCATTCCTCTATGAAAAAGGCATTTTTTTTCTCTCTGAAAGACAATAAATATCTTATAATACTTTAAAAGGGGAAAAAATAAACTAGATAAAAACCTATCTAGAAATCCAAGAGATGTGAAAATTCTAAAAATTATGTCAAAGCTATGATTCCCAGCTCCACCAGTGATTCAGGTAAAGATAATACTTCTACTAAGGCAGGATAAATGATAATAATATGGTATAACCTTTGAGTTCTGTAAAAGAAAGAAATTTCACATCCAGGAAGGAGAATAACATAGTGCTTTTAAAGGTAAGCAAGTATGTCTAGTATTCCTCTCACAAATAAGTTAACAGTGGGAAAATTTAAAAAAATAATTTAACTTCTAACCATGAACTTAAATCTACACTTATTGATCAAACATAATATGCAGTTCTACCTGCGAGTGGCATCTGAGTCAGCACTGCTCTTAACACAGTGTCCATAACATGGTCATCTGCAAGCCACAATAACCCTCAGGAATGGAAACATAAGAAACAGTGACTTCACAATCCATATATCACAGAGGGAAGAAAAAAAGCATATAGTTACAAGACAATCCACAAAGATGTCAGAAAATCTTAGAGAACCCAAAGACCACATCAGGGAATGTAGGATTTAATATTAGAAACACCTGCTCCCCTCTCCTTATCACTACTAAAAAGAAAAAGCAAATAAAAGACAGAGTGGCACAATGGTAGAAGAAAGGAAAGAAAAAATGAAAGCCTCCAAGCTTTTAGTAGAGAGAGTTTTCTTTACCAGATTAATAAAAAGAAAAGAAAAGGAAAAGAATACCTTGCCAAGTTTCCAGTGCTCATTTTATCATTTGATTTCACACAAAACAGACCTTAACTTTGCATAAATTCCATAATTTCTAGCCTTGAGCTAGAGGAAATAGGACCCCCTGCCAAACGTCAGCTCAGAAAAGTCACATTTGCTTGAGTGTCAGCATGAACAACGCAGCCGAAGGTTAATATTTAATCTGGCCTCTTCTCTGATCCCTAAAATCATGTGGATAAGGTGAAGTTACTTTGAAATTGCTGAAAGCAATATTTCATTCACCATGAAACAGAAGTTATGTTGGAAGAAGGAGAAATGAGGAAACCATGCAGAATTTGTGGAAGCTGAATAATTTTTTTGTACTAGCAACATATTAAACAGGCCAACTGATTTGAGAGCATAAAGAATCTGCTTTAATCTTGTCTTTTCATAGGAATAACCCCTTCAGGGACTTCACTTCCTGGATGTTTATGCTGAGCTACTGAGAAGCAAGTAAAGGAATAGGGAGGATAGATGAAAGGTACAAAGTCAGTCAGGGATAAAGGGGAGATGCTGAGGCTAATTACAGTCTAAAGTGTTTGACTTCTATAAGAAAAAAGCCTGAAATTCTTTTGTCTTCCTCTTCCATCTTTATGTATATTAATTTATTTCTTTCAACATCTATTCCTAAATTAAGTCTGTTAACTTTCCCTGGATTCCTTTATCAGGGGAGTGTTCCTCCCTTCTTTTTCTGCTGGGTTTCAAATGCTACATTGTCCATTCTTACTTTTGGTCACAAAGTATACAATACTTATATCTATCTATAGAGGTTCTATGTATTGGAGTCAATGACCCAGGGAATTGTGAGTTATTCCCATTTCTGCACAAATCATGCCCAATACCGACTATATGATAAAGGTACTTTATTCATCCAATTTTACAAGTCAAATGATGAGTCATACTTGAAAAAAGTATTGATTTGACTTTAGAGAATAAAATAGTTTTGAAAAACTAACCAAATGAACTCACAAGACAAGAAAAGGTAACAGGCCAAAATATGCAGTCAGTAATTCTTTAAGAGTAGACTCCATTTTTAATGTACTCCCTAACATACTCTATAAGACGCGGGCCTAAATATATCTTCAAGCCATTTTTTTTCTATTTTCCTTCAAAGCTTTTAAATGGGAGGACTGAGCTGAGAAAAAATATATATACTCAATTATTGTTTTAATGTTGGTACTTTGTAATCTGTCAGCCTTTGAAATCCCATAATATTATATATTTCAGCAAGTTTACAAGTGTCACCTCAGATTTACATTTTCTAGGATATTTTCTGCCTCTCTTTCTGAGTTGTTGTGAAATCCTTGCCATTAGCCTGTTAATTTTCAGGTTAATTAGGGATCACATCTTTCTGAGAGTCTGGCAAAATGCACAAGTGTAACCAGGGCAACTAGCCCAAAACTGTTGCATATACTATATAGCTACTTGAAGGCTATTAAGGAAGCAGAGAGTTTGACAAAATACTCAGCTTTCAAAACTCCAATCTCAGTTGAGTTCATCTGATCTTCAGAGTACTAGAGAAGAAAAGGAATGAAAAACTATGATTACAATAGTTTAATCACACAGTTAAGTTTAAAAACATTACTTGAAACCTTGCAGTAATGGTACTACAATGGCTTGAACTTCCTCAGTTACAAATAGATGGGTATAGTCCCTTGAGTGGAAAGACCATGTCAGACCAACTTTTTCTTTCCCAAAGCTCTCCCAAAACCAGGCACACAGGAAGTCCTCCAAAAACACTTTCTCCAACAAAGTATACAAAGATAGCCTTCTAAGTAAGGCCTGTCTCTAGCAGAATGTACAAGGAATGGGGAGTTAGAGAGATGTATTAGGTACAAGGTGGCAATTACAGATTGTGGAGGCTGATTACCCAGCTCACAGTAATCGCGCAGAGGCCATCTTGAGAGAGTGGTTTCCAGTTTCTCATTCCCTTTTGGCCAATACCATCTTCCCAGACTGTATCATACCTCATACCATTTACATAGGAACTCACAGTCTGTTCTGATGGCTATGACAAAATACTTTAGACTGGATAATTTAAAAAAAAAAAAAAAAAGAAATTTATTGCTCCCAATTCAAGACTCGGAGTGGTCTGGTGCCAGCAGGTTCAATGTCTGAAGAGGGCTCTCTGCTTCATAGACGGCACCTTGTTGCTATTTCCTCACGTGTCAGAAAGGCAAGGTGTCACTTTAGGGCTTTACATAAGGGAGTTAATTCCATTCACTTGGGCAAAACATTCATTACCTAAGTTTTTAATACTATGGTTTTGGTGATCAGGTTTCAACATGTGAATCAGACGTCGCAAGAACACAAACATTCAGACCACAGCAAGAACAAACCTCATCTCTGTGGCCACACAGCACTTAAATGATGGGTAAATTTATAACATCCATCAGAGTCCATCCTAAGGACTTTCCAAATAAAAAATAAGAGGATGGGATTTTTGTTTTCACCTCTTTTCAAAGAAAGGAAATGAAATCAATGTACAAAGAAACAAAGAGAAATGTTAACAGAGAAAGTTGGTGACAAAGCTTCTGTTTCTGGTCATCTCCAGTTGTACTAGAGCCCTTCCCAGTGCTATGAAGCAATAAATGTACCTGTTAGTCCTTTTAACTCAAATTGATGTTTGTCGCCTGTCACCAAATCATCCCTGAAATAAAATAAGTGACTCCCTTCCACAGAGAAAATGCTTTAACTAAGACTCCAAAGGGCTGGGCGAGAAGATATGGTGATGGAGGGGACTGTGTTTGGAAAAAATCACTTCTTGCTGCTGATTTGGAATGTGTTCTCTTCTTCATAATGAATGTCCCAGCAGAAGCTGGAGATTGTGAATATGCTATTATGCTTTGCACCCTAGAAAAGCACATGAATTTCCTCATCAGAAATATCAGCTTCTAACTAGCAAGGCATCTGAGTCAAGCTAAGAAAGTTAGCCTATAATTCTTTGCTACTCTCCTGGGAAAAATAAGGCTGTGGGACAGGCTAGAATCCCTGTAGACTAAATTGACCCAATTATCTGCCTTAGGCCTTAAACTTTTTCCCCAAACTGAGGTATAAGTCATTCACCCTTTCATCAAAATCTACTGGATGAAATCTTGGTTCTATCCTATCACTCAGTCAGCATTTTTTTCAAGAAATAGCATTGCCCATTCTGGCCCCACAACATGATTCTTCCCTGACTCTTCCAAGCTGACTCTCCTTCACATTTTATTGCTCTTTCTCCAGAGTTAATATATTTCCCCCAAGATAACACATTTATATATGACATTATCTCCATTTTACCCTCATCTCCCTCAGTAAACTATACTTATATTCCAAGTAACTGGGATGATGTCAATTTTGCATCATTGATATACAATAAATAATTATCTCTTCTAGTTTAAACCAACTGAAGTGGCCTATTTTTCCTTCTCCTGAAGGTTATCTGGAATATAACAACTCAGTAATAGCTACTGTTAATTGAAAGTCAAATACAATGGTCCAGACATTATATCTCTCTTATCATCATTATAGCTCTGGAAGATAGAGATGTAAGACCCACAGATGACATGAAGATCCAGGCAGTAATGTTATTCCATCACTATTTTGTCCAAGTATGTGTCAGGTTTCTAACATTCCATTCTTCTTAGCACTTTACATGATTGCCTTGTGTCATGTTTGTGACCCACCAATAAAAAGATATGATGACTGGGTCTTATAAATACAGAACCCAGGGCTCAGTGCAAAGACCATGCCCAGGGTAATACAGCTATAAAACTGTGAGGCAAGAAGGAAGTTCAGGACTCTCAATGTAGAGCCCTCCCTCTTTTCACTGCACCATGACATAACTCCATGACCCTTACTTAGTTCAACTGCTGAAAGTTCCCTTCATAAACATGGAGTGATCAAGGTCTACATATAAAAGCTCTTGACTTTTCATCTTCCTTGTGGCCCTTAGTAGTTTACTTTCATGGGGAGAAGAGTGTCTGTATTTTAATAGTTGGCACACATGAGCCTTAGGCTCTTCTATTATGAAAGGAATTTTTCTATTATGAAAGGAAGTTTTAATAAAAGTAAGGACAGGTGAGGCATCACCATATTCATTAATTTCAGAGCTATGACTCCTGAGTTGTCTGGTTTGTGTTCTAATAAAATTCATGCTACCCATGTCTAAAATTGGATGGATTTTATAATTTAATTCCAAAGAAAATTTTGCCTATTATCCCTAGAAGAAATAAGTTAAAATAGCTTCAATATGTGTTCTAGAATACATCTGTTCTCTGATTCTCTTTCTCAATTGTTTTTTTTTTTTGTATTAGTAGCACTACAACAAGATTTCATTTTAACTTAAACTTGGATCCCTAATTGCCTTCAAAGAATTTACATGATGCAGTAAAAAAGTAAAAGTTATTTTTTTATATGTAGAAGATAGTCACACACCAGAGCAATTTAAGGGAGTAGACATTTCAAAATCTTCTGGAATATATCAGAATGTTCAAAGGCAGAAATCTACATGCGTCACAAAACTACAAAATGAAAAAACCAATTCAGAATGATCTCCAGATTCTGAGTATGAAAAAGGCATTTTCATGGTAATACTAAAAAAAAGAAGCATAAGTCCTATTAGTGGCCAATAAAAAAAAATAAAACATAAGAAAGAAGTATCAGAATATTAAAGCATGGCCACAGTCTTTTGCAGAAATGCCCCAAATTTCTTTGCATTCTTTGTGATACTTGTAGTATTAATTTCTTCATTTTCTTCTCATTTTTTTTCTATTCCTTTATATAAGGCATATTGTTGATTTTATTTTACAATTTAGCCCATATGTTATAGAATATCAGGGTAGAATCAGAATGAAAGTAGAGGAGAAAGTTAAAAACACTGGACATGGAACTGGATGCAAGAACCAATGAGATTTTGTATTGCCTTACTTTTGTAGGGAATTTATTGCATTGTTGGGTTGGAGCATTTGAATTTTGCTGTCGTTAATCTTGTTTACAAGTTTAAAAAAGAGAAAAGGTGTATTATCATTGAACAGCCATAGCGAAACTTCAGAGGACTCTTTTCATGTTTTAGGGTCACTAACATTTTTGTTTTGTTGTTTTGTTTTGTTGGGATGGAACTCAGGGCCTCATGTATTCTAGGCAAGCACTCTCCCACGGAGCTAAACTCCTGTCCCCTCTAGTACTATTTAAAGTTCCTCAAGCCAGAAATTCATTTCCAGGGTTCTCCACAGTTAGGACACAGGCATATGATTTTGCTATGACACTCAGAATGACCCTTGAAAATCTCCAATTCAAATGCAAACATCCCCCTCATATGTCTCAGTGAGAGCAGACACATTCAGTAATCAAAATTAGCACTGACATACACAAGATGTGAAGATTTATTGTGCACAACCATAGAGATTTAAAGTTGCACTGCAATTGTGTACAATAAATCAAAATGCATTCTGCTGTCATATATACATAATTAAAATTTTAAAAAAGAGTTGATTAGGTCTTTAAGAGTTATAAATTCCCTTCTCTTGGGACTGGGTTAATTCTCATGGGACTGGATTAGTTACTATGAGAGCAGGTTGTTACAAAGCAAGTTGCCCCTCATAGTTTGCCTCTTCTACATGCAGCTGCTTTCCTCTGCTTTTCTGCTGTGTGTACAAGGCCCTAGCCAGGTGTGGTCACTCAATCTTGGAACTGTAAAGCAAAATAAACATTTATAAATTAAAAAACAAAAAAATTAATACTGACAATCTCAGTGGTACATTTTGCAGCTCCTATACCTGGTGGCAATTGCAGTATTTCTAAGAGAACAGCACTATAGCATATTGAGTGTTGTTTCTAACTGAGCAGCATCGAATCTGGTTTGCCATCTCTCCAAGACATTCCATGAGCTACACAGCAATGTCTTTAATAAATTATTTTTCTGCTTAATTTAGCTATAAGTCCTTACATGGAATCCTAAGAATACAGAGCATAAGGCAGAAGCTGATGTACTAGTGATTTTTTTTATTTGTGCCCTTTTGAAATTAGTATGATTGTAATTTGTTAACTTACTAAAAATGTGATATTAGAAAAATGTTCACAGTGGTGTTTATTTGTTTGTTTAGGTAGTGAAGCTGCAGTAACTTTTTCTTCCTAATCTCTTTTCAATATGTTTCGAATTATTCTATATCTCTATGGTGTTAACATGTATTTCTCTTGTAATTTTTTAAATGTATTTTTAAAATGTGAAAAGGAAATGAAACCAAGTCCCTGAGTTTTGCCAGAAGGGAAAAGCAGAACATAACCAATATGGGATGACAACTAATTCTAGGGATTAACAATCAAAAGGCTTCATGCAATTTCTCTGAATTTGGATGAGTGAATGAAAAAGAAAAATGGATAAAATGAATAGATGATATGGATGAGTGAATGCATCTGCATGATGGACGAGTATTCCAATAGTGGACTGTTTTTTAACAACTTAATTGTAAGAGTGAGAAATGTACTCCAGGACAGAAATTCCTCCTCCATTGCACCTTCCCTTATTTCTCCCCTTTTCCTCATTGTTTGATGAGAAGACTCATTCCCATCTCTCCCAGTTTTTTTTTTCTATACCCATGTATTGAAACCACAAACACAGGCCATGACCCAAATAGTGGCTGCACAACATTCAGTTTCTGGGCAATAGTCCCTTGGACTGAAATTCCCCTTAACAGAGATCAAGACTTAAATAACTCGCAAGGCCCAAACTTGAAAGTGGGTCTTTGCCTTCTCCTTATCCTCTGATACAAATCCAGGGCCAAAATAAGAATTCTTTACATTTTTCTTTGTGCTCATACAGACCCTACTTATTTTTTTAGAAAAGAAATTATTGATCAAGTTATTTTTATATTGAAAAATTTAAGTATTCTGCAACATTATATCAACCTGCCTCTCCAAGATGATATTGTACACATACCCTGAGAGTTAATTTCCTGAACTTCTTTTACTGGATTGTCTTATTTTCTTTGTTTATATTATTGATTTATAGAAAATCATTTGGTGAATATTGAGTTTTCACCTAGATGAGAAGGTCCTAATAAATAGCAAGGAGATGGAGAGGGATACAATGTAACGGCGATAATAACGCCTTGTATCTGTACTGAATAAATAAATAAATAAATACTGTAATTCATGATCCCTAATACATAGGACATATATCAGATACAAAAAAAATAGAATAAACTTTTCAATCATAGAACACTGTTTTTCTTTTCTTTCCAGGAGAGGCAGGCTCATATGGTGTTTCACAGTTCAATAAATTTTGGGTGGGGTGGGCTCAATAAAATTTCATTTAAAATAAAATTTACACATGGAAACCCTCTGATTTTCCGTGGATTAACGTTAGTGTAATAGCAGATAAGAGAGTCTACTGGGCTATAATTTTAAGACACTTCAATGCTTTTGGCAGATATGAAATAATGCCCTACTTAAAGGCAATTCTACTTACTTGAATCAAAGGATGAACTCAAAAATAACATAACTACTACCTCTGGGGAAAAGATTTTTAAAGTGCTATCCTTTACTAGAACTCAAAAAAAAAGTACAAAGTTAATTCTATAAAACATGACCTAAAACAACATAAAACTCTTATAAACAGAAAATTTAGAAAAGAAAAGGATAGGAAGGGAGAGAGGGAGGAAAAAAGATCCATGACCTAAGTAGCTCTTCCAATATGATAAAGAGCAGTTACTCAGTAAATAAATATTTACTAAGATACTTCAGAATATGTAGAATTATACGAAATATTAATTATAATCATAACATGAAATGTTGAATATTATATAAAAGATGCAGGCTCTGTCTTTAAGTGTTTACAATCCAATAGAAAAGATAAATAGTCCAGCACAGGTTTGGTATGTGTGTGTGAAGAGTGAAGCTTCCTCTCTTCTCCTTTGCTATCCCACAGCTCCACTCCTAAAAAGGGAAGGACTATTGAGGATGGGGTTCTTATAATCATGAGTTGTCCACCCTGAAGCTGGTCCTGTCAATCATGTGTCCTGTGAATACAGCAATGCCAAGGACCAATGCTCACTTTCCCATTGCCTGCATTTCTTGAACAAAGCCTCCTTGAGAGCTGCTTTTCTATCCACATGAATCTAGTTCTGTCTACCTATAAGGCAGCTCATACTTCCATTTGAACCAATCCATTCATTCTCTACATAAAAATTCACTACACACAATGGAATGAATAATAGCAGAATTCACTGGATTTGGATAAATTAAAGAAAATAAAGATGCATGTGTGGAAGCCATCTATAGTGAATGCTAAATGTGACTCCTACCATACATAATATAAGGCAAAGGTAAGCAGATGCTATGGAACCATACAGTCCCCAGTTTTCCTTCTTGCTTTGTTATTGAATAGCTATGCTACTCTGAAAAAAATCTTCCTGTCTTTGACACTGTCCTTCTTTCAGGAAACTTCACCTAACACCCATGGGAATTAATATCATTCCATGACCCATTTTTCTCCCTCAAAAAACACATTTTTTTTCAATGGGTCCACAAAAAAAAATGTTGTGGGAATCCAAAAGATTAACTGGAAAGGGGAACTATTTGTAGTGCTGGAATATTCTATATTGGTTTGTAGTGGTTGTTATACAAGTGAGATTCATACACTGTACATCTAAGTGTTGAATTTTATGTAATTTATACCATAACAAAACATAAAATCATATTTAGATTTGTAGTTGTTGTTTTTATCAATGTATACTTTATTGATTGGTGTTTATTTTCCATTTCTATAGTAAAACACTAATTCTTTATTCTCTGGCACTACCCCATTCCTCTGAAAGGATTATTTCAAACATCATCTTCTAGTAACTGTCCCTCAGCTCACAGAGACTCACAGTACAACTGCAGGATTTCTGAAGGAACTACTGGCCATTGTGGATTACCCCAGGAGCTGGCAGCTGACACAATTTGGACCAACCAGTCCCTTTCCTAGAGATATGCCTTATGCCTTTGTAGTGCTAGAATCTTTAACATTTTACTTTGGAAGCTATCAATAGCCCTATGGCCCGGAATGATGAAAATAATACAATTTGCTGAAAGGAAACATGCTGATGCAGATAAACTGAATGGTACTGAGTTAAAAAAAAAAGTTCTGACCCTTTAAATGATATTTTTTCCTAAAGATTTGTTGCATTCCCCTCCTTGATTTTTCCTTCTTCTTTATCTATGTCTCAGACTCTTTCCTCTCTCAAAAAGCATCTTTAACTATGAACTTAATTAGGCTTCTGCCTCATGCAACCAAGAGTACTTATTTGTACATCATCCAAATTAGTATATTTATATTGTAATGCTGGGCTCTCATGCGAGAGCTGTTTTTCCTCAAAATTCACTTAAATGTCATGAACAAAAAGAACAAAATAAGTTAACTGCCTATGAAGGTTCTGTTTCTTTGGGTATTCGATATGCACATGAAATAAGTTTCCCTTAATATGTATTTGTAAATACTGAATCTTACCAAATACATACATAGTTGTATAATCAAGCTGGCACTTAAATGTTAACAGCCCCTCTTTGAAAAACTTCACAGTTGATATGAACAGAATAGGATTTATTATTTCTTGAAATATCTTTATACAATGGAGGTTCTGTTCCTGCTCCTCTTCTGCTCATGGCTCTGCATCAAGTCCCCATCAAAACAAGTTCAAAAATACAAATCAAAGTGCATTTTCCTGTGAAGAATGAAGACAGAATTTTGAGAGGCCAAAGTTTAGGTCAGTATGAAATACATATATGTTCATCTGATGACTATTATTGTCTTAAACAAATAGTGAAGTAGTTACTTTTTAAAAAAAAACTCTCTAAATTTGGCATGTAATCCCTGGTTCTCCCACTTCTGAACTCTATATCCTTGAACAATCACCTCCTTGTGCTTCAGATTCCCCACTTGTGAAGTGGTGATAATAATGTAGCTCCTCTGTCAAAAAGACATGTGTTCCTGTGTTCATTGCTGCATATTCACTATGGAGTCAAAGGGCCATCTAAGGATAAATGGATGAAGAAAATGTGGTGTGTACATATAATGGAATCTTATTCAACCTGAAGAAAGAAGAAAACCAGTCATTTGTGACAACCTGAATAAACCTTGACGACATTATATGAAATAAGTGAGGCAGAGAGAGACAAATATTACATGATCTCACTTATATGTGGAATTTTTAAAAGTCACAAATTCATACAAGTGGAGTAGAATGGTGGTTACCATAGGCTGGGGATTTGGGGAGTGAGGGAGAGTATCAAGGAGAAGTTACTTTCTTAAAGTATACAAAATTTCAATTAGGAGAAATAAGTTAAAGACAAATATTGCATTTAGGAGTAATTTATGTACTTATCATCATAAACTTTCCTCCAACATTTTTTATTTAATAGAAATCACCTTACTTTTACACACAATGCATATTTCCTGAAAAGATGCAAAAGTCAAAAAATAGATTTCCTTTCCAAGGGGTTGCACTCCCAAAGAACTAAGTACTAATTATATCTCAAGTTACACTGTCTGTTAATTTTATGTGTTCCCTTCACAGCTGAATATACATTCAACTGGTTAAGTGTAGTAGGCACCAAGTTGTGATTACTCCTAATGCTTTCTAGCACTTGACTCAATTATTTCATGTTGATATTTTAATCATTTACTATACAATATGTTGATAACACCTGGGCTTTTTAACCATATCTATCAATAAACTTAATTTTTCTCATTTTCACTCTCCCACTCCTTTTTTTTAATATATGTATATTAAATGTGTGTGTGTGTGTGTGTGTGTGTGTGTGTGTGTGTGTGTGTGTATATAAGTTGTGGATGGACAAAATACCTATATTTTATTTGTTTATTTTTATATGGTGCTGGGATGGAACCCAGGGCCTCACACATCCTAGGCTAGCGCTCTACCACTGAGTCACAACCCTGGCCCCCCCACTCCTGTTTTTATCCATAAGTTTAAGTGTGGTTGATTACACCCAAGTCTTTTTTGGATCTGCCAGCTTTAGAGATCACATAAGCTTAGAGTTGTTAGGGTCCACCATCCCTCCACATTGAATGACTAACATGGAACCTAAAGGCAGGAGCAGCTGTAAAGAAAGCCAAGAGATGCATCCTGGTGTAATCATTTGAGCCCTTAGAGCCAGCCATGCCTGGAGCCTACGCTTGGATTTTTTAGTTGTAACAGGGGGAAAAATCCTTTTTCCTTAAATTTTAACCATTTACTATACAATATCAATACAGAAAATACTACTTTCAAATCACCACTTAAGAAACAAAACATTGCCAGTGATCCCAGAAGTCCCTCCATGTACCCTACCTGTATTTCAAACCTTCCCTCTGAGCCCAAGAAAGTAAACATTATCCTTTTATAGAAGTAAATTCTTCATGATTATTTGTAGTTTTGCATCCAAATGTGCATCCAAAGCCACTGTATTCATGTTCATTACATTTTATTATAATTTAAGTCTTGTATTATGCCCACTTCCTTATTTTCTTCCTTTACAATTGATCTGTGAAGAACTCAAGATACTTTACCTGTCTAGTTTCCTGTCTGGAATTTGTTGACTATACATGTGTGGTACAGTTGAGCATGTTCCTCTGTCCTTCATATTTCCTGCTCTGTATTTCCAATTTCTAACAAATTGGTATCTGGATCTAAAGATCTGATTTTCAGTTTCAATGCCTTTGGCAAGACATAGGTGGTATGGGTTTTCTTATATCAAGTAATATATCAGGTGAAACAATGTCTAGCTTTCTCTATTGTGATATAAGCAGCCTCATCTTGAGAGCATTCTTTGGAGAAACCCTGGACTCAAGATGACATCTTCAGCATTAGGAGTGTGATTTGCTATAGAGCTAGCCAGTGTTTCTATATCTTATAAAGTAGCCTTTCTCTATATTCAAGAATTTAGGCTGAAACTTCAATTCAAATTCATGGCTACAGAGTTTTTGTTTTTTTTAATTTAATCTTTTCTAAACTCAAATGTATGTCCTCATCCACATACAGTACTCTGGTTTTCAAGAACACTGAGTATAAGCTAATCATGGAGAAACAAACTAAATTTAAAAAAAAGATAAATAATCAAACATGGCTGGAAGTACAAACCATATATCAATAGTAACTCTAAATGTTAATGGCTTAAACTCTCCAATAAAGCGACATAGGCTGCTAACATGGATTAAAAAAACAAATCCAACAATATGCTGCCTCCAGGAGACACATCTGATTGGAAAAGACATACACAGGCTGAAGGTGAAAGGTTGGGAAAAAATATACCACGCACGTGGTCCTTGTAAGCAAGCAGGGGTAGCCATCCTCATATCGAATAAAATTGACTTCAAGACTAAGTTAATCAAAAGGGATAAGGAAGGACATTATATACTGTTAAAAGGAACCATTCACCAACAAGGCATAACAATTATCAATATTTGTGCACCAAATAATGGTGCTGCGACGTTCATAAAACAAATTCTCCCCAAGTTCAAGAATCAAATAGACCACAACACAATAATTATGGGTGGCTTCAACACACCTCTCTCACCATTGGACAGATCCTCCAAACAAAAGTTGAATAAAGAAATTATAGAACTCAATACCACAATCAATAACCTAGACTTAACTGACATATATAGAATATATCAACCATCATCAAGTGGATATACTTTTTTCTCAGCAGCACATGGATCCTTCTAAAAAATAGACCATATATTATGCCATAGGGCAACCCTCAGTAAATATAAAGGGGTGGAGATAATACCATGCATTTTATCTGATCATAATGGAATGAAAATGGAAATCAATGATAAAAGAAGAAAAGAAAAATCCTTCATCACATGGAAAATGAACAATATGTTACTGAATGATCAATGGGTTACAGATGACATAAAGGAGGAAATTAAGAAATTCTTAGAGATAAATGAAAATACAGACACAACATATCGGAATCTATGGGACACAATGAAAGCAGTTTTAACAGGAAAATTTATCGCCTGGAGGTCATTCCTCAAAAAAAGAAAAGACCAACAAATAAATGAGCTCACACTTCATCTCAAAGCCCTAGAAAAGGAACAGCAAAACAACAGCAAATGTAGCAGAAGGCAAGAAATAATTAAAATCAAAGCGGAAATCAATGAAATGGAAACAAAAGAAACTATTGAAAAAATTGACAAAACTAAAAGTTGGTTCTTTAAAAACATAAATAAGATCAACAGACCCTTAGCCATGCTAACGAAGAGAAGAAGAGAGAGAACTCAAATTACTAACATATGGGATGAAAAAGGCAACATCACAACAGATACTACAGAAATACAGAAGATAATTAGGAATTATTTTGAAAACCTATATTCCAATAAAATAGAAGATAGTGAAGACATTGATAAATTTCTTAAGTCATTTGATTTGCCCAGACTGAGTCAGGAGGATACACACAATTTGAACAGACCAATATCAATGGATAAAATAGAAGAAGTAATCAAAAGACTACCAACCAAGAAAAGCCCAGGACCGGATGGGTATACAGCGGAATTTTACAAAACCTTTAAAGAAGAATTAATACCAATACTTTTCAAGTTATTTCAGGAAATAGAAAAAGAGGGAGCTCTGCCAAATTCATTCTATGAGGCCAACATCACCCTGATTCTGAAACCAGACAATGACACCTCAAAGAAAGAAAACTACAGACCAATATCTCTAATGAACCTAGATGCAAATCCTCAATAAAATTCTGGCGAATCGGATACAAAAACACATCAAAAAAATTGTGCACCATGATCAAGTAGGATTCATCCCTGGGATGCAAGGATGGTTCAATATACGGAAATCAATAAATGTTATTCACCACATCAATAGACTTAAAGATAAGAACCATATGATCATCTCGATAGACGCAGAAAAAGCATTCGACAAAGTACAGCATCCCTTTATGTTCAAAACATTAGAAAAACTAGGGATAACAGGAACTTACCTCAACATTGTAAAAGCTATCTATGCTAAGCCTCAGGCTAGCATCATTCTGAATGGAGAAAAATTGAAGACATTCTCTCTAAAATCTTGAACAAGACCAGGATGCCCTGTATCACCACTTCTATTCAATATAGTTATCGAAACACTGGCCAGAGCAATTAGACAGACAAAAGAAATTAAAGGCATAAAAATAGGAAAAGAAGAACTTAAATTGTCACTATTTGCAGCAGACATGATTCTATACCTAGAAGACCCAAAAGGGTCTACAAAGAAACTACTAGAACTAATAAATGAATTCAGCAAAGTGGCAGGATATAAAATCAACACACATAAATCAAAGTCATTCCTTTATATCAGCTACAAAACTTCTAAAACGGAAATGAGGAAAAACACTTCATTCACAATATCCTCAAAAAAAATAAAACACTTGGGAATCAACCTAACAAAAGAGGTGAAAGACTTATACAATGAAAACTACAGAACCCTAAAGAGAGAAATAGAAGAAGATCTTAGAAGATGGAAAAATATACCCTGTTCATGGATAGGCAGAACTAACATCATCAAACTGGCGATATTACCAAAAGTTCTCTATAGGTTTAATGCAATGCCAATCAAAATCCCAATGGCATTTCTTGTAGAAATAGATAAAGCAATCATGAAATTCATATGGAAAAATAAAAGACCCAGAATAGCAAAAGAAACTCTAAGCAGGAAGTGTGAATCAGGAGGTATAGCGATACCAGATTTCAAACTATATTACAGAGCAATAGTAACAAAAACAGCATGGTATTGGTACCAAAACAGGCGGGTAGACCAATGGTACAGAATAGAGGACACAGAGACTAATCCACAAAGTTACAACTATCTTATATTTGATAAAGGGGCTAAAAGCATGCAATGGAGGAAGGATAGCATCTTCAACAAATGGTGCAGGGAAAACTGGAAATCCATATGCAACAAAATGAAACTGAATCCCCTCCTCTCACCATGCACAAAAGTTAACTCAAAATGGATCAATGAGCTTGATATCAAATCAGAGACTCTGCATCTGATAGAAGAAAAAGTTGGCTCCGATCTACATATTGTGGGGTTGGGCTCCAAATTCCTTAATAGGACACCCATAGCATAAGAGTTAATAACAAGAATCAACAAATGGGACTTACTTAAACTAAAAAGTTTTTTCTCAGCAAGAGAAACAATAAGAGAGGTAAATAGGGAGCCTACATCATGGGAACAAATTTCTACTCCTCACACTTCAGATAGAGCCCTAATATCCAGAGTATACAAAGAACTCAAAAAATTAGACAATAAGATAACAAATAACCCAATCAACAAATGGGCCAAGGACCTGAACAGACACTTCTCAGAGGACATACAATCAATCAACAAGTACATGAAAAAATGTTCACCACCTCTAGCAGTCAGAGAAATGCAAATCAAAACCACCCTAAGATACCATCTCACTTCAGTTAGATTGGCAGCCATTCTGAAGTCAAACAACAACAAGTGCTGGCGAGGATGTGGGGAAAAGGGTACTCTTGTACATTGCTGGTGGGACTGAAAATTGGTGTGGCCAATTTGGAAAGCAGTATGGAGATTCCTGGGAAAGCTGGGAATGGAACCACCATTTGATCCAGCTACTGCCCTTCTCTGACTATTCCCTGAAGACCTTAAAAGAGTGTACTACAGGGATACTGCCACATCAATGTTCATAGCAGCACAATTCACAATAGCTAGACTGTGGAACCAACCCAGATGCCCTTCAATAGATGAATGGATAAAAAAAAAAAAAATGTGGCATTTATACACAATGGAGTACTATGCAGCACTAAAAAATGACAAAATCATGGAATTTGCAGGGAAATAGATGGCACTAGAGCAGATTATGCTAAGTGAAGCTAGCCAATCCCTAAAAAACAAATGCCAAATGTCTTCTTTGATATAATGAGAGCAACTAAGAACAGAGCAGGGAGGAAGAGCTGGAGGAAAAGATTAACATTAAACAGAGACATGAGGTGGGAGGGAAAGGGAGAGAAAAGGGAAATTGCATGGAAATGGAAGGAGACCCTCATAGTTACACAAAATTACATATAAGAGGTTGTGAGGGGAATGGGAAAAAAAAACAAGGAGAGAAATAAATTACAGTAGATGGGGTAGAGAGAGAAGATGGGAGGTAGGGGAGGGGGGATAGTAGAGGATAGGAAAGGTAGCAGAATACAACAGTTACTAATATGGCATTATGTAAAAATGTGGATGTGTAACCGATGTGATTCTGCAATCTGTATTTGGGGTAAAAATGGAAGTTCATAACCCACTTGAATCTAATGTATGAAATATGATATGTCAAGAGCTTTATAATGTTTTGAAGAACTAATTAAAAAAAAGAACACTGAGTATAATGGAATTAGAATATACCATAATTACTCATTTACTTTCTCCTATGTTAAACACAGAATAGTCTTAAAATGCTAAAACCACTGTGATAATTGCTAAGACTATTAAAATTTTTCTGTATATGTTCTCCCCCTTCTTCCATTTATCTTCATGGGTGTGATATATCTATAGTGTGAGGGCATACACCTGATACAAGTTGGACTTTTTCCCTCTAACTCTCATTTGTATTAGTTCTACAAGTAAAAATCAAATTTGATCCTCATCAACCATTCTTATGTCAGTGTTTCTCCTTTTGGTTTCTAAATTTCATTCTCTAGTAAAATCTTCAAGAAGGATTAATGGGTAATATATCCTCTGAGTTCTTACATGCTAATTATAGTTTTTACCTTTTCACTAAAAGTCAGTTTTTCTCAATATAAAATCCCTAACTCACATTTTTTTCCTTGGCTATCTTAAATATGTTACCCCATTATCTGTAATGTAAAGCATTACTATTGAAAAGTGTGATGATAATCTAAGTTTTTCCTCTTTTTTCCTGTTGTTTTAGCTTCAAAGCATAAAATTTTCTTTGAATTTTAATAATTTTACTAGATAATTTTACTGTCTTGATACTTGTTGTTTGGGAGTCAGTATCCTCAGGTATAACAGTTGCTTTCAATATGTAGTATCAAATATTTTTTAACTTTTTTTATTTCAGAAGTTTTCTAGAATTATAGTTCTTTTAATATTTTTTGGTTGTAGTCGGACAAAATACCTTTATTTTATTTATTTATTGTTATGTGGTACTGTGAATTGAACCCAGAGCCTCATGTGTGCTAGGCGAGTGCTCTACCGCTGAGCCACAACCCCAGCCTTACAATTATAGTTTTTAATAATGTTAAAGATCATGTACTTTTCTTACTTAGAGACTCCTTTTATCCCTATGTCAGATCTCCTTTCCTCATTTGCAGTACCTGTCGCTTCGACTTCTTTCTTTTACATTTTTAAAATTTTCCTCCTTTAAACCCCATTTCCTTAAGTTATTATCCATTATGTTTACTTGCTTTTGTGTTCCTTCCAGTTTAGTGTTAATTTATGAAAATTTTTTTAAAAATCTTTCATTTCTAATTTTTACATATTTTGTCATCACACCGCTTCATTTCTGAGTTTTTCTTATTTTGATTCTTTCATCCTTTCATGTCTTTTTTCTTTTTCTTGATGTTGTCTTTTGAAGTAGACAGCTATGGTTTGCATTAGCTTTGCATTAGTACAGGGAAATATCTGCGGTGGTTTACTATACTTAAAGTGAAGAAACTGAAGTCGCTCATAGTTTGGGAGGCTCAAGGGCATGATTCCCGCATGGGCTCGGTTCTTGGCTGCATCATGTCATGCATGCCGAGGCACAGATGTGTGGAAGAGCTTACTTTGCCAAATAGGAAGTCAGGGAGAAGGAGAGAGACTGGGACCCTACTATTCCTTACAAGGGCACGTCCTCAAAACCCAAAGGACCTCCTACTCGGCCTCACCTCCCAGAGTTTCCACCACCTCCCCAGAGCACCACTGTGGGAACCAAGTGTTCAATCACAATGGAACCTAAGGGGACACCAACCGTATTCAAGTCATAACACTGTTTTACTCTATTCTGTGACTAGATCATTCTGATGTGCTTTTGTTTTGGGGGAAAAAAAAAAGTGACTCTGATATTCTTTTTTCTTCTAGTTAACTTTACATGAAATCTGACCTCAATTCTCTTGGGCTCCTGCTTCTTATGTGAAACTACTTTTCCTGAATGTTTAGGAGAAGGAAGCTTCAGGTTCTCTTCCAGCTTCCCAGAGGTCCTTCTGTGATTTCTTTGTAATATTCAGAAATGTGGTGGCTTCCTTTCTCTCCCTTCCTGGTTCTGTTCTTCTTTTCCGCCTCCTGATAGACCTTTGTTCCTGTTTCAGCTGTTTCCATCCTGCTTGGCTTGTTCTTATGCTATTCCAAACAATTTCTCCTCAAAGTAGGGCCCTATCCTGTAAGAGAATATTTGCAATGAATGTAGGGAGTGGACTGTCCCAGATCCTTCAATACACACCATGAATCATGTTCATTGCCCCTTACTGGATTAAGCACAGTCCTCTCATCATCTTTGTGATCTCTAGTTGTCCTCACTATGGAGTCATAGTGAACCCCTGTGGGATTTTGGCTCCCCTGTTCTTCACTGCCAGATGCTCTATTGCTTTCTCCCATAAAGATATTGGTACTTTGCAGGCCTAGGATCAAGTAGTTGACTCTCACATACTGTCATTGGTATTTCTGAAGATAGCTTGTCTACCATTTTTGTATTAAATATTATCAATAGATTCACTTTGTTATCTAAATCCTCTATTTTTATGCAGGAATTTAGACAAATTCACAACAATGTCTTCACTATTGCCATATTCCTAGGATCACTTAACTATTTTAAGTGAGTTTTTTGCCATTTGCAACCAAGAGAGCATTGACTAATATATTCCTCAATCATTTATCTCATTAAAAGATGCCTTTCATATACTAACATCAAACCATTAAATTCAAAGAAAATAGCATGATGATAATGTTAAATGTATATAGTTAAGTAACATCCCCATTGATTAACTCTAAATAGTTGTCTAAAAGAGAACAACAAACACACTTGGAAATAACTCGGTGTTATCTATCTTATTTTCATGATCTCTAGTCTTTTTGTCAATGCTCCTACCTGTTGTAAAGAAAAATGCCTACCAGCAGATGTGCAAGTTTTCTTTACAATATAGTCCATGCCTGAGTTCTGCTTATCAATAGATCTGAGAACACAAATTCAAGTTGTGCTGAATTATTTCCCTCATACAATTGCTTATGGCAGTTTTTCATGTATGGATTAAATAAATGAATAACTTTCCTATGTTCATATATGAATATATGACCAGTGAAACTTCACATCACATACAACTAAAAGAATAGGATCCTAATTAAAATAAGCTATACTCCATGTATGTATATTATGTCAAAATATACTGCACTGTCATGTATATCTAAAAAAAACAAATTTAAAAAATAAAAATAAAGTAAAACCTTATCAAATGCCAAAACTGAAGTCAATTCTGTAGTTGAAACATTTTTCTAAAAAAGTATTCAGTAACAACCTCCTCAGACATGATTCAATATTGGTTGACTTATATATTAAGTTATGATAAATTTTTGGTACAAAGGGTGGGCTTATTTTACAAATTATTAATCATATTAATGAGGAAAGGAGTAACCCACTGTGACTATATTATGAAATTAAATGTTAAAGTAACATGAAATTAATTCAGTGCTACTGCTGAACCTCTCTTCTCAATGACTCAAAAATGGTCACCACTGCTGTTTACAGAGAAAAAACATTTTACACAGCAAAATTTTATAATCTTCTATCACCCTAAAATCAAGAATTTCTGAATAATGTTGTTGGGTAAGATGGGGAGCAAAGCCCACAACTTACTTATAATCTCTGCTTTGATTAATAAAAATAGCTTCATACTTGCAGTAATTCAGTTGTAACAATCATGAGATTATTCATTCAATAGTGGATATATAACAGGGAACTACAATAGGCTTTATCGAAAAGAAGCTACATAGAAATATAGATAATTACAAGATACTGCTTGGTCTCCCATCATGACAGAATACGCCAAGACCTCTCAAACTGCACATGTCCCATTACATTATTTCTTGCACCCTTCTCCCTTTATTTGCAGTAGTGAGACACTATATAGCTTCTTGTTAAATTTGCCCTTTTTGCTCAGGGTGAAGCCTCACCTTTTTTTTAAGATCTCTGCAGCAACAATTGCAATAAATCGTTGCCTGCTGGGCCATCGAATGCAGGAGCTTTGCAGAAAAGAAATGTTCACAGTTCTTCATTCACATTCTATATTTGATGTGCCATATACAAGATAACTTTTATTTTTAGGACTGCCCATTAAATTAAAGTAAAGGGATAATAGTAGAGAGAAAATGTTGAAACAATAAGAACTTTACAAAAGTGATTTTCTGTAATTTCTGGTTATAAAAAAATGAAAAATATAAATTCTAACTCTTTTAAGAAAGTACAGAAGGAAATGTGGCTTAATAGCAAGAAAATGATGTTTTCTAACACTTGACCTATTCTCCCATTTTAATATACTGAATTATGTCAAAGTCCTGGTAGAAAACTTTTTAAAACAGTCTTCTGATGTTATTAAATGAAAACTAATTTCTGCTCATGGCATTTAGAACAGTACATAGCACAAAAAGGGCTCCATAAATACTAGCTATTATTATTCATATTATTACCATTGCCAAGCTTAGTGTTATTTCTTTCCTTTGTTCCTCTCATCTCAGGAAAGCAGCAGTCCAGTGGATTTTGCATTCTACTTTCATCCACTCAGGCCCTTCCTTCCTCCCCCTCTTTACTCATGGACTGTTCTCACTCTGCTAATTAGGGTGAGATTTGTTCTCTCCCAAGCCCTGCTCCTTATTGTCTTCTAACTCCCACCCTACTCCTGCTTTGTCCTCTCAAGGCCAAGCTGATTCTAACTTCTTACCGCCTATCCACTCCGCATCCCACCAGAATTAGTGGTTGGGCCAAGAAAGAGAAACTAGCAGTGCCTGGGATATGTTCCTGAAGTTGGACGGCTCCCCAGCCAGATGGCAAGAAGGGTTCCATCTCTGGTGTTCAGTGAGTATTGAGGGTCTCTGGCATGCTGCAGCACAGCAATTACCAAGAATTTCACCTGTGGTGACTTGGAATGGATGACAGGTTGATGGGATTCAGTGGCTTCTGTGATGTCTTTGGCATTTGTGAAATATGGAAGAAACAGTAATTACAAGGACTGCGAGATTTGTTTGGTTGTTGCTAAGGGTTATTGATGCACTGAAGAGAGAAAATGACAGGCTCAATTCAGCCAATTAGACTCTTAAGGCCAAATGTGAGAGTCAGAAGGCTCCCAGGGCAGTGTTTACAGAGACGTTCCTCCCCAACAGTGACAGGACAGACCAGGCTGAAGATCAGGCCTGTACCTAAATGTAAGAGTAAAAAACTTCATATAAGGCTGAATATGTAGCCCCAGAGTGTCTACTACATTGTCAGGAGTTCAGCGGAGCCCTGAGGCTAAGGGTAGGAATATCCACTGAACTCTCTGATTCCCCATAACCGTCTGGGCCTATGGGAGAGTTATGTTAGGAGATGGCAGACCCATTGAATTACCTAAAGATCATGCAGAGGCCTCAGCTGAGGAAGATGCTTCACAAAACAATACCCTCTTCAAGGGTTGACCAATTTTTCCCTTCTGGTCAACAGTAATAGCTGGAAGCAAATCCAGAATGTCCCTAAAGAAAGGAAAGGATGATTTACTGAAAGGCCCGCATAACATGGCTAATACGTACCAGGAGAATACAGGAGAGCATGTTATAACTTCAGCCTCTAGAGGACCCAACCTAAGACAAATCCAGACATACTTATGGATAAACCAAAATCAAGCATAAACATAATAAATAAGAAGTATATTGAGAAACTAACTGAACTTTGAAAAATGAATGACTCAAATGTAATCTTGATTCCCATTGTCTTTTCTCTTCTGTGAATAAAAAACAATCTGTCAAATAGCAAATAATAAATGTGTGCTGAGAGAATTAGAGACCAAAAAATAATAAGCATACCTAATTTTATAATCATATTTCCAAAATCTATCAAAATGGCAATGCCTACTTTTTATAATAATATTTTTATGTTTAATTATATTCCAAACAATACATACTAATTAATGAAAACTTAAAAAGGACAGATATGTCAGCCTTTTCTGACTGCAAGCTTGGTGGAAAATCACTCAGGCTACCTCAAGGAAAATGGATTTATCATAATGAAACACAAGGAAGCAGAGGAAATAGGAATCACACAGAAACTGCATAGCATTCAACTGTACCTCACAGGGGACAGAATGTTGCTCAGACACTGAACTCCAACACATTGCCCGACTTGAATTGCTGCCTCCTCAGCAGCAAGATGTGGTAGAACATATGCTATGATGACTCAGTCCTCTTTGTCCTTGTTCTGCTACTTACTACTCACCAATTTCCTCTACATTTATAGTGTCTGCTAATTCATAGCTTTGTCTCCTACCTTAGATCTCTCTATGTGTCTCTTATTACTTCTGCCCCCACAGCCAAATGTCAATTTCCTGTATATATCTTACAAATCAAACACTCAGTACAGTAGAATTACGTTGGTCAGAAAAACTCTATCTGAGCAGAGTTTTTTATGTGGAGCACCTTAACAATGACTGGCTACTTTTTGTAACAGATGACCACCTCCTGTCTGATGAGCTCTGGGAAAGAGGACAGTTGCTTAACTAGTGGTTGATGACTGATTAACAGATGGCCACACCAGATGCAAAAGGGTTTTAAGAAATGTGATACCTAGCTAAAAAGCTGTCCCAACAACCACCTCATACCAGAAAAGGGGAAAATGAAAATGAGTTAGTCAGAAATTGGTCATCTCTTCCCAGCTTCTTAATTTGTTTGTATTACTAGTTCATTAATTTATTCGTTTTTTTTAATGTACATAATCACCCTTTTTTGGCACTAGGGATTGAACACAGGGGTGTGCTCAACCACTGAGCCCTTTTTTTTTTTTCTTTAGAACTTCGTTTCCAGTTTAATCAGTATAAACTAATATTTTTAAGCAAATCATTGTTAGGAAGCATAGCTGAACTGTTAAGTTGGAATTCACAGGCTCAATTAAAGTTAAATCTGTCATATTTTCTCCATAGATTTTTTTTTTACCTATTTGATATCTGTTATTTCCAATCCTAATATAATTTACTCCTACATCCAGGATGAAATTAGAGTTGACTTTCTAAACTACTAAAATGAATGATGAAAGTACAAATGTTCTTTGAGTTTCCAGCATTAAAAGAGTCTACATCAGTTCTTTTTCAGAACCCCTCTTTTTTTTTCTTTTTAAAAGAAAAGATATCTGGATTTATTCCTATTAATACCACTGAGCCATTATTAAAAACCTTTAATTTTCCACTGAGCCCTTTTTGAAAAAAAAAAATTTAATGTTTATTTTTTAGTTTTCAGCGGACACAACATCTTTGTTTGTACATGGTGCTGAGGATCAAACCCGGGCCGCATGCATGCCAGGCGAGCGTGCTACCCCTTGAGCCACATCCCCAGCCCCAATTTATTTGTTTTTAATTGAAGAAGAAGAAAGCTCCCAGAACAGAGTTTACATTAAAAAAGAAGATAGTTTCTATCTAAAAAGCACTAGTAAATATTCATATGTTATACTAAGAATTAACAGTGTTCTAGAGAATCCATGAAAAGGAATCATTAATGCAAAACAAAATAGCTGAGTGTGATTTTTAAAAATTTGGACTAAAATTGGCAGTAGTTTTTGCATCAAATGCTGGTTTTTGTCTTCAACTAGTTATATATTGGGGGGGGGGTTACTGAGGGAGATACTTATTAGAATAACCTGGTAAAGTGATTTACTCACTTTCGTCGACCCCCTACACCCATTTCTATTATAACATGGATACCATATCAGGATTATTCCAGAAGACAGGGAAGGTGCACTTGGAGAAAAGATCCATAGGTGATTTAGATAATAACCTACAAATACATGAAGAGATGATGGACCTCACCGATAACCAGAGAAATGCCAATTAAAACGATATTGAGATTCAATTATTTATCCATCACACCACAATCAAGAAGTTTGATAATAATGTCAAGAATGTGAAAAGCAACGTGGCACTATTTATTACAACAGTAAAAGGTGTATAGCCAAATACTGAACCATTTCTACTTCTCAGAATAGAAATTCATGTATAAGAAGATACATCCAAAATTCTGAATTACAAAATAATTCATAATAGTGAGTTTATCTTAAAAATATGGCTGAAACTCTAAAACACACTATTTATAAAATATACAAAACAATACTTACATTTTTCACAGCATCTATATATGCAGATATGTCAATGAAGTCTGGAAGGCTTCCTGGAGAGCAGAGGAGAAGAAACAAAGAGGGGAAGAAGGTGACCCAAAGGAACTTCATCCTCTGTAGAGTTTTACATTTTAAAAAAAAGAGAATGTACCCATGTTGTGTATGTATAATTTAGGGATTTTTTTAATGAAATGGATGCATTAAATTATTTGGAGGCTCTTGTCTGACTGGCACTCACAGGGGATATGACTTATCCAAAGATCCTGCTGAAAATATCTGTTTCAGTACTCAGGACCTATTTAGTGAGCACCTGCTGAGTACTAGGTCTTGTTCAGTGTGAGTACTGGTGTAACTGCTATGAACAACTGCTCTGGGCTGCTCTCTGAACACTTGCTTCTTTTGCTCACTCTCTAATTCGGCATCCCCCACCTTTATCATTTTGATCTCGTGTGGCTTTGGCTGACACATCGAAGGAGCATCCCATGGTGGCTCTAGAATCAGATTGCCTGAGTTCCAGTACCAGCTCTCCTGCAGTCTTTGTCGACTTACATTTGCTATTTTACTTTTCAGTAGTACTTTAATTTCTTTCTCTGTAAAACACGGGTGACATTGACCCACATCATATCACTGTGACACTTAACATGTGAGAATATGAGGAAAGTTTAGGACAATAGCTGATACACAGCAAAGTGTTCACAAATATTAGATATTATTATGAGTGTTCCAAAAGCCAGCCACAAACTAACTGGTGTCTCAGGTCAGATTCTTGAGAGAGAATCCAATCAGCCTGGTTCAATTGAGGGCTTTATTCCTTCTTGTCATATTGTTCACATATGGCCACAGTATTATCCCATATCGTGACCTCAAGGCCTTACTGATCCAGCTTTGGCCAAGAGCACCTGACCTCTTCAAATTCACCTTGAACCACTTGTTAAAAGTAACTTATATAAGAAAAAGAGAAAGAAAATAGTATCCTGACATTTGTTATAAAACCTAGCTATTGTTCTTGTATTTCCTATCCATGAAGTTCCCTCTTTTTAAAATAATCTCTTTTTTCTTAAATCAGTTGAGTGGGTCCCTGATCCTTACAGTCAAAGAACCTAGAACAATTCCTTCAATTTAATGGGTCATTCACAAAATATACTTATTCTCATTGCTTATGCATGTGTCTTACAGGTGACATATGGGTATGATGCTAAGAAGAAGTAGAGAGCTGAATTCCTTTTACTTGGTTAAAGAAGAGAAAAGATACTGTGTATGGTAATGCAGAGTATTATTCAGATGCAAAAATCCAAGCACTTTTTGTGTGAGAATCTGTTTTATTACCTTTTCAAATTCTCTTCTCTATCCATTAAATTGAGCCCTAAAGGGACTTCGATTTTGCAATATTTTGTTAGTTACAATGTTAACTTGAAAGTCAAAACTATATTTTGTTTTTAAGTATTCTCTAATTCTGATTTCCCAAGAATTTAAACTCTTGTTTCCTTGCAAGTAAAATTTTTGTCAGTTTCCTATAATTATAGGGATTGGGGCACCCCCTACCTGTTCAAACCTACACATAACCTGTTCCATGGCAACTTTGCCCATACTGAAGAAAAAAAAATACACTTCTCCCTGGAGTCAGCGATTGGCAGCTTCTCTGCCTCAAGGACATGGTCTATGTCTTTTTAAACTCAATCAACTCAGCACCATGCCAGAGCCCTGCACAGAGAGATGCTTCATAAATGCTTTTGAATCGACTAAAATAGCCAGAAAATGCAGAATCTTCCCTCCCCCTACTTCACCTGCTGCCTAAAGCAGGTCAAGAATCAGGAACATGTTACAAAAGGGAATGATTAAGACAGAACTTATATGCTGAGCCCAGCATTTAAAATAATAATAAAATTTCCTGAGTAGATTTTTACTAATATCCACATACATTCAGATAATCCTACTAGGAAATATTTCAGGTGATAAATTGAGCACAATCACATTTTATCCAGGTTTCCTGGAACACTTCATCCATCTCAGTGTGGTAGCCAGAAATAAAAAAAAAGAGGGTGGAGAATTAATAACTGCACATTTTTAAGGGTTTAATGAAACATTTATAGACTATTTCAAGCTTGTAATAAAAGTTATTACCCTTTGGTTGGCAAGTATGACCTCCAGGGGACAATAACATTCTATTACATCCCAAAATTCTGTGAAGTTATTAGTTATCTCCTATGGGAAACCATCCTCTATTGACAAGAGATAGGATGGATAGTCTAATAGCTGAAATGATTCCATAAATAAATTTTTCAACTTGAGATTTCTGTTAAGAGTCAGTTATTCAAATCAGGATTTTTAAATTGTTATCAAAGCGACTTAAGAATTGCTGAATTCTATGGCAAATCAGAACCAGCTTCACTCTCACCTTATAGGATGTGTGATTATGAATTCCATAAGAAAACTAATGAAACTCATGTCTTCCTCTTAGTTCTATAAAGCTAATAAAATGCAAGTCTGAATTTTAAACCTCACAATACTGCTTTTTGAAAATGAAATAAATCATGTTTAATATGTTGTTTTGAAACATACACTAAAATTTTACCTTTGATTATATATATATATATATGAGGGTGATCTCAAAATTCTTTTCATTTGAAATGAAGAGTATAAATAAAGTAAATTGCTCCATCTGCTGGCTATATTTGGAAATAGGCCCTAATTCTAAGCTCCAAGGAAAATAGGTAAGAATTGAAAGCTACCTCTCAAAATGACAGAAAAAGCTCCATCTAGCACACAATGACAAATGTCAACGCACCCCCATTCAAGGCCTTGAGGGTCCACTAGAAAGCACTTGATATTGTAGAACTAACAGAGTTCAATTGCCATCTCAGTCTTACCAAGTGTTTCTCTGCCCTGGTACTGGCATATGGAGATACAACAGTGAAAGTCATGTCATTGTCTGTTCCTAACCCCAAGACAAACACTGAGCGTTGACACTGGAAAATCCAAAGGTTGTTTACACAAACAGACTTGCCAGGCTCACAGCATTCAGGGATCATACTTTTACACATCTATACATTTATAAATCTTCTGGTCAACCTGACACTATTAAAATCCACTTTAAAAAGAGACAAGAACCTCTAAATCTGGAGAGGAATGCCTGCTCAGTCCTACCCACCAGCCATATTGAACAGTGGTTTTTCTCAAGCTTTAATCAAACCCTGAGAGAGACACAGGGATAAAGGGAAAATACTGAGGAACAATACTGATCAAATTAAATCGTTATATCATGTGCGTTTACAAATATGCAACAACGAATTTCACTGTTATGTATAAATATAATGTACCAATAAAAATATTGATAAAGATACATACTAGAGCTCTAAGCAGTATCCTTTATCATTCAAAATGTAAAAAGTTGTCCTAAATGCTCCATACTGAGTACTCCCTCTTTCTGAACCTAGTATTAACTTTTCTCTTTCAGTTAAATTGAGTGAGTGAAGAGTTTTGCTACCTTAAGATGCTTGAAAATTACATATCCAGTATTACTATTCACTCTCTACTAATTTCTATAACTTGTTCAATCACTGTTATGTTTGAAACATTTTACCCTGTTCCATTTGCTACATTAAATCACATCTGAAAAAATTCAATTACAAGTTCATGTGAGTGATTTGAACTTGGCTTTTGTTGTTTATGATGCCACTGGAACTCATCAACTGTGCTGCATTCAATACAGGGAGCACATTACTCTTTACAGAGTAATAGCTTCTTGTGAGGCTTTAGCTTAGAGTCGAATTGTGGTTTATCTGTAAAATCTTTTTTCTTTCCTAGCATATTTTTCATGTCGCAAACTGAATCATTTTTCTATTCTATTATGGTGTACTAAAGTAACTTGTATCTTGATGCAAAGAAGAAAATTAACTTATCTTTTGAAAGAGTCCAAGTTTTATATTGAATGTGAACTATTATAAGCAGTTCTCCAACTGGATGTGACAATGTAGGACAAATGTTCTTGTCAATGATTATTTCCAAGATGATTCTTTCCCAAAAACCTAGTTATTATTTCAGGGGGAAGGTAATTTTTTCACTTAATGTTTTCCTCTACACTGACATTTTCTTTTTTTTTTTTGTATTTATTATTCAAATCTCCCCATTATCTTGACAGTTCTTTGAATGATCAATTCAACCCAATAATTTAATAAAAGTTACAAGTATATGCTTTCTAGGTGTTATAATAGGGAGAAATGCAAAAAAGTTAACACAATGTGGGGCCGGCCTGGTGGCATATGCATGTAATCCCAGCAGCTCAAGAGGCGAAGGCATGAGGATCCTGAGTTCAAAGCCAGCCTCAGCAATTTAGCAAGGTGCTAAGCAACTCAGTGAGACTCTGTCTCTAATAAAATACAAAAAAATAATAATAATAGAGCTAGGGATGTGGCTCAGTGATTGAGTGCCCCTGAGTTCTATCCCCAGTATCTCCCCCCCCGAAAACAAAGTCTAAACAATGTGGTAAGAAAAATGATGGAAAAACATACAAAGTACAAAGGTTACTGTTGCATCCTCTAGAGCATGAGAAAGATATCAAAGGCAGGTAACTTGAGCTAAGCTGGTCCTTGAAGGATGGACAGAAATACACCACCTGGCACAGGACAGATAGGAAAGAGATTTCAGGCAAAGAGAAAGCATGTGAAAAATTTAAGATGTGAAGGAATATATAGTTTATTCTTTTCCAATTTCCAGTTCCTATGACATTTTAGATAAAAATTCTACATGGAGAACTGACTTTGTAATATGTTAAATATAAAACAAAACCCCCTATAAACTAAATCAAGTTTAAATCTTCATAAATAAAATACTTCTTAGTAAGCATGTCTTCAAATGCAAAAGTTTTATGACCAAAATATATTCAACTACATTTTATAAATGTCTTTTAAATATGATCTGTCTGGGAGAAGGGGGGTCCCTGAAAGATAATTAATTAGGGGCTATGAAGTAAAGTTTATTGTGTTTAAAAAAACAGAGCAGTAGAGGCAAATTCTTATGGCATTAGCTGGCAATAAAACCACCTTGCTTTGTACTAGAAGTAATCTGTAGTCAGTCTGGATAGCAGAGCTGTAACCCTGTCAATGACTTTATTTCCTAAAAGAAAATAGGTAATTAGGTGTTCCTTTTGCTTTTATTAGAATAGACACGATTGGGAAATTCTGCATTTATTTTCATAGGAAGTTTCACCTGATTCTCAGCTTGTGGCACCTGTGCTATTGCAATTGAGATTTAATGATGAGGAAATGAAAAGAAACATGGCCTAAACACTCCTGCAAATAAATGCATGCACTTTAGTGCCACTGAGTGATTGGAAGATTTGACAACTTAGGGCATGAGGGCTCTATGTTTATACTGCATGAGATACATTGGCAGAGTTCCATGAGCGTAAAATTTACATCTATTTTCCACCAATTTTCTCTGTAAGTGTAGGAACAGAGAACAGAAGTGTATGTATTTCAAATATATTTACACATATATTTTTTATTTGGAAAATTTAAAACACATACAGAATAGAGATTATTACCTATACAGCCAAGTTGTTTCATATATAATTCCATTCATTATCCCTACTCTAGATCATTTTCAAATCAAATTCCAGACATCAGATCATTTTTACTGTGAACATATTAGCATATATCTTTAAGATAGTTTTTAAAAGAAAATACAATATTATAGCAAATGATTCTCTTAAAGTCTCAATTTTTATATGACTGCTGTATCTAATATATTTTTGTTGCATAATAACTAAATAATTCTATATAGCATATCTTTTTCCATGAATGAAAAGAAACTTTTGCTTGCTAAATATATCTTCAGTAACAAAGTATTTGTAGTACATGTGTAGAAAAAAATCATATATATATATATATATATATATATATATAGAGAGAGAGAGAGAGAGAGAGAGAGAGAGAGAGAGAGAGCTATACATTTTCATTGCCTCTTTACTTCAAATATGTCCTGAATGGCAAACAATGACATATATTTCCTTCTACTGGGCCTTAAAATAGATTGGCAAAATTGTATGGATTACTCCATACAATTGTACTAGAAGTAATCTGTAGTCAGCCTGGATAGCAGAGCTGTAACCCTATCAATGACTTTATTTCATTGATTATTCATAGATTAGAAACCAGAACAGCACTTCCAAACTGCCAAGAGACCTCTGTTAAAAGTGGCTGTATGGTAACTCTAGAAAGATAGAACCCTAGAATTCTAAGTCACAGCCCCATCAAAAATTCCCATTTTGTGAGAGAAAGTCTATGCTACCTGCACCTCAGATAGAGCATTAATCTCAGGATATATAAAGAACTCAAAAAAAACTTAACACCAAAAATACAAATAACTCAATCAATAAATGGGCAAAGGAACTGGACAGGACCTTCACAGAAGAAGAAATACGAATGGTCAATGAAAAAATGTTCAACATTTCTAGCAATTAGAGAAATGCAAATTAAAACTACACTGAGATTTCATCTCACTCCAGTCAAAAAGGCAAGGGTCAAGAATACAAATAACAATAAATGTTGGTAAGAAGGTGAGAGAAAAGGTACACTCATACGTTGCTGGTGGGACTGCAAATTGGTGCAACCAATATGGAAAACAGTATAGAGATTCCTCAGAAAACTTGGAATGGAACTACCATTTGATCAAGTTATCTCACTCCTCGGTATATACCCAATGGACTTAAATCAGCATACTTTAATGATGCAGCCACATCAATGTTTATAGCAGCTCAATTGACAATAGCTATGGAACCAACTAAGTGCCTTTCAACAGATGAATGGATAAAGAAAATCTGCAATATATACATAATGGAATATTACTCAGCCTTAAAGAGAAATAAAATTATAACATTTGCTGGTAAATGAATGAAAAAAGAGACTATCAAGCTAAGTAAAATAAGCCAATCCCAATAAACCAAAGGCAGAATGTTCTCTATGATATGTGGATGCTAACACATAATAAAAAGGGTTGAGGAGGAAAGAATAGAAGTTCATTGTAGTAGTCAAAGGGGAAAGGGGAGGAATGGGAACAGGAAAAACAGTAAAATGAATCAGACATAACTCTTCTACATTCCTATGTGAATACATGACCAGTGTAACTCCACATCATGTACAACCACAAGTATGGAAATTTATACTCCATGTACATTTAATATGTCAAAAAATACTCTACTGTCATGTGTATCTAAAAAGAATAAATGAATTAAAAGAATTCCCATACTGAGTGGATTACAAAATTTACAGACAAAATTTTCATGGAAACAAATGGAATGGAACTGAAAAACAAGACTGTTCCCCAAAGGTTGCATTAAGTACTGAGAACCAAATTCATAAGTACTATAGGTATTTCTGTATTTATTTAATAAAATCTGGAATGAATATTTATGAAATAAAGAAACTCCCTTCTCTACTGAACCCTACAATCCCCTATAGTTTGTTGAAAAGGGTTGAGAAACGTTGGCCACAGATATAAATTCTCCCCACCACAGCCCAAAAAAAAAAGAATTATAGAGGCTGGGGATATAGCTCAGTTAGTAGAGTACTTGCCTTGCATGCACAAGGTCCTGGGTTCAATCCCCTGCATCACACACACACACAAAAAAAGAGAAAGAGTCATAAATATGTAGAGAGGATAAATTTATATATCCTATCCTATATATAATTAACTTAATTGTAAACTTTGACAATTTCAGTTCAATATTAATACTAATTTTGAGACGTGGAGCATTTATACCTTATAAGTTCATATTTGAAACTTATGGAACTGCCCAAGTGTTGAAATGGTACATCCTCTCAGCCCTGCTTTAAGGTTACCAGGCAGCTATTATAGAAAACTTATCATGACTTGTTTTTATATAAATGCAACTTCATACACACAGATCATTCAGTAGGCCTTAGATGAAACCACTGTAACTGTTTAATTGTCCTACAGATTCCAAATCTGTACAAATGGGAAAAGAAAGTATGTGACAACATTAAAATAGCCACTTAGAAGAATTAGTTTTTGAAGCAACTGTTAGAGACAAGTAGGAGCCATAAATTGCAGCCGTGAGTTAAATGCATCTTGCTGGGATGGGAGTCTGTGCTGCAACAGGAGGAGGACGGCACGAAGAGAAGGAATAGGGTTCTGCATGCTATTAATCTCCCCGCCAGATGGGGAAACCGGTACCGTGGTGTTTTATGTCTAGAAATCGTGTGGGTTTTTTCCTCTACCTTTCTCTGTGATGAGCTGTAAAGGAAAAATTTTAAATACAAAAAATGAAAGGTTGAAAGTCCAACTAAAAAGCATTATAGTTTTATGAAATAAATTTTAGATGAAGAATCAGACCTGATACTATCCTATTGTAGTCAGTTTTCCCTGGTGAAAGAATTTTAGTCAGCTCTTGGTGCCTGTATGGAAACCTAGCTCTTTGGCCTGCCCTCCTTGCTCTACTGAGCCTCCTGCTGGGTCTTTCCATCTGCTTTCTCTATCAGCAGGGCTATACTGAATCAGCCAGTTTTATATGTATCTGAATCTCCTCTTTGCAAAGAACCAGGTGAGCCCATCAAGAGTGCCATCTGTTTGGGTCTCAGTTTACTCATTCATCAATATTTACTCAATTGAGCATCTACTATGTGCCAGGAACTCTGTTAGGTGCTGGGAATACAGCAGTAAACAAGACAGACACAGTCTCTGCTTGAATGGGGTTTACAGTCTAACCAAGGAGGCAATTACAGTTGCGAGATCTTCTATAAAAGAAACTACAAAATATAACAGGAGAGCCAATTACAATTCTAATAAGTGCTACCAGAGAAAAAATAATGTAAAGAAAAATATAGATTGGTGTTTTTGAAGCTATAGTTACAACTCATTAGTGATGATAAAATCAGTTTAGTGAGGCAAGACCAGCATGCTCTCATGTAATGAAATGAATTGGTATAAAAATAAAATAAAATAAAAAGGGAATGTTAGAGTTTATCACTTGTAATAAGGGGAAGTAGTATTTCAAAAACTATCATATAGATGAATGCTGGGATAGAGTGGAAAAAACATGTATTTATTCCAGTCAGTTTGGTTGAAAAGTTTGAGAGGTATTGATTCACACATGTGGTGGAGACTGTAACAGACGTGCTAATTAATGCCTGCTCCCATCACAGCCACTTCAATAGAACCTACCACACATGACTTTACTTGTATGAGTATTCAGATAAGTCCCTGAGCTAAGTCCAGCCAATGGATCATTCATAATCAATCAGACTAAACTATAAGAAATTTGGAATTCAGGCACTGGAAGTCAGCCCATCAGAGGCAAATACAAGCATTGGCCTAAAAGATCATGTAAATTTAATGTTCAGGTGACCATATAGGTCCCAGTGTAAGGTGAATAAGGTAAGACTGAGAGAAAAAAGAAAATACCCAGAGAGAAAAAGACAGATCAAGGAAACCATATCAGTCTGCTTTTGTATTGCTAATACCATAGACTAGATAAGTTATAAAGGAAAGAGGTTTATTTTATTTCAGAGCTCAGTCAAGACATCTGCAGCCTATGGAATGACTTCATTCTAAACACCTCTCAAAGGCCCATCTCGAAACACCATAGCCTAAGTTTTCACCCTCTTCAATACCTCACAATGGTATTAACCTTCAACAGGAGTTTTCAGAGGGGACAAACCATATTCAAACCACAGCAGAAGCTCAGTTCATGACTTCAGGTATAAAAGTCCAATTCTGTTGTATTCATTCTCAAATCCCATAAGATTTTAGTATTTTTCTTAGTAGCCTTCTGCCCTTTTCTCAAGCTATTTGAACAGGTTTTCTTATACCTAAGAGCCTTGCACAGTAAAAAAAATAAATTGTATAAAGTTTATGTTACCTTTATGATTCATGTAAATTCCAATATATCAGACAGATCATGTCAATTACAATATATCTGACAGATCATGCCAATTACAATATATCTGACAGAAAACAAGCAGAATAACATTGGTTTAAAGGGATTGGTGAAAGAAAGCAAGTCCTTTCGTCAAGGAAACTTTGCAAACAAGTACTCAATCATTTAAGTCTAATATCTAAATTGAGAATTTTTCAGTCTTTTAGACTGTATCCTTCCTTAATAAAAGATTTTCTACACTAGTTTCACAGTGTTCTCAGCAGTACAGTGATCCATTTTTAGATAGAGAGCAGAAAAACTGGCTCCCTTCCAGGTCACTCCTATGTTAATGATACATCAACAATAATCTGAACAAACTAAACTGAGACATTCAATGTTCACTTACAACAGTCTGTCTGTTGCCTTTATTGTGAATGACACAATAGCTCAAATATGGAGATGCCACTGATAGATGACACCCTTGTATTCACTCACATTGAGCTTTGTTTGCTACTTGAACTTGATTACAACCGACATCCATTGAGGAATATAAAAACATCCATGCTCCCTTTAGTCATTCAGACACATAATGAGTTTCAACAAAACACAGAGGAATCCAAGAATCTGAATCACCCAGAGAGTGCCCTTGAAATGAAGCCTTACCTTTTATTAGAATGAAAAGTTATCCACATTAAGAGACAAGCTGAACATGCACACATTGCTTTATTGAGGCTTTAAAAGATTTATCCTGTTTTTCCTGTGTTTATGAAATGTAAGTCAAGGACATCAAAAATCATTAAGTAAAATAAAGAGAATATTTTCCCTTAAGGGTATGGAATTAGGCCCAAAATAGAAGAGAGAATTTTCAAGTTCACTTCTGAAACTTATTTCTTGTCAAGCTAAAAGAAATCAAAGAATATAAGGACATTAAAAAAAAAAAAACAGAAAACTCTAGGAAAGAAGAAAATCAATCTAAACAAAGATATATGTTCTGAAGGACTAGATGGTTGTATTACAGAGCCTGGCTATATAGGCCTTGATGCTAATAGGCCAAGGCTGGATGTGTCTCTTGAGACATCAATCAATTCCCTGCACATCTTCACACTAAATCCCAAACTATACAACCATCTTCCAAACACAAGGAAGGGTGCCAAAAGAGAGTGAGACCCCAATGCTGTCAACAAAAATAATTAAACTTAACCCTCATCAAGGGCCCAGGACTATATCTTAGTGTGTGAATAATAGCTAATTATTATTGGAACAAAATAAAGTCTTATATTTTCATTCATCATTTAAGCATCAAGAAGAGTATGGGTAATATACAAACTGCCTATTATTTTGGCACTTTAAAAATTTTTTTTAGTTGTCAATGGACCTTTATTTTATTTATTTGTATGAGATGCTGAGAATCAAACCCAGTGCCCCATACATGCTAGGCAAGAGTTCTACCACTGAGCCACAACCCCAGCCTTGACACCTTTTTTTTTTCCTAATTAGTGTATTCTAAAGAAAAAATGGGAAAGTGAATGCCTAATTACCCTGGTGTAGGACCAATAGCTCAACTAGGGAATGTTGTTGTGCTTACAAAATCCCAGTTTAAAGGAAGGAAAAAAATCTGATTAGCTGAAGTCTTTCCCAACCAATCACTCTCTTTTCTTACTCACAGGATTCATTCTAGTCCTAGTGTGAATTCTACTACACTCAGAAGAAGTAAAGGTCCCTGGATTCCTCGATGATAAGGATGAACCACTATCCAGTATCAACCCTGTTTGACCTAGAGTAAGAGCATAGTAATGGCCATTTAACTAATTCAGGGGAGAAAGGAAGATCCAAAAACTCAGCTATAGATTTTGGGGGTCCTCTCCTCTCCTCTCCTCTCCTCTCCTCTCCTCTCCTCTCCTCTCCTCTCCTCTCCTCTCCTCTCCTCTCCTCTCCTCTCCTCTCCTCTCCTCTCCTCTCCTCTCCTCTCCTCTCCTCTCTCTCTCATAGATCTTTTAGGTTCTTAGGTTGATACTGCAAGTTAATCCCATTAGAAATATATCCATTTTCAATCAAATATCATTTTAATATTTGTAAGGAGTTAAAATTAAGAAAACTGAAATAAAGATTCCAAACTTAACAGGTTCAAATATCTTTAAATTCATTTGGAAAAGATCCTTCATACCTTAGAATCTCATTAAGTTCAAGTTTTAGAGTTGGAAGGGAAAGATATGTCCATATTACAGAAGCCAAAGAAATGTAAGCTCAGTCAAGTTGTCATCCTGATTAGAGCTTATAAACTTCTCTAACACACCAAAGAACTAAGCAATGTGTAACACTCAAATCCAGGGTGGGTATATGGTCATCCTGTTGGAATCACTGAATCACTGGTTTTCCAACTACAAATGTGCAAGTATGTGTTTCTCTCATCAGGATCTCTCACAAGAATCTGGTAAAAGCAAACATAAATGTCTAGTCATAGATAAGCCTAGCACTATGGACTGAACTTGTGCCTCACAAGATTCAAATGTCAAAATCCTAACCTCCAATGTGATGGCATTAGGAAGTGGGGCTTTTGAGAAGTGAAAAAAAGCCTCACGAACCGGATTGTGCCTTTATAAAAGAGAGCCAAGAGAGCTCCCCCCACCTTTCCTTCATGTTAGGGCACAGCAAGAAGTCATCCTAACCAGAAAGCAGGCCCTGGTCCCCTACTGAGTATATATCCAAGAGAAACTAAATCAGTATGTCAGAGTACTCAGTACCCCATGTTTATTGCATCACTATTCTCAATAGCCAGAATGTGGCATCTTCCTAAGTATCCATTAATGGTATTTAGGTACCATTATGAATAAATATGGATAAATGGATAATGAAAACATAGTCTACACATACACCCACCCACATACTCAATTACTATTTGGTCACAAAATAAAGGAAAACTTGTCATTTGTAACACACATAGGTTACGATATCATGTCATACACCATAAACATAATATGATTTTTATTTGTAGGTTAAAAATAAACATAAAATTAATTAATTTTAATAAAAGAAATAAAGAATTTCCTCCCACATGAAAATAAATAAGAAAGAAAGGAAAGTATTCATGTCCTCTGCCTAGTCAATGAAATCTGGCAGAGTTGTTTCCAAACATTTATCATTTACTTTCAATTTTCACAATTTTTGCCATATCCTAATAATGCTTATCCTTTTATTATTTACTGAGTATTTTTCTTTCAACTGAATTTAGCTCTTTTCTATGTAATAAGATCCTTGGGATCACAAGTTTGATGTATTAGTTATGTTTTATTTTACTAATACAAATTAATAAATACATTTCTATTAATTTGTCTCAATTTGTTCATGCTGAGGCTTGAAACAGGACACATGCCTCTAGTTATATACATATACACTACACATAGGAAAAACCCCAGCATGTAGTGGAATAGTGCCTTTGATTAGAAATTGCCAAAAGTGCAAAATTTTCTCAAGCTCCCAGAAAGAAAGATGATCTGCATTTGGCCCTCCCCTAAAAGAACTATTTATCCTAAAAGTACAGTTTAAGAAACATGAGCACTCACCCCATGTCTAAAGATTATATCTGATACAACATAGCACAACCAAACAAAAGAGTTTCACTTTTTCTTTCTTCTTGCTTTTACATGCCCTCTGTTCTATTCCATAAAACAAGACAACAGTCCAATTAGCTTATGACATAAATTTGTGTACCAAAGACAGTGAACACTCCATGTTGACCAACAAGAAAGACAGCTCATAAATTGGATGCTTTCAGCATTGACTTTTCCTAGAGTTCTCTAGTAAGACAAATTTTGTATCTACCCACCCATTCTCCACTATTTCACTTAAATGTTAACATAATAGAAATACTTAACTTTATTAGCAGTTTAACAATGCTAATTTCCAAATATAATAAGCAATTCATGCAAGTATTTTGTAAGAAAGGCATCATACAATACATAGGGACCCATTTGTAAAGATTCCACAACTTTCCTTCAACCTACATTTCTCTATATTTTTTTCAAAACTCTCTAAAATACCTCATACATATAGAAACCAGATTTTTAACAGTGTGTAGATGAATGCTTTAAGTTAGCTAACAGCAGTGCAGTTTTTTAAGCAACAGTTCTATTTCTTTATAATAATGCAATCATGTAAAGATCTTATTATATTTACTTTCACACACTATGGGAAATAGAAAAAATAAAAATGCACACATAGTTCTAGTAGTATTAATGCAATTGAGGAGGAAATGGCAATCTGGATCCTGAAAACAACATATCTTTAGTCACAGTCAGATCCTCAGACTTAAAGAGACCCCTATGTTTATAATTGTGAAGAAAAAGAAAGAAATTAATAGGCTCAAAAGGATGAGAATATATTATCAAATATTCTTCTTTCCAGCAATATTTTATAACATTATTTCAACTCTCTGGGAAAGGAAACCTCTCTAGAACATGTCTTTCTCAGATGCCACTCAGGTCCCAGTAAATTGTCTATAAATTCTCTTTGATATTTTGTTCTTAGATAAAGAAACTTGCTTCTGCACCAGCTCCCTAGGCTTACCTCCCTTTCTAAAATATTGGTTCTATCTGCCTTTTGTTAAGAAGCAAATGACTAGCTTCAGGCTCATGACTGATTTCCCATTGTTCCCTTCACTTTAACCTTTCTCATTGCACCAACAATCTGGACCCCAGAGGGATTTGTCACAGTTCTCCAATTCTCTTTCTCCCTTGGCAGCAATTTCTTATTTGATTTTTCTTTTCCTTTACTTTTGTAAAAAGAAAAATCCTCACTTTAATACTTCCTGTTAAATTGTCCTTTGGTTATGAGAAGAGAAAAGGGCCTTAACTTCTTGGAACTCACACATTGACAATGAACACTGTTGCTCTTTTTTTTTTTTTTTATGACTCAGAGAAGTGAAAAAGATACTCTTAAAAATAGAGTTGCCTTTCATATATATTTAAATCTATTCATCAAAATGAAAAACTTTTATTCATAGATTAGTCCATCTTTTAAGTGACCTACCAAGTAAGAACAATCAAAGATTTTTTTTTTTTTTAATTCTGGACAAAGTGAAAGACCAAAATGAAACAGGTCTCAAAGAAGTGGTGCAATTTTTCAAGTAACTAAGTACCTTCAACGATGCAACAAACACTCCTGAAATCTTTCTGGATGGGTAAATTAGTTGTTACCATTGGCAGAAGCAGCAGTGAAAATTGAAAATAACAAAAGCTACCATTTCTTGAGACCTTGACATCATCTAGAGAGCATTTACTGGAGATCATATATCATCTTCCAAAATTCTCTGTGAGGCATATGTTTCTTATCTTCCTTTTTTATATACTAGGTAACAGTCTCAGAGAGGTTGCTTAATGCTGAATGTCACATAGTAGAGCTAAATTCAAACACACAGATAATAATGAGAAAGCCAGGATACAAGAGCAAAATCGGACAAATTAATTATATATTTGACATTGTGCCATTTGGAATCTGTAAGATTTTGCCAAAAACAAACAAAAAAAAATGAAAACAAAGATCTTACTTCCTTGAAACCATACCAATTCTTCTAGAGCAGTTTCTGAGCCCATATTTTGTAAGACAATACAGTAAGTGAGGGTAGTACACACAATCCTTGTTTTTGTGAATTGTGAATACAACCATACATAAGAATATTCCAGAGGATAAGATAAAAATATTAAAGGTTTTATAAGAGTCATTTAATAAATAGTAATCAACACCAGTATGTAATTGATATTTAAGAATGCTGGTATATATCTTTTTTTACTATATTTCAATCCATATCAATAGTTCTTATTTTCTTTAAGCATTAACATATATTACCATACAATTTCAAAGATTTTTAAAAGTTTATATAGGAGAAATATATAAAGAATAAACTAAATTAATAGTAAAACTTTGCAAGCTGACCAGTAATTTTCAGTAATTTTAAATCTGATTTTCTTAACTTATGGTGGCAATCAGATGCAATAGATAAAACAATTCTTTTGAAGCAATCCCAATAATATAGGGTAGCTTTCATCTAAATTCATTTTTTTAAAGAATTTTAATATTTATTTTTCATTTTTTGGCGGACACAACATCGTTGTTTGTATGTGGTGCAGAGGATCAAACGCGGGCCGCACACATGCCAGGCAAGCGCGCTACCGCTTGAGCCACATCCCCAGCCCAAAATTCATTTTTTATTTAACATCACAAAGGAGGGTATTCAAATTATTAAAAATCAGTATTTAAAATATAAAATATAGAGATTATTATTGATTTTAACATAAATTTTAGGGTCCTCTTTTTTATTAGTTGCTCAAGACAATACAATGATCTTGACATATCATACATTTGATTCAAATGGGGTATGAATTCTCATTTTTCCACGTGTACAGATTGCAGGATCACATTGGTTATACAGCCACATATATACATACAGCAATACTAGTGTCTGTTATATTCTGCTGCCCTTCCTATCCCCCCACCCCTCCCCTCCCATCACCTCTCTCTACTTTAGGGTCCTCTTAGCACTGTTTCCACGTATTCAATAAAGTCTTCCAACTTCAGGAAGAGCTGCATCCCTACAAACCAAGAAATCAGATTCTTCATTTTGTAAACTAATAGAAAAATGTTTTCCTACAATCTTCTTTCCAATTACAATTTCCAAGCCAAAACAATAGCACCACTACTTCCTTTCTTATTTTTTATTTATATGCCTACTAAATGCATTAGTCTATTTTTAATAATAATATGAAAATGAATCTGTCTTAAATCTCTTAATTTGAGGTTCATAAAAATAACTTAATAGTGAGGAATGGAGAACTTAAAAGAGAGACAGAAACTGCTTTCCTTTCTAAAACCTGATTTCCTGTTACACAATCCAGTGAGGATCCTTTAAAAGGCTTAACTGATGTCCTAGGCACCTCTGAGCTTAACAGCATAACATTTTGATAAGAAAAGTTGTAAACAGATGAGATACATATGGCTTATGCTTCCCTTGAAATTCTCAGGGTTTTAAAATCTAACAGATAATGTGCTTTGAGCTTTCATCTAATTCTCCATTCTTGTGAAGTTCAATGACCCAGAACACAGAAGATTTCTCCCTCACCTAGGATTACAAATCAGTCTGGAAGCACTAGTCACATATCGCAACAGATCAGTGACTTGAGCACATTAAAAAATCTGATGCATCAAATCCACACTGTATATTAAGACTCGTAATCCAAGCCCAAAGGGACAAATGAGAAAGGCAATAGGGAAAGTAGCAAAAGAGGCCAATGAAACAAAAGTGGCACAAGAGCACTGAGACAATTTTATGGGACTAACAGTGAGTCAACAATTATCCATACTGCAAGATCCCTGCACAGTAAAATAATATGAATTAACCTGATTACCCTAACAGACAATACTAAAATAAAACATTTTGCTTTGTGTTCAATAGCTATACATACTACTTTGACTAAAAGGGATATAACTGTTATATAGGAAAATTCTTTGAATATATTCTATTAAACACCGTTATGTAGGAACCAATCTCAGAAATGTCATTAACTTGTTTTTTAATGAAAGTAAATTCTTAGGAGAGGAATTTTACAAACTGGTGATCTGAAAATAAGCCAGTAGCATAGGGAGTTAAAGACAGAGCTCTTCAAGGAGAATGAATGCACATTGCAGTCTACTGTCACAGCATAACTATGATTTGGGCCCAGTTGCCAGAGACCTAAAAATGCATAGGACTTAACTGGACAGATAAGCAAGTATTTTAAGAATCCACTAGGTTCCAAGTGCTGTAGCCATATTACACGTAGGAACTCTTTTTATTCCAAAACCTCTATGATAGAAGCAGCAGCAGCATTAACATAAAAAAAAAAGGAGTTGGGGTTGTGGCTCAAAGGTAAATAAAATAAAGGTATTGTGTTCAACTACAACTAAAAAATGAATTTTTAAAAAAAGGCTCACAATTCAAGAGGGCAGGTTGAGTCACAGTTAAGTTTCAATTTGGTTCTGAGGATTCAACAACATATATAAAGTGTTTTATAAATATAAACCACATATAGAAATGAAAACATAATGAGGGCAGGTTGAGTCACAGTTAAGTTTCAATTTGGTTCTGAGGATTCAACAACATATATAAAGTGTTTTATAAATATAAACCACATATAGAAATGAAAACATAATAGTTTAAGTTTTTTAAAAATAGTTTAAGTTTTTTTGTTATTGTTGTTTTGTTGTTGTTGGTTTTTGGCTAACTTCTGGTTCAATATACCATAAAAACCACACATATTTCTCTCCTTTCCAAAATTTCCAAATTTCTTTGAAATAACAGTAAATGTAGACCAAAAAAAAAGAAGAAATCCACAGCAATGTGAAGTCAAAGACTATGCATTCTACAGACACAATATTCAGGTATTTTTACAAATTTTTGGAAAAGGGATAAAGATTATATATATTTACAAATCTAGACTCACAAAATGAAAACAGTTGAGCTTACATACATGGGAAGGCTATAATAGAGGATGTAGTCATCTCCTTTTGGAACAGATGCACATTCAGGAGGGCTGGATCATTCATCTCCAGCAGAAGCCCCACAAACTTTCCTCTAAAAACAGTGAAATTTTGTTTGGGAAGGACTACTGGTATATTCAAGGGGACAAAGGCACAGGAATTCTGCAAGAACTCCAAATACTTCCATGGACCTATAAAGTCAAACAGGAATGATTTCCTTCAAAAAGTAAACCTCACTAAAAATTACTTTCAGGGGCTGAATTGTGTCCCCCTCAAATTCATTTGTTAAAATTCTAGCCCTTAAAAGCTCAGAATGTGCTGATATTTAGAGATAAAGTCTTTAAAAAGATCACCAAGATGGACATGGTGGCACACACCTATAATCCTCTCTGGAGTCTAAGGCAGAAGGACCACAAATTTGAGGACAACCTGGGGCATTTAGCAAGACTCCATCTCAAAATAAAAAATGAAAATAAAAGGACTGGGGATGTAGCTCAGTGGTAGAGCACCTCTGGGTCAATCCCCAATACCACAAAATATTACTTAAATTAAATTAAGAGACAGTTGAATTTAAGTGAACTAATTTTGGTGGATCATAATCCGATAAGATTGGTCACCTTGTAAGAAGTGATTATGACACAGACACACACAGAAAGAAGACCATGTAAAGACAAAGGGAGAAGACAACCATCTACAAACCAAGAAACAGAAGCTTCAGAAGAATCAAACATTCCAACACCTTAGTCATGGACTTCCAGCCTACAGAAATATTAAAAAAAAAATTGTGTTGTTTTTTAAGGCACTCAGTCTGTGGTATTTTGTTATGGTAGCCCTAGTAAACTAATACAATCACAATATCACTCCAGCAAAATCATCATCACTTTGAAAATAGTGAAAGTTCTAAGCTAGCCTACCAATCCCCACAGCCAAAGCCTAAAGGGAAGTCTACATGTAGTCAATTATCCCTGTCAGAAAGATCCTTTGCATAGAAGATCTCATACTAGCTATTTATATGAACTAACACACTCCTTATTTCAAAAATATAATTGCTTAACAAAAATTCAACAAATATCTAAGAAAAATAAAGTACAATGGAAAGACTGTCCTTGGGTGGGTTAAAAATTATGCATGGGTGAGATGCAAAAGAAAATCTAATTAGTATTCTGAGTGTTTCAATCTATTCTACAATGAAAAGTCAGTCTGAGAACAGACAGCTATCTCATGTGGAATTTCCTTTTCATATCAGTACACTAGTGCTGCCAGACACCTGTTTCTTTAGGCTCCAGACAGTTCAAGACAATAATTAGTAAGCGAAAGATAAAATAAGATGACAAAATTAAGAACATGGTAGACAGGCTTTCCTTGGCTATATTCTCTCAAGACTTTCAAAATAGTGAGGAAGCCAGGCACAGTGGCACCCACCTATAATCCCAGCAGCTTGGGAGACTGAAGTAAGAGGATCACAAGTTCAAAGCCAGCCTCCCCAATTTAGCAAGGCCCTAAGCAACTTAGTAAGACCCTGTCTCAAAATAAAAAATAAAAAAGTGCTGGGGGTATTGCTCAATAGTGCCCCTGGCTTCAATCCTACCCATAGCACTTCACAAAAAAATAGTGAGGAAGATTTAGTTAGTATCAGAACTATGGTATATTCTGATAACAGTTAATATGCATATGTAGTAAGTCACAAATCTTAAATCTTTTAACTGTGATTGTGCAGAGAAAATGATTTTTTTACTTCATATATATATATTGAATCTGGCCTAATTTCTACTTATTGGTAAGTAACAAAATAAAATATATGTAGATGGATGATGACAGATAAGTAGGTAGGTAGCTAGACAGATAGATGAAAGATAGAACAGAGATAAATACATTTGCTAAATGCTCAATCTTGCAGAGTTTAATTCATTAAACAATTCCTTAACAGCAATTCATACGGACTGCATCAAACTGCTCTGACAATATGTGATCTCAGATCCAGATCCCTTTTACTGGCTTTGGGTCTCATTGGCTCTAGCCAGCTATGGGTCACTAATCCTTTGTCTCATCCACCATCAGGCTCCTGACCCATGGATCACTCCATTATGGAAGATCCCTTGTCAGGCTGGCTGAAATTTCACTCAGTTCCACATCACATAGGAAACTCTAAAACTCAAACCACCATTCTGTCTTACCTTATTTTGTTATCAAAGTGATTTTCATGTGGCTGTGCTCCAAGTTTTATATGGAAGAATCCAAGAAACAGCTATTTTCAGAACTCTAACAAAGAGAGGAAAAGAGGATACAGGTCTAAGAGCACTCTCTATGCTTAATGTAGCTCCATATCACTAAAGCTCCTCCCTCTCTAAGACATCCACGGCAGGCCATGGACATCCTCTCCCCTACTGGGTCCCTGGAGTCAGAGAGTAGGCTCTCCCCACCTGTCTCCTTACCTAGACTTCTTCCTATCTAGATAGGGGTAAGGAGAGGCCTACCATGCCTAGACTTTGATAAACTGAAAGGAAAAGAAGTTTAAAAAAACCTTTTCTGATGATAGTAGCATGTGTTTTAAAACTGCAGAGTCTTACTTTTGAACATGGGCAGTTATATATTACCTTTCTTCTCCCTTCATTTTCCTATTCTTCCAAAACCAAAAACAGGTCAATGAGCGCTTAGTGACGACTGAAATTGTATACCCTAAAAAGAATGTGGTTTTGTTTTGTTTTGTTTCCGGTACTGGGTATTGAGCCCAAGGGTTCTTTGCTACTGAGCTAATTCCAGTCCTTTTTTTTATTTTTTATTTTTTTATTTTGAGGCAGGGTCTCACTAAGTTTCTGAGGCTGGCCTCAAACTTGCAATTCTTCCGCCTTAGCCTCCCTAGTCATTGGGATTACAGTGTCTGCACATGAAAGAATTTTTTAATGACCCCACTTATTTATATTGGTTTTTTAGTTTTAGTTACATTTCATAGTAGAGAGTCATATATTGTGGTGGCTCTTGCATGCCAACCAGGGCTTCCCTGCATCTAAAGCTGTAGATGAATATCACCGTAACTCCATGGCCTGTAGGATTTTCAGCGTCTTCCTAAATCTTCCAGGTATCTCTAATTTGCTGCTTCTTCTGAGTTGTTGTTCTCTTTTCTGCTTTCTATAATTCCTGAAGTCTTGCTTACTGGTGTCAAGTCAAACATGGAATACAATTGAATACAATACTATCTCCTTGATTTCCTTCTCCTGTCAATACAACATGTCAGTTGTCAGTGATTGGCTTCAAAAGAGATTTAGACATAACATTGCAGAGAACCTATCAACACTGTAGAAATTTTTAAATTAAGTATTTGATATTTGTTTTCTTTTAAAAAAACAACGATTTTTTACAACTCAGGTTTCAATTTTCCTCTCCTTTATTCAACTATTTCACTCACTCTCTAAATAAGTTAGAGCTCAACTTTAAATTTTTGCTTCCATTTTATTCAGAAAGAACGCATCTCTGTCCAGCATTTTCCTCCAAATCCATCAACTGTTAAGTAAAAAGTGATATGTCAATACAAGAGAATATTATTCCATAATAAAGAGGAGTAAAGTGCATTTTATATACACTACAATATTATGTCATCAAGTGAAAGAAGACAGTTCCAGAAGAATACATATTATAATTCCACTTACATGGAGCATCCAGAATAGGCAAATCTACAGAGACAGAAAGCAGACTGTGGTTGCCTAACTCTGGAAAAAATTGGGGGGCAAATGGTAGGTGTCTGCTAAATGGACATAGACGATGTTATAAAATGAAGAAAATGTTCAAAACTCGATTATGATAATGGTTGCATGACTGAATATACTAAAAATCTTTGAATTGTTGTAGTCAGCTTTTTCGATGCTATGAATAAAGGATCTGACTGGCACAACTGTAGGAGAGAAAATGTTTATTGAGGGCTCAGTTTCAGAGGTCATAGTCCAGAGAAGACTGGCTCCATTCCTTGGGATTCCAGGTGAGGCTGAACATCATGGCGGAGGGGGTGGGAGAGGAAAGCAGCTTACATCATGATGATCAAGAAGAAGAGAGAAACTCTAGCTCCAGATACAAAATATATACCCCATAGCCACACCCCCAACGAACCACTTTCTCCTGCCACACCTCACCTGCCTCTAGTTGCCACTCAGTTAATCCCATCTGGGATTAATTTGTTGATTGGATTAAGACTTGGGGTTCGGTCCTTTCTCCTCTGAAACCTCCTGCATTGTTTCACACGTGAGCTTTTGGGAGACACCTCATATCCAAACCATAACAATTGTATACTTTCTTTAAGCAAAATTTATATTTAAGTGATATCTGAATGAAATTATTATAAAGAAAATCAACAAGTACTTGCACTCAGTATTTTTTGCTGATAAGTTCAGTCAGTATTCTGTGAACAGAGGATGTGCAGCAGATAACAATAACCATTACAGAAAGTTGTCCTATCAGGGTTTTTTTTTTCTCCAAGAGAATGATATGAGAGTTCCCATATTGATTGATATTTGTGATTTACTAACATCACCAACCTCCATTTGGCACACTAGTTAGAGTTTACTGCCACCTGTTCTCCGCTTATCTTTTGCTGTGACTCCTATTGTTCTTGTCATTCTATTATTAAATAAATCTGTTTCATTTTAAAGAGCTTTGTTTTGGCTCATACTACACAATAATAAGCGCTTGGAAACTTGGCTCTTCATACTTATTCCTCATATCATTTTAATGATTTTAGCACATGCAGGCAAACTACAGGTAGGCCAGTTTCTAAAAGATTATTTTTTCAGAATTGATGTAGTTATATTTTTTCTTTTTTAAATTTTATTCTTTTTAGTTTAATAGGATATGTTTTTGACATAATCACAAAAGCATGGGATATAATTTGATGCGGTTATATTAAAATCTCAAATAATTCTTTTAAAGATTAAATTTTGTCTTAAAACTTTTCAAAACTGTAAGATAATGAGAAAGGAAAAAAAAACGCTCTGGTAAACCCAAAGTTCCTCACCAGAGCATGAATGTTAATTACTGAAATAATAGTTCAATATTTGAATAAAATGATTTTGTGAAGACATGAAGTTAGTCTATTTTACATTTATGTCCATCAATATAGGCTTATTGTTTGGCTAATTTGAGCCCAGAAGGACAGGCATAGACCCAGGTCTTTGTCTCAAATCAGTGTTTCCAGGACACAGGAAATCTAAGTTCCTGTGAAGGTGCTCTCAGGAAATAAAGGTTTCAGAAAGAGAAAGAACTACATCTAAAGCAAAATGTCTACAAAGTACAGGCAAAGGGAATGACTGGGTCTCCAAGGCAAAGCCTAAAGAGATTCTCTAAGGTAAATAGACACAAGTGGCAAGATCGGATGTCACAGAGCTTTTTAAATAGTTACTGCTGAGAGCCTACAAACAAAAAACAAACCAAAAATATATATTTAACTATGAGGGATACCAGCATTCTGATTTCTTTAGGCTTTATCTTTTTCTTAGGTACTTAAAATGTAGTAAGTTCTATGCCCGTGCATATTTCTCAGAATCTTAAGTGAGAATTGGAAATACAACTTCCAATATCAAACCCACAAAATAATTCAATCTCCTTAAGACTTATTTTCATACCACACATAATAATTTATACTTATTCCTTCCTGTGATCTTCACATCAGCTGGAATTGCCAGGAAAAGGTCCTAAAGCATCCACCTTGTGCACAACTTCCTACAATTTCTCAAGTCAACCCTTCATGAATTCACAATGAGAAAGCATAATTGTGAGAAATAATAGATTACCAGGCTCAACAGAGCCCAAGGGTTAGTGTAGGTACTCCTCAATAAATGTTTGTTGATCAAAATAAGGATGACTTGGGCTGGGATTGTGGCTCAACAGTAGAGCATTCACCTAGCACAGGCAGGACCCGGGTTCGATCTCAGCATCACATAAAAAAATAAAGGCATAGTGTTGTGTCCATCTACAAAAAAAAAAAGATCCATATTCTCTCTCTCTCTCTCTCTCTCTCTCTCTCTCTCTCTCTCTCTCTCTCTCTCTCTCTCTCTCTCTCCTTTAAAAAAATAAGGATGACTAAGTACATAACTAAACTACATCCTTCCAACCACTCCCAAGATCCATCATAAAATATAAATTTTAGAAAAACTAGCCAAAGATTTCTGAATACTAAACACAATAGAGATACTGCTACAAAGCCAGGGATATAGCCCTTCAAAACACAGAACTCAAATGAAAGTCAAACATGCTAGGGTTATGTTGACATTTGATTTCATTAATCCACAAAGAATGGTAAGAGTGTTCTTTTTAACCATTGAATCATACAAAGACTTCCAGAGTGCATGGGTGACCTGTCATGATAATTCCACAAACACTTTATATTCCAAAAAGATAAAAATTTGGGGATCTTTTTAAAGATGTCAAAAAACATCTGTGTCTTTCCCATTTTCTAGAGAGAAATGCTCATTATGTTACTAATTATACATGACATCCCCAGACTTTATTTAGAAAGGAGAGTTTCAATGTTCTCTTAGTAAATTAAGAGAAAAGATTTATTAAAGTAATATGAGATGCAATCTTCCCAAACAGGTAAAGTCTTAATCCTACCGCCAGTGTTGGAAATTTATGCATAATTAATTATTCTCCCACACTATTCATTTGTGGCATTGTTCCATATTTTTAAAACACAAGGAATTTTGAAGGCCAGTTTTTTTATTTTAATTAGGTATATATGATAGCATAATGCATTTTGATTCATTCAGCACAATTGCAGCACGACTTTTCATTTCTCTGGTTGTACACGATGTAGTGCCACACCATGTGTGCAGTCATACATGTACCAAGGGAAATGATGTTCATCTCATTTCACCATCTTTCCTGCCCCCATGGCCCCTCCCATCCCCTCCCCTCCCTCCTCTTTGCCCAATCAAAGTTCTTCCATTTTTCCCATGCCCTGCCCCCCATTATGGGTTAGCATCTACTTATCAGAGAGAACATTCACCCTTTGGTTTTGGGGGATTGGCTTACTTTGCTTAAGATGATATTCTCTGATTCTGCAATCTTTGTAATGTTTTGAATAACCAATAAAAAAAGAAAAAAAAGATGATATTCTCCAACTCCATCCACTTACCTGCAAATGCCATGACTTTATTCTCTTTTAAGGCTGAATAATACTCCATTATGTGTATTTACCACAGTTTCTTTATCCTTTCATTTATTGAAGGACATCTAGGTTGCTTCCACAGTTTAACTATTGTGAATTGAGCTGCTATAAACATTGATGTGGCTATGTTACTATAGAATGCTGATTTTAAGCCCTTTGGATGTAGACAGAGGAGTGGGATAGCTGAGACAAGTGGTGGTTCCATTCCAAGTTTTCTAAGGAATCTCCATAATGCTTTCTAGATTGGTTGCACCAATTTGCAGTCCCAACAGCAATGTATGAGTGTGCCTTTCCCCCCACATCCTTGCCAACACTTATTGTTGTTTGTATTCTTTATAACTGTCATTCTGACTGTCATGAGATGAAATCTTAGAGTTCTTTTGATTTGCATTTCTCTAATTACTAGAGATGTTGAACATTTTTTCATATAGTTGTTGATTGATTATATATCTTCTTCTGAGAAGTGTCTGTTCAGCTTCTTAGCTCATTTATTGATTGAGTTGTTTGGGGGGGCGGGGGGTTGGTATTAAGTTTTTTCAGTTCTTTATATATCCTGGAGATTAGTGCTGTGACATGCATGTGGCAAAAATTTGCTGTGAAAATGTAGGCTCTCTCTTCATCACCTCATTGATCCTTTCCTTTGCTGAAAAGAAAGCTTTTTACTTTGAATCTACTTCATTTATTAATTCTTGATTTTATTTCTTGACTTTTAGAAGTCTTGTTAAGGAAGTCAGTTCCTAAGCAGACATGGTGAAAATTTGGACCTACTTTTTCTTCTGTTTGGTGTAGGTTCTCTGGTCTAATTCTTAGGTCCTTGATCCACTTTGAGTTCAGTTTTGTGCATGGTGAGAGAAAGGAGTTTAGTTTCCTTTTGCTGCATATGGATTTCCAGTTCTCCCAGCACCATTTGTTGAAGAGGCTATCTTTTCTCCTATGTATGTTTTTGGCACCTTTGTCTAGTATTAGATAACTGTATTTATGTGGGTTTGTCTCTGTGTCTTCTATTCTGTACCATTGGTCTACATGTCTATTTTGGTGCCAATTCCATGCCATTTTTGTTATTATAGCTTTGTAGTTTAAGGTCTGGTATTGTGATGCCTCCTATGAAGACCAGCTTTTACTGTGATAAAGAATAAATGCTACTTTTCTAATAAGTATTGATAAGAGGCATTTGAGCTATCATTTATATCAATAAATAACCATGCATACGTAATGGGGGAGGATGGTGAGAAGCAAGATGGAAAAGCTTTTAAGCAGAGAAGGAAATAGAAATGTGTAATTGTGATGTGATATGTCAAAGTCAGAACAGTACTTAAAATATGAGTAATCACCCCCACCCCCAGTACTAGGGATTGAACCAGCAGTGCTTAACCACTGAAACAAGTCCTAAGCCCATTTTAATTTTTTTTTTTTTTTGAGACAGGGTCTCACTAAATTGCTGAGCTAGCTTTGAACTTGCAATTCTCCTGCCTTAGCCTCCTGTGCTGCTGGGATTACAGGCATGTGCCACTATGACCAGCTAAAATACAAATAATTTTAACCACAAATATAGTGGAATAATTTTTTAATCACAAAAAAATAGATCATGTTTAAAGTTTATAGTAAATTAGGAAAGACAACTAAAGTTCTTAAAAGTTTTTAGCTATAGATGATATGATTGACCTACAAGAGGTATTTGAACAGTTTCTGGCACTTGTCTTTTTTTTTTTTTTTTAATGTAATTTTATTAGCTGCTGCTGCCAAGAAATACATTGAGTTAAAAACAAAAATGTCATACCTTGTGTCCTTCAGCATAAAGTCACTAAAGCATTCTGTGTCATTAACAACAAGCACCTCTATTATTCAGAGAACCTCGTCTCAGTGCTCCCAAATGAAAAGGGGTTAACTTAGTGAACAGTATCCTCCATTGATTGCATACTTTCTCTAAAGCCCTGGACATTTCCAGCTGACAAATACAGACACGGTTTTCATTTTCAGAAACAACATTAGTTTGCTGCACCACTGGGTGAAATCCAAGCATTTAGTCAGGCTTGTTTCCCTTGCTGCCTGGCTTAGCTCATGTAATGAGAATTATGTCTTTCACTTCCATGCCAACTTGAATATATTAGATGCAAGAATAACAGAGTCAGCACTATATCAAGATAGACATGCCTGCAGAAGAGACTGTAATGCACATTGTTCCGGTGGCATTCAACTTCTAAGCATCGTAACTAATATACCACGCACATACACACACACACACACACAAAAAAAAAAAAAAAACCTAATAATAGACCACAGTTTTGTACTAGTCTCATAAAATTTCATAATTTATACTACTGAAGACATTTGTTCTATTTGAACTCATTTGTTCTTTTAGGCAATATTAATCTTAAGATTGCCTGATAATAAACTCAAATATTTTTCTGTTTTGAAAATAAGTATATAAGAATCATGGAAATAGGATTAGATTTTCATTGAGAGGTTAAGAAGGTAAGTATCACGTCAATCAGAATATTATTTTAGAATAGGTAAGAAAATGAAATAGAAATCTGGATAACTGTAATGTTTTTACTTAGTTGTATATACAAATTTTGGGCTTTTTGTTCAGTAACGTGCTAGGTAGTAGACTATACTACTTTGCCTATATCTTCTAATCTAAATTTTTTAGTTACCAATGAATTTGATTATCATTTTAAAGACAAAAAAACCCTCAGGCTTAGAGAAATTAAATAACTCACCTAAATGGCCTAGATTCCAGGTTTGCTGAGTCATTTAATTACAAACTTATAGGACCTCCCTAGGAATCTGTCCTTTATAAACAATGACCACATACTACTATTATTTTTCACTTTTTATTTTATTATTTTATTTCTTGTTATATCATTTTAATATATTTCATTGCTCTTGATTTCCGTGAACCATACTTTCCTTAAGTTTACTTAACAAAATACTCAAAACTCCAAGTTCCTAATAGATGTTAATATTGATAAACAAAAACTTGAGCAATTTCTTGCATTTTGAGCTAAGGCAACTTGTGCTGTCAAATATTCACTTATGCATTCAATGGATTATTGTTGTTTTTTCTTACTACTATTATAGATTCTAGTAGCTAGCTCTCCTAGCAACTACTGCCAAACTCCCTTCCTTTTGCTTATGTCTGCTGCTGTATTTGGATATTGTTGAGTATTCACCTTCTGGACTCCCTTTCAGCCAGCAGTGGCTATATAACAGTGCTATTCAGTGAGATATAAGCATGAGTCTGCTAGAGACTTACTGGAAACATCTCTGATGCCAAATGATAAAAGTGACAAATGTTGCTAATATCACCCTTTCCCTGCTCTTTCTGCTTAGCTCATAAACATAATGCCTAGAACTGCAGAAGCCATCTCATGTGCATGAGTTAAAACATAAAAGGTCAAAACAAGAACACACCAAAGCTGGTAGTGCAGACTAAAGTCTTGAGACTCTATCCCAACCCTGTGTCTATTGACACTTAGGATTCTTGTAAAGTATCAGTAAAGATTCTATATTTAAAGTGTCTCCTCGATACTTCTGGAATCCAGAACCAAAAAAACAATTCTAACTCATATACATGCTGACTATGTTTCAGAAAGTACAGTAGACTCATGAAGCTCACATTCTCACAGAAAAGACATTTAATAATAAACAATTTTAAGAACTATGAAGAACAATCAAGTAAAGTAAGGGAACAGAGAGTGGCAGACCTGTCTAAGAAAACTTTCTCTCCAGAAATGACATTTGACCTGAATAAATATGGAACAAAACCACCACTGGGAGAAAAATATCACAAGCTGAGGAAATAGCATGTACAGAGACTACGAGAAGAAAATGCTTGCTACATTTCATATGTACACTAATGACCAGTATGGAAAGCCCAGTAAATTCATAAGAATAAAACATTGGCATAAAAAGTAAACAATTCAGTTAATATCCGTGCACTTTCATTTTAAACTCTTTTATTTATGTGGTACCATTTAACTTTTTCTAAAAGCCATCCATTTGACTTCTGTCAACTTAACTTTTGTCAACAACTTCAATAAAAAGTTTTTGTAGAACATTATTCTATCTCAAATATCATTTATCTGTGATAACCTTATAATGATTTCAAACAAATATATAATCGCCTATTTTTTAAGGACAATGATGGTACCAAGGAAAAGCAGTTTTTCTTCAAAGTTTGACTTTAAAGAAGTAAGGGATAACCAACCACACTTGCTAGAACCATAAAATTTAGCTCTCTGAACAGAGATCCAGCAGATTTTGCACAGTTTTTTTCCTAACTAATCTACAATACTTTCTTTTTAACTGCGTTAGCACCAAAGAATGGAAAAAATTAAACAATTTTCCTCACAACATGTTCAGAAATTTTGACACCCACATTTGATGATGAACTATGGGATTCCTTTAAGGCACCATCTGTTAGCAGAGCTGCTTTAGGAGCAGCGGTGCAAAGATGTTGGATATTTCCTTCCATAAAGAGACAGCTGGTAGGCAAAACAGAAAAATGATAGATGCTAATATGTCCAATTAATCTGGTTTCCATATCCCTTTGAATAAGCATTATGGCAATAAGCTAAGGATGATTGCTTTTCACCTTGCATCTAAGAAGGAAAAAGTGATAGATATGCAAACAGTTCTACAAATAAAATCATAGGGAAAAAATACACCAATGGCAAAACTAGAATTTCTTTTAATGTATTTTGAAATTATAGTATCAGTATGTAGCTGAATTCATGATCAAGTAAGTCTCCAATAAAAGTCATCATTAGTCTAAATGTTGAATCAGAGGATAAATGTAGGCACATTCATAAAAATATAAAATATATTATCCAAATACCATATCAAAAATATCAATGCAATATCTCTATATTGTATCAAAACATTTATGAAAGTTCTATTTAATCATAATAAGCTTTTTCCTTATGGGAGAATTCCACCTAATAAATATTGAAGGAGTCATGACATTAGAATATTGCCATTTTGCAACTCATAAGAAATCATTGAAACACAATATTTAATGACTGAAATCATTAGGTCATAGGATGATGGGAAACTTTTCAATGGAAGACATCAAACTATTCCCACCAAAAACTACTGATCAAGTTCACTATTACAACGAATGGGACAAATTGACATTGTACCTCCTGATGGGACGGAACTGAAGGAGCATAGGACTACCTAAGAAATAATTTTCATCAAAAGAGATGAACCAGGAGCTAATCGGACTCCTAGAGCTACATTTCATTCAACAATTATAATAACAAAAGAAAGCAAAGAGGCAAATACAGATATAGGCATTCTATCGGACACCAGTCAATGGCATAAGAAAAAAAATAATGAGCAGACCTCTTTATCTGAAAAGAGACTTAAGAAGTACAGCCTACAAAATATATATACTTGTTTGAATCTTTAGTCTAAAAAATTACATATAAAGAGACTTACAAATTAATGAAATGTAAAAATAAAATATGTGTGAAATTGTGATAGTATCACTATAAGACAGTAGCTTTTTAGAAATGCATACTGGTTTATACAAATGAATTGACATTGTGTATGAAATTTGCCTTAAACTAAATCAGTAAAGAAAAAAGGAAGTAGATGTAGCAATTGTAAAATCCTGATAATCTAAGTGATAAGCATAGGAGTTTATTGAACCATTTTTCCTGGTTTTCCACATTTGAAAGCTTTCATAATAATTTTAATATTCATTAATCAGAGCTTCATTAGACAATTTGTATGAAAATGTCCTTTCTAGGACAAATGATATTAGCAAAAGGCAATTAAAAAGAATATTTATGCCTATTGAGAATGCAGTAATAGATACAAGCTGTCATGTATTTATGGTGCACCACAGGTAAAAAACAATTTGCATTTATATATGGTATCTTTTCATTAACTATTTATGAAATGTATCTATTATCAATTTATGATTAATAAGAAATAAAATATAATAAAAATAAAGAAGGGCTTAAAATGGATCCTCAGTTCATAAATCACTTTTTAAGGAAAAAAGTCATATCATAAGCTACACAAACAAACTTTGCCAATTTAGAATATTTTTACAGAAACACATAGCCAAGTACATATAGACTCCTATAAATATAAATATCTGTATATTTTTTAACAATACATTTTGAATAAATATAGAAATTATATTTATTATATATAACATATATAGAAATTATACTTATTTTTAAAGTTAAGGATCAATAAGTGGTATTTGATGGCATCATCAAATTAAAAAGCTTCTACACAGCAAAGGAAATAATTAAGAGAATGAAGAGAGAGCCTATAGAATGGGAGAAAATCTCTGCCAACTACTCCTCTGACAGAGGATTAATAAACAGAATAAATAAAGATCTAAAAAATTTCAATGCCAAAGAAAAACAAATATCCCAATCAATAAATGGATAAAAGAACCAAACAGAAACTTCTCAAAAGACAATACCGCAGGCTGGGGTTATAGCTCAGTTGGTAGAGTGCTTGCCTAGCATTCAGAAGGCCCTGAGTTCAATCCCCAGTACTGCCGAAAAAAGAAGAAGAAACACAAATGGCCACAAAATATATGAAAAAAAATGTTCAACATCTCTAGCAATTAGGGAAATGCAAATCAAAATTACACTAAGATCTCAGCTCACCCATCAGAATGGCAATTATCAAAACACAAATAATAATAAATGTTGGTGAGAATGTGGGGGACGAGGTATACACTTACATTGTTGGTGGGATGCTAATTAATACAACCACTCTGGAAAGTAGTGTGGAGAGTCTTCAAAATCTAGGAATGGAATCATCATATGACCCATTTATCCCATCCTCAATATTTATATAATAGATCTAAAATTAGCATACAATAGGGATAAAGCCACTACAATGTTTATAGAAACACAATCCACAATAGCCAAATTATGGAATCAACCCAGAAGACCATCAATAGATGAATGGGTTAAGAAAATGTGGTAAAGCTTTGGGAGCAAGGGGTTGAGGGGGCAGGATAGCACATGCCATAAGAAAAAAATCCCAGCAACTCGGGAGGCTGAGGCAGGAGGATTGCAAGTTCAAAGCCAATCTCAGCAATTTAGTGAGGTCCTAAGCAATTTAACAACACCCTATCTTAAAAAATAAAAAGGGCTAAAGATGTGACTCAGTAATTAAGCACCTGTGGGTTCAATCCCTGGTGACAAAAGAAAATATGTTATAATGTGAGTTTTACTCAGCCGTAAAGAAGAATGAAATTGTGGCATTTGCTGGTAAATAAATAGAAATGGAGAAAAATCATGCTAAGTGAAATAAGCCAGACTCTGAAAATCAAAGGTCAAATGTTTTCTCTCAAATGTGGAAGCTAGAGCAAAATAAAGGAAAGAAGGCAGTGGGGGAGGGAATCGGATATTATAAAAACACAGGGAAGAGCAGATGTCTGCTTGCTGAAGGCTCCAGAACTGCTTGGGATGGCTCTAAGCTATTTGTATTGTCTGTATTAAAAGTGCATAAAATTAAATAAGACATAAAAAAAGAAGAAGGAGAATGAGAGTGAGGGAGGAAGGAAGGGAAAGAAAGGGGAAGAAAAATGGAATGCATTTAACAAAATCATGTAATATTCATATATAAAGATACCAAAGGGAATTTCACTTTTATGTATATTTATGTATGCCTATTATAATTATACTTATTATATCTATGTATAATTATGATACTCTAAAAAAGTATCTATTTGAAAAGGACCATTGGGGATGCGTGGGGAGTATGGGAAGGAAAGGGGAAGTAATGGCAATGAAATGGATTATGTTATCTGAATAGACAAATATGTCATAATGAATCCCACTATTATATGTAAGTATAATTCATTGATGAAAAAAGAATCACCGGGAATCATTGCATTCTTTTTGGAGAGTAATGGTAGTATAAGGCAAGATATTAAGATATTTAAACATTTAAATTTTGTCATTTTACTCCTTGGTCTATATTCTAAGAAAAGATTGTTCAAAAGAATTTTTAAAAATATGTGTGCCATAGCTAAGTATTTATGACAGCAAAATATGGAAATAACTTAAAGTTCAGCAACTAGAATAAATAAGTGAGTCAACTCAGAGAAATACTATGGAAAATATGGAGAGCATAGGGATGTATACAATAGCATTTACTCAAAATATTAACTGGATGGAAAGCACAGCTGTGAATTCACTGGGTTTACAGTGATGCTTCTCTAATACTTAATAGCTGTGAATTTGGATAAGATATGACACATCCTAAAGCTTAGATTTCTTCTGAAAGCTATATCAAGATTCATCACAACATTAATAAATAATAGCTATCATAATTAGAATTTATATTCTTAGACAAGGTCAAAGGAAATGCAAAGAACAGTGCGTCTGCCACAAAGAAGAGCTATCATTTTTTATAGTTTATTTTCCGAAATCTTAACATTGTTTAAAATTCAAACTTATAAGTAACAACCGAATTGTATACTTCTCAAATTTGAAAGACTTTCCTTCTCTATCTATAGATGAGAACGGCATATTTAATTTACCCAGGTAGTATCTCTGTTTGAAATTTTAGTTAATCAAAACCTGGTAATTGGATTTAACAATACAATTCATGTGATAAATTATACTTCAGGATTTTATGTTAACCAATTCTTGTATTTCTGGAAGAAACACTTTTTATCACTTTTTATACATTACTAAATTTACTTATACCAATATTGTATTTAGAAACTTAGTCTAATACATAGATGAAGTTATCCTATAGTATTTCTTTCTTGTATGTTTCTTTGCAGAGTTTAATCAAGATATATTCACATCCTAAAGTGACTCAGAAAACCCCTGCCAGAGGGTGTCTATTTAGTTCATCTTGTAATATAATCAGCTTTTAGCTTTTTAAATTTCTCTGTATTTTTAATTTACCAATTATGTTCTTACATTTATCTTTCTTTCTTTCCAAACATAAGGAAGGATTAGTTATGTCCTTTTTTTTTATCTCTAATTCCATTGTATTGAAGTCTGGGGTATTATCAGTTTAATAGAGAGTCTTTGCTAATGTTGAGAAATTGGTTTCTGTCTTAGTAGTAAATAGTATGTATACACTGGAGAAGAACATGAATTGCCTAAAATTTGGGTAAACAAAATTATACATATGCAACCATTAGATTAGACTAATAAATGTGTTCTGCAAATTTTCTATATTCTTTGTTCATTTTTGAGTTCTTACTAACATCTTACTATAACTATGGATTTGTGGATTTTCATTTTTCTGTCACTATTTGCTAAATATATATAAAGAGCCACAGTGCTAAATGGATTTCAGGTTCAAGATGAATTGTTTCTATTATAAGTAAGTGGCAACTGTAGCCCTAAAAAGTGCTTCTGCAAGTCCATTTTATCTGATATTAATATACTATATGATAGTTTTCTTCTGATTAACATGTATCTTTTTCTATTATCTTGCTTTTAAATTATGTTCTTGTATTTTATTATGTATTATTTATAAATAACTCAGGCTGGATTTTATTTTTGATCTAATTTGAGAGCTCTCCTGTTTCCACTGGAGACATTATCTATTTATAGTTATTATGGTTATTAATTATTTGTAATTATTTCTCCTATCAAGCTTTGTTCTTTGCTTTTATTCAGCTTTTTCTTTGCTTCGTTTGCTTCATTTTTTTTTCCTTTTCTGACAAACATTAAACTGATTGACTTCCCTTTCTTTCTTTCTTTTTTACTATAGATTTGGATGAAATGTATTCTATTACTAACCTTTTGGTGGATACCCTTACATTTCTAACTGGCATAATTGAAAAAGCATATAAAATTAATATATTACTCTTTGTAGGCAACATAACACAATTAGAACATTTTATTCTAATTACCTCCTTTCATCCAATATGTTTTGATGACATATTTTTCTGCCTTATTTTAATAACTGCTTAAATTAATGATTGTTATCTTTTTTATTTTTACTGATTTTTACAGTCATTAATTATTTGATCTACCAACTTGTTACCTGGCTTCATTGCTTACCAGCACTCTTTGCAACCTACTCTGAACTTTCTCAGTTCAGATTTCTTCTTCTTTGGGCATTCTTCCATAATCCTTCAAAGACTCTGTGAAGGATCTTTGTAGACAAATTTTATTCTTCGTCATGTATAATAATTTATCCCATTATAGCAATGCCACCTGCTTCACTCTTCCTGCTAAGGATTGCTTTTGCTATTCTGGGTCTCTTATTTTACCAGATGAATTTCATGATTGCTTTTTAAATTTTAGATCAGAGGTTATGTTTCATTGACACTTTGTCTGCTGTCATCTATTATTTCTGCTAAAAGTCTGGTTTTGATTGCCTAAGTCTTACTTGTTGATAGTCTAATTCTTGTTCTTGATCCCTTGTAGGTAGGTAATCTGCCTTTTCTTTCTAGTTTAACATATTTTCATCTTTGATGTTTTAAAGTTTTACTTCTGTTTTCCTATTTGAGGCAAATGATTGTTTTAAAATATTTTTCATCTTTCTGGCAAATCTCAGTCATTATACCCTCAAATATTTTCTCTACCCCATTCTCTTTTGCTCCTTCTGGGAATCTTACCCATATATGTAATACAATCTCTATCTTCAGTGCCTGCTACTACCACCTTTATATTTTCCATTTTCTTGCCTCTGAGATTATTTGGCTTATTTACTCACACTTCAATATGTTCTCCAGTTAAACTGCTTAATTGCATATTAAATTTTTAGTTCAGTGACAACATTTTTGCTCTAAAAAACCTTTTTTATTTTTATCTCTTTCATCACAACTCTCTAGTTGTTTCCTAATAATTTTCATTTTCAATGAGAAAATTATGGATTATTATAAATGTTTATTTTATAATCTCTCACACCTTATTGCACTATTATCTCAAGTTCTTAATAATCTTCTATTTATTATGTCAACCTGACAATCATCAGTGTATGTGAATGTATGTGTGGTCATTATTTAGTAGTCATTTGGCACCTACATACTGGACACCATCCTACATGCTGCCCATAAAGGAGTGAACAAAACAGGTAATAATTCCTGCTCTCAAGAGGTTTCTTTCTAATCTCATTTTTTCAGCAGAACTCTCTCTCCCCATACTAATTCCCATTAAAATATGGTAAACCAAATCATTCTTCCTGAGAAGTTTTATATTTTCTTTGGTCAGTGTTCCAACATGTCATCAGTTTAGGATATATTTTATGTTAATTTCTCAGTTTAGAAATTCCTAAACCAACCTGGTACTGTAATAAAAACTCCAAATCCATTCAAATAGACTAGGGTTTGAATTTCTGGCAAGAACTTTTACCTAAATAAACAAGCAAAACACTTTCTTTTTCCCTCCTTCAACTTCTACTCTAATGAATAGATGTTTTTAGTCCTCTTTCTCTCGCCGGATATGCCTTTCGATAGTTTAGAGATTTACTCATGGATCTCACCTTCAACTCTTACCTCAAGGGCCCTAAGAAGGCTCTCACACACTTATGTAAGTGTTAAAACCCGAGCCTCTGGTTGCTACCTGGTTCCACACCTTTCCAAGGTTATCCCAGTGTCCACTTCTACACTCATCTAATTCTCATTCCTAACTTGACCTAGTACCTGATAATTTTTTCCCTTGTTTTTTTTAAGTTTACCTATGAATATTTTTTGCTGTATTTCCTCAAACATTTCCAGGTATTTGTGGTGGGAAATTTACACTAACAATAAGTTCATAAGATTGTCAGACTGTCATAAAGTTGGCATGCTTTTGTGTGAAAATTAAAACAATAATTCTGTTTTTAAACTCTATCCATTTTGAATCATTTACTGGATATAATGTACAATATTCACTTTACAATGACAATTCACAATTGAAAGATATTATTAGAAGAATAGATTTTCTATGCATTTAATAAGAAAACTTAGTTTTAATATGAAATATATAGAAATATATGTATTATTTATATATATGTATATATTATATGCATTAAAGTAAAAAATGTACAGCATTAGTCACTATAAACCAAATAGAAAGTAACACAATTGGACTTAACATCAAAATAATACCAAGTAAAGCCAATGGAGCTATAGAGTTACTATATGAATAAAGTTTCTCAGTGCTCAAACAGAAAAAAGTGATGGGGAAAAAAATGAATCATCGACTACATATGACAATCTAGTCTTTATTACCAAAAATCTTTTTAACACTACAGCCATTTTTACAAAAAATTCTTACTACAAAATATGATTTAGTTTCAGATTAAACACTATTCTCTACAACAATAAATTGATATTGCTAATGTGAATTCTACTTGCTTTAATGGTTTGGTTGGTATTTAATGTGTATATTTGTTAGGACTTTATGGTTGTGTTAGAGCTACCAAAAGAATCTGCCAAATTTTATGCTTATATACCATTATGCAATATATTGTAAAAATAAGAAAATGTTTAGAAGCTGGGTATTTTTTTTCTTTAAAAAGATTGAGAAAGTACAAAAAGTTATTCTTTCCAGACTTGTTTGCAGTTACAGAGTACTGGAAACTACCTAACACCCCATACATTAGATAATAATATAAAAAAAAAACATGAAATACCCACACAATGGAGTATTGTGCAGCTACAAAAAAGATGTAGAAAAGTTTATACATACTGAAAATTGAGGATTTTAAATATATGTTAAGTAAAAAATGACAAAAGTATGAAAGACTATCTATAGTGTAAAACTCTACCATCATAACAATTACTGGGATATAACTATTAATCACATAAAATATGGATCACATTATGGTGAGATTAATGGAATGTGTAAACTTGTAAGTAGATAGCCAGCTAGCCAAGTGCTATATCAGTATAATCAGTCTATTCATAGCAAGGCAAAATCTAGTGTCAACATGTTTTACACGAGCTGACCAGAAAATGTAAATTTCAGTTTAAATATTATGGGGGATTATTCTGACTATCTGGGACTTCCAGGACAATGACAGAAATTTCCTAGCTAGTTCATGCCCACTTCATTGGCCAAATCAGAGAAAATTAGGTCAGGAGAAAACTGAGGACTTGGAGACACCTCCATACTCATACAATTTCCCACTTACATTCCCCATCTGGTGTCACACCTTCAGACTCTCCCACCTGCAGAAAATAAAAAGAAGAATGAGGGCCAGGCAACAATTGTATTATATCCAAATGTGCATTACTGTGGGATGAGCTATTGAGACTTTTCACTTTATGGAAAGATCAAGAAACTTGAGAGTAAAAATTAAGTGATATGTCTAATAGTACTACTCATTTGACATCTAATCATGAAGTGTCTTGTGACACCTTCTCTATTATTTCCTTAAATTACTGTTTTGCCTTTTTAATTCGTTTTTAAGATGCTTATGATTTTTTTTCCACAACTACATCTTAACTAACTTGAGACATAACTATGTTGGTTATGTCCATCTCTTTGATTGCCCTGAATAAAGCAGGCATTCACTAAATATTTATAACTAACTGAAATATGATTTTTTTCTTTCATAACAAAAAATATCATGTTGCATTCAGAGAGAAGGAAAAGAGCATGCAAAATGTTGTGGTAGAAGAGCACACAGGGAGTTAGGGGAACTAAAAACATAGTGAAGAAAAAAGAAAGAGCTAAACAATACATAGACTTGGATGTCCCAGTAAGGACTTTGTTCACAGTCCTATGAGCAATGGGAAGTCATTAAACATTACTGTTGCATTGTCACAGTGGAATTAAAAATGGTTTTAGATTATCTTTTTCTTTAGCCACCCATCTCAACTCTCTCATTGGTTTTTTATAAAAGGAACTCTCATTGACTTTGCCTGAATCAAAAAGAGTTTAGAGGACTTAGTTCCCTTATCATTACTTTAGATTTTTCAATTAATAGGACTGTCAGAGCAAATGCAGTAGTATTTAAAAAAGAATTTCCTTAAGCCCCTGTCAAGTCTTTTTATACTTCTTCAATCCAGTCGCACTCTGATTAAATCCTCATTTGCTCAAAGAAGTTCCCAAGTCTCTAGGGGTGAGCTCCTGTGGATCTCAACTTGCACATAGGAAGTTGGGCCTCTCATCAAGCTGGGATAGGAGTTTGTTTATAAAAGACCCTTGGCTGGCTCAAGCCTCTGAGGAGTTCCTGTGAAATTTAAGGCCTAGTGAGGGAGTCAAATTAATTGTGCAAATAACTATTTTCTGAAAAGGAGTTGCCTTTAAAAAATGTAAACTTTGATGTCATATAGTTTTTTTATTTTTTATTTTTTTAGTTATAGATGTACACAATATCTTTATTTATTTTTAGGTGGTGCTGAGGGTTGAACCCCGTGCCCTACACCTGCAAGGCAAGTAAGTGCTTCACCACTGAGCTACCTCCCCAGCCCGGATGTCAAATGGTTTTTAAAAGGCCATATCCAGTTGCAACATTAAGAAAAGCCTGATAATGAGGAAATATCTGAGGAGGTCCTTGAAGGAGGAATACTAGAAGCTAAAAAGACAGAATATGTTTTGTGATTGCTTGCAAGAACTGCAGTCACATGTTTTTTAATCTTAGTTCTGCCAATTTTGTGAACTTTGGTAAATTAATCTCTAAATGATTAAATTTCTTTATGTCTGAAATAGGAAAACTCATGGTTTTGTTGTAAAGACTAAATTAAAGATAATGACAAAAATATGAAGTAGAGTGAGCATCCCAGTAAATGAAATTCCTATTACTGCGCAACAGATAAACAGGTGGGATCCATGAGACTGTCTAGAATTTGTCTAGGGTTTTGCATTTCTAAGGATCTAACTTCCCCTAAGTCCTGGTCTCTTTCCAAATGTCTTCCCTTCAGTGAACCAAGGAGAAAAAAAAAAAAAAAGCCCTTAGAGATAAGGACAAAAAAAAACTCAACTAGAGTTCCCAGTGCCTTTTGTCTGTACCTTGGCAAGTCACTTTATATCTTTCCATCTATTTTCCAATTTCTAAAGGGGAAATAAAGTCTAATTTACAGAACCATACTCAAGACTAAATGAGATACCATAAGGGAAATAAGGTGGATCAAACAAGTAACTATGGAAACTTGGGCAAGCCTCTTCCGGCTGCAGTTTTAGACTAATGCTTTAAAAAACAAATTACTAATGCAGTTTTAGACCAATGCTTTAAAAAATGAGCCAGGTGTGGTTGGCGCACAGTGGTGTAATCTCAATGATTTTCGAGGCTGAGGCAAGAAGGACTTTGGAGTCCTAAGCTTCAGCAACTTAGGAATGCTCTAAGCAACTCAGTGAGACCCTGTCTCAAAATAAAAAATAAAAAGGACTGGAGATATAGCTCAGTGGTTAAAGTATCCCTTGGTTCAATCCCCAGTACTTGACCCTCAAAAACAAATTAAACTAAACTACTCTGCCTGTGTTCTATAAATGGAACACCTAAACCTAGATGACAGCACATCTACTTACAACATAGTTTTCTAAATATTTTACTGTCTGATTCATGAATTACTGAATGCTTAAATAAATTCTTTACACTTTTAATGTGCATTAATCTTTTAACATCACTAATGCCTTCTACGTCATTATGTAAAGAAATTCAGTAAGTAAAATATCTATTACAGTAGATGACATAAATCTGTATGAGTTGATAAACCAATATTTATTTTGAAGGCCAATTTTGTATAAAATAATGATATAATCATGGATTAAAATAATTTTGATGAAATTAATAAGGACATTTTAGAACTAAAAATTGCTCTTCAACCAGGATGTCACTAGTCCTGATTAATAAAAAGTTCCTTTGCATACAAGAAGAGTTACATAAGACCCTAAGTTCAATCCTCAGCACCACATCAAAAAATAAATAAATAAAAAATAAATAGAATAAAGGTATTGTGAAAAAAAATCTTTAAAAACAAAAAAAGAATAAGTGGTTTGAGAACTGACATCAGACTTTGTTGACAAATTTTGGTTCTTTATTAAAGATTTCCTCAGAAAGAAAATAGCTTCAAAGCCAAATTTGTGGTCTAGGGTTGTGGCTCAGTGGTAGAATGCTTGCCTCACCATGTGTGAGACACTGAGTTCAATTCCCAGCACCACATATAAATACATGAATAAAATAAAGGTCCATCAACAAATAAAAAAAATGTTTTTAAAGTTCAATTTGTTACTGATTAAATACATGTTCTATAGTAGAAAACACAGACTTATAGGAAACAATTTTAAATAGGGAAATAGAAGGATTTTAATTATTAAAATTATTTCATAAATGTTAGTGAACTGGAGAGAGAAACAACGTTAAATTAGCAAAGTGGGCTGATGTTACCAACATGTACTTCTTATTGAAGATCATGAGAAGTGGCAGATAGAGAGGGAGAATAGAAAATTTGATAGCTGTACGGGAAAAGAACTCAACCTAAATAATGTTAGATAGGAAACAATAACAAAATTGTCTAGAATTCTGATTTATAAAGATGGCTTCTCAAACTGCAGGGTCTTCTACATGGGACTTAGTAATCATTATGTGTCTTGATTAAAATGTGTTTCTCAAGAAAATTTACTCCTTGCTTAATGATGTTATTTACTACCTGAAAACAAAGTATAAAGAGCTTCTAAATGAAAAAAAAACTTTCCATTATATGTAATAGGAAAATTATGATGTGTTTTATCTCAACCTAGGACACCCAAACAATTTCACAACTAGAAAAATTTATTAGTAATAAACAGTAATGCAAAATAAGCAAATACAACTCATAAATAAAATACAATGTTATTGTACATGTATTTTTGAAACATTTTCTTATTTTCCAAATTTGGGGGCTCACAATTATTTTGCTCCCAGATACACTTAAAAGTAAAATCATACTCATGAAAATCAACTTTTCTACAAAATATGGATTAAGTATGGGAGAGCATAACAGACTGAAGACTCACAGAACTACTATTATCTTTATCTTTCTCACTTAAAATATGCAAAATGCTTTGGATTAATCCAATCATGACAATTCAAATGTGAGTCCCAGAAGCCTCCAACTCAGCAACATTGTTCCCAACACCAGCATCCCTGCCACATTTGGTGCATGCACCCTCAAGGCCTGGGGGATCTTCCCCAGATGGTTTTTTGGCATTCAGTATGCGTCCCTCAAAGCCTGAGGAGTAGCTCACACACTGACCCCAGTCCTCAACAAAATCACCCACATGTCTCCAAAAGTAACTGCAGTCTAGCCCACTGAGGCAATTTTAGGCACAACATTGATTACAAGTGAAAAAATCATTAGTGACTACACTACTGAGTCCACTTAGAATCAAAGTTAAGTACCCTACCCAACTGACATCCAATGACCCACCTACAGGAGAAAGTCTTTCCCTATAAAAACTACTCTATAAAATGAGAAGAGGCATTCAACCAGATACATAGATGGCAACATAGGGACACAAGAAACATGAAAAAGCAAAGAAATATAACATCTTCAAAGAAACACAATAATTCACCAGAATAGATTCCAAAGGAAAGGAAATCTATAAATAGATAATTCATGGTCTGAATGTAAAATTCAACAGAGATTAAAATCATAAAAAGAACATAAATGAAATCTTGGGGATAAAGAATTAAGTGAATGAAATTAAAACTAAAATCAAGAACTTCAACAACACAATAAATTAATAAAAAGAAATAATTTCTAAACTTGATAACTGTTCTTCTGAAATAAACCAGTCAGACAAATGATAACCTCTGACTAAAAATTGTTATGTCAAGTAAATTGTCAATGGTGTCTTTGCCTGAAACCATGTTTGGAATCTCATTTTTAGAGCATTTTTATTTTTTTGGTTAACAAGTTGTTATATTTTAAAAGTCATTGTCCAAAATGGTATCACTTTGCAAGTTATTATGGCAAAAAGTAATTCCCTTAAATAGTCATTGTGGAAGGTAAATCTGAATAATTGCAAGTGTAAAACAGTTTATTTACTCAATAAGAATTTTTTAGGGCTGGGCATGTGGCTCAAGCAGTAGCACGCTCTCCTGGCATGCGTGCGGTCCAGGTTCGATCCTCAGCACCACATACAAACAAAGATGTTGTGTCTGCCGATAACTAAAAAATAAATATTAAAAAAATTCTCTCTCTCTCTCTCTCTCTCTCTCTCTCTCTCTCTCTCTCTCTCTCTCCCTCTCTCTTTAAAGAAAAAAGAATTTTTTAAATGCTCACTTAAAGCAAGTTGAACTACTCATGTAATTTTACCGTTGGTATTACAGAACTTTATTGAAATTTTGTTCAGAGGAAATGTCATTGGCTTAACCACTTCAGTCTCAACTATTGCCTTCCTTTAGGAAAATACTATAAAACAAAAGGTATTATCATTTTGCTATAATTTAGCTTCATTTCTTTGAACAAAACAATAGTATTTCACTATCAACCACACAATATCCAGATAAATCTCAAATAATAAAAAATTAATAGATCTAGAGCATTGCTAAAACAATTGTCCTGTTTCATGTGGGAGACCTCTTATCATGAAGGTCAAGAATGGCACGGAAGGAAATGGACATCTAGCAAGCCAACCAAGAACTATCAACCCAACCCTGGTGTGACAGATCCACAACTGATTGTCTTTTCCTCTGAACACTATGTTAATATTACCTCCTCCTCTTTTTGTCTAGGCTGAATAACTCCTGTTCCATGGTGTTTTATGTAGAGAATAAATGGAAGCATGTGACAATGAAATACAGTTTATGGCTCTGTTAGCTGATCCAGTGTGTGTGTAAATATCATGTAGATGGCAAAAATACCAATATGATCACTTGTACTCAAGTGTGAGCAGTTATATTATTCTATTTACAATTCAAGTGCTTTAGGAACAACCTAAGGGGGTGCTATGCAACAGAGTTTCTACAATGATGGATATGTTCTATATTTTTACTGTCTAAAGTGGCAGCCATTAGCCAATACCTATTACCTTAAACATAAATTAAATTAATAGAAATTTTCCTATTAAGCAATGATGAAGCTGGGTGCAGTGATGCAGTTGTGTAATCCAAGCGACTCAGGAGGCTAAGACAAGAAAATCATATGTTTAATGCCAGCCTCAGCAACTTAACAATGCCCTAAGCAACTTAGTAAGATCCTGTCTCAAAATAAAAAAAAGACTGGGCATATAGGTCAGTGATAAAGCACCCTGGATTCAATCTCCAGTAACTAAAACTAAATGAATAAATAAATAGGAGAAGAAGCAGGAGCTGCAGTTGTAGCTCAGTGGCAGAGTGTTTGCCTAGCACGTGTGAGGCATGGGGTTCAATTCTCAGCACCACATAAAAATAAATAAGTACAATAAATGTATTATGTTCATATGCACCTAAAAAAATTTAAAAAGAAAAAAAAAGGAGGAGCAGCAGTAGCAGCAGTGGCAAAGGTAGAAGGCAGAAAGTAAAAACTTGGGAGTTACTGGCAAATGAGCCCTGGCAGCATTACAAAGAAATTTAGTTAGGTCTTTACACAATGCAACACAAGCCTCACAGTTATAGCCATCACAAACACTCAAGAAACAAGAGGAACACTCTGATTTTCATACAGAGGAGTTCATCTGAAATGTACAAACGTAGAGGAGGAAAACAGAAAAGAACTTTTCCTCTACCATCTCAGGTTCAGTAGCTGAGGTCTGCAAATCAAATTGAGGGGAAAAAAATAGAACAGCAGGAGAAAAGAAAATGTTTTACTTGATTTAAATATTTTCATTTTTACATTCACTCAGGTCTTCAAAAATAAATAAATAAACAAGGACACAAAGAGGCAGTTTGATCCAGCAATTATATACCATTTTAACAAAAGGCAATAAATTTATATACAAGTGACATGAAAAAAGAGTTTTGGGCTTCCAGTAGATTCCATAGACTACGGGGAGGTAAATATATGAGAAAACTAATAACAAAGTGTTACCTTAGTCAGGCTTTTTTGTGCAGCTCCATCTCAGTACTGACTCTATTCAGTGATAAGAGTTGTTTTCCTCTTCCTAGTATGAGAGAAGGGGTTGGGGGTGGCGCTTCATGAAGGTAGATTTATGTCCTGCTTTTAGGCAGCTAAGGGGAAGTCAGAAAATTCTCTCTGTATTTGCTGCTTCTTAATTGTCTTTAGCTCAAAACAAGCCTTATACAAAAGTAATGTATTTAGAGATGATATATTGTGATCCCATTCACTATTGCTACTGATCTTTGTATAAGCAGAAATAACTCGTCTTCTGTTGCAATTTTCTTTTCAATTTGTTTCTCATTTAAAAGAATTTTTACAGAAATAAAAAAATATATAAAGTTCAGCCTCTTAAAGTATGTAGTCATACCATCACCATTTTAAAAATTTCATTCTCTATCTCTAATCATCTCAGATTTGGACTCTATAAATTTTTGTTTAGGTCTGTGCTCTGGCTACAATCATTGAAATACATCATGAATATGTTCCCCACATTAAGAAGTAACCATATAAATGAAACAGTGCTAGGTGATGAAAATACCTTAGTGAATAAAGAAGAGGGGTCCCTGACCTGAATGAGTTTTATAGAGAAGAAAGATAATTAAAAGTAAACAAATGGGGGTGGGAGGGAAAGAGAAGGGGCAGGAGATTAGCAAGGATGTGGAATGTGATAGACATCATTAGCCAAAGTACATATATGAAGATACGAATTGGTGTCCACACACTTTATATACAACCAGAGATATGAAAAATTGTGCAGTATATGTGCAATAAGAATTGTAATGCATCTCACCATCATTTATTTTTTTAAAAAATCAATATTTTTTTAAATAGATAAGTAAACAAATGATATTGTGAGCAGGAGACATCACAATACCAGATCTTAAACTATACTACAAAGTATAGTAACAAAAATGTCATGGTATTGGCACCAAAATAGACATGTAGACCAATGGTACCAAATAGAAGACACAGAGATAACCCATATAAATACAGTTATCTCATACTAGAAAAAGGTGCCAAAAACATACATAGGAGAAAAGATAGCCTCTTCAACAAATGGTGCTGGAAGAACTGGAAATCCATATGCAGCAAAAGGAAACATACCCCTATCTCTCATCATACAAAAACCAACTCAAAGTGACTCAAGGACCTAAGAATTAGAACAGAGACCCTACACCTAATAAAAGAAAAAGTAGGCCCAAATCTTCACCATGTCTGCTTAGGAAATGACTTCCTTAACAAGACTCCTAAAGCTCAAGAAATAAAATCAAGAATCAATAAATGGGATGGATTCAAACTAAAAAGCTTCTTCTTAGGAAAAGGAAAAAAAAGATGAATGAGGTGAAGAGAGAACTTACATTTGAGGTGCAAATTTTTGCCACATTCATGTCAGATAAAGCACTAATCTTCAGGATATATATAGAACACAAAAAAACACTAAAAAAAACAGACAACCTAATCAATAAATGAGCTAAGAAGCTGAACAGACACTTCTCAGAAGATATACAATAGATCAATAACTATATGAAAAAAATGTTCTCTGATAATCAGAGAAATGCAAATCAAAAGAACTCCAAGATTTCATCTCATGCCAGTCAAAATGGCAGTTATCAAGAATACAAACAATAATAAATGTTGGCAAGGATGTAGGGGGAAAGGCACACTCATACATTGCTGGTGGCATTAAAAATTGGTGCAACCAATCTAGAAAGCAGTATGGGGATTCCTCAGAAAACTTGGAATGGAACCATCATTTGAGCCAGCTATCCCACTCCTGGGTCTATACCCAAAGAACTTAAAAACAGCATATAACAATGATGCAGCCACATTAATATTTATAGTATCAGACTTCACAATTGCTAAACTGTGGAAGCAACCTAGATGCCCTTCAACAGATGAATGGATAAAGGAACTGTGCTACATATACACAATGGAATATTACTCAGCATTAAAAGAGAATAAAATTGTGGCATTTGCTGGTAAATGGATGTAGTTGAAGAACATTATACTAAGTGAAATAAGCCAATCTCAAAAAAAAAAAAAAAAAACAGGGGCCGAATATTTTCTCTATTAAGTGGGTGCTAATCCATAATGGGGGCGGGAGGCATAATGGCGGAGTGGAGGAACTTTGGACGGGGTGTTGGGGAGGGGCAAGAGGGTAGGAAAGATGGTGGATGAGACAGATATCATTACCCTAGTCCATTGCACGAATGGCGTGACTTTACTTCATATACAACCAGAAAAGTAAAAAATTCTGCTCCATTTGTGTACAATGAATGGAAGAGCTTTCTACTGTCCTGTATAACTGATTAGAACTAATTAAAAAAGTAAACAAATGAATAAATATAGAATCATGAACTGGAGTGAGAACTATAAAGGAAAATAACTGAGTGCCATAAGAGAACAGCAGAAGGAAATATGTTAGCCAAAAGGAAATGCCTTTCCAGAGAGTTGAGATATAAAGTCTGCAAAGAAGTTAAGAAATTAAACATGAAAAAAGAGGAATAACTGCATAAAAACAGTAAAGAAAACAAGAGGACAGATACTAAAATAGGGAGCCAAAGAGGTAGGCAGGAATAAGTTTACTTTTAATCTTGTAGACCTAACTAGGAGATGGGATTTTATTCTAAATACACTGGAAAGCTTCAAAGAATATTAGAACGGAAGTGACATGATCCAAATTACATTCTAAAATAGGAGTTCCAGCTACTGTTATTAGAGAATAAAATAGAACAAGAGTGCATGCAGGGAAAATATTGCAAAGATTAGAATGTGGTCCTGGAAATGCTAATAAATGGTTTGCAAATAGTGTTTCTTGCACAATCTAATAATAGCCATTGTATATGAGCCATTTTTTGAAACCCAGAAAATAAATCAATAACAGAATAGATGCTAAGATTTCATCATGGATCAATTCAAGACCCCATATTGATGCCTGAGATTCACTGAGTATGAAATATATAGTTATTCAAGTACATGATAGATATCAAAAGAAAAGAGGAAAGAAGATACAAGGAAATGATGAAATAATAGCATTTGGTGGTAGGACTATAGGATATGAGAAGAAATCATGAAGTATAAGTCTCCAATGTTGACAGGACCCAGACCCAAGCCTACAGAGTTACTAAGCCGTATTTGTCTATTGGGAGCTCTAAATTGTACTTGCCTCAGTTCCTTCATCTATAAAATGGTAAGAAACAAAGAATTTCCACCTCACCTTTGTGAGAAGTTAGCTAATATATATGAACACTTGGAATAGTGCGTAAAATATTTTAGGTAGTTCAGAATACATACGAAACTTATCTAAATAAATGGAAGTAAAATGTCAGATACCCATGTTTTGTTTTGTCTTTAAATAATAGCAATTCATAGCTGGGTGCAATGGTGCATGCCTATAATCCCAGTGGCTGGGGAGGCTAAGGCACGAGGATCTCAAGTTCAAAGACAGCCTCAACAAAAGCAAGGTGCTAAACAACTCAGTGAGACCCTGTCTCTAAATAAAATACAACATAGTGCTGGGGAATGTGCCTCAGTAGTCTAATGCTCCTGAGTTCAATCCCCCATAACCCCCAATAAAAAATAATAATTATTATTATAATAGCAATTCATTATGGTAATCTAGGAAAATTGAAGTTAAAATTTAAATATTTTCAGTATAAATTTTGTTGATTTACATGATGCAGCTACCCCATTTTATTAACTTTTATATTTCATTAGTTATTTTATATTCACTCAATTGCCACCTTTAGAAATTTTTTATTTATTCATTTTGTGGCTCCCTATTGAGTCTAATAAGATATTTACTCTTAATAATGTAATAAGTCTAGGTAAAACAACATGGGTAGCTTGAAATTTGTTTTAATACAGTTTAATAATACAGATAACTCTCTAGGTATAGCTCCTTTGTAAAGTTAGGATCAAGTTAGAAAATAATAATGAGACAATGGGTAAAGGTCTAGAGACAGGAGACAAGGAAAAGGCATCCTTGTATTTTGAAACACAATTTGGGAAAGGTCAAAAAAGGAATCATTTTATTTAAAGTATGATTCATGTTGCTCTTCCAGTGACTATAAACACAGTAAAAAGTATTTCATTACATTTCAATACCTAAATTATAAATCAAGTAGCTATTTGGAGACATAATTAATTTACCATATATAATTAATTTTTCAGTCACAAGTGCTGTTAGGAATCAATAGTAACATTTTTTAAAATACTTAGTTGTCAGTGGACCTTTATTTTATTTTTTATTTATTTATAAGCAGTGCTACAAATCAAACCCAGTGCCTCACACATGCTAGGCAAGTGCTCTCCTACTGAGCCAGAACCCCAGCCCCAATATTAACATTTTTATCCCTTTTTTTAATGGTTAAATGATGAATCTAGTTATTACAAAGGGATTAAGGGATTGAAAACTCTTTGACACTAAATCCTAAATCCTGTTCTTCACTTGAATTTGCTTTCATGAAAATTTTAAAGCACTAGCAGTCTGAACACAGTATGCTTTTTGTGAAAGTGCTGATAATTTCTTGCAACTTGCTTTTAATAATTGCTTAAGTCATTTAAATATATACAGAATTCTTAATAGGTACTGAAACTGTGTATCAGCACTAAGGGTAAAATTAAATGACTAATTTCCTTTGTAATCAAAGCTGAAAATCTTTTCTTGTTATTATGCTGTAAATTCCACCAAATAACTCCAGTCATTTATTGAAGTTTTTTTCTTTAAGACATTCACATTCTAAGCTATTGTATAGTAAGTGAACTGGTAACTTTTTTCATTGTAACTCAAAATTTCATTTTAAAAGCTCTATAGCAAAGACAATTCTAGCTATTACCCAGAGAAGTAATAGCCAATTTACCCTTTCTAAGAGTTTCACGTTTAAAAGATCAGAGACTTATATTATGAATACCTGTAGGTGATGCTACAGATTAACATTCAACAAAGAACATATTTGCCATGAACTAATTTTGAATAAATATCTGTTTTTAATGAAAAACAAAATCACTGTCTTTCCTAAGCAATGTATTTTTATTATGTAACCTTGAAATACAATTTCTGAAGTCAAAAATAATCTTTGCTCTTTTTTACATGTAGATGAACTTTTATACCTCTACTTTATCACCTCAATGAAAAAGAAAAAAAAAAGAAACTCTACACCACAACAGCAAAGCCTTGCAATTGCTAAATGACAATTGTCAAGAATATTAAATTCTAAGAACTTTTTCTGAAAAAAAAATCTATGAAAGCTTGATGTGACTATATAATGTCACTTTGTAAAAGTAAACTTTCTTACCTCCAATTAAAGTCTTCCCCAAGATCATGCAGGTGTTAGACCAGGATGCAAGAAAAGACCACTGACTCCAATTAAAATCAAATTAAAGCAAGTTTATTATTTCGACTGGCCGGGCTGCCTCTCCCTCCCAAAACGGCGGGAACAAGACAGCTACCCCAGCTTTCCTGCAGCCCAGCTTTATAGCCCAGAAAGTTCCACAAAAGGGGGGGTTACAGATAACAGAACTCTGACGAGCATCACACTGATGGTAGTTTACATTTTTTGCTGGCCCCAACATCAGAATTTATGAGGACCATTAGAGCCTCAGAGAGGGTCGTTATCTGGTCAGGGAAGGCCAAGATTTGTGAGGCGTCACTAAAGTTTCAGAGAGGGCTGCTATCTAGTCAGAGAGCCAGGCATGGGTGAGTTCAAGGCACGGGCAGGCATTCCAAGCAGGTTCAGAATTTGCAGTAATTTATAGTAAAGCCAAAATTATCTTTTCATGGCTTTGTGGGGAGATGGCTCCCAATTTTAAGAAAAGATCAGGTTGGGACTATGACAGGTTTAGATGGAGAAATATTTTAACCCATCCATCACTAATAAAAACATTATCTTTTTATGTTTGGTAAATTGCATTTCTTGTTTCTGATTCTGGTAAATAAGACATCAAGATATCAATCAGTTAGCATGGCATCCCATAGACTCTGTTCAGAGATGAATTAGGATAATCTTACATGCAATACTGACTGTTAAAAACTATACTAGGCCACAATATAACTTTTGTAGGCATCTCTCCTTCACTTCTTCTTCTGTAATCAATCTGTTATCATTCTTCCATCATCATCTCCCTTTCTTATTTCTTCTTTTCCCATCCCAGGTTCTCATTATCTTATGCCTGAATAATCATGATATTCTCTTAGCTCAGTGACTCTCAGATACCAATCTGAGGACCTACATAGATGTATGACAGTTTTACTAAAGGAGAAAAGTAAAAAATAAGGCCAATACTGTAATTCCTTAATAACATGCAGTTTATTTTTTAATAATCTGCCCTTAACTCTGGGACTAGGTCCTTCCTACTAATTTGATATTAAGATTCCATTCCTGTATGAAAAGAATGTAATAATTTATTTTGTTGTTGTTTTAATATCCACTCTGAACAAATTAAATAGTCAACAATTACATTTTAGTCTTCAAGAATTTGAGGAGGAACTTTACTGGATTATAAAATCCAAAATTTTGCAAAGAAGTATAGCTGATCTCCCTAAGCCTGGTTACTTCCTTCCATGGTCACCATTTGTTAAAGTTGTAGGGTGCTTTGCCTAAAACCCAGGATCAGGCAAATCTATTGCTCAAGAACCTTCAATAGCTCTTTATAGCTTTCAACGTGAATTCTGACACAGATAATCTGGCCTCATTTTGCCAGTCCACCCTCTCTAGTTAGGCAAAGTGCCTCACTTGTACTATTCTTTCAACTGCAGACTTTTCAAAATATATATAATTCTATGAAGTGCTGAGGATCGAACCCAGTGCTTCATGTGTGCTAACCAAGTGCTCTATACCACTGAACCACAACCCCAGCCCCTCAACTCCTGGCTTTTGATCATGTGTTTATCTCTGGGGGAAAAATCACTCTTTGTCAGATTTAAAGATACTTGGCACTAAAAATTCTATTTATTCCAATAGGTAGTTGCTCACCCTATTTGCTTGTTGTAGTCACCTTCTAGAACCAAATTCCCTGAACTCATTTTCTTGGTGAATCAGTCAATTAACCTTCTCAATCTCAAGGATGCCCCAGAAATTCTATTATGAATATTTTAAGGCTAATGTTTCAATCAACAGTCTGGTGTGTGTATGTGTGTGTGTGTGTGTGTGTGTGTGTGTGTGTGTGTGTGTAACAATTATATCCAATTATTTTTCTATTTAACTCAAACTCCTTTTTCTCTTCTCATTGCAAAAGCATTAATACCATATCTATGTTAAAGACGATGCAAATGTGTCTTTTGAGAGCAGAGTGATGTGAGAGAATATTTATGAAGTATATAGTGACTTTTTTGCTAACATAAATTCATTTAATACCAAAGCTCACTCAATATATAACATTGTGACAAGGCATCAGAATATGTTAAAACTGTTGGAAATGAATGATATTATAATGTTTGAACAAAAAATGTCTATTAGAAAAGGAAATTTATTATGACAAGCTACACCATATATGTTGCTACTTGTGCATATGTACTACATCTATGTAACTGGAGCATAGTAGAAACAGCAGCTCTAAATTTTGAGTGAGAAAACCTAAATTTGATCATATATACACCCACACCTGTGGCCAGGTGAAGGTGGCAATTTATCTTCCTCTTTGAATTTCAATTTCTTCATCCATAAATGGGAAGAAAATTAAATATCCTTCAAAAGTTATTTGAAGATTAAATGAGAAAATATCTATGAAAAATCTTTGTAATATTATTGTATTACTATTGGGAAGTCCCAAGTTGAAAAAGGCTTCATTAAATTTGTGCTCAAGCATTGGTAACTATAAGCCAAAAAGAAAAGAAAAAAAAGAGGTCGGGGAGAGAAAAAAAGACAGGCAAGCTGTGTCTGCAATCAAAATCCCTACTTAAAAAAATGAGAGAAAACACATTGCTTATCTTCAAAACTTACAACCAATGGTAACATTTCAAGTGGCATGAAACTATTTTTATTGTGCGAGTCTCTATTCACTAGTAATCAAAATATTATTTCTGATTATCCAATTTGACTGACAGTTTCAAATTTCTCTTTGGCTGATACAAAATGAAAGATGCAGCAAATATTTACCTACTACATCATAACATAAAAATTAAAGAAAGTTTTACAAACAAATTTTATGTGCCTTTTATAAAAAGTCTCCTTGGTATGAACCATTTCAGTAGATTGATGGATTCAAAAGTCAATTTGTAGTAGGCTAAGGAGTGAATAAGTGGTAAAGAAGGGTAAATGGCAATTATATGCTTCTCTTTTAAGTTCCATGAGAAAGAATGAAGGAAGATATGATAGAATCTAAAGGGAAGCCACTGAAGCAAGGAGGGGGGAACAGAAGAAAATTAAGAGTAAGTAGGTTCTTAAATTCAAAATGAGCAGGGAAAAGAATCAGAAGCCAGATTGCTAATGTTGAAGAAGTGAGGGGCAAGAAAATGGTGACAGTAAGAGCCTCAGTTTTGCTATAGTCCAGACTTGTATTTTCCATTTTTGATTGATAACCATATGAAGGGAACTATATATTTTTCACATTGCATAACTTACTGAATGCCAAATCAAATAAACACTTTAAAATCTTTATTTTTCCAATGGATTTGACATCTTCATCTTCCTGAATTTTCTCACACCATTCTTTTTTAATCTTCTTGAAAGTCCCCTTTTCATAAGGCTCTCCGTGAATCATTTGTGATAACAAATAAACTCACTATTGTAATCCCATGAACGTGTGCCCTTCATGCATACTGCAAGTCCACAAGAAGTCTGGAGGGGCTTCACTGTTGATAGTCTCTAAAGAAACAGGCTGACAGAGGCTCCTTCTCAACACATTAATTCCATAATCATCAAAGGAGAAAAGAATCAGCTGACTCATGTATTGCTTCTTAATCTTCCTGACAAAAAGTAACATGCAACACTTTTGCTCACGTTTCACTGGATAAAGACTCTAAGCTGGGAACACTCCTAGGATGTTTGAGAACACCAAATAGAACAGGGTATCTGGAGCTGAGAAGGTGAGGGGCAGAGGAGGAGGTGGGGGTGGTGATGAAATGGGGCAGGAGTGGGGCCAGATCATACAGACTTTTTCTGGCCATTAAAAATTTTGGATTTTGAGATTGAGGTTGTGGCTCAGTGGTAGAGTGTTTGTCTAGCTTGTGTAAGGCCCTGAGTTTGATCCTCAGCACCACACATGGATAAACAAAGTAAAAAATTCATTGGCAACTAAAAAAAAAAAAAAAGACTTTGGATTTTGCTCTGAGGAAAATGTGGAGCCATTGGACAGTGGGAAGTAGAATGAGATGTGCTAAAATACTTTTAAAGTATCCATGTAGTTGCTGTGAGAATAAATGAAGCTATATTAGTTATCTATTCCTACATAACCCAATTTTCAAAAGCATAGAAGCTAAGAACAGTAAGTATTCATTACTTCTTGGTTCCTGTGGGTCAGGAATTTGGAACTAGAGTAACTATGTTGGGTCATTCTGGCTCCAGTCTGTTTTGAGAATATAGTTGAAATGTCAGCTGGGTCTGCAGACATCTATCTCAAGGCTCTATTGAGACCAAAAACTTGGTTTCTGAGATAGGTGATCCTCACTGTTGTCAGCAAGAGGCTTTGGTTCTCTGTGGGTTCTCTGTCAGTTCATGTGGGTTTCTCCCTAGGGTTGCTTGACTATCCTCACAGCAAGTTTTCCTCAGAGCAAGTGATCCAGGAAAAGAAGGCTAAAAGAAAATGCTGTTTATAGCCCATTCCCCAGAAGATGAAGTGTTACTTTTGCCTCATCCTATTCATTAGAAGCAAGAGGGTTTTTTGTTGTTGTTGTTTTTTGGGGTTTTTTTGGTACCAGGGATTCAACCCAGGGGTGCATCCTCAGCCTTTTTTTTTTTTTAAGAGAGAGTGAGAGTGAGAGAGAGAGAGAATTAATATTTATTTTTTTTTAGTTTTCGCCGGACACAACATCTTTGTTTTAAGAGAGAGAGAGAGAGAGAGAGAGAGAGAGAGAGAGAGAGAGAGAGAGAGAGAGAGAATTAATATTTTTTTTTTTTTTTTAGTTTTCATTGGACACATCTTTGTTTGTATGTGGTGCTGAGGATCGAACCTAGGCCGCATGCATGCCAGGCGAGCACCCTACGGCTTGAGCCACATCCCCAGCCCAGCCTTTTTTTTCTTATTTTGAGACAGGGTCTCACTAAATTGTTTAGGGCCTTGCTAAGTTGCTGAGGCTGACTTTGAATTTGTGATTCTCCTGACTCAGACTCCTGAGCTGCTGGGATTACAGGAGTGCACAATCCTGCCCAGCCAAGAAGCAAGTCTTGTAAATTTTGTATTTCCTTTTTTCCCAAACTTTCTGCTCTCCTGAGCAAGTTTGAGGGGAATGCTCAAAAAATGAGAACCCACACTTTTCTATTTAATCTGATCTATTTGGATATTTTATTACGATTTTAACAGGTAGTCATCTGCAATGACTTAAAGAATTAACAAGTAAATGAAATTGTTTCCAAAGTGTTCCACCGTGGATATAGTTGCACTCAAATTGTGAATTTTAATAGAAATAATAGAAATCTGAATAATTAAAATTATTCCTCTTATGTTTTCAAATACAATTATGCACCACATACCAAAGTTTTGGTCAATGATGAACCACATAAATTATGGTGTTCTCATAAAATTATAAAGCTGCTAAAAAATCCCTATGCTTAGTGATGACACTGTCGCCCTTGTAACCTCATAATGCAACATTACTTGTGTGTCTGTGGTGATGCTGGTGTAAACACATCTACTGTGCCACCGCCAGTCATAAGAAAGTAAAACATATGACAATCATGTATAGTACACAATACTTCATAATGATAATAAACAACTACCCTATACTTTCTGTCATTAGAGTCTACTCTTTCTACTTAAGAAAAAAAATTTTACTGCAAAATGTTATGCTGTAATACATCAGCAACTTCATACATCTCGTTTGACATGTCTGTTGATTACATCAAGAGGCCTCATTGAGTGATTGCTCTATACAACACAGGTTTGTGTAAGTACTCTGTTTGCACAATGATAAAGTCATCTAACAATGCATTTCTCAGAATGTCTCTCCATTATTTAGCAAGGCATGACTGTAGTTTCTCTCCGAAATATTCAAAACTATTTCTAAAAATTAAAATGCACATAATGGAATCAATTTTTAAACCAAAATTATTTGAAGTTAATTTTTGTTTGATTTTTTGGGGGGAATTTAATATTATTATTTTTTAAAAATAAAATCATTTTAATCTAATATTCAATGACTAAGATGCCAAGGTAGAATCATATTTAAAACATATTTCATCTGAACATAAATATTTGCAAATTTAAAAATAAGATGAATCATATACCATTGCAAATATTCCTAACCATGTGTAATCATTGAGAAATGATAATGGTCCAAAATCACACATTGAAAACAAAAGTGAGAAAAGGTGCTGTAGGTACTATGGCATTCATGCTGACAGAAGTGTTTAGTAAGTTACTCTTTCACATTTTTCCATGCTTTGAAGCACTATCTTTCACCAGTGGGAATAATAGCATGACACACAATCTTCACAACATATGAATGCAGTTTCATTTTGTTTTAATGACTTAAGGCAAAAAATATAGGGAAGTCTTCCCTGAGGTCTGAAAAGTGAATCGTAAGAATCAGTGTTTGGAACTGAGTTTCACCATAGGCACTTTTATCTCTCCTCTTTCCTCTCTCCTCTCAAAAGAGAGTAATAAAAATGCTAAGGTATGTCCTGCTTTGTTCCAACAGTAACCCCATATCCCACTACAAGCTGTTGAATAAAAAAAACAGACCCTCTTGCCTGTTTCACCAATAAATAACTGGAGCTTTAGGACTCAAGACCTTTTGGACAACTAAAGACTGTCACCTTCAGGTAGAGGACTGAAAGCAGTGTGCTTAATATCTGAGTAGTATTAGGAGCATTGTATTTGATAGAGACTATAGAGCATGCAAAAGCCTTTGAATGATTTGCCTTTCTTAGTATCCTCAAATTTCTATCTCATTGCAATGAAATCAAAACACAGTATAACATAAAAAGATCTGTTTGGGCAGACCATTATCTATTTAAAGACTTTTTTATTTAAGCCCTCTGTCCTATATACTTTAATCAGAATTTCTTTTCATCCCTAGAAATATAAATATAAATGCAAATATCTTCTATTAGCTGTCATTCAGGGGAAATTCTATAGTTTTGCATATATTCTGATTAGTGGATATAATCATGCAGAATTTTTATAATAGTTAAAAAAATCTAAAATTTAGCACTTTTGAAAAAAGTACCTTCCAAGAGATGGTACACTTCCTCTTTTCTTTTAAACAGTCACAGCACAGTATTCCAGAGTTATTTCTATGAAGAGGTTAGTCCTCCACTAAGCACATGATAACACTGATCCCAGTTGCAGTTATTTCACTAAATGCAACCTGAAATGAACATGCTCTTTTATTTGGGAACAAAATTCAATTATAAAAGAAACAGAAAATGCAATCTGAGATCAATAGCCTATTACAGTACCAGCATGAGGGATAATTTAAGCTCAGTTTAATCTACTGAAATATGTGCCTATATACTGTTTATTTGCTTGAACATTCCTACATGAGAAGCAACATTCAATCAGTTTAATTTTATTGGAATACAGAGGGTAGAATTGAGTAGTATTCAAAAACATAATAGAAAATTCAAAATCAACAAGATAACAACCTAAAGCAAAGAAAAAAATTATCTCAATATATAGAGTCTCCTTAAAAGTAAAGTTGAAATTGGGCTGGAGTTGTAGCTCAGTGATAGAGCACTTGCCTCACAAGTGTGAGGCACTGGGTTCTATCCTAGCACCACTTAAAACCAATAAAGGCATTGAGTCTATATACAACTAAAACAAATTTTAAATAAAAATGAATATTTAATGTCCACTAGTCTCATTTTAATGAACATTTTATTTTTAAGAAATTGACAAGAAAACAGATATAGGCTAGGTGTCTTGGCTATAATTTAAAGATATACATTTCAATTTCAGAGATTTGTTTTTTTGTTATTGCTTGTTTTTTAGTTTTTGACACAGGATCTTGCTATGTTGCCCAAGCCAATCTTGAATTCCTGGGCTCAAGTGATCGTCCTGTGTTAGCCTATGGAGTACCTGGGACTGCAGGTATGCAACACCCTACCTAGCTCCATAAATTTGTTTTTAAGGTGGGAACCTTATATAGATTATATATTTCTATGATTTCATGGATGGGCAAACAGTGATCCAGAGAGATTGATTTAAGCTCAATCAGCTAGTTCACCGAAATAAGAAGTGTGCTTTTCATAGCTGGTTAGATGTGATAGGAAGCCTCCAGACTTGAAATATATCCAAGAACACAGGCTTTCTACCTAGCATCTCAATTCTTCTACTTATTAGCCATGTTATTTGGTTTTATGAGGTTACTTAATATCTTTGTCCTCAGTGCTTGTGTTTGCAAAATAGGAATAATTTACATTGCCTACTTCTTAGGACTGCTGTGATGATCAAATAGGTTAACAGATGTGAAGCACTATGAACAGTGCCTGGCACAGCAATGTAAATGGCACCCCCAGAGTTATGCCTTGGAATCCCATTATGTATATATAAAGCTAGTGCAGTAAATACTATGTGGAATTCTGGATTGGAGCCTGGAAGATCAAAAGGACATTAGTGGCAAAACAAATGATATCCAAATAAAGGATGGAACTTAGTTAATAATAAAGTACCAATATTGGTTTCTTAGTTTTAGAAAATGTACTATGATATTATAAGATGTGAGCATTAGGTAAAACTGGTGAGGAATATAAAAGGAATAATTTTATGTGTATATATTAAAAAAAATCATATATAGTCCATATATTCAACTGTCAAAGAAATCAATAAGGAATAAGATTGTTATCTTTGCACTATTTTTATTAATCTAAAATCAGTTAGTAGTTTCCAAACACATTCTTTTTGTTTTATTTTAGAATAAACTTAGTCCCTTACTAAATTTCCATCATTTTGATGTTACTTTATAGAAGTGAAATCTAGCTTTCTAACATCACCATGTTGCCTACTATTTGACTTTTTCTTATAATAATCTTCAACAAAATGAAGAAATCAGAATATTATTTGGATCTCTAAACCCTTCACTGTGCTACAAAAAAATGAAATTCTCTTGAAATTTCTTTCAGATTTCTTTTATGTGATTCAAACACACAATAATCATCACTAAGACAATTTTTTTGCAGAAGAGAAATGAAACGCCTGCATTAGGATCACCAGAGAAGCATGTTAAAACTATAGATTATACATACACCTCTAAACTTATTGGTTCAGAATGTCTTGTGGTGAAAACAGGAAATGTGCAGTTTTTACAAGCGTCTCTTACTCATTTAGCCTGTTCCAAGTGCTTCTCACTCACAGTAAGATTTTGAGAACCTCTGTGAGTCCTAAGTCTTAGATGCAATCCTCACTGCCTCCTAAACTATGGTCTAGACAGAGCATGGCATCACTAATAAAATGGAGCATAGGACTTCTTGGTATTCTTCACCTACTCCTAGAACACGACATTAAACTTAAATTTGCAATATAAATTTAATTACCCCAAGAAGAATAAAGAAAACACAGGGTTTTAAAAAATTTTTATTGTATATGTTTGAGGATTGTAATATATTTTAATATACATATAGTAAATTTCTATTCTAGCAACTTAATATATCACCTCATTTAGCAAACTTCTCTTTTTTGGTTATTGGTATATTCTGAAATTTGAACTTATTCATCCTATATAACTTCAATTATGTATCCTCTGATGAGCATCTTCCCATTTCTGTAACTTCACCCTCTTACCCAAGCTCCTGGGAACCAATATTCTAATCTGTTTTTTTTAACTTTATTTATATGTGGTGCTGAGGATCGAACCTAGGACCTCTCATATGCTAGGTGAGTGTTCTACCGCTAAGCCACAACCCCAGCCCAGTTTTTTTTAATTCCAGTGTGATCATTCAGTATTTTTCTTTCTGCATTAGGATTATTTTTACCTTACATATGTCCCCTAGGTCCATCCATGTTGTTGCAAATAGCATGATCTTTTTTTTTAAAGACTAATAGTCCTATGTGTGTATCACAATTTCTTACCCATTCATCCACTAATGGACATTTGTTTCCATTTCTTGGCTAATATGAATAATGCTTTAATGAACACTGACAGCAGCTTGCTTTACAAAGTGGTAATTTCATTTCCTTTGGTTGTATACCCAGAAGTGGTATTGCTGGTTCATATGGTAGTCCTATCATTATGGTTTGTATGTGAGGTGTCCACCCAAAAGCTCCTATGTTAATGCATGAATCTTCAGAGGTGAAATAGATTACAAGAGCCGTAATCTAATGATCCCATCCTAGTTTGAATGAACTGACTAGGGGTTAACTGGGCAGCCAGGTGGGGTGTTCTTGGAGGAGGTGGGTCACTGGGGGCTTGGTCTGGAAAGGTGCAACGGCCCTGTGGCCTCTCCTTTCCCCCAACTCTACATCTTCACCCCACCACAAGCTGAGTACCTTTCCTCCACTGGACACATAGCCAGTAGTGTGCTGCCTTATCTTGGGCCCAGAGAAATGGAGTGGGACATCTATGAACCGAGACCTCTGAATCCATGAACCCCAAATAAATTTCTCTTCTTCTAAGGTGTTCTTATTGGGTGTTTTAATCACAGCAACAAAAAAGCTACTTTAAATTTTTTGAGGGGCTTCCATACTGTTTTTCACAGTGGCTGCACCAATCTACATTCCCAGTAAGAGCAGGCAATGGTTCACTTTCTTTTACACCTTTCCCAACACTCACTGCCTCTTTGTTCTGGGTAATAGCCACCCTAACAGATAATGAGGTGACAAATGACTGTACTTTTGATTTGTGTTTCCTGGTTAGTTGCCACAACCTGCACAGCCATTAATTCAGAAAACAGCATGGGGTGATGGGGGATTAGAAAAGACAAACAGACACATGGAGAGAAAGTTGAGACCAGGTGGGACATTACTTCCTGATGGATGATGAATGACCCAGAGCTAGCTCAGCACATTTATCATATACGCATTATCATCAAAAGGGTTTTCAGTGAGAAAGTTTCTTCAAAGCAAGCAGGCTGAAGGAGGAAGCCCAATTATAATTATCATTTTGCACTCATAATTCTCTACCCTCAGCAGCTGGTGTCTGAACTCAGGGTCAAGGGTAATAGTACCTGCCTGTCACAGAACTTCCTTCAAGCAGAACATTACCATAGCAACTGGGCAGTCTTAACCTTAACCCTTGCACGGGAAGTTCCCAGGACAGGACAATCAAAGACCATGATTCAAATCACAGCTCCAGAGAATTAGTATTGTTGAGTATCTTCTCATATGCTGGGCCATTTTTATGTCTTTTAAAAAATGTATTAAGGTCCTTTGCCCATTTTCTAATCAGGTTGTTGCAATTGAGTTACAGGAGTTCCTAGAATGTTAGATATTAAACCTTTATACAGTTAACAAATATTTTCTCCCAACCCATAGGCTGCATTTTCATTTTGTTGTCAGTTTCCTTTGCTGTGCAGCTTTTTAGTCTGATGTAGACTCACTTATTTTTCCTTTTGTTGCTTGTGTTTTGGTGTCCTATCCCAAAACATCATTGCTAAAACCAATGCCAAGGAGCTCTTCTAGTTTTATAGTTTGGGTATTACATTTAGATTTTTAATCTAATTGAGTTAATTTTGTATATGGGGTAAGGGTCCAATTTCATTCTAGTGCATATGTATACCCAGTTTTCATCAGTGCCATTTATTGAAAAGACTAGGCTTTCTTAAAGCTGTCTTATTGAACTCTCCTTCTCATAAAAAATTAGTTGACTGTCAATGGGCTTATTTCTGAACTCTGTATTCTGTTCCATTTGCATTCTGTGTCTATTTTTATGCCAGTATCATTCTATTTTGATGTGGTGCCTCCAGCTTTGTTCTTTTTGTTCAGGATTGATTTAGCTATTCAGGATCTTTAGTACGGTCCATATGAATTTTAGAAAATGTTTTCTTATTTTTGTGAAAAGTGTCATTGGGCTTTTGATAGGGATTGAATTGAATCCATAGATCACTAGTAGTGAGGACATGTTAATAATATTAAAACTCCTCATTCATGAACATGGAATATATTTCCATTTATTTATGTCTTCTTCAATTTCTTTCATCAGTGTTTAAAAACTATAAATAATTTTCATTTTAGAGATCTTTTACTTCTTTAAATTTATTTCTAACTACTTTTTTGGAGGGGGGTGGGTACTGGGAATTGAACTCAAGAGCTCAACCACTGAGCCACATTCCCAGCCTAATTTTGTATTTAGAGACAGGGTCTCACTGAGTTGCTTAGTGCCTTGATAAATTGCTGAGGCTGGCTTTGAACTCACAATCCTCCTGCCTCCACCTTCCAAGCTGCTGGGATTACAGGCATGCACCACCACACATGGCCTCTAACTACTTTTGATGCTATTATAAATTAGATTATTCTCTTGATTTCTTATTGGGATAGTTTGGTATTAGTGTGAAGAAATACACTCAACTTTCTCAGTACCCATGAGTTCACATCTATATATTCAACCAACCTTAAACTGAAACTATTTTTCTCTGTACTGAACACAAACTTTTCTTGTCATTATTTGCTAAACAACACAGCATAATAACTACTTACATAGCATTATATTACATTGCATTCATAATTATAATTAATCTAGGGAAAATTTAAAGTATGTGAGAGAAGGTACATAGGTTATATGCAAACATTTCATCATTTCATATAAGATCCTTAAGATCGGCAGATTTTAGTATCTATATGGGGTCCAGTAATGAATCCCCAAATGACACCAAGGGATGACCATATCTCCTGTACCCTAATACCTAGATAGAGCATACATCACCAATAAAATGGAACACAAGACTTCTTTGGAACCTTCATTTGCTCCTATAACAGGACAATAAACAAGTTTACTGTAAATATAATCTAGGAAGAATAAAGATGGCATTGGTTTCTTTGTTAGTGCTCTCAAATTTTGTTTTATATCTATATAAACCAACAGTATTATTAGATTCCCTAGAAATGTCTCTATAAACTGCCCCCCAAACAAACTGTTTCTTCACATTGTCCCAGATTAGAGTTTTGACTTTTAGTTCTGCTCCTGTCTGTGAACCAACTATTGTCTTTACAAATTAGCCAAACTTTACCTCTAATTTATACAAGATTAACATAGAACATTATTAGAACAAAATAAATAATTAGCATATAATATCAGAAAATTATAAAAGCTAAGGAGAAAAAATACAAAGCAGATAAAAGGCTAAGGAATATCCAATTAGGTTTTGACACTGTGATCTTAAATAATCAGAGAAAGTCCTACTGAGAATGTGACATTTAAGAAATAAATAGGATGAGAATTTGAGTCATGAGACTTTAGAGGAAAAGCTTTCCAGAGAGAAGAGAAAAATGTCAAAACCATGAGATCAGAATATGCCCAGGATATATGAAGAAAACAGGAGACCAACGCAGTTGAACAGAGTAAGCATAGAGAGAAAGTAGAAGATGGGGGTAAAGGGGTAGGGGACAGTAGGCATGAAGACTGTAGGGGCTTGTGAATCAAGGTAAGAACTTTACTTTTTCCTCTGAGGGACATAAGGAACCACTGGAGAGATTTGAGCAGGTGTGACATGACCTCCTTTACATTCCAAAGTCCCACCCTAGTTGTATAATTGACTCTAGAGAGACAAAAATGGAAATAAGTGAGTGAAAAATGACATGACAGAGAAGTTAACATAAAACCAGATTCTGGGATTTGCTGACGAGTTTGACATACATTCTGAGGGAAAAGGGGTCAAGGATGATTCTCTGGCCTAAGAGTCATAGAACAGAGTTACCACCAACTGAGGTTAAGATTTTATTTGAACATGTAAGTCTGAGATATATCCAAGTGGTGGTGTTGAGTAGGGACTGTAGAATAGTCAGTTCAGATCACAGGTATACGATGGATGTGAAAATCTAGAAGATGTCAACATAGGAATTATATAAAAACCACAACTAGATGAAATCACAAAGGGATTACTCTTTGGACCTCCAACACTGAGAAGTTGGAAAGATGAGGAAATGCCAAGAGTGACTGAGAAAGGGCAGCCAGTAAGGTAAAAGAGGAAGAGAGTCATCAGCTGTGCCAAATGTCAGTGATGAGTCAAGTCAGAAAATTAATCATTTCTTTAACAACATGGAAGTCACTGGTTGCCCTCATAAGAGCTATAGTAGAATGGCTTTAGTGAAAAAAACCTATTTTGGTGAATTTAAAAAGCATTGGAAGCAAAACTGGAAATATTTGAGACATTTTGCTATAATATGAAGACTTGTGTATATGCAGAGTTGTGGGACTAACAGAGAGTAAAATGGTGTTAAAAGGAGCTGTTGTTGGTTACAATAGGAACAAACATTTAACCTGTTTTATGATGGAATGAGTAGCAAGGAAAAAACTGATGACTCACTAAAGATTGTCAGGAAGAATAGTGCCCCTGTAGAAGAACTGCCCTTGGATGGGATATCAGACAACTCTATAGTTATAGAAGTGAAAACAGTAAGATCACAAAAAATTTCAGGTGAGTAAATACAGTAGTTGAAAGTTCTCTTCATATTATTTCAATTTCCTTATAGGAAAAGGAAGCCAGCTCAGCTGAGAGTGAGGAGTGGGAAAGGGAGCAGGGAGAAGTACAGATGACTCACTGACAAATTTCTAAACATACACTACTCCTGAAATGTTCAAAGAAAAGTCTATTTTATATAACTCATTTAATATTCTTCTCAATACTCTACCCCATACAGAAGGAACTGGAAGGACAGGAATTATCCTAAAACTGCAAATTAATAGGTCCAGTTTAAACAGCTTCTCTAATGTAAAATATTCAATCAACTCAAATTTTACCTATCAGAGCTGACCTTATCAACTTTCTCTTCTTAAACTGATATCTGAGTATAGAGGAAACTTACAGAATTCCATATAACTTGCTTGTGCTGTTCTCCACTGTATGGTGGCAGATGTGACCCTTGGGTATGCCAGATTGTTTGAGAAACAAAATTCTGAGGATATGGACTACATAACCTTTGCTCACTCATGTCCCTGTTGAGACTCCATCACCACCCCATCCAATCCTCATTGACTCAACCTCCAATCAGACTTTTCTTGCTCTGTAGATAACCAAATAAAGTCCAGGGGTGATTGACTGTCCAGCCTCACCCACTACTGCAGCAAGATACTCTGGGCAAATTTCTAACAAGATCCTTTCCAGACACCACTGGACTCTGGAGGGCAGGGCTGTTGCCTCAGACTGTTATTTCTAGCCACCTGCTCCCAACATTGCCACACTATTGTCTCCCAAGTTGATACAGAATCACCCTAAGTGGCAGCCTTATATCAATGTTCCAAAAGGAAGAGAACAAAATCTACTCTGCTTTTGGCTTTCTTGAAAGTTTATCATCCTAAAGAAATGAATTCAGAAACCTATGTCTACATACCTCTTTCCCACATATTCAGGACAAGAAGGAATAGGCTGTTTCTCTTTCCTTCTGGCAAAGTCTTGCAGAGTATCATATTCTTCTCTTTTTTGGGGGGGGAGGGCATACTAAACCTAACTTTCTTGGCCTAAATGGTAAAAAGCATAATTTTGCTATATTATAGAAGGAAATATGAGACCTGAATATTCTTGGCATGATTATAAACAACATAAGTCTTGGATCAACCTGGTATTAACGATTATTTAAAATGAAAAACATTAGCTTAATAGGCCAAAGGCATGATCTATCCTTTCCACACCAACAATTATAATCAATGTTTTCTACTTGTGTACAATCTGGAGATGAGTTGAAAAGACCTACTATTCCACAATAGCATGGCATTAAAAGTATGATTTTTAAAGAAATATTTCATCCTGTGATTTAGTTGTTCACATTTTATTGTCATTGCCACCTTTTTACTTTAATTCTGTACTGAGGTGATTACCCAAAGGCACAATTTTTAAAAATAAAATCAATCAGTAAATATGTTTTACTGCTACCTAAACTGCAAACCCAAAATATTATACCAACTAATTATACTGAGGCCATTTATGCATTCTCTTTTAAAGGTCACTCCTCTAAATTGAAGGTTTTCTGTCAATCAGCATTGTCTGTGTTTTTGCTCATCATTGTTTAACTAGTAACAACATGTTTTCCTCTTGGAAAAAGAAACAGTCAATGTTGTTAGGCCTTCAAATTTTATTAACACTTAACATACCACAACCTTACTGAGAACTTTTCTTCTTGCCAGTGCACTGAAAATATTACATCACTGGCTACACAGCAAGAAGAAAGCACTGATCATGCTTATAATTGTTGGTGAATAAGGAATAATACCTTACGACTCTTAAACCATTGTATTTTCATCTTAAGTAATCACTGGGCCTAAGGTTTCACCAAAGAGGCTTGATAGTTAACATCATACCTAATGGATCATAAATGCTTACTTTATTGATTATTCTTCAATGTCTAAATTAATTCTTTAATTCTGTAGTTGCTTATGAAGGAGGAAGTCAATTAATTAGAAATAAATATGATATGAGAACATGGGTTTTGGGGGCTTAACTTACAAATATATTGCAGGTTAAATAAAATGCTAAGTTAGTGTTATTCGTGCTCTATAAGAGACAAACAAGTTTTAATTTATGTAGCAGGAGAAATTTAATGATACTGAGTCTATAAATCCCCAAATTTTACATTCTGTTGTAGTTTTACCTTGTACTGTATTACTCTCATTTTTCTATTAATATTTTCTGCTTTATTTTACACAAAGATTTCGGAAAACATTTACCACACTAACAAAATGATAAATATATGACAGTTAAAACTGTTTTCATTTATTAAGTTCCCATCTTCTCCCAAATGCTCTAGGGAACTTAAAAATAACTGATGGGCCTCACCTTCATATACTCACAACTTCTAATTTCCTAGAACCAATGATTCCTTCTCAATGAAAACACATCCTGTACCTCCTGAGTGCTATTTAATTTAAGCAGATTTAATGAACTGATACTAAAAACAAGTAATAATACATTAAGTTTTTTGTTTTGTTTTAAATTTCCTTTCAGTTCTCAAGAAGTTTATGGTTAAGATTCAGAGAAGTTGATACATGTTTAAAAGTTAAATAAAAATCTAACACACTCTCATTTGAATGCTTAATCATCCTAATATAAATAATAAATTAGCTTTTTAAAACATTTAAGCTGTACTCAGAAATGACCTTGTGGGAAAGTTCTAGTATATAAACACATAACAGATATGTTTTGATTGAATAGCGGCTTCAGAGGGTCCAATAGAACCAACATACAAGCCACCAGGGGGAGAAGCATGCATGGGCTTTAGAGTTACACAGAACTTCCCCAACTGATTCTACAGAGGAAAGCAAGCTGTTTAACTGTCCTGTCTCAAAGTCTTTACATGTAAAATAATTTTCTTTATGAAACAAATTATTAAAAGTATATAAACTTTGAACTTTCCTACTAACAGAAAGTCTGCATTTAACAAAATCACAAATAACTTACCAGTTAGTTACCTGCATATTTACTACATGTCAGGCACTAATAAATTCAGGTCAAGACACAGGACAGAAAATCAACATGCAAAATTCAGTTGTGTTTCTGTATACTAACAAACTATCTGAAAAGGAAAATAGGAAAGCAAATGACACTTATAATGGCACCAAAAAGAATAAAATACTTAGGAATAAAGGAAGTGAAAGATTATGTACTGAAAACTACAAAACATTGATGAAAGAGATTAAATGTGGCTGGGTATGGTGTTGCACACCTATAATCCCAGAGGCTTGGGAGGTTGAGGTAAGAGGATCACTAGTTCAAAGCTAGGCTCAGAAAATGTGAGGTGCTAAGCAACTCAGTGAGACCCTGTCTCTAAATAAAATCCAAAAAAGGGCTGGGGATGTGGCTCAATGGTTGGTGCCCCTGAATTCAATCCCCAGTACTCAAAAAAAAAATAAAAAATAAAGTAAGATTCAAAAAATAGAAAGTCATCGTACATTCATGTGGAAAAAGAATTACTGTTAAAAATCCATACTACGAATTCCATGCAATTCCTTAGAAATTTCACAAACACTTTTACAAAAATAGACAAGTACTAGGGATATAGCTCAGTTGGTAGAGTGCTTGCCTTGCATGCACAAGGCCCTAGGTTCAATCCCCAGAACCACCCACCCACCCCTAAAAATTACTGCAATTCATGTTAAACCACAGAAGATTACAAACAGCAAAATCCATCCTGAGAAAGAATAAAGATAAAAGCATCACATTTCCTGATTTGAAAACACATTATGAATCAACAGTAATCTAAATAGTATGATACTGCAAACACACACATGTAAACCAATGCAAAACAAAAGCGAGCCCAGAAATAAACCCAAGCATAGAAAGGAAAATAATTTTTGACAAGGATGCCAAGAATATACAAAACAAAACAATACTTTCTTCAACAATCATTGGGAAAACTGGGTATCCACACATAAAAGAATGAAATTGGGGCTGGGGTTGTGGCTCAGCAGTAGAACACTCGCCTAGCATGTGCGTGGCCCTGGGTTCAATCCTCAGCACCACATAAAAATAAATAAATAAAATAAAGGTATTGTGTCCAACTACAACTAAAAAATATTTTTTTTAAAAAAAAAGAATGAAATTGAATGCTTATACTGTAAACAAAAATCAACTTAAAATAGATTTGAGACTTTTTTTAATCAAAAACTTGTTACACTAAGATTTCATTAAAAAAAAAAAAAACAAGCAACAATAAATGTTGGTGAGGATGTGGGGAAAAACGTACACTCATACATTGCCCGACTACAATTGGTACAACCACTATGGAAAGCAGTATGGAGATTCCTCAGAAAATGGGTCAAATGGAACCACTATTTGACCCAGCCATGCCACTCCTCCGTTTATATCCAAAGGACTTAAAAATTAGCATACTAAAGTGATGCAGCCATATCAATATTTATAGCAGCTCAATTCACAATAGGTAAACTATGGAACCAACCTAGGTGTTCTTCAATAGATGAATGGATAAAGAAAATGTGGTATATATATTCAATGGAATATTACTCAACTGGATGAAATTATGGCATTTGCTGGTAAATAGACTGGAGTTGGAGAATACCATGCTAAGAGAAATAAGCCAATCCCAAAAAACCAAAGGCCAAATGTTTTCTCTAATATGCCGATGCTATTTCACAATAAGGCTGGGGGCAGCAGTTCTAGAGAAAAAGAGAGTTCCCTTAGATTAGGTAGAGGGGAGTGAAGAGAGGGGAGGGTAGGAGATGTAGGGATAGGAAGGATAGTAGAATGAGACATTATTAATTTATGTATATTTATGATTGTATGACCAACATGATTCTACAACATGTACAATCAGAAAAATGAGAAATTAGACCCCCATCTATGTATATCAAAATGCATATATGCATTGTACTGTCATGTATAACTAATTAAAACAAATTAAAAATCTAAAACTGTAAAATTTCTAGAGGAAAACAAAAGGGGCATGCTTCTTGAAATTAGTCTTAGTCCTGGCAAGGTTTTCATGGATATGACACCAAAACCACAATTAAAAAAAAAAAAAAAACTATATCAAACTTAAAAGTTTTCTCCACAGCAAAGCAAACAATCAACAAAGAAAAAGGCAAAGTACATAATGGCAGAAAGTATCTGCAAACCATTCATCTAATAAAGGCTTAATCTTCCAAAATACATGAGGAACTCATATACTTCAATAAATGAATGAAATGAAATATATTTCAATATACAAAATGAAAAAATATAAATAACCCAATAAAAATGGGCTAAGAACTCAAATAGACATTTCTCTAAAGAAGAAATACAAATGTCCAAGAGATACATGAAAAATGCTCATTACTAATCAAATGAGAAATGCAAATAAAAACCACAATAAGTGCCCTAATTAAAATAAAATATATTTCAGGCATGCATGATTTTATCAAAATGAATTCTCTTGTCAAGTATAATTTTCAAAGATCGTGCATCATGATCAAGTAGGATTCATCCCTGGGATGCAAGGCTAGTTCAATATACGGAAACCAATAAATGTTATTCACCACATCAATAGACTTAAAGATAAGAACCATATGATCATCTCGATAGATGCAGAAAAAGCATTCGACAAAATACAGCATCCCTTTATGTTCAAAATTCTAGAAAAACTAGGGATAACAGGAACATACCTCAATATTGTAAAAGCTATCTATGCTAAGCCTCAGGCTAGCATCATTCTGAACAGAGAAAAATTGAAGGCATTCCCTTTAAAATCTGGAAAAGACAGGGATACCCTCTCTAACCCACTTTTGTTCAACATAGTTCTCGAAACACTGGCCACAGCAATTAGACAGACGAAAGAAATTAAAGGCATAAAAATAGGAAAAGAAGAACTTAAGTTATCACTATTTGTGGAAGACATGATTCTATACCTAGAAGACCCAAAAGGGTCTACAAAGAAACTACTACAGTTGATAAATGAATTCAGCAAAGTGGCAGGATATAAAATCAACACGCATAAATCAAAGGCATTCCTGTATATCAGCGACAAATCTTCTGAAATGGAAATGAGGACAACCACCCCATTCACAATATCCTCAAAAAAAATAAAATACTTGGGAATCAACCTAATAAAAGAGGTGAAAGATTTATACAATGAAAACTACAGAACCCTAAAGAGAGAAATAGAAAAGATCTTAGAAGATGAAAAAATATACCCCGTTCATGGATAGGCAGAACTAACATCATCAAAATGGCAATATTACCAAAAGTTCTCTATAGGTTTAATGCAATGCTAATCAAAATCCCAACGGCATTTCTTGTAAAAATAGATAAAGCAATCATGAAATTCATCTGAAAAAATAAAAGACTCAGAATAGCAAAAACAATTCTAAGCAGAAAAGGTGAATCAGGCGGTATAGTGATACCAGACTTCAAGCTATACTACAGAGCAACAGTAACAAAAATAGCATGGTACTGGTACCAAAACAGGCGGGTGGACCAATGGTACAGAATAGAAGACACAAAGACCAATCCACAAAATTACAACTATCTTATATTTGATAAAGGGGCTAAAAGCATGCAATGGAGGAAGGATAGCATCTTCAACAGATGGTGCTAGGAAAACTGGAAATCCATATGCAACAAAATGAAACTAAATCCCCTCCTCTCGCCATGCACAAAAGTTAACTCAAAATGGATCAAGGAGCTTGATATCAAATCAGAAACTCTGCATCTGATAGAAGAAAAAGTTGGCTCCGATCTACATATTGTGAGGTCGGGCTCCAAATTCCTTAATAGAACACCCATAGCACAAGAGTTAATAACAAGAATCAACAAATGGGACCTACTCAAACTAAAAAGTTTTTTTCTCAGCAAGAGAAAACAATAAGAGAAGTAAATCGGGAGCCTACATCATGGGAACAAATTTTTTACTCCTCACACTTCAGATAGAGCCCTAATATCCAGAGTATATAAAGAACTCAAAAAACTAAACACTAAGAAAACCCAATCAACAAATGGGCCAAGGACCTGAACAGACACTTCTCAGAGGAGGACATACAATCAGTCAACAAGTACATGAAAAAATGCTCACCATCTCTAGCAGTCAGAGAAATGCAAATCAAAACTACCCTAAGATACCATCTCACTCCAGTAAGATTGGCAGCCATTATGCAGTCAAACAACAACAAGTGCTGGCGAGGATGTGGGGAAAAGGGTACACTTGTACATTGCTGGTGGGGCTGCAAATTGGTGTGGCCAATATGGAAAGCAGTATGGAGATTCCTTGGAAAGCTGGGAATGGAACCACCATTTGACCCAGCTATTCCCCTTCTTGGTCTATTCCCTAAAGACCTAAAAAGAGCATACTACAGGGATACTGCTACATCCATGTTCATAGCAGCACAATTCACAATAGCTAGACTGTGGAACCAACCTAGATGCCCTTCAATAGATGAATGGATAAAAAAAAAATGTGGCATTTATACACAATGGAGTATTACTCAGCACTAAAAAATGACAAGATCATGGAATTTGCAGGGAAATGGATGGCATTAGAGCAGATTATGCTAAGTGAAGCTAGCCAATCCCTAAAAAATAAATGCCAAATGTCTTCTTTGATATAATAAGAGCAACTAAGAACACAGCAGGGAGGAAGAGCAGGAGGAAAAGATTATCATTAAACAGAGACATGAGGTGGGAGGGAAAGGGAGAGAAAAGGGAAATTGCATGGAAATGGAAGGAAACCCTCATTGTTATACAAAATTACATATAAGAGGAAGTGAGGGGAAAGGGAAAAAAACAAGGGAGAGAAATGAATTACAGTAGATGGGGTAGAGAGAGAAGAGGGGAGGGAAGGGGAGGGGAGGGGGAATAGTAGAGGATAGGAAAGGCAGAAGAACATATCAGACACTAGTATGTCAATATGTAAAACAGTGGATGTGTAACTGATGTGATTCTGCAATCTGTATACGGGGTAAAAATGGGAGTTCATAACCCACTTGAATCAAATGTATGAAATATGATATGTCAAGAACTATGTGATGTTTTGAACAACCGATAATTAAAAAAAAAGAGTACATACACCCATAAAAAAAGTATAATTTTTTAAAAAATTAAAACCACAATAAGACATCAGCTCAACTGATTAGTGGCCAGAATAAGTATTATTTAAAAAAAAAAAGACAAGTATTGTTGAAGATGTGGTGAAATCAGGAAGGACACTTGCATAGTGTTGGGAATACAAAATGGTACAGCCACTTGGAAAACATTATGGAAGCTCCCAAAAAAATAACAATAGAACTACCACATGATCCAGCAACCTCCTTATGGGGATATATCCAAAAATAACTTAAATCAGGATATTAAAGAAATACTAGCACTCATTTTTGTAGCACTGTTCACTAAACTACAATTGAAATAAATGTCCATGAACAGATGACTAAAGAAAATGTTGTATACATAAACAATGGAATGCTACTGAGATTTTTTTAAAAATTCTACAATATGTGATAACATGATGGATCTTTAGGACCCTATACTAACTGAAATAAGTCACACACAGGTAGACAAGTACTATATGATTCCACTTACATGACTTATTTATAATAATCAAAGTCATAAAATCAAACACCAGAGTGATGGTTTCCAAGGGCTGGTGGGAGGGGAAAATGGAGACTTATTGATCAACATTTATAAAGTTTCATTTAAATAAAATGAATAAGCTCTAGAGATCTTCTACATGACCTTGTACCTACAGTCAACAAAAATGAATTGTACACTTAAAATTAATACAGATGATACAGCTCATGTTAAGTGTTATTGCTACAATTAAAGTTGAAAAAAAGAAACTAGGAGGAAAAAATTAAACCTAAAAAAACAGAATAAATCAAATAGTAAATATCAAACAGAAATCAGTGAAATTGGAAACAAAATGAGAAAAATCTGTGAAACAAAAGGTTAACATGCAAAATGTAGGTGAAATGTCAGAGTTTCCTCAAGGCATTACAGGACACTGGTGCTCAAATGTTTTTTAAAGTCTCTTTACACTCTTAAAAATTATTGAGACCCATTCCCTTCAAATTTAAAACACAAGAATACAAAAACATACATCCCATTAGCCATCATAGATATATCATTACATTACAGTGTCTCCAAAGAACTCTTCTATACATTCATGTGAAAGTGGAAGTATACAAATAATATCTTATCATTATAAAAAAAATTCATCTCAGGGATACCCTGAAAGATTATCAGCAACCCCCAAAATGTCCTTTAGACAACACTATTGGGAATCGACATCGACATCCTTATAAATGCATCAGGATTTGTTCATCTACTCCCTAACTATATTCTCTGTGAGTGTCCCGAAGACATTCCTTTCACCAAAGTTGTGAGATAAACATCCATGAGGAGAGCCCTGCACCCTCAAAACTCTGTAATGGCTATCACCTGCATCCACAGAAGAAACTGCTCCTATTAGACAAAATTCAATGGGGATAGTGTTAGGGGTCAGAGACCAATCCCATCTGCATAATCTCCCTCACCCATGTAACCAATTTACAGGTACTAACATACTTGAGGTCATAATTCTGTCCACCACAAAGAGTAAAAACCAAAATCCTTATAAAAATCTAAAATATTCTATGTGATCTGTGTTCCCACTCTCTCTCTTTTCTTCCTACTATTTCCCTTGTTCATTGAACTCCAGTATTCTACATGTAGGTTCCTTGAATGTACTAGAAAAATCTCTGCCTTTGTGCCTTGATATTCCCTCTGCCAGGAATTTTCTTTCCCAACTGCATTCTGCTAACGACCTCATCACCTTGCAAGTCTTTGTTCAAATCTCAACTCTTCAATGAGGCCTATTTTAAGCACCTTGATAATACTCTGGCATTTCTGATCATTTTTTTTCCCTCACAGAACCTATTACTCTTTAACTTACTCTATACTATATTCACTATGATTATTTCCTGTTATTTCTTCCTGTTAGAATGTCAGCTCCATAGGAGTAGAAACTGTCTTAATTTCTATGATATATCACAACACCTTAGAAAATTTTAGGAACTCATTAAATACTACTTGACTTGATTGTTGAACAAAGTTTTCCAAAGACTGACTGATGGAATTATAGGTATACTAACCCATCCTTTTTGCAGATCATGTAGAGCCACTTAAAACACTGAAACACAGTAAGTATTAGTCCCTTAATACTTACTCATTTCTACTTTTTAAATCAATGACATATATCAATAGTTTACATTTCAGTTCATCAACATCTGATAATCCTGTTTAAAACAAAACTTTGAAAAATAACTCACATATATACCCCTGCTTACTCTGCCCCCAAAAACATTTTGGATCCTTTAAAGTAAAATATATACAATAAGACTAATACCAAGCTCAAGAAAAAGAGAAAGGAACAAAGGTATTAAAAATGTATCAATATTTCTAAAAAGTTTAAATACAGCAATTAATTTTCTATCTCAGATTTTTCTCGCTTCTGCTTTTAGTATATTCTAATAAAACCTTTCACTTTGGACACTTCTGACAATTCACCACAAGGTGGAGGTACACCACAAGATGGAGGTATTTGAAAGGTACTTTTTGAAGTATTAGGTACATGAATGCTGTTTTCAGTAACAGAATTATTTAAATTCCACTTAAAATTATGCTTCAAAACCTGCCTCTACAAGCCTTAACAACCACTCGGAAGAAACAACTAGGAATCAATAGTTTAAATTTATAAAACATCTTTCACTGATTAACCAAGAAATAACCTGATTATTAAAGATGTGATGCAAAGACTCAAAAAAAAAAAAAAAAAAAAAAACCTGTTTCACTGAACCATCTCTTAGAAAAACTTTTGGTTCTTCTTCCTAGCCTGTCCCCAGTACATTCTGCCATGGGATTTTTCCCAGTTTGCAAAAACTTGAAGCTAGAGAACCCAGACGTTTCCTCTAAGAGATGGGTAACTTTTTGTCCTAAGAATGTCCCTATACCTCAGCCTGAGGAGTAAATGCTGTTAACACAATGAAGATATATGAAAAATTCAGTAAAATTCACCATACGGGACTGGGATTGAGGCTCATAGGTACAGCGCTCACCTAGCATGTGTGAGGCACTGGGTTCAATCATCAGCATCACATAAAAATAAATAAATAAAAATATTGTGTCCATCTAGCTCAATTTTTATAACCATGAACCGTCCCTTTTGCAAATTAGGAGATGAAGAAAGCTATATTTCAAAAGTTAAATTTTGTTTTAAAAATTGTAGGTACCAGAGATCCAAGATAGCAGAATAAAGGAAGCTGCTTTCCTGGCGGCTCCATGGCTGAAATAAAGCTTCTCCACAAAGGGGGTGAAACAAAAAAAAGTGGGGGGTGGAACTTTACTGGAACCTAAAACTGGATATTCAAAGCAGACCTGGAGGTTGGATATAATAAGGATGAAATCCCCAGCAGCACATCCACTGCCATAGCCAGCTGGAAGCTCCAGCCAGGGAGGTCCTTCCATGAGGATGGTAGAGGGATAAGGAAATTAAAGGAACATGCATTTGGGGGAGGCCCTAGGTATGTCTGGGTACAATGTATTTAGAGATCAATGGCATTGCCCAACCTCACTGCAAGAAGGAACCATTTTGCAGCTGGGCACTGAGAGTGGGCAACTGAGAAAGCAGATTCCTGGCACACCCTAAATACAGGCCCAATAAACACAAACTGCAAGACACAGTGTGCGTAATTGACCAGAAGAAAATCAAATGTAGAGAGAGGTTTACATGAGAACTTGTCACCGAAAACTGGCTCTACCCATCCCCCTCCAATATGACAACTTGCAGGACTGGCTGAGAAAGATGCATCTGTCTGGAAACTCTGAAGGGTAAGAGCAGGAGAAATTGTTTGGGTGACTGAATCCAAGACCAGGAAATGCAGGGTGTGCTGGTGATGTAGAGAACTAAGAATTGGCTCCCCCACCACAAGAGTGAAACCCATGGGAAATTCCTGGGCTAAAGTTTTCCAGTGTGGATCAGCAAGTTCTGAGTGCTGTAAGTATGCCGATTAAAAACCTATAGACCAATCATCATTCAGCAAAGAGTCTGGAGTTTGCCTAAGCCTAAATCCTGCCTCCAGGAATTCCGCCAACTGGATTACCACTCCCACTCTAGACATTTCATACTGCTTAAGGAAATTATACCTAAACAAGATATAACAATAATAAATATTTATGCCCCAAGCAATGGAGCATCTATGTACATCAAACAAACGCTCTCAATTTCAAGAATTATAATATAGCACATAACACAATAATACTGGGTAACTTTAACATGCCTCTGTCACCACTGGATAGATCCTCCAAACAAAAACTAAATAAAGAAACTATAGAACTAAAACATACAATTGATAATTTAAACTTAACAGACATGTATAGAGAATATTTTATTCATAAATGACTGAATACACTTTCTTCTCAGCAGCACACAGATCCTTCTCTAATATAGACCATGTTATGTAAGCTATCACATATGTTGGAATACAATTGTAATGTTATCTTAATATATTTGTAGCATCTTAGGGTTATTTTGATAAGTCCCTTTCCATTGATATTTTGTGTTCTTGCTTTTTTCTTCATCAGACTTGTTTGATTTTTATCAAATTTTAGCTGTATTATTTATTTCCTATTTCATATATTTCTGTTCCTCTTATTTTTTCCTTCCTACTATATAATTTGAAAATAATTTGTTATTCTAGCTTCTGATACAAGTGCTTTATAAATGTTAATCTGAGTACTGTTTCATCCCAGAGATCCTGATATTTTAAGCTTTTATTATCACTTAGTTCAAAGCACTTTTTATTTACTTTTCTTGTGCTTTCTTCTTTGACCTCTGAGATATAAGTGTGCCATTTAGTTTTCAAATAGTTGACATGAGGAGGTGGGGTTCTATATATCTTAAGGTGACTGATTTCTAATGTAATAAATCATGCTGAAAACAGTCTGCATGATTTCAAATTTTAAAAAAGTAATGGAAATGCTTTTTATATTGAATGTATTGGTTACATATGTGTCAAAAGTGATCAAACTGCATACTTCAAATATGTTTCATTTTATTGTACTTCAATTTCACCTCAATAAAGATATGGAAAAAATTGAAATAAAAAAATAAAAACATGCACAAAAAATTTATAGGCAACAGTTTTTAAGTTCATTATTCTTTTTTGTACTATTCTTTGTTCAAACTCTGAGAAACAATGAGAAATGAAAATCATGAAGGGTTATGAGAGTAACTTAATAATATGGTGATCTCTGGGTTAAAAAAATACTATAGACTCTGACTAAATGAATCTTGTTGTGTCTCAAAGGAAAAAAAGATACATACTTTATTTCAGCTCAAACTCCACCACCTAGCATAACAAGTAAGACATAATAAATGCTCAATAAACATGTGACAAGTGAATCATCAAGAATTTTAAGGATTAAAACCAAGCAACAAAAGGAAGGATGGACAAGAAAGGGCTCTTTAAATTGACAAAATAAAGACCTGATTAAGACATTTTGTAGGAAAGGAAAAAGAACATTTCAGAAAACAAGGGGATTTAAAACTTTCAAGCTACAAATTATTTTCAGCTAAGAACAGTTCTTTGCAGAACTTGAGTTCCTAAATATGACCCCCACATTTGTTTATTCTAGTAGCTTAAAAAAATATAGTTGGGAACAAAACACTACAGTTCTCTATCTGCAAAAGCACCCAATAACTTGCACACAGATGTATGCATGATGTTCACACTCACTTATGGTATCCTGTCTCATGGTGAAGCAGACGAGAGTGGACACAGGGTCCGAAGACCAAAGTTTTACTACATATCATGCCCTTAAGAATCCATTACAGCTACAAATGCTAGTCAATGCAATATTCATATATTCATATATATATATATACATACATACAATATTCAAATATCAAAGATAGTTTCCTGAGAAATGAGTTATACTAAAGAAAGATTAGGGCTGGGGTTGTGGCTCAGTGGTAGAGCGCTTGCCTAGCATGTGAGAGGCCCTCGGTTCGATCCTCAGCACCACATAAAAATAAGTAAATAAAATAAAGGTAGTGTAAAATAAATATTAAAAAAGAAAAAAATTAAATAAATTTGGTTTATTATCAAAAGCAATTCTGAATACAATGTGATGTTGCTAATTAAATTTGTATTCAAATTCCATCCCTCATGAAATAAGGTCTGAATCCTAAGAACTTTTGAGTGGTGATATAAGTGGAAGTGGATGCGTCTTTAAAAAATGAAAGTCGGGGCTGGGGATGTGGCTCAAGTGGTAGCGCGCTCGCCTGGAATGTGTGCGGCCCGGGTTCGATCCTCAGCACCACAAACAAAGATGTGTCTGCCGAAAACTAAAAAATAAATATTAAAAAAATTCTCTCTCTCTCTCACTCTCTCTTTAAAAAAAATAAAATAAAAAATGACAGTAATTGTAGTTCAAGGCAACTATCCAAAAACAGTTCTGCTTCATCTCTTTCCTGACAGTCAACCTAAATAATGGTAGGAAATATCAAAACAAACAAAGAGTAGCAAAGATAAAAGGAGGATCAGCACCAAAGAATTTTAACACTTTTCTATAAAGCAAGCATATGGAAGTGTATATGTAGATACTAAGAGTGTAAAAATGAATGGACCTCAGCAAAAACAGAAGCCACTCTCCACTATTATATTACTCACAATATTTATTTCCTCTCAATTCAAAATCCACCCTTCATTTCCTTGCTTTGTGATACTGGAACTGAGTTCTGTTAGAACCCATTTCTCCACTTCAGCTAGTTTGATATTGGGCTCTTCCAAAAGAGAATGCAGGAGGAATATTTGAAGCATGATAAGAAAGAAAAAAAACTGTTTTGTTTTGACCAAACATCTACTTCCGATGTGGCTGGAAATGAATTAAAATTGAGCAGGATAATGACAATGGAAATAAAGAACCCTTTAAAAGGGGAGGGCAAAGAAATAGAGCCAAATATCACCTACCAAATTTTTGACATTAAATGTGGCACCACAAATTGGTGCAACCAATCTGGAAAGCAATATGGAGATTCCTTAAAAGTCTGAAGAATGGAACCACCAAATATTGACCCAGCTATCCCACTCCTCGGTCTATACCCAAAGAAATTAAATTAAGCATAGTATAGTGACGCAGCCACATCAATATTTATAGAATCTTAATTTACAATAGCTAAACTGTGGAACCAATCTAGATGTCCTTTAATAGATGAATGGATAAAGAAAATGTGGTATATATACATTGTGAAATATTATTCAGCAATAAGAGAATAAAATCATGGCATTTGCAAGTAAATGGATGGAGCTGGAGAATATCATGCTAAGTGAAATAAGTCAATCCCAAATAAGCAAAGGTCAAACCTTTTCTCTGATAAGTGGATGCTGATCCATAATGGGGTGGGAGTGGGGAGCAAGAGAATAATGGAGGAAATCTGATTGGGCAAAGGGGAGGAAGAGAAGGAAGAGGACATGGGGGTAGGAAAGACGGTGCAATGAAATGGACATAATTACCTTAGGCACATGTATGACTGCACATATGGTCCAACTCTACATCGTATACTACCAGAGAAATTAATTAAAAGCTGTGCTCCATTTGTGTGCAATGAACCAAAATGAATTGTGCTGTCATGTATAACTAACAAGAACAAATTTAAAAAAAAAAAAAGAATAAAACTGTAACCCTCTATTATTTCAAGTGGGGAAAACAGACATCGAGAAAATAATAAAAGCTTAAGCAAATTTTTATTTTAAAAACTAGAGGAGGTACAGAATCCAGAAGAGTCAAAGGATAAAAAATCATTTCAAAAATGAAAGCTAACCACAAGAAACACAAAATTAAATAATATAAGAAATTCAGCCTTAGAGAGAGAGAGAGAGAGAGAGAGAGAGAGAGAGAGAGAGACAGACAGAGAGAGCGTGCGCACGCGCAAAGCTGGGCACAGTGGCACATGCCTATAATCCCAGCAACTGGGGAAGCTGAAAACAGGAGGATCACAAGTTTAAGGCCGGCCTCGGCAACTTAGTGAGACCCTAAGCAACTTAGTAAGACCCAGTACCAAAATGAAAAAAAAGATGGGGGTGTTGTGGGGAAGATGTAGCTTAGTGGGAATGTAGCACCCTGGGTTCAAATACCTGCAACCAAAAAAACAAAAACAAAACACTGTTTTGAAATTACACATGGAAGTTCCTTGATCATTATTCTTAAGATATAATTTAAAGGTTCCAATTTAAAATTCTTTACTACGCTGTGTATTTGAGAATACTGACCATAATAACCAACAACTAAGATACATTCAAGAAAATTTACTGAATTTTAAATTTAAAAATACTTTACTACTTTTATAGGCAAAATAACCAGTGATTTGTAAGGGAAATTATATTACCATCATGCTTCAACAGTATCATCATGTGCCAGAAGAAAATAAAATTATGAATTTAAGATACTCAAAGAAAATACTAAACAAGAACTTCACATCCAGCACCACTGATTTTCTAGTATAAAGGACAAAAAAATCCATATGCAATAATTCAGGAATAAATCAGTGTTCATGTTTTCATAAACACTTACTGAAGACTGCACTAGAGAATAAGTTTCAACAATCGAAATGAATAGGAATATATCTACAGAGGAATGAGCATTAATGGTATAGTTATGGTACAAATCAGAAAGATAAAGGTTAAAAGGGAGAATAGGGTACTGTAATGGCCAAATACTCAGATAATATAGATAATACAACAATAAAATATGAGGAGGAAGGAGCAGGAATGGAAGAGCACTGGGGGAAAAAAAGTTTTAAATAATTCTCAACAGTATTACCACTGTTATTCTGAGATTGATGTGGAAACATGAAGAAAAGTAAATGATTAATAATGAGGATTCTAATTCTGTCATTACTTATATCTTTTAAAAACATATTTTAGGAAATACTAGTACAATACAGAAGAAATCAAATTTGCAAAAACAAAAATTGTACTCTTGAATTTGAATTCTATCAGATTGAGCTCATGAGTTATTTTATTATATATAATAACCAACTTAGTAGCAACAGGCAATTCCAAACAACCAGTTTATGGTACTGAAAAGTAGTAAGTAATTTTCCCTTTAAAAAAGAAAAAAGCACTAATTCACAGTTGGAGAAATGTCTAATTCTAGACTAGGGGCAGAAAATGTAACAAGACTGACTATAGAGCACTGTGTTAAAGATAATAAAGAAGCTATTAAAAACTCAGCCTTAAAGAAGAATGAAATTATGGTAAATTAATGGAGCTGGAGACTATCATGCTAAGAGAAAGAAGCCAATGCCAAAAAACCAAAGGCCAAATGTTTTCTTTCATTTTTGGATGCCAATTCACAATGTGGGAAGAGGGGGTTAGGGAAGAATAGATTTGCTTTAGATTAGGCAGAGTGAAGAACGGGAAGGAGATATGGGGATAGGAAAGATAGTAGAATAAAACAGACATTACCTTATTATGCATATATGACTGCATAACCAATATGATTCTACAACATGTACAACCAGAAAAAAATGAGAAATTAAACCTCATTTATCTATATCAAAGTGCACAAGTACATTCTATTGTCATACAACTCATTAAAACAAAATGTTTTTTTAAAAAAACTACTTTGTCAAGTTAAAGGTCTCAGAAGCCACCACAGACCAAGAAAGAGGCTCCCAAAGATGGATGATTTGAGTTTCAATGTTTATTATTTATTATTATGTGACAGACTGAAAACATCAAAAATACTAAAGTCCAAGAATTCATAAAAAAATTAATTTATCAATCACCTCTAGACAATAACTTTAAAAATGTTAAGTGCATATTATTTTTCTCTATGAATTATACCTTTGGGTAACAAATACTAGAGAACTTATGATGTCACTAAGCAACATAATCTTATGCAATCACTGTTATATATGTGGTTCATCAATGACAGAAATATCCTAAGCAATATATCACTGTAAAAAAAAAAGGACTCAAGGAAAAGCTTTCAATTAAAAATGACTGGAAAAGATTGATTTGGGATGAGGGGCACCAGGGATTGAACTCACTGTGGCTTAACCACTAAGCCACATCCCCAAACCCCACTCTCCCTTTTTTTTTCCTTAATGTTTGAGACAGTGTCTCGCTAAGTCTGTAGGTAGTCATTAAGTGCTGAGGTTGGTCTTGAACTTGCAATCCTCCTGCCTCAGCTTCCTGAATTGCTGGACTAGAGATGTGAGCCACAGTGACCAGCAAGATCAATTCTTTTCTTCTTAAAGAAGACAAACTATAGTGTCTAGGAATGCACTTTTTAAATAATGTTTAATTTTGTGGGGGAAAGAAAGGACTGAGATTGGATGGGGCATGTGAAGAGAGTTCATAAAATTCCATTTCTTAACTGGATAAGTAGCTGTAAAGTTGCTCACCTTATAGAGTTTATCAAGCTATATTTTAATTCTGTGTTTGTGTTTATTTTGCAACTAGAATGTCTTTTTTGAAGTAGGCACAGCAACCAGAAAAGGTATTGCTTGATATGACTTTAAAAGATCAAAAATAAAAATACAGAAGATTGCTGTCAGCTGCCACACAGAAAATCATACTAATTTGCCCAATTTCAGAAATGAGTCAATTCTGGGACTCAGACTAAATTGGAAAGCCAGTTTTAGTTGAGGATACAATAGCAGTTCTCTCATATCTTCTTAAATATTCAAAGTAACTTAATACTACAAAAAACGAATACCAGGCATTTCAATATTCAAGTATTAAATACAGGTGCTTAGCTAATACTAATGAAAGAAAATGCTCTCATGGTTCATGAGTCCAAAGTAGGGCTACAAGGAAGCCAGATGATAAATGTAGCTTTGGCCTGTGTTTGTCTCATAGTGACCATAGTGAAAGAAATCTTTATCATTTTAGATATTACCCAGGACAATGTACTGATCCACTATATTAACTATACCATATTCAACTGAACCCACAAGAAATAACTGGGAAGACAGTAGAATAGGAAGGAGCAGGAATCTCTCTTACCAAATAGGCAACAATTTTGCAAGCAAAATCTGTATGATACAATAGTTTCCTTTATATATGAAGAATGTGTTCTAAGATTCCTAGTGGGGCTGGGAATGTGGCTCAAGCGGTAGCGTGCTCGCCTGGCACCCATGTGGCCTGGGTTTGATCCTCAGCACCATGTACAAAACAAAGATGTTGTGTCCACCGAAAACTAAAAAATAAAAAAACATTAAAAAAATTCTAAAACAAAAAAAAAGATTCCTAGTGAATGCCTGAAACAGATTGTAGCAAACCCTAAACATATTTTAGACATTCATATATATGATATATACATACACTACATGCACACACAATGTTTAGTATTATTAGTTCCTTAATTTACATTACATGATAAAGCTTAATTTACAAATTAAACATGGCAAGATGAACAATAAAAAGAACAATTTTAAGAATATACTGTAATAAAATTCTTTAAAACTTATTAGTTATTTTTGAGATTCTCCATTTAATATTTTCAGACCATGTTTGACCATAGGTAACTGAAACCATGGAAATCAAAACCACATTGTTGAGAGCCATAGTTTAGTCGGAATGACGCCTGGCATTTTGCTAGAGGGAATGGTTGAAAGGTAACCCTGCTCCGGGAATAGGCTCTGGGATTAGGTTGGATCCTGCTGCCTCGGGCGCCCACTACTTTGAAGTTCCCGTTGAGTTCTGGCGGGGGTTCCAGGAGAATTGGCGCGCGGAGCCCAGTGGAGGGAGTGTATTCCCGGGAAGTGTGTGTAGAGTGCCGGTGAAGAGTTCGGGAATAAAGAGTTGCTGTTTGAACCTACAAGGCTTTGTGGCGGCTCAGTTATTTTGTGCCCAGACAGACTACGGCATTTGGTGGCCCGTATGGGGAATGCCTGAAACTTGGAGGTAAGTGAAATTGCTCACCCCTGAAGGAGAGCGAAAGAATGGGTGACCATTTCAAAAAACAATGTGTTCTTGTTTTGACTTGTTTTGTTTTTATTAAAAGTTGCCTGTCCCTAGAACTTTCTCAGGCAAACTGGGGAAAATGGTTGGCTCAAGGTTTGAAGTTGTTCGCCCCTGAGGAACAGATAGAGATAGACCACAAATGCACGTGTCAAGAAAATAGAAAAACTGATATAACAATTTTTGTTCCATTTTTGTTTCATTCTGTTTCGGTTTTGTTTTGCATTATCTTGTTTTTTTTTTTTTTAAGAGAGAGTGGGACAAAGAGAGAGAATTTTAACATTTATTTATTTTTTCTTAGTTCTCGGCGGACACAACATCTTCGTTTGTATGTGGTGCTGAGGATCGAACCCGGGCCGCACGCATGCTAGGCGAGTGTGCTACCGCTTGAGCCACATCCCCAGCCCGTGTTTTGCGTTATCTTGTTGGGTTGCATTATCTTTATAGTAGACCAGAAATTAGTAAAAAACAAACCAAAAGAATGTTAAGTAAATTGTTAGAGGTTCAGACTATGGTAGATCAAGTAAAAGAGAAGGTCTCTCGAGTTAGTCAGACAGAAGAAGAAAATTTAAAGGAAAAGGCGCTATCAGAAAAAAGGTAAAACAGGAGGCTGCTACTAACACCTTTCTATCACCAGAGGGCGTAAGTGTCCAACCAACAGCTCCACCTATAGAGACAACATATGCTGGGGGGCCCCTAACACCTGTACTTGACAGATGGGATCCTGAGACAGGACCTCAAAGATTAGCATGCCCTGCATTTGAGCAGACAGGAGGGCAGCGAAACCACCATGTTTTAGATTTCAAAACAGTGAAGCAGCTAAAAGAGGCTGTAACAAGCTATGGTCTTCAAGCACCCTTCACTGTAAGCATGGTCGAATCCATTACCAACTTGAACATGACGCCAGCAGATTGGACTAGTATGTGTAAAGCTGTGCTAAATGGAGGACAATACCTGTTATGGAAAGTTGTCAATGAGGAATTTTGCATGGAGACAGCTAGGCGAAATTCAGCAGCCGGTTATCCTCAGAGAAATCTAGATATGTTGTTAGGAAAAGGACCTTATGAAGGTGAGCTGCAACAAATTGCATATGATCCTGCTATATATTCACAAATTGCTGCATACATGGTTAGGTATGGAAGACTTTACAAGGACACGGAGATTTCCAAGGTCGATTATCTAAGGTTATACAAGGAGCCAATTAACCTTACATTGAATTTGTAGATAGGCTTATTCAAACAGCTACCAAAATTTTGGAGGATACAGAACAAGCAATGCCATCAATTAAACAGCTAGCCTTTGAGCAAGCAAATCAATGGTGCAAGGAGGCCATTAGACCATGGAAACATGAAGATTTAAACACATATATTAAATTATGGTAGAGACATTAATGAACAAGGGCAAGTCTTGGCAGCTGCAGTACAACAGGCTTTAGATGCCAGGCCAAAAAAATGCTACAATTGCGAACAAACAGGACATTTTAAAAGGAATTGCCCCATAGGAGGAGGGTTTAACAAAACTAGGGGTAGAATACTGGGTATTTGCCCACGATGCCGTAGAGGGAGACATTGGGCTAATGAATGCTGTTCTCAAACCACCATAGAGGGTACATCCGTTATCAAAAAATGAACAAGGACCAAGTGTTTACCCACGATATCATGGAGAAAAGCACAGGCTCCATTGCCAAAAAACGGACAGGGGGCCCTATTCTCCGGGGCCCATGACCGCAAATATGCAGGGCAATGGAGGAACCCAGCAACACCATCAGAGTAGTGCCCAACACATTAGCCATTAGATCCCTCATCAGACAAACCAGAGGGAGCGCAGGGTTAGACATCTGCATCTCCACCAGAGATAGGAGTTCAAATCATTCCCACAGGGGTAAAAGAACCTCTTCCCCAAGGAACAGTAGGCTTATTATTGGGACACAGTTCTTCTACTCTAAAAGGACTTATGAGGGGTAATTGATCCTGATTATGAAGGTGAAATAAAAATTATAGCCAGTTCTCCAAGGGGTATATCAGTAATTTCACCAGGAGATAGAATAGCACAGTTATTAATAATACTCAGCCTGCATGATAAATTTTCCAGTGGTACTATAGAAAGAGGTTCCAGGGGATTAGGCTCCACAAGTGTAGATTGGGCTATGCTGTCTTTAAATTTAGATTCTCGCTCCATGCTAAAACTAAATATTCAAGGACATGAATTTAATGGGCTACTGGACACAGGTGCAGACCTTAGCATCATCTCCCTTCAAGAATGGCCAAAACAGTGGCCATTACAACAGGCCACTCAAATACTTGGAGGCCTAGGAGTAGCAACTAATCCCCATAGAAGTGCAATGGTATTAGATTGGAAGGATCCTGAAGGATGTGAAGGAAATATACAGCCATATGTATTGCATCATCTTCCAATAAATTTCTGGGGACGAGATGTCCTAGATCAATTAGGTTTGACATTAACAAATAACATCAATCCAAATGTACCCACTATTAGGGCTAGACAAGGTTTTAGGAAAGAAAAAAGATTAGGAGAACAAGAACAAGGTATAGCAGCACCAATTCAAATAGATGAAGGAATAGATAGACATGGATTGGGTTTTCAGAAGGGGTCACTGAGACAATAAAAATTACTTGGAAATCAGAAAGACCAGTATGGGTTCCTCAGTGGCCCCTGACTAAAGAAAAGATACAAGTAGCCCATGACCTGGTCAAACAACAATTAGCAGAGGGACATATACAACCTCCCGTATCTCTCCATAATACTCTCATTTTTGTCATTAAAAAGAAATCTGGTAAATGGAGATTATTGCAAGATTTAAGAGCCATTAATAATGAGATGGTTATTATGAGACCTGCTCAATCAGAGATTCCCCAATTGTCTGCTTTGCCAAAAACCTGGTATGTTTTAGCTATAGATATTAAAGATTATTTTTTTTCAATTCCAATTCATCCTGAGGATAGTCCACATTTTGCATTTACTGTCCCTACGTTGAATCATGAAGGTCCTGATCAGAGATATGAATGGAAAATACGCCCTCAAGGGATGGCTAACAGCCCAACTATGTGTCAAATTTATGTTAACAAAGCAATCCAGCCACTTAGAAATCAAAATCCTGAACTACAAATATTTCACTATATGGATAATGTATTATTAGCACACAAAGATAAAAACACATTGCTAGAATATTATGCCACACTTACAAACTTATTAAAGAATTATAATCTAGAGATAGCAATAGATAAAGTACAATTAAATTTTCCAATTAATTATTTAGGAGTTCTATTATCCTCAACCATGGTCCGTCCACCAAAAATTCAAATACGAGTAGATCAATTCAAATCACTTAACGACTTTCAAAAGTTATTAGGAGACATAAATTGGATAAGGCCTTATCTAGGCATACCAACAGGAGAGTTGGGACCTTTATTTGGTATCCTAAAAGGTCCATCAGATCCAAATTGACCCCGAATATTAATGCCTAAAGCAAGAAAGGCATTAAAACTCATTGAAACACATATGGAAAATATGCATTTGGATAGAATTAATATGTTTGCCTTTATTATTTATTGTACTACCAACAAAAAATATTCCTACAGGAGTATTTTGGCAAGAAAGCCCATTATTGTGGATACATTTATCTTATTCTCCTAACACTATTCTTACTAGGTATCCTGAGGCTGTAGGACAATTAATACTCAAAGGAATAAAAGCAGCAAAGGGAGTGTTTGGAATTTCTCCCAATAAAATTATTACTCCATATACTATGGAGCAAATTGATGAGTTAGCAATGAGTTAAATACTTGGGCAATAATCACGTGCAGATCTAATATTTCATTTGATAACCACTTACCATCTAATCCTTTGTTGTCTTTTTGGTCTTCGCATCCTGTAGTTTTTCCAAAAATGACAAGAAAAACACCTATCATGAATGCTCCAAATATATTCACTGATGGGTCAAATAATGGTACAGCAGCAGTACTTACCCCTTATCAAACTTTTACATTTTTAGTACCCAAACAATCAGCTCAAAAGATAGAGCTTAATGCAGTATTACAAGCTTTTGTGATGTTTAAAAATTCTGTATTTATTTTCTGATAGTCAGTATATAGTTAATTCTATAGTAGCCCTTGAAGATGCTGGCAGGATTTCCCCTTCCTCTACTGTTTTCCACTATACAAAGTCTAATCTGGGACAGAAAAGATCCATTCTTTATAGGACATATCAGAGCACTTACAAGATTGCCTGCAGCCCTTAGTTTGGGCAATGATTTAGCAGATAAAACTATACATGACATACATATTTTCTCTATGCTAGAAGAAGCTACAAATTTTCATAAAAAGTTCCATGTCAATGCTAATACTTTACAAAAGCATTTTAAAATAACTAAGGAACAAGCTAGACAAATAATAAAACAATGTCAAAATTGTGTGACCTTTTTACCACAAGTTAATCTTGGAGTCAATCCTAGAGGACTGATACCTAATCATATTTGGCAGATGGATGTCACACACTTGCCAGAATTTGGAAAATTAAAATATTTGCATGTTACAATTGATACTTCTTCCGGATTTTTAATGGGCTCCCTTCATGCCGGAGAAAAACTAAAGATATTATAGCTCATTGCTTACAAAATTTTGCCACTGTGGGCATTCCAAAACAGTTAAACAGATAATGCCCCTGGCTATACCTCTACCTCTTTTAAACAATTTTGCTCATCATTTGGCAATACTCATATAACAGAAATCCCATACAATCCACAGGGACAAGACATAGTTGAAAAAGCTCATTAAACTATTAAAACATACTTATTAAAGCAAAAAGAGGGAATTGGAAAGGGGTATATATCACCCAAAGATAAACTTAAAATAACCCTTTTTACTCTAAACTTTTTAAATTTGGATTCATCAGGGCTTAGTGCTGCGGAAAGGCATATGTGTCCAAAAAATGTACATAAACCCAAGGTACTTTGGAAGGATATTCTAACAGAACAATGGAAAGGTCCTGACCCAGTAACTGTCTGGAGTCAGGGGTCTGTTTGTGTGTTTCCACAGGGAGAACAGCAGCCGATTCGTATTCCAGACAGATTAACTAAAGCGATTTCTACATACCAAAAAGAAGATTTGACTCAAATCCATAACAGCTGACATTCAGAACTCCACTTTGGCTATTCTTACATCTGCGACAGTGATTCTCCCCCACCTGAAGGCTAATGAATAATGAACACCATTTAAGGTCTATTTCAAATGCAAGAAACCTTGGGGCTTGCTTGTGGGAATACATTCAGACCCATTATGCAAGTTACAGGAAGAAGGATGGAATATCAAAAGAAGAGTCAAATCTAGGTGGTAACCAGGATGCTTTTTTTCAATCTTTTTTATTATTGCCTTTTCCCACATCATGAAGTTTTATTTTATTTTTTTAGCTCATACAGACCTAGGTTAATATTTTTCTGATAAGTTCTATTTTTTGACTATGGAGTTTTTAAACATTACAATGGAGATTTCACCTGTGAAAAGCTACAAGGCCTTTACTATTATGTGTTTTTTGTATTGTGTTATGTGTACACACTTCTGTTTTGTGTTGTTATGTCTGTATGTGTGTATGTCCATATATCATATATGAGGAGCGCTCATGAAAAAATGGGTCCAAATAAGTTTTTATTCACATGATTTAAATGGTTTAATTTAAATTGGGTAAACAGCTGTTGAAGACTGTTTTAATATGTGAACAAAAAAGGTTAACATATCTTTTTGTTTACGTTCACCTTTCCTTTTCATTATATTTAATAATTCTGTTCAGGATAATGTAAATTGTTTAGAAAATTGCTTTCTTTTAGTGACTGCTGGAATGTTACATAATTTTTCTTAGCCATCATTGCCAGAATTCCTATACAAACTGTATAAACTAATGCATCAATGAATAATAACTCAGCAAGTGATGCTCAATCAAGGAGTCGATTTACTTTGGGAGGAAATGGACATATTAATAGATTCCTCTGCTTTGACTGTTTGCAGAACTTGCCTGTTCACAATGCATGCAAGTGATACATAGTCCAATCTGTTGGTGCAGCGAATTGTGATAGTGCTGGGGTATCTTTGCTGATGGTGTACAATTTTTCCAAAAAGAGCTGTCATTTGGCTTGGTGCCGTGGCATTTTGCATCCTGCTCCCTTCTGCTTGTGATGGTCTAAAATTTGGGGGCCAACAAAGGTGAGGCAAAGAACCTCACCCCCCACTGGTGCAAAGGCCAAATTTGGGGGCCAACAGAGGTGAGGCAAAGAACCTCACCCCCACACACACACTGTTGGCAAAGGCCTATCCACAAGTATGGCTGTATGCTGGATCGGTAGCCAATGACGGGTAAGATCCAATTACAATGGTACCAACCTAAGACAGGAGGCTGATGCCTTGAGGTCAGCTCATCCGATGACGGGTAAGGACATATGTAGTATTGGACAACCTAAGACAGGCACAGTCCCTAAGCCACATGCTTGTTGTTTAATTAAAAAGAAGGGGGGAGATGTTGAGAGCCACAATTTAGTCGGAATGACGCCTGGCATTTTGCTAGAGGGAATGGTTGAAAGGTGACCCTGCTCCAGGAATAGGGCGGTTCTGGGATTAGGGCGGATCCTGCTGGGAATAGGGAGGCTCCGGGATTAGGGCGGATCCTGCTGCCTAGGGCGCCCACTACTTTGGAGTTCCCATTGAGTTGGGGGGGGGGCGGGGGGGGGGCTCCAGGAGAATTGGTGCGTGGAGCCCAGTGGAGGGAGTGTATTCCCGGGAAGTGTGTGTAGAGTGCCAGTGAGAGTTCGGGAATAAAGACTTGCTGTTTGAACCTACAAGGCTTTGTGGCCAGACAGACTGCAGCACCACATATAAGGGTGAACCTACAATACAATTATTTTGGAACTCTGAAGTCCACTGAAGGCTTACAACCTCCAGGGGAAAAGTGGGAGAGTAAATCACAGTTAATTTTTTGTCAATTTCAACTCCTAGTAAAATACAGCCTCCCCCATTCCCACCCTTATCCTATGCCGTGCAAATATATAAAATATATATATATATTTTCCTTCTGAAGCAGCTGTACGGTTTCAAGAAGCAAAGGTGGGCAAAATGTTGTTGTCCTTCAATGTCAGGGATTTGTGTTCTGAGTATTGATTGTTACTTCTGATCACAGAGGTTTCAAAGAGGCCACAGCCACTGATGTTTTGCCTCCCCTCATGGCTGTAGGTGCCCCCTCTTCTACAGATAAAGAGAATTTGGGGAGAAGGCAAATAAAAGGCTGGCACCCATTCTTGTTTCCTCAATTTCTTCCTCTTTCCTCTTCTGAGAGCTAAACATTAAAAAGTAGGACATCCAAGCAGCTCAGGAAGACAGAATTCAGTGAGACCGTATTTCTAAATAAAGCACAAAATAGGGTTGGGGATGTGGCTCACTGGTTGAGTGCCTCTGAGTTCAATCCCCAGTAACCTTCACCAACAACAAAAAAAAAAAAAAGTAAGACATGCAAAAAACAACTGCATATACAACACAAATTAGGAAGTAAACACACAGGCCCAGGACACAGCACAAACTCAAAAAAAAAAAAACCTGAAAAGTTTACAACCTCAGTGGCAAGAGAGGCAGGGAGCAGCAAGGCCTGGTGAAAGTTAAAAAACTAATTTCCATAGTTAACACATTATTAAAGTCAAGTGTCCAGTTTTCAATAAACAACAACAAAATCACAAACCATGGAAAGAAACAGGAAAGTATGACCCATTCAAAGAAAATAAACAGAAACGTCATGACAAAGACCTAACTGGTAGATGATATGTCTACTACACTTAAGAACAACTGTCTCGTAGGTATTCAAAGAGCTAAGCAGAAGATGTGGAAGATGATGTATAAAGAAGATGATGTATAATGGAACTATCAAGAGATTTTTAAAAATCTAAAAAACAGAAAATTACAACTTCAAAAATTCACTAGAGGTATCTGAAAGCAGGCAGAAGATTTGGTGATCTTAACTACAGACAACAGAATACTACCTACTGTGCGGTAATTTTCTAAGAAAAATTACTAAAGAAATGTGAATAGAGCCTAAGGAACCTGTGGAGCAGCATCAAAGGAAACAACATGTGCATTGTGGAAGTCCCAAAAGGAAAGGAGAGAAGAGGCAGAAAACTATTTGAAGAAATAATGGATAAAAACTTCCCAAGTTTCATAAACATAAATATAGATGGCCCACAATTTATAATTGTTCATTGTACAATTTTTCAACTTTACAATGGTGTGAAAGCAATACGCACACAGTAGAAAGCATACTTTAATGTTGAATTTTTCCCCACAGGTATGGTATTCTTGTAATGTTAGGCAGCACCAGTAGAACTAGCTCCCAGTCAGTCACTAATCACAATTCATTCTACAGTGTAGTGTATTGCTAAGCTTAGATGTTTGGTAGGTAAAGTGTATTAAATAACATTTTTAACTTATAATACTTTCAATTTATGATGAGTTTATCAGTACATTAAACCCATGATAAGTTGAGGACCAGCTTAACAAACTCCAAATAAGAGAAACACCAGGACACATTATAATCAACTTTCTAAAGACAAAGAATTTTTTTAAGTTGTTAATAGACGGTTATTTTATTTTTTATTTATTTATATGCAGTGCTGGGAATCAAACCCAGTGCCTCACACATGCCAAGCAAGTGCACTACCACTGAGCCCCAACCCCAGTGGTTCAACACTAGAATCTTGAATGCAGCAAAAAAGCAGCAATTCATACCAGCAGATATTTCATCAGAAACTTTGGAGGACAAAAGGAAGTGGGCTGTTATGTTTAAATTGCTTGAAGAAAAAACTTGAAAAACCAAGATACCTATGACAATAGTGTCCTTAAAAGTAAGGGAGAAATTAAGACATTGGCAGATAACACAAAAACTGAGGGAGTTTATTACTAGATCTACTCTGCAAGATATAAACACTCAAGAAACTCTTGCAGGGTAAAACTAAAAGAATATAAGGCAATTACTCAGGGTCATAAGAACAACTAAAAATCTCAATAAAGGTTAAGTACATAGGCAGTTATAAAACCTAGTATTACTGTAATAATGATTTGTAATTTTACTTTTTGTTTTCTACATGACTTAAGAAACTACTAGATTTTTAAAAACTTATTCTAAAATCTAGTATTATTGTTAACTTTTATTTATAATTCAAAATTTTGTTTTTGACATAATTCAAGAACAATATATTTAAAAGTATTCTTAGTCTATATTTTGGTGTGCATGATAAATAAACATATAATTCAGTGATAACAACTGAAAAGGTGATGACAGATCTGTAAAGGAACAGAGTGTTTATTATATGCTATCGAAGTTAGGCTGGCATATATTAGACTTTTACTTTAGGATAGTAAACGTAATCCACATGGTCACTTAAAAGAAAAAGAGCTTTAGAATGTACATTAAAAATATGAAAAGAGAATTTAATCTTTGAAAGAAATAAGCCAACTAAACAAAAGATAATAATGCAGGAAATTAGGACAAAAAAGCTATAAGGCATAGAGAAAATGATTAGCAAAATGAAAGAAGCAAGTCACTCCTTATAAATATTTCAAATGTAAATGAATTTAAAGACTCCAGCCAAAAAACAAAATGGTAAAATAGATGAAAAACATTGTTCAACTATATACTACTTAATTTAGACTCAAAGATACAAACAGACCAGAAGTGAAAAAATGGGGGGAGTGGCAGCTATTTCATTTAAGTAGAAAACAAAAGAACAGGAATAGCTATACTAATAGCTATTAGTATATAGCTATTATACTGATAATATAAAATCTTTGGTGGTTTTAGTTTGATACTGAAAAGTGAACCCAGGGGTACTTTACCACCAAACTATATCTCCAGTTTTTTCACTTTTTTAAATTTTGAGACAGGGTCTCATTAAATTGCTAAGGCTGGCCTTGAAGTTGTAGTCTTCCTGCCTCAGCCTCCCCAGTTTCTGGGATTACAGGTAAGTGCCACTATGCCCAGTCAGACAAAAATAAATTTTTACTTTAAAAAAGGGTTATGAGGTTAAAAATAAAAAGAACATTATATATTAATTAAAAGTTCAACATAGAATTTAGAACAATTATAAACCTCTCTGTACATGATAATCAAAATATATACCAGAATTGAATGAAAAACAATCCTACAGGGGCTGGGGATGTGGCTCAAGCGGTAGCACGCTCGCCTGGCATGCGAGCGGCCCGGGTTCGATCCTCAGCACCACATACAAATAAAGATGTTGTGTCCGCTGAAAACTGAAAAATAAATATTAAAAAATTCTCTCTCTCGCTTGCGCGCGCGCACGCTCTCTCTCTCTCTCTCTCTCTCTCTCTTAAAAAAATTTTTAAAAAAATATCCTATTAAAAAAAAAAGAGAAAGAAAAACAATCCTACAATATTAACTAGAGATGTCAATATCCTACTCTCAATACTGGATAAAACTACCAGCCAAATAGAAGAAAACAGAATTTTAAACAACATAATAAATCAACTATATGCAAGAAACATACAGAACACTCTGCCAAACGACAGTATGCATGTTCTTCTCCTATGCACGTGGGATATTTCCCAGGAGAGATTATATGTTAGGCCACAAGTAGTCTCAATGGATTTAAAAAGACATCATACAAAGCTTCTCCAACCACATATGAAGTTAGAAATAAAATACAGAAAAAAAATAGAAAATTCATGAAGTTGTAGAGACTAAACACTCTTTTTAAAAACCAGTGGATCAAATAATAAGTCACCAGGGAAATAAGAAAATATTTGGAATGAAAAAAAAATTACAAGATGCAACATAAGCAATACTAAGAGCAATTTTAATAAATACAAATGCTTATATTAAAAAACAAGATCTCATGGGGCTGGGGTTGTGGCTCAGTGGTAGAGCACTTGCCTAGAATGTGTGAGGCACTGGGTTTGATTCTTACCACAACATATAAACAAATAAAATAAAGGTCCATCAATAACTAATAAAAAAATTTTAAAGAAAAAAAACCAAGATCTCAAACCAACAATCTAGCTTTACAAGGTAAGGAGAAAAAAAAAAATCCAAGTCCCTAGAGTAGGGGAAAAGCACTAACAGAAGATAAATAACACATATTCAGCGGAGATGAGTGAAGAGAGAATAGAAACACAATACAGCAAAACAATGAAACCAAAAGTTGGTTCTTAAAGACCAACATAATTTACTAATCTTTAGCCAGATACATACCCAATTTTAAAAAAAGAATATCAAAATTACTTAAAATCACAAATGAAAGGGGGGATGTTTACCACCAATTCTATAGAAATTAAAAGGATTATGAGACTACTATGAGAAATTTTTCATGAAACCAATTGGCTAACCTAGATAAAATGAACAAATTCCTACAAATTCAAAACCTACCAAAACTAAATCATGAAGAAACAGGAAATGTGAATAGATCTAAAACAAGTAAGACTGTGTCATACTCAAAAAACTTCTTGGCAAAGTCCTGGATGGAGATAATGATGTAACTGGTGAACCATACCATTTATAAAAAACTAACACCAATCTTCTCAATCTTTGCCAAAAAGTTCAAGAGGGAACACCTCTAAACTCTCTGTATAAAGTTGCATTACCTTCACTATCAAAGCCAGGAAAGACATGACAAGAAAACTAAAGCCCATTATCCCGATCACTACATACCATAGTCCAATGGGATTATTCCTGGAATGCAAGGAAAAAAAATCAATGAATAGGGGTGGCGGGGGTTATGATCATCTCAGTTCATACAGAAAAAGGTCAAATTCAACATTTTTCATGATAAAAACACTCAACAAGAATAATAGAAATAATTTTCATTATTGAGAATAATTAAAAGCCACATATGAAAAACCCACAGCAGAGTTGGGAATACAGGTCATTGGAAAGGTATTTGCCAGGCCCTGGATTCAATCCACAACACAGAAACACAATGCACATACCCACACAGAGAGAGAGAGAGAGAGAAAGGGAGGGGGAGAGGGAGGGGGGAGAAAGAGAAAGAAAGAGAAAGGGAGGGAGGGAGGAAAAAAAATAGTATAGTCTCTGGTAAAAAAAAAAAAAAACTACAAGCTTTTCCTCTAATATAGGGGAGAAGACAGAGATATCCAGTCTGGCTGCTTCTATTTAACATAGTAATAGAAATTCTAGCAAGAGCAATTAGATAAGAAAAAGAAATGAAGGCGTACAAACTGGAAAGGAAGACAATAAATTATCCATTTGCAGGTAATATTTTATTACATGTAGAATATCCTAAAAGAAGTGGTTGCCAAAAACTAGGTGGATGGGAAAGTTGTTTAATGGGTAGAGTTTGTTTTGCAAAATGAAAAGAATTATGGATATAAATAGTGATGATTGTACATCATAAGTGTAATTAATACCACTCAACTTTACACTTAAAATAGGCAAAATGGGAGGAATGATGACACACACCTGTAATTCCAGCAACTTGGGAAGCTGAGGCAAGGAGGCTTGCAAGTTTAAAGTCAGGCTCAGCAACTCAGCAAGGCCCTAAGCAAATTAACAAAGCCCTGACTCAAAATAAGCCCCTCTGGGTTCAATGCCTACTACCTACCCCCTGACAAATAAAAAAGTTAAGATGATAAGTCTCGTTATGCGTATATATGTTTTACATATACATGTATGTTTTATTTACACACACACCCGTTTTGGTTTTTGTTTTTTGTTTTTTGTTTTTTTTGGTATGTGTGTGTGCTGGAGATTGAACCCAGATTCTAGACAAGCACTCTTATCACTGAGCTACAGTCCTAGCCCCTAAGAGAAAAAAAAAAAATTTAAAGGAATAAATGAAAAGTATTCTGTACAATTTTGCTAAGTCACATGCATGCTAGAGAGTAGGAGAAAAGCCACAAAATTCAGAGTTTTAACATACTGCTTAAGTTATAAGAGGTCCAGAGGTCTGGGGCACACTGAGCCAGCCCCACCCTAGAAGATAAGTAATTGTGCCTTGTTCCTCCTGCAGAGAGAAAGGGAGGGCAGAGTGGGAAGGGAAGGAGAGGGGGAAGGGTGTGAGGGCGCGTGTTCACTTAAGAGGCTTATGGATTTTTGAAAAAACAAAATATAGATGGAAGAATTCCTTCAATCCATTTCTCAGGTGACTTACAAGATTTTAGTGGGGCCAAGAGTAAGAGGACTCTGGAACAAGTACGCATTACAATACAAGTAACTCTACCACTTGGGTCATATGACCCAATGATGCTAGAGACACCTATGATAGACAAGGATGCTACAAGGAGTCCCTGGTAAGCCCTGATTAAAGAATTCATAACCCAAACCTCTAGGTTTCCAAAGCAAGGGTAATCTTTCTGTAGCAAATATCTATTCACTGTTTTTTTTTCCCAAGTCTTTATTTTTTTAGTTCTAAGTAGACACAATATCTTCATTTTACATTTACGTGGTGCTGAGGATCGAACCCAGTGCCTCACGCATGCTAGGCACGCTACCACTTGAGCCACATCCCCAGCCCCTATTCACCGTTTTAAAAGCAGCTCAGAGATGTAACACCTGACCATCAAGTTACATCATAGCACATCAATTATGTGAACATAAACTAATAATATCCATAAACTGGAAATTATCAGACCACATCACCATATGATCAGCATAGTAGTAACTCATAGTACATTTAGGATGGGACCCAAGTTGTTTCCAAGATTCCAAATTTCACAAAAATGTGGCTCAGAACTCAACATCATTTACCTCCAACGCACCATTACCTCTCCCTAACCTCACACTGTATGACTTCAGAGGTGTTCACTACCATCAGTGGATAGCAGAGAGAAAACCCAGACTTAGTCCAAAGATAAGCCAGTCTGGTATTTTAATTGCAAACCAAAATTTGACTGCTGTCATATTAGATTTTAAGTAGGCCTTCTGAAATTGATGGAAGGAAATTCTACCCAGTTGAATGAACTTCCAGCAATAAGCCTGGCCAGCACTTTGTATAGTGATGTGTGTTCGTGTCAAATTAAATACTCACCACAGACTGAATATCTAATTATTCACAGTGTTTGAGGAGCATTCTCTAAGCCATTGCTCAGGAAGCACTCGAGAAACATTTTCCCTGAATTCTGGCTATAGATTAATGTCTGAGCAATGATTTTTATACCTAAGAATCACTTTTGCTCCATTAGTGTTCAGATATCCTTTCCAAAAATACCTTAAATATGTTAATCTTTTTCTCTGGACATAGTACTATTGCCTAATTTCCTCTTACAAGTCACTTGCATATATAAGGCACAAGTTTTGTCTAGTTGGCCAAATCCAAAGTTTATGTCTTGCTATTGTTTTCTCCAGGATAATATTCTAAGGTATGTAACTTTAAATCTTTATTTTTTTAAGCCAAGTATTTTTCACTTCCATTGTGTATATATGCTGCATCTTTTGCTTTTCTCTAAACTTTGTCATTTCCTCCATGAATCCTTTTTATCTCAGTTCATTCTAATTTCTACAGCTATCTCCATTTTTAATATATATGTATGTATGTATGTATGTATATGTTTGAATATGTGTATTTATTTATTTTGCAGAGCTAGGGATCAAACCCAGGGCCTCATATATGCTACTTAAGTGCTATAACACTGAACTATACTCCCAACCAAACCTCTATTTTTATCTTCCATTTCCTTTAAGGTATTATCTGTAGTATTCTTGATGTTGTTTATTCTAGTATAGCTTTAATGTCTGAGTGATGTTTTTCCTTTATTGCTAATATTTTCACAAGTTTTAATTTTGGTATTCTTCCATATTTTGTATCATTTTCTACACATCTTATAACTTAAGCAGGTGACCATGGTTTTTATCCATTTTATGGGTATTCCTTTCTGATGTGTTTTGAATGTCAATGGATATGTTATTTTGCTCCTTTATCCTCTATTTTTAATAACTTAAAGTGACTATAATTCTTGGTTACTTTTGTGTTAATCAGCCTTTCCAAACTTGTAAGAGGAAGTTTGGTTCTGGATCTTAGTAGCTTCTGTATACTGTTTAAAAAAAAAAAAAAAAAAATAGCAGCTTTGCTTCCTGAGATTTCCCTGGAACTTTTAAATAAATGATGTAATAGATACAATGATAGGTAAGATGATATTAGGGGGAAAAGTAAACCCAAGAATAGCAAAGAAATATTTTTAGAGGCTGGGATTTATGGTTTGGTGGTAGAGCACTTGGCTAGTATATGTGAGGCACTGGGTTCAATTCTTAGTACCACATATAATAAATGAATAAAATAAAGGTCCATCAACATCTTAAAAAAATTTTTTTAAGAAATATTTTTATCCAGAAAGCAAGTTTCTGAAAGCTCATGCAAATAAATAACCCTCCAATTAACAACAAAAAAGAGGCCTTTAAAAAAAAAAATCTATTAACTCCAATACAAGATTTTTTTTTTAATGGAGTTGGTAGCCAGTTCTTCCTTAAATAATTGAGATCTGCATGAAATGAAGCAGAATATAAAATGTAATCCTATTTAAGATGAAAGGTTTTTAAGAGTTTTATGAAGAAAAATACTCTACAAATGTAATTGTAAATGGACTTTGCATATATGTGGGCTAAGGGGTGTGTGCAACTATGGGAAATGAACTGAAGGACTCTCTGCCACAGCTAAATCCCCAGAGCTGCTTCTTTTTTTTTTTTTTTTTGCGAGAGGAACTTGCTAAATTTTCCAGGCTGGACTCCAAATTGTGTTTCTCCTGCCTCAGCCTCCCAAGTGGCTGGGATTACAGGCATGCACTATTATGCTCAGCTAATAAATTTTTATTCATTCCTTAGTATCATTCATCTCAGAAAACTAAAATCTTCTATTTTAGTTTGCTGTGACTTGAAAAGCATACCAAAACCTCCCATACGCTATGCTGTTTTAGTTATTCTTTATAAAAATGTATTAAAGATGCAGCCTATATAAACATAGCAAGATCAAATATTACTTCAATTAAAAACTTGCTTTTCTCATAAGAACCACTTTTATGAGATTCTTACCAGCCACGGGGGATAATTTGAACAAAAGCGCAAATGCAGTGGGGCACAAAGCTTCATACCTTTAATTCCAACTACACAGAGGCTGAGAGAATCACAAATTCAAAGGCAGCCTGGGCAACCTAAGCAAGACCCTGTCTTAAGTTTAAAAAGAAAAAAAAAGAGAGAATAACTGCAATTGATAAAGAGTGATTTTTTTTTTTAAGAGGTACAAGTTCACAGTACAAAAAAAAAAAAAAAAAAACACGAATCTTTTTGTACTCAAAGGATTACCACCATCAGTTGCCAAGGCATCAAAACATTACTCTGAAATGAAAAAGGAAAAAGATTAAGTACTTATTCTGCAATTTTGTATGCATGGTACCATGGTAACTAAATAGCCCTAGTTCTTCTATATACAAAAATTCCAGCTCATAAATGCAACAGGAATTGTCACATGACATTTACTCAGTTTCCCCAAACTAGGGCAGTGAGTCAGAATAGAAATGTTAAAGGTAAGAGAAATTTAAGAAATTCAGTCAAAGATATTAAGTGAAAAGCGGGGCCTGGTGAGATGATCCAGCTCTGATGGAATCTGGTTCTAACAAAGAGAGCCCACATGGTTTATTTAGAAGCAAAAAACATCAGAAGGATTTACTATGAGAAAAACTACTTCAGGGAAACAAAAACAGAACTCAAGAAGGAACAGGCTAATTGGAGTTATCTACTCTAGTTCTGGACAGCTGGTACCTCAAGGCTACTTACTGAGCACATCCATATTTCTTCCACCCATGGGCAGTAGGCGTCTGAATTCAACTCTATAAAACCCATAAATTCTATGCTAAGCATGGAGGTCAAATTTGCTTCAGATTCCTTCTATCTCTAGAATTTTTTTTAATAAATTTATTTTATTTATTTATTTTTATGTGGTGCTAAGGATCAAACCCAGGGCCTTCCATGTGTGAGGCGAATGCTCTACCACTGAGCCACAACGACAGCTCCCCATGCTAAGCATGGAATTTGCCCCATTAACAGTGGCCACCTGCAAATCAGCGTATCTTTCAGCACCATAGCACTGAAATATTCCCAGAAGCAGCAATCTCACTGTCCAGGGCTATGGAGTTCAAAACAATGATTCATTTGATGCTCCCAACATCGAATGACAGATTTAGCAGTCATTAATGAAATAACTTATTCAGGCAAGTATCATCAATGCATGCTTTTTAAACAGCATTATAAAGTTACAGGAAACTTTCCAATAAAGGTGTCAGGCTTTGCCCATGTACCCAATGATCAAGCTAAGCATCATTAAAAGTAACACAGGTAAAATTAAATGCCTTTTATGACTGTAAGTATACTACATTATGATCAAGTTTTTTTAATAACTTTATTTATTTTTATGTAGTGCTGAGGATCGAACCCAGTGCACCTCACACGTGCTAGACAAGTGCTCCACTGCTGAGCCACAACCCTGATAGCATGATCAAGTATTCTAACCAAGAAAAGTGAAATTAGAATCTAATCTATATACCCTAGATCTAACTTCTAGAATATGAAATAATGATGAACAAGAAAGCAACAGACTAAATTCAGACTGTGGTACACTGTAGGCAATACACAGAGCTCCTTCAACAAGTCATGGTATTTAGTTGGTAGGGAGCAAAATAGAAAACCAACTTATATTTAGAAACTTAATAGCCAAAATAACAAGATATACTGTATATATGTTTGGATCATAATTTGAAAAAGAACAACCATAAACATTTCATTTTGCAGACAATTGGGAAATTTGAAAATTAACTGAATATTAGGTATTTAGAAATCATGAACTCTATTAAATGAAATATTGGTATTATACTTATTTATAGAAATGTTTTGATATATATTTAGATTAAAATTACATCACTTTTGAAATGTGCTTTTAACAAAATAAAAGAGGAAGAAAAGAACAAAGTATGGCAAAAATTAATGGTAATAAATTATAGGTATATAAAAGTTAATTATATATTTATCTATTTCAGTGAACACCTAAAACTTTTTGCAACAATCAATAATAAATCACTCTTTCAAAAAATATTCAATACATTTAATTGACAAAGTTTATTATCAAGAAATTTTAGTAATAGGTTTTTTAAAAGAATGTTTGGGTTTCTGAATACTGAAAGATGACAATCCATGACAAGACATACACAATTAAAATATTAAATAATATCTAAATTAAAAGACCATAATTCAAATTACTAAGTATAATCTTTGTGTCTTGGTAGAAGCAACTGTTCTCCTTCAAGAAATTCACCCACCTTGTCATGAAGACTACAAAGCCTTGCCACAGATTCAATTATTTAATTATAATCAATGCTGAGCATTTTATATTTAAGCATGCACTATCACAGCACAAAAAATCTTTCTACAGAGATCTTCAGTTTTCTTCAAAATGTATCTCAAGCATCTTTTAAAGTGCGAGCTACAAACAGGCTGTATCGTTAAAGAAAAAAGGCTTCTAAAAGAAGTGTAAGATGGGTATCCAACACTGCCAAGAGTGGTTATACAACTAACCGAAGGAAACTGGCAGTACTTTGCTAATTCTGTTTCATTGTAGCAACCTCCTTGGTAATTGAGTTCTTAGCTCTTATTGTACTACCAGCCGAACATGTACTCCATTGCTTTCGATACAAGACTTTCATCTTTTTTAGGCGTTTGTCTGTCAGAAATAACCTATTAAAAAAACATACAAACACACACACATACATGGGGGAAAAACTGTTAGGTTATGTTTTCTTTGGCAACAGGCAATAGCTAAATTATGAGGGAAACACTAAAATGTGTTTATAATACTCAATTGTATACTTTAAAGATTAAAATATGAACTCATAACATCTTTATGCTTTTAAGAATGACAAAGTCTCATTCTCTTGACAAAGCAAATACCATCTGCTCCTAACTAGAAAACTGAACAAATAATACAAACCTTTAAGAAGTGGGGGATTTAAAATATAGATTTAAAGAAAAACAGTTCTAAAATTATCTCCAAATCTTCAGGGAAATCAAAAAACTGAACTCATTACCCACTCTACAAAGCAAAAGTAATTTATGTGCTGTGTTTTAGACCTGCGGCTGCAGCTGGCTAAGTTCAAATCTCTTGGCTAATTAGAAAGGTCCAATAATATACCAAATTAGAGTTACAATTCTTCCACCATTCAAAAAATACAGCAAACTTGTTTAAACACGTTGGAATGAGAAATTTTTCTATTCTGAATAATAAGAGCTAGCTTTTGATAACCAAAGCTACTTGAACTTTTTCACTTGCGATACCACATCATATTTTAGTCATCAATTTGTTTGTTTGTGTTTTTTTTGGGGGGGCACGGAGGGGGTATTGGGGATCGAACTCAGGGGCACTCGGTCATTGAGCCACATCCTCAGCCTTATTTTTTGTATTTTATTTAGAGACAGGGTCTCACAGACAACTCAGTCTCACTGAGTTGATTAGCACCTTGCTTTTGCTGAGGTTGACTTTGAACTTTCCATCCTCCGTTCTTGGCCTCCCACTGGGATTACAGGCTCGTGCCACAAATTTAATTGAGCTTTAATGTTCCCTCGTGTCAGTGATATACAAAGCAGACATCTAGTCCATATGCAAATATAAGTTAGAAAAAAAACTGAAAAAACCTTCAAAACATTTTAAGTTTTTGTTTGTTTATTTTGAGCGCTAGGGGTCAAAATAGTATTTTTCACATGCTAGGCAAGTGCTCTACCACCTAAGTACATTCCCAACCTCAACAAAGACGTTTCTTAAAAATTCAAGGTAAGTTTGTAAGTTGCAAGGATTCTAACTTTAAAATAGGAAATTTAAGAAGTTTCAAGATTTCATCAAGGCAAAAAAACCTGAGCACAAATATAATGGCATATATATCGACCCAATTAAAGTTCAACAAGCTATGCCCTCAGCCTTCAAGTACATCTCTTACGTAATCATCTAATCCTTAAAATACCTGATAGTCACTAGTAGAAGCTTTGTATGCTGTAGCAAGAGGTCTCATGGTAGAAATTCTAGGAGTGCTTCCCGATTGTGTTGGTGTACCTAAGGTTTTGATGGGTGGTGTAAAGGCTAGAGATGGAGATGACAAAGCACATCGGTCGCTGTTTTCCATAACGCTCTGGAGAAACAAATAATTCCTTGCTTATAAACATAACCTACTAATATTACATAATACACACAAAGAAAAAATTTTTAAAAGAGGCATACTTTGATCCAATTAACCTTTCAAATAATTTTAGGCTTGATAAGATGATATACTTCGTGGCTAGCATTTGAAATCTAATGCTCAGCCAGGAATCTCAACTCATTAACCTCAAATAACCTCAATACAACTATAAATCACAAGAATAATAATCTCCTAACACATACTATGAAAAATCTGCAAGAACATAAAAAATCTGCAAGAACACAATTCAACAATTGTTTCTTGAAGAAACCTGAAGTGGAAGGGAGAAACAAAGTCCAAAGCTATTTAGTGCCAAGTAACCACAAACAGTTCTCTACCCTTTGTGAACATCTTACAATACAATGGCATACTACAATAATTATACAACACAATAATTGTACAATACAATAATTATATGATTGCATGGATACAGTAAATTATAAGGACAAGAAGTAGTGTGCTTTGTTTGCTTATGTGTATATACTGGCAACAAGTATAGTGCCTAGTTTATGTACAAATCTGAATATGTTTAAAAGTGTGATCACAATGATTTTTACAAGCCACAAAGTTTAAATTATACAAAATCTACTGTTTAATAAGTATATGTAGAATATATTTTTAAGTATTTTGAAACAGAAATGAGTAACAAAAGGCTTCAACTATTTAAAAGTAAACTATCAGGTTTCATCCTAAAATAAGATCAGACCTTTAAGTACTTAAAAAAATCTGATGTTACTTTGCACAAAACCAGAATGGACTAGTAATCAAGAGCCCTACAATATAGGCGTCAAGTCTCTGTAAAAGTCACTTATATCCTCTTTTCTGAAAAATAAAGGGTTTACAACAGATTATCTCTAAAGTCTTTTGATTAAATAATTTTGGCTTGCAACAAAAAGTTCTATAAATACCACATTTTACAAAACTCAGAATAAGAGGCACAGTAAAGTCATGTGACATAACCATCAATGTCAATCTCTTCATATAAATTAGGCTATTTTTTTTAGATTACCAAAAACTTACTTTATCTATACATGGTTTTACACCAATCATGATGGATTCTCCAAATATTCTCCCATCTTTGCTTAAGGCTTTCCGAGCTTGCAGTTTAGACTGATAACGAATATGCATCCAATTTCCTGTGTTGGACATCTGCAAAAAATAGAGGTGTCTCTTAAGTTATAAAATACAAAATCTATACTCAATGAACTCTATTTGAAAACTAAAACCTGAGAATAATGTATAATTTCATTTTTTTATTTGATGCCCTATAAAAAGTTGTATATTAAATTATCAAAAATCACACGAAAACACTTTCAACAATCTCTACTCAGCTCTCAATTCTCCCAAAGAATATGTGGCAAATTTTTTCTAAAAGTAAAGTAATTCTCAAAAGATAATTGTTTCTCACAAAAAGCTCATATCAAAGTTACAATGAATTTTTTAAACTGTATTCATCAATATGACTTTGTGTAGGAGTTAAGTCTATAGTAACAGAAAAAAGAATTGGTATAACTTGTATAATTTTTTTTTAAGCCCTCTACAAGAAAAAGAGCTCTGAAAACTCTGTACCTTGGGAACTTCCTCTTCTTTTATTCCCAATAAAGCAAGCTCAAATTGAGAAAAAGTAATATAATATCTATCATAATCTATCTTTTTTAAAGACTGTGAGTTAAGAAAGGAAGGCTGGATTACCTTTTCTTTGTTCCTAAAAATCAAACATTATGCAACATTGAGCCCTCTACATCCAAAGGACACATTCTTTCAAAACTTTAAATAAATATTTTTAATTTAGAAAAATTAAAATTCAGAAGCAATTTCCCTCAATTCATGGTTTCTCTTTACTTAGCCAAAATCTTGAATTGAAAAAAAAAATGGAAGCCTTACCACATGTTTTAAGATATTTCCATACTGTGCAAACTGTAATAATATATAGGAAGCAGATGCTTGCGGAAACCTGAAAAAACAGTTGTCCAGACAAAACAGTTAACTTCCACTATCAATACAAATGCAAATTACAAAGTTACAAGTGTCTCAGGACAAACTAGCCTTCCAACTATCTACAACATTAACAAGAGCTCCCTAATCAGCCTGTTTTCTCCTATATGGGACAACTCTATTAACAGTCACCCAAAAGCAAACACCTTAATGTTAGTTTTAACTTAGCTCGTCTCCATCTCCACATTCTCTGACAAACCTAACATTCCCATTCTCAAAGGCATTATCACACTTTTCAAAAACTGTTACAAAACTGCAGTTCTATATACAACTTATTTATGGCATTTGTGTCTTTATAAATATTTATGTATACTACAGCTATTAGAAGCAAAAGTATTTTATATAGTCATATCTTCTGAAATTAGTACCAACTAAAAATTCTCCCCAAACAAAAATAAAATTCAGCACTAATATCAGTGATACAGAATCATTTAAAAAGATGGTAATCAAAATCTTAATAGTCGTCAACATACTTTGTGTACAGAGATATGAAAAATTGTGGTATATATGTGTATTAAGAATTGTAATGCAAAACAAAGTACATGTATAAAGGCATAAAAACATAATAATAAAAGTTACTTTTATTAAAAAAATCTTAATAGTCATATCTTTGTATGGGAAAACTGATTTTTACTTTCTTCTTTATAAAGTGTTTTATCTTTATTTATGGTCTGAATATTCTACAATGAAATATTATTACTTTTATACTCCAAACAATAAAGTTGTTTTCTATTTGAAAACTGTAATCATTCAAAACAGAAATAGCTATCAGTACTACAGAAACATCTACCAGATTCTTTACCCACTAACTTCAGTTAGTCTAGAGCTTGGATTAGAACTCTAAAAAAAAAAAAAAAAATGGGTCACAAAAATAAATGAAAAATTAAACACATTAAAATTTATGTGAGAAAATATTCACTTTTTTAAGATCTAGGATTTTACTTTAGTTTACTTATATAAAAATGAATATAAGCACTTCAAAAATTTATCCAATTACTGGAATTTTAAAGTGACACAATTACTATTGAGTCAAAAAAAAAACTCAGAAGTGGACATCCATGTTCAAAAACATGCAGCTATTTTATGAGAATATAAAATTTTAAACATTAAAAAAAAATCAAGAAGCCATCCATAATGCTACGGATACAGAACTAAGCATAATTTATCAGGAGAACCAATGACCCTGCTTTTTGTCTAAACAAAATCAGTACCACATAGAATCACACTGAAAGGACAGATAGATGAACAGATATGTGTGTATACACACAAACAGAGACACACCCAAAAAAACAGGTGATATTCAATGCCTTAAAAACAAATTGTGGGGGTTGGGGCTATAGCTCAGTGGCAGAGCATCTGCCTAGCACATGCAAAGCACTGGGTTCAATCCTTAGCACCACATAAAAATAAACAAATGAAGACATTCTATCCATATACAACTACAAAAAAAACTTTTAAAAAATTGTAGCTGGGAACAAAAGCTGGATGAAAAGCTATTCCTCATACATTTTTATATACCTTTTGAATTTTTAAAATTTTAAATTAAATACATAGAATCCACTAAACAGTTTCTGTGCACTGTTCTTCCCTGAGGATCTCATGTGTTATTTTTATATTTTTTATTCCCAAAATATCTTTAGTAACATCAGGTATGACAAACCATGGATTCAGAAATAAACCTTACCTAATAGTATATGTATCAACTTAAAAATCAAAAAACCTTGAGTTTTTGCCAAGCTTTGCAATTAACTAGATGAGAACCTCTGAACAAAGTACTTTTTTCTACCTATACCTCAGTTTCCTAAACTATAAAATAAAGGATCACACATTATGATCTCTAAGGTTCATTAAAGTATTTTTTGGCTATAAAAATCAATTAGAAATGCATCTAGAACTATAATCCTCTCTAATATTCAAACTTCTGTAACTAGAAAGTATGATCTCTGTGACATACTGAATGTACACAAATGAAGTTCGATTATTATTTCAAAATTGCAAGACCACTAGAAGCAGAGAGATAGACATTAAAAAATGGAAAGAAACCTCCTTAGGTCTAAAGGGGCAACCCTACTCCAACAGCCATTAACTATGCCTAAGAGAAAATAATTTGGGAAGAGATACATACACAGATAAATGATTTTTAAAAACTACAAACCTTGAATTGCTAGTTAATGATACGCAAACTGAAGTGTCAGGGTGATATTACCTGATATCTGTAACTTACTATGAAATATATCAATAAAAAGATGACTGACAAATAGATAATAGATAAAGCAAACACAGCTGTTAACAACTATAGAATCTAAATATTTGCTATGCAGTGAATATTTGCTATGCAGTTCTATTTTTTTGCCATTTGATGATATTCATGGTCAAATGTTGGGATGAGTTTTTTTTTGTTATTTGTTTTTTTGTTTTTTAAAGGCAAAAGCTTACCCAAACACTGTCACCCAAGTGTCATCGAGGTGATCTTCTGAAGTCAGAGAATCTCCTTGAGTATAAAAAGGATCCAACTGGGCAGGAGATAGTGTTGTCTTCCGTGGTTGACCAATATTTGCTGGACTAAACATACTTTGCCCTACATTAGTATATTTAGTAAATTAGTTGCCAATTTAAACGCCTTCATTTATTGTAAAGCAAACATCTTAATTTTATATGAAAAAGTATATTAAAAGTCAACAATTATATAAACTTTCCAAAACATACAACTATAATCAAATGGTAATTTCATATTACCACAGGAGACAAAGTCATTAATAATTGAGCATAGTTTATGATTTTGCAAATGCTTTATTATTTAATAATTTTTTTAAAATATTATATTAATTTCCGATTAAAACTAAGAGAAAAATCACTCAGTCAACCTCAAGAACTTCTGTTCAATTAACCTCCAAACCTACCACTTTCATTACAGTTCTTCTGCCTTAGAAATATTCAACAGCTCCTACAGAACAAAATCCAAATATCTTACTCTCCAAAATATATTTCCAAGTTTATTTTTCTAGTGTGTCCCTCAACAGTATTTGCCCAATCCCTAAAATGTAAATGCATTTTTATTTAGTCCAACAGCCATTAACTATGCCTAAGAGATTTACTCTCATGTTCCTTATTATTCAGTAACATCTACCATTTAATGAGTATTTCCATGTGTCCAACGTGCCATGCCAAATACTTTATATCTTTATTTTATCTCAGAGGTACTATCCAGTTAGGACTATGTATTTCTAAGAAGCAGACTATTTTCTTTCATTTTTATAGCAGCAATATTTTTTAGCACTTAATATATGCCAAGCTTTATTCTAGGTATTGAGGATACAGCAGTGAACAAGTTATACAAACAAAACAAAACCGTCTCTAATGGAGCCTAAATTCTAGAAGAAGATAAGAAAATACCTAGTATGTTAGAAAACATGAAGTCCTATAGAGATATCATTTCATTATCATTATCATCAAAGAGATAGGAATTAACTCTCTGTGGAAGGGCCACATACACACACACATACACACACACACACACACACACACAGAAAGAGAGAGAGAGAGAGAGAGAGAGAGAGAGAGAGAGAGAGAGAGAGAGAGAGAGAGAGAAACTTCACAGAGATGACACTAAAGGAAAAAGTTAAAGGAGACAGGGAACAAAATATATCAATACCTGAAAAAGTGAATATGAGGTGGAGAAAATAGAAAGTGCAAAGGCCCTGAGAAAGGCCATCGCTTGCGTTGGATAAAAATAGTAAGAAGGCCACTATTCACACAGAGATTCAGGAGTATTTAGGATCAGGGCGAATAGATGAGAGTAGAACGTAACAACACACCAGACCATAACAAAAAAAAAAAGAAAAAAGAAAAAAAAAAAAACCCTTACAAGTCACTGTAAGGAAATCAATAAAAAATTACAAACAAGGATGACATAACAGGACTAAATTTTTGCAGCAAACAGTGTTTTATTAAGTACTTATATCATTCTTTAAAACTGTATTTAATTCTAATAATCCTATAAAGTAGGTCCTAATAGGAGTTCTATTTAAGCTATTAGAAAATAGGGTAATATTAAATATATGCTATCTAGGCAATCTAAAGCATGAGACTAATCTAAGGCAGTAATCTAGTTAATACTTGTATTTATTATAGCAGCAGTACCTACAAGTGTGATACAGATACACATGACTCTCCCAAGCCCTATCATGAGATCAGCCAAGTCAAAATTATTTTCTTAATAATATAATTTTGCCTTTTCATAATTATTCTCAAAAGTATTCAAAGGACTTTTCCAGAGGTAACTGATATGTATGCATGGATTTAGGTTGAATGCAGAGGCAGATTCACAAGAGCCCAATTATATTTTATGAAGCCAAACATTAAGATTTTAGAAGCATGAAACAATGTGTTATCATGAAAAAATTTTCTCTTAGGAAACAGTTTTCACTTTAAAAAAAAAATTATTTGAGCCAGGCCTGGAAGCACACTCCTATAATCCCAGCAACTCAGGAGGCAGGGGCAGAAGGATCACATATTGTAAATCAGCCTCAGCAACTTAGCAAGGCCATAAGGAACTTAGTGAGACCTTGTCTCAAAATAAAAAATTAACAAGGCTAGGGATGTGGCTCAGTTGTTAAGCACCCCTGGGTTCAATCCCCAGGTTTTTTTAAAGAAAAAAAAATTATTTGTTTCTGTGAAACAAATTTATTATTTTTAAGTGAATTAACACATTTTAAATTTTTGTCTTCTTTTTTTATGTTACAAGGACTTCTTTTTATTATTATCTGAAAAAGTTACATTCATGTGCCTGAATAATGGCACCTATCTTACCTAATGTTCCTGACTATCCCAGCCCACTCTACCATATAGTAACCCATATCATATGTTGGTATTGATGGAAAAGACATCAATTGCAAGCTATTTGGTGGATGACAAGCCCAGCTACAGTCATAAGTGGGCCCCAAGTCCAGCAAGTCCAGAGCAGAATGCTAAAAAGGGTGCTGATCTGAGAAATGTCATCATCACACATGCCTCAGTGAACACACAGCCCTTTTACTATACGAAATCCAGAAGATGACAAGCCAAAAAAAAAAAAAAAAAAAAAATTCAATAGCTTCTTTTCTTTGATGGAACAAAATATCCTTTTACACTTCTCAGAATCTAGGTTAAAGGATAAATCCACCAAATCAATGAAAACAATTTCATGATTTTTCTGCCAGAAGACTAAGATGAACAATCTTGAAGTTTAACTTGTATCTTTATTCAGTGATAAAATTCATGAGCAATTTGGTAGCAGGGCAACATATTGTCTTCATTGCACAGCACAAACCTTGTAATTGTTGACAGTGCATTTCCATTAAATACCATTAACAGTAATGATGGCTGAAGCTGGATTTCTCCCAGACAATCAAGTATTCTAGGATCTCTCTCAGTCTGTATGCAAGATGGCCATAGGTACCCTGGCTCTGCGATTTTAATTTTTAACACAGCAAACACTGATAGCTATAATCTGGAAGGAGAAAAGCTCTTGGTATTCCAACTTTAAAAAAAAAAAAATTAGTTGTAGTCAGACACAAATCCTTTATTTTATTTATTTATTTTTATGTGGTGCCAAAGATTGAACCTAGTACTTCACACATTCTAGGTGAGCACTCTACTGCTAAGTCACAACCCCAGGCCTGGTATTCAACTTTTAAGACTATAAATTCTACAGGGCCAGGAACATGATTCACATGAGTAAATTTTGTAATCAGTTCACCTTGCAATTCTATTACTTAAATGTGATATGTAGAACAAGTTATTGGGCCTCATTTCCCAAATATTACAACATAACAACAATTATAAAAAACATGAACAATAAAGAATTCTACCATGTATGGAGCACTTATGCTATCTACAAAGTGATACACTTCAGGTGATTTACATATACTCATATTTCTTTACAACAACAAAATCTATAAAATAGAACCTAACATCTCCACTTTGCATGTACAGAACACAAGGCACAGGTGTATATAACATACATTTTTTAAAAGGTTCATATACTGTTTCTTTCCATGAGTCATTATAGCGGTAACAAACCTATAACATAAGACTTTCCTGTTACACCCAGAATAAAATGGGATAGTAGATAGACAGGAACTTCACGAATGTTAACTGTTTTAACAACAAATGGCCTGAATATAAATTATTATTTTGCTTTAAAAGTGCAAATATAAAAGACTTCTAGAAATGATGTCCATTACTTGCCTCCAAACAATGTCAAAACAAAACCATAATCTGGTCAAAATATTTTTATTAAAGTTATCAAACAAAAACTACAATGTGATTCTAACTGAAAAGAAAAATATATGGTCATTTAAGAATTCTGAAAATCTGGGGCTGGGGGTCAGCGGCAGAGTGCTTGCCTAGCAAATGTGAGGCACTGGGTTCAATCCTTAGCATCACATAAAAATAAACAAAATAAAGGCAGGCTGTCCATTTACAACTACAAAAAAAATTTTTTTAAGAATTTCAAAAATCTTAACTCTTTATGCTATATGATAAGTGCCTAGACTTTGGTCTCAAATTTAGAATTCAGAACTACTCTAACTGAAACTACCAAAATAATCTGTGATATGTGTTCCAAGACCCATCCACCCACTTCCCAGAAGGGGATGCCTAAAACCATGCACAGTACCCAAACCTCAATTTCATTTTCTTTTCCATCTTAACACTTAGTCTGAACTGTGGTAGTAATTATGGAGTTTGACATGTAACAGCAAAACTAACAAAAGTTTCTTTTGTCTTCTTTCAACCACAAATTCTTCATATTTCTATTCAATAGAGGATTCATTCTAAGAGTAGATCTTAGCAACTTCAGTGCAACTTTTTTTTCTTCTTCTTTTTTACAAAATTAAGAACTTGACTTTTCACTTAAAGAAAGCATGTTCTGCCTTCTCTTTGGGATACCCATATTGCCAGCATTTTGGGGGTCATTAGTAAAGGATCTAGGAATTATCTGAATATAAGTACTATTATCATATAATAACAGAAGATCTGAAAAGTGACAAAGTTAGTATGGGATATGCTGAACAAAGAGATGATTCCAGGAAGGATGCTGGAAGACAGTGCAAGATTTCATCACACTATTCAGAATGGCATGCAATTTAAAACTTGTGAATTGTTTATTTCTAAAATTTTCCACTAAAGTTTTTGGACCATAGTGGACGATGAATATCGTCTAGATCCCACAGAAAAAAGGAAGGACACTCAAGACTACTGACATGTTCATGTTCAAACAGTAGTCAAGTAACAAAGTAAAAAAAAAAAAATTATCAGTCAGAAAGTTTGAAAGTCAACATTCAAATATTTTGTAAGAGCACTTAAGCAATTGAAGGTATACAACAAATGCTAACTCCAGAGAAAAGGTATGCAAAAGAGGACAGAATCCCAACATATTACACAAAGGTCTTACAAAATTAACTGACTTTCACAACTGAGCTTATACATTTATTTAAAAAAAATTTTCAAGTAATTTGAAGAAATCCTAAAATACATAAATGCTATAATAATATATTTAACAATTATTCGTCCTCATCACCACAAATGTTTCTAAGAGTTGAAACATATTTCTAAAATAGGTTGATTTAAAACGAAACATCCCACTTTGAAAAATGTTATGTTTTAAGACTATCCGCTTATCACCAATCAAAAATAAATAAATGAACAAAAGGAAGATCAGTCAAGTAGAGGAAGGAGAATGGAGGAATGGGGAAGGGAAGAAAAGGAGGTAGAACAGAGACTGAAATGGATTAAATCAAATTCTATGCATGCATGATTTTGTCAAAATAAACTCGACTACTAAGTATAACTATAATGCTCTAAAATAAATATATGTGCTTATCAATTAATAATCAAGTATCTCTTTAGGAACCAAGCAGAAGCACATACTTATACAAAAGCTGCCCTTAACTAAATTCAGTTCTTACTATATAAAGATATGTCTTTAACAAATCAAAGATACACTTTGGTATAAAATACGAAGCCAATACAATTTTTAAATGTCCTGAATTACCATTAAGAAGGTACAATTTAGTTATGCTACATCATGTAATAACCTTCAAGCAAGAAATTAAATGAAGGCTCAAACTGAGACAACCATTATGACCTTTAAAAGGAAGACAAATCAAAATTAAGTCTCAAATGAATAAGCAATCTAATTTTTGCCCTGTCAACTACTCTAAAAAATATAATTACTTATACCTAATCTAAAGTTATTTACATAAGTTTAGCATAATTGCCCCCCACCTGGTTAATGTTTAATTGCTTCACTGATTTCACATCCTTTAAATCAGGCTTCTGGTACCCACATGCTATGCTTTATAAGATGAAAATAAAGTACACCTATCAAACCACATTAGATTGGACTGTAATTGTCTCCCTTGGTAAATCACTATTCAAACATTCCTCATAAAATCAGATTAAAACAGAGGGCAAAAGACCTTATTACCCTTTATGAAAATGTCTTCAATTAAAGAACAGATTCAATTGTTCCAAAATAGACCTAACATAAGTGAAAACAAAAGATAAAAAGAATAGTAAATTTTAAACAGACATGGCAAACAAATGTTGGACAAAAAGTTTTCTGGCAATTATGTTACCTTCTCATCATGAAGAATTTGGCCTCTGCCCAGTGTGAGCTCTGGTATTCCTCTGGTTCCTTAGAAGTAACCTCTGAACCCTGGGAATTTCCGGAGCATTAGGAGGGTCTTTGTAATTCATGATGAGCTTCTCAGGCTAGACCTGATAGTTTATGCTCACCAGGTGACTCTGAGTAGGAGGAGTTGATCACTCCAGAAAGAGCTTTCAGTCACATATCATTCCTCCTCTGAGAATAAGAAAGGGACTGAAGATTGAGCTCAACCATTTGATCAAAGGTTTAATCATGTCCATGTAATCAAACTTTAATAGAATCTCTGGACACAGAAGTACCAATAAACTTCCCTACTTAGTTATATTCTAGACACTACCATACATGAACGCTAGGAAAATGCATCTCCCTGAGGACAATGTGAGGGAAGCTTCACATATGGAACCTTCCCAGACTATGCCCTGTATATGTTCCTTTGGCTGGTACTAATCTGTATCCTTCTGTTGTAATAGAACAATGATTATCAGAACCTTTCAATAGGTTCTTTGAGTCTTTATAGTTAAATATAAACTTTACAGTAGTCTTGAGACCCCCAAATTTATAGTCAGTCTGAAGTGAGGGTAGCCCTAGGGACCTCCCCCAAAACTTGCAACTGATGTCTGAAGTAAGAATAATCTTGTTGGGACTCTTTCTTCAGACTCTGCAACTTGACAATTCACTGTACCCAAAGAGTAAACTGAAGAACTGATACAACATCCAACTAAGCATGGAGAATTGAAATCAGGTGTGGTAGTGCATGCCTGTAATCCCAGCAACTGGGGAAGCTAAGGCAGAAGGAGGATAGCAAGTTTGAGAATAGCCTCAGCAACTCAGAGACCCTCAACAACTTAGCAAGACCCTGCCTTAAAATAAAAAATAAAAAGGACTATGGAGGTTGCTCAGCAGTAAAGTGCCCCCAGGTTCAATCCCCAATACCAAACAAATAAAAAAGTATGATGAATTGAACACCTGTATTCACCACTTGTACCTCCAGACACTAATGATAATCATTCAAGGAAGTCTCAAATTTTGGAGATCACAGGTGAAAGAATGCTAAAAGTCAAAGAAAATTAAAATGTGTACAATAAAAGATTAGATACCAGACCTCTCCTAATCCTAGGTAACCAGTCCCCAAGAGAACAAGGATTTCATCGTTTCCCCCCCCCCCAAAAAAAAACCAGCTCAAAAACACAGAACAACCAAAAGGAGATCAAGTGAAAAATCTGCACACTGGAATAAGAGACTTGTCCCTGTATGTATTCAAAACAGCAGCTTTTTAAAATATATATTTATTTTTTAGTTTTAGATGGACACAATATCTTTATTTTATTTTCATGTGGTGCTGAGGACTGAACCCAGTGCCTCACACATGCCAGCGAGCGCACTACCACTTGAGCCACATCCCAATCCCCCAAGAACAGCAGCTTTAAGGCTCTTAAAGGATTCTTCAGAAAATTGTATGAGGAAAAATAGTTATACATGGTAGAATTAGGTTCTCCCAACTAAAAATAAAAATAAGCTTATTATCCATTTTTCTTACAGTGAAGCAAAATAAAAAGCAAAACAGCTTCTCTCCATCAATTCTTCCCTCCACCCCAGCCAATGTTGAACTCTAAACACACAAAAAAATTCCAAGTAGCTTTTTATGTCTCATTCAATAAATTGTATTGTCCTACAACAATTGAGGGGGAGGGAAAATAGAAAAACCAAGGAAAAAGAGGAAAAAGATAATAGTGGTCTTTTTATTTCTGCTCTTATTAACCTCATTGCTAAGACATTTTATAGGAAGAAGAGGATGCTACATTTCTAAGTGCATTCTACAAACGACAACAACAACAACAAAAAAAGATTCTTGGAATTGAAATGACAGGCAAAAGAAAAAACTTACTCAGAAAATCTGAGAAAGTAAAATACAGCTGTAAGTGACAATATAAGGGAGAAAAAGTAGAAAATTACAAATCTCTACAGTGATCCAACACATAAACAAATGGAATTCCAGAAAGAAAGAACAGAGAAAGCAATTATCAAACAAATAATACAGGAAAGTTCCCAGAACTTGATGTGTCTAGCAAAACAAATGAAAAAGTCCCACACCAGTACACATTCGTGAAATTGAGAACACAAACCATAGAGAGATCGTAAATTTTTCCCAAAACAGGCCACATGTTCTCGCTTCGGCAGAACATATACTAAAATTGGAGCAATACAGAGAAGATTAGCATGGCCCCTGCACAAGGATGATATGCAAATCCATGAAGCATTCCATATTTTTAAAGATAAAAAAAAAATTAAAAACAGGCTGCAAATTCTCAAGAACTGTCACCACAAATGACATCCATGAAACACTGGGAGATAGAAAACAATGAAACAACACCTGTGAAATTCCAATCTAAAATGTATACCCAACCAACCAAATATGAAGAAATTAAAAATGCATTTCCACTATGAAGTCTTAAATTTTACTTCTGATGAAATCTTTCTGGGAAAGTTGCTCAAATATGTTCTTGACAAGTATGTAAGAAAAGAAAAAGATATGCTACCAAGGAAAAGGCTCAATACTAGAAACTGAGGCATTTCCTAGGATGATGATAGTTGCACACCATACTGAAACAAGAAGCCATCAAAAGACAGGCTGAGAGAAGTTGTCAAAGAAAAATGTACTTGAAACTGTGTGAGGCTTCTATAAATAGATATGTATCATAGCAACAGAATGTTTGCTTAAAGGGAGCAAATGGCACACAGAACATTAGATTAATGGAGAAAATAAGTCAATAATTAACTATTGGAAAATCAAGTTTTACAAAAAGGACAAATCATAATTTATTAATTAGCTCAGCACTGAACTCTATTTACATAGTTACATATAACTGTGTTCATATCGGGGCATAAAATAGAATACCATTATTTATGTTTGAAAAAATAAACTTAACAAATGTGAAGATCGAGAATTATTTATGTAACCTATGTAGTTAGCTAAACAACAGCCCTCTAAGATGACCGTGCCCTAATCCCTGAAATCTATGAATGTTACTTTTTATGGAGAAATGAATTTTGCAGATATGACAACAAATCTTGAGGTAGAGAAACTACCCAGGATTGTTCAGGTAGACTCTAACAAGTATACTTATTAGAGGAAGGCAGAAGTAGATTTTACTACAGGAGGCAGAAGTAGATTTTACTATAGGAAAGTAGATTTTACTATAGTGGAAGGTGATGTCATGATGGAAACAGAGATTGGAATGCTATACCTTCAAAATGGACGAATGGATCAAAAACTGAAGAAAACAGCTGGAAGGTGATAAAATCCAAGGAAGCCAATTTTCCCTATTCCAGAAGAAACCAATCTTACAAACACCTTTAATTTAGGCCAGTGATACTGATTTTGTGCTTTTAACTTTCAGAACTATAAGAGAATAAATTTAAGTTGTTTAAAGCCAATAGATTTGTAGTAGTTTGTTACAGAGGCAACAGAAAACTGATACAGCACCTCATTTAGATTCCTGATGAATATGTCAAAAGACTGCTACACTGTAATATTTTACTGGGAACATGATTCAGTGGTAGAGCACTTGTTTAATATGTGTGAGGCCCTGAGTTCAATCCATAGTACCACCAATAATTTTTAAAAAAAAAAGACTGCTATATTTCATTTTAAGTATTTAAATACTATGTGATTTTTTTAAAAACTATCATTATTTTTACTAAAACATAAATATAATCCCTTCCAGGATAAATGGAGACCACTAAATGATACCACAGTTAATGGCATAAAAATAAATAAATTAAAAATGAGATTATCCTGGATTATCAGAGTAAGCCCAATAAAATTACAAGGGTCCTTAATTGGGAAAGAAAGAGAAAGAATGATATAAGAGGAAAGGATCACTAGGTAAGGCTGGCTGTGAAGAAATAGGCAGCTTCTAGAAGCATGCGCGCGCACACACACACCCACACACACAGATTCTCTTCTAGACCTTCCCAGGAAAGAATAAATCCCTACCAATGACTTGATTTAGCCCAGCAAGATGTATTTTGAGCATATGACCTCCACAACCATTAACAAAATCAATTTGAGTTAAGTCACAAATTTGTGACAATATGGTTTAGCAGCAATAAAAAAAAACTAATAAAGTCACTGTTTACTTAATATTATTAAAGAAAAAATGTGCCTTGTCAAAGTGGACACAAATATCCCAATCCTCTTATTCAGTAAGAGATATTGGTATTAGGACACAATTGCCTCCAAATACTATCTATATTAGTCACCTATGGATGCTGTTAACAAGTTAGCACAAACTGGATGGCTTAGAACATTAATTTACCTCTCAGTTCTGGAGGCCACAAGTCCACGATCAGTAGTGGGCATACAAAGGTGGCCACCTTGTGGAGATTCTACGGGAAAATCCATTGCTCATGTCTAGTTTCTGGTGACTGCTTATATACTTTGACAATATTTTAATTTCTGCTTCAGCCTTCAAATCACCTTTCTCTCGATATTTTCTTCCCTTCCTTTGTGTCAAATTTCTCCCTGCCTCTATCTTTAAAGGACTGGATTCATGGACTACCCAAAGTAATCAACAATCACCACCCCAACCCCACCCTCACGCCACAGCCATCCCAACACTTGAACTCTTCTTGTTCATACCTCCTCTCAAGATCCTTACTCATATTTTGAGGGCGCACATAGTAAGTCACAGGTTCCAGGGATTATGACATGGACATATTGTTTTGGGGGCCACGATGCAATTCACTACAAGCTATATCCATCACCATATTCAGTCAATGAACATTTATTAAAGTCCCCTTATACTCATCTCTGGATATAGAAAGATTTTCTGTACTGAAGGAATTGATAATCTAATAATGAAAAAATGTAAGAACCAAAGAAAAAGAGCTTTCCAGAATATAGGACAGCTGAACTAGATCAAAGAGTCTCTTTTCTCCCCACTTCTGGGAACACTATCAGACCTTGAGATTCAGCAAAAAAAAAAGAAAGAAAGAAAACTGCCAGAAAGTGCTATAACAGTTAACAAGATATTTAACCTGTTATCAATATGCTAAGACAAAGATTCTAGTTCATTAATAAATGGTGTATCATTTAGGAAGACAGCTAACAGAGCTAATAAATAAGGAAAAGAATTTATAAAAAAAATTGAGGAGGCAGCGGCAGTGGCAGAGGAAAATTTAATTGCAGTAAAAGAAAAACAAGGGAAAAAATAAAGAAAATGAAGCAAACATATTCAATCTTCTTTATCAGGGGCAATAAAAGACCATGGTATAAAGAATCTACAATATTCTTTAATTCCAATTTCTTATTTTGTCAAATGACAAAAAGTTTTCCAGAATTAAGATCCTAAAAGAGATCTTAACATGAGTTAAAGGGAAAAAAAACAACAACTCCTCATTGGATACAAAAAAAAAAAACAAGTAACAGTCATGCCATTGTATCCCAGGAAATATCTTCATAAAAGCTACCAATCTCAGAAAATTTATAAATTATATAAGAAACTCTCACTTATTTAACACTAAATATTAGGAACTAAAAAAAGCTAAGTGAACACTAGGTTTTTCCCCTCAATTTTCTCAAGTCAATGCCCCTTTCCTATATGTAGCTTTAGTCTCACATCTGTCAGATCTTTAAAAAAATACTTTTTCATTTATGCCCTGTTAAGATTTTCTATACACAAATTAAATTCAAAGTAGAAGCAGCAGTGGCTCCCAGTGGCCAATTTATGACAGGTATACTTTTCCTATCACAGTTTTTGTACTTTCCCAAATGATTTCTATAGTTATAAAAACCTCACAGAAGCATTAGGAAAAAAGTTAATAAAAAGATATTTAACTTTAATCCTGTGTTCTTCTACTTGACAACAATAAGAAAATTTATTTTCTAGTAAACAGAGCCTTTAAACATAAAATGTATAACATTGGACCAAAATTGTGAGCCAAAATAAACTTCTTTCTTTTATAACTTATTTACTTTGCAGTATTGTTATTGGCAATAAAAAAAATGAACTGATACAATGCTTTTCTATTCCCAATGGCCCTAGGATTACTTATGAATCCATTAAACAACTGAATAGTCTCTATCTGTGTATATAATAACACACTGTTACCTACCTACTCCTTACAGGAGTTTTATCAAGTTAAGGTTTTTAACTTAAGTTTTATCTGTTAAGGTTGTTAAGACTGGAACTAATTCCACCTCAATTATGTAGTTGAAAAGGCTGAGGTGACATTCTAGAATTCTGATCACAATACATACTAATCCTTCAGTATCAGAGGAGAATTAGTCCCATGACACTCCCAAGGATACCAAAATGCCAAAACCCTCATATAAAATGGTGTAGTATTTACAAAAAGACTACACACAATCTCCCATTACACTCTAAATCATCTCTAGATTTCTTATATAACAAATACAATATAAATGTTACATAAATTGTTATTACAGTGTATTGAATAGGGAATAATAACCAAAAAAAAATCCATACATGTTCAGTACAGATGCAATTTTTTGCCCCAAGTATTTTCAATCCTTGGTTAGCTGAACATACAAATATAGAGGGCCACCTGTACACAGTAGACAGATTTATTAAGATGCTCCAAAATTGTATCCCTGGATCTGGCTGACAAGAAATTCAACTAAACACTAGTATGGGACTTTACAGATGGAATTTTATTAATATCAGTGGATCTTAAACTAAAAAATTATCCTAGATTATTCCATTGGTCCAGTGTTATCAAATGAGCCCTTAACAGTGACAGAAGGCAGAAAAATCAAGTCAGAGAAATACGAAGCATAAAAAAGGACACGATCTGCAACTACTGCCTTTGAAGATGAAGAAGAGAACAAGTTAAGGAATGAGGTGACAGTCACCATATGGAACTGATTTCTGCCAATACCCTCAATGAGTTTTTTTTAAGAAGACTCATCTCCAGAACTTCTAAACTAAATAACCACCATCCTGACACCTGAGCTCCAAGCCAAAACCCAAGCAGTACCTGGACATCTGACCTATAGAAATTGTGAAATAATAAAGTTGTGTTGGTTTAAGCCACTAGGTTCTTGGTAATTTGTTATGGCAGAAATAGAAAATGACTACAGATCTTAGCACAAGCCAAGTGCTGCTGTTAAAAGGGACCTAAAAATGTAAATGTGGCTTTAGTATCAGGAACTGGATAGAGGAATGTTTAAAATAAAAAAAGACACTAGCAAGCTTTCAGTACACTGTTAGAAGAAATCTAGTCTCTAAAGACATTTCCAGTGAGGGCTCTCAGACTATTTAAAGAAACCTGGACTTGGAGAACCAACCCAAAGACCCAACTTTTAGTGGGAAATGATTTTGGTTATCACTTCTGACAATCTGCCATTTAATTGAAGCACTTATGCAAGGTTAACTGTTGACTTGATTTTAAATCTATTGTCTTACTACTGTTTCTTAAATACCACTTGTTTTGTTATAATGTTCTCCTTTTTTTTTTTTTAATGTCACCATCTCTTGAATTACTGCTGTAATTTCTGATACTATCTCTGTTTTGACTTTAACCCTCAGCCCCAAACTACTCTTCCCACAGCAGCAATCTCCTTCTAATTGTAGTCCAACTTTTCTGGGTAAAAAATCAGATGTTTCAATGACCTTCCAGTAACACACCTTTCCCCATTACCTCTCTCATCTCATTTTCTACTCCTCTCCTCTACTCATTTCCATTTCAGTCATACCTACCTCATTTTCCTTGAACACCCCAAATGCACTCAGGTACCAGCTATTCCCTCTGTCTAGAATACTTTCCCTACCTTCCTCACTTGGTTCATGTTTTTGAGCAAATGTTACTTTGCCTGTGGCAGGCAGAATAATGGCCCCTCAAAAATGTCCATAACCTAATCCCAAGAACCTATGACTATGCTATATTATAAGGCAAAGGGAATTACAATTGCAGATGGTATTAAGGCTGCTAATTAATTAGTTGGCTTAGAAGAGGGAAATTATCCTGGATCATCCAGAAAGTCCCCAAAATATTCACAGCAGTCCTTAAAAGAGAAAGAGGGAGATGTGACTACAAAAGAATGGCCAGAGATGTGAAATTGCTGACTGAAGATGAAGAAAAGAGATCATGAACCAAGAAATGTGAGGAGCCTCTAGAAACAGAAAAGACAAAAAAAAGAATTGTCCCCCAAGAACCTCCAGAAATTAACAAAGAACTATCAACACCATGATTAGCCCAATACGACCTATTTCAAAACTCTTGACTTCTAGAATCTTAAAATAATACAATGCTGTTGAAGCCATTATTAAATTTATGCAATTTATTAAGGCAGCAATGGAAAGCTAATATGCTACTCTAATTAAAACTATAAGTCCCCACTCCCCTTTGCTGCTTAATTTTTCCTTCATAACATATATTTCCTTCTAATAAACTTCATAATTTGCTTATTTTGTTTATACATGTAAATCCTATAAATAAATTTAAGCTCCATAAAAGCAAGAATTATCCTGTTCACTATTTTCAGGAGCCTGATACATGATTAGATGTTCAAATCTTGCTGGAAAATTCAATGGGATTATAAATAAATGAATATATATATGAAGAACTGTGATGCTAGTACATATGAGCTAACGATGATGCTAGTGGTGATAAAAATGTCAGATCTTTAAAAAAATAGATATAATCAGTGGCTATTCGTACTCAACGGCATTTAGATTCATAGCTATTATGCCTTAATAGTCACTCATAACATCTTTATTATTTAGGGTGAGTATTCCTTTTCTTCCCAATTTTTTGATTACACGATGTTGAGTAACTAAGGAAACACTTCAAACGTTAAGTATGCAGAGATTCAAAATGGCATATTAAAGGAAGTCTGTATTTCCAATTGCTTTATGGCTCAGGATTCAAACAGCAGGAGTAGGGCTTCTCAGCGAGATGGGTGAAAGAGGGAATTCATTGAAATTCAATATCAGAGAGTCTCTTTGAGACTCAGAAATTCAGATGCACTGAAAAAAGAACAAGAAAGATAAACTAGAGCCAAGTGCAGCAGCAGAAGTAGCAATGGTTCACCATGAAGGGGAGGAATAATACAAACAGAAACAGAAACATATCTGACAAATTTAGCATGGAAAACCTGTAGATCAGAAAAGTAGCCTGACCTTGGCTGATCCAGAAGCTGCACAGTGAATTAGTGTTTGAAAGTGCTCTGTATTTCTCAATACAGAGGCAGCCAAGCTGCAGCTTGCTGCTGTGGGATCCTGGGAGATCATAGTAAACACTGCCATAGAGTCCTGGCAAGCACCTACAAGTGCCCAGGGTGTGCCTGGCAGAAGTGGGTGAAACAGACAGAGAAGATTATATCCAGAGGGATTCAAGACAGGAATATGAATAAGAATGCAACTCACTCTCTTTTTTGTCTGGTGGCTCACGTGACCAACTGAAGAGGGTGCGGAGACTGAACAGGCAGGTAAGAATACAGAGACTAAGCCTAAGAAGGTTGTATTTGTGGGCAAAGACTCTCCGGCATCAAGAGTAGAATTCTTAGAGATCCACACTCCCAGCAGAGATCAGAATCTGCCTGGCTATAGAGATATGTTGATATAATCTCTCCAGAGCAGAAACAGTCCAAAAAAGTTCCTAAGGCCTGATTAGACTTAAGCCCCAGCCACCTTAACCTCACTCATAGAACTCTGCAGCTACACCACACTGGGAGTACATTGATCTGATTTGTCCAAACAAAATGCAAATAACAGTACTTTCCATTTTGTCCTACTTTATATTGGTGAGAAGGGAAACTGAGAGCTATTTCAACCAGCTTCAGTTTTAGGACACTCCAGCTAGCAACAAAGTGAGCAACATAAAAAGAGGAAAAGTTTAATAACCCCCACCCCTCACAAAAGCGTACTCATGAACTTTTTCTCTATGTATGTAGCTCAAGAAATAAAAAGGACAGTTAGGTCTAAATAGTGACAATACACCCTGCTTTGACCATCTCAGTGTAAGATAATTCATTTTTTATTTAAAACTACTACTTTTTTTTTTTTTGGTGTTCAGGCCTTACTGATTGGTTCCTAAATATATACATACATATGCATAATTCTTCATTTCTCTATTTTTAGCATTTTCTTTACCACAGTTATTTTCTCTTGCCTTTTCTTTTTAGGATTAGAGTTTTTATTTATTTTGGCTTTTATTTTGTTTGTTTCTTCTTCTCTCCTTTGTTCTCCCACTAATATCCAAATTCTCTTGCTCTTCTTGCCCTTTGTTATCTATTTTTTTCTCCTTCTTTATAGCCATCACTTACTACATTTGCATTCTTCATATTTTGGACATTCTGAACTTTCTTGTACCTTACCATCACATTTTCTTTTCTCTTAATGAATTATATTATTTGGTTTATACCCCCATCATACATGTTGTGGATGACACAGCTGACTCTCGCTATTGACTTCAATGCCATATGTAGTTCACAATAATTTATTGTTTTTGCTTTTAGTAACTGTTGACCATGCCATTCAAATTTCGTGGTAATTAGCATTGTAGATGTCATAGTAAGTACAGGGTATTTATTTTAATGCTGTATACTGTTTGCAGCACTTATTGTTTGTGTCCTCTTTTCTGTGAGGTGCTGGGAATCTACAGGCATACTACAAATTCACAGAGTAGAGACTCTGCTGCCAAACTAAACCTAGCCAAGAGACAGCACACTTTGCTCTACACACAAAGAATAGAAGAGAGAAAAATCCTTTCAAGCTGGGCCAGGATTGTGGCTCAGTGGTACAGTGCTTGCCTAGCATGCGTGAGTCACTGGGTTTGATCCCCAGCACCTCATAAAAATACTAAACAAAATAAAGGTTTTGTGTCTATCTACAACTAAAAATATTTAAAAAAAAAAAAAATCCCCAAACAATTGACCAGGCCTCCAGTAGGAAGACCTGGGGTAGTACTCAGGTCCCACACATGGACATCAACTCCTTCAGCAAAAACAGACTATTAACACAACAACTATTGATACCGTACTACTAAAGTTCTCAATCAAGACAAAGATATGCCTTAAAAGGTTCACACACAAAAGCAGAAAAGAAATCCATCCCAACATGCATAAAATCCCAACATAGGAACTCAAATTGTAAAAACAATGTAAAACACCAAGAATTGACTCCAAAGATACTAAAGTAGATTAAATATCAAACAAAGAAATCAAAAGAATGATTTCAAAATGATCAATTAATTCTAAGACAACACAGAAAAACAACGATGAATTAAAGAAGTCAGTATAAGATATGAATGAGAAATTTAATAAGGGGATAGAGTTGTTTATAAAGAATTAAAGACAAATCTCAGAAATGAAAGACACAATAAATCAAATAAAATATTCAGTTGAAAGTCTGATAGAGCAGACAGAATCTGAGAGCTGGAGCCAAAGTGTCAGGCCTTGAACAATCAGACAGTATTAAAGAAAATAAGTAAGTAATCATGACTAGAATATACAAGAAATCTGGGACAATATTAAGAAACCAATTTTAAGAATTATTGGGACTGAAGAGGGCTGTGAGACACAGGCTTATGTCATAGATAATTTCAGGAAAATAGCAGAAAAATTTCCAACCTTTGAGAATAAGATGGACACCAAGATACAGGAGGCATTCAGAACCTCAAATATACAAGTTCAGAAAAGAACCTCTCCACATCACATTATAATTAAAATATATAACATAAAAAACACAGATACAATTGAAAAAGCCACAAGAGAAAATCATCATGTCATATTCAGAGGCAAGTCAATCACAATTACTTCAATTTCTCAGCTCAAGTTCTAAAAGCCAAGAAGGCTTTGGATCGATGTATTCCAAGACATGAAAAAAAAAAAAAAATGACTGTCAACCAAAATTTGCTACACCCAACAAAACTATCATTCAAAAAAAAAAAAAAAACTTCCAAAATAAGCAGAAACTAAAAGAATTCATACTACTAAGTCAGCACTACAGAATATACTTAAAGAAATACTTCATAAAAACAAATCAAAAACCCTAGTGATCACAAATGGACAGATCCAATTTGAAGAGTAACTCAGCTAATGAGAAACTGGTTCAAATTGAACATTAAAAATAAACCAAAATGACAGAAAATAATAAACACTTCTTCCTAATTAACTGATTATAAATGGTCCCAACTTTCCAGTTAAAAGACTTAGGCTGGCAAAAAGGATTAAAAACAAGACACCCTGCCCCCGCAAAAAAAAAAAAAAAAAACAAGACCCAACTTATACATTGTGTGCAAGAAACTCACCTTAAAGACAATAAAAGTCACAGGCTAAAAGTAAAAGGATGGAAATTTATACACCTTGCTAATGGAGCCCCAAAACACACTGGAGTAGCTATTGTGATATCCAGCAAAGCAGACTTCAAGACAAAATTAATCAGGAAAGACAAAGAAGATTACTTCATTCAGGTAAGAGAACAATCCAACAAGTAATAACATTACTCAAATTAAAGCTGCAGAGAGATCCAGTACAATAAAACAGTGGGCAATTTCAACACACCTCTCTCACCAACAGATACTTCAACTTCACATAAATTCAGTAAAGACTCTTTAGACCTAAAATAGTTTGTAACACAAATGTATTAAATATTTATAGAATATTTTATCCAACAACAGCTGAATGCAGCTGCTTCATGAAACCTTCTCCAAAATAGACCACAAAGCAATTTGTTTTAGTCAGCTTTTTCATTGCTATGACCAAAAGACCTGAAAAGAACAATTTTAAGGAGAAAAAGTTTATTTGGAAGCTCACAGTTGCAGCAGAAGTCTCAGTCCATAGATAGCCGGCTCCATTCCTTGGGGCTCGAAGCAGAACATCATGGCAGAAGAGTATGGTAGAGGAAGCCACTAGGACACAGCACCAGGAGGCAGAGAGGGAGCTCTGCTCAACAAGGACAAAACATAAACCCCAAACGCACACCCCAAATGGCCCACCTCCTCCAGCCACACCCTACTTGCCTACAATTAGTTACACTTAGTTAATCCTTATCAGGGGATTAATTCACTGATTGTGTTAAGGCTCTCATAACCCACTCATTTCACCTCTAAACCCTTTTGCATTGAGGCAAAAAAGAGATTTGGGGAGACACCTCATATCTAAACCATAACACAATTCTTAGCAATACAAATAAATAAATAAATAAAATGCCTTGCATTGTGTCAGGTCATAATGAAATGCAACTAAAAATTAACACCAAAAAAACCCTACAGAAACTATATAAACACATGAAGATTTAACAATCATTTTTGAATTATAAATGAGTAATAGAAGAAATTACAAAATTCTTAGAATCAAACAAGAATAATGATACAACATACCAGAACCCTGGGACATTCTGAAGGCAATTCTAAAAGGAACATTTATAGATAATGAGTGCCTACACAAGAAAATCCAAAAGATTCTAAATAAACAACTTAAAGCCCTTAAAAAAAAACAAGCATAAACCAATTCCAAAACCAGTAAAAGTAATGAAATAAGATCAAAGCTGAAAGCAATGACAGATAAACCCTTAGCCAAATAAACCAAAAGAAATATGGTGAAACTCAAATTAATAAAATTAGTGATAAAATAGAGAAATCACCACAGATACCACAGAAATCCAGCATATCATTAGGGACTACTTTGAAAACATACTTCAATAAATTGGAAAACCTAGAAGAAATGCATACATTTCTTGACACATATGACCTGTCAATAGTGAATCAAGAGGAAATAGAAAACCTAAACAGACCAGCAACTAGGAGAGAAACAGAAGCGATAATAAAGTCTCCCAACAAAGAAAAGCCCAGGACCAGATGGATTCTCAGTTGAATTCTACCAGACCTTTAAAGAAAAACTAATGCCAACACTCCTGAAATTATCCCATGAAACAGAAAGGGATGAAATGACTTCCAAATTCATTCTATGTAGCCAGTATCACACTCATACCAAAACATCAAGGATAAAAAATACAGACCAATATCCCTGATGAACTCAGATGAAAACACCCTTTAAAGTATTAGCAAAACATATTCAACAACATATTAAGATTTTTACATCATGTCCAAGTTTGTTTTATCCCAAAGATGGAAGGATAATTAATCATATGCAAATTAATAAATGTAACTCACATAAATAGAATTAAGAACAAAAATCATAGTTATTTCAATATATGCAGAGAAAATCTCAATAGCTTTCTTATGTACCAATAATAAATCTGCTGACAAATTCCATTCAAAATAGACTGAAAAAAAATATCTATGAATAAATCTAACCAAGCAGGTAAAAGACCTCTACAATGAAAACTCAGAACACTAAGGAAAGACACTGAAAACACAAGACAGAAAGACTCCCATGTTCATGAATATGCAGAAATGACACTGTTAAAATGGTTATAGCACCAAAGTAATATATACGTTCAATGCAATCCCCATCAAAATACCAATGTCATTCTTCATTATATTAGAAATATAATCCTAAAATTCATTTGGAATAAAATACATCAAATAACCAAAGCAATTCTGTGCTTCCATCACAATACCTGACTTCAAATTATCCTACAGAGTTACAGTAACAAAAACTGTATGGTACTAGCATAAAAACAGACCAATGGTACAGAACAGAAGACACAGAGACAAACTCAACACAGATATATTCATCTGATACTTCACAAATGTGCCAAAAACATACACTGGAGAAACAACAGCCTTTCTAACAAGGTACTTTCTAAAAATGGTACTAGGAAAACTAATCATCCATATGTAGAAGAATGAAACTAGATCCTTATCTCTCATCTTACACAAATGTCAACTCAAGATTGATCAAAGACATAGGAAATACACATGAAACTGCAACTCCTATAAAATGTAAGGTCAATATTCTAAAAGATGGGCACAAGAAACAACTTTCTCAAAAGAACCCCTAGAGCTCAGGAAATAATGCCGCATATTAATAAATGTGGTGGCATCAAATTAAAAAGCTTCTGGCCTGGCACAGTGGCGCATGCCTGTAACCCCAGCAGCTCAGGAGGCTGAGGCAGGAGGATCACAAGTTCAGAGCCAGCCTCAGCAACAACAAGGTACTTAGCGACTCAGTGAGACCCTGTCTCTAAATAGAAAATAGGGCTGGGGATGTGGCTCAGTGGTCGAATGCCCCTGAGTTCAATCCCCAGAACCAAAAAAAAAAAAAAAACTTTCTGCACAGCAAAGAAAATAAGAATGTGAAGAGAAGAAAAGCTTTGCTAGCTACTCTTTTGACAGAAGATTAATATCCAGAATAGGCAAAGAACTCAAAAGACTTAACACCATAAAAAACAATAATAACTGGGCAAATGAACTAAACACACACTTCTCAAAAGAAATACAAGTGGTCAATAAATATATGAAAAATGATCAACACCAATAGTAATTACAGAAATGCAAATCAAAACTACACTAAGATTTCATCTCACACCAGTCAGAACAGCTGTCAACAAGAATATAAACAATAATAAATGACTAAGAGGGTGTAAAAAAAAAAAAACACTTTTATACTGTTGTAAATAAGTACAACCACTATGGAAATCAGTATGGAGGTTCCTAAAAAGTCTAGGAAGGGAACCACCATACAACTCACCAAATATCAGTCTTTGGTATTTATCCTAAAGAATTAAAGTGGGGGCTGGGGTTGTGGCTCAGCAGTAGAGTGCTCACCTAGCACGTGTGAGGCCCTGGGTTGGATCCTCAGCACTACATAAAAATAAATAAATAAAGTGTCCAACTAAAAAAATATATATAAAAAAAAATTAAAGTGAAAGCTGAGCAAAAACATCTAATAAAAACTAAATGAAGATCTGTAGAGTAGTGGGGTGGGGGAGAAAAAGAGGGAAATACTGGAGAATGATATTAGCATATCAAATAGTAGGAAATTACATTGTGTACAGAGCAACATATTATGTACAATTATAATGCACCAATAAAAAAATGAAAAAACATTAAGTAAACAATCAATATATATACAAATATATAGCTATATCAATATATATACAAATCAATATATACAAAGTATTTCCATTCTAAAGGAACTTACTAACATTTGAGAAAGTCTCCAAGTTTGAAACGTAAAAGAAAAACTTTTGGAAACTATCAGAAAAGGTCTTATATTATCTTTAGTGAAGAAATAAAAAATAGACTTTGTTGTTAAAAAGAAGTTACTTAAGAGCTGGGGATATAACTCAGCTGGTACAGTGTACCACACATTCACAAGGCCCGAGCTACTTACCTGTTCCAGGTGTAGTAGTTGTAACTCCAACCAAAGGACTCTGCATTACTGAAATGTTCATCTACAAGGAAATACAAATGTTAAAATAAAAACACAAAGTTCTAACCATAATATAAACAGAGTAATTATTAGAAGGCTTGGTTCAAAAGATAACTGAATTTCTATCAGGTACTACAGTTATCTCTAATTAGCTCTCAGTCCCAAAAGTACCCTCCTTTTTAAGTTGACCAATAATAACCCAAAATATGCTACATCATTTAGCATATTATTTGTTTAAAATAAGAAAGTTATACTAGGTTAAAAAAAACACTATTTTTAATAGAAAGTAACATGGTAGGAATTTTAGTTCCTAAGGTAAAATATTTAAAATAATGGAGAATAGTGATACTTGAAATAACCAAAGTCAGAGAATAAAAAAGGTTAAAGAATTTTATTTTTAACAGACATAAATCATGAATACTATATTTAAATCAGTCTACACAACAGAAGACAGCATACCCCTGCTATCAATAGTAAAAAGTTACAAAGCTATAGAATTATCCTTACTAGCCCCTTGAAATATGAAAAAATTAAGGAGTAATTAAAAATCTTTCTATAAATAAAACAACACTGTTTAATCAAGCAATGAGAATAGATTCTCCCTAATTTTTAAAAACAGGTTCTAGATTAAGGAAATCTAGCTTTATCAAGCAACCAGAACCAAATGTTAAAAGAATCTTAAGAGAGATACGAATTTTATTGCTCAATTCTTAATGCCATCTTCTTTCATGACTAGGGAAGTTTAAACAAAGTGTCAGGGGCATCACTATTTTGGCACTAATCTGGCTATAATATTTTAAACAATTTTCAAGTTAAAAACATTCACTATAGGGGCTAGGGATGTGGCTCAAGTGGTAGCGTGCTCGCCTGGCATGCGTGCGGCCCGGGTTCGATCCTCAGCACCACACACAAATAAAGATGTTGTGTTCGCCAAAAACTAAAAAATAAATATTACAAAAAAAACTCTCTCTCTCTCTCTCTCTCTCTTTCTAAAAAAAAAAATAAGTATGTTACAAAAATAAAAACATTCACTATAAATTATGACCCATGAGTTTTTAAAATATTTTGAATATAGCAATAATGGTAAACTACCTTTTTCTTTATGTATCAGAAGTGTAATGAAAAAACTAGTGTAAATTTAGAAGCCAGTGAGTCTCAGACCAAATTAAACAGCAGATTTACTTAATATGGAGAATCATCCTTGATCGTGATATTCTGGATTTAGGAGACTTAGAATACCACGGTCTATTAGGAATATAACACATGCCATGTACTTAACTTTAAATTTCTAATAGGCACCATAAAAAAGTACAAACAGGAAAAATTAATTTAGTATAAGTTAGCCTAATACATCTAAAATATTATCATTTCAATGTGTAACCAATATGAAAAATTAACAGATATTGTACATTCTTTCTAAGTCTTCACATTACAAAAAAAATACGTATTTTATACTTAAAGTATATCTCAATTAGGATTTGCCACATTTCAAGTATCAATTGCCACACTTGGCTAGCGGCAACTACTGGATGAGACTGAAAGGCAGACTTAGAAATGTTGAAAAGAGAAGGTAATTTGGTTAGAACAATAAATAAGTTTGCTTTCAGTAAGGAGGAAGCCTAGTGATATATCAAGCCTATAAATGGCCAAAATTCTCAAAAAACTTCACCAATTTGGATTTAGAAAAGACATAAAACTAGTCTCTAAATCAAACAGCACAAATACCTTAATACAAAGAATTTAGTGAGAGGAAAGCACCCTGTGATTATAAGATTACTTGCTACATAAAAGAAGAATCCATACTACCATTCAAACTGACAATCAAGAATAGCACTAGCACAGCATGGGTGATAAACACAATGGCTCTAGACACAAGATAGGCAGAGTTTGAAGTCTGGCTCTACTATAATCTTATCCTCAACAAATAACCTAATATTTCTGTGTCTTAGTTTCATTAATGATTAAAATAAATCTCATAACACCTATATCACAGATTCACTGTGAGGACTAAATAAGATAACATAATAGAAATTGTAAGATCAAGAATCACAGCCTTTGGGATGGAGCACCCTGTTGTTTCTCCTTTGCTAGCAAAACAATAAACCTTCTTTTTCCTTATTCTCAAAACCATGTCCTCATTACTGGATTGGCATTGGGGACAGCGACCAAGCTTTAGGAAACAAATTTGACACCCTAGATAAGACCCAAGAGCAGCCCCTGGCACCAGATTTCTTGGGTAGGCCTGGTTCTCCAAGGAATCACACATCCATGCTGAGGATTCATGGTACTGGCAAACGTGTTGAGAGCCAACTGCAGGAGAGTTAAGAGAAGGGCAAATTTGCCTCAGGTCTAATTAAAGGAGCAGTTCCAGTGAGTAGAGGGAAGGACTAAGGAACCATCCCAACAGCTACCGATGCTCCTTTTGTTTCAGGGAACTCACTCCTTCTCTCTCCGAACAATACAGGTTTCACCATCATGGTTCACGTTGAGAAAAAGCAAACTGAATTGAGAAAAAGCAAACTGAAATCAGGAAAGTCGTGACAGCTTGGGCCATCTGTCAAGTCCCTGGGTGTGTACACTTGATTCCACACACCTGGTTCCTCTTTGTAGGAACATCTGATCCCTCTTTCTGGGGACATCTGTGGCACCACTGATGTAGGAGTCATGGTTAAATGGGACTCAAGAACCTAAGGATATGTACTCCTTTCTGATCTGTTCTAGGTGCTCATCTGTTTGTAGGCCTTGGGCCTGGGAATTCCCTCTGGTTGTCTTGTTTTGTTTGTATCTGCAACTGTCCCTTTTAAGAGATGGCCAGTATTGCACTGGTTCTATATAGGTAGTCTCTTGGGAAACAGCTGCTCAATGTATAGGTTCCCATCTGTCAGCCATGGTTTGGGGGCTCCTCTCTGGTTGTCTCTCTCCACATTTCTTTTTTATACAATCTTGCAATTGGAGTTGGTCTGTTCAGACGTAAAATGAGTTGAAGCAAGGGCCACCTATAAGTCTAAGATGATGTTTTATTGTAATGTTTTATTTAAATAGAGTTCTAGATTATTGTGAAATCTTGCAGTTGGAGTTGGTCTGTCAAAGGTAAAGTAGATGGAAGAAATCTGTAAGTGTTTACCTGTTTTAAAGATTCCCATCTATCAGCCCTGGTTTTGGTGATCTTCTCATCTGTTTTTTGGTCTGTTACTGGCCCTTTAAGACATGGGCCACGCTGTGTTGATCTTACTAGTAGTCTCTTAGGCAGAGAGATCTTCCCTGCATGGGCCCCTATAGGGATAAGCCTGTCTAAGCACTAGACCTAAAGTGGAAGGGAAAAAAATCCCAGAAAAGCTGCCTAGGCTGTAGAAAAATGACCAAAGAGAACCTGGCTCTATCCTGCCTTCCATCCTCTTTGGCCCATGGAGGGTGGAGGCTGCTGGCCACAAAGAATGTGGCAGTTGATAGGTTCTAGCACTGTCTGTTTATGACCTGGGGACAGGAATAGTCTTTTAAAATCTGACAGGAGAACCCATTTGGCCAGGGAATATTCATTACTGGGGCAAAGCAATTCTTGCTATAATAGTATTTCAGCAAACTAAATGCCTAAGGAGAATGACAGAATAAATAACTGAACCCAGGAAAAAAAAAAAAAAGACAGAAACTAAGACCAACCTGTGTTTTGTAGGCAGCCTCTGCAAAGGGACCTCAAAGAAACCTAAAGAAAAGAATCGAAAGGGCCTCTTCCACTGCATATCAATATACCTAATATAAAAAAAAGGTCCAAAAGAAGCCTCTGAGTACAACTGACAGTGGGAAACAGTTAAAGTTGATGGCATTGTTTCAGATAGTCAAGTGACATTTTTAAACATCCGAACTAATGATGTAGCAAAGGCTCCTCAGATGTATGGCACTGAAATGGCAAATTCACCTCAACCACCCCCACTTAGTCCTCACCCATGTGATATGGTTGATGAAGGAGTGACTATAAAAACTTCAACTCCTCAGTCAACATTGTTATCAAATGCCAACACCAGATCCCTCCATTCCTACTAAACCAATGAAAGATAGGATAGACAGTTTGTCCCAGTCTTTCCCACCTAAATTCCAGGAAGCTGTAAAGCCTATAGTGTATATTGGTACAGCTGTAAACTTGGAAGAAGATGAGGCTAATATAGCCTGGAAGTCCCAAGGAAAAAAGATGTAGAGTTTTTACCATCTCAGCTTCCAAGGGATAAATTCAAGGATGATCCTTGGACTTTTTGGACAGGAAAGTGTAACATTAGTTATAGAGGAACCTCTTCATCATGAAATAGTTTAGCCATCAAAAATGTGGAGAAAATTATTAACACTTGCATAACCATCAGCTGACCAATGTTAGAACTTCAGTGTACTATTTTTCTTCATCCACTTCCTGAATTGATGCTTATCATTTCTGTACATGTCCTTATATGGGTAGTTCTAATTAAGTCAAGTAATGGCTTTATGGCATTTCCTTGTTACTATATCGTAATTTGCTCTCTAAAAGATGGATATGTTAGTCATTTTCAATTTTTCAGTTATAGAGGATGTAACTGAATGTGTTTTGTACACATTTCTTTCTCCACTTGCGTAAGAATTACTCTAGGAAATACAACAAAAAGTAGAGTTGCTGGACCATAAATTTGTCCATTCAACCTGAGGGTTGTTGCCACTTTGCTGTTCAAACAACTGATACAGTTTACTCTCTAATGAACCAGCGGAGTATGAGAAAAACTGTTACTCTCATTTTCCTCAATACTTGGTGTTAGGAGACTTTTAATTTGGCTGTATGCAAAATGGCATCTCATTGTCTTTAATACATGTTTTCCCTAGTGAGGTTAAGCATCTTGTGAAATATTTAATGATAATTTAAATTACCTTTTCTGTGAATTGCAGAGTCTTTCTTTTGTTAACTCTCTCTCTTTTGTCTGATGTGTTCTTTTCACATTCTAATTACCTATATTAGTTATATGCGCTGTAGATACTTTCCTTCATCTGTGATTTGCCTTATTTGTTCACTATATCTATGGCATACTTTGGATAGAAGAAGTCTTTTTTCTTTTTCTGTTTTCTGAATATATATGCAGCCTGTCAAATAAGTCTTTGCATTTTTATAAGTTTTTTTAAAAGGTGAAATCCAACAAAATGCTACTACGATATTCCTTGGAACGGTCTATTTGTCAGTCCAAGACCAAGCAGTAAGCAAATAATACATTTCCTTCTCAGTCCTTTGTCAATGTTTTATTCTTTAAGTTACTCAAGGGTGTTAAATAATATCTTAGACTTTATTTGTTGATTAAAATGTCATGTTTCCATATTTGTATTTTTTTCTATTAATGTAACTATTATATAGAATTTTTTACTTTCTTGGGTGTTCTGTTGTGTTGCTTACTAGATGTGTTTTCTAGGGTTTCACTTTAGTAGATGCCTAAGTTAATACCATTATTTGTTATAACTAGTGGCTTCTCTTGGGATTTGTCCTTATTTTGTTGACAAAAATATTTTCTTGAGTGAAAGAATGTGGGAAATATATATTTGACAACTTTGCATTTCTGAAAATGATTTGATTTTGTTATTATACTTGTTGAAAATTTGGCTATGTGTTAGATTTTTCAGTGAAATATCATTTTCTCTTGGGGAAAAAAAAAAGTTGATGGCATTGTGATAATGATAACGGGGACAGGTCAGGCTCAAAAATATCCTGTGCTCCAACCCCTTGAGTGAATCTGGGAGAAAAAAAGATTAAGAAACAGTGTTTTTATATGCTGGATTATACAACCTTCTCCTGGGATGAAATCTGTTGTATAAGTTAAATGCACAGATAACATTCATAAAAACTATTTAAGAATATTAATAAAGGGTCTAAAACTAGAAAAGACAAAAGAAAGTTACAGGTATGGAAATATATTTTAGTAAGAAGAAAGTAAAAGAAATGTTTCTGTATGAAAAGGTCTGGTAAAGTAATATTCTTGGGATAAAGTCCAAGATGAAGAGGATAAAACTAAGAATGCAAAGTACTAAGTTGCAGAAGGTTCCTAGATGGTAAATCTCAAAAAGTTTGTCTGTGATTAAAGTGGCTATAATTAGCAGTCAGTTGAGGTTATTTTAACTTATAGTCCTAATATGAAACAAAGTCTGAAACACTGATCTGATCTTATCTATCGATAATTTTCTTGTATTGGTTAGGTTTTATTACTTGGGGAAACAGTATAAAAGGAATTAGGGTTTTACTTGTTTTAAAGTCCTAAATAATTACTTTGTAACTGGTTAAACAAACAACTGTTATTTTGGTTATAACAATATTGTTGACACCCAAAATATATGTGACTAGCTACATGCCTGTTTTGAGAACTATATTTGTCTGAGCCTTGTCTTTAAGTGTTATGTAAAAGTTTATAAAATGAAAGTTTTTTAAGTTTACCTGCAAGGTAAGCAATAAATGTTCTTTTATACACTGTATCTGACATAGAAGGGCCACAATGTCATCTTTCTTATATATGTTTGCTTCCACCAAGTCAATTTCTGATCGTTAACACTGTTTCCTAAATGTGTAAGAAATTTAAGGCTATTCTTTGATTTTTTTTTTTTTAACCCATGCAGACCTGTGATTATTATCACCATACACTTTGGATTCTAAATAAGGGGCTGGGGTTGTGGCTCAGTGGTAGAGCGCTTGCTTCGCATGCATGAGGCACTGGGTTCAATCCTCTGCACCACATAAAATAAAACAAAAGGTATTGTTAAAAAAAAAATTGGGGCTGGGGATATGGCTCAAGCAGTAGCGAGCTCGCCTGGCATGCATGCGGCCCGGGTTCGATCCTCAGCACCACATACAAAGATGTTGTGCCTGCCAAAAACTAAATAAATAAATAAATATTTAAAATTCTCTCTCTCTCTCCCTCCCTCCCTCTCTCTCTCTCTCTCTCTCTCTCCCTCCCTCCCTCTCTCTCTCTCTCTCTCCCCCTCTCTCTTTAAAAAAAAAAAATTAAATGTAAAGCTTAGGAGATCACTTTGCCAAGTTGATGTTACACAAACTAAAATTATCTCTAGCAAAATTCTTGGATTTGTATAGAAATAACAAATTTGGTTGATATTTATTCATATCATTTGATATTTTATAGCTAGATAAAGTAACCTGTTGTCAATAAGTTATATATACAATTTTGTGTTACTCTTCACACTGGAATTGGTTTTTAAATGCATTTTTGTAACATAATAAGAACAGCCTAACCTACTTAAAGGTGACACTGTAAAACATGGAAGTATTCTTCCACTTTTTCCACAAAAACAAAGTTAAAAGCTCTCTTAGCCTTTCTTTGATTCATGTTTCAGATGTACTGCTATATTGTATTATTTGTGAAAAACCCTGCATTACCGGAGATAAGGCCCTGCCTGCCACCTTACTCCATGTTAGAATGGCTCCAAAATAAGCTAGACTTCAGCTCATTTAAAGTTGTGTTCAAGAGATTGATTTTTGTTTTAAAGATTACTGTGATCTCAGAGAATATAATATATAACTAAGTAAAGGTTCAAGACTATAAAAGTTATTTTTCTTGGTTCATAGCTATTACACAAAGTGCGTATGTTTTTGTACTGTTAATCTAATTTGTATTTTCCTTGTAAACTTTATAACTGTTGCCTGTTAGTATTTTGCAGAGGTACTGCTTATTTAAAAAAAAAAAAAAGAAAAAAAGATAGCAGTCTGGGTTAATTTGAGATAGTGCCATCGTATAAAATGCTGACTCCCAGTACTAACACTAAACCCCAATTAAATGAAAGGGATATCTGTAAAATTATAGAAATTGAAGTTATAACTTGTTACTCCCTCTTTAAAACTGGCTTGCTGAGTGTTTAAAATCGAAAACTTGGAGACCAAAGTCAAGGAAGTAAAAGGGCCAAGGAAAAAGCATCCAACATTTTAGCCCTTGCCCTCTACGGTCAGCCAGGACCCAGAGAACAACAGGACCTCTCTGGGCCCTGCAACTCTGGTGAGTCACCCAATCTACTAATCAGAGACATTGAGAGAACCCTAAAGCAGGAAGCCAATCAGTGCACATTCTGCAAAGAGAAGAGTCATCAGAAACAGAAATGTCCCTGATGCTTCCAAGAGAAGCCATATGGTCAGCCAGACCCCAACCCCTCCTGGCAAGTGGCCTCACTAGTAGAAGAAAGCTAAAGGAACCAGAAGGCTTTGCATATGTCCCCAAGAATGATCTCTGAGGAATCTCGGCTGACACTTAAGAGTAGATAGGAATAAGGTCAGTTTTGACCAGCTTGGTCTTAAATATCTGGCAGAAGAGTATAGCCCAAAAGCACAGTCCTACATGGACATTTCAAAGGAAAACAATGGTTTCTTTAATGCAACTTAAGACATACACTTGCTTTAGTCCTACCACAAGTAACCTAGAGGTTATAAAGGAAAGGTTCTTTAGAGTCCCTAGTAATAATGATCACAAGAGTCACAAATTTGTCCTGAATTGAGTCTCATTTCCAAGACCTACAAATCTTCCTAAACTCCTACACTATGAACATGATCTGTTTTTAACTGACGAGATTATGAGTTACTATCCTCATGGTTTTCAGAGACTGGATGAATTACTAATTGTTTTTGTGCTAATTATTTACAAAAAATGTAATGCTTTGCTGTCTTTATTGTTGTCTTGCTTGATCCCTGCCCTATGTATGCCTTGTCCAGTCACCTGCCATCTTCTACTGCTCTAATGCTGAATGCCCTTAAATATCCACACTCACCTGATATAGAACAAGGACTTTGGGTTACTTCCCCAAATTTCACCCCCTTTTAGTACAAAGCAGTTGGGAGATGTTGTCACTCATTTTTCCATAAAAATGGAATGAAATTGACATTGTGGCTCAGTGGCAGAGCATTTGTCTCACACATGTGAGATGCTGGGTTCAATCCTCAGCACCACATAAAAATAAACAAAATAAAGTTACTGTGTCCACGTATAACTTAAAAAGTATTAAAAAAAGAAAAGAAAGAAATTGACAGTGGGGAAATGTAACAGTGGTCCACTTTATACTCTGAATATAACCCTTGCTGCTCTACCACTATAACTTATTTTTAAAATAGACCTGTTGCTTTCTCTTCCTCTCTCCCTGCTCCTCCCTAATCTCTCTCCTCCCTAATCTCAGGGGAAACACAGGATTACCTTTCTTCCCCATCCTAAGCAGATTTATCTGTCCCTGAGTACACATCCATCATAGGAACAACTTAGGGGATGATAACAGAAGATCTCAGAAATGACTATCTGACATATTAACAAGTAAATTACAACTCCAGACAGAAAACACATGACATATAGCTTTGATTCACCTCTTTAAAAGCTCCTTGTTTCTGCTGATGGGCAGAATTGCAGCCTTTAGGACTAGAGTCCCTGCGTTTCTCCTTTGCTAGCCAAGAATAAACCTTCTTTTTCTTTGTTCTCAAAAAAAAAAAAAAAAAAAAAGCCAAGTGCAGTGGTGCTCGCCTGTAATCTCAGCAGCTCTGGACTCTGAGGCAAGAGGATCACGAGTCCAAAGCCAGCCTCAGCACTACACAACTCAGTAAGACCCTGTCTCTTAATAAAAATACAAAATAGGCCTGGGGATGTGGCTCAGTGGAAAGCCCCTGAATTCAATTCCTGGTCCCCACCCCTTCCAAAAAAAGAGATAAATTGTAGGATCAAGGCCTGCACATGGCAAGCAAGTACTATCTAAGTATTAGGACACTTTATTGTTGTTAGTCCCATCAAAACAGAGAATCTCTACTTTGAATATAATGCAAAGAACACCATCAGAACACCTATACCAATCAAAACTTAATATTACCATCAAAACACCTACACCAGGAACATACTAAACAATCAACTCATAAATATACAGGAAGCAATTTTAGTAAAATAAGTAAACAAGAAAAAAAGGGGTATTGGACTTACATTAATAAAAACATGCACAAAACAAAGATCTCAATTCTTTGCCAAGTGCTTTATATGTAGACAAAACCCTGGATTTTCATTTGCTCTTTCAGAAAATTATGTATAAATATTGATCTTCTTAAACAACTGGAATGACTTAAACCATAATCATATTCTACATATATATTAAGTAGGTTGGAGTCATGAGTGCATGCCTATAAAAACCACAGAACTACATACATGAAAAAAAAACTTAAGAGTTCTACTACATTTTAAGTACGATTCATGGCAAATGTACTTAATTCTTATTCTGTGCAACACAGTTACACTTGAACAAACCACAGAGAAAATTTTCAAATTACTGACCCTCACTGTATAGCCACATAAAAACATAAAATGAATATCTGGACCAAGAGGATATGTACATCACCTGTCTTCTTGAAGTTAAAGGTGTTGATCCAAGTCCTGGGCTAGAAATGTCATCATATATACTTCTAACAGGTGGAGCTCCACTTTTATCCTTATGAGCTGGTAAAACTGGTTGTGGTGGTGACCCACCTAAGATGTGAGAAAGCAAAGGAATTTTTCATCTTTCTAGTAAGATTTTTTAAATTTGTGTTTTTGAAATACTAACAAACTCTTTGTCTCCTAGGACTATTCAAACTTTCATATGCATAATAGTCACCTGGGGATCTTGGTAAAACTCAGACTGATTCAGAAAGTGTAGGGTGGAGTCTGAGGTCATGCAGTTCTAATAAGCTCCCAGGTGATGCCAATGTTGCTGTTCCACAGACCACTTAAATAAAAGGTTTCAGAAAAAGTAGTTAATAGGAATTTTAGTTTTAGAAAACATGTAAATTTTGCTTTGTCTACAAAATGCTTAATATATCAATACAAACTGTGCCCACAGATAGGCAAGTAGTCCCAACTACTCAGGAGGCCGAGGTGGGAGAATCACTTGAATTAGAGACCAGCCTGGGCAATACAGTGAGACCCCATTTCAAAAAACAAAATGTGCTCCTATTTGTCACTTAAAAGTCATTCCAGGGCTGGGGATGTGGCTCAAGTGGTAGCGTGCTCGCCTGGCATGCATGCGGCCCAGGTTCGATCCTCAGCACCACATACATACAAAGATGTTGTGTCTGCCGAAAACTAAAAAATAAATATTAAATTCTCTTTCTCTCTCTCCTCTTTCTTAAAAAAAAAAAAAGTTATTCCATGTATACCTGAATGACTATAATCCCCCAATATGGAATTTAACTACCACAATTAAAGGGAGTCTCATTTATTTTTCTCAAAGTAGAAATATATTTAAGTAGATAATAAAGACATAAAAAAAGGACAAACTTTTTAAACATAAAAATATCTTTAGCAATGCTACAGTGAAGCAGCCCAGGCCCTCTGTAAGACTAATTGATATCTGTGCCTGAACAGTATAGCATAAGCTATGGAATGAGACTGACCAGGGCTTTAACATTCCACTCTGTCCCTAATAAGTGAGCCTCAACCAATTATTCATTACACTTAGCCTCAGTTTCCTGTTTTGGAAAATGGAGATACTTTTTTTAAAAATAGGGATATTGCCGGGCACGGTGGCACAAGCCTCTAATCCCAGAGGCTGAGGAGGCTGAAGCAGGAGGATCATGAGTTCAAAGCTAGTCTCAGCAAAAGTGAGGTGCTAAGCAACTCAGTGAGACCCTGTCTCTAAAAATACAAAATAGGGTGGGGAATGTGGCTTAGTGGTCAAGTGCCCCCAAGTTCAATTCCCAGTACCCCACCCCCGCAAAAAATAATAGGGAGGGAGATACTACTACCCCCTTTAAAGCCAATTCTTAAAAAATAATAAGACAACCTACCCTTTAAAGTTGACGTCTTAAAAATGAGACACCACATCTAAACGTGTGTATTCAATTTAAATAAACTGAATTTAAATGTTAGTATAAGAATAACACATGTCAAAGAAGTTTAATTAGAAAATTTGTAGACATGAATTCTACAAATACTCATAGTGAGTATGTTAACTTTCCATTGCTGTGATAAGAATAACTGAGAAACACAACTTGAGGAAAGATTTATTTTGGATCCTGGTTTCTGAGGTCTCAGTCTGTGATCACTTGGCTGTCTTTATTCTGGATCTCTAGTGAGACAGAACATGATGGTGGGAGGGTGTGGTAGAAAAGAACTGCTCACCTCATGGTGGCCAGGAAGCAGGGAGAGTAAGAGGAAAGATGGAGAAAAGAAAGGGTCTGGGGACAAGTCTCCAAGGGCATGCTCATATTGATTAGTATTAGTATACTGCCTGAGTCACAGCACTCAATAGTTGGTAGCTACAAATTAAAATAATACATTTAAAATAAAAAGTCTGTCCAGAAAATAATTAAGAAAATTACTTCAAATATACTTTATGATTCTCCTTGATCAATCCCCAAAAAAGGGTAATTAACCACTTTATAACAACACTTTAAAAGACTATTAAGATTTCCATTTAAACAACTATAAAAAGTGTATTAGCTCACAGTTGGGATTCTACCATTTCTATACTAAATTCTCACTACTCAAAACTAACACTTCAAAGTTCTCTTTTAAAATATACTTTACTAAAGAAACCTTGTAATAAATTTGGGTTCAATTTGGGTTACAATACTTTGTGCTGACAATGCAAATTTTGCATAAAAACAAAACTATACATAAATGAGAATCTTAACTCACTGTTGTACTTTAGATTTGTAATGTCCCAAAGACTCGTGTGTTAGAAGGTTTGGTACCCAACACAGTAATATTCAGAGGTGGGACTTTGGGAAAGTGATTAGAGAATGAGGGCTCTAACTTTATTAATTTATTTATTAATTTATTTAACTTATTATTTTTAATTTATTTTTAATTTATTTATTTTTTATTTATTTTATTTATTATTTATTTATTTATTTAACTTAATTTATTTGTTAATAATTAATGATTAATAGCTAACTAGACTATTAGAAGATGGTAGAAAGTGTAGGAGGAAGGACCCAATTGAAGAAAGTGGGTCCTTGGAAATATACCCTTGGAGACTTGTCCCCAGACCCTTTCTCTCCCTCTCTGCTTCCTGGCCTCCATCAGATATGCAGTTCTGTTCTACCACACCCTCCCACCATCATGTTCTGTCTCACTGGAGATCCAGAATCAAGGCAGCCAAGTGATCACAGACTGAGACCTCAGAAACCAGGATCCAAAATAAATCTTTCCATAAGTTGTTTTTCTCAGTTATTCTTATCACAGTGATGGAAAGTTAACATACTCATTATGACTATTCGTAGAATTCATGTCTACAAATTTTCTAATTAAACTTCTTTGACATGTGTTATTCTTATATACTAACATGAATTTATTTAAACTGAATTCAGCTGAATATATTTCATCAATTCTAAAAGGTACCACACCCCTTCACATAATTTTAAATATATCTCTTAAACAATGACATCTTAAAATTGTGTCATATTTACTGTTTTTTCTTTCTTAGTGGTAATACAGAACCTTAGATCACATGAAATACAGCACATGAAATACAGCACACATATTTTTAATGAGTGGTTCTTGAAATTATAATAGCTTATAATATTTAAACCTCTATTCCAAGAGTCTTAAAATAAGGGAATTGCTTTATATTAGAGGTACTGTTTAACCTGTTTAAATCGATGAGTTGATGAGAATGAATGCTGCACCACTGCTCTTTTAAAATACTCGACCATGTTTCGATATACTATAAAACTATTTTAAGCAATTCACCTACCAGCAAGTAATGGTGACCTCATTTCCATTATTCCTACTGAGGGCCCACTAATTGGTCGAGACTGTGGAGTCACTGGAGCTGGCAAATCCCCCATTAAAAATCCAGGTAAGAACTGGGCATTAACTCCTGGCTTTGGAGACGTGGGTGAACCCAGCATCATTGGTTCAGATCCTAATCAAAAAAATAAAAAAAGTTAAAGAACTTTGCATTACAATACCTAACAAAACTATGAGAATCAAGCACAAGTTTGAGAATTTAATCAAAATTCTTAAGTATTACAGAGCATAATTGAATTTATTTTCAAAGCTAGTAAAATTTTTAGAAAAATGTAAAATTACCTTGTGTTCAACATATTAATCTTTGACAGATGTTTCTGTTTACATTAATTCACTGTCTTAAAATCAACACTTATTTATAAATTAATATATTATCTAAAAAAAATCCCTATATGAACAGAATAACTTCAATTTCTGGGTCAGTTTCTACTATTCAACAACTGAAAACAAGCAGAGTATACTACATTTTTACACTAAGTCTTGGTAAATCATAAACAATGGATTCAGCTTTTTTCTTTTTCCCCTCACACAAAAATAGTGAATCATGTAATAAAAGTATAATCCTGCACACATAAAAACACTAATACAATAACAGTGATAACTGGCATCCTACTGCATTTCACCATAATCATCACTGCCATGTTAATAGATATTCACAAGCATTCCATGCATACTACTCTTGCATTAAAGACATTTTATTATTTATTTTCTAAGACAGGCTGTCACTAAGTTGCTTAGGGCCTTGCTAAGTTGCTGAGGTTAGACTTGAACTTTTGACCCTCCTCAATCTTTGGAGTCAGTGGCCACCATGGCCAGCCAAAGATGGTTTAGTAATAAGTAATTTTTAAGAAAAATTTAAAAAGCTTCACATAATGGTCACACTCCACTTTTTTGCAAAAAACTTTGGCATAAAACCTGTGATGTAATATTATGCAGCGAAATATGGCAACTCAGAAATATATTGAAAAGAGTTGTAAATTTTCATTTTTGGATCATTTTTCAAATCATTAAAGTTAGGACCACTATAATCAATAAAAGTTTCCCTAATATAAAACCAATTTAAAGAAAGAACTAATATCTCACAATCATATATTCAAAATTAATTGTCCCAATTTACAGTATACATATTAATTAACTTATCGATTAATGTATAAATGAAGAACTTACAATTTATATTTATGAAAAGAAAACTTTCAACTAGATAACAAGCCTATGATTCACAGCACTCAGAAAAATCATGTTTAATATCTTCCTTATATGGCTTTTATTAACTTTTACTGAACTTCTAAAGAGCCTCAAAAATTTGTTTCTTGTTACCCAAAACCTGTCAATTATTTATTCTTCCTCTTATTTCTCATTATAATAGATATAAGTATTAATGATACAAGTGCAGAAAGAAGAAAACAGCAAAGTAATTCAAGAAAAGGATAAACACTGAAATAAGGTATGAAGAAATATAATTACATTGTAATTACTCTGTAGTGCAATTATTATGTGGTATACTACATACTTCCAAAGAAAATACATTAAGCTCAAACAAAAAGTCTAAACAAAAGGTATTCTGAACATGTTTAGAAAGCCAAAACAAAATACAAAGTTTTGAGTAACACCACAGCCTACCTTCACCCATCCCCCAAAGGAAAAAAATTATAGCAAGTGTATAAATTAGATCAAGAAAAATTCTGATATATGTAAATATGTACTGATACAGTAGAAAGCACCAGAGCGAAGAGGACACAACAGGCTCTTAATCTGGACTCTGTCACTAATCATCCCTCAGGGCTACATTTCACTTAAAGAGAGAACCTTAACCACTGAAACCTGTATGTCTTAAATTTCATTTTAAAGTCTGTGCTCCTAAATATTAAATACTACAATTAACACAATTTGTTCAAGTAAACTTTTGGTTTAATACACTAGTACTGAGAATGTTATAACAATAGATACTTGGAATATCTGCAATATGTGGACTTTGAACAATTAATATCAGGTAATATCAGGCAATAAACAAGAATAGATTTAGTCACATTTCTAAGCCCAACAAATATACACTCCAGAATGTCTTTGTGGAGGACTGGAGATGTAGCTCAACGGTGGAGTATTAATCTAGCAAGCTCAAGGTCTAGATTCATTTCCCAACACCAGAAATCACAAAAACACTCTTTGTTGAACTGAACACCTTGAGCTGAAAATAAAATTTCTGCAAAGATATACAAAAAACAAACACCTAAACCAACGTCTGAACACAAGGTTTAAGGTAGAGTATCTGTATTATTGACATTATGCATTGTTTATGACACGCCAAAACAGTTCAAGTTACTCTATTCTTAGAAGGAACTTATATTACACAAGACGTGGGAAGCCTCCCATGACCTTCAAATCTACAAAAGAAAAAACATAATTCTATATGTATCATGTCTGCTTTCTCTCTTCTCCTTTTTCAAACTCAAAAAGTTATAATCTAATATTAAGGTAAGTTTATATTATAGTAGAAAGGTTCCCCCGCCCTTCTAAAAATTTTCCACGGTTGTCACAACTCGCAAAACTCAAGAGGGAAAAAAAGGAATCAACATATTAACTGGATAAACTTTTTCAAAGATGACATATTTTAACAAGGCTTCACAATAAAAAATGGAAATGAATCTTTAAAAATCATATCATGATTTATTAATTAGAGGAAAAAACCTGAAACGGCCACTTTCCCAAGGTAAAGGCGGGAAAAACCTTAGGAACTCCTAGCTATAAAGGCCAACTTAATGATTACCGACACCTGGATGATTTTATTTCACACGATTCACGTTTCCCTTAATAACAGATTCCTTTTGCAAAGCCTGAGAGAGGGAAAGACTCAAAACAGAACTACAAGCGACAAACTAGCAGTAGACAGTAATCGCACACTCAGGGACAACGCCCACCCACGTGTACGCTACTCAGTCCCTTCCCCAGGACGCTTCCGGGAATCCCGGAAACCCGAAATCCAGCCGTCAATCTCCAGCGCTGGTGGGAGTGAGTCTCAGGTACTGGCCAGTCTGACGCAGCAGGTGTACGGAGGCAAAACTCACAGTTCAGTCACAGCTATTTCCTCACCCTCCTGGTACCTCCTGCTTTCCAGTGGTTCACGGGGGCGACGCCTTGAATAGGGTACCGACTAGGAACTTGGGGAGACCTAGAGGCTGCTCCTTCGCAATTGAAACCAGCAAACCAGAGTGTAGATTACTGCTGTCCAGTGTTGCCCGCTTCCAAACCTACAGCATGGATGGCGCTGCCAGCAAAGAAAAGCAGTTTTTCACTCACCCAGAGTGGGCGCCTGGGGTTCCACGGCAAAGGCTGCCATCGCGACCGCGGCAATTACTCCAATCCCGGGACCTTCCCAATTTTCAAAAAAGGCGGAAACCCTCCCCGCCTCCTGGAGCGCGCTACCTTGTGGGTTTGCGTAACTTCCGGACATGCGCTATACGGATGTCGTGCGCATTGCAGCCATTTTGGAATAGGGTAACTTTTGCTAGTTCTGGGAGTCTGCATGAAAAGGATTTCATTGGGAAGGTGGTGAAGCAGCGTGGGACCTGGGAATCTGGGAATAATTTTTGTCAAACTGGGAGCCTCCTGGCTTGTTAGTGCGCGACGCCTATAGAAGTACAGTTTCCTTTAATTTTCATAATTAATGCGAGTTTCCCCAACGCTCTGTCATCTGTCAGATTTTCTCAGTAACACCTGGAAAAGTAAACTTGATGAGACGGGGTCAATTTCTACGCTGAATGCAAAAAGCTCCTTTCTTGAAACGAATTTTATATCATCTCTGTATTGATTATTTTAAACTGTGTTCATGTAGGCACAATTATACATTAAAGCCTAACTCGAGTACTGTGTTTCATTGCATAAGAATACATACAAGAGAACAGTTGCCAGGCGCGGTGGCGCACGCCTCTAATCCCAGCGTCTCTGAAGGCTCAGATTGTGGAGGATTGCTAGTTCAAAACCAGCCCCAGCAACAGTGAGGCGCTAAGCAGCTCGGTGACACCTTGTCTCTAAATAAAATACGAATAGGGCTGAGGCTCAGTAGTGAGTGCTTCGGTAAACCGCCCCCCAACAACAACAACAACAACAAAAAGCTGACAAACACATACATAAATATTAAGTAGTGGATAATAAAAAAACACTTGGGAACACACCACATGGCGGAATCTTGTCATACTCCTCCCATCACTCTGCTGCTTTTGTTTCGGCATATTCATGTATTGATATCGCACACACATATCCTAAGTGTGTGTGTAAAAGTATATTGTTTAGTTTTGCATTTTATAAACTCCATAAGAGTAATGTGCTGTATGTTATGTAATGTGGGATGCTGTCTGATCCCCATAAAGCCCATTAGCCTCAAATAGCCACCCATCTTTTTCTATCTCCTTTGAAGCCTTCTAAAACCTAAATCCAGAATTTTGTCATTGGAGTAAAGCAATAGCAATTTCAGGGTTCAAATTTCAAAAAGAACTTGCAGGTTGAACTGACTCATTTTAATGAGTGTATGGATTGAATTATAGCCCCCAAAGAAGTTACATTCAACTGGGCACAGGGGCACATGCCTGTAAGCCTCACAACTCAGGATGCTGAAACAAGAGGACTACATATTTGAGGTCAGTCTCATCAACTCCGTGAGACCCTGTCTCAAAATAAAAAATAAAAAGGACTGGGGATGCAGCTCAATGGTAAAGCTGCTGGGTTCAATCCCCCAGTGTACCCCCTAAAAAATTAAAATGGAAACTTATGTTCAAGTCCTGTGAATGTGAGCTGTTTTAGAAATGGTTATTTGCAGACATAATTAAATTCAGATAAGGTCTTACTAGATTACCACTAACTTGGTTACCTGAAATAACCAAGATTTATCTTTTCATACTTTGAAGGATAGAAATTCAAAATGAGTTTTTTATAGCTAATATCAAGGGATCAACAGAACTAGCTTATTCTGGAGACACAAGGGAGAATCTGTTTCCTTGCTTTTACTAGATTCTGAATGCTACCTGTATCCTTAGGCTTCTGTTATCTTCCTACCTAGGAAGTGGCATACATCTTTTGTCTCTCTGACACTGCTTCCCCCAACTTTATTATTAAATCTCCCTCTCCCTCCTTCTATAAGGATATGAGCATGTGCTCACCACATAATCCAGGATAATCCCATATCAGTATCTATCCAAGGTGAATAAAATAATAATCTCATCTGCAAAGCACTTTTTGCCACATAAAACAGTGTTCACAGGTTCCAGAGTTTAAAATGTGAACATATTTGGGGACCACTGTTAAGCCCATAAAACACAGCAGTACATTTTTAGAATTAAAATGCCAAGAAAGATTCCTCAATGAAAGAATTTCTATAAAAATTATGAACTTCGGGCTGGGGATGTGGCTCAAGCCGTAACACGCAGGGCACTGGGTTCCATACTCAGCACCACATAAAAATAAAATAAAGATGTTGTGTCCACCGAAAACTGAACAATAAATATTAAAAAATTCTCTCTCTCTCGCTCTCTCTCTCCTCTTCTCTCTCTCTCTTTCTCTCTCTAAAAAAAATATGAACTTGGCAAAGAAAAGAACTCTATAGATGTTTAAAAGAATGATACATGTGATATGTAATTGGGAGTGTATATTGACCTAGAAAGAGCTGTATGAACTATATGAAGAAGTAATTTGAAAAAATATATGTATGTGGCATGTCATTTTTATTTAATAAAAAGATATATTTGGGTACAGATGCAAGATGAGGGAAAACAGAGAAAGATGAAAAAGAGGGAGAGAGATTGATTTACAGAAAAAGTTGGAAAAGACTTGTCCAAACTATTAACAAGAGACAGTGGGAAAGAGGTTTGTAAATTCAAGAATTTAAAAGAAGGGTGTTTGACATATTTTACATAACTTTTGTGGTTAATTATGGATGTTATTTACTATTTTCAATATTTTTCAAATTAAGAACGTTTTTCCTCTACAAAATATTTTCCCTTTCTTCTAATGTATTTCAATCTTAACCCTTTCCACTGGCTCTTTTTTATCAAGCTGTGAGGTCCAGTTTGCCCTGTCTTTAAAACTTCCCTATATTTTGTTCCTCCATCTAGCTAACATGTGCTAATTTCTATCAATTTGTTTCAAGATCTCAGAAGAGTTCACAGATAGATCTTATCAGATGATGTTTCCCTATCTTCACTTTATCATTGTTTTTAGTGATGACTTTCTACTCCTTCCCTGACTTTTCAATAACTGATCCTATTTCTTTCTAACCTGAAAATCTTATTTTTAGTCAAGCCCTTGTCATCTCTTTTCTTCTTCAACTCTTAATCATATCCCTTGAAGTCTTTATCAATCGTCACAACTATACAAATAACTTCCAATACTGCACCAACCTTTAAAGCAAAATGCCACTTTTCCAGATTTTTGTTGTAAAACCTATCAGTATATCAGACCTCAAAACAATCTCATTTTACCCTTAAAACCAGCCCCTATTCCAGTTGTCACGTTTTCTGTTAGTGCCTTAGAAACTCCAAATTAAATCATAGTATTTTTGACAGAGAGCAGAACTGAGAGTCAAATGCATCTGAATTCAAAACTTGGATTTTAATCCCTAGATAAAACTATTTATAAAACAGAAACCATACATTATGCTTAGCACAGTGCCTCATCTGCTTTGCTTTTACTGTTGTCCACTTTTCCTTTTGTCAGATCTTGAGATACAAAGTCCTATTCTCTCTGCCTCCTCAATTTTTAGACAATTACAGTCAACACTTCACAGTTCCCTGCTTTCAATATCTTCCACTGAGCCTAACACACCATTAATCAAAACTTCCTTGTTTGTTAACCTGGATGTTCAAAAACCCTCATTGGGTGCTGGGAGTATAGCTCAGTGGTATAACACATGCTTAGCATTTGTGAGGTCTTGGGTTCAAGCCCCAGCACCAACAAAAAAATAACAATAAAAACCCTAACTTTATCTATTCATTCAGATAAATGAATGGATAAAGTTAGGGTTTATCTAGGGTTTAAGGCATCTTCACATTGGATACCTTGCTCTGCCTAACACTCCTTCATTTCCCTCCATTCTATAAAGTCCTGTTTTTCCTTCAAATACAAGTTCAAGTCCATCCTTGCCATGAAACCTGACCCAGTAATTTCATCCCCCATTTTCTTGAGAGGGGAGACTGTTACTCTTTTTTTCTTGTATTTTCATCATTTTTCAGTAAATACATATGGGGGAAAATGAATGAATAAACTCATAAAAGCTCTAAATATTAAAGGATAATTCTCTGACATCACTTACTTGGTACAATTTGGTATGTTTGCAGTCTTTTAAATTGTAACTCTGTGCATCAATTCTTTCTATTAAAATGCTTATTATAACAAATTAAGACCTCGTAATACTTCTTTTATTGCTTTTTTGCATAATGAGATTTTAATTTTGTATTTTTTTGTTTTTAATTTACTTTAATGACAATTTGAAATAAGTTGAGAATTGTTGAGGGGGATTGTTTGTTGGCTTTTGTTTGGTTTTTTGGTACTGGGGATTAAAGCAATGGGCACTTTAATGCTAAGCTACATCAGCAATCCTTATTTTTTATTTTGAGAGAGGGTCTTGCAAAGTGGTGCGGGCTGGCCTCCAACTTGCAATTCTCCAGCCTGAATCTCCTGAGTTGCTGGATTACAGGTGTGAGCCACCTCAGCCAGTTTGATTTTTAAAAATTTGAATTATCCTGAATGAGAAACACATTTTTTTGTACTTTTTGTTAAGCTACAATCCTTAAAAATATTTTCATGTTTACCACGAATATTATCTTAATTATAATACTTCACTTTTGTCCTTTCTATTCTGGTCACAAGCCTAATATCACCTAAAGTGGAACCTATCCCATTTCTAGTCTAGATTAGTAATTCCCTGAATTCCCTCCCCAGGGCATAAGATTCCATAGAGTGCTATTTTTGTAGACTATTGATTTTCAACTGTAGATAGGGAAGCACTTCTTCAAAAATATAGTGCAGATGCTTACAAAATACAATAGAATTCCTCTAGTTAAAAAAAAAATAGGAAGTGTACAAACCCCACCAACTCAGGATTCATGCCTCCTAACCTGTCTTCTGACTAACACATATTAAGGTAACCCCTGACTTTTAGATGTAGAACCTAAAGCTATAAAGAGCTCAACCTGAAAATTAATTCTGAGCTACATATATTTCAACTTTCTCCTAAACTCAAATTTTGAAAAAGTAAAATGTAATATTTCAAAATTTATTTTCAATAATTTTGATATATTCACAGCCAAACTGCTTGTGTATCACTCATATATCCTGAATATTCATAAACCTATTTATAAATGTCTATTAATATGCAGTTTTTGTATATAAATATAAAATGAACTTGCTGCTCTTAAACACTCAGTCTATTCCATAAAAAGCAAAGAAAGCTTTAAAATTGAAATGAAGAAATAATGATAGGCACCTTTAGTAAGACTTTTGAGAAAAGATGGAGTTTGTCGACTTCAGAAAGAGAGCAAGGGGAGGGAGCATTTTATCGCTCATGCTGTCATCATCTCTGCCTTTGGCAGATGGCATCACATGGAGTATTATTCACCTACACTGTGATGTCACACAAAGCACACATAGGAATCATGACTTCATAGGACATTGGTCCAAGGGCAAATGATTTTAAGGTACAGGGATCATCTCTAGAAAAATGCAAATCCATTAGCTATTATTTGCATTATCTGACTACGCCAAACAATAACTAAAGACATGTCTTCAAAATTTTTTAAACAATTGATTACAAGTGAATATTTCTGAGGTTTTTCCTCATAATTTCATTATAGTAAACAACTAGCAGAAAAGAGGCAGTCAAGCATCAAAAGAAACATGTTTAGCTGATTCACCTGCTGTCTTTAAGTTAATTAAAAATTGATCCTTACGCCTTTGGGAAGTGAAAGAATAACTTCAAAATTTTCAATTGTAATTTTATTTCCCAGTGTTTTATTTGAACTATCAGATTGGTTAAATAAGATATTTGAAAACCTTGAAGTGTCGAGCAGGCAAAATGGATACCTTTGTGGAAGAAATGGGATGAACTTTAGAAAGAGTTAATGTCTGGGATTTTCCTTGAAATCATTGCTGAGTAGGGAAGTCAGAAGGGGAGAAGGGAGATGATGGCTCAGTGTGTACATTAATCAAGAAAAGCCATGAGTTAATCAACATCACAGGTAATTATGCTATTCTCTACAATTTTGAATATCTTTGACATCTAGTCTAAATAATATTTTCAAAGCAACAGTAATCCTAAATTCTAGGCTGTTCAAAAGTGGTATATTCTGTCCCAGCTTATGTGAAAACTAAGGGTGAAAAATTAATTTTAAAAATTATTCGGCTGGGTATGGCTTAGTGATAGAGTGCTTGTCTAGCATGTGTGAGGCATTGGGTTCAATTCTCAGCACCACATATAAATAAATGAATACAATAAAGTCCAGCAACAACTAATATATATATTTATATATATTTAAATATATATAAATATATATATATTTAAATGACTCAATGCAGGGTGTGGCCACAGCATGGGAAGATCAGTTCAAAGCCAGCCTCAGTAAAGCGAGGCACTAAGCAACTCAGTGACACCCTGTCTCTAAATAAAATACTATATAGGGCTGGGATGTGGTTCAGTGGCCAAGTGCCCCTGAGTTCAATCCTCGGTACCCACTACCTGCTGCCATCAAAAAAAAAAAAAAAAAAACCTCTTCACAATTGTGTCATTTAGAGAACCAGTAATCTTGACTTCAAATACTTAATAGTTAGGTATGTGACATTAATAACTCTAATGTTATTGTTTCATTTGAATTATGGGAATAATAGTACCAACATTATAAAGAACACACTTATGTATCTGTACACAGTGATAATATTATATTCTATTTATTACTGAATTTTAGGCTAATTTCAGCCTATTACATAGCATTTAATAAACTGATTTGACTTATTTCCCCATTATCTATCAAATGATCTTCAAAAATGACTTCCAATGGAGGATTTCTGTCCTCAGCTAACTTAACTTTGCAGTAGCATTAGTTCTTGTGGAATACTCTCTGTGATGTACTGCATGTTCAGCCCTCACTGCCATGCTCCTTCCCTGCACTCTGTGTCTATGTAACCTCTGAGATTTGAGCAATCCTAGAACAACTCCACTTCCACTGTAAATCTTTTTTTAGTTGTAGATGGATACAATACATTATTTATTTGTTTGTTTGTTTATTTAAAAATAAAGTGCCTCACATATGTTGGCAAGCACTCTACCACTGAAACACAACCCAGCCCTGTAGTTCTAATTTTAAATTATTACATTTCATCTATTCCTAAACCCACATGCTATCTTTTAGAAATTACTCAAAATTTCTATTCCACAGGTAATATCAATTATTCTCTTCCTGTGCTCTTGAAGATTTTTATATGTGTTAAATGTGTACCCCAATATAAAATTCTAAAAACTTGAAATTCCTCAAATATAAATTTTCTGGGGTTGGGGTTTTAGCTCAGTAGTAGAGCACCTGCCTTGCATGTGTGAGGCACTGGGTTCGATCCTCAGCACCACATAAAAATAAATATATTGTGTTCATCTACAACTAAGAAAGATATTTTTTTAAATTAAATTTTCTAAGTGCTGACATGATGCCATAAGTGGAAAATTCCATACCCAACCCCATGTGACATGTCATAACCAAATTCAGGAACACTAAAAAATACTGTATAAAATTGTCTTCAGGCTTATGTGTATATGAAACAAAGGAATTTTATGTTTAGACTCGGTCTCATCCCCAAGATATCTCATTACATTTATCCAAATCCAAAAATCTGAGGGAAAATCCCTCTTTCTTTTTCAACAAGCAATTTTTGAATACCTACTCAGGATACATACATTTTTTTAATGCCTGCTATACACAACTAACAACGTAGTAAAATTCTTGGAGAGTCTAAGTTTTAATGGGGGAAAAAAAGAAAAATGAAGCATATAGGATACTAGGCAGCAAATAAAACAAGAAAAGGGGATAAAAGTGTTAGAAATGGGTAACTTGAAATAAGATTACCAGGGAAACTTTAACTAAGCTTAGATACTATTTGAACAAAGATGTGATTTCACTGGGGAAATATGTGCTCCAAGCAGAGGGAACAGCCGTGATGAAGTGGGGGTGGTCTTGATTATATGTTTTCAAATAACAGCAAAGAGGCCAACGTGATTGAAGCAGAGAGAATGAGGGAAAAAGCAGTCCACAATGAAGTCAAAGAGGTAATGGTGTGTGAATGTGGGGGTGGGTGCCAGATTATGTTCAGAGAGTCAACTGTTAGATATTCATTAGTTTATTCTGATAGTAATCATATCTTCTTTTGACTTAAATGGCTTAGAAGCTCTAGTGAATTTTAATTGCAAATTTATCCACAGTTATACCACCTATAAGACCTTACTTTATTTTTCATTTATTAAAGTAGATGGAAAAAAATAAAAATAAAAAAATAAAGTGGATGGAAAAACGAATCTCCATACATCTAAAGTAACTTTTACTCTACAATATATACTTTGTATCTTGCCAACATTTGTGTGTGTGTGTGTGTGTGTGTGTGTGTGTGTGTGTGTGTGTGTGTAGTACTGTGGTTGAACCCAGACCTTGCACACATGAAGCAAGAGTTCTACAACTGACCTATATACTATAGCCTTTTTTTTTTTTCCAGACAAGGTCTCACAAAGTTGCCTAGTATAGCCTCAAATTTGGATCCTTCTTCCTCTCAAATAGCTGGTATTACAGGTGTGTGCCACTATGTTTAGCTTGCCAACAAAATTTTTAACCCAGAATTTGAACACAAATAAGTGATGTCTTTTTGAATAAATATCCTCAAAGAAATAAAGTTATTAGCAGGGGGATAATAATAATTAAAACATTATTTATTATTTTTATTAAAGTATATTAACTCTTTGAAACAATAAAGATTATATTACAAATATGAATATAAAATAAGTCAAAGCTTTACTTATAATACAAAAGTTTAACTATAAGTTTTTTTTTCAAAAGTAAACCCATGGAAATAAACCATAAATTTGTTGACTAAATGCTCTTACTTGTAGTGCAAGAAAATAAAACTTCAAATCTTCTGGTTTAAATTGCTATATAACGACAGTACGAATAATACATTCAGAATCCATTGGGCATGAAAATCAACAATTTAGGTCACCTTGAAAAAACAAATAAATCATAGTACTACATTTGTTATCTTTTAATGTATTGTACTTTTGCATATACAGGTAGTAATTCAATGATTTAACATACTGTTTAAAGTTATAGGGTGGTACTCTGATTTATGTTTAGTACACTTAAGAGTATTTGCAGAAATAACATTAGAGGAGGCCCTTTAATACACACTGGAATGATTCTAATTATTAATAATTATGCTGATGAGTTGAAAAGGCTTCCCACACTACTGAAACTACCTATCAGAATAAAGGTAGATTCTAAAGGATGTGCATGTGGTTACACACACACACACACACACACACACACACACACACACATACACACACACACACATACTCACAAACACAAATTCAAATACTGTGTTCATACACTTTAATCAGGAATAGGGAAGAAGGGAAGACAAAGTATAATTTCAATAAAAATACCACATACTATATTTCCTCTGAAATCTTTATTTTTGAATCAGTATATTTTTAAATTTTATCCTCAAAATTTAAAAAATCTAAATATTTCCTGGGTTTTCAATTCCAATTACATTTAATCAATAACTTATATTAAAACATGAAGTTAGTAAAACAGTTTTTAAAGTATTAATCTAAAGTAAATAGAATTTTATTATATGTTCCAGTGCCTTTGTTCTACTCAACCTTTTCAGTTTACTAAGAAGGCTATTGCTTTGCAATTTTCAAAAAGAAATTATACCTTCATTTTTTTTTCTTTTTAAAAAAAGGTAGGAAAATCTATTTTAAAACAAATAGAGTTAAAAAATTACTCTGTGAATTTTTTTCACTTCCCTCAAAATAGACCTATATATGGTATAAATGTTTGATTTAATTTGTAATATATGTGATAGAGAATCATAATGATAACATTCCTTCTTACGGAATAGTATGGTATCTCAGCATGACTTATTGCCTTGTACAGTAAACATACCATTTCTGTGACAAATCATTGCCTGACACAGTACCCCCAATTTAAAGCACTAAACACATCTACTGATCTATTTCAGATACAACAAGCTTCTATCACTTAAGATTAAAATAAAATTGATGCTCAAAGAACTTCAGTAGATAAAATAGAACAGACATGTTTGAACCATAACCAGATCACTACAGGCAACAGTTTGGCCTAACTACAGACAGAAATACCATATTATCCACTACAAACAAAGTATATCCAAGCCTCATGTGACAAGATTCAATAGCTAAAAATCAAGCAGCACTCAGCAAAAGAAAATATATTTAAATGAATGCTTTCATGTCAATCAAGAAGTCTCAGCCAGCAAACTTTCAGCAATACTGTTCACAGAGACAGCATTATGCATCAATCTCCTATTTAGGGTAATTCTCCCTGGTTTGGTGGGCTTCAAACAGCTCAAGGAAGGTTAATTACATTTGAGCTGCTTCTTCACAGAAAGGAGTTCAAAGCATTACACACGATGGCAACTTGTCAGACTCTAAGCAATATCAAGACACAGCTTGCATTTATTACTTTTAGCTTTTGCTCATGACAGTATAAGAAAGCCTTTCCAAATGCACAGTTGGGTTCAATGTGTACTTTCCAACTAAGGTATACAGTATTTAAGAAAAGCCCATGACTTTTTAAAATAAAATCTACAAGGCAATCATTTTCTAAGTCATAAATAAAACTTCAAATCTACCCAATAAATTGCCTTAATTACTCTAATTTTATTTTTTTTTACTTTTTAGTTATAGGTGGACACAATATCTTTATTTTATTTTTAGGTGGTGCCGAGGATCAAACCCAGTGCCTCAGGCATGCCAGGTGAGAACTCCACCTCTGAGCCACAATTCCAGCCCCTAATAACTCTAATTTTAAGTATGACTTATGCTGAAAATAAATTCAAAATCTCCTTTTTTATATCATCTATACCAGTAGTTTGTCAATGAACTTTATTTTATTTATTTATATGTGGTGCTGAGAATTGAACCCAGTCCTTCACACATGGTAGGCAAGCATACTACCATTGAGCCACAACCCCAGCACCTAAAATAAAAATCTGGAAGCAAATTTATAATGTTCACTCTTGTCAATATGGAAACATTAAAGAAAAACAAAAAGAACCAATTCAAGCCTCTGGCCAGAGATAAAATTGTAAATGATTTTAGGTCTCCTAAAACTGTATTTAAAATTTCTTACCAAAACCTAACTTTTCTTTCCTTAAAACATCTTGTCCTGTAAAATACTAAGCTAGAAAACAGCTCTTACCCAAATCACACCTAAAAAGTAAACTTTTAGTGTAAAACATTTTCCCACACATCCAAGAAGATCAAAAAAATTTATGACATAAGATCCCTAAACAGAATGCTAGGTATCTAAGATAAAAAAAAACAAAATGTAAGAGACTATGTTATCTAGTTAAAGAATTGTAACATCATAATTATGTAAGAGAAAGCATTCAAAATGAAAAATGCAGGTAATAGAATTGAAAACCAAAAAGTAGTTATTAATTTTCATGGAAGAATTTTAAAATTTTATCTATACTGCAACCACTATATAATTGTTGTTCTTGTTTGTTATTGTTGTTTGGTAATTAGGAATGAACACAGGGACACGTCTTTACCCTAAACAACAAACCCAGCCCTTGTTTTATTTATTTGTTTGTTTATTTATTTATTTTTTAGACAGGGTCTAAATTGGCCAGGCTGGCCTCAAATTTGCAATCTTCCTGCCTCAGCCTCCTGAGTTGCTGGAATTATAGGCCCATGCCACCATGCCTAGTTACTACTACATAAATGCTGTATAAACCTTTAGATTCTGGGACTCTTTTGGGAGGTTGAAGGTATTCATTTTAATCTTTAAAATATTCTTTACAAAAAATTTACCTTTCTCTAAAACAGTATGTCAAGTAGCATTCAAGTTTTTTCACTCATGAAAACAGGTGTTAGAATAGAAAAATACTAAAGACTTCATTAACTGATCTATTCTTTCCATGCTATAATATAGAATTTAAATTTAAAATTTTTCTTCTGTAAAAATCAATGATTCATAATTCACTGTTATTTTCTCTTAGTAATTAACTTTACCAAACATTATAATAACAGAAAGTAATATAATTTAAAAATTTATTCATATACTAGCTTAGGACAATCAAATTGATTTCCATTTCCACTTGTAAAAAGGAAGAGAAAAGGAAATTTAGTAGTCTACTCTCCTAAAGAGGAAAAGACAGCTACAGAGGCCAATTCAGATATTACATTAGTCTATCATCTGCATTTAGAATGCAACTCATGAACTGTTGCCACTTTCCAATTGTGGTATTTTGTCATACTTATTGCTTTCTTTGCTTTCTTGATATGTACGAAGTTGCTCCACGAAGCCAGAATTTGGACATATGGAAGGTCTTGCATTTTTCACCAAAGCAAAAGCACTGGTAAATGAAATTTCTTCAGAATTCATCAGGAAGCCTATAACAATTGCAGCAGCCCTGGAAACCCCTGCATTACAATGAACAAGAACCACACCATCCTGCAATAAAATAAAATATCCATTATTCATTTGAGAAAGACTATTAAGTTGATTTTATGTTCCTATGGTACATAAAATTATAAAGTAAGCACCCTACTTTGATTTATCAAAATCAATCAAGTAATCAATCAAACAACCTCCACCCACCTCTCTGCCCTGGTATTGAAACAATATCTTTTATTAAGTAATCTAGTAAAGTAGTACTACTCATATATACATAAAAGGAGAAAAATCACAGAGAATACACATAGAAACATAAATAAAACCACATTCATAAACTAAACAAAAAGAGACATTCCAAATAACCATCATATTCCCATACAAAAACTAGTGTCATTGGCTTGGAAATCTTTATATAAAATGATCACCAAAGCAAGTTTTTTTCTACTCTTGGATATTATTTTATTGTGGAAGAAAGTAGGTTAAAATATTTAAACCTATGAGGTAATAAAACAATGACACAAATAGCTTTCACCAATGCAAAGTGGAAAAGGTAATCGGGCACCAGCATGAGGTCAATCAATGAAAAACGTTTCAGGTAACTTGAAAATGATACTTTCCAGGTGAAAAGGGACACAGTGCAAGACCAATGCTGATGGGGGCAATATTGTATCAATAATGAATGTGATAGATCTGATGAAACAGCTTTGATACAGCTTGGCCTATCTTAGGCTTTTAAAAAGTTAATGATCTAGATGAAATGTAGTGAACTGTGAGCACACCCTAAAGAATTCAACATTTCAGTTATTTCATTTCCTGATTCTTTATTTAGTACAAGAAGGAAAAGTGGGTAGGGGAAAAACTTTCTGAAAATCCTCTACCAAAAGCATACATTAATAATATTGTTATTATGGTTCATTGGATTATTTTACTTTTGTATGGCAGTTTTCTCACATTCACATATCCAATGCAAAATTATTTCCATAACTGTTGCAATAATTTGCAAGTGCATCTCCTTTCAAGAATGACTAGCAAAAAACTTAGGTAATTTTTTAAAAATTCTAATATCAAAAAATGTAATTTAAGTTGTTTTATAGATAACTATGATTCATTTTCAAACTAACTGTATCTGCACATGGAAAGCAAAATAAAAATATTCATTATATACTCTGGAAGTTTGCTTGCTATATAACAGTAGCTCATTTTTGTGACTTGATGTTTAGAATTATATTACAGTAACTTAAAAATTATTAATGATCATTTGGCTCAAAATAAATTAATTATATAGACAAAGAAGCTTATAATCATACGCTCAGTAAGGAAGAGATACCCTTCAATGTCATTTTTATTGTTTCCTTAGTCATCTCTATTTTATAAGTTCACAAGACTTGAAACCACATTTATTTTCAGTGTTATAAACTGTGTATCCAATTTTAGTTAATGTTTTGAAATGTTAGTATAATTATCCTCCCTCTTACTACTTTCTTCATATAACAGCTGATTTCCTTCAGTTTTTATTTACCTATTTTCTACCTTTTTATTATTCTTTAGGTATCATATTGTCTTGGAAAAGCATTTCCAGAAAAATTATTGGCTTTATGTTCTTTTTTCTGAACTCAAAAAAACAAAAAGACACCTAATTTATAAACCCAATTTTTTCTTTGCAATTGCTATTGTCCTCTATCTGGAAGACCTCTATTCTTCTTGATACCATTACCTCTGACTTCTGTATCAAAAAGATTGCCCTTCTCCAAGTGCGATGAGGGCAGGAGGAATGTTCTGTCTATACTTGTATGCCCAGTTTTTAGTGCATAGTAAATATTCCATAAATATATGCAAAGTGAATACATTGATTCATTCTGCTTTTCTGTAAGGAAATTTGGTTCTCTCAAAAATCCAAGCCATTATTTTACTATATACAGATAATAATTATGTTATGTTATTTACATTTTTTCTATTTCCAGTATACTTTGTTCTCATAATTCCACAAATAGCTTTTCAGCTCCATGAGAACCACAAGCTGGATCCCTCACATCTTCCTAGAATAAATAATTGATATTTGTTGATAGATTAACTGAACCAGTTTTTCCTTACATAATTTCCAATAAAACTTGGGCATAATATGTTCTTTAAGTGCTTGACAACAGTCTATGATTAGATAAAATTCTGTGGTAGAATGAAAATCAACTGGTTTTTAGAGTGTATAGTATGTAGCTCAGTCCCTCCCTCCCTCTTTCTCTCACTTTGATAGAGTGTGTCAAAGAATGAAGAAAAGCTCTGGTGCAACCCTCTTATCTCACTGAAGTTGAATAATGAACTGTACCATATTTTTAGTAGCCCAGGTCAAGTCACTTTGAAAGCACTCGTAACTATGAGTGCTAACACTGGTCAATACCAACATGGTGCTTTGGTTACGATATGGTTTGAGTGTGTCCTACAAGGTTTTTTGTGTTGGAAGTTTAGCCCCCAGTGTAGCAATGCTGTGGGGCAGTGAACTTTTAAGAGGTAGGTCCTTAGCTGAATATGGTGATGCATGTCTGTAATCCCAGAGTCTTGGGAGGCTGAGACAGAAGAATCACCAGTTCAAGGCCCAGCCTTAGCATCTTGGGAAAACCCTGTCTCAAAATAAAAATAAATACACAAAAAAGATCTGGGGGATGTAGCTCAGTAGTAGATCAACTCTTGGTTCAACCCCCAGCACTACAAACAAAAAAAAAAGAGGAGAGGTTTTGTGGGAAGTGTTTAGGTCACTAGGGATGTGCCTTGAGGAGATTAAAGTAGTTTTCCTGGGAATCCTGATTAGTTCTTAACTAATGTTCCCACTATAATGATGCCATCCATTATGAGGTTCATGCCAGACCCAGTACCAGCGCTGTCTGGACTTCCTGTAATGGTGGTCCACTTTATCCTTTGAATATAGCCCTTGTTGCTCTGCCACTGCAAATTATTAGCATTAGTTTTGTTTTGTTTTGTTTTTTGGTACCGGGGATTGAACTCAGGGGCATTCCACCACTGAGCCACATTCCCAGCCCTATTTTGTATTTTATTCAGAGACAGGGTCCCACTAAGTTGCTTAGCACCTTGTTAAATTGCTGAAGCTGGCTTTGAACTTGAGATCTTCCTGTCTCAGCCTCCTGAGCCACTGCACCCAGAGGGTGCAACTCATTTTTAAAACCACATGCTTCTTCCTCTCCCTGCTCCTCCCTAATCTCTCCCCCTCTAATCTCAGGGGGAAGAGATAACCTTTCTTCTCCAACCTAGGCAGTTATCTGTCCCTGAGTACACACCATAGGAATGAAGTAATCCAGACTTTGTGGATGGTACCAGAAGATCTCAGAAATGACTATCTCCCTTAGAACTCCAGACAGAGAATGTGTGGAATGTAGCCTTTGAGTCACCTCTTTAAAGCCCCCTGTTCCTGCTAATGGGCAGAATCACAGTCTCTGGGACAGAAGTTCCTATGTTTTTCCTTTGCTAGCAAAGCAATAAATCATCTTTTTCCTTTCTTCTCTAAACCGTGTCCTTGTTATTGGATTGGCACTGGGGACAAGAACCCAGATTTCAACAACATTCCCACCTCCAAAACTATCTTCTTTACAAGTGACTCAAATTCAAACATTTTTGTTCCAGTAATGGAAAATGGATTAACACACATGGAAAACAGAAAACAGTAGTGAGCAACAAACTAGAGAATGCATGTAAAAACTCAGTGAATTTAGGTATTTATTTAGACTTGTAATGTTTCTCTAATGAGCCTTTTCTTACAATGAACACAAAATTGAAAACAGATCATACATATATCTCATAGAAGAAAATTAGTTAAGTAAGTTATAGAATCACCAATCACTAAAATACTATGCAGAAATTAAAAATTGATAATGTTAATTATAAATAATAAGCTATAAAAAGTATGAATTGTATAATACAGTTTTACTAAAAGTACAGTTGTACATGACATAAAGAAATGAATGAATGATAAAAGCCTAGAGAAATATATCAAAATGTTATCAGTGGTTATGTCTAAGAAAGGGAGTAAGGTAATCTGAAATTTTATTTGTATTTTCCATTTTTCTAAGATTGCTTATGTTTTAAAAATAATTATAAAATAAATAATGAAGTAAATATGGAATATCAAATATACATTTTAATACTAACAAGTCAAACCTTTTGCACAAAAATTTTAAAAAAGAGAGGCCAAGTAGATTTATTTCCTAACAGAACACTTGAGGTTATAGAGGTTACCATAACTGCTTCTCTGTCACATATATTTCTGTTCTACATCCTTTAAGGCATACGCTCGACAAATTGTGAATGAGGTAGAGAGAGAAAAAGGCTACAGAAACCAAACCAAACAGGGTTAGTACAGAGGAAAATGAGAAAAGCATGGGAAAATGGAAGATATTTGGTTTGTATGTAAAAAGATGAAAACAAGACACTAGGTCCTAGAAAGTTAGTTTTGAAATATGCAAGTCACTAAGTAGATTCAACAATACTTCAGTATATAATAGAAAAAGCCACGAGGAGATTTCTATTGATAAAGCTAAATATGCATTAGTCTAAAATACACAAAGTGTTCAAGGCAAGGAAATAATGGGTGAAGTTGGGATCCCAGTATAAAACATAGACTTGAGAAATCAGAACATATTGTAGAATTCTAACATATTTGTATCAGAAACATCAACTTTTCAGACTGGCACTGTCATCTCATGGACCATCTGCCTTGGTTGCCACATCCATGGTTGACTCCTCGCCTTAGTGCCATTCGGTTTAGCTTGTCTAAGAAGGAAGGCCATGCTATTCCCCACTGGTACCCACGACATAAATAGGCATACCCCAATTTCTGGATTTTCTTGTCACCTCTGGCCTTGGATGAGAAGACATACCAGAAGGTACTGCATCTGGCCTTGAGGTGGCTGCTAAAACAGTAGAACACTGTAACCTGGGATTGAAGTGTTATTTACTTCCTTATTGGCAAACTCTAACAGGAAATGAGCTGACAGAGCAAAGGGGATAAAAATGCTTTCTCTTCCTTTCCAAAGTCTGTAGTAAAATGCAGTTTCTTTATATTGCCTATTTGAAGATATCTTGAGTGGTAGAGAAGCCATGCCTATGGAATAACCAACTATTTCCCTGTCAGCTTATTATAAAATTATGCTCGGTCTTGATCATCTTACACAACTTCTAATCCTACCTGAAATCACTTCCCTTTCCTCTCACTCTCACTGCCTATGGGATGATACTACTCAAATTAAGCATCAGCTCATAATCCTTGCCTCAGGCTCTGTTGTTGTTGTTTTTTAATATTTATTTTTTAGTTGTAGTTGGACACAATACCTTTATTTTATTTATTTTTATGTGGTGCTGAGGAGCGAACACAGGGCTCTGCATATGCTAGGTGAGCACTCTACCACTAAGCCAAAACCCCAGCCCTCAGGCTCTGTTTTTAAGAAATTCAAGCTAAAAACCATTCTAATAAACTCCAGTCAAAATTAAAGCAAACTTTTTTAAATTTAAAATTTAAAAAATTTTAAATTCCCAAACTTAGAATACTCAATTTCTTGAAGATAATATTACCTTCTCCAATATTTACTTACAAATCATAAATCTCTTCCAATTTTAATATGAGTATGGATGATACTTGTCCATCTAAGACGTATTCTATATCCCCTTTGAGATGCAGCTAACAGAGAAACTCATCTTTTTTTGTGGTCCTGGGGAATGAATCCAGGGATACTCTACCACTTAGCTACATCCCCAGCCCTTTCTATTTTTTATATTAAGACAAAGTCTTATTAAGTTGCAGAGACTGGCCTTGAACTTGAGATCCTCCTGCCTCACTCTCCTGAGTCAATGGAATCATTTTGATTTTTTAACACTATTAACTGGTACACTGAAATATTACAATCTAGAGTCTATAAATAATTTTTTTGCAAGAGAACATAATGACAAATATTAGTCTTTGAATCAGAAAGCCTATTCCTTTGTTTCCATCCAAATATCTGCTATTAAATAAGGCTAATGAATAGTTGTTGAGTTTTACATTTTCTGGGTAATCTAGTTGTAGGGGACCTAAAATAGTTCTAGGCACATAAACCACCCAATAAATATTACTATGTGAAAGAGAGGAAAGGAGAAATGGAGAGAAAAGGGGAGAAGAGGAAATAGCAGGAAAACCATTAGACCAGATTCAATTAAACAGGATTCTAACCCCAACTGTCATCGTTGGGTGCTCCAGAAATGCTTCTTCTTTCTGTAAGTATGCCTACCTTCCTATCTACTTATTCTACATAAATTTTTTAAGAAATATTTACTGACTAACAATAATATCATCTCAAGGTATGATTATTGGTAATAGCCAACCTAGAAGTCCAGCCTGTTAGAATGTTGACTTGGATCCAATACCAAGATTAAAATGTTATATTGTCTGTTGATCTTCTGAAGTCACAAAACCAAAGGAGAGCTTCTGATTGCCATTTTCATACAATCTCAGTGAAGCAATGCATATTTAGTCCTTTTAGATTGCTTTAAAATTCCATTGTTAAAAATCAGTCAAATAAATACAGTATAATCATTATAAATATACTAATGAGACTAATTTCTATCCAGTAGCTATGGTTATTTTGCCAATTACTTAGAAGTCAAATGGTTATAAACACTCAAAAGAAATCTAACTACCTACTTAGTAGTTTGAATTAGATCTATATTTTCAGGAAAATTCAGTAGAATTTTCTAATTCCTATTTTCTCAATTAGGCATAAGAAAATAAGAAACTCAATGTGAGAAGTAAAAGTCTTATTGAGGAATGAGCCATTAGAGAACTGAAAATTTCATAATGGTTCTTCACAAATTAATTGAAAAAAAGAATAAAGATTGGATAATGGACCCATACTTTCAAATGTCTGCTTTGGAAGAACTATGGATAAACACAAAACTTACCTTCATTTTTGCTTGTTCAATGAATTCAAAACATTCTGGAAAATAAGACAGGATATTGGTTTCAGGAAGGTCCAATATAGAAATGCTTTTATACGTAAACTCACTGAAGAAAGCATTCTCAACTCCATATGCAACATTAAGAATATGAGTCACCTTAAAGAGAAAGAAAAAGATGAATTTACTTTCTCTTTACTGAACAAAGAGAAAGAGAGCCTTAAATGTTGAAAATTCCTTTATAGATGTTATCCTTTGTAAAAGGGGGACTTTTACTCTGTTCTCAGGGGATTCTCTATGGCTTCATCTTCTCAAAATAAAAAGCTGGCTGTGTTGCCAAAAGCTTAGTCCTTGTCCCTGATGCCAATCCAATAACGAGGACATGTTTTTCAGAAAAAAAAAAAAAAAAAGGAAAACGAAGGTTTTGCTTTGCTATCAAAGGAAAAACACAGGGACTTCTGTCCCAAAGGCTGTTATTCTGACCATCAGCAGGAACAGGTGTTTTTTGTTTGTCTTTGATACTGGGGAGTGAATCCAGGGGTGCTTAACCACTGAGCCACATCCCCAGCCCTTTTTCGTATTTTATTTAAAGACAGGGTCTCACTGAGTTACTTAAGGTCTCACTAAATTGCTGAGGCTGGCTTTGAACTCATGATCTTCCTGCTTAGCCTTCCAAGCTGCTGGGATTATAAACATGCACCACCACAACCAGCTAGGAACAGAGGGCTTTTAAAGAGGTGATGCAAAACATACATTCCATGTGTTCTCTGTTGGAATTGTAATTCCTGTTCATCTCAGTATTTGCAGTTATTTTTTCTTCTGTTTTATAGCTATTATATATTCTATGTCATGAGTGTACTATTGTTTATTTAACAAGTTCCCTATTGATGGACAGGAAGGTTGTTTTCAGTAATTTGTTATTATGACCATTGCTGCAATTTTACTTGGAACATTCTTTATGTTACACTTAGTTTTTCATCTTCCAAAGTACTTTATTGGGCACATACCAGGGCACTCAAAGAGCACATTAATAATGCAACCATTATTACTATTTCTAAACATTAAAATTAAATTCCTATAGAAATTTCTGAAGTGGTCCTTCACAAGAGAACTTCCACTGGTTCTACCATTTTACTTAAATCCTACGATGTCACTTTGAAATTGCCATTCTTTAAATCTATAATTTTGTTTGGCAGCACCCTTAAATTTTTCTAGAACACTCTATTCAGCAACTTAGTTTAACTCTGTTTTCTCCAAGCACTATTAACACTGTAACTATGAACAGACATAGCAGTATCTTTTAAACAGCCTCTTGTTTCACATTTCTAGGATGAATGAACTAGTGCAACATAAGAGGAAAAAGAAGAAAAGCACTTGCCAACACAAAATTTATCAAATTCCATTTGTCATTTCAACAACAATCTGTCAGTGGATGTAAGACTTTGAAACGTGTTCTACCTTTGTTAAAATATTATTATACAATATTTCCTGTTAGGAACTGCAGTGATTCTCATATTCTTATGTAATTGAAGGCCATTATTTCTCAAACTAAGGAGAGCCTGGTTAAACACAAGGCAGTAAGCTGACAAATAAAAACATCAGATTAATTAATTAACTGATTAATAATTATTTTCCTTGGAGAAATGATTGCAAGGTGTTTATCACATACATTTTTTTAAATCCTCAATTCAATTTTTTTAACTAAGCAGTGGATAACAAAGATAAATAGAATAAGGTCTTTATTCTTTTTTTAATATTTATTTTTTAGTTATAGGTCCACCTGACACAACATCTTTATTTTACATTTATGTGGTGCTGAGCACAGCCCCAGGTCTTTATTCTTGACAAGTCTGCTTACTAATAGAGGAGGGGGAAACATGTTTATCAGTGATAATAAAATAAGGCAAAAGGTGTTAAGAGCTATAACCAATTGTCAAGGGGTTAAAGGGGAAGAAGAGATTACAGAACTTGCTCCCAAGATCCTTCACATTTGCTCTTCTCTCAGCCTGGAGTGCCATTTCCCATTGAGGCTATGGCTGACTATCATAAGGTCTCAAATGAAATGTCCCACCCTCAGATAGTTCTAGGTGAACCCAAGTTACCCCCTGCCACTACCTCATTGCCTTATTTTACTTATTTTAAAGAACACATTCACATCTGAAAATATCATATTTTAAGAGCAGACACCCTAGTACTTATTCATTTCCATATTTCCTGTAGCTAGAAAGGGGATTAGCACAAAGAAGGTGCTTGATATTTTCTGAACATTCTGAAAAATAAGACAGGATACTGGTTTCTTTCTCACACTCTCCACTTCACTTCTTTTCTGTCCCCAAAAGCATCAGCCTTCCTCCTGCTTCTGGGGCTTCACTTGTACTAATTCTTCTATCCAGATACCGTTCTGACTGTCCCTGTCCCCCATTCAAAGCAAAATTTCAATACTACTTCCTCCTCGACTCTCCTATCTGCAAACAAGACAAGCACAGGTTGAGGGCATCATCTCCTAAACATTCCTATGACAGCCTGCACTTCCCACATCAAAGCACACAACACGTTACAGCAGTTTTCTTTTCCTTCTCTGCGAGTCAGAGCATAAGCTTCATGTGAGCAGGAATCTCCTGAACTCCTCAAACTATAGCAATTCTATGATCTGAAACAGTGCCTGACACAATGGTAGATGGCTAAAAAAAATTTGAAGTAAATTCTGAAAATAAGTATCACTTGTGTGATTAAAAAATGGGATTGGAAGAGGCAGTGTGTAAGTTGGACTCAAAGCATGAGTAAGTCTTTGACAAGCAGAGATGAAGTCAAGTCTATCATCCTACACAGAGGAACTGCTTAAGCAGAGGCAAGAAAGATATGTCTCCAAGATCAGGTTCATGAGGATATGTGAGGGAGACAGAATATAAAATTGAAAATAGATTACAGATTCACATATTTTAATTAGATGTAATTATGTTTGGAATTTTATTAAAATGACAGCCAAAGTGTTAACAATTAAACTGAAATATACCAAATATGGGCCAATACAATTTTCCTAAATAAATATAACAATTAAAACACTTCCTACATGTGGTGCCAGACTTAAAGCATTTTTTTACCTTGTGCTTTTTCAGTACATCCAGGTCGTGAGCAGCATCTTGTGACCCTATAAGAAATAAATCATATCACCTTCAACATAACCATCTTGACTTTTTATATAAACTTGTACAACAAATCCATTAGTTAACTCTTTAACAATGACAACTTGGGAGGACTTCAGTTTAATTTCTTTTAATATTGTTTTAGTTGTAGTTGGACACAATACTTTTATTTAATTTATTTTTATGTGGTGCTAAGGATAGAACCCAGCAACTCGTTCACACTAGGCAAGCACTCTACCACTGAGCCACAACTCCAGCACCAATTCAGTTTAATTTTCTGAATAGCAATTTGTTAATATCATCACAAAAGATTAAACTTGTTTATACCCTTAAACTTTCCCAATTCTAAGAATTTGTCCTAAAAGTTATACATGTTGCAATAATTATCTATAAGGATGCTCATCATAGTATTGTTTATAATGCAAAAAAAACAAAACAAAAACAACTAAAGATCCAATAAAGAGGCTCAGTTAAATAAAATGCATAATTATGTAGGGAAACATACATAAGAAATAAAGAATATCTACAGTGTGGAAACAAGTTCTCAATACATTTTATTTTATTATTATTAAACCCCAGGTGCTCTACCACTGAACTACATCCCCAGCCCTTTACATTTACTTATTTATTTTGAGGCAAAGTCTTGCTAAACTGATGAGGCTGAACTCAAACTTGAGATCCTACTGCCTCAGCCTTGCAAACTGCTGGGATTACAGGTGTATGCCACCACACTTACCAAGTTCTCAATATTTAAAGTAATTAAAAGCAGCCTACAAAATATCATCACACATTTTTATAAAGACCAAAAACTTATGCTTTGAAAATAGGAAGTATATAGAACATAATATTAATAGTGGTGGTGATAGGTGATATTTTTCTTTATATTCATTTGTATTTTTTTATATTTACTTTTTAGTTTTAGGTGGACACAATATCTTTATTTTTTATTTTTTTATATTTCTTTTAGTTGTAGGTAGACACAATATCTTTATTTTATTTTATTATTTTTTTAAAGAGAGAGAGAATCTTTTTTTTTTTTTTAAGATGGACACAACACAATGCCTTTATTTTTATATGGTGCTTAGAATCGAACCTGAGTTCCGCCTGTGCTAGGTGAGTGCTCTACTGCCGAGCCACAATCCCAGCCCCCTTTATTTTATTTTTATGTGGTGCTAAGGATCTAACCCAGTGCCTCATGCATGCTAGGCAAACACTCTACCAGTGAGCCGCAACCCCAGCCCTCATTTGAATTTTTTACAATAAACACCTCTTTTTTATAATTTATAAAAGATATTATGAAAATCACAACCACAAAATGACTTAGTGCCAGCTGGTTTGGGAACACCCAGTAGCTTAGACATCTATAGGATTCCACCCACAATCCACCTACCACTAGGGCTGTTCTCTTTTTATAGAATCTTTCTATCCAAGTGGGCTTTCCAGTTCTCCCACACATGGAAACTGGCTCTAGTTAATTAGCAAATCTTACATGAGAATAACTTGTTAAAATAAAGCAAATTTTATATTGAAAGAATAGGGCATTGAATTTAAGAGTTTCAAACATTTACTTTCCTGAATTAGGTTCTATTTCCATAAACAGTGTTTTTTTCACCTTAGTTGCCTGGGAAATCAGCCAGCTTTTATTAATGATCTCAGGTAGCCAAGGGCCCAGAAAGTATACTATTTGGCTAATATTCTCTTAATGATAACTAAACTCACAGGCTCTTTACTGAGCCAAACATTCAGCTTTATTCTACTTAAAAGTTGGCCTATCAAACAATAAATGTTTATTAAAGCTGGATAGTAGATACCTAATTGTTATATTATTTTCCATAATTTTCTATAAATTTGAAATATTTCATAATTTAAAAGAAATTCTTAGTTTTCCACTGCAGGAAGTCCTAATCATCTTGGGAGGGGGGGGATTCAAATAAGTTTAACTTAAATTTGGCAGTTTAATATGCAAGTCATCTTTTAAATAATAATTCTCCATTTCTTAAAATAGCACAAACTGAAAAATGACTTAAATAAAATTCTTTCTTTTTTACTCTAAACTGTCATTATTATACATATTTTTGACATTGAATGCTTTAATACTTTCAATTAAACATGCACACACACCAAATACAGAGCAAGTAGATTATATTTCAGAGCTGGCTATATTGATATAAACTAATATTCCTGAGGCAAAAAAAAAAAAGTAACTTGTATATTCTGTCTTTCCAAACAAAAAGAAAATTAAATGACTGTTAGTAGTATGAGGAAACCATTGAAGCCAACAGAAATGACTTCAGGCAATCAATTTGTGTTTTTCATATGATACTTGATAATATTCAGTGCAAGTTCATTCTAAATTTTAGATACAAACATCAGCTTTTCTCCTATTTTAAAAGGATGCTTTGTGTTGCATTCTTGTGTTAAATTTTTGGGGGAGGGTACAGTGAGAGGGGTTGAATCCAGGGGTGCTTACTCACTTTTTATTTTTTATTTTGAGACAAGGCCTCACCAAATTGCTGAGGCTAGTGATGAACTTTCGATTCTCTCCATTAGCCTCCCATGTCGATAGGATTACAGGCATGTACCACTGCACCCACCTTTGTGTTAGAATTTCAGTAATAAATACTGAAAATCATATATTCTAAAATGAGTTATTTAAAAAACAATTGTTTTGGAAAAGCAAAATGTCATCCTTTTGCAAATTAATTTAAGTGAAATAAAAACATTCTATTTTAACAGTGGTTACATAAATCTATACTTGTGTTATGATGTATAAACTGGGCCAGGATGTAACTCAGTGATAAGAGTGATTACCTGCATATGTATGAGGCCTTGGGTTTGATCCATAGCACCTCCCAAAAAAAGATCCGTAGAACTATACCAAATCAATTTTATTGTATAATTTTTTTAAAATAATTAATGAATGGGAATACAACTGAACAATATAACTAGTAAAAAGCTAGTTATATTTTACATTGACACAACTACTCCAATATTCATTAGTATAGGTAAGGATCATTATTTAAATATTACAGATGACATACTAATTTAGAAAGAGTACATATTATAGACTATTGGTACTGAGGCTTCTAATAAGTTAGATGTTTGGCAATCAAAGTGTAGAAATCATAAGACACAGGCTATGCAAGATCTCTAGAGCCCGTTTCTATTTTTCAAAGAAATCATTTTAATGAAAATATCAAACAATGTATATACTCTGATAACATATCTTAAATTTACAAATCACTATTTTCATAATCACAAAACAAAACCAAAAAGTTATTATATTACCACAGAAAAAATAAATGATATTCTAAAGAAACGTTTCATTTGAAAAAATTCATAGTAGTAAACATTCATTAGTGAATTAAAATAGGAACTTAAATTACTATGAGGATTAGATAACAGGATATTTATGAAAGATTTTATCTAATAAAGTGCTACACAAATTTATACAAATTTAAAATATTATCAGCCTCCCAAGAATCCTGCGTTTCCTGTATCTCAGATATATAAACCACATAAAGTACCTCATGCTTTTTATGGGGAATGGAAGAGAAAATCTCTAAAATGTCACCAGTTTATACACCTTAGCAGAATGAATATAGGAAATAATTAGTGTGCCTTTAAACTACCCAGAAGAAATGGAAATTTCTACATTTTCAAATCAAGTTAGATTTATCAAAAGTCCCGGTGGTTTTTGTCGTAAAACCATAATTTGCAAAACTTAGGACAAAAATGCTTACTAAGATCTTTTATCCACCTGTTGGATGGTTCAAGGGCCAATGTGAGATTTTTTTAAATACAGTAATTCATTAGACTCTGTCTATAAACTAACTGAAAAAGACAGATTACATTTTGACAGCTCTCCATTTTCTGCATAGCACCAAAAATAAAAGTTGTTTGGTATGCATTGCTGAGAAGAAACTGTGGGTCTTTGGTGAGGTGAAGGAAGCTTTTTAAAACTAACCTGGAAACAACCCCAGTCTCCCTGATAGAAACCAAGTCCAGGCAGAAACAACCCCTGCATCATTCATGTGGAAGAACTTTATATGCACATATCATGGATCCCTTAGGAATAAGGCACAGATAACTAGACAAAAAGGTCCCTCTGTTTTTCAAAAGAAAGAAGTTTGTGCCTGATCAAAGTGTCCTATTTCCTAGTCCAGAGAGGAGACTGGTTTCAAAAACCCCTCCCCAAACTCTCCCAAGATCTTGGGGAGGATTCCAACTCCAATCTAAGAACATTAGCTCGATCAACTCCATTTGGATAAAGTCACATTAAAAAAATAAGCAAAGTTCATGAAGACTCTGAATTGGCAAATAATAAAAAGTAACCACAACTGTTTTAAACTAGTATTGCTACAATGTCAGCCAAATAAGTGAAAAATTGTGCCTAGATGTATTTCAGAGTATGTATTTCAGAGTACGCAGAGTTCAGTATTTCTACATAACAAGAAATCATAAAACCATCAGACTCACAGCTATAAAATAAAAGCACTCCTCCTAAAAACTCCAACAAGACACCATGAAGAGATGTGGCCCCAGAGGGATGCATTCCATAAGGTTTGAAACAACTTTTCTATACCTTTATCGCTTCTTACTTGTTTTGTCTAATAAAACACTTTTAAATTTACTCTTTCAAAAGATAGCCTTTTGTAATTCTAGAAAACACAATATCTGTCAGTTTTGCTCCAGATAAGTTAGAAAAAATAGGGCGGGGGAAGCTTTTTTAAAAAATTCAAGGTGCTAAGGGCTACTAGAATCCATGCTTCTTATGGGCATAATGTGGGTACAGAAACTTCTCTATGTGGCTAATGGAAGTTCCATATTCAAAAAAGGAAACATTTCAATGTTTTGATAGCATAGCTGATAGTACAGGCACATAAGGAGGTGAGGTCTCCTGAGAAAGTAATTCAGCTTCAACTCAGTGACTTACCCAGAAGCAACCATGGCTTAATAACGCCAACTTGCAGGTCCAAGCTAAGGTCCTGCACATAACCACAACCAACCCCCTCGCTTGGCTGTACTTCTTCCACCACATGAATTCTGGCATCTTTCCATGTTTCTATAATTTTCTTTCCAGTTAGCGTTGTCACCCTGGTGCATTGCTTCCTGAGATTATTCCGGGAGAATGCTTTAATTTCCTGGCTAAGGGAGTGCATTACATGCGCAGTGGCTGGGAACAAATGCAAGCAAATCCGGCAAGCACAGAGAAGGGCTGAACTGCTCGTCCCTTATTGCTCAGGTAATAAATACAGCCGCGGGGCGCTTGCCTCCCCAGGTGAGGCGTTAGGTAGCCACCACACCCCGGGAGACCTGAACAGTCCCACAGTCTTTTTCCCACAGCCGCGATGTAAGGCGACATTTGATTGGCCACTGAGAAACGGGCGCCGATTGGATGCTGATTCTTTTTCCTGTTTGGCTCAAAACCTGCGTTTTTCCTGCAAGGGATAAGAGGTCGGCTGGAGAGTCGTCAAAATCTAGCTTCACTCTACACGTAGAATGCTAAAATATAAGACTGAATTGGAGAGAGGGATGCTATCTTCCAGTTCTTTAAAGGCAGTGACTTTATGGATACGTTCGGTTGGTGTAGTCACGTTAGCGATTGAGTGATGCCGGCTACCGTGTCGCTCCTCTTCAGTGAGGCCTAAAGTGCAAATCGTCCTACTTTGCCTGGCCCGCCTTGCCCTCCTGATGTTAGATCTGTCAGGGGTGGGCTACAGCACGTGTGATGAAGTTATTTCTCTTTTCCTGTGTCCTTCTCACCCTTTCTTTATGCTGGAATGTTTACTAAACAAACTGCTGCCTGTATTTGTGAGGCATCAATTTAAATGAAATTCAAAAAAAAATTAAAATTAAAAAAGGTATTGAGAAAAGTTTAAATTACATTCCTATATAAATTAGCAAAACTTAAAATTTATGAATTTTCTGACTTTCTGCCTACATTTTCACCTGCTGAAGAACTGTAGAAGGCTTAATGTGGTAAATATGTGCTCTGTTTATAAAAAGCATTGCACCAAGTCCATCGATATATAGTTGAGAAAAATTAAGTGTGCAAACATCCAAATTTACAAGACAGATAAACAGTAGAGTGATGGTTTTGATGACAAAAGGATGATTTGTTTTACTAAAGAAACAACAAAATTTCTTCAACAAGAATTTTCCTGACCCTTAAAAAATAAAGATTGAAGCCTGGTGCTGTGATGCATGGCTGTAATCCCAGCGCATTGGGAGGTTGAGGTAGGAGGATCCTGAGTTCAAAGCCAGTCTTAGCAATTTAAAGAGGTCTTGAGCAACTTAAGGAGACGCTGTCTCCAAAACAATTTTTGTTTTAAAAAAAGAAGGAGGTGCTGGGAACCTGGCTCAGTGGTTAAGCGACCCTGGGTTCAATTCCTGGTACCAAAAATAAATAAATGAATAGAGAGATTTTTAGATGAATTCAGGCACAATGTATAAATACATGTATAAAATGAAGATATTGTACTTATGAAAATCTGTGCTCCAATACCACACATTAAAATTTTTTATTATTTAAACTTTCTAGCAAACTTCTATAAACTGAATGTTTGTGTCCCTTCAAAGTGTGTATGATTAATCTGTAATTTCAGATGTGATGATATTTAGAGGTGGGACCTTTGAGAGGTATTTAGAGTCAGATTATGTCATGAGGGTAAGGCCCTCAGGATGAGTGAGATAAGTGGTTTAGGGAGAACCGGAAGGGATCTCCTCCCTCTCCTTCCAGAGTGGCAGGGAAAGGCCATGTAAGGACAGAGGGAGAAGTCAGCTGTCTGCAAACCAGGAAGAGAGTCCTCACAAAGAACCTTGAATAACCCAGCAACTTGATGTTAAACTTCTAGTGTCCAGATCATGAGAAATAAATTTCTGTTGCTTAAGCCACACAGGTTATGGTATTTCATTATGGCAGTCTGAGCTGACTGAGAGATAAACCAAAATCTTTCCTCTTGAAAAGAAGTTATCAGCCCAGGTTATCTATGGGGCACTTCAAAAATGGAGAAATTATTTGCATCACTTAAACAATCTTGGGCTCACTAAAACAACTCTAACCAGAAATAAATCCATATATTTGTCAGAACAATGATCAAAAAAGTAACTATCAGTCATTGAGCAGTTATTACATGCTAGGCACTGTCCTTACAAATAATTTTTAGATTTTTATGTTATACATTAGGCACCTAACAATGCTTTAGTCATATTATCCCATTTGATTTTACCACAAGCCTGTTAGATACATCCTTTTACAATCATCTATGTTTTGCAACTAAGGAAATTTAGATGCAGAAAGCATATATCACTTATTTATTCTACCTTCTGTAGCTAATGAGTTCAAGACTGTAAATAAAACCTAATATTGTTTTAGTCCTGTATCTTAGTTCTATTTACTATGGAATATTGCCCTTCCCCCAAAAGAATTGTACTTAACAAATATTTATTAAACACCAACCATGTACTAAGACTGTTACAGTCACTGGGGATATAGCAGTGAATTAAAGCCTTTCCTGTCTTATGGAGCTTATATTCAAATGGAGTGGATGCACAGATAAAAAACAAAAGTGTGTGTGTATAAAGCCATGTTGTGTCATCATTTAAATGTTAAAAGGAAAAAAATCAAGTCAAATAAGGGAACAGAGTGAAATGGCAGTGTGCTGTTTGCTAAAAGTTGATGAAAGAAATCACCTCTGATAAAAGATAATTTGTTTTTGTTTTTTTTTTAGATGGGATCTCACTATGGTACACAGGCTGGCCAATCATCCTCTCTCAGATCCTGAGTAGCTAGGATTACAGTCATGTGCTCAGCTTTAATAAAGTGAATTTTGAACAGAGACTTGAATTAAGTGCAAAAGCCAGCCCTGTAGATATCTGGGGGAGAATTTAATAGGAAGTGTCTAAACATAACACATCTAGTGTCTATATCATGTGCTTTGCCAAGTGCTAAGACAGTACCCTAGTGGGAGGTATTGGGATAGTGGGTAAATGTTCAAGAAATAGCCAGGTGGCTAATGTGGCTATAAGAGAGTGAATTTAGAGGAGATGAGGTCCAGAGAGAAATGGTAATCACTTTGGATTGTATTCTGAGTGACATGGGAAGCCACTGGAGGGATCGAGGAAGAACAGTGATGTGCTACACTAACAAGATCCCCCTTGTTTCCCCAGCTGGGAGAACTACTGACTGACTGGTGAGAGTCCCTTTGGGGCCTCCCTCAGCTACAAAAGGCTGCTTTCTAAGGGTATGTTTTTCACAGAATAGACTCCAACCATGACTAATCCATGAGGAATTATAGAGGCCTGGCCATGTTTGGCCCAACTTGGGACAACTCTAAAGGACCACTGTGGCTCTGAGAGCCAACATATTGTTAGCTGAGACTGTCATCAGGTCTGCATAACCACTTGACTTCTCTGTCTGCCCAATTGTGCTTCATTGTTTTCTTCCACTGCTAAACTCTGACTCAGTTTGCTTCCAAGGAAATTTAATCTGTGACAAGTGATTTGATATTGCTTTTTCTGTAAAGGTTTTCTTCTGGCTGCTGTCAGGAGAGGAGGCAAGATAGAAGCAGGGAGATTTGCTAAGAGGCTACTGCCATGATCCAGATGGAAGAGGACAGATGCTTAGGCTAGAATGGCAGCAGAGAAGAAGAAAGCAAGTAGGTATATTCTAGTACAGATGTTTGACTTAGGATGGAGTTACACCCCAATAAACTAATCATAAATTGAAATATTTGTGTCAGAAGTACATATTATGCACTTTACCTACTGAACAGCATAGCTTGGTAACACAGCACCTGTAGAGCAACAGTTGTTTACCCTTGTGATGGTGTGGCTGACTGGAGGCTTACAGCTCACTCACTGTCTTTGCCTACCATCATGAGACAGTATCATACTTCATATTGCTAGCCTAGGAAAAGATAAAAATTCAAAATATGTTTTCCACTGGATGAGTATCACTTTCATACCATTGTAAAATAAAAAATCATAACCAAACCATCATAATCAGGACTGTCTAGATATAAGGATTTGTTAGTAGATCAATGTAAGGAGATTTGGATGATTCCAAAGTTTTTGGCCTGAGAAACTGAATAACAAACTTGTTATTTTCCAAGAAAGAGATAATGCAGAAATGAAAAGCAGTTTCAGATCTGCTAGGCTTTACATGCCTATTATTCAGCCAATTGTAGATGTCAAGTGGATAGCTGCACACTGTGAATCTGAATTGCAAATAAAAAAGGCATCTTCTGAGCTAGGCACAGTGACTCATGCCTATAATCCCAGCAGTTTGGGAGGCAGAAGCAGGAGGATTGCAAGTTCAAAGCCAGTCTTCGCAACTCAGTTAGGCCCTCAGCAACTTAGTGAGATCCTGTCTCAAAAGTAAAATAATAAAATGGGCTGGGGATGTGGCTCAGTGGTTAAGTGCCCCTGAGTTCAATCCCTGGTACCAAAAAAGAAAAGTATCCTCTGGAGGAATAATCAGCTCAAAGACATTACTCAAAGCTGTGGAACTGAATGAGATGATGTGCTACGGAGGGTTGCTAGCAAAGCCCCATGGATGACTCATTCAGGGGTTGAGATGAGGCAATGAGGAGGATTCAGCCAAGAAGACAAAGAAGGAGAGGTCAGCCAAGAAGATAAAGAAGGAGAAGAAAAGGAGAAAGATAGTTCCAAGAGTACAAGAATGTGTTTCAAAGCAGATGGTATGATCAACTGCGTCACACGCTACTGAGTGTTGAATAAGGTGAAGATTGAATACTAATGCTAGATTTAAAAGCCCTCTCAATAAAAACAGATGGTATGTCCCTGCAGTATACAAACGCTACCTGATTTCATACATATGACAACCCAGTAAGGTAGTATTATCTACTCTATGTTTTGTTTGTTTGTTTGTTTTGTTTGTTTGGTACCGGGGATTGAACACAGTGGCACTTTACCACTGAGATACACCCCCAGCCTTTTAAAAATTTTTTATTTTGAGACAGATTTTCACTAAGTTGCATAGAGCCTCACTAAATTGCAGAGGCTGTTTGCAAACTTGTGATCCTCCTGCCTCAGCCTCCCCAATCTCTGGTATTACAGGTGTGCACCACTGTGCCCAGCTCAACTCCATGTTTACGAATAAGTTTAAGGCTTTGCCTTTGGCCACAATTCAGATTTCTGTGTTAGGTTCTAGTAACAAGGTTGGTTGAACACAATACAAGAGACCATGTCCTTTGCAACATGTTATTCTACAAAGGATGGTAGCATTGTTTGCATTTTATAGCTACATTCCCTACTGATAATGCTGGGATACTAACAGGACATCAGTAATAATGGATGTTAATACATTGATTTTTAAACTCTATGTGACATTTTACAGAAGAAGAGCCAAGTTCCTGAGAAATAAACAGATTTACCCAATGTCACATCACTTGATACTCCAGTTCCCTTGATTCAATATGTAATACTAATTCTACTGCACTGCATGACTTTCCAAAAAGTCCTTTAAGGGCAAAACACCTTTTCACAAAGCTAACTAGAGTGCAGAGATGTTAGGAGAAGCACAACTCTCAGACCTGGAGTGCTTTTAGGTGATAAAAAAGAGGCAAAATATTATGATATCCAGGCCTGAGGATCTCCTGACCCATGAAGGAGGTATTCTCTAAGCTTGCACATGATTGGTAAGAGATTGTTTTGGAAGAAGATGTACTTCCTGACAAAGATAGAAGGGCCTGGGTCTGAGAAGGGGAATATGTGAATACACCTCAGAGTATGTTCTTGTACCATTTGTATAATTTCTCTTTCCTAACAGATTTAGAATGTATGCCAAGTGCTATGCTAGGCATTTTCCAAGTTTTGTCTCTAAAGTTCATAAAAATATCACTTTAAAATAAAGCAACTAAAATGCAAAGAACTAATAAGTGGTAGGTATTGTATTCAATCTCAGGTCTGTTTGATTCGAAGACCTATTTTTTCAATCTACTACATTACATGCTCTCATATATTGCATAATAATATTGCCATGGGAATATACAACCTTAATTAATTCAGATATGACTGATGTGGGTAAAAACTTTTATGAATACGTAATCAAGCATTTACCACTTTGCATTATAATTTTGTTTTGAGTTAGTAATCTCAATTCTGCAATTCCCTAGGAACATGCAGACAGAGCCTGAAGTGAACACAGTAGAGAAAATTCCTGTTGTGATTATGGCATCTGCTCCCTATGTGATCTTTTTAAAGACATTTTCAAAAAATTAGTTCAATTAGAACAAGTTTAGATGCAAATTTTTTTATGAATACAATGCCCCATCTATGAATTTTTTAATGGCGTAATTTTGTTTCCCAACATGTTTTTGATTATATATCCTTGGTTTTACTTATTAATGTTCTAATGATAACATAAAAAGAAGCAATAAAGGACTGGGATTGTGGCTCGCTGATAGAGTGCTTGCCTAGCAGGTGTGAGGCACTGGGTTTGATCCTCAGCACCTCACAAAAAATAAATAAAGTTATTCTGTCCATCTACAATTTTAATATTTTTTAAAATATTTATTTTTAGTTGTAGTTGGATACAATACCTTTATTTTATTTATTGTTACGTGGTACTGAGGATTGAACCCAGGGCCTTGCATGTGCTAGGTGAGCGCTCTACCGCTGAGCCACAATCCCAGCCCCAATTTCAATATTTTTTTTAAAAAAGAAGCAATAAATACTATAGTAGAAACCTTTTGCATTTCCTTCCAAATCGATGATTCAGTTGATACAAGTATAAAACTCAAGAACTAAAAATAAAAAAATAAATTCTTATTTCCAAGAGTCTACAGTTCTATGTGGAAGGGGTAAAAATCAACCCACAAAACACTATTAGCAAAAGTATAGAAGTAAAATATAAATAATATATGTTTGTGGGGACACTTCCTACTTACAAAGAAGGGTGAATGTTGATAGTAATACTTACATGGTAGGGTAGGTCTAGATTATGTAAGCCTTAAAAACCAGGTGGAACTGGGATTGTGGCTCAGCAGTAGAGCACTCGCCTAGCATGGGCGGGACCTGGGTTTGATCCTCAGCACCACATAAAAATAAAGGCATTGTGTTGTGTCCATCTACACCAAAAAATAAAAATTAAATTAAAAAAACAGGTAGAGATGTTTGGACTTACAGTGTTTATGAACATTAGGAATGACATGATCAAATATTACTATACAAGCTTAATAAGTCTGAGAACATATTAGAAGCAAAGATAGTAATCCAGCTAGAAGGGGCATGGCAAAGTGGATTATGTTGAAGCCCATAAAAAGAACTGATGACTCAAAAATCATTTAAAAAAAATACTAACAAAAGCTTATTGAAACAAGTATCATAGGGATTGAGAAAGAGATTCATCAAAGATGACAGCTCCTACTTAGGGAAACTTGAAAACTAATGTTACAAGAGCTATGAGTTGTGCTGTTTTTAGGGAGGATCCCATGTATTTATTGAGTGACTGACATATTGTGAGCATCCAGTAAATATTTTCATGGGTGGATGTTTGAATGAGTGAAGCCAGGACATTTAAGATAAATTGAAGTCATTCATTTAGAGGCAGTGGTTGAAAGAGAAGACAGGAATTTCTCAAATGAGCTAGTTTGGAGAAAGTCCAGCAAAGGACGTCACCCTGGGAGACAAACGCTGGACACCTGAAAACAAGGAACATGTAAAAATACCAAGCTATACAAGCCAGTAGAAAACTTGGACCATGTGATCAAAGGTAAAACAGAGTGAGTGGAAAAAAGGTTGTCTAGAAATGAAAAAAGTTACAGAAAGGCCACTAAAAGAGAGAACCAAGAAAAGGTAACTTGATAAAATAAACAAAGTCACCTGGTCATTTTTTATAGAATAGCTTAGTAGAGTACTAGGAATGGCTGTCAAATTAGAGAGGTTGAGGGATTTGATGGATTGGAAGTAGAGACAGATGTAGTCTAAGTTCAGAAAGTACTATATTATCCATGACAGAAAATTCACTGCCACAGGGTTGCCCCCCAAAGAATTTTGACCTCCTCATCTCCCTCCAGGAATTTGGGTTTTTCTAAACACCTGTAATTGTATTAATTATTTTAAAATATTTATATAACATAAAGGTTACATTTTAATTTAAAATAATATGCTCAAATTATTTAAAAGAATCAGGAATAACATGGATAATATAAACTAACAATAAAATCCTGTGATAGGAAAACTACTAGAGAATGTGTAACCTGAAATTTAAAATTACTTTTATGTGAACTAAAAGGACATCTAGGTAGTAGGATTAACTGTGTATGTTGTCTTACCTGATCTGGGCAAACAACATAATAATGATCAAGAAGCTTAGGGAATGTTTGGATCATGCTTAACTGACTCAGTTCAATTAGGAAACCATTCATATTTCTGGATTTTTGACTGATAAATCAGAAAGCTATAGTGTGTTATCTTTTCTTTTGGTACTGGGGATTGAATACACGGGCACTTCATCACTGAGCAACAACCCCAGCCCTTTTTTATTTTTTATTTTGAAGCAGGGTCTCAATAAGTTGTTTAGACCTTCACTAAATTTCTGAAGCTGGCCTTGAACTTGCAATCCTCCTGCCTCAGCCTCCAAAGCTGCTATGCACACACCACCATGGCTAGCAATAAATGAGTACTTAATATAAATGGAACAAAACATTAGATTGACAAATTTGGGCAAAAAATGCAAATGTCACAAAATTTTCAGTGCTAAAATTCTAGAAAGCAGTGACAAAAGTACTGAAGTGAAAGAGAATAAAGATTTTTGCTGACGTAGTTTTGTATTTTGTTGATTTGCAGCTGAAGAATTTATCCCAGCTCTAAGACTGCATGGTATTTCAGTTTGAAAATGGCAGCAAATATTTAAGATACTGAATGACTTTTTTTAAGTAAAACAGACTGTGAAAGATGTGTTGTTTCATAGTTTTACTTTTTATGTACTCTTTTAACAATTTTAGGATGTTTGTATGCCAAGCACATATTAAAATAACTATCTGTAAAATATGGAGAAACATAATTGTTATGTTTATTTGATGTGCTTTCTTAAGATTCTATAAAGTATGTCAAGTTATTTGGCTTCCTTTAACTATACTTTCAAACAGGTATGCATAAATTAATCCTGCAAAATCATTGGTGTATTAAATTGCTGCATTTTTCAAGAAGTATTATTATTATTATAGTTCTAGTCATTATTATTTTACTGAATTTAGTACTTCATGATGCACCCTATATGTAATGAAGCTTTTAAGGTTTACAAGAGTGTAGAAAAAACTCCAAATTATAGAGAAAAAATATTTCTTATTAGATAGTGTAATTATTCAAATGAATATTTACCATGCTATTTTGTATTTAATTTAAAATAATGAGAAGGAGCCTTCTAAATCAAACAGAATTAGCCATATGTCGATAAGTATTCAAGTTAGATGATGGATACATGAAAGGGAGTTACTTTTACTATACTTTCTCTTTTTGTTAGAAAATTTGAAAATGTCCACTACAAAAAGTAAAAAAAAAAAAAAGTCAAAATTAATTGAATGCAAATTAACTTTTATCAGAATATATGCCTTTGTGATCTCCTGAAAGTGGCAAGTCTCTTGGAGATTTAAGCTTTTTGAAAAAAAATGATTTATTTTACCAACAACATTCTTTTTTTTTTTTTAATATTTATTTTTTAGTTCTCGGCGGACACAACATCTTTGTTGGTATGTGGTGCTGAGGATCGAACCTAGGCCGCACACATGCCAGGCGAGCGCGCTACCGCTTGAGCCAAATCCCCAGCCCCCAACAACATTCTTCACAGAACTAGAAAAAACAATCTTAGGATTCATATGGAAGGAGAAAAGACCCTAGACAGCCAAATAAATTCTAAGAAAAGAACAATTCTAGAAATATTGCAATACCTGATTTCAAAATATTACACAGACGTAGTAACAAAAACAGCATGGTACAGGCAGAAAAGCAGACACAGATCAATGAAATATAATAGAAGGCACAGAGGCAAACTCATGCAGCTACAGCTATCTGATTCTTCACAAAGGGCCAACATGTAGAAGAAAACAGCCTCTTTAACAAGTGGTTCTGAGAAATCTGGATATCCCTATGTGGAAGACTGATACTAGATATCAATCTCTCATCTTATATAAAAATAATCTCAAAATGGATCAAAGACCTAAATGTAAGACCTGAAACTTTGAAACTGCTAGCAAACATAGGGGAAATATATTATGACATGGGCACAGGCAACAACTTCTAGAACAGGATTCCAATAATTCAGGAAATAATGGTAAGTATTGACAATTAGGACAGCATCAAATTAAAAAGTTTCTGTACATGGGCTGGGGTTGTGGCTCAGCGGAAGAGTGCTTACCTAGCACGTGCAGGGCCCTGGGTTTGATTATCAGCACCACATAAAAATAAAAAAATAAAAGGTATTGTGTCCAACCACAACTAAAAAATAAAATATTTTTTAAAAAAATTTCTGCACACCAAAAGAAACAATAGAGTAAAAAGACAGTCTACAAAATGGGAAAAAAACTTTACCAGCTACTCTTCCAAAAGAGGATTAATATCCAAAATACATAAAGATCTCAAAAAACTTAACATCCAAGGGGACTGAGCTGTGGCTCCGTGGTAGAGCGCTTGCCTAGTAGGCCTGAGGCACTGGGTAGATTCCCCCACACCACATAAAAATAAGCAAATAAAATAAAGGTATTGTGTCCATCTACAACTAAAAAATATATATATTTTAAAAAACCTTAACACCCTCCAAAACCAAATAACCCAATCAATAAATATAAAAAATAACCTAACAGAGACTTCTCAAAAAGAAGCATGAAAGGCCACATCATTATCCATCAGGGAAATGCAAATCAAAACCACATTGAGATGCTATCTCAACTGTCAGAATACCTATCAAGAATACAAAGAACAGCTGGTGCCATGGCTCAGGCCTGAATATCAGCAGCTCAGGAGACTGAGGCGGAGGATCGTGAGTTCAAAGCTAGCCTCAGCAACAGCAAGGTGCTAAGCAACTCAGGGAGACCCTGTCTCTAAATAAAATACAAAATAGGGCTGGGGATGTTGCTCAGTGGATGTGTCCCTGAGTTCAATCCCCAGTATCAAAAGAAAAAAAAAAAGAATACAAAAACAATAAATGCTGGTGACGATTTGGGAGAAAAGGAACCATTTTACACTATTGGTGGGAATGTAAATTAGTACAGTTCCTATGAAAATCAGTATGGTGTTTCCTCAAATAAATTAAAAATAGAATTACCATATGATCCAATTACCACTCCTTAACATATAGCTGAAGGAATTATGGTCAGGGTGCTATATAAATACTTGTATGCCCATATTTATCATGGCACAATTCCCAATAGCCAAACTATGAAATGCTGCGACCAGCACAGAGGTTATTTCAGGATCCTGGACCTGGTGGTGAGGGAAAGGAGAAAAGTCAGACATACAAATAGAGAAAAAGCTGGGTCTTGGTGGCTGACTACAACCCGGGTAGGGATGTAGCGACACACAACAAGTTCAGCAAGTTTATTATACAAGTATAAACATCAAAAGGATTTATAGTAAGAAAGTTTCTTCAAAGTAAGTAAGAACCAAGGTCATGAGTAGGAGCAGCCCGATTATGATTATCACCTTGCGCCCATAATTTTCTACCTCCAGCAGTTGACATCTGAACCTCAAGGTCAAGAACTGAATAGCTTGTGGCTAAGCATAGACCCTCCTATTGAACAGGGTGTCACCATAGCAATTGGGCAGTCTCAAATTGAAGCTTCCAACTGAGAGTTCTCAAAAGAGGAATTGCCTTTGCAGTAGGACAGTTCAAGACCCATAATTCAGTCGCTGCTCCTGACAATAGAATAAGCTTTGGTCCCTGTCAATGTCAATGGATTAATGGATAAAGAAAATGTGGTGTGAATATTATTCAGCCATAAAAAAAGAAATTGCATAATTTGTAGTAAAATAGATGGAACAGAGATCATTAAGTTAAACAAAATAAATCAAATTCAGAAAAACAAGTGATGCATGTTTTTCCTCATATGTGGAATCTGTGGGGGAAGACCACATGAAAATAGAAAGGAAGCTACTAGAGAAGAAGAAAGAAGAGGAAAAGGAGCTGATCGTAGTGGTGCTCAGCTATAATCCAAGCAACTCAGCAGGCTGAGGCAGGAGGATTAAAAGTTTGAGGCCAGTCTCAGCAACTTAGTAAAACTCTTATTTCAAAATAAAAAAATAAAACTAAAAAGGACTGGGGATGTGCACCCCTGGGTTCAATCCCCAACCAAAAAAAAAAAAAAAAAAAAAAGGAAGAGGATGGGGAAAAGGAGGAGAGAGAAAGGTAACAGAGGGTAATGGAAGGGTGGGTATGATCTAAGTATTTTATATGTATATAAGAATATGCTGCAATGAGACCCATTGTTTTTATAATTAAAATGCACTATAAAATGTATTTATTGAAGGAAAATAAAAGGCAATGCACAGGAAAGGAAACAAAATTACCAAGAAATAAATTAACTAGCTACATAAATATATTCAGGGAGGGAAAAAGAGAGACTAAGCACATAGAAGTATTTAATATTATTGAATGCTAGGGGAAAAATAACTGAAATTTTTGTAATATATTTTGAGTTTGTTTTTTGCCATCTTAACTTTTTAAAATTTTTTTTTATTAGCTACACATGACATTACAATGATCTTGGCAATTCATACATTTGAATCAATTGGGGTATAATTTCTCATTTTTCTGATTGTACAGATTGCAGAATCACACTGGTCATAAAGTTACCTATATCCATACAGCAATCATAAATTTGCCATCTTAATTTTATATTTGTACTTTAAAAAATGATATCTAAAAAGTATATTCTCATTTATTTTACATATTAAGTAAGTTATCCTTTTAAGTTGATGCAGTCTGATGATGTTTTTTTAAAAAAGCGGTTTTGATATCATTGTAAAGTATTACACTTTAAAATGTCTAGAGTTTGCAGGCCCTTTTACCACCAGAGGTCAGCACTGGATGAAATTTTATTATTATTATAATACAAAAAGAACAACAAAACTTGAGTGTGCATGTATGCATGGGCCCTTGTGTATCTCTGTGTATATATAGCTATTTATGTCTAAGTAGCATAGATGACGCTAACTTGCCAGCTGTAGAGTCACACGACATGTGCTCATCTCCATGGTAACCATTTCTAAGATAAATGCACTCCTGAACAATGGTCCCAAAATAGTCTAGTACCCATTTTTGTAGATTTCCATTGTGACAGCAAAGAACGATTGTGAAAACATTGATCCATTCTTTAATAAATGAAAATAGGCAGAACAAACACATATCCAAACCTGCAGAGAAAATAGTTAAGTGTAATGACACTTTCTGCAATAAATCAAGATTTCATGGGCTCTGATTTTCATTTTAAAGATTATCTATACTTCTGCAACTTTTTGGCTTCCTACATTGAGCTATTAACCTTTCTATGCTTTCTCACCCCTAAAACAAGGGAAAGAAATGACCCCCCAGGCCTCTTTTAGCTCTAAAATTGTATGATCTTATGATTTCTCCATTCAGGTGGATTATTTGAGAATATGAGCAGGAGAAATAAAAGTAATTGAAACTTAAGTCAATCTTTTCCCTTTGCTAGGTTAGGTATTGGGAGTTTAAACTACTATAATAGTGGATAATGTTCTTATATTTTAGTTTTTTCCTACTAAAGTTGGTTACATTTCCTTAAAGTTCAGGATATCTTAATTATCCAAAATGAGGGCAGATTGATAAGGGTTTTTACAATGGGGGAACCTGTGTCTGTATTTTTAAAGATGTTCATTCTACACATACCCTTCCATATTCTTTTGCTGGGGTTTCAATGTCAAAGTCCTAGGTGCAGGAAAGTCTCTATGACTCTTAAGGGGCCCTGGCCTGATAAACATCTATAGAGAGACTGGTGAGAAGCAGGGCTGAGTCTGCCCAACCCTTTCAGCTCCTAGGAAGTAGAAAGTTGACTTTTTGATTTTTTTGATCTACTGTTCCCTCTTCCACCACAATGACCAGTGCAATTAATTCTCTGTACTCTAAGATTTAGAGAGATAGTGAGGAGATAGGTCTTTTATTTATATAAAGGTAAACTTTTATTTAGAATAGCCTTTGACATAATTTTGATGTTATCATATTTTTTTTGAGGGTAGACCTTACTTCAGGCCCAACTGTAAGTAAATTCCTTTTAAATAGTTTCCAACCCCAGGAGAGTCACGTCTCTCATAGCATTCCTGAATGCTGCCAACTTCTCCCTCTCCTCAATGGAGGAAGACCTCCTCCTTCTCTTCTTAGGGTATAGGGACTCCTTACAGCATACTCTGGCCAACCTGATACTATCGCTGTTTTTCTTCTCCCAATTCTTGACCTACTCCCAAATATATTAATCCCTCTGTGTCTTCATGAGCAGTATAAGGCTTCCAAATGACCTCATCTGTGCTAAGAAAGGAAAAAGAGGCTAAATAGCAAAGAGTAGTATGGCTGGGTCAAATGGTGTTCTATTCTTAGACTTTTCAGAAACCTCCATACAGATTTCAATAGTGGTTGTACTAATTTACAATCCCAACAACAGTGGAAAAGTGTTCCTTTTTCTCCAGATCTTCTCCAGCATTTATTATTGTTTGTCTTCCTTTTTTTCCACAATAACAATAATACAAGTTTTAATCAATCACATGAAAATGAATTAGCCTGATAGCTAAGATAACAAAGGGTATTTTCCCATATGTCAAAATTCAGTATACAACACAGAATGATATGCACATTCAGATGTGTTATGATTATGAAAGCTATAAATATTAAGTGATATGAATAGATCAGTGGAAATCCCAGGAAAAAATCAGACAATAAGAAAATGTACTTGGTTAAGATTAAAGGAGGAAACTGCAGAGTGGTAGAGAAAAAATGGTTCTTTGAATAAAGAACTTATCAGAATAATTGTATATTCTTGTAATGGTAAGTTTCTTTTTTTAAAAAAATTATTTGTTCTTCTAGACATACATGATAGTAGAATGTATTTTGGCATATTATACATACATAGAATAAGTATAACTTGTTCTAATTAGGATGCTATTATTGTGGTTGTATATGATATGGAGTTACCTTGGTTATGTATTCATATATATAATATTTCCTATATGAATGTCCAATTTATTCTATTGTCTTTTCTATTCCCATCCCACCTTCACTTTGTTCCCCTTTGTCTAGTCTAATGATAATGTTATTGTAGATTATTGTAGATTAGCACCCACGTATCAGAGAGAACATTCTGCCTTTGTTTTTTTTTTTTTTTTGGAGGGGGACTGGCTTATTTCACTTAGCCTTATATTCTCCAGTTCCATCCATTTGTTGAGAAATGTCATAATTCATTCTTCTTTAGAGCGGAGTCATATTCCTTTGTGTATATATACCACATTTTTGTTGTTGTTGTTAATTCATCTGTTGTGGGGCAGCTAGGTTGGTTCCATAGCTTGGTTATTGTAAGTTGAGCTGCTATAAACATTGAAGTGGATTAGAGAAGGTCACTTTCCTTGTCACTCAGTGGCTTGAAGCCAAGAATTCAGACATGCAGTTTCTCAGCAATGTGAGAGAGGGGAACTTTTATTGTTTGTATTCTTTTTTTTTTTTTTTTTGGTACCAGGGATCCAACCCAGGGGCACTTAACCACTGAGCCACACCCCCACCCTTTTTAATATTTTATTTAGAGACAGGGTCTTGCTAGTTGCTTAGGGCCTCCTTATGTTGCTGAGGCTGGCTTTGAACTCCAGTCCTCCTACCTCAGCCTCCCAAGCTGCTGGTATTACAGGCGTGCAGCACTGCACCCAGCAATTGTTTGTATTCTTGATGACTGCCATTCTGACTTGTGTGAGATGATATCTCAATGAAGTTTTGATTTGCTTTTCCCTAGTTGCTAATGATATTGAACATATTTGTTGGATAGTTGTAGTACTTCTTTTTGAAAAGTGTCTTTAACTCATTTGCCCATTAATTGAGTTATTGGGGAGCCAGTTGGTGTTAAAGAAGGGCCTGGAGAATTCACATCTATCTTTCAGATACAGGTACATTTAAAAAGCAGCCCCTTGCAGTCAGTGCTATTACATATTTTGGCTAAAGGATATTGGGAACTTGAAAGGGTAGAGCAGCACCACAGAATGCTTACGAAAGGAATGGAATCTATCCCTTAGGATTGAACTGTGGTTTCTGTTAAGGTGCCACAGAGGACATAAAGTCACCCACATATAAAATTTCATTTGGTGCTTATTAATTATTTTAGATTTTGTTGGGTCTTTGGTTGGAAACTCTTTTGTTAGAAATCAAGCTGAATTCAGTAGGACCTTAGAAGTCCAACTCAATCAGTCATTATCCATAGATTAAGTGGAGTTTGAGATAACTGTTTTTTTTTTTTTTTTTCTGGTCATGACCCTTTGTCAGTCCACCAAATATAAGCACTCCTTTTGGAAGGATCATTGGTCTGAAACTTTGATTATGATGTTAAAACCTTTATTAAGGAAAATATACATCAGGTTTTTGTAAGGTATGGTATCCATGTTTTCTTTCATCCACATGGAATTGTTTAGAAATGTCTTGGTGTGGGTGTACTATAACTCCTATAATTGTTCCCTACTGTGAGAATTTAGATTGTGTCTGTTATTCTAAATAATATAATTTTTAAGGCTTTTTTCTTATGAACTATTTCCAGGAGTGGAATTATTCAAATGTACCAGTGCATAATTTTATTTAGAAGTGAAGAATAATTTGAATGCTCTTGATAAGTATGTCCACGTTGATGCCCCAAGGGTTACAACACTGTATGGGAGAACTATTTTTACTCAAAAGCAGTTTGTTTTTAAATTTAATTTTTCCTCTTTTATAGAGTCTTGCTGTTCTGAATATTGAACACTTTTTTTCTCTCATGCTGTAAACAAATAAAGAAAATAAAATTTGGATATTTTTGTGTGTTATAGAGAAGAAGTAAGATGATTTCATGAACACTACAAAATTTTATTATAGTTCTGACAATGACTTTTAAGCTTATCTTAAAACTTATTAAATGAAAATTAAATGAAGAGTATATTCATTTAAAAAAAACAGAAAAAAGTATATTAATCAAGCTTTTAGATAAAGTAAGTTTCAAGAGATATGGTCAATATTTCCAGCAAAAATGCTGTTTGATGATTCTTGAGGGGAGGGGGTCAACCAAAATGGTTTTGCAAACTTTTTTTGTTGTTATTTGATATAAATACCTAGCAAATATTTAATGTTGAAAAAACATTTAGTCAATAAAATACTTCTGTATGATTTTGAATATTATCTGAGTTTCTAAAATTGTTTTTGTTTATACCTACATAGTAGCCAAAAAACTTTTTACCTAACCAAATTTCCAGCTCACCAAGTAGTTGCCTAATATCAAAATAAACGAAACAAGCAGTGCATGAGAATTATTGTAGACAAAACAGGTAGAACAATTCTTTGTGGCTTTATGCCTGTGGATCCCTAGAAGAAAAAGAATGTGATTATTCTGGGTGTGGTTTATTTGTCTCTCTTTCAATTCAGTGACTCAGCGCAATGAAATCACTGGGTGTATTCTTCATCTGCTTCTCAAAAAAAAAAAAAAGATTTAGGAAGCTACTCATCACACACTGTTAGCTTAGGTTCCATTTGATAGAGAGATATGTATTTAATTGATCTTAATGAGTTGTACCCCTTGTTCTTACAGTCTTCTCTTTTAAAAATGTTAAAAATTACCAAATGTGAAAATAAAATTAAGCCCATGTTGAACATACTGTATAATGCAAATGTTTTTCTGAGCAAACTAGAAATAGTTGCCTTTGAAGAAATAATTCAGAGATTACTTTCAAGAGTTTCTGATAATAATATTACATTATTTATATTATATTATTAACATCACATAAATAAAGAATTCTGGTTTTGATTACAGATAAGCTAAAACCCTTTATGTTCAAGTTTGGGAAAAGATCATTAAGATTCAAAGTTGGGTGATAATTATCATGCTCTTCTTTCTACTTTTTTTATGTTTAAAATATTTGTAATAAATAGTTTTTAAAAACTCACAATGTAGTTGAGCATAGTGGCACTGGCACCAATCTATAATCCCAGCACCTCTGGAACTGAAGTAGGAGGATCACAAGTTCAAAGCTAGCCTTAGCACTTTAGTGAGGTCCTAAGCAACATAGCGAGACCCTGCCTCTAAATAAAATATAAAAAGGGCTGGAGATGTGGCGTAGTGGTTAAGTGCCCCTAGGTTCAATCCTCTGTATAAGCCAGTCAATAAATGGGCCAAGGAACTGAACAGGTACTTCACAGAAGAAATACAATGGTCAAACAATATATGAAAAAAAAAATGTCCAACATCTCTAGCAGTTAGAGAAACGCAAATCAAAACTAGGCTGAGATTCCATCTCACTCTAGTCAGAATGGCAACTATCAAAAATACAAGTAACAATAAATGTTAGTGAGGATATGGGGGAAAAGGTTCACTTATGCATTACTGGTGGGACTGCAAACTGATGCAACTACTTTGGAAAGTAGATTCCTCAGAAAACTTGAAATGGAACTACTCCTGGGTATATACCCAAAAGACTTAAAATCATGACACAGCCACTTCAATGTTTATAGCAGCTCAATTCACAATGGCCAACCTAAGGAACCAACTTAGCTGCCCTACAACAGATGAATGGATAAAGAAAATGTGGTGTTACACACAATGGAATCTTACTCAACCATAAAGAAGAATGAAATTTGCCAGTAAATGGATGGAACTAGAGAACATCATGCAATGTAAAATTAGCCAGTTCCCAAAACACCAAAAGCAGAATGTTCTCTTTGATATGTGGATGCTAATCCACAATGAGGGAGGGGAAGAAAAGAAGTTCCTTAGACTAGGTAAAGCAGAATAAGGGAAAGGAACAGGGATGGGAATAGGAAAGACAGGAGAATGAATCAGACATAACCTTTCTATGCTCATATATGAATACACAACCAGTGTAACTCTACATCATGTACAACCACAATAATGGGATCCAAATTGGAACAAGTTATACTTATTCTATGTATGTATAATATGTCAAAATACACTCTAATGTTATGTATATCTAGAAGAAACAAATAAAAAATAAAATGAATTGATTGATAAGAGGATTAAATGATATGTACTTAGCATTTAGGTTAAACAATATGAAATTACTTTTTCTTGGTAGGTTAAAAATGGTAGATTATCAGCAATTTCATGTGTTCAACCTAATACTGTCTTTAAAATATTAATAGTAATAACTATTTTTATTCATTAGTATGATCTTGACAGAATTACTTTGTTTCAGAGAGTCTCAGTTTCTCTATTAATACAAGGAAAACCTATGATGTGATATAGGTGTGGCACTGTATCACATACCTTCAGGCCTGCTACTAGGGAGTTCCAGACCAGTCTGGGAAACATCTCAAGAAAATAAAGATTCTGCTTCTTCATCTAATTGCTGTAAGGTTTACATGAGATGATGTTTATGCAATCACTTTGAAGATGAAAAATATGAAGAAATCAGAAAATATTCTTAGAACTGGGCATCTCATGTACTTAAGAATGAATATTTATTCTGGAAAAATTATTAGAAGGGTATGCCTATACAGTATGAAACTTGGGAAGGGAGTTGTGGTTCATAAAGTTTGGAGATTCAGAAAGGAAATCACTTTTTAAGCCTGCTCTTGAGTTCAGCACCACTCAATATCACAAAAAAACAGAAGAATGAAATCTGTGGCTCCTGCCTTATACAAATTTTGTGTCACGATTGAGAGGATGGTTTGTACTGCATGGAAAATAATAACTAACTTCTATAATGCTTGTCACAGGCTGGCCTCTGCTGACATTTTCTACATGTATTATTTCATTTAATCCTCAAAAAGTTCTATCACGGTTCTAGTTTTTCACAGATGAGGAAACTGAGGCACATGGAGATTAAATAATGTGTACACACATAACAATAAAAGGCATTCAAGAAATAATACCTGTAAAAAATCTTGTGTTAAATGAGTAAGTTCAAAATTATAGCCAAGTAAAATTAAAAAATATATATATTTTACTGAGAAAAAAAACCACAAAAACCTCAACCCCCCAAACTCACAACCTTTCCAATGAAAGTAGGAATACCTCTTGAAATGAAAAGGACATAGAAGAAAAATAAATCTTTCACATGAATTAAGCTAATATGTCTCCCACAGAGAGAAGAAAAAGAAAACCCTTATTCCTAGTATTTGATTATCTTTCTACAAGAGATAAGAATTGAGGCAGCTTACCTAACTCTGATAATTGTAGTCAAGTCTATGGTGTCAAACTTATTTAATGTTAAATGATGATAGGAGTGGTGATATTTACTTTATATTTACTTTTCCCAATATGAAAAAGCAATCACAGTATGAGACAAAGAACCGGTTATCTGGTGGTGTAGGAGTTTGCCACCTGGCATGGAAATCAAGAGAGGAGGTATTTTGCTAAAAAGAAAATAACATCAACATTCTAAAACATCCGAACATCTAAATATTTGAAAACCTAACATAATAAATTTGCTTAGAACTGCTTCTTCTATTTTTGCAATCCTTTCACCTATTTTATGTATCTTTCTCCCTCGTGTTAAATTTTACTTCTTAGAAATAGGGTATGAAGAGAGTGTACCAGCAACAGATTTCCAAATGTGCTGCTTTACACAGAGCAGCTTTGAAAGTTGAAAAGCTGGCTGGGTCTACTTTAGCAGCAGGCTTCTGAGACTACATTTACAATAATTCTGCAATCATTTTGAGGCAGATTAACTATGGCTTATGTAATGTGTAGGACCCACTGGCTCTCTTTAAAACACTGTAAGTTTCATTAAGGAAGCAGCCAACCCTGTATTACCTAAAGCAATATGAGAAAGGGATATAGAAAAAAGTGATAATTTGCAGTTCATCCAAACATTTTGTGCTAAATAGCAGTTTCCCTGTCTTACTTTCCACTACACTGTTTAGACAAGGTGTTCAGTTGAAAGCAAAAACAGAACAACCCAAGTTGTTTCATGTTTTCAGTTGTCCTTCCCACCTTCTGTTGGAAATGCCAGAGGGAGGCACATAAAGAATGAACTCGAATAATTGAGGTATAGTGGGTTATTTAATCCTGATAAAAATGTCAATTATAGAAGGCCACCCTGTTACCATAGGCTAATGCACTGAACTTATCAGGAAAGAGACACTTTTTACAGCTCTGCATGATGTTTTAAAAAGCTTGTTTTCTAACTTTTATGTTGGTTTAAACCTGGACACTTGGCATGTGATGACTTGGGTACAACATTCCTCCCATTCTGTTTTCTTTGACAAACATTACAATGCAGAGTGGTTCTGAATCTAGCTTTGGAGCTTTATATAGACTTAGTGAACCCAGAAACTCTTTTAAAAAATTGTATTTTTGTTGCAGTGTTGGAGATCAAACCCAGTGCCTTGCGTAAGGTTAGGCCAGTGCTCTACCTTTTTTGAACTACATTCCCATCTTTGTCCATTTTTCTATGTAAATGAATAGTTTCATTTTTTAAAAAAAATGGGCCAGGGGTGGGGTTCATTACCCATATCTAATTAGAAATCTTAGAACTAAGAATTAATTTAGCCTATAAATCTGTACCATCATGTAAAGAAAAAAATGATTTCAGCTTTGTTTTATTTCTGCTTTGACTCCTTGGGGACGATGAGGAAAGATGAACTATTCACTTCGTTCCTTTCTTCTGATTCAAATCAAAGGCTTTAAATCTAACTCACTGTCTTTTAAAACAAGACAACTTTGTTGTTTCTAGAATCAGTTGCATAGTCAAATTTCTCTTCTAATGTTTGTAATTTCTATAGTTTGCAATCAATTTTTAGCTAACATAGTAGATAATAAAACTACTAGCTTTTTGAAATCTGATATATTAAATAACATAGCTATTTTCCACTTTTAAGTAGACTTAATAAATGTTTACGGCTCAAGTCATAAAATTTTATAATTAAAATATGACACAAAGTATTTACACATACATATGTGTATGCTAAAGTTTGCTTTAATATGTTCCTGATATTTTAACTCTAGAATAAACTATATGAAATAAACAAATAAATTGAATAGTAGTTAAGGAAATGTCACTTTGCTCTCTTCAAAAGCTAAAAATAAATTGTTCATCCTTTCATTTCAAATATAGCACAAATGAAGATCATGGAATAGGATAAATACAAAAAGTAATTGTGGAAAATGTGACTAAATTCGAATTCTAAATGTCCACATTGAAGCAATTAAAAATGATGGAAGGAATGGTAAAACTTTAATCCACGAATAGTCTAGGTGGGGATGTATATGTTCATGGCTTTAAAACAGTAAAACAGGATTTGATAGTAGTAACTTAATTTGTAAGATAGTGGTTAAGTAACAATGAATTTTAATTTAAGTGGGAATACAAAAGTTAAATTTAAGCACCAGTGAGCACCTGACTTATTGTAAACATTTAGACTTCAATGAAGTTTTAATGGGAAAAATAATCTTATAAAGAGTTTATAATATTTTAGCACAGTATGTGTCTTATAATAAGGAAAAATTTAATGTTCTTAATATTTGTACATAATCCACACTTAGAAGTATAATGGGTATAGTATATGCCTAACATAAAACTGAAAATGTCACTTTCAGAAATTATTATTTGGAAATAGGAGTTTGTCAAGCAAAACATTTTAATGTAATTAGGTAGGTCTTATTTTTTTAAAATTGAATATTATAACACAATGCCTTAACTATCTAAAGGAGTCTATTATTCCATAGCCAGTATTCTATTCTTTTTCTGCTCTCTTCTTCCATTGCCCTCACCCTAAATAAATAAATAAATAAATAAATAAATAAATAAACAAACAACAACAACAATAGCAGCAGCAGCAACAACAAAACAACTCACAACCTTCTTTTTTTTTTTTTTCTTTATCTGAAGCAACTTACCAATGTAGGAAATCACAACTGGGTAGCCAGGGGCAACAACAATAATAATAGAATAGTAACAACAGGCAATACTTACAGTTCATGTAACTGTATAAGATACAAGTGCTATAAATGATTTCATAGCTTCCTCACAACAATCTAGTAAATTATCTTAGGTACAGTTATTTTTATTTGAGGTAAAAATGGAGAAGATTAGAGAACTATTGCCACATGCCCTAGGTCACACTGCTGTAAGAAGCAAAGCCAGAATTCCAACTCTGTGAGCTCAACCTCAGAGCTTAGCCACCCCCCTTAACCCCCCCCTAACCTAAATATATAACATAAAGCTCAAGTGAACATTTTAATATTTTTGGACACCAGTTTTCCCTTTTAGGATGATGAAATATTTCCATTTCATTGAGAAATTAGAAAAGATGAGAAAGTTTTCTCATTTTCTAAAAATCAATTCTGCTGACCAACATCAGTGCACACAGCAAGTGGTGAAGAGTGGGAACATCATCCCTTACTAATTGTAATGTTAGGCAAAACGTCCTCATCTATTTAATAGGAATGATAAAGTATAGCTACTTCAAGAGTTTGTTCTGAAGGTGAAACACATTAATACATGTAAAACAGGTGGAACAGGCCATGACACATTGCAAATGCTCAATGACAGCTAATATCATCTTATTTTCTCTACCCTTATCCTACCTTCACCACCATTAAAAAAAAAAAAAATTAACCTGGCTTTATACCATTTGCTTCCTCTCCATCTCTTTCCCTCTTGTTCTGTCCGTGCCTCTGCTCCTTTGACTATTTCATTCTCTACTTAAACATAGTTTTCCCTCTCTGATGAATAACCTAGAAATTGCTGTTGAAAATAAAAACCCTTCCCTTAGTTTTTTAGGTACTGATACAAACTCACTTAGTTTTAGTTTTAGCCAACTAAAACCAATCATATACTTACACTGTTCATTCAATTCAATTTTTTCCATAGAGAAAACTGAAGTTCTTTGAATGACTTTAAAGGAAAAGGACTTTAAAGGAAAGCCGAATCTATTGTTAGTTTTGTAGAGCAAAAGCAAATAAACACGTGCAAGTTGTATTACCAAACATTTGTCAGGCTACGAGATGAATCTAATTGGATATGAATGGTCAAGATCCAGCCTATCAGTAATTTTTCATTGTTTTATGTTTGAACTTGTTGGATCAGTTCTATTTCTGGTTATTTTTTTGCTGCTGGCTAGTGGGGACTCTTACATTTCATTTAGGCCTGTATTTGTTAATCTTCTGCCATACCAAGTTGCAGTCTCCGCCTATCTTCACTACTTACTTCATTTCCTACAGATATTGGGATACTGTTGCTCCATCTTTTCTCTATTCTCTTTCTTAGTCATTTTTAGTGGAGCAAATTTCATGCCTCATGAACTTTGCCATGTAGGAGGACAGAGCTTGAGGTATTGAGTTAGCATATACTTTAGCTTTTCTATAACCACTGCTAAACTACAGTGAAATCTATCATGTTTTTCCACAGATCTTCATCCAGAGAGAGTTTCTCTATTTATATAACATTCTGACTACAGTCTTTAAAACACTTTAAAAATACTATACCTGGAACCTCAGTGCCCATGGCCATTTAATTATATTTTTGGATAACTTGGCAGATTTTCTTCATCTAGGGTACAAGCCCAAACTTCACAGATCCCTTGACTATGATCTATAGTTGCTGCTGGCACACTGAGGGCAGAGAGGAGTCTAGATGCCAAGCAGCAAAATGTTATATTTGATTGCTGACTTGTTTGATAAAATACTTTGTTCTTAAAAAATACTTTAAAAATGACAATTCTTTGGGGCTGGGGTTGTGGCTCAGTGATAGAGTGCTCGCCTTGCACATACGAGGCACTGAGTTCTATCCTCAGCACCACAGAACAACCAATAAAAAAAAAATTAAATAGAGATATTGTGTCCACCTACAACTAAAAAGTAAATACTTAAAAAGAATGATGATTTCTTGAAAAATCCCATTAATTTGTTATTTGATACCTGCCTCTTCCCACAGTTTGACCTACCTTTTAAAAAATTTTTAAATTAGTTATACATGACAGTAGAATGTACTTTGATACATTATATATAATGAAGTTAAATTTCTCATTTTTCTGGTTATATACGATGTAGAATCCCAGCAGTTATATAGTTACATATGCACATAGGGTAATAATGTCTGATATCCTTCCTACTCCCATACTCCTTCCCCTCTCTTCACTCCCTTCTACCTAAAGTAACTCTATTCTTCTTTAGCCATCCCCTCATTGTGAATTAGCATCCACATATCAGACAAAACATTTGATCTTTGTTTTTTGGGGATAGGCTTATTTTGTTTAACATGATATTCTCCAGCTCCATTTGTTTACTGGAAAATGCCATGATTTCATTCTTCTTTAAAGCTGAGTAATCCTCCGTCAAATATACATACCACATTTTTAATCCATTCATCTGCTGAATGGCACCTAGGCTGGTTCCATAGTTTAACCATTGTGAATTGAGCTGCTATAAACATTGATGTGGCTGTATCAGTTTAATATACTGATTTTAAGTCTTTTGTGTATACACCAAGAAGTGGGATAGCTGGGTAAAGTGGTGGTTCCATTCCAGGTTTTCTGAGGAATCCTATACCGTTTTCCATAATGGTTGCACCAATTTGCATCTCCACCAGCAATATATGAGTGTACCTTTCCCCTCACATCCTCACCAACATTTATGGAATTGACTGCTGAGGGCCATTACCAAGTAGGAATGACGCATCGAAATTTCCTTGCCAAGCGTACCCCATGCTGCTTAGAGGACATTTGATGGAACATTGCATGCATGCTTTAATAAGGTGACCTTGCTCAAGGACCAAGGCGGATCCGGGTTTAGAGCTGATCAGGTTTGAGGAAGTAACCGGCTCCTTGAGTTTAAGGCGTTGCCAGTTTAAGATAATGGGTTTTAGGGAAGTTGGAAGTTGAAGATTATTGCTGGGATTAGGGTGTTCCTGCTGCTTGTTCCCGTTGAGTTCTCGTGAGATTAAAATGGGATTTGGAGAGAGCCTCTGGGAGTAGGTTGTTGGTGCGGGAGACGGCAGAACGTGTTTGCCCCTGGACCTGTGTGGAGGCGGTGTGAGAGCTGGAATAAAGAATTGCTGTATGAACCTACAAAGGTGTGTGGTGCCTCCTGAATCTTGTGCCAAGCAGAGACCTTGGCTTTTGGCATTATGGTGGCCCGTACGTGGGATGTCTGAAGCTTGGGGGTAAGTGAATTTGCTCGCTCCTGAAGGAGAGCAAAAAAATGAGTGACCATTTCAAAAAACAACGTGTTCTTGTTTTGATTTATTTTGTTTTTATTTCAAGTTGCCTGTTCCTAGAACTTTCTCAGGCAAACTGGGGAAAATGGTTGACTCAAGGTTTGAAGTTGTTCACCTCCAAGGAAGAGAAATTGTTAGAGGAAGGAGGCACCCCAGTAAGACCAAGAACAGCTAGGGCATATGTTGATACGATACAAAAATGTAGCCCATCGCTTTTTAAAGATGAGTTATTAAGTATATCAAAGGGGCCATCATGGTATCCTGTAGAAGGATTTTTCTTCAACAAGAAAGAGATGGCTAATTCTGTTTACTATACTTGTGTAAGATCTTGATTTTTACAGACATCTGATTAATTTACAAAGCTAAAGTGTTAAAATATCAACCACTCAATATGAAATCAAGTACTCTTTACTTATTAAGTTCCATAAGGTAATATATTTAAACATTATGTGTGTTTTCATAAATTGATGAATGGAAAAAAAGTTTAATATTGCTTTGTTCTGTGTCTTTGCTAAACAAGGTTACTAAGAGTTAAGATTCTATCATGTGTAATTTATATACAAAGAGTATAAGAAGTTTCAGTTTGGTTTCAATTACAGTATAATAGTACCTTAGAAAACATAAAAATATTTCATCTTATTAAAGTGGAGTAATTTGTCTAAATTCAAAAATTGTATAAGGGTTGTTTCAGAATGTGAATTTATAAAAGGGTTAACGGTTAAAAAAGGGATATAAAAAGGTTCAAGATGTGGAAATATATTTTAATATAAAAGGTTAAAGGTTAAATAAATGTTTCTAGATGAGATAATCTCTGTATGGTAAAGTAAAAAGTTGAAAAATGCCATTTAAAAAGATTTTGAGAAAACTAGACTTACTTTATAAGCTTGAGAAAGGAAGAAAGAAGAAAAAGGTATTTGTACATGGCAGATTGAGACAAAGCTTCTTAATGGAGTTAAAAAAAAAAGCCTTTGGTTGAAGGGCAGCCATGTAAACTAATATTAAGCGATTTAAACAGAATCTAAGCCTCGTTTAAAAGAGTGAAGCTGTAGGTGGTGAAAAAATACATTTAAAAGTACAGTATAGATGATAATTGAAAGGCTTTAAAAGGTTAAATTGAAGGTGGTTGAGATACCTTCATGGCGGAAAAAAGATTGCTTTACTCATTAAACCAAAAAGAGGGAGATGAGATAATCTTTGTGTGGTAAAGTAAAAAGTTGTAAAATGTCTAAGTAAGTTGCAAAAGGCTTTAAAAGGTTAAATTGAAGGTGGTTAAGATGCCTTCATGACGGAGAAAAAAAATATAACCCATGAAAATGGGAAGATAATAAGATAAAATATTTAGATAAAGAAGATTAAAAATTTGAAGTGGAAAACTTCAAAAGCAGAAGTACAGGAAGGTAAAAAGAGAGAGAGAAGATGTAGAAAGATAAAAAAGATATAGGAAGATAAAAAAGATGTAGAAAGACAAGAATTTTAAACCCACAAAATAGGAAACAAAAGAAAACTACGAGAGAAAAAAGCTACTAAGGGTAAATATAAAAACCTTAGTAGAAAACTAGAAGATAGAAATAAGATAGAAAATGGTTAAAAATGTCAAGTAAAGGTATTTCAGATAGAAAATACAAAAGGCTAAGACAACTATGGTTTAAAACCACATCTAAAAATTAAAAGGATTAAAGTAATTTTAAAAACTAAGGCAAAATGCTTTTGAAAGACTTAAATTTAAAAGGATCTTATAGGGGTATATATCCCCCAAAGATAAACTTAAAATAACCCTTTTTTTACTCTAAACTTTCTAAATTTGCATTCATCAGGACTTAGTGCTGCGGAAAGACATATGTATCTGAAAAATGTACATAAGCCTAAGGTACTTTGGAAAGATATTCTAACAGGACAATGGAAAGGTCCTGACCCAGTGATTTGTCTGGAGTCGGGGTTCTGTTTGTTTCCACAGGGAGAACAGCAGCCGATTTGGATTCCAGAGACACTAACTAAAGCAATTTCTACAGACCAAAAAGAAGATAATTTGACTGAAATCCATAACAGCTGAAATCCAGAGCTCCAGCTTGGCTATTCTTACATCTGCGACAGTGATTAACCACGGTGCTTTTTTTCAATATCTATTTTATTATTGCTTTTTCCCACATCATAAAGTTCTATTTTATTTTTTGAGCTCATACAAACCTAGGTTAATGTTTTTCTGATCAGTTTTGTTTTTTGACTGTGTTTTATTTTTTGACTGTGGAGTTTTTAAACATTGCAATGGAGATTTTACCTAGGTAAAGCTACAAGGCCGTTATTATTGTCTTATATGTTGTATGTTATGTGTGCCCTGTTTTGTGTTGCATGTCAGTATGTGTGTATGTCCATATTTTTATATGAGGAGCGCTCATGAAAAAATGGATCCGAATTTTTTTTTTATTCACGTGATTTAAGTGGTTTAATCTAATTAGGTAAACAGCTGTTAATGATTGTTTTCAAGGGTGGATAATAGATCTGTTTGCTTACTATTGTTTTTAAAGGTGATTAACAGATCTGTTTGTTTACTTTCACTTTTCCTTTTCATTATATTTAATAATTCTATTCAGGATAATGTCTCTTTAACATCATTACCAGAATTCCCATCTCCATCCCAGTGCCGGTGAAGACAAAGAAAACCAAACTACAGCTTCTATGATAGCTACCACAGGAAACTGTATAAACTGATGCATCAATGAATATAACTCAACAAGTAATGCTCAATCAAGGACTTGATTTACCTTGGGAGGAAATGGACATATTGATAGACTCCTCCGATTTGAACTGCCTGCAGAACCTGACTGGACTATTTATCAGTTGCATGCATTGTGAACTATCGTCTGGTGCAGCGAATGGTGGTAATGCTGGCATATTTTTGCTGATGGTGTCACCAGTGATGCAATTTCCTTGCCAGCGCACCCCATGTTAATTGTGGTAATGCTGGCATCTTTGCTGATGGTGTCGCCAGTGATGCAATTTTTCCAAAGGAGCCGTCAATTGGCTTGGTGTCGTGGCATTTCTGTATCTTCCTCCCTTCTACTAGTGATGGTCTAAAATTTGGGGGCCAACAGAGGTGAGGCAAGAACCTCACCCCCCCACTGGCACCAAGGTTAAATTTGGGGGCCAACAGAGGTGAGGCAAGAACCTCACCCCCCCACTGGTGCTTAGGCCTATCCACAAGCATGGCTGAATGCTGGACCGGTAGTCAGCGACGGGTTGATCTGATTGCAGTGGATTCAACCTAAGACAGGGGACTGACGCCTAGAGGTCAGTTCATCTGATGACAGGTAAGAACCATATGTTGAATTGGACAACCTACCAGGCACGGTCCTAAGCCACATTGCTTGTTGTTTAATTAATCAGAAGGGGGGAGATGCTGAGGGCCATTACCAAGTAGGAATGACGCATCGAAATTTCCTTGCCAAGCGTACCCCATGCTGCTTAGAGGACATTTGATGGAACATTGCATGCATGCTTTAATAAGGTGACCTTGCTCAAGGACCAAGGCGGATCCGGGTTTAGAGCTGATCAGGTTTGAGGAAGTAACCGGCTCCTTGAGTTTAAGGCGTTGCCAGTTTAAGATAATGGGTTTTAGGGAAGTTGGAAGTTGAAGATTATTGCTGGGATTAGGGTGTTCCTGCTGTTTGTTCCCGTTGAGTTCTCGTGAGATTAAAATGGGATTTGGAGAGAGCCTCTGGGAGTAGGTTGTTGGTGCGGGAGACGGCAGAACGTGTTTGCCCCTGGACCTGTGTGGAGGCGGTGTGAGAGCTGGAATAAAGAATTGCTGTTTGAACCTACAAAGCTGTGAGTGCCTCGTGATTCTGGTGCCAAGCCGAGACATTGGCCTTGGCAATTGACCTACCTTTTACTCTCTGAAATCAGTTTTATCAGAATGTAGCAGTTCTCTAAAGAGAGGGAAGGAAGACAGATGTGTCTAATATATGTCTATTATTCTATTCTTAGAATGTTTTAAAGATAAATTTGTTCACATATTTCTAGTTACACCTAACTACTAATACCTGATTTGAAATCTTATGGGAGGAAAAATGTTGAATTTGTCTTGAAAAACACAGGAGTGTTACCTTTGACAGAGACATACTAATAAAATGGTTTTCACCTAAAAACTCATGGAAAGGCCCTTCATCATTTTTTTTTTTGCCTTACATAGGGGATTGTCAGCTAAGTGTTTTTTTTTTAAAGCAAACTAAAATATCCCTCACAATTTGCAAAACGCATTGCAGAAATAATTTTCATTCTAATTACTAGAGAAAGCAAAGCTGAAGAAAGCCATTTGAAAGAGCTGGTGAATCATCAGTAAGGGAAAATATGGCAGACTTGAGCTGCAAAAGAAAGTGAAATGAAATAAATGAAATAAACTGAAATGAAATAAACTCTATTTATGAAGAATTAATTAGGTTTAAGAAATGCTAGAGGAAAGGGTAGAAGTAGGTTCATTAGATGCATGACAAATGTAACGCCATCTAACTAGACATTTATGGCATCACAGTAAAGAGCACACATTACCTTTATAGTCAGACCAATAAGAGATCCAATACCAGTGTTTCCAATTTCTATAGGTATGACCATTGGTAATTTAAGACACCGTTCTGCATTTCATTTCCTTATCTGTAAAATGAAAGATAATATCTTGAAATAATTTTGAGAAAAGTAGATGAGGAAATAAAACTCAAATATAAGCACCTGACATAGTGCAAAAATATTTAATACATATTAAATATAATTACTATTACTTATTTTATTCCTAATAGAGATATTATAATGTTGGCAGCAGAAACTGTTATCAGTTAGAATCAAGTTAGGCTGTAAGTAATAGATGTCCCTCTCACCCCCCACCAAAAAGAAAAACTGAATTAAAAGTTTATTTCTCTTTCACCTAAAATCCAGATCTAAATGGGCCAGGGTTGATATGGCAGTTCTGCTCTGAGAAGCCCACACATACCTTACATTTCCATGTTCTGCTATTCTGGCTGTTATGGTCTAAGAGAGTGGATGTTGCATCCTTGACACAGGTGGCCAAATGAAAGAAGTGGGAAAAAGGTGAGCCAAAGCAGTCTCTTAAGGAAGGTTCTTGAAAGCATGTTTTCTAATGACCAGAAATTTAGTCATATGGTTACACTATGTAGTCTTTATTCTGCTTTTAAGGAGGAAAAAGACTGCATACACATGCGTTTGATCTAAATATCAAAATTCTTCTTGATGCAAAATACAGAGAAATGAAAAAATTATGAATAGTTCATTAAAATTTAATCTTTTATTAAAAAAAGATAGATATAATACACTATGCCTAGTCTGTCTAAAAATTAGTTACAATACAAATTGAATAATTAGACTAGGATCTACAGCCAGAAGTGGTGGTGTACCCCTGGAATTTCAGAGATTCAGGCCCCTGAAGCAGGAGGGTGGCAACTTTGAGACCAGCCTGGGCAACTTAGTGGAAACTGTTTCAAAATAAAAATAAATAAATAAAAAGGGCTGGGGATAAAGCTCAGTGGTAGAGAGCCCCTTGATTCAATTATCAGTGCCACAATAAGATAAAATTAAATAAAAAAAATAGGATCCATATAGGAGTCCTTCACAAATATTCAAGTTCATATGGAGACTTCTTATAGTAGCTTTTCTTCAGTAAGAATTGTGTTCAAATTTATACTATGGTGTAATTTTCTTGTTCTGGCTATGCAGCATTTTCTAAAAAGTAGAAAATGAGATAAGCTTTCATTGGTAAGATTCTATAATTCGTCCTCTAGAACTGGCTTATTTGTAGTTTTCCCCAAAGAACACATATTTTCCTCTATGTCCAGCATCTTCAAAGTTTCTTACCTGGGTGCCCCAGACCTGGGTGCCTTCAATTCCCAGGTCTGCTCTTACTATCTCAGGCACCAGACCCTTGCCTCCTCTAAATTAAGATGTTAGCTATCAGCTTGAAAAGTAACTGGATACATTAAATTCCTCAACCAGTTAATGACTATAGTAAATAACTAAAAATGTGTTTGTATTAAACAAATGAGACTATATACAAAGTATTCATTGAAGGTAATGCAACTCTTATGTATAAACTTTCAAGAATAACTGCAGCTATGCTTTTGACTTTTTTTTTTTTTTGAAAGGAACAGGGCTCTTTTTAATATCCCTTGAATCAAATCCATTTAGTCTATTCCTTCGTTTAGGGATAGTAAAATGAAGATTTCCATACGAATAGAAGATGAAATAGTTTTAAAAGCTATTCATTACAATTTCCTTTTCATAGAGTGTTTTTTATCAATAAATTGATGGCTTATTTACTCTTGAGAATGTCTCATTGAGCTAGGCGCAGTGGTGCATGCCTGTAAACCCAGCGGCTGGGGAGGCTGAGTCAGAAGGATCCGGAGTTCAAAGCCAGCCTCAGCAAAGGCAAGGTTCTAAGCAACTCAGTGAGTCACAGTCTCTAAATACAAAATAGGGCTGGGGATGTGGCTCAGTGGTTGAGTATCCCTGAGTTCAACCCCCAGTACCTTGCTCCACCTGGGGGGGGGAAGAATGTCTCATTGAAGGTGACATTTTGTCATTGACTTAAAGAATGTAATATAAAAGGGTAACACATAGGAAGAAGGTAAAGTCCCAAATTTCAAAGTGACATGAATCCTCTTGCCTGGAATTTGTCATCCCAATCAATCGCATTAAATCCTTGATTTATTCAGTTTGGAACGTCTAATGTATTTGACCAGAGGGATTACAGTTGGAGTGTCGACGACGAGAAGAAATTGATCAGGAGGAAAAAAACTGTGATGAAAGTTTCCAAGAAAAAGTGGAATCTGGTAAAAAAAAAAAATGGGAACGTTCCCTCATTTTTTGGCTACCACATCAGAGCCTATTAGGGTCCCCTCCGGATGGGTGCTCCTCTTTGACACATTTCAGATTCGAATTATCTCAGGAACTTGAGTAGTCTTCACTTCCGACCTCCTTCCTTGCAAACAGGCTTGAGGCGGGGGAGTTAGGATGGGTAGGGAGGTTGGGAGAGGAGATGCGGGTCTGGCTAAGCACAACAGCTGCTGTGTTCCGTGGGGAGCGTCTGTTAAGCAGTGGGAGGAAAAGCGCTCGGAGCCACCAGCCCACTCTTGGGCGAAACTCGCCCTCAAAACACCCCTTCTTCCCAGTGTTCCTGCGGGCCTCTTTACGGGGGTGGTGAGGAAAAGCAACTTTGGGGAATTAGAAGCCGAAGGGTGCGGGGATTAGTGGGACGAACAGAAGACGCGACCCCTTGTGCATCCAGCACGGGACGTTCGCATCCCGGCATCCGGCGCAGTGGCCCAGCCGAGCCAGCGCCGGGCTGGGAGGGCGAGGGCCGGCGGGGCGCAGTCCCCGGACTGGCCTCGCGGGGGCGCCAGAGGGACCGATCAGGTGACCGAGCGCTTGTCCGGGGCTGCGGGAAGCGGCCTCGTTCTCAGCCGCCGGAGACGCCGCCGCCGCCGCCGCCGCCGCCGCCGCCACACCTAGTGGAGGAGCCGGGGAAGGCGGCTCGGTGGGGGCTGGGGTGGAGAGCGCCGGGGGAGGGGACGGAAGGGCGGCGGGCGGAAGGCAGGAGGCTGCCGGGGCGCTGGCTGCTGCCCGGGAAGGGGCCCCGAGTCGTCCGCCGCGGTTTGCTCTGTCACCGGCGCGGGCTTGGGGCTCGAGGGCTATGGGCGCGCTCCCCTGAGGCGGAGGTCGCGGGCGGGAGGGGAGGAGGCCCGAGAGAGGTTGCTGCGGAGGCCGCGGGCCGGTGACTGGGCGCGAGGCGGCCGGCGGCGGCACCGGCACCACCATGTCGCGCTCCGTGCTGCAGCCCAGTCAGCAGAAGCTGGCGGAGAAGCTCACCATCCTCAACGACCGGGGCGTCGGCATGCTCACCCGCCTCTACAACATCAAGAAGGTGCGCACGGGCCGGCGAGGCCGCGGCGGGGGCGGCGGGCCCTGGAGGGATGGAGGGCAGGGGAGGCCGGGAGGGTGGGGGCAGTGGGCAGCGCAGAGGGCAGAAATCTCGGCCTCGTCGCGTCAGGCCCGACCCCAGGTCGCCGGGATGCGACGCGGCCTAATGCAGAGTCCTGAGCGCCTCCCCCGCTGGCTCGCGGAGCGGCCGGAGGCAGGGAGAAGCCATTTCCCGGCTCCTGGCGGCCGATGGGAACCCGGGCCCGCGCCCGGAGAGGGGCGCCGCGTCCACCGTGTTCGCCCCTGGGTGCCCTCGCCGCGGGCCCGCGTCCTCAGGAAGCGGGGGGGCGGGATTGTAGGTGGGCTGGGAAAACTTGGGGCTCCGGGACTGAGATCGAGGGGCTCTGGCGGAGATGGCAGCAATGAACAGGGTTTACGGCCCTCCTCTGAATTTTCTGGTGTGCAAGTGTGGGAATGTGGGCCGGAATGGCTAATCCGATGGACCCCGCATCCTTTCCTCTTCACTTTATTTTAGGTTGCTAAATAAAAGCCCTTTGAGAGAGTGTTGACGATTTAAGATTATTTCATTTTGAAGGTGGAGAGGAGGGGAAAGTGAGGGTGGAACCAATTTTCTTCTGAAATACTTCTGGGCTGTGAGTCACTAGAACAGGAATAACAACCTTTTCTCTTTCCTCTGTACTCCTCCTCATTTTAGTTTTTCTAATTCTTATCTGATAATACCAAAACACTATTTCTTAAAAGTACAGTGAGTGTCTGTACAAAGTTAATATGTTGGCACAACCGCTGGGATATAGCATAGTCTCACAATTTGAGTAACTAAAACAGGTCCATTGAAAATGTACGTGTCTAAAGATCGAGAGGAAGGCAGAAAAGTGGATGAAAGATAGGAAAAAAAAAGTTACGTTAATTCTTTTTAGGAGAAAACAACCTAAATTCTTTTGCTTTTAGAACAAGGTTGAGAAGTTTTTAAAAATCTGATAAAGAGAAAAAGGGGGATTTTTTTTTTTTTTGGTTTAGATCCTTATGAGTTTTCAATGTGTATTAGATGTCGTATCTCCATATTTTTTTGTTAGTTTTTTTATAGTATCATAAATGTTACCTCTTTAGTTTAATCATAGCAGTAGATTGTAGGTTGTGAGTTAGGCCTGTGGAGATTTTCACATCAAAGTGTTGGAGTGTAAAATTGATTATTTCTGCAGATGATTTACACACTAATTATAAAGAAGACCGTCCTGAGTAATAATGATACATTTGGGGCAGGTCATATAGTTCAGTGGTAGAGTGGTTGCCTAGTGTGCTCAGGCCCTAGGTTCCATTGCCAGTACCACCAAAACAAACAAACAAAGCACCAAAAAACAAAATTTTGGGGAAGGATAGCTATCTTCTTGGGCTACTCACCTTATTTGCAAGGATTAATTGACTCTAAACCCAGTGCAATCTGGAAGAGTAACTGCAACATGCCTATTTAGTTTGTTACATGTTATGTGACTGTAGCTCACTGTCCTTACAAAGAAGCCATCTGCATTTACCCAGGAGCCTTGATTACAAATTTATGTAGTTTAGAAATAATTTAATTTTAGATAGAATTACTTTAGTTTACACTGACCTGAGCTTTGGGTGAGTTTATGCTGTTTAAGAAATTTGGAAATTGGTGCCTATATGAAAACTGAGCCCCAAACATGAACAAGACAAACATTTCTGAAAGTTACTAGACCTGTGGTATTGTGGTTAAAGGAAATGGTTCTGATGGTTTCTAGAAGAGGAAGTGAGAGTAACATCAAAAGTGATTTGGGTATTTGGGCAGAATACCTATTTTTAAGTAGTCATTAAACATTTTATAGTGTGCATACAGTCAGCTTTTAATATACACTTTCATAGATTCGATTAAATGATAAGTATTTAAACTCTTATAATTCCAGTTCATTGCCTTTTTTCAAAGCACTATTTTTTTTTCACTTCCTGTTTTGAGGAACTTAGGCTCTCTTTTTTTTTAAAAAGAAATATTTATTTTTTAGTTGTAGTCGAACACAAAACCTTCATTTTATTTATTTTTTTATGTGGTGCTGAGGATCAAACCCAGGGCCTTACATGTACTAGGTGCTGAGCCACAACCTCAGCCCCAGGCTTTCATTTCATTAACTACTGAAATGTAAAGTAAGCTGAATGTGATTGTTGTCATATCCAAGTGTCAAGTATTTTGAGTTATTGAAATACTATATTTTAGCATTTGCCATATATTTATAGTTTTTTGAGAAATATTTTGCCTACCTTGCCTGATGATGAATTCCTTCTATGCAGTGTATTTTTAAAGTACTTGTATTAGGGCATTACTTGGACATGAGGCCATGGTTAGAGCTTGTTATACACACAGGGAAATATGTGTTTAATGATAATGACTTTTGGTTTGTTCCCCTTGTATAATTTTGCATATAAAGCATTGGATAGATTTTGGATTTTTAGCCTATGGAATTGTCTATAAGACTGTCATATCTTCCCAGCTGGCCAAGGGATTGAAACATTTGTTCAAATATCTTGCCAAAGAAGTGAGTAAGAGCTGTTCACCATGTGTTTATAAGGTTCATGCTGTCTGCATTCTTATGGCAGTATAAGCTACATCATCTTTTCAATATCAATCTCAGAGGCCTCCAAAAAATCTTCCACCTTATAGTATGTGTCTGCCAGCCAATTATCACATTTTTATTAATGCATGTGCATATTAGATTGTCTACCAAATGTGGTTTTCTGCTATTTCAGTTGAAAGTATAGGTTGAGTATTCCTTATCTGAAATGCTTGGGATCAGAAGTGTGCTGGATTTTTTCAGATTTTGGAATATATATAATGAGATATCTTGGGGGTGGGACCCAAGTCAACATGATTGATTCATATGTGTCTTATACACATAGCCTGAAAGTAATCTTATACAATATTTTTTTGGATATCTGTATTTTGACTGTGACATGCCACATTATGTCAGGTGTGGAATTTTCCACTTACGGCATCATGTAGATGCCAAAAAAAACCTCTTCAGATTTTGGAGTATTTCACATTTCAGATTTTCACATTAGAGGTGTATACAGTGGAAAAGATGTTAGTGAAGATATGCAAAGAAATATACTTTAGTGAGCTAAATAAAATAGGTTATTATAATATGCTTGAACATTTATGAGGGAAGTATAACATGGTTACTGAAAATTTTTTAAATTCATCAGTCAAAATTTTTTTGAGATTTGAATATTTACAAGTTTCAAAAATTAGGGGAAACTTTTAGTTTAATAGGGGTTGTAAGAACACAAAGGGGAATTGGGAAGTAAAAGATGTGAAGGTGATAGGTAGTTTTATGTTTAAATTTATTCCTCAATTCCTTAAAGTTTTAATTTTTATTAAAAAAAATACATATCTTCCTTTTCCAAATCTAATAATGCTATTCAGTCAATCACATAGTGACAACATTTTTGTAGGCCACTTTTCTATCAATTGCTATAGCATGGCAGAGAGTGTGTTGGTAGAATTAAGAGCTTTGGGCCAAAGGTTAGGAGATCTGCATTCCATTCTTCATTCTGTCCCAGAGAGTTTTTTTTTTTTTTTTTTTTTTTTTGCAGTTGTAGGTGGACACATGCCTTTATTTTATTTGTTTATTTTTATGTAGTGCTGAGGATTGAACCCAGTGCCTCATGCATGCTAGGCAAGCTCTCTGCTGCTGAGTTACAGCCCAAGCCCACTGAGAGTTCTTTAACTATGAGGAGGTTACTTGACTTCCCTAAACTTCACTTTTCTTGATGGGAGAAATAGGGAAAATTAAGAGGAACACTATTCTAACTTTGATTATGTTTATACTTATTAGTTCATTGAGAAGTATTAGAGTACAAGTATTCTTGTACTTGGTTCATTTTAAATAGTAAGGTTCATTTTAAATAGTAATTTAAATTACTATACTGTATTTTATTTAGAGACAGGGTCTCATTGAGTTGCTTAGGGCCTCACTAAATTGATGAGGCTAGCTTTGGACTAGTGCTCCTCCTGCCTCAGCCTCCCAAGCCACTGGGATTACAGGCATGCACCACTGCTCCTGGTTTATTATATAGGGATTGTAATGATTCCTATTTACTTCATAGAATTGTGAAGATAAAGGATAATAATATGTGAAAATAGGTTAAGATTTCTTTCTTTCTTTCTTTTCTTTTTTTAAATAGTTTAGGTTTTTATAAATGTTTGGTAATTTATAAATCTGAGGAACTTATTTTAGTATTTGTTTTTCTGAAAATTTACTGCTGTTTAACAAACATACTCCCAAACCCCAAAAGAAAGATTTTGTTGAGTTGAAAGCATGTTTCTTTCTTTTTTTTTAATCATTTATTCTTTTGCTACACTATCACCAACATAAGATTGATCTCTGTATCAAAAAAGATCCGTTGGGCTGGGATTCTAGCTCAGTGGTAGAGTGCTCACCTCACATGTGAAAGGCACCGGGTTCGATCCTGAGAACCGCATAAAAATAAAGGTATATATGTGTCTATATACAACTAAAAAAAAATTTTAAAAAATCTGTTAATACTTGCTCATTTTTCCTTTTGTTAAATTATTGCCTCAATTCTGAAGGTTAGAAAAGGAGAAAGAAAAAAAAAAAAACCCTTGCAGCTATCAGAAATGGTTTCTTTAATGGAGTATTTTCAAGGTTTCAAACACCTTTTTTTTTTTTTTTTTTTAATTCTCTGTCCTCCAGTCCTTCTCATGGTTTTGGATAGTTTTGATTTTTGAAGACAAAATTTATCAGAACAACAGTAAAATCAAAAGTCTTTAGCTGATCATGTGCTTAATGGCAGGGAAAAAAAGATGTTTGTAAAGGAGCAGTGCAGGGTGAGGAGAGGAGAATTGGCTTTAGTCTTCCCTTTCAGAATTAGGGCATTCCTTTTTTGTTTGTCAGACAGGGGCAGAGAAATCAGGTTAGTCTTGTTTCAAGATGGAATTGTGACAGTTCTATGCTATTAAATGTTGTTAATATCAGAAATTTTTTCTTTCCATTTTGGGCTTCATTATTGAGAGCCTTAAACAGATTAATAATAAATTTGAATTTATATGATATGTATTTATTTAAATAAATCCTGTTATGTTATATCTGCTTGTACTTATTTAAATAAATCTGTTATATCTTGCTTTATTTTTAAGGAAGCTGCATGTAAAATGAGGATTGGTAATTTATTTTTTATGTTGGAGGTAGGCTGAGAGGATAAAGATCACTGAGCTTGTGTGTAGCTGTGTGGTAGAGCACTTACTTGCCTAGTCTTGGGTTTAATCCCCAGGACTGCAAACAACAACAGAAACCTCACTGGATCACTGGATAATACGGAGGAAAAATTATTATTTTTAGTTTTTTAAGTGGTAACGATGAATTATCCATATTGTGTTTCCTTTGTGGAATTGTTAAGTATCTTAAATATTAAAACAAATTTTAATCATTACAAAAGTTGTGTATGTTTATTATAAGAACCTCAAACAGAACAGAAATGTGTGACTTCAAAAATTCCCTGTCTGTTCATCTCTTTTAAAAAAAAAATAAGCTATATATACTCACCCTTCTCTGTACAAATGCTAACATATGTGCATGCATATTTTATTATATTATGATTAAATTAGGTAGATTCTTTACAAAAATCAAATTGGAGAAGCAGAATGGTACAATTTTCATATAAATGAAATATTTACATGTAAAGAAAATTAAAGGCTGGACATTTGGCTAACTATATCCAATATGTTAAAAATGAGGAGATCAAGATGAAAAAGTATGTCTGTTGAAAGTTCTTGTCCTTTCTGGCTAGGATGTTTGAAAGTCTAATTTACAATCTTCTTTGATCATGTGCCAACAATGTTATTAGTATTTAGTAAAATCCAACAGTAATTGGGCCAAGTGACATTTTATGTTAGTAGAGCTAAGCAGTTTTAGTCCTTCAGACTTCTTGGACCAACTGTCCCATAATAATAGTACATAATAAAAGTAATGCTACCTGCCGATTATTGAGACTTTACAATATGCTGCTTTGCATTTTCTTTCATTCTCCTTAGATCTATAATGTAGATGTATGTTATAAAGAACTTGAATTATTGAGATTTATGTTATAAAGAAATTGAATTATTGAGAAGTTACACTTGACTAAGATTGCAGAAAAATTGGATTAGTACCTTCTTTCCTTGACCCCTAATCCTGGGCCCTAAATTTAATTATTTTGCCATCAGATTTACAGTCATTAGTGAAATTAAAAAAAAAAATTAGCCGTTAATGGAACTTTATTTATTTATATGTGGTCCTGAGAATTGAACTCAGTGCCTCACACATCACATGATAGGCAAGTGCTCTACCACTGAGTTACAACCCCAGCCCCTGAAATTTTTGTAGGAGAGATTTCTTCTGAAATCTTTCTGAGGAAAGATAGAATTCAGTATTTGAACATGCAGTAACCTTTAAAATATGCATAATGGTTATGTTACAGAAATTTTCCTTTTTTTCTGTGAACTACTTCTGTATAAAAGTTATATGAATTTGTATGAAAAGACCATTTACATCATGTTATCAATGTCAGTGTACCAGAGTGAATTTTGTTTATTTATTTATTATTGGTACTAGGTATAGAACACTTTACCTTTGGAGCTACATCCCCAGTCCTTTTTGTTTGAGATTGGGACTTACTAAGATGCTTATTACAGGAGGTTTTTATTTGATTTTTTAAAGTGTTAAGATGAGAAATAATTTAGAATTATGAATCTAAAAATTCAGTTCAAACTTTTTTTGGGAAATATATTTTGTGTTTACTTTGCATATTAAATGTTTTTTTTTCCTTATGATTACTTCTGAGATTCAGTCAAATCCTCAGCCCTTTTTATTTTTTATTTTGAGAGAGAGTCTCACTAGGTTGCTTAGTCTTGCTAAGTTGCTGAGACTGGCTTCAAACCTGTGATCCTCCTGCCTCAGCCTCCTGAGCCTCTGGGATTACAGGCCTGTACCACTGCGCTTGGCTGCAGATGCATTTTGAAATGTACAAACTGAGAGGACTAACCAGAGTAGTAATGCTAAAGAAAGTAAATAGGAAAATTTGCTTAAACTGGGGGAAGCAAAGTATGTATAAAATAGAATGTTAAGTGTGAAAGAAAAGAAACAACAAGCATTTTTCTTCCATAATTTTAGGAGTGCATGCAATTATTTCCTCACTTGAAGATGTTTTATTTTTAAAGTCAAATGGTTATGTTTTTACATTGAAAAAAGCCTGTAACTGGAAATGTAGAAAATGCAATTAAGAAAAAATGACGTCTATTTCTTTTACTCTTTGGACTTTACAAAATTAATTGTACTTAATTGTATGCCTTAAATGTGTTTTTTTTTGGGGGGTCTGCTAATTTTAACATTGCATTTATTAGTAAATATAGTAAATCTTAATTTTGATTCTGTTATTTAAAAATTTATATTATTAGACTTTGGTAAGTTGTTTACGTAATCTGACAATGATGAGAAAATCTCTTAAAAGACATAGTACTGGAGTATTTTATTTACATTACTAGACCTTATAAGTTCTTTATGTAGTTTGTAAATAGATTTGTATATGTGCCGATTTCAAAGGAATCTCTTATTTTCATAAAGCTGTACTAGAAAATAGTTTCTTACTACATATTTGAGTATTTTAGATATTTGCTTATGATAAAACTGCATCTTTAAAACTATTTTATAACTCATAAGAGCTGGTATTTCAGGTGGTCCCAAATGTTATTCATTTTTATTCATTTATTCTATCCTGGCAATGGAGAAACAGGTAAATTAAGATGAAGTCTCTATTGCCAACACATTTGTATCTAAGTGGGAGAGAGATGCATAGATATTTAAATAAAATCCAGTGTGTGAATAGGATTCTAAGGGAGTCTTGAGAAGGAAATTAAGGATTTCAGTCTGAGAGAGATGGGAAGGGAGAGGTCGTGACACTTGTGCTTGGTTTTGAAGTATGAAGAACTTCAGCCTTGCATTGATAAAGACCAATCATCATTATTTCAGATCCTGGAACATTTGTTCAGTAGAATAGGTAGAGATGTAAAATATATAAGATTAAAAAATACCGTAGTAATGCACTTCTTACAGGCATACATTTATAAATTTTTCTATACTTCCTTTTTGAACTTTTTTCATGCTTGTAGTATATTTCTGTGGGTTGATAGCTACATTATAAAGCTCTGATACTAATGTTTTTAAAACTTGGGCAAATTATTTATCCTTTCTGGGCTATAGTTATTTATAAAATGAGGAGATGAGTGGTTCTTAGCTACAATAGAATTATCTTGGAAGGTTTTTAAAATTTCACATATCTGCATCCTTATCTGAACCTATTGAATCACAAAAAGCCCTGAAGTACTTCTGATGTTAAGAACCACTGAAATAAGTAAAATGTAAATTTTTAATAACTGTGATTTCTTTTTTTTTTTTAAGAGAGAGTGAGAGAGGAGAGAGAGAGATAGAGAGAGAGAAAGAGAGAGAATTTTTTAATATTTATTTTTTAGTTCTCGGTGGACATAACATCTTTGTTGGTATGTGGTGCTGAGGATCGAACCCGGGACACACGCATGCCAGGCGAGAGCGCTACCACTTGAGCCACATCCCCAGCCCCAATAACTGTGATTTCTTTCCCTGAAAATTATTCACTGTCATGATTTAGTTTTGTTATACTTAAATTTCTGGACGGCTGCTCATAAAGTTCTTTATTGTAGTGAAACTGGCTTCATAGTACTTAATATGCTTACAGGTCCTTTATGCTCCAAGCTGTTTTTTGGCTTTTTAAGTCATGCTAATCTTACTGATTCTAATTCTTATAATCTCCAGTAGATATTCTAATTCTCCCATAATTAGGAATTTTTAAAAATTAACCTCATAAATTGAGAATTAAATGACTTAATTTGTTTTAATTTCTGATTATGAGTAAGGAGTAAATGAATGTTGGATAAATATTGGGTGTTGTTATTCTATCCTGGCTAGAATGCAGGGTCTCACACATGCTAGGCAAAATTCTATCACTGACCTACAATCCTAGCCTTTCATGTTAATTTTTTCCCCTCATTAAATATAGTTCATGGCCACAAAGGTATTCCTGTATATCAGTGACAAATCCTCTAAAATGGTAATGAGAACAACCACCCCATTCACAATATCCTCAAAAAAAAAAAAAAATACTTGGGAATCAACCTAACAAAAGAAGTGAAAGAACTATACAACGAAAACTACAGAACCCTACAGAGAGAAATAGAAGGTGGAAAGATATACCTTGTTCATGGATAGTCAGAACTAATATCATTAAAATGGCCATATTACCAAAAGTACTCTATAGGTTTAATGCAATGCCAATCAAAATCTCACCAGCATTCCTTGCAGAAATAGAAAAAGCAATCAAGAAATTCATCTGGAAAAATAAAAGACCCAGAATAGCAAAAGCAATTCTAAGCAGGAAGAGTGAAACAGGCAGTATAGCGATACCAGACTTTAAACTATACTACAGAGCAATAGTAACAAAAAGAACATGGTACTGGTACCAAAACAGGCAGGTAGACCAATGGTACAGAATAGAGGACACAGAGACCAGTCCACAAAATTACAACTACCTTATATTAGACAAAGGTGCCAAAAGCATGCAATGGAGAAAGGATAGCATCTTCAACAAATGGTGCTGGGAGAACTGGAAATCCATATGCAACAAAATGAAATTGAATTCCTTTCTCTCACCTTGCACAAAAGTTAACTCAAAATGGATCAAGGAGCTAGGAAACAAACCAGAAACTTTGCGTCTAATAGAAGAAAAAGTTGGCCCTAATCTCCATCTCATGGGGTTGGGCTCCAAATTCCTTAATAGGACACCTATAGCACAAGAGTTAAAATCAAGAATCAACAAATGGGACACACTCAAACTAAAAATTTTTTTTTCTCAGCAAGAGAAACAATAAGAGAGGTAAATAGGGAGCCTACATCCTGTGAACAAATATTTACCCCTCACACTTCAGATGGAGCTCTAATCTCCAGAATATACAAAGAACTCAAAAAATTAAACAACAAGAAAACAAATAACTCAACAAATGGGCCAAGGATCTGAACAGACACTTCTCAGAGGAGGACATACAAACAATCAACAAATACTCGAAAAAATGCTCACCATCTCTAGCAATCAGAGAAATGTGGATTAAAACTACTCTAAGATACCTTCTCACTCCAGTAAGAATGGCAGCCATTATGAAGTCAATAACAAGTGCTGGCGAGGATGTGGGGAAAAAGGTACACTTGTACATTGCTGGTGGGACTGCAAATTGGTTCAGCCAATTTGGAAAGCAGTATGGAGATTCCTTGGAAAGCTGGGAATGGAACCACCAATTGACCCAGCTATTCCCCTTCTCGGACTATACCCAAAAGACCTAAAAAGAGCATACAACAGGGACACAGCTACATCGATGTTCATAGCAGCACAATTCACAATAGCTAGACTATGGAACCAACCCAGATGCCCTTCAATAGATGAATGGATAAAAAAAAATGTGGCATTTATACATAATGGAATATTAGCACTAAAAAACAACAAAATCATGGCATTTGCAGGGAAATGGATGGCATTAGAGCTGATTATGCTAAGTGAAGCTAGCCAATCCTTAAAAAACAAATGCAGAATGTCTTCTTTCTTATAAGGGGGGTGACTCAAAACAGAGCAGGGAGGAAGAGCATGAGAAGAAGATTACCATTAAATAGGGACGAGAAGTGCATGGGAATGGGAGAGAGAAGGGGAATTGCACAGAAGATGGTAGGAGACCCTCATTGTTATGCAAAATTATATATAAGATGGTGTGAGGGGAAAGAAAAGAGAGAGAGAGAAACGTGTCACAGTAGATTGGGTAGAAAGAGGGAAGGGGAAATAGGAAGGGCAGCACAATACAATAGACACTAGTATGGCCCTATGTACTAATGTGGCTGTATAACCAATGTGATCCTGCAATCTGTACACGTGGAAAAATATGATTAAGATTTCGTACCCCATTTGATTCAAATGTATGATATGTCAAGATCATTGTAATGTTTTGAGCAACTAATAAAAAATTTTAAAAAAACCAAACATTTTTTTTAAAATACATTCTTTAGTTGTAGATGGACATAATACCTTTATTTTATTTATTTATTTTTATGTGTTGCTGAGTATTGAATCCAGTGCCTCACACTTGCTAGGCAAGCACTCTACTACTGAGCTACAACCCCAGCCCAAAATCTAATTCTTAATAACAAAAGTGTTGACAGTTTATAACACTTAAACTAATGTCTTTGTTTCGTAAACTGAAATGTTCTGTATATTGGAAGCTGAGAAATGTTTTGGGGCAATAGTAACAGACATCTTCTGAATTGAATAGTAATTAGTATCTTATTTGAATCATTAAAATTATTCTTTATTAAGAATTTTGAAGGATGTAGTGGTTCATGATCTTAAGTCATGATTATCCTTAAACTTGTATCTAGAGAACAATAACCATAATTTCTGTATCTTTGAATCTGTTATTGGCTTTAATTAGGAAGTGTAGTTATTAATAAAATTAAATTAATTTGAGGGGCTGGGGTTGTGGCTCAATGGTAGAGTGCTCACTTAGCATGCACAAGGCACTGGGTTCAATCCTCAGCTCCATATAAATATAAAATAAAGATATTGTGTCCACCTAAAACTTAAGAATAAATATTAAAAAAGTAAATTAATTTGAAAACATTTCCAGTAATTTCAGTATACTGTCCTTTCAAGCCTTTTAATCTCAACTGTTTCCATGGATTGATTTCTTTTTTCACTTTTCCAAGTACAAGGGAAGCACTAATTTAAAACAGATTGGCCAAAATATAGGTGATATACAAGAGAAAAAATTGGGAGACTAACCACCGATACCAGAATTCCAGGTTTGATTAGCTGTTGATTGGTTTTTAAATACTCATGTACAATATTCATATTTGTTGTATTTCCAATACTTAAAAATTTATTTATCATAAAAAATAACCGGTAGAGGCCAATGTGGTATTACACAATGACTAGGGGAAACCGAAACAGGAGGGGTGCAAGTTTTAGGCCAGCCTTAGCAGTTTATTGCGTCTCTAAACAAGTTTTTGAGAGAGACCCTGTCTCAAAATAAGAAATAAAAAGGGCTGGGAATGTGGTAATGGTTAAGCATCCCTGGGTCTAATCCCCAGTACAAAACAAAAACAAAAACAAAAACAAACCGAGTAGACCGGGTCTAATAGCATAGGCCTATAATCCCAACAACTCAGAAGGCTAAGGCAGGAGGATCATCAGAAGTTCAAGACCAGCCTGGGCAATAGACTCTCTCAAATAAAAAAGGCTGGAGATATAGTACAGGGGTAAAATGTCCTCTATCCTCAATATCCTGCAAAAGAAAAGAATGACCAGTAAATTGCTTTTGCAGTCAATAATATAGATGATATCCATTCTAGGTATTCGTTTTAGTTTGTTAAAAACTAAGGGGAGAGGGGTTGGGGTGGTGGCTCAGTGGTAGAGCACTTGCCTAGCATGTGTGAGGCCCAGGGTTTCATTCTCAGCACCATATATAAATAAATAAAATAAAGGTCCATTGACAACTAAAAAATATTTAAAAAACAAAACGAACCAAAAACTAAGGGGACAATCTTGGTTCCTTTGTGTCTTCAATTTTGCAAAACCTGCTTTAAAAACTAGGGTGTTTCTTGGTTACTGAGTGAAAAATGACAGTCCTTTTTCTAGCATGAATTGGTCACATTTTATATTTTTGTTTTCTTCCTGAAAATGATTCAAAGATGGGGCTGGTTTCTGTTCCAAGACCTTACAAAAGAGCATTCTTAGTCTGACCTCTAAGAATTTATTGAAAAATTTCAATTAATTTATTGAATTAAAAATAAATCATTCTGTTCTTTAATATTTTTACAAAGTAATGTATTTTACTGATGAGTTAGATTAGAATTTAAAGCATTAAACTAGTCAAATCAATTAGATATTTTACTTTGATAGTAATTACTCCATGAATATTTTGAGTAGCTGAGGCATGGAAAGAATGTAAAAAAATTTTTTTACATAATTTTTTGGGAGTATATAGTTACAGATTGAACTTTTTTATTGTTTTGGAGTCAAATGTAAATTTGTATTGAGGTCTTGTCACATAGTAGATGTAGAACCTTGAACAAAATCAGTTTTTCTGAAACTCCATTCTTCTCTAAATTGGTAGTTTAGGCAATTCTAAAGCATGGGTGTTTTTGCAAACAAGAGTTGAGTCTTGGTTCTTTTCTTGTTTCTTTGTTTTTGTTTAATCTCTTATGAATAGATAGAATTTTTTAAATCTATGTTTCCTATTTAGCTCTTGAAAGAATATGTAGGATTAACCATGTAAAGTTAAGCCAGGGTATGTAATCTTTAAGTGTAATAGCTTGAGAAAAGGATTCAAGAAAGGATTTAAGTTGTAGGGTAGCAGACATACTTCATTCAAAATTCTATTTTAAAATTCTGTCAAGCCTAGCCTAGTCTTGGTGTTTGTAGCCAAACACCTTTATTTTGTGATCCACTTAACACAGGAGGCTAGGTTCTTATTTATTACATTTAAGTACTTTCTTAAACAGTACTATAATTTAATATGCCACATTAAGTAGTCCTAGCCTTTTTGAATTTGAAGGTTATAACTAGAATACTTATTGAGAATAAAGGTCTAATTCTGAGAACTAGAAATTTATATATTTAAATTCATTTGACATCTCTTGGAAATTGAAATTATATTTCCTATATTATGAAAACAAAGAAAGTAAGATAAAGCAAAACACAATACCTTGTTGGTTGTTGGAGGTGTTCTTTTTAAAAAATTTATAGTTTACATATAGTTTCTGTATAGTGAAATAGCCCTTTTTTTTACAATTCTATGACACAATTTGGTAGGGTTATAAAATTGGGGGATTTAGATGTAATTTTGTACTGTATTCATCTTATTTTTTTTTCTCTTTTGGAGTGTAGGGAGGAAATAGAAGTGCTCAAAATTAATTTAGTTGGTAATTTGTTAAAGATTTTGATTCAGTCTCTGTTATAAGTCTTTCTGATATGTATTAGTCTAAAATATATTGGTATATATAGTTTTAAAAATGTTGGTACTTCAGGATGATAATAGCAAAGGATTCATTTTGCATAATATTGTAGCTATAGTGGGATGAGATATGTTTTTAAGTGAGGCTATATTCTAGAAAATCCAAGTTGTCATCTTATAATTTCTTTCTTTTCAAAATGAATTTTTTGTTAGAGTGAGGAAGATTAATTTTTATAAATAGACTTCTGGTTAGATAGAATTTTGCTCTACTGCTTTAGTATAGTGTAGCTTAACTGAGTTACAGTTGCAGTTTTATGCTGGGATGTATGTACCTAGATGATAACTATTAGTAACATCATAGTTTACTTTTTCCTTGTACTTTTTCTTTTTTGCCAAGAATTAATCATATAAATGTCTCTCTTGTAAACAAATCAAGTAAGTTGATTTCAGAAATAAATAAAATAGAGCCCAGTATTTCTATATAGTCTCTATGAACCTTGTATTTTTTTTATTGGTGTTTTATGGTCTGTCAAACACTCAATTTTAAGTTACACACAAACACACATTCTAATGTGGTGAGTACAAAACTTTTTAGGAGAAGTTTGGAATTATAATCTCCACTTTAATAGATAAAGTCTCTGGTACAGAGAGGTAAATCTCTTGCTCATAGTTCCACAGCTTTTTGTTGTTGTTGTTGTTGTTTGGTTCCCAGGATTGGGGGTATTCAACCATTGAGCCATGTTGCCAATCTGTTTTTTATTTTTTATTTTATGGCAGGGTCTCGCTAAGTTGCTTACTGCCTTGTTAAGTTGTTGAATCCAGCTTTGAACTTGAGGTCCTCCTGCTTCAGCCTCTGGAGCTGCTGAGATTACAGGCATGAACCATATGGCTAGTTACATAGCTATTAAGTGATAAAGCAGAATTTTAGGATAGCCTATCCTAAAAACTCTTGTTCTTGGGACTAGAGGTGTAGTTCATTGGTGGAGTATGTGCTTAATGTGAATGAGGCCCTGGGTTCAATCCTTGGCACCAGCAAACCAAACCAAACCAAACCAAACCAGTAAAACTCTATGTTCATAAGGCTAAACTAATTTATATAAGTCAAACAAATACAGTATGTTTAAGCTTAGGGTGATTGAAGGAAATATGTGATTGAGGGAGGGAATATGGTCATAAGGAAATTAACACTAAATTGCTAGTTCTATACTCTATGATAAAGTATGATAAAGACTGTTAGTATTACTGTTTATATTAGACTTTTGGATAATTATTATCATTATTATTATAAACCACAGCTGCCATTTTTAGAGCACTTATGTGCCAATCATTTTGCTAAATGCCTTAAATGGATTGTCCTCTTGAAAGCCTCATAATAACCCTATGAGGTAAGTATTAATTGCCCCCATTTTACAGATGAAGAAACTGAGGCCAGGAGATGTTATATATTCAAGGTCCCATGGCTGATAAGTAGTGAAAATTGAAACCCTGCTAGTTTTATTCTAGAATCTGTGTTTTTAATCTTTGTGGTGTACTGCTTCCCAATATAGTATGTTTAGATAGAATTACTAAGCAGTATGGAAAAAGGTAAACTGCTTCCAATGAAAGAGAAATGAAATTTCTTTCTTTTTGTTTTCAGTTTAAGAAAGCTGCACATGCATCTATCCACACACAATTCTTTAGTTGATTGAATACAGTAAAATTTGTGATCCTGGCAAATGGGCATTATAGTCAACCGTATTTTCATTATTTGGTAATTACTAATACTGTTAGAATGGATGGATGAAATTTTGAGTAGAGTATGAAAGTAATACATATCAGAAGAAAACTGAACATTATTTGGGTGTTTTAGGATTCCATACTATGTTAAGTGTTTTTAAACTTTGATTTTCATTATGCTATTCATGTAAGGAAATGCTAATCAGTAGCTATTTCTTTTTTTGGCAAATTCTTAGTTATTTTATTTTATAATATCTTGGGAAGGAGAAGATAAATTGGAAGATTAATTTACAATAAAGAATATTTTAAAGGAATGATAGTTTATTCTGAGGAAAAGTCTGATACATGCTAATATTATGATGTTGGGGGTGAATTTATATGTTAACTTTGTGTCAATCTGATTAAAGATTATGGAGTTCTAAAATTTTAAAAAAGTTTTGGTTTATCTAATTATATTTAAGAATTAAGGGAATATTTTAAATTGCATTCCTATTCTGCTTATAAAGTATAGGAATGTTTACCTCAATTTTTTTATACTTTGGCTTAGAAGGAAGTTAGGTAATATTTTAAAAATAGTTTCAATTTTGAGCTGAAGTGCAAAAGTCATCCAATAACAATTTATTTTTATTCTTGGCTACCGTTTCTTTTTAAGGTATGTAAAATTTCACTAATGATTTTACCCCTATTTTTATAGCTGCATGTAGTCTTTATTTTTCCATTCTTTCTAACATTATTTAAGTTGGTTTAGGAAGAACACCAAGAGACTGACTGACATGGTTATACACTTACACAGTAGTATTTAGATATATATGAATAGCATAAACTCTATAAATTTATTGTATACTAAAACTTGCTACTTATAATACCTTAAAGTTGTAGCACCAATATAGTTCTAATTTTGTTTTGTTATTCATAGTCTACAGTGCATAAGTTTTCTACTGAAAAGTATGTCATAGTTTGGCAATCATTGTTTACCCGTAATTTTCTCTCTTTTTATTACAATGCTTCCCCAGCAAGGACAAGTTTGGAAGGTTTGCAAAGCTTTTCACCTTCCCTCTGCCTGCTTGCCCGCTTTCAGATCAGTTTCATGTTTCATAACTTCTCTTTCTGTAACCCACAACATAGCCATAGTCAAAAAATACTATATTTTCTCACACATGGCAGGCAGAAATAACTTTTCATAGGATGCATCCTTTTAAAAATGGAATAAAATTAAATTAAATAGAATGTTATAATTTTAGTAATTCCCTAAGAAATAATGTATGACTAGTAAGCATTTAATTAAATGTCACATAATGAAACAGTGAACAGTACTCAAGATTATATTCTGTATTGCTAATAGTTCAGGTAAAAGTTCTAATAATATCGTACATTTGTATAGTGCTTTATAGTTCACTACAGAGAATGCTGTACTGCTGATGTGGTCAAATGTAAACATTTCCATTTGTTGTGTACTTGTAGATATAGACCAGATGTAGATTCATTGTTTGAAGTGCTGCTGGTATGATGGAAAACAGTGTTGTAACTCAGATGTTCAGAGGAACAGGCAACACTCTTTAGCACTGTAAAGATAATTTTAGCAGCTTCCAGTTCTTTTGAACTAGGGCTTTTGTATTAAAATTTTTAAAATGAATAAGGAAAACATTTTGGAGAAGAGATTTAAGCATAAACTTTTATTTTAAAACACCTAGAAAGAAACATATCCAGTACTTAATATTTAATTTTGTGATATTTTATTAGCTTCAGATGAATACAATCCTACCTCAAACCAAAATTTTTTCTTTTTCTTTTCTTTTTTCCTTTTCTTTTCCTTTTTTTTTCTTTAGGTTTGAGCTTTTTCCTTCACTGCTGTTCTGCGCTGACTGCTTTGAAACTTTCCATGCATTTTTTTTTTCAGTAGAAGAACATCTCTGTACTGTCTCCCATTGCATATTTCAGCTATGACAATCCCTGCACTTTGCCTATTCATTTTATCACCTGCTCACCAAAAACAATAAATATCTCTCTAATTTCTGATTGCAGATTTGCTATTCTTCCTTGATTTTAAGAGGAGGATGCATTTCACTTTTCTTTATTACTGTTGTTTTACAGGCATGTGGAGATCCCAAGGCCAAACCATCTTACCTTATTGACAAAAACCTAGAATCTGCTGTGAAATTCATAGTCAGAAAATTCCCTGCTGTAGAAACCCGCAACAACAATGTAAGTATCTTGATATTTCTATTATTTAATTTTAACCATCTGTAAGTTGTGCTTGTAGTATCTCTTATTTATTTATTTGTTTTTATTTTAATATGCAGATTATATACATTGATTAAGGGTTTTAGAGGCAGTATTCTTATCTCTGAAGACAAAAAAATGACAACTACTTTTGCATAGAGCTTTGTTGGTTTTGGTAATTAGCTGTGTTTAGTTTTAAAATACATACTTGCTTTTCTAAGGTTTTCATTATTGACAAAAGCATTTCTGCAAAGTAATACAGTAAAATTATGGTGAATCTTTATCATTCCCATGATACCTCATCATGTGGGAAAGTTTTTTCTTCATCAACTCTTCCTGGTATGTCAACTTTTGGTAGTTCTTTATAACAACATTTTAAAATAGCAAATTTTAGAAAATTTAAGAGTTTCTTTGTGCCTCATAGTATTTTTATTAAGTTTTATTGACTTAGGATCCTTCTTCATCTCTTTTTTAGTTTTATATGATTTCTTTGATTTTCCCATGTTATAATCCATGCTATTTCTTTTGCTTTAGGTTCAAGTTTAGTCTAGAAATTTCCTATTATATGACTTCCCTATTTTGAGAATTTCTGTTTAAAAGATACATTGTTTTTTATTTGTTCTTTTTAGATATACATGACAATAGAGTGTATTTTGACATATTGTATGTACATAGAGTATAACTTCCCATTCTTGTGATTGTACATGATGTTGCCTTATACTGGTCATGTATTCATATATGAAATAGGAAATTTATGTCTGATCCATTCTACTATCTTTCCTATTCCCATACCCTTCTTTTCCCTTCATTCCCCTTTGTCTAATCAAAGGAACATCTATTCTTCCTTCCCCCTCTTTATTGTGTTAGAAAACATAGTGTTATCTTTTTGTTTTATTGAATCACATGTGTTCATTGAAGATTTTTATTTAACCTGTTGATACAGCTTTTATTTAAAACCCTTGAATATAGAAGAAAATTCTAGTCAGAATTAAATAAAAAAGATAAAGTGCTTTTTAAAGAAAAATTTTTAAGTGTGTTTTTGGAAGTACAGGCTAGTAGAGATCTTGGTTTTATAAATCATGTTTTATAATTTGTATTTTATGCATCACAATTTATTCCTGGTTATAAAATAGGTAATTCAAAGTATACACTTCTTAAAAATATGATTATTTGTGTGGAGAACTAATCTTTTGTTACATTAATTGCCTAGCCCATCTGAGATTATACATTCTAAGAGAGAAATTTTATTATGAATGTCTTATTTAAATCTTTACATATCTGCAACATGAATTCTTTAAGAAAATCTTTTTAATTTAATGTGTTCATTTGATTTCAGATTGATAGTATAAATTTTCATGTAGCATAGTTTCTGAAAATGAGATCTTAGAAAATTACAAAGAGCTCCTTAAATATATATTCTTATTCTTTTTTAAATTTTTTTTTTAGTTGTTCATGGACCTTTATATTATTTATTTATATGTGGTGCTAAGAATTGAACCCAGTGCCTCACACACGTGAGGTAGACATTTTACCACTGAGCTCCAACCTCTGCTATATTTTGTTTAATATTAAACAGTAAAATTTCTTGTTAAATTGTTAATTAAGCATTTCTTCTATTCTTGATATGCTCCGCAAACTGTTTGTAATAACAATACTGTTGCTTTTCATTCTTTAGTAGTTGAACTTTCAAAGCACAAAATTAATATTTTTAATAACATCTTTTATTGAGATAAATTATCACAAAACAGTTTACCCATTTGAAGTATACTTTCATTGGTTTTATTATGTTCAACATCCCAGTCAATTGTAGAACATTTTATCTATAACCCCTTTTTGGTGTAACTCTTTTTAGATATACATGACAATAGAATGTATTTTGACTTTATACATTAGCATTTATTCCTTATTTCTTGCCAACACTTCAGTCCTAGGAAAACATTGATTCATTTTCCATCCTTCTCTATTCTAGAGACGTCATAAAAATGTAATTATATAATCTGTGATCATTTGTAACTGGTTTCTGTCATTTAGCTTAATTTTTTCAAGGTTTATCTACATTGTAGCATGTATTAGTACTTTGTTTCTTTTTATTGAAAAATGATAATCCATTATGTGGATTATCATTTTATTCATGGGTTGTTTTTACTACTTTGGCTGTTGTGAATAATGATGCTATGAACATTCATATAAAAGTTTTTATATGTTTATATATTTTAATTTTTAGCATATGTATACACACACACACACACACACACACACACACCCCTATATGTATGTGTGTGTACATATATATCTACCAGGATTAAAATTATGGGGCTATGTGTTAATTCTGTGTTTAACTTTCAAAATTGGTTACATAGTATTGCTGAATGTTGTGACTACTCATATAGAATTTACTCTTATTGTTTGTGAGGCCTGAATTTTGTCATCATATTTTTGCAAATATCCCATATAATATGATTTTTTTTACCTGCTAGATATTTGTAAAGTCTACTGATTTCAGTTTTAATCTGGACCTCCTGAAATATTAGTGAGAGATTCCTTGCCAACTTGGGTTTGGAAATAAGAAATGAGAAGTTCAGTTTTTTATAACTCCATAGAATTAGTTACTGGAGGTTTCAAGACTTGGAATGACAAGTAGCATCTGGGATTGATAAACGTGTAGATTATGGCTACTAAGTACACAATAGTCTTTATATATGCTATAGAACATGCTTATTTTTTCTCAGGGATCAAAGTTAGCACTGGTTCTATGCTGATTCATGTACTACTCATCCCTATTTTCAGAAAAAGTACTCATAAAAATTGTTTTGGTGAATTCAACAAAAGTGCTTTTTTTTTTTTTAAGTTTTTAGAATAGAGTCTTAACAAAAAGGTTCATCTTATTTTTGCAGCCAAAAGAAATGTTGGTGTTTGTTTCTTTAGTAACTCCATTTTTTAAAATTCTACTAAAAGCTGTGAGCACATAGCAGCAGGATTGGTATATAACATGACTTTAACACTGGTGATGTTGGAGTCTATTGAGTCATTTTTACTGTCTCTTTAACCATTTAATCTTCTTTATCCCTAATTCTGGATTTAGGGAAAACTTAGTACCAAGGATTTTTCCTTGGTTATGATGTTCAACTAAATGCTTCATATGCTTCAGAGTAGCTTGATGAAATAAAATTCAAGATGAATAAAAGCAATACCAGTTTTATGATTATAGCTGTCACTTATTATGTGGTGATTATGTGCCAGGCTATGGGCCTTAATAGATTTCCGTTTAATTTCAGATTAAGCAAAGCATTTTTGAGCTGAGAAATTATTTATCTATAACATAATACCTTCTATTATCTTGAAAATATAACTGTCAGATGGAATTTGTTTCTCGTAGGTTTCTGATTTTTTTCTTAGGTATGCCTTATTAGTACATAGAGAAAATATTTGTACGGGAAATTTTTAAAAAAATCTTTTATTGATTTTATTTTTTTTAAATAAACAACAGCAATATTCCACTGCTGGAATTGCATTCGCAGTTCAATTTTTATTACACAAATAGAGCACAGTTTTTCATATCTCTGTATATAAAGTATATTCATGCCAATTCATGCCTTTATATATGTACTTTTTTTTGCATTATAATTCTTAATACGCATGTACCACAATTTTTCATATCTCTGTTTGTATATAAAGTATGTTGACACCCAATTGCACAGGAAAATTTTAAAAGGTCCTTTAAGCAAATCTTTTTTTTTTTTTTTTTAATTAAAGAGAGAGGGGGAGAGAGAGAATTTTTTTTTCAATACTTATTTTTTAGTTTTCGGCAAACACAACGTCTTTATTTTATTTGTATGTGGTGCTGAGGATCGAACCCAGTGCCGCATGTATACCAGGCGAACGCGCTACCACTTGAGCCACATCTCCAGCTCACTTTAAGCAAATCTTAAGGTGTGTGTTAAAACTTTTTGTGCTAACTTTTTTCCAAAAATTTTTTAGACTTAAATTTTTTTCTCTTTCTTCCTCTGTTTGTATTTACATTTAAAAGCTAGCTTGTGCTTTTTTAAATTAAAAAATATTACTTGGCATAAAAATGTCATTATGGAATTTGCCTATTATGCATTTTAATATATAATTTGAGTATGAAAAATTAATGAGAAAATAATATAAATTACTACCCTATGTATGCAGAATTAGAATGTCTCTAAAAAAAAGGACATTATTGGTGAGTGGAGTGTCACAAGAATTACGTAGGGATTCTGGACTCAACATGGTTTTTCCAGTTCTTGTCCTCCTACCCTTTCACCAGGGTAAGTAGAACAAAATAAAAATAGTATTTCTCTTTGGTACCCCACATATCTGTCTTCTTGAATCATGCAATTATCTTTGAATTCCTGTTGACTGGGAAGTGGTAGAATGACTAAGACTTTGATTTAAAAGGAATCATCTTACTATACAGTAATGTAACTGAGAGTTGGGACAGTGTACTTCATTGTGAGTAAATATATCTACATTTAAAAAGACACTAATGGAAACTTGAAATGTCAGTATTCTTTTTAAAAGACAACGACCTCAACGTTTTGAGGTTGAAAAAATGTTAAGATTTACTAGTGAGGAAGCAAACAGAATAGGTGTGGGGTGGAGGTGTAGTGTAGGTAATATCCAACGATTCAGGATTGAGTGTTTTAGATTTGAGAGGCCTAATAGAAATCTGAGTGTAGATGTTGATTAGTCAATTCTATATATGAATCTAGAACTCAGGCCAGGGTTCAGGTGAGAGTTAAACTGAAGAACCCTTGAGAGTTTTAAGACAGAAAAGAAGGAGTGCAGTAATCCTTAATTGACAGTAAAAATGGAGTAAGTAGTGTTCTAGTCATTCAGTTATGGTTAATGATCATGAAATCAGGTTGAGATTAAGTTAGTGTAGGTATCTACTTTCTTCTGCTGTAGATCTTATAAGGTAGTTATAATAAAAGAGACAGGAAATAATTAAAGTGATGGATCATTTAAAATTAAAATGGATAAGAAATGAAGTAGGACATGAGATGGTGAGTGACAGTAAAAAGACAGATGAATAATTAAGAGATCCCTCTTAAGTTCAAAGAATTGGTGGAAGCAGTATATTAGAAATTTTAAGTGGGGATTTATTCTCCCACTGTTGCCACCTGACCTTGTCACCCATATCTCCCAAGAACAATACATGTCCAAAAAGAACTAAGAGGAGCCAAGACAACTTAAAGATAATCTATTCCTGTTTACAGGCTTTCCAATTGAGGAAACAGTAGCATCTGTCATTCACTCTTTCAACTTGTACTCATGTACCAAAAATAACTCTTGGGTGCCCTCTAGTTCTAGGTCCTCTTTAATTTTCCCTATCTTGCTTACCATCCTCATTGCTCTTAGAAGCTCTGATCTTTCTCATTGTTCTTTTTCATACCACTATACAGGGATTTTTTTTTCCTCATTCCTATTATTACCAGTTTATGAGGTCTTTTCTCTTGAGGGAATGTGAGAATTCAACATTGTACTTTTTCTATCATCTTTGAACTTCGTACTTGGATGTTAGTTATGGTGTAAGGAATCAGCTTCTAAAACTGGATATTTACCTTAAAAAACAGAAGTGAGAATTCCTGTGTATCTATATATCCCTTGCTACATTATAAGGTTATATAGGGTAGACTTAGTGCTTTTTTCCTCAACTTCTTCCTAAAGCCTGAAAATATGATTGCAGTATTCACAAATAAATGAATAATATATTATTACGGTAACACTTTAGTTTAAAGGTCTCTTTTCATTCATTTGCCTGTCTGAGTCATATCTGAAAACAGTTGAGAACTAGGAAAGGAAACAGTTCTACTCCTGGGAAATCTTCCCAAGAGAAATGAAAATACATCTGTCCAAAACATGTTCATAGCAGCATTCATTATTCATAATAGCCCCAAACTGGAAGGAGTTCAAATGTCCATTGACTGATGAATGAATAGACAAAACTTGTTATATACATTTAACTGAATACTATTCAGCAATTAAAAGGAACAACTACTGATACATGCTATAATTGGACATCAGAAACATTAGGTTAAGTGACAGAAGCCAAATATAAAAAAGCTCTGCATATTGTGTGATTCTGTTTTATAGGAAATATCTAGAATGGCAAGTTATTGAGACAGGAAACAGATCAGAATTTGCCTAGGATTGAGGGTGAGAATAGGATTAATTTGTAAATGGGTACAAGAGAACTTTCTGGGCTAATGGAGAAGTTCTAAAGCTGGTTAGGGTTGATGGTTTCACAACTATAACTTTATAAAAATTATTTAAAAAAGAGATGATTTTGAGCAATAAGAAATGATATTCTATAAAAATAAATGAAGTTTATTTAGAAAAAGGCTTTTTGGTTCTCCTATGACTACGCCTGTTGAATTTACTGAGGCAAAATTGTAACAAGTGTATTTTGTAACACTCTACATTAAAGGGTACTTTCCTCAGAAGCAAATGATAATTGACAGGAAAAAGAAATAAAAACTTTGAAAAGTATAGCAGACAAGGAATGTTTAAGTTGTCAGATTACCTTGCACATGTCAGTAGCACCTGTTGCCATCTCAACATAAATAGCTTGATACATTTATTGATTGCAAAGATGGCATCTAGTCAGTTAGAAAAGTTTGTTTTATGTCTGGTGTACTCAGGTTATAAAAATTAGGGTAATCACATAATAGATCTATGAAAATTATTAAATGTAAAGGGACTTGCTTATTTGTATTTATATTAACTTTGTAATAGACAATGGTGCCATTAAATAAGTTGTGTTATCTCTAATACAGTGTGATGTCTTTTATGTAAAAATGTTACATGTTAACCAACTCCACTATAGTGAGGCATGTAATTAGTGATTTTCTAGTATTTATGATAAAATTAATTTTACCAGTTTGCTTTAATTTAACCATTTTGTTACCAGAATCTTAAATTTTCAAAATTTTGGCTGAGACAAATTGATATGCTTAGGTAGTGAAATACAGATCATTTTATTACTGAATTTGATATTAATCATTATTATGGTTACCTTTACAGACCACTCCATACTTATTGGCTGAAAAACAATAACAGTTTGTTATTTCTTAATTCTGTGGGTTGACTGGAAGTTTCTTTGTTGGCCTCAACAGCTCTAGATTATAGATATATCCATTTGGCCTGTGTGTTATTAAAATGGCCCAGCTGGATTAGCAGAGATACTGAACTTCTCTCTATCTCTGTGAAATGATATTTCAGGCTTCCTCATACATAATACTTAAGGACAGTATTTCAAAAGAGCAAAATTAGAAGGTGTAAGGCCTAATAATTTAAGTCCCAACTTTATAAGCAATACATTGCACTTCTGTTAGTCAGAAGGCCAGTTGAAACTGAAAGGTGGGAAAATGTAGAACTCTTACTTTTTTTTTTTTGTAATGTGGATTGAAACCTGGGTACTTTACCTCTGAGCTACATTCCCAGCACTTTTAATTTTTTATTTTGAGGCAGGTCTTGCTAGGTTACTTAGGGCCTCACCAAATTGTTGAGGCTCCATTTCAACTTATGGCCCTCCTGCCTCAGCCTCTCAAGTTGCTGGGATTACTTAATAGGTAATAAAGTTTTATTTCTAAGAGACATAGACATAACATTTGTTTCTCTGTTTAATTTTTTTGATTTTTAGTTATTTTCATAAGTAATTGATTTTTGAGAATTAATTTAAACAAATGACTAACAATGTAAATTTGGAAAAAAATCACTTTAAAATATAAAATAAAGGGACTGAATTAGAGGACTTCTGAGAAGTCTTAGTCTGTTGTGACTGATTAATTTAATGCAAATATTTTCTAAAAAGAAATCAGAAGGGGCTAGGGTTGTGGCTCAGCGGTAGAGTTCTCGTCTAGCAAGTACGAGGCCCTGGGTTCGATCATCAGCGCCACATAAAAACAAATAAAAAATAAAGATATTGTGTTCAACTACAACTAAAAAATAAATATTAAAAAAAAAAAAACAGAAATCAGAAGGGCTGTGGAAAAAACTGTGGTAGAGCACTTGTCTAGCATGCACTAGACCCTGCGTTTGATTTCCAGTGCTGCAAACAAAACTAAACAAAAGCATATACATACATATATGTACATATATGTTTATATTTTAAATAAAAGAAAACAGAGCTTTAGTTTTTTCCTTATATTATTTTTGTCTTATTGTATTGAAAATTTATTTAGAGCCTGAATCTGATAGACTTAGACTGTCATCTTACTTTTTGCCAGTTCCTTTCTATACATGATCAATTAGGTTAAAAATGGTATCTTGATTGGGGGTGGGGTTGTGGCTCAGTGGTAGAGCACTTGCCTGGTATGTTTGAGGCACTGGGTTTGATCCCTGGCACCACATTTAAACAAAACAAAACAAAGCAAATAAACAAACGAACAAAAAACAAATAAAATAAAGGAATTGTGTCCATCTATAACTAAAAAAATATTTTTAAAAAAGTATCTTGAGGGCTGGGGTTGTGGCTCAGCGATAGAGCGCTCGCCTCGCACATGCGAGACCCTGGTTTCTATCCTCAGCACCACATAAAAATAAATAAGTGAAATAAAGGTATTGTGTCCAACTACAACTGAAAAATAAATATTTAAAAAAAAAAGTATCTCGATTGGGAAGATGAAAAGAGTTGTGGAGATGAATAGTGGTGATGGTTGTACAACAGTACAAATGTACTTAATGCTCCAGAACTGCACACTTAAAAATAGGTTAAAATGGTAAATTCTTTATCATGTATATTTTAGCACAATAAAAATAAATAAATATACCTTGAAAAGTAATTATGAGGACCGAATTCAGTAGCACATCTTAAATAACAAGTACTTATTACCTAAGTTAGTCTTGGGATAATTTTCCCTCAAATTAATTTACTAATTTGCTCAGAAAAATGTACTTCTGAAATATTTACTGCTAACATAATCATTGTGTATATGATAAAAGAAAAAATCCTACAAAGAATTTTAAATAAAATTCTATAATCCTTTTTTAAAAAATGACTAATCTTTGTGTTGATTTGGATTTTCAGGTAATCTTGGGTGATTTACTTATATTTGATATGTATGTTATATACTTTTAGTTGATCCTCATTTCTCTGTCGTTTCCTATTCTGGAATGACACATGAAATAATTTGCCTAACTTTGGAAATTTATTCAAGGGATTAAATTGCTACTCTGTATGTATTAGTATGCAGAAACTCGATTGAGGTAGGAGTTTATATCTGATATTGAAAACATTTATCAGCAATGAAATTTTAATATTAAGGACTCCATCCATAATTGTTTTGTTGAAACATAAGAATTATTTGTTATTTGTTTATAATACATCCATCATGTGTTATGCTGGAGATACAGTAGGAAATAATATAAACTGCTTGCCCTCGTTAAAATTTTTAAGTTGTAATGTTAGCAAACAACTAAAGTGAATAAATATATACTTTGATTTGGAGGTAAGTGGTAGGAAGAAATGGGAAACAAGATAAGGAGTTAAAGAATAATGTGGGAGAGTAGATTAATTTAGATAAAAGAGTGCTCAATAGTGTGGCCTTCACTGAAGAGAAGTGGGGATGGGTGAGGTATGCTAAGCAGTGGCAGCAGCATCACAGACTTGAGAATGAGAAAATGGCAAAGGTTTTGAGTTGGGAACAAGCAGGAAGAAACAGCGTAAGGACTACTGAGTGAGGGCGGAGGATCATGAAAGGAGATGAGGTCTTAGAAATAGGCAAGGGTTCTTATTTAGATTCTATTCTGAGGCACTGGTCAGGACTTTTTATATTTTATTCTGTGACAGGAAGCCAGTGGAATTAAAAACAAACAAAAACCCTTTTATTTTGAAATCATATCAGACTTAAAAGAAAATTGCAAAAAATGTAGTGTTTCCTAATTCTCTCCACCTGGTGTTAGCATCTTATATAACCATCATGGGAATCACTTTTCTCATGGTAGAGTGGTGGATGTCTTTAGGAAACAATTCTCCTGCTGCTATGTGAATAAGACTGAAGAGGCAAGAGCAGTAGTATAGACCAGTTAAGAGGATATGATAGTAGTCCAGATGAGAGTTGCTAACCGTGTGATAACTGGGACAGTTTTAAATCTCTCCATAGTCTCTTATTTAAGAAAAGCCAGAATTGTTGTAGCGTTCTAAGAATATAGACAAAAGTTTTCCTTGAAGCCAAACTTGTGTATTTTGGTATATTTTTGTTTTTGTTGTTTTGTTTTGTTTTTAAGAGGAACAAAATAGTAGCATAATTAGATCAAGGAAAATAATTTATTAGGCAAAAGCAATTTCAGTATGAAGGATGGTAATAATTGAAATAGGCAAATAAAAAAAACCCTAGCCATATTCCTTTGTTGAAAATATGTGGCCAGGAGTGCTAGTACACACCTGTAATTCCTGCGGCTTGGAAGGCTGAGGCAGGAGGATCCCAGAATTCAAAACCAGCCTCAGCAACAGTGAGGTGCTAAGCAACTCAGTGAGACCCTGTCTCTAAATAAAATACAAAATAGGGTTGGGGATGTGGCTCAGTGGTTGAGTGCCCCTGAGTTCAGTCCTTGATATCCAAACAAAAAAGAAAAACAAAAACAAAATATGTTAGTCATCTCTGTTATTCATTAGTTCCTTATGTTAATTTGCTAGTACCTTTACTTTGAAAGAATGAAAACTGATGAGTAATAAATTTCAATGTTTTAGAAACTTATTTTTCTGTGGAAAATGCTCCTTACCTGAACAAAGATGAATTATCAAGATTGTTCAGTACAGAGATATGATCTTTGCAGTTTGCATATCTGATATTTACTTTCTTTATTTCTAGTTGTTAAACATTTTATTTGAATGTTAGAATAATGATCATTAGCTAAGAATCTTAATGAAAGCATCATGCAGATATTTGGCCAAAATATTTACATGTATCACATGAATATGATTTTAAAGTATGAGTGAATAGAATCAGTCTTTCCAAAATATACTTTTCTAATGTTCTGTTGTGTTACTGATCTGCATTTTTAAACCATTTTCTACTTTTTGTTTACTAAAAAAAAAAGCTTGAGCTATTAAATTAAGATGAATTTGTTCTTGAGTATAACCAAAAAGTATTTTTTGTTAGTATCTACTGATTTTCACCCAAGAACTAAAATGTAGGTTTTTTTTTTTTTTTTTTTTTTACTTATAGTTGAAGTCTGAAAATTGTTATATTGGCCTCTTTCATTGAGGGTTTTGTGGAATTTATTTTCACTAAAATAGGGAATGTAGGGGCTGGGGATGTGGCTCAAGCGGTAGCGCACTTGCCTGGCATGCGTGCGGCCCTGGTTCGATCCTCAGCACCACATACAAAGATGTTGTGTCCGCCGAGAAGTAAAAAATAAATATTAAAAATTCTCTCTCTCTCTCTCTCTCTCTCTCTCTCTCTCTCTCTCTCTCCCTCCCTCCCTCCCTCACTCTCTCTTTAAAAAAAAATTAAAAAAAAAATAGGGAATGTAATTGCAAAAAGGTGTTGAGGATTGTATGAGATAGTATTATGTTTGAAAAAGTGTCTTTCACATAAAGCATGCTCACTAAATATCTGTTCTTATTAGAAGTACTGGGCACAGTGTTAGGATTATTTAAAAGTTTTATTTTTGCATATTTTGAAGAAGTGGTCTATACATCTTCTTTATTATTTGCCTAACATGTAATGCATATTTCTGGGTGCCAGGCATTTATAGATGTTTTCATGTATATTACCTTGGTTAATTGTCCACATCAGCTCCTGTTTGATGATGAATGTACCAGGCTTTCAGGTGTCAAGTCACTTAGTCATGATTGTATAATATGAGATAGGCTTTCTAATATTACCCACCCAAACGTGTCATCTGACACTGATACAAAAGTGTGTTTTATGTTTGCATTATAATCCCTTATTTGATACTCTATCAGATGGTATGGACTGGGGAAATTAAAAACTTGTGTCTAATACATATATAATAGTGTTGGAGATAGCTATGATAAGATTTATTAGAAATTATACTCTTTTAGAGGAGTGAAATGTTGATACATGTTTTGGGAAAGAAGTTTAGTCAGGCATGGCTTCTTAAAAATGGGATTAATATTTAAACTGTATTTTTTCTTTTCTTGTAAACTGAGTTATTTAACAGTAGCAGGATTTGGATATGTGTAAGTGGTGGGATTTTGACATTTCAGTAGGGGAGCAGAGTAAGAAAACATGAGATGTATTTGAATGGATGCAGGGGAAATTTTGATTGTAAGGTAAGTTAGGGCCAGAATATAGATGGTCTTAAAAGCTTGATTAATTGTTTTGAATTTAGTTACCTAGAAATTATTCAATAGTAGCCAACATAGAGCCTAGTAATATGTGGTTTTGGGGAAAATATAATTCAATGAGAAATTTAGACTATATTGAGATTGTATTATTAAAAGAGGAGAGTTGATGGGCATGTAGAAGAGTAGAAAGATAACTTTCTTTTAAAAAAAAGGAGATGAGGTTTCTACTAGTTATTTAGCTTTCACAGATGTTTTAGGATATTTCCTTTTTTTGGTACTGAGAGTTGAACCCAGAGGTGCTCCACCACTGAGTTACATCCCTAGCCCCTTCTCTTTTTTATATTGAGACAGGGTCTCACTAAATCCGTAGCCCTTTTTTATTTTTTATTAGAAGATAGAGCATTACTAACTTGCTGAGGCTGGCTTTAAACTTGCAGTCCTCCTGCTTTAGCCTCCCAAATTGAGTATTACTTTCTTAATATGTAAAATCGAGGTTGTATAAAAGATCATTAAGGCCTATAACCTATTTTATGACTGTCATTAATTGCTCAGACTAGGACACCAAAGTTGAAAGAGAGCATTATTAATAATTACTATAGGCAACTGAAATAAATTGGAATTATTAAACCCAGTAGGAACTAAATTACATTTTGTATTTAAAACTCAAATTTAAAGGACTGAAAAGCATCAAGATATCAATCACATGTTTAATGTTGCTGAACAAGGTAAAGATGATATAATCTGAGGAAATGGTATCATTTAGATAAGTATTCACTTCAGAATGCTGGAGCAATAATGGTTAAAGATGTGCATAAAATAATGATGGAATTGTTTTGAAACAAATATGTTGTACAAAATAGACTCAGCTACTTTCATAGATGAAGCTAAAGATAGTTGCACATCACTACAAGTAAATACCTTAATTCTTCTGGCATATATGGGGAAGAGTGAGATATTTTATAGGCATTAATACTTTAAATGTCTTCAGAGTCTGTATATAGTATTTATGATATTTAAAACCCTGTAGTAATTGAGTTTACCAGACTGCTGTGCTTATTGTTTTAAACTGGCTTTTGTGTAGTTTTTTAAAGAATATTTTTTCTTATGTTAGGTTCACTGCCATAACATTTCTGACTAGTACAATTATATATGAAGGCATCTCTTCCCCAATACTCCCATGTATGCATAAATTACAATATGAGAGCCTCAAAACCATGTGGGCTTTGTAGTAACTTTAATGGTACTCTCAGGCATTTTATGTGTATTTAGATTACCTGGGTATATCTTGTTAAGAAGGCAGATTCTTATTCAATAGGTTTGAGGTGAGTGAGCTCTTTTTTAACTAGGTCCAAAATGGTTGGAAGCTGCTATTCAATAGACTACGCTCAGAATATCAAGGATCCAGATGGTTTATTAAAATTTTGGCCATTTTGTTGTATAGGGCCTTAAATATGTCTAAATTATTTCAATATAGTTGGTTTTAAAAGAATTATTGGGTCTTGCAAATTTCATAATATAGTTCATAAAATAATATTTGTCTTTCACATTTTCCTCTTCCATGTCTTAACTCTAGTTTTGCTTCTTTCTCATTTCTTTTTCATTGTTGTGGTTTTTGCTTTTGTTTAATATATTATTGTGTTTTGTGGATCTGGTCAGGGAACCGTTACTGTATTTTATGTTTGTATCTACATTTTATTTTGCATGCGTAACGTGGCTTTGCCTGGATGTTCTTTTTGGTAAGTTCCAAATCTACATAGCATATTGTTTTTTTGTAGTGTAAATTATAATGTTTTTCACCTTCTTTTCTTCCACTTCTAGAATGTGGTCATGTTCATAATTTGTTTTTAATTTTTTTAAAGAGTTCATTTGATAATTGTTTTTTCCTAACATTTTCCAATTTTCCTTAATAGTAACACATTTTCCAATTTTCCTTAATAGTAACGCAATTTGATACTAATCTGCTTTGATTTGTTTTATAGCTTCACACTATCAGTTGCTGATCACAATTAGCAGTTGCTGTCTCGAGTACTTTGTTTTTTTTTTTTAAATGCCTTAATCATTTAGAAATATTCTAAAAGCTTGTGCTTCCATGTAGCAATCATAAAAGAAGATAGTTCATAGTACAATTAAATACTTCTGTTCTATGTAAAAACACATTCTAATTTTGTTTTCACAGCAACAGCTTGCACAACTACAGAAAGAAAAATCAGAGATTCTGAAAAATCTGGCATTATATTACTTCACATTTGTAGATGTTATGGAATTTAAGGTATGTATTTTAATATAAAATTTAATATTTTGGAAGTAGACTTATAATTGTTAATTTTATAAATTTCTTTGATACTTATAGATAATGAGCTTGGAAGTCTTCTGGAACTGAAATCTAGAGTATATTTTGTTTATTCAGAATTTAACATTATTTTTACAGGGCTGATGATAAGACTCGGGGAGAGGGCTTGCCTACTGTATGTGAGGCACTGAATTTAATCCCTGATACCACATACGCACGCGTGCATTCAACACACACACAATATTAAACACATATAAGATGAAAACAAACTTTTCTTTTCAGGATCATGTTTGTGAGTTGCTGAATACTATTGATGTTTGCCAAGTCTTCTTTGATATTGTAAGTATCCATTTTTCAGAAAAATTTCTTAATTCTTCTTTCTGTTTCCAGAACTCAAGTGACCAATTTCTTTTCTTTAGAAAAAGTTTATGTAACTAGCTTATTAAATTTTAGTAGTGTTAATTTGGCTTGTTCATTAGATTTTTTAAGAAATAAAAATTTTTAATGTATTTTATATTATTAAGTCTGGTACATATTGGGAAATAGTTGTTAATTTTAGTATTAGTTAATTTTAGCATGCCCAATTATAAAAAGTAGAAATATTTTTTCCTGTAAAAGTCATACTCAATAGAATTTTTCTTAATGTTAAGTTAGTTTGAATTCACTGAAAGCCCTTTGCTTTCAGCCATAAAATTATGTAACAGATACAAAACTATTCCCTGTAACTGTCAAATTTTAGATGTTTTTAGTAAAAGTAATTTGATTGAATTACAGGAATAGGGATAAAATAACTACAAAAAATTACTAACTTCCAGTAGCTGCTAGGAATATTTTGTGTGTGTTTAAGTTTGGCAGATAGGATAAAGATGAACTTGATTCCTTTTCTAGACTGTGAACTTTGATTTAACAAAGAACTACTTAGATTTGATTATTACCTATACAACATTAATGATACTGCTGTCTCGAATTGAAGAAAGGAAGGCAATCATTGGATTATATAACTATGCTCATGAAATGACCCATGGAGCAAGGTAGGACTGAAATATAGAATATATTTTAATATTATATTATTATATATTAGAAAATTAACATATTAATATAAAAAGTTTTCTAAAATTCTCAGTTTGATGGCTTACAACTCATCAATAATTTGATATGTCTATTTTAAGTGACCGAGAATATCCACGGCTTGGTCAGATGATTGTAGATTATGAAAACCCTTTAAAAAAGATGATGGAAGAATTTGTACCCCACAGCAAGGTAAAAACTGTTTTGTTTTATTTTTACACTGTAATAATAGTCATAAGAGATGATGTAAGCATGGAGAATTAGATAAAGGGGAAAAACTCCATGGGATATGAAAAATAACTATGTATATTTTTATCCAGTTGTGAACCAGAGAAATATTTGGTTAAGTTCACAATATTGCCTAGAGACTCAGGAATATATTGATTCATTATAGTTTTTAGGTTCAGAATAGTACAAATAGTTAGCAGAGTATATGTTATTGTACTTGAGAATACTGCCATACCAGTCTCCATAGGTTGTAATCTCAGTTCTGCAAGTTACTGACTCTATAATATTGGATAAGTTACTTAATCAACCTCACTGTACCTAAGCTTTTTTTTTTTTTGGTAATACAGAGTGAATTTTGGTAAAAACATTACCTTATGTGATTGTTATGAGAATAAAATGAATTACTTCATAAATAGTGTTTAGATATATAGTATTTGATAAATTTTAGCTTTATTATATTATAATTTTTTAATGAGAAAAATAAGTTTTGTGGAAATAATTTGAAATGTGTATTAAAAAATAGCTGATATTGGAATAATTTTGCTTGTAAAGAATCTTGCCATTATGCCTTGTCTGCAGTTGAGCTAATTCATATACCTATAGTTTCTAAGTGCTTCAAGGAAATTTTTAGGTATCTCATCTACTCTCATCATTTTAAAATAAGGATTGAGGGCTAGAGAAGTATTATGACAAGGTAAAACCATTTGGCAGCAATAATGTCAAAACCAGAATTGAAATCTAGATGATTAGAATCTTGGTTTATTATTCTCTTTGAATGATAAGGATTAATTAAGCTTTTTAGTAATATAATATTTATATAAATATTTTTCCTTGACATACAGTTATTACTAAGGCTTTTCTTTTCTTTTTGTGGTATTGGGGATTGAAGCCAGAGCCTTGTGCATGCGAGGCAAGCACTATACCAACTGAGCTATATCCCCAGTCCCAAGGATTTTCTTTTTCCCATTAAAATTCTGAAAATGTTTTCTCAGTTTAATCTTTTTGCAGAGCTATACTTTAAAGTTTAACATCCCTAATCTGAAAATTCAAAATGTTCAAAATCCAACTTTTTTGAGTGCTGACATCAGGTCTGGAATTTTTACACCACAGTGGAAAAATTCCACTCCTGATCTCATAGAATGGGTCGTATTGAAAGCAGGCACTCTAACAGTATTGTACAAAATTCAGTCCATCTTTTCTTCCTTCCTTCCCTCCCTCCCTCCCTCCCTCCCTCCCTCCCTCCCTCCTTCCTTTCTTCCTTCCTTCCTTCCTGTTTACATAATTCTATTACCAAAAACAAGGTAAGCAAAAAAAAATGAGATCACAAGTTACTTTCAAACTTGGTATATGTGAAACATAAAATGAATTTTGTGTTTGGACTTGTGTCCATCCTGAAGATATCTCATTATGTACATGCACATATTACAACCTCTTTGTCCCATATCTGAGACACTTCTAAACCTAAGCATTTTTGAAAACGAATAGGAAGCCTGTACTTAAAAATTTATATATGTTTTATGTCTAGGAGTTAGTTGACTAATTAATTTGAAAGAGGCTGGTGAATAGCATAACTTTTAAAGTAAAAATCATCAGCATTATGGATTGAGGTGTCAGATAAATTGAAATGCTCAGCATGTCATGGTCAGCTCACACAACTCTGATTTTGGTGGTACTTTTTCTTACCTAAAACTCTTTTCCTTACCCCTCTTTTTTCTCTCTCCATCCATTTCTGATTTTTCCCTAATCATGCACAGCCTGTTTTTATTTGGCCATTTCAAATTTCATTATTTCTTTTGCTGGGTGATTCAAATTTTCTTAAATGTTATTTTGCAGTCTTTTAAAATTCTCTGTAGCCAGTAAATTGTATTCAGCATGTAGTATATTATCAATAAACACTTAGAATTTTTCATTTGAATCAGATCAGTTATTTCATAACTATGATTTTCCTGATGTTCCATGATACTCAGAATTTTGATAGACTATTATACATCTGCCAGGATTTTAAAAAATTAAAATCACATAAATGAATTTTAAAAACATTTTTGTTGGCTACATCAGAATCACTATGTGGATCTTAGCAAAATGATTGATTCTGGGATTCTACTCCTAAAATTTAGTTTGTTAAATTTTAGATGGAGGTGTGTATTTTCTGAACAAATTCACCTTGCAGTTTATTTGTGAAAAATTAAAGAATCACTGTACGGAATTTTTAGGAAGCAAAGATGAGTAACAAGGATAGTTAGAAAAGCAAGCAAGAAACAAATGAGATAAACATTAAATATCTTGATGATAAAGCTATAGTTAACAAAGTAGACATTAAGTAATTTATTAAGAGAGTACAGTGGATTATTTTTATAAGGCATTATTTGAAGAAATACAGAACATGTTAAGCTTTCTTAATACTTAGGCATATAATCTTTAAAGTCTTTTTCTTTTTTAGTGGGAATTATCAGACTAGAAACTTTCACTTTGTGAAAGAATGACAGTTTATCTCTGTCTCTTGAAATAAAGATCCCAAAGTTTACACAGATTTTAACCTCAAAGAAAGTAACAGTATTTCCTGAGTGAAGCTCTTGCTCAGATATGTAAAATCTACATAGCTTTTGTAGAATTAAAAAAAAAAATGTAATGGAGGGACGTCCTAACCCAACTCATAGAAAGCTTCATAATTATGTTCTGTTGTTTTATAAAGGTAGAGTTGGAAAGGCACAGCAAGTTGTAGCTGAAATTTAATTGAAAAAGAAAAAGAATTATTCCTCAACTAACTTTTTCCTCTTTTAATTAGTCTCTTTCAGATGCACTAATTTCTCTTCAGATGGTATATCCTAGAAGGAATCTTTCAGCTGATCAATGGAGAAATGCCCAATTATTAAGTCTCATCAGTGCACCTAGTACAATGCTTAATCCTGCACAGTCTGACACTGTATGGTTCTATTTTTCTCTTTTTGAGTGAAAATAAGTGTTTTTTAAAAAAAATATTTAACAATTTTGTTGAAACTTTTAAAGTTAGAATTAGACTATCAGCAAAGTTTATTATAAATTGCTCATTAAATCCTACTCTTTTGATTTTAGATTTCAACAAAACCGATGTAAATTTAATATGACTAATAGTTTATGTATTTGTCTTTTGAAATTTGTTTTGTCCTATGATATCATGGTAGAAAAATTGGAAGATATAGAAAAAAAAATCAGCTCAAATTTTACTAAGTAGATAAAATCAATATTCTATTATATTTCTTTTCAATCATTTATCTGTATATATGAACACTGCATCCAAGTACAAATCTCTTTTCAGTTGACTAAAATTTTCTTTTGGAATAATATAAACTCTGAAATAGACTTGAAAAATTGGGGAATTGTTATCTACTAGACTGAAGAAAATTTAGGAACAGTATTTTTAACAAGAGAGTTGTTAAAAATAAAAGGGGCACACTTCTCCCATTATTGACTACAAATCTACATGTAGATTACATAGCTTTATTCAGTTTTTCAAATTTGTTGTGGTACTTGATGCAAGAATTGAGGAAGAGAGGAGAGTAACTCAGTATGAAAATTTTTGAAGAATTTCTTTTAACCACAAATGTGTATTCTCTTCTTAAGATGCCTTGTGAATATCTTTCTTTGGATGCAATGGAGAAATGGATCATCTGTAAGTAAAAAAGTTAGTTTTGGGGATTACCCACTAGGTTTTAAGTTTTAGAGAAAAGAGGTAACATGTCTTACCTCTGTGCTTTCCACTATGCCAAACCACTTACATGTACTTTATCTCTTTCAGTCCTAATATTGATCCTGTCATAATGTTGTAGATAGCCTATATTATAGGTGAGGTACCCAAATCTTAGGCAACATAGCTGGTGAGTAGCAAAGACAAAGTAAGAGTCCAGGCTGACACCAAGGCTCATGATCTACTTTATGTTGCCTTTTCAATGTGACTTTCAACACTAAATGTTTGTTTAGCATTTTTGAGTGTGTGTGTGTGTGTGCTGGGATTGAACCCAGGGCCTTATACATTCAAGGCAAGCATTCTACCAACTGAGCTATATCCCCAGCCCTTTGTTTTGCCTTTGCCTTTAGTGAGTTTTTTTGGATGGTATCTATTCAGTTAATGTTTTTGATTTTCATTTACTTTCGTAAATATAAATATTGCTTATCTATTTGACAGTTTGATGAATGAGGGGTAAAATTATTAATTTTTGCTATAGAAAGCTTGCAAACTATGAGGAGAATGGACAGTGTGGCACAGAATGGGAATTGCTATAATATGGTTAAATTTCATCTTCCCACTCCTCAGGCTTACTGCCAAAGGGGAATAATTTTGAGCAGTTTATATTTTATTTTTTTGTAGCACTTTGTTTCTTGATTTATTAACTTTTAGATAGATTTTGTTGACTTTTTAATTTTCTATAATTCTTTATAGTTGCTATATTTTTTATAGTTTTTTATTTTCTGTAGTTGTCTTTAACTTTTTGGATTGATGCTTTTTTTTTTTAAAGAGAGAGAGAATTTTTTAATATTTATTTTTCATTTTTCGGTAGACACAACATCTTTATTTTATTTTTATGTGGTGCTGAGGATCGAACCCAGCGCCCTGCGCATGCCAGGCAAGCGCATTACTGCTTGAGCCACATCCCCAGGCCTGGATTGATACTTTAATAAAATAATAGATACAAAATTGTTGGTATTTCTAGAAAAATGAAATAAAAAGACATAGTTTTGATTCTTAGATTCTGTTTACTCTGACAATTAGATTAGTGGGTTTCTATTTAGAAATCATTGTCAAATTTTATGAAAAATTTAAATTCTCATAATTTGTATGCTTTTTATAATGGACTGGCACTTTGAATAGCAATATTTCTGAGTATATAAAAGGAAGAATTTAACACATACTACCTGTTCTTAGCCATTTTTTAGTTAATTGTATTTTTTATGGGCTTATGATATATTTTCTTCTATAAATATAATTGAGATTTCCATGTTTTGTCTGTCTTTCAACTTAAAAAATAAAACAGTGGTTAAGTACCATTGAGTTTAATCCCGGAAATCAAGGGGAAAAGAAAAATGGATGGGCAAGATACCTCACTGGTTCTTACTGTGTCACTAATTTATACACATGTCTATCCAGAGAGATTGTTTATGTAGTACTGAGGACAAGAACGCTTTTATTTGCCAGAAAATATCTTTTATGACAAAAAGTCAGTTTCCAGTAGTTTCTACACTAAGTTACTGTTCTTTCTCTAGTTTCTTACAGGTAATTGGACTAAATCTGTTGCTTTGATCTGAGGTTTCAGAACTTAATATCTATAGAATTGGGTACTGAAAATCAGCTTTTGAAATATTTCTTTTGCTCAAATGTGTAGTAGTTCTTAGTTGTTTTCTGTTTATGGATATCTGACTAAAGAATGGTGTTGATAAGTAGAGTTAGCTATTATGGCTGACCTTTGGCATTATGTAGGATTTTTTCCCCCCGCCTCATTCTCTGTGAATGTTCATTGTAATGAACAGGGAAGTGGGTCAGGAAATGCACAGTAACCACAGTTGTCAAAGCAAAGAACAGTCACTCTGTGTTTTGCTTTTTTTTAAAATATATTTTATATATAACTATATATGTAGATATAGTTTTAGTTGTGGATGAATCTTTATTATTGATTTATTTATATGGAATGCTGAGAATCAAAACCAGTGCCTCACATAGGCTAGGCAAGTGTTCTACCGCTGAGCCACAACCTCAGCTCTGGGTTTTGCTGTTTTTATATATTTCAACCTTGAACGGAACTACTGCAGAGCTTAAGAGTTACCTCAAACTTAGTACGAATACCCAGTTTGATTTTTCTTTTAATACTCCACTTTCTTTATAGCTTTGCAGTAGATTAATTCAAAGTGTGGTTCCTAAACCGGCAGTGTCAACATTACCTAGGAACTTCTTATATGTGCAGAATCTTGATCTCCATCTAAGACCTTCTGAATCAGAAACTCACTGAGTAGGAACCAACAATCTTGTGATTTAATAAACTTCTCTAAGTGATTCTAGTGTAAGCTGAAGTTCAGGAATCACTATTTTGGATTATAGCTTGGGGTCAAGAGTTATGGAAGATCTCAAACTATTTGAAATGTAAAAAAATTATCCTAATTTCTTTACAGAGTCTACTCTTGCTATGTTGGTTGGACTTGGGAAACTCTTTGGGATTGATCTCCTTTTAATCTGTAGAGTCTGGGATTATTAATTCCTGTCTCTTTTTATTTAATTGATAATCCATTTTCATCTCTTTTATGTTCAAAGATTTTCTCCAACTTTCTTGTCTAGTCTTGGCCTTCTGTTTTGTTCACATTTTTTATGGATATATATATCTTCTTTATTAGGATGTTGGTAGGGAAAGATTATTAGTTTTTGGTTTAATTATCCTTCTCATTTTAGGCAGTCTAATTTAGATTCATTTGCCCTTTTTGATTTTATTTTAAATAAATGTACATACTTAAATTTATAACCCATATCTTTAAAAAAAAAAAAACCAAAACAGAACCCTGTTACTTATAATATAAGTGATAAAAAAATTTTTTTTGTCAGTAGCAAATATTTTATAAATCTGAGTATGGCATTCTTCCATGGATTCTATATCCTTAGATTGAACCAACCACTGATTGATAGCATTTTTAAAAAGTTGCATCTGTACTGAACATGTATAGAGCTTTTTCTTATCATTCCCTAAAAAATAAAATGTATTAATTTAGAATTTACATTGCATTAGATAATTATAAGTAAACTAGAGATGATTTAAAATATATAGAGAATGTTTATACGTATATGCAAATATTGTACCATTTTACATAAGGCATTTGAGTGTTTGAATTTTGATATTCTGGAGGGATCCTGGAACTGTTCCTCTGTATATAATAAGGAATGACTCTATAGAAATAGGTATAAGATATTGGTTTGAGGGATTAAGGTAACAATTCAGTATATAAAGTAAAAATATTTTACATTTCTGTACACATATTTGTTTTATTTAGTTGCATATCAGACCAGGTAATTGGCTTGCTTTTAGGGACCCAATGTATGGAAAAAAAATTTATATTTTAAAAAATTTAATGGAGGTAAAAATATTTCAATATTTATAATACCACTATATATACCTACTTAAATATGTTAACTTGCTTGCATAATTGCCCTTTAGGAAAGTTGAGCTATGGAGAAAAAAGATAAGTTGCTGATTTTGTGTTAAAGTGTGTTAATGTTTGTACAGCTACAATACAATTTGGTAGTTTATAAAATGGGAGTGACTTGAAAATCACAAGGAAATGTCACAGAAAATGGGACTGGTTTGTAACTGGCCCAGCATAAAACCTTGAACATGTATAGTAGGTTCTAAGTAAATGTTGAATGATTAAAAGATGAGGTCTTATGTCTTACTGTAGATAGGACATCAATAAGCATAATAGAATTATATGTTTGTGTAGGATTTCAGGATTAGGTAATAGAAGGTAAAAAATAATTCAAATTCAGATAATAGAGAGTAGCTTAGTATATTGAAAGAATATTTGTCCCTGAAAAATGTTTTATTAAAATGACTTTATTCATAATTCCAGAAATGACATTTTTTTCCTCTCGTTTATTAGTGTGGGTCTGAAGAACTGATTTTGCAAAATACAGGAAATTGGGAAAGAAAAATATTGTTTCATTCATACACACACATACACACACACACACACACACACACACACACACACACAGACACACACACACGTTATCTTAAAAGCCTTAGGTGATTGTGGTTATGTTTCAGGGTCTTTAAAAAGTTACACTGTGACTGAAAGAACTTTGGAATGTTTTACATTTTGTATTTGCTTTTCTTTTTATTTAAAGTTGGCTTTATTTTGTGTCATGGGATCCTAAATACTGATGCTACAGCACTGAACCTTTGGAAGCTAGCTCTTCAAAGTAGCTCTTGCCTCTCTCTCTTCCGGGATGAAGTTTTCCACATTCACAAAGCTGCAGAAGATTTATTTGTAAACATCCGAGGGTATGGCACTTTCAATTAATTTGCCTTTTTTGGAAAAGGGTTGTGAACGGATTATCTTTCCTAAGTAAGATGTAGCCTGTATCATGTTAGCATAATTTTTAAAAACAATTTGCTGAGGGCAGAATAAGATGGTATAGGCTATAACTTCCTGCAGGCTGTAGTCCCAGCCAGTTGTTTTTTAAAAAACTATGCTAATATGGTATTGATCATATTTTGACAGGTACCTCCATAGATTAAAAATTTAAAAAAGAAAGAAATCTAGCATTCCTGCCCTTTAAAAAACTTGTATTCTAGAGAAGGAAAGAGGTGTCTTCTTCTAAATCATACATATATCATATTACTGAAAGCATCATATATGTTTTTAAAAGTTTGAAATTTTTAGAAGTGTTATTTGAGAACGTATTTATAAAAGTAGTGGAAGCAATACAAAAGGAATTCACTAGATTATAATAATCATAAAAGTTAGACTACTGTAATAGGAAGTCATGTTTCTTTACAGTAGAAGTTAACCCAAGTGATTTATTTTCATTTAGTTCCTGTAAAATCAATAATCCTCTGAAGTTTATGTCATGAAAATTTTTAATGCCTTCATTTCTTTCCATTTGAGTTCTATAGCCAGTATTATAAAAAGTCAAGTTGAGCCATACTTTGTAATAATTATAGAATCTTTTGAACTATGGAGCTTCTGAAAAATCCTGGATCCCCTTTACTTATTTTGAATAATTGTATTGGGCTTGCTAACTCCAGATAAAAATGAAATTTGTCTGCAATTATTTCACATCCAATTTAATAATGTCTCAATGAAATCGAGATAAAATAAAACTTCTGTTAGTTATTTTAAAATAAAGATGTGTCTAGCATTGTATAAAACTTGTATAAAGATTCTAGTAATTATTGAATAGTAAAGATGTGTTTAGTATTAGTAGTTTAAGCCACTGTATATCTCAAATTTTTGTGTGCATAAGAATTTCCCTGGAAAACAAATGAAAATCTAGGTTCTTGGGCATTTTATTTGACCTTTTATCTTTGTACCTTGGAGATGTTAAAGGAATTTGTCCTTTCCTCCTTAGGACTTTATTAAGGTTAAAAACTAGAAACAGAAAAATAAATACATCTTAGGTACATTGCTCAGTGACTTTACATGTGATTGCTCTTGTGTGTCCACCACCAAGACCAGGATGTCGAACATTTCTGTTATTCCTAGATAATTTTGTGCCTCTTTCTGATCCATACTGCAGCTCCTAGTCTTCCCTCTCCTTGCTCCATTCTCAAGTGACCACTTTCTGGCTTCTGTCACCATAAATGATTCTAAGATTCTTTATGAAGTGATATGTCAGTCATAAAGTGAGAAGTAGGGCCCTCTGTACTTTTCAGCTCTTGTTTTAGATGGTGGAATAGCCTAAATATTCTGTCTTATATGTGCCTTGTTATTTTCTAATTGATGAAAATTGAAAATAAGGAAACTTGTATTATGTCTTAGCATATTGATCACCTCTTTATGGAATCATATTATTTATATATATATATATATATACATATATACACACACACATATAAAATTTATTTATTTTTTTCTTGATGAATTTTTAAAAATTTTTATTATTAGTTGTTCAGAACATTACATAGTTCTTGACATATCATATTTCATACATTTGATTCAAGTGGGTTATGAACTCCCATTTTTACCCCATATACAAATTGCAGTGGTGCTGAGGATCGAATCCAGGGCCTCAGGCCTCGCATGTGCTAGGCAAGCACTCTACAGCTGAGCCACAATCCAAGCCCCCATATTAAATATATTTAACATTTAAAACCAAGTAGTCCGTGTTCATTGAGTAAACTTATGTATGGTACAAGTAAATATAATGACAGTACAAAACCAAGTGATTTTAATTATCCTTTTAAAATGATAAATTTGTCATTGAGAATCTCTGTATTTAAATTTGAGAGGTTTAAATGTTGATTAAATTATGAGTGACCAATTTAAAATTTGAATTGTGGTGGTTAAATCATAAGTATAAAAGCTTATTAATAAATATAGAGGCAGAAGATTATAGGATTAATGTGTTTTGACATTTGCTCAAAGAACACAAAGGTATGCAGAAGCTGGAGTTCATTTTGATGTAAGTGGCTTTACTAGTTGTCAGGAAGATATATTTTTCTTTAACATTTTAGGGCCTTTGAGTTTTTATAGTTAGTATTCATTAGTATTTGTTTTTCTAATGACACTTTTAAATTGGATGAAGAGAAGAAAACCACATCAAAAGGCTGAAAGATAAAAGGACCATGAAAAACTGAAGTAAATAGAAAGATTTCTGTAAAAGAATCTGTTATGGTTTTGAAAATAAAAGTGGGCATGTGTGTGTGTATGTGTGTTTTTAATAGTAGGTAAAAAAATCACCCATCATTCTGCCTAAAAGTAAGCAAGTGATTTTCTGCCTCATTTTTTTCCATCACAGGACCCCTATGCCCAGAGAGTTACTACTACTGTTTATCCCTTATATATGTCTTTTCAGAATTTTTCTGTTTATGGCATAATCTGACTTTATTTTAGTATCTCTGTTGGGCTTATGGAAGCAAAAATATTTAATAAAATAAAAATCTTCTATGGGTGTGGTGACATGCCTATAATCACAGCTAATCAGGAGGCTGAGGCAGGAGGATCACAAGTTGAAGGCCATTTTGGGCAACTCAGTAAAACCTTGTGTCAAAATAAATAGGGCTGTAGATGTAGCTCAGTGGTAGAGCACTTGCCTAGCATTTGTGAAGCCCTGGGTTCAATCCTTAGTACCGTTACAAATGAATAAATAAATAAAAGTCTGCATTGTAAAGTTTAATCTTATTGTTTGATTTATTTTTCTAGGAAAAGATGTGGACAGACTTCTTCCATTCATTTTATTTAAGGAGCAGTTGATAATAAGTCATTTAGATTGAATTTTAGTATTTCACTGACTCCTTTGTCTGTTAATCATCAAATTAAGATTGACATAATTCAATTTTTCTTTTTACACATAGTTACAATAAACGTATTAACGACATAAGAGAATGCAAGGAGGCAGCTGTGTCACATGCGTAAGTATTTCTCTTTTTTTGTCATACTTTTAATCAAGAGGAATTTCTTAAAGCATTGTTTTTGTGAAGTTAATATAGATTAGTGATGTGAAAGATGTGGCAGTAGAAGAGGGAGAATTTTACTCAAGGAAAAATAATAAGTATATAAGCTCCATCCCTTTGTGTAGACAGATTTTAAACATTTTCTAACGATAAAATTCTCCAAAGTACCATACAAAGGACTTTTGTTTAAGATATCATCTCTTACTGCTTCTATGGTTCCCACACCAATAAATTGTGCTCATTTTTGTATTACCTCATGAAAATTGATTCAATCTAATGCTGTCCCAATAGTGTATATGTTTGAAAGTATGCATACTCCATACCTTTTCCCAATTTTGTTTCTTATATTAGTAAATACATAGATATCCTAAATTAGAAACTAGTGTACTAAGACCTTTGAATGACTTTCACGTTACCTCATGAAATAATTCTACATAATTTGATATTTCACCTTAATTGTTATGTATGTGATATATTTATGTAGAATATTTTCTTCAATGAGCTTTAGATCATGGAGAGAAAATACTATCTGATTCATCAGTATTTCTATAAGGTGGAGAGAAGACAAGTAGTACCATTCCATAAAAGAAAAAAGAAAACCATAAGAAGTTTTAGAATTTAAATTAGGCTGTAGGATAGATATTGGGATTTTAAACCATCTTTATTCATTATATCTATCCTATCATTCATTGTGCCTACTGTTTTCACCTGAATGAGGCATATTTTGTAATTCAAAAATGATTCTCTGCTTGGTGCTTTGTTGCATGCCTATAATCCCAATGGCTTGGGAGACTGAGCAGGAGGATTGCAAGTTCAAAGCCAGCCATAGCAACTTATCGAACCCCTGAAGAACTTAGCAAGACCCTGTCTCAAAAAATAAATAAATTTTAAAATGCATTCTGCTGTCATATATACCTAATTAGAATAAATAAATAAATAAATTTAAAGTAAATAAATAAATACATAAAAAGGGGTAGGGCTATAGCTTGGTGGTTAAGCACCCTGGGTTTAAGCCCCCCCACCAAAAAAAAAAGAATGAAAAATGATTCTCTAGTTAAAATAACATACTTTGTGGAGATTATTAGAATTTCTTTCTAGACCTATAGAAGTACACATTACCATTTCTTCATGGATAGAAATATTGTCATGGTTACCTTTTATAAGCATTTTTACACATAATATATTCTTATTCATTTTATGCTTTTTTAAAATATAAATAATTATAAAATACTAAGCAGTATTAAGTTCTCTAACTTGTTACCTTGTGCCAGACCCAAGTTCTTTATAAACATTTTCTCTCAGGGTTAATATACACTCCTCATAGCAACCCTATGAAGTGAAATGGTCAAAATAACATGTGTCCATTTTCTTCTCAGAAATGATACCAGATGACTTTAATGTACTATGTCACAGAAAAATAATTCAGATATTCTATATACTTGTGTTTTAACTCAGATATTATTTATACTTGGGTTTTTGGTATGTTCATTCATATATACACATACACACACACACACACACACACACACACACACACACACACACACCATTATGTAACTATCTAAAACTTTCTTGAACTAGTGTACATTTTGCATAGTATGAGGTGTTGGAAAATGTAGGATTTTTTTTCCTTCTGTTAATATGTGAGAATAAGACCTAATTTGCATTTTTATTTTAAAATACCTTGTATAGTTGCTGGGGTTGTTTGTAGCTCAGTGGTACAATACTTGCCTAGCACCTGTGAGGTACTGGGTTCAATACTCAGTACTACATAAAAAAATAAATAAATAAAATAAAGGTATTGTGTCCATCTACAACTAAAATAATATTTTAAAAAATGCCTAGGGTATGAATATTTATGATTATGCCTTTCCATATCTGTTTTTGACCTGACTTGTTTAGACAGTTTAATGGGAATATACTATTTAATGGGAATATACTTAACAAATATGGGTGTCAGTAACTTGATATCTATTATGTTTATTTCCATCTGTAATTGACAAAAATGTATATAACAAGATAGAGTTTGCTTTCAAGAGTCTCACAGTCAAGTTTATGAAGTGCTTAGCTTACATAGTATTAAAATCATAGAAATTGTTTAGAAGTAGAAGCCGGATATTGGGAAATGTTTCTTGAAGTATTAGTTTTGATGGGTAGGATTTTTATTGATGGAGAACAGCAGAATAAACATTGCTACAAAAATAACACAAGAAAGGCAACATAAGTTTAGGAAGTCATTTAATGATAAACATAGAAGATTATTTTTATTAGGCCCTCTGTTTCCTAAAAGAACTTTGGAAGTTAACCCTGACATGCTATGTTACTTTAAATTGCTGATGATAATTTTAATAGAAACAGATAAACTATAATGATATCTTTTCCTATAGTGGTTCAATGCACAGGGAAAGACGCAAGTTTTTACGGTCTGCTCTGAAGGAATTGGCTACTGTTCTTTCTGATCAACCTGGCTTGCTTGGTCCCAAGGTAATTGATTTAATTCTTACTTCAATGTGTATGCCATACGAAAAAATTTAAAAGTGTTTTTTCTGTATGAAATTTTACTAAAGTATGAGTCAGGGACTCCATAAAAGGATTTTTGCATTTGGCCAAGAATGAATATGCTGACTTGACACTCATACATCAAACTTGCCTGCATTTTCCTCTGTTCTTATATGCATGCTCGTCCTACATACCTATAAGTTTTCTTTCGTCCTTTCATGTTAGTGTCTTCCCTTTTGAGTTTAATATTGTTTCTTGCCAATGACTTTTCACTTCGAAAACTGTTATGAATATTTTGTTTTTAATCTTTGAGAGTAAATCATTTTGTTGTTGTTTTTAATAGGCACTTTTTGTTTTTATGGCATTATCTTTTGCCCGTGATGAGATTATCTGGCTACTTCGTCATGCAGATAACATGCCAAAGAAGAGTGCAGATGACTTTATAGATAAGTAAGTTAGTGACATTAGAAAAACATTATTTTCTGTTTATTTTGATTCATGGGCTATAGAATGTGAGGTCTTACATTTGAAGCAAAGTTATTTTGAAAAACATGGGGATTTTTGTCAAGATAAGAATATTTGTAGCATATCATTAATGATATAAATTAGAAAAATCACCTGATTTGAAATTAGGGCTTATGTGTTTTCTCTAATTAAGTACTAATAATAAAGTTATTGTTTAAGTTATTGTTTATTCTTTTACTATGCCCAGTAATATTTCCTATGAATTTGTTTTTCTAAGTCATTTATTATACAAAATATTTAAATAAGAATCCTTACAGAGTAGCATTGCAACCCAGTGTGTCATTTGGAATATCTTTCATTTTTTAATCTTTATTCTTTCAACATGACTTCTTAGATAAATGAAGCAGAGAAATAAGAGCATACAAAAATTACTTATTTCTTACTCATCCTCTTTCACTTGTGATATTTAAAAATGATGTATTTATCAGATGTCCAAATTTCATTTTCATTTCCTTTCTATCAGTTTGAGTATTAGTAGTTTTTCATTTTTCTTTTTAGTTTCTATAATTTCTTTATTCATATGAAATAATTTTGAAAATAAGTATAACATTAAATATTAAAAATGCTCTTTCTTGGGCTGGGGATATAGCTCAGTTGGTAGAGTGCTTGCCTCCCATGCACAAGGCCCTGAGTTCAATCCCCAGCACTACAGAATAAAAGAAAAAGAAAAAGAAAAAAAAGAAATGCCCTTTCTCAGAAAGAGTTCTGGAAATAATATCAAAAGCATTTAATATTTTCTTTGATAACAATGCATTTCTTTGATATTTTTCTTGAATTTTTAAAAAGGCACATTGCTGAATTAATATTTTACATGGAAGAACTTAGAGCACATGTAAGGAAATATGGACCTGTAATGCAGAGGTATTATGTGCAATACCTTTCTGGCTTTGATGCTGTTGTCCTCAATGAACTTGTGCAGGTAAAAACTGTTTCATATTATTTCCCCCTATGTTCTTTCCTTCCTAATAATTTGGTAAATGGTTTGTTCACAAACATTTATAAAGTGTAATCATGTGCTCAGCAGTGGAAATATAGTATATATAAATCATGGTTGTATCTTGTTAAAAGAACATTTTATAAAGGTGAAAAAAAATTAGTTGTAGTGTAGTATGGTAGGTGTTATGCATAAGTGTGTATAAAGCTCAGGATGAACACAATAAGAGAACAGTTATTTATTCTGGATATGAAAATGTCTTAGTATTACTTTCATTTTGAATTTTCCTCAATTTTTTTTTTTTAGTTTTTTTTTTTAAAGGGAGAGAAAGAGAGAGAGGATTTTTTAATATTTATTTTTTAGTTTTCGGTGGATACAACATCTTTATTTGTATGTGGTGCTGAGGATCGAACCCAGCGCCATGCGCTCTCATGCCATGAGAGCGCTACCACATGAGCCACATCCCCAGCCCTGTTTTTAGTTTTATCTTTTATAATTTCCATTATTTCTTCAATCGTTTTCACCTTAATGTAAGTTTTCTTTATTCCAAAAAAGTGACCAAAAGGAAAATAGTATTTTATTTTCCTTTATTTTGGGAATCATAGATATCCAAAACTATGTAAGCTAATAATATAGTTCAGAGAAAGAGCTGTAAAAATTCTCTTTACATAGCTACTGGTCTTCCTATACTAATATATTTCTTCTTTCATCCACTAGATGGAGCTCAGATACTTCCTTTCTAGAATGGCCATTAAGAAAAGAACTGAAAATTTAGAGTATCATTGCTTTGTTGTAATTTTATTTGTGAATAGTTATTACTAACCAGATAATCCAGAGGTTATGGTTACTGTTCATTTTTATTCATATCAGCATGCAATCTAAACAGGAAACCAAAATTCTGGTTTCATGTGACTTTTTTAATAGCTTTTTTTTGTTGTTGTTGTAGATGAATATAATACCTTTATTTATTTATTTTGTGTGGTGCTGAGGATTGAACCCAGTGCCTCACACATGTAAGGCAAGCGCTCTTCCACTGAGCCACAACCCCAGCCCTCATGTGATTTTTTTTTTTTAAGGTACTAATGTTTTTAATTTTTCAATCTTTGCTGTGGCTATTTGAATATTTGTTTATAGATTTTTGATTTTTTGATACAGTGTTAATGTTTAAGTTACTTCAAATCTCTTGGTGTCTTTTATATAAAGTGGAGTTTACCAACAGTGAGAAAATTTAATTCCTAGCATTTCTTTTGGGATTATAGTATCAGTAGTAGTAATACCAGCAGCAGGAATAATACTGATGTTAAAGGTTGTTAAATTTATTGGTAACAGTTTATTACATCTATATAACTCTGTGAGGGTACATATAGTAATCATTATTGACTGAAGTAAAAAGACCTAATGTAACTTGCTTAGTATCACATGGATCGTAAGGAATAGAGCCATTCAGACTTAACTCCAAACTCCAAAGTCTGAGCTTTTTACTTCTCTCTTCTGTTGTAAAGTACATTCATAGTTCTTTTAACCTCTTGCTAGAATGTAAATTTTGTTTTTCATTTTTATTTTTTGCTATTCTGGGAATTAATGCATGCTAGTCAAGCATTCTACCATTGAGATATAACCCGTAAGGATGTAAATTCATAGCCAAGATTGTAAACCTTTTAATGTATTTTATATAGAATTAAATGTATTTAATGTATATTATATAGTATTACATTTTTATTTTGGTAAAGCGTGTATAATAAAATATACCATTTAGTTATTTATTTTTAATATATATTTTTTAGTTGTAGATGGACATAATACCTTTATTTTGTTTGTTTATTTTTATGTGGTACTGAGGATTAAACCCAGTGCCTTACATGTGTGAGGCAAGTGCTCTACTACTGAGCCACAACCCTAGCCCCATCATTTAGTTATTTTTAAATGTGTAGTTCAGTGACATAATGTACACTTAAAATTATTGTGTTGGTCTATATATTTGTTAGCTAAGCATTTGCTTTTTAAAAAAATATATACATATATATATATATATGTATATATGTATATATATATATATTTTTTTTTTGCAGTGCTGGGTGTTGAACTTAGAGAGAGACTTGTGCATGGTAGGAAAGCACCTTACCATTGAGCTATGCTCCAAGCCCCCAAATATTCATCATCTCAGCCATTTTGAAAAGGCACTTTTTTATAATCCTAATTTTCTTGAAGTATAATTTCTATGTTATTAAAAGTTATCCATTTTTATTGTATGTTTTGAATTTTGGCAGTGTATATATCCATTTAACTGCTACCACATTTAAGATGTAGAACATTTCCAACACCTATAAAAGTTTTTTGGTACACCTTTATGATGGATTCCCTCACAGATCCCCAACAACAACTGATTTGCTGGCAATATAATTTTGCCTGTTACAAAATGATAATATAAGTGGAATCATACACTTTGTAATCTTATTTTTTTATTTCTTTCACCTAGCAGAATGTTTTTGAGATTTTTGTTGTTGTATATCAGTATTTATTCCTTTTTATTTCTGAAAAATGTTCCATAGTATGACTGTACCACTTTATCTATCTGCTAGTTGATGGACCTGTGAGTTTTTTCTTAATTAGATCTTTTTTAATATTACTTTTTGTTCATTTTATAGAATCTTTCTGTTTGCCCTGAGGATGAATCAATCATCATGTCTTCTTTTGTTAACACTATGACTTCACTAAGTGTGAAACAAGGTAAGTCTTTTTAGTAAAGGCATTTTTTTTCTTTTCTCTTTTTAATTTATTTTAAAGTTTGATTATTAAGGAGAAAATTTAACAGTTAATTTTTAGAGAATTATCTCATCTTTGAACATATGTGGCCTTTTTTTAAAAAAACTTTGTTCTCTCTAAAGCAAATATTTTCAAAATGGGTTTGTGATCATAAGAATGGTGTCTTGCTATTTCTTTTTTTTTTTTTGGGAAAAAGAAATATTCTGTAACAAAAATAAAACAAGAAAGGATACGGAATATTCTAATGAAGTGTCAGAGAGTTTAGGAGAGAAGTTTACTTCTTCTAGCATAACTACCTCCTTTATCTTTATAGTATTTGAGAAGTGTTTCACTATCTTAGTTCTTAAATTAAAAGCTTTTTTTGTTTTTTAATTATATACATAATGTAAATTTTACCATTTAACCACTTTTGCCCATGTAGTTCAATGGTGTTAGGAATGTTCAGATTCTTGTACAACAAAGCTCCAGAAATTTTTCATCTTTAAAAACTGAAACTCTGGCCATTAAGCAACATTCCATTTTCTTCTCTTATCGACACCTAGCAAAATCGTTCTATTCTCTATTCCTATGAGTTTGACTTCTCTATATACCTCATATAAATAAACTATACAGTTTTGATTCTTTGAGATAGGCTTCTTTTGTTTATATGAGTATGTGGTGATGGGGTCTCAGTTTGTTGCCCGGGCTGGCCTTGAACTCTTTGAACTCAGGTGATCCTCTTTAGCCTTCCATGTAGCTGCGACTTCAGGTGCATGCCATTGCATTCAGCTCTATTTTATTTCACTGAATGTAGTGTCCCCAAGGTTCAGTCATATTGTAACCATGTATCAGAGTTTTCTTTCTTTTTAAGACAGAATAATATTCCATTATGCATTCCCAGTGTCTATCTGGATTGTGCCTATGCTATCAATTTAAGAACCTCACCTCATTCTCTCCTCAGTTAAAAAAAGAAAAAAAAAAAAGTTTCTGTACCTTAGTCCCAGTTCCCCACTGACTCACTGAGCTGGATTTTACTAAATGTTTAGGAATAGCCAGAGAGAATTACAACATAGAAAAATTATTTCAGTATTCCCAGAAAAAGGTACAAAGATCACCCACCACAGGAATAATCAGGGTTTTTCTCTATTAGTTATAATTCAGTTCACCTTGAAGCCAGCTCCTCTTTCCTCACGAGTGTTTTCACAACCATTTCAGCTGCCCCTTAGGGCTGGCTCCCTTTGCCTTGCTGGATCATTGCTTGGAATTTGGATGCTTCCATTCTCCCTGGGTTAAGGTTATTGCCTTAGAGGTATCTATGGGAAGAAAATGGAGAAATGTTCCTGTACCTTAGTCCCAGTTCCCCACTGACTCACTGAGCTGGATTTTACTAAATTAGAAAAAAAAAAAATTATATGCTACGTTTTGTTCATCCATTTATCTGTTAAGAATGTTTAAGTTGCTTCCACCGTTGGCTATTATAAATAGTACTGTTGTAAACATGGGTTTATACATGTCTTTCAGACTCTGGATTTAATTCTTTTGGTTATATACTCAGAAATGAAAATGTTTTAACTCTTAAATTGTATGATGTAATTATAGATTTGTGAAAACATTAATTTGCTTTGTAATTTTTCCCCCATTTTTACAGTTGAAGATGGAGAAGTATTTGATTTCAGAGGAATGAGATTAGATTGGTTTAGATTACAGGTATGAATAACAATTTTTATTATTGTTCTGTTTTGTTCTTCATTTTAGTTAACATGAAAAATTTTATAGAAGATATATAATATGTATTTATAGAAGATATATATAGGGAAAGACTTTATTTATTAGAAAGACTTTCTTTGCATATTAACTATAAAAGAAACACAGGGTACTAGTTATTAAGTTTACTTTAAGATAATATAACAGTGCTTTTCAATAAAGTAGATTATAATTTTATAATTTAAAACAAATTATAAAAATTTAAAACTTAAATACCAATCTCTTTTGATTATCCTGATTCAGATATTTAAAGTAAAAGCATAAAATCTTTTTAAAAAATATATATAATCCAGTTATTGACTGTTTTAAAATAAAGACCCAGTTAGTAAAAATTTTAGGCTGGTGGACCAGCCAGTCTCTGTTATTGTTCTAAGAGCAACTATAAACAATATATAAATGTAGGGTCATGGCTGTGTTCAAATAAAACTTTATTTATAAAAACAAATAACTAGGTCAGAGGCCATTGTCTATCATCATCAACTGATCTAGTGCTGTAAGCTTTAATTTTCTGAAATGCAAAAATAGTTTTAGATTTCAGCAGTGTTCAGTTATATAAATCTCTCACATGGTTTTAAAGGGCTTTAAAGTTGAAACTAACATCTTTCTATGTACTGTCAATTTAACAATATAATTTTGTGGCCCTTTAAATGATTCTAATACTTAGGAGAAAAGGAAGAGAGGAATTATTTGCGGATTTTATAATCTAGCTATGGAAAGAAGGCATAAAAAATGTAAACAATTAAAAGGCAGTTGTAAACCTAAAAGATTGAGAGATTTTGGATAGAATATAATTATTCATTAAATATAGTCTTCTCAAAAGGGAGAAAGCTTTTGTGAAGTAGGAATTGCTAATAATGACTTTAGAGAGAAAGCCAGATTTTACCTGGAAATTGAAAGATGGGTAAAATTTGAATTAGAAAATAGCTTGACCAGGAAAAGGGCAAACAATGAATAAAGGGCAAATAAAGAGACTTTTAGTATGAAGTTTTACTAGAAGAAGGAACAGATATTCACAAAATAAATGAATGATTTGACTTTGACTACTGATAATTGGTTTCAGTTAGAAGAGTTCTTGGAAAAGGAACCTGGCGTTAAGAGACAGAAAGAGTTCTGTAGATAAATACCAGTAGCTCCTTTGGTAGAACAGGGCCAATGGAAGTTTTTGGGAGAATATTAGTAGTGTGCTTTGTGCCTTCACTGGAGTCCCATCCAATTTTGATCCTAAAGTTCAAATTTGATCCTAATGTTCTTCAATAGGTCACTTTCTCTTTTTTCCTGCTCTTAAAAGAAGAATTCGGTCTTCATGTATTCTTTGTCATTTTTTCTCCTACAGTCTAAAGGGTCTCATTCCCCTGTTTTCCATCAGTCCCTTAGTCATCTTTAGTTCCTTTTCAAATATCTCATTCCTTTTTGTATTCTAAATTATTTGGTTTGCTGTTATCTTAGACTTTTTTTTTTAATTGTAGATGGACACAGTACTTTTATTTTTATATATATATTTTATGTGGTGCTGAGGATTGAACCCTCACACATGCTAGGCAAACACTCTGCCACTGAGGTACCAAAGTCCTATCTCAGACTTTTATTAAAAAGCATTTAATAGCATATATTTCTCTTTCCATTGTTGTCAGTCCTTTCGCAGGAGTGTTTTATATCACGTTATCTCATTTTATTAGCTTCTTCTAAAATTTTTTTTGTAATGTTCTTTAAATTCTGAGTCATTAAAATGACATTAGTTAGTGGAAGTCTTTATTGAACTCATGGCTACAACTGAGTCCTCTTTATACTCTAAAGCTGATTAAAGGTGAATAAATCTAATAAGGCTTAGTTTGTTATAAATATCAAGAGTATATTTTGACCCCAGAGTATTGTCTTCATTATTCTTCATTCCCACCCCTTTCCTGACAGACTAAGTCAATAAAATGCAAAACTCTGCTTTCTCTATGGTGTTACTATCTTAGTGAATGGTAACATCATCTACCCAACGGCCCCTTGTCATGGTAGAGTTTGAAATTTGATTTTTATCATAGACTTAGAAGGCAAATTCTTTTTTTTTTAAAGAATTTTTAATATATATATATTTTTTCATTATTTGGCTGACACAGCATCTTTGTCTGTATGTGGTGCTGAGGATCGAACCCGGGCCGCACGCATGCCAGGCGAGCGCGCAACCGCTTGAGCCACATCCCCAGCCCCAGATTCTTAATGTTTCATGGATTTTGGCAAAAGACCTGGGCCTCCTTGGGCAGAGACCAAATACTTTATTATTCACAGTACAGGAAACAGTGTGAGGATTAGCATATATGCTTTGATTTGTCCATATCTAATAAGTCCTGCAGTGGTGGCCAGGGGGAGCTGTGTAACATGCAGTGGATTTGTGTCGTAGCTAAGGAACACTGAGTTTGAGGAGCCTTGCATTCTGTCATCAACAGTATTGTATGCTTGCTGTTTGATCCAAGGAAAACATTACTTCACCTCTCAAGTTTGGTATCTGCAAAACAACTCTGAGAAGTATCCTGGGGAATAAGTAATACAGACCTTGCATTTCTTGCATACACCACCACATGTATGGGAGTGCGTGAGATCCATGAAGGACGTCCCCCAACACCCAGAACTCTGGCCAACATCTGTAATTCTTCTGTTGCCCATCATATCTAGTAATTTCCCAGATTAAGCTCTTTAATTGGCTTCTATCCTAGACCAGATCATCATAGTCTTTGTCTGATTTATTGTCACCATGGCTTTCAAATAGATTTCTGCCTCGTTTTCTCATCCTACCTGCACTTGACCATTTCTCCACTCCCTCCATGCAGAACAATCTTTCTGAGACAAAAACTGGCAATTACACAGAACCCTTTCTGGTTCACCAAAAATTCAAATTCTTTAGCATGATATATAATGCCGTAAATGATCTAGTTAAAACTCATTTTCACCATTTTTCTTCTTTTGTTTATGAACTCTGGGCATAGTAAGCAGTTTTTATTCCATACGCACTTCCCTTATTATTCTCTGTCCTCTGAAATGTCCTCTATCCACAGGCATGATTCTGTTCTTTTGTGATTTGGTATCCTAGTCATGGAATTTCTTTTCTTACAACCTGTCTTGATGATTTGAGTTAAGTTCTATTAACTTTTTGGCTGGTTTACCCTAATTTTTTACTATCTTCCAGACTTTTATAGAATCCTTCAAATCAGTGCAGTGTATAGTATCCAGTTCTTTTAGTGATTCAATATAATCTAAAATATCACTGAGTCAACATATACAATACTTAGTTTCATCTGATGTTTGCTGTATCATTTTCTTAAGAGTGAAAATTTCTTTAGGTAAGGTTAACATAAAAACAAATTGCTTTTTCCTTTTAATATTATTAACTTTTGTACTTTGTGATTTAAGATGACCCATATCTTAAATTCTATTTTATGGACATTAATTTATTTAAAAATATTCTTGATAGGAATTTCAAGTTAGGATCACTACAGACAAAATAAAAAGATGAACAGTATCACAATAAATGGTTTAAATATTTTTCAGTAATGGATGTTTCCCCCCATAGAAGATAGGTCAGTCTTTGGTCTCTACATAAACTACTTTTGTTTTTTGTTGTGCTTTTACAGGCATATACTAGTGTCTCTAAGGCTTCACTTGGCCTTGCTGATCACCGAGAGCTTGGAAAGATGATGAATACAATAATCTTTCATACAAAAATGGTAGATTCCTTGGTGGAAATGTTGGTGGAAACATCAGATTTGTCCATATTTTGGTATGTTGTAATTTTCCTCAAATCTGGATTTGAAGTTTTTAGTAGCCAAATATAAGTTTCTTGACTGTTCCTATTTAGTCTGGTTTTTGAGATAATTCAGTAAGACTCTTAAGAATAAAGGAAATAGGAGGCCAGGTGTGGTTTTCGTGCCTGTAATCCTGGCTGCTTGGAAGACGGAGGCAGGAGAATTGCAAGTTCAAATCTAGCCTCAGCAACTTAACAAGACCCTAAGTGAGACCCTGTTTCTAAATTAATACAAAACAACAAAAAAGGGCTGGAGATGTGTCTCAGTGGTTAAGTGCCCCTGGATTCACTCTCCAGTTCCCCCCACCCCTCCAAAAAAAAAAAACCCAAAAACAAAGGAAATAGTAGAATTACTTTAAAACTTGCCAACAAAATGTACCAAGATGGGGTTGGGGTTTAATGTCTAGGTTTAATTCTCTATAAGAACAATCCTTTTGATGTGAATTTTATTTCTTAGGTTTTGTTTGAGGGCATGAAAAACATCCCCTCCTTTGCATAGTTTGACCAAGGGGCCAAAAGTTGTGCATCAGGGTCAAGTAGAATAAATAAATATTAGAAGTTATTAAGTTATCTGGTAATTTCACTTCTATTGTGCTAAGTTAAATATTAGTATTATAATGATGATTCCCTATATTGTGCTTTACTGTCCTTTGTTTCAGTCATAGCCTCTTTATTAGTACTTAGAACTGGAGTTTACTTTTTGCCCCTTTTCTTCCTTCCTAGAAACCTTTGAAGAAAGGTTATGTTTTTGGTATTTAATAAATGTTTGAATGCATAAATGAACTTGTTTGTGACCAGACTAATAAACAGTAGAGCTAGGATTCAAACCTCAAGTATTCTGGCTCACAGCTGTATAATATTAGCTATATTTCCTGATATTTGGCCTTTTTTTCCTTCTTTTATTTTTTAATATTAGGGAAGTGAATTATAATAACAAAGTCTGTCTCTTTATTTCTAAAATTTTGAGGTAACCTGAGTGAATAATGGTAGTAATTTCTAGCTATTGAACAGAGATCACTGTGAAAAACTCTTCCTTTCTTTTATTTTGGAAAATAACCTAATCCATGATCATTTGTGTACTTTGTTGAAAATAGTGTTAGCAGTATTATGGACGAAATCTAACTCATCAGGTAGAAAAGGCCAGCTTCTTAAAGGAACTCATGAACACATCAGTATGTACACTTTTTAGCTTTAGATATATCACATGTCAGATTTATAAGAATTTTAAAGGTTATTTGGAGACCTATATTACTTTCTGACCCAAAGGCTATCCTAGAAAAAAAATTGGACATTTTAGGTATTCAGATACTTTTAGCCACAGAAAGGTTTCTATGACAAAAGAAAGGTACAAGAATTAGATATTCCTCTCATTTTCTTAAACTAAAAGCACTTTGAATAATGTTTAAATTTGTAATTTTTAGTCATACTTCATTAAATTTTATCCATATTCTTTCACAGTTGCATTCTAATTTACATGTCATATCCAGCATAGAAACAGGTTTACTGTTTCTGTTTTTCTCATTACTCTGAGACATTCTGCATTGTATTCACGTATACTCTTTTACATTTAGATTTAACATGTTAAATTTGAATGTAGTTTAAAATTGATGGCATGTGATTATATATTCGGCAGTGTTTTCTTTTTTCATTGGTACTTAAATTAATGGTGTCTCTTAAAATTGATGACTCAACTTTGATGAAATTAATAATGTAACACTTGAATATATATAGTCTTATTCCATAGATGTGGCTTATTTTCTCTTTAATTTTTTATTTTAAATATTTCTTATACAAATAACATTTGTATGACTCCGAAATTATTATTAGCATGTAAAAGAAGCTTTTTTTTTTCCTGTAAAATAACTATTCCTAAGGGCATAAATCCCAGTAGTTGGCAACTTTCATTCACTTGAATCAAACTGAATTAATTGTGCAGTGTTGTGTTAGAAAATTTTTGTTTTAACTATTAATATATTACTATTTATAAGTGTCTGTAACTATAAAAATTACAATTCTAATTTTCAATTTGTTTCTTGATATAGTTTTTATAGTCGAGCTTTTGAGAAGATGTTTCAACAATGTTTGGAGTTACCCTCTCAGTCAAGATACTCAATTGCATTTCCACTACTTTGCACTCATTTTATGAGTTGCACACATGAACTGTGTCCAGAAGAGGTAATTTCAGTGAAGTACTGTGATTTATGTGGTCTGCAGAGTGAACTAGATCAAACTTGTAGCCAACTAATGTTTTCACAGTGGTTTACTTCACACTTAAAGCATGTTTATACAGAATAAAAAAAAATTCTTGCATAGATAATTTGATTAAGGTGTAATAGCTAAAATATATATGTGGATGAATAAATATATGTATGTATATGTTAGAACACTTAATAAAGCCACTTGTAATTGCCTTTATTAAAATAAATATTGAGACAGTTTCCCACTGAAAACAGCATGGTGTTGTGTATTCATCTAACCCCTGCAGGAGGAATTATGACACTATATAAGTGTCATATATTATGTCCCTGCTGCAACTTTATTTTTATTTATTTATTTATTTTTTTTAAAGAGAGAGTGGGAGAGGAGAGAGAGAGATAGAGAGAGAGAATTTTTAATATTTATTTTTATAGTTCTCGGCGGACACAACATCTTTGTTGGTATGTGGTGCTGAGGATCGAACCCGGGCCGCACGCATGCCAGGCGAGCGCGCTACCGCTTGAGCCACATCCCCAGCCCCCCTGCTGCAACTTTAAACAAGCAAAATGCAAAGTTGATAATATCTAAATTTTCCTTCATCCCGTACTTTACAAAAAAAGTCATATGGAGTAGTTATACTTTGAATTTAGTTTACAGAATGAAACCAAAATGTATAAATTTTGTGTTTCCTAACAATTCACAGTGTACATTGTATCTTTGTACATTTTGCCTGACTTGCCCTATTTAAAGTATTTTTTGCTATATAAACTTTAACAGTTATTAAACAATGTTTTCTTTTTGGTTATATAATGTTCTGGATATGGAGATGTTACATATAGTTCTTACTATTGTATTAGGATGAGACTTAACTGCTCTATCTTTTACTGTACATATTGTACATTGGGGTTGATATAGCACTGCTGGAAACAAGAAGAAACTGGACTAGAATAGCACTTTGTATTTAGTCTGTATTCATTGTGGATGCCTTCCTTAATAGCCATATGCAAAAAAATAAAATATTTATGAAAAAAAGGTGGGTCAGGTAATATTTATGGTAAAGATAAGTTTGTATACTTGCTTGCTTTTCATCTTAAACTATTAGTGAAAGCACTTGAAAATTTAGATAATGGATTACTGAGTAAACAAAATCAAAAAGACATTTCTGACTTATGTTAATAGATACATTAAACAAAATCCATATTTGCTGATGTTTGTGAGGTGTACACACACACACACACACACACACACATATACACAATTGCTGAACAATTGAACTAATCAGTTTTATTGAGCCCAAGTATCAAGCACAAAGTTCCAAAATGTACCCAGTATCACAGGGTAGTGATCTATGGTACTTCATGGTGGCATAGATAGTAATAAGGTATGTTTTTAAATTGTTGGACTACCTTTTAAATGTTCTCACCACAAAAAAAGTGAATTGGTGAAGTGATAGATACATTAATTAGCTTGAGTGAATCTTTTTATTTTTTTGTACCAGGATTGAACCCAGGGAGCTTAACCTAACTGAGCTACATTCCAAGCCCTTATTTATTTATTTATTTATTTTTTTGTATATTTAGACAAGGTCTTACTGAGTTGCTTAGGGCCTCAATAAGTTGCTGAGGCTAGCTTTAAATTCTTGATCCTCCTGCCTCAGCATCCTGAATTGCAGGGATTATAGGCTTGCACCCCTATACCTGGCATTGATTGGATCTTTGTATAATTCTCATATAGTTCAAAACATTAGAGCGATGGATATATAGATCAGCGGTAGAGTGCTTGCCTCACGTGCAAGTCCCTGGGTTTGATTCTCATCACATTCTATCCTACACACACACACACACACACACACACACACACACACACTCTTACTATTTGTCAAAAGAGGGAAAAAATATATTTAATGTTTCTTCTAGTCTTTAAAGAAGAAATACCATTTTCTAAGTGTGGTAATAAGAATGTTTATTAAAATTAATATATTTCTTTTAAACTTAGTGTTTTGTTCTATAACTTAGATCTGCAAAACTTGTAGAAAAGAAACTTAAGACTAGAATAACATTGTCAGAATCTTTAAGCATTAGGTAATATCTGTTGTACATTGTATGCCAATATTCCATGGAAAGAGGACTTTGAGACATAATAGCTTGAAGGAAGGTTTTGGGGAAATACTTTTAGAAGTAATACCTGTGCAACAATTTTAATAGATTTATAGATTTTTCTTAGATGGAATGGATTTTTTTTCATCCCAAGCTTGACACTTAAGACATGCTATTAACTCTTCCTCACCGTCATGCCCTATAGATACCACAGTCTGGATACTCTAGTATTCACATGTAAGCTATGCACATCATCTCATATACTTTAAGTCATCCCTTGATGGCTTATAATACCTAATAAAATGTAAGTCCTGTTTAAATAGTTAAGTATGACAAATATAGAGAATATTGACAAAGAATAAAGTCTATACTTATCCAGTATTGATGCAATTATTTCCCTCAAATATTTTCAATCCCTGGTTGGTTGAGTCTGTGGTTGAGGAACCTTTGGATATCGAGGGCTATACAGTAAATGGATTCCACCTTTCACCTGGATTATTGTTGTGGGCTCCTTAGCCATTGTCCTCTAAAAGTCTATGTTCAGCACTGCAGTAAGAGGCAGAGGGAGGATAGTAGACTTGTATAGCATGTTGAGAACAGTTGTTTTTTACCCTCTAGCAGGTAAACAATATTGTATCTGGCTACAGATCCCTTTTGGTTTGGCTTCCTGTTGTATTAGTTTTAAAGGGCATTTTAAGAAAAGTACATTGTAAAGTCTCATGATGAATCTAGGAAAGTTAATTTTTATGTCAAGTATTTTAAAATTTTCTTATATTTCAGCAAAATAGGAATACTGTATATAATCTCTACATTTATAATTATGGAAGGAAGGGAAACTTTTAATAAATTTTTTTTTGTAAAGTATCACAAATGTATTGTGCAAAAAAAATTATGTCATTATATCTTCAACATCCTAGTTGCTGTTGAAAAGAAAAAACAGTCAAACTGTTATAACTCACCAGAATTGGAGAAAATACAGGGGGTGGGGTATGACTTAGTGGTAGAGCCCTTGCTAGCATTCACAAGCCCTGGTTTTAATCCCCAGCACTGCCAAAAATAAAAATACAGATTCCTATAGAAATGGTATATTTGAGAGAGAAGTTGTGTGTATCTTTACATATACATATATAATGTGATAAAACTTAAAATTTTCTTTTGTTTTGTTCAAAGAATACTTGCTTATTAGACTTTTCTTCTTTTTCTCTCCCTCTTTCCTCACTTCTTCTTCCTCTTCCTCTTTCTTCTATTCCCCCTGGTAAGGGATGACTGGTTTTAGAAATTTTTAATGTCTTATGAGTTTACCAACTTGATTTCTAATGCTTTTATTTAAATATTCTTTTTCTGTTTACATGTAAATTTAAAATGAGATAAGATTGAAAAACTATTAAAATTTGTTCTTACACATGTGTTTAATATTTTAATGTTACATAACTGGATTAAAGACTTTGTGGATGTGAAAATTAAATGCATAGTTTTTTATGTTAAGGATATACTGATCTTTGAAGATTCTTCCTAATCATACATTTGTATAATCAACAAGTACTTGTTATTTCATGTTAACTCTGTGCAAATACAATATAGTTGGTTAATTGTTAAAAAGAGGTCAAAGAAATCTATAACATCATTCACTCCTTATTGTAGAATAAGACTTTAGCCTAATTTTCCATGTTTACTTAGTGTTTTAATTTAGATTACTTTCTTGTAACTATTATTATTATTATCATTTTATCTTAACAGAGACATCATATTGGAGATCGCAGTCTTTCCTTATGTAATATGTTCCTGGATGAAATGGCCAAACAAGCTCGAAATCTCATTACTGATATTTGCACAGAACAGTGTACTCTTAGTGACCAGGTATAATTTGCCAATTTATCATTTAGTGTTTTAGGAAAGACTCATAGGGATTAGTACTTCTTACATTTTTGAATGTTCCTGATAGTTTATGCCCTTTGTAACAGAAAGTTCTTGGCTATACTTATAATCCTTGTTTCACATTGCCTTTCTCTGAGTATTTTAAATGTTCATTTTCTTCTGTTATAAAGTTTTCCTTTGAGAGTCTCATGATGATGTAATTCTTTGTGTTCCAAATCAGTTTTTGACTAGATGGTTGTAAGATTCATATGACATTAGTTTTCCTAGTCTTGGAAGGAGTAGTTTTTCAGAATAATTTTTCTTACTGCCCAGAACACTTTTTTCCCTGTGGTTTCTATAAAGTATTAACAAAAATAACTGCTTGCTATTTCAAATTTCCTAGGTCTTTTTTCTACTTCACCTCTGCATCTTCTCTTTCTTTCATCTCTGTTGTCCTTATCTTGTCCTAATTTTGATTTCACTTCTAGCAGTTTCTCCTCAGTGTGGGGCACTCAAAGAGAGATCTGGCTGGTCATTTTGACAGTTAATGGGGATTGAACTGTTTTAGCTTCATCAAAACATATTATAGGCCTCTTGCACTTACTTGCTTTCAACTTAATTCTATAGACTTGTGGAATTTGCTTTTCCCAGTGTCATCAATTTCCCTTTTGTTTCTCCCGGTTTTTCACGCAGACACTATAGAATGACTAAATTTATTTCTCTGGCTCGGCACTGTCCAGTAGAAATATTATGTGAGTCACATATGTAATTTTAAAATTTCTAGTAGCCATGTTTAAAGTATAAAAAGAAATAGGAGAGTCCAATTTAAAAAATATATTTGCTTTAACTCAATGTATACAATTAAAAAAAAGAGTTTTAGGAGGGGCTGGAGATATAGCTCAATTGGTAGAGTGCTTACCTCTCATGTACAAGGCCTTGGGTTTGATCCCCAGTAACACACACACACACACACACAGTTTTAGAATATTATCATATTACTAATGAAATATTTTACATTTTTTCTATTAATTCTTTGAAATTTGGTGTGTATTTTACATTTAAAGGACAACAAAATTTGGGCCAGGCATATTTCAAGTGTACAGTAACCACATGTGGCACATGACTACAGTTATTTGTATAGTGCAACTTTCCTTCTGCCTATGAATTATGCTCATTTTCTTGTTTGTCAAACTGAATGAATGATTTCCCATTTGTGTAATGTAAGATTTCATTCCTATTTAATTTAGTTGCTGCCTAAGCATTGTGCCAAAACCATCAGTCAAGCAGTGAATAAAAAGTCGAAAAAACAGACTGGTAAGAAAGGGGAACCTGAACGGGAAAAACCAGGCGTTGAGAGCATGAGGAAAAACAGGCTTGTAGTGACCAAGTAAGCCGTCTACTTCTATTGTGTCTTTTTGTTCTGGTAGAGACCTTTTCCTGCTATGGCATTAGTGCTGAGAAAATGGTAGGAATTGTGTATTCTTTATTTTTCAGCCTTTAAAGAAAAATCTTTGTGAGCCTGATTTACCTGTTAGTGCTTATTTCATTCTAAAATACAGATTTTGGGATTTTAGAAGATAATATATTTAATAGGTGGTATTTGTCTTAATATATTGACTATTGAAGGCCAAGAATCTGTCGAAAATTTTTCTGAGGTATACTATAAGCAACCTGTAATTTTTTAATTTATTTAAAGTCAGGTAACTGAGACTTTATTTTGTCATGTAGTTGTAATTACAATATACCTGAGGTCATTTTTTGAAACAAATATCAGACTAGGTAGCATTCAGGGCTCTTTGTTTATTTGTTTGATTGATTATTAAACAGTATTCCTTCTCTTATAAAAGACTATAGTAGTATTTGGAAATGATTGTTTTTGAGTGCATAATGAGCTATTACTATTTATTAACTCAGTATAATCATTATTAGCTGACTGTAGAAACAAATGAAGAGTGATACTGTCTTTTAAAAATTGCTCTTTTAAGTTATAAATAACTTATGTATATTTAGTTATACACATAAATATTTTTAACTTGTAAGTTTAAGAAAAAAATCAAATTCTGAAACAAACTCGTTATGTTTATAAAATTAGTTTTGTACCACCTATGAGGAAATGTCATACACTTTATTTAGTGTTTATTAATATTTTTTTCAGCCTTGATAAATTGCACACTGCACTTTCTGAGTTATGTTTCTCTATAAATTATGTACCAAATATGGTGGTATGGGAACATACCTTTACACCACGAGAATATTTGACTTCTCACCTGGAAATCCGCTTTACTAAGTAAGAAAGAATATAAACTATTTTTGCTTGTTAATGTGTTTGTTATATTAATTGTCAGTATCTACAGTGTTTCATTTTATGAGAAAAAGCATCAGTAGAACTGGTATAGTTTAAAGAATAATGAATTGGGAAGTATAAAGAATAGTGAGCTGAGAATTGCATGAATTACCACAGATTTTTGTTCCATACCTGTTGTTATTAATTGGTAACACTAGGCAATCCATATAATCTCTGTATTTTAGCTTCTTTATAAGCAAAATGAGATGATTGTAGCAAATGAGTACATTATAGGTTAGAAGTGCCAACCCAGTAAGGTCCTGAAATGAGTTTAGTAGGCTGCAGTCAATATTTAAATAAAGAAGATTTGGGAGAAAAAGAAGGAAGAAGAAATAAGAAAAGAAAAAAAAAGAGACACTAATGCATTGTGTAAACTTTTCAATTATGTATATACTGAGTTGTGCTATTGGAGATGTATCTTGCAGTAATGTAGGTAAGAGTCAAATGTTTGAAAACCTCATGACTAGGTGAACTCAAATATATTCTGAATTCAAGTGTATGCTGTTAAATGGATTGAAGTTCACTATCTTGAGGACTGGATTTCAAGTAGAATTTTTTAAATTGTGGACATATGTTTTGAAATGACATTGTATATAGTAAGTCAGACACACCTTGACTTTATAAATGTTGCTGCATCTTTTTTGTGAAGTTACACATTTTACTAAAGAAAATGTTAATTTATTTGACAGGTCCCCCCCCTCCCCTTAAAATCCTTAAAGCAGTTTATAAAAAAAAAATTTGCCAAAGATTTTCAAAAGTTTCTCTGGTCATTAATGAGTAATATTTGTATTTGCTATTAGCTAAGCATGTGTACTGTAAGTAATAAAAAAAAATAGTATAAAGCTAAGGTAAGACTTAAAGAACAAAGTAGGACAGTTACCTTCAAGGATCTGTCTTTATAAACAAACTAAAATCTTTATAGATCTAATGTCCAGTGGAGCTTTTAAAGAAAGTGAAATAAAGATAGCCTTGTAGTAAAAGATTGGTGTAGGGAAGTGTTTTAAAATTTGGATTTCATTTTACCCTCATACAGTTTCTTGGGACATAAACAAAGCTGCATAGCTGCATTTTAATGTTTATTTATTAGATATGTGGGCTGTAGTTAATTTATGTAAAACCTTTAAAAATTCTGGCAGCAGTGGTAAATGAATTCAAACTATGGACTTATTAGCCTGTGGTCCTTGTTAGAATCAACATGTGTTAAACAATTTCAAAAACCCTTCATACTTAAATCATTTTTGTAACTAATGTTCTTAGAATGTTATTAATCATTTATATTTCTGTTTCATTATAGTTTTATATATTCTTTGTTAGCTTTTTCCTTGGGATGATAATGACAGTAGTAATTTCATTGCTGTATAAAAATTATTTTTAAACTTATTTTTATTGCTAATTTAATATTACATATCAGTAAGTTGAATGGATTATATATACATAAATTAAAAAGTTATATCTCTTTTATTATTCTCCCCTCCACCCAGATCAATTGTTGGGATGACTATGTACAATCAAGCCACACAGGAAATTGCAAAACCATCAGAGCTTCTAACAAGTGTAAGAGCATACATGACCGTACTCCAGTCGATAGAAAACTATGTGCAAATTGATATTACGAGAGTATTTAATAATGTTCTTCTTCAACAAACACAACATTTAGACAGTCATGGAGAGCCAACCATTACAAGTCTATATACAAATTGGTAAGGAACACATTTAGAAATTTGAAATGATAGAAGTTTTTTAGTAATGAACTGCTTAGGAAAATTAATTTTTATGGATAAGTATTCATATTATCACTTGACTTAAAATTATATGAAGGATGTATACCATAATAAATTTTGAATTAAATTATTTCTATCAGTTATAAATTTACTTTTCTCTTTAGGTATTTGGAAACTTTGTTGAGACAAGTCAGCAATGGCCATATAGCTTATTTCCCTGCAATGAAAGCATTTGTGAACTTACCTACAGAAAATGAATTAACATTCAATGCAGAGGAATATTCTGACATATCAGGTGAATAATACCATAACATTGTTTAGAGAATGAAGAAAATTTGTTTTGCTTGAAAACTTGGTTTCTCTTGTTTTGGCTTTCCATTCTGTTGCAACTATTTTCATTCAATTTTATGTATAACTGTACATTGTATCTTAGAATTACTTCTGCATCTTATGTTATCTTTTTATTGCAAACTTTTTTGAAGGATATTAATAATTTGTTTCTATATTGTATATTCCAAGGTGTAATGTTCATTTTCTTAATGTATTTGCTGTGTCAAAAGTATAAAGTTAATTACATTTCCTTTCAGAAATGAGGTCATTATCAGAACTACTAGGCCCGTATGGTATGAAGTTCCTCAGTGAAAGCCTTATGTGGCACATTTCATCACAAGTTGCTGAACTTAAGGTAATACAGCTTTTATCAGTTTTACCTTTTCCTATAAAACATTTTTGAAGAAAGTGAACAATAAGCCTAGAATGTTAATTCCTTTAATATGACATGAAAATACTAGCATGTAAATAAAATTAAAGAGTGGGCAGAACCTTTCAGTGGCACCTTAATGTAGTTATTTGTTTTATAGTTGAGAAAACAGGAAGTCTGAAGAGGTGAATTGACTTGCCAGAGAGGACTGAAACTCAGATATCTTACTGTTTTCAGTCAAGCCTTCATTCTGTTGTATCATGGTGATTTTTATGAATGATTAGGTTTAAAATTCCAGCCAAAGCTGTTTGTTCAGATTTATATTCAGATGTACTGCTTTTCACAAATTGAGACATAAACATAAACATTGTTAGGCTTCATCACTTTCCTTTTCCTTCTTTCTACTTCTTTGTGGGTCTTTTTTTTTTTTTTTTTTTTTTTGTGGTCATAGGTATTGAATCCAGGGTCTTGCTCATGCTAGATAAGCACTCTACCACTGAGCCATATCTCCAGCCCTTCTTTTTCTTTTCATAAACCCTTTAAACTTGGATAGAAATGTTTAGAATGCTTATTGTTTATTAAACATATAAAGGGCATCAACATTTTAAATAACTTTTAGAAATATCTTAATTCTGAGATGATATATAATGAAAAAGTTTATATATCTACATTTATATATATATATATATATATATATAACTTTATATAACTATAGTTTTTCAGATAATTTGAACTTGGGCTGCTAAAATTTGGGGGGCTTACAAACAGATTAGAAAAGAATGTTTTGAAATATGCCTTTTTTTGTGAAAGATTTCTGGTAGTTATTTGTAAATATCATGTGGCTGTATCTTTTTATCCTAAAGAAGACCTTAATTATTTTAGTTTCCTGTTTTAGATGAAAACCTTTTGTTTGAAAGAGTAAATTTGTGGCAAAAAAAGAACTAAGCAGAGCTTCTTTTACATTGTATGGTTGTGAATAATTTGTGTATCAAACTTAGTCAATATCATATGGATGGATTTGTGGTGAAACGTGTTTGTTCCTTTCTGGAGGAAGAACAACCAGTCTTTTTCAGTGTTTACCAAGTCAATTTCTCCTGCTAGTCTTGAGAAAAGAATTATTTTGGTGTTTTACTGATTAGTTTCAATTCTTCATGGGATCCAAAAGATAGGAAATTTAAATTTAAATTATGCCAAAAAATTAATACTTTTGTTTTTAACACACTATCAAGTAAATTTAAAATAAATAATTAAAAAAACTCTCTTTGTTTTATTTGGTTTCCCTCAGTTTGTTCCAAACCATTTCATTTGTAGTTCCTGTTATTAAATCCCAGCTTTCAATGTCTTAGTTATCAGAATTAATTGCTGAATTTAAATGCATAGAGAGCCCTATTTCAGGATGTAATTGAGGAAGAAGTGGCAAATACTAAGTACATAGACTATATTTTCAAGAGAGAACATCGCGAATTGGTTTTTGTTGGTCTTTTTTTTCCTTTTCTTTCACAAATACTTTAGATTAATGGTTCCCTGACCACCACCAGCAGCATCACCTTAGAGCTTGTTAAAAATGCAAATTTTTAAAACTCTGTCTCATACCTGCTGAGTCAGAAATGGTGGGATTGGGACTTAACAGTGTGTTTTAATAAATCTATCAGAGCATTCTGATATGCACTGTTTTAGTCAGCTTTTTTTTTTCTTTTTTGCTGCTGTGACTAAAAAATCTAACCAGATTAATTGTAGAGAAGGAAAAGTTTATTTAGGAGCTCACGATTTTAGATGTCTTAGTTCATAGGAGGTTGGCTCCATTCCTTGTGGCTCAAGGTGAGGCTGAACATCATGGTGTAGCAGAGAGAAGTGGCTCACGTGAAGATCAGGAAGCAAAGTGAGAGACTCCACTCGCCAGATACAAAATCTACATGCCAAAGGCATGCCCCCAGTGACCCACTTATTCTAGCCATTCCCTATCTGTCTTTAATTACCACTCAGCTACTCAGTTAATCCCATAAAGAGATTAATTCACCGATTGGATATGGCTCTCATAACCCAATCATTTCTCCTCTAAACCTTGCACTCTCTTACACATGAGCTTTTGGGGGACATCTCACATCCAAACCATAACACACACTAAAGATTGGGGCCATTTCTTTGGAGATCAGCAACATGGATTTTAAAACAGACATACCTGAATTCAAATTCCAAATTCCCTTATTTAATATCTTGGTGATTTGGGGTAAGTTTTCCAGCTTCTCTGAGGTTCCTCAGTTGTCAAATTGGAGTAGCACATTTCATTTGGTTTAGAATAAATGCAAAAATTGTTTATACACTGTCTCATACAGGAACTTAACAAATGATTATAATTATTCTTACTATTAAGTATATACTGTAATTTATTGATTCAAAGGCATATTTATCTTATGAATATCCTGAAATTTTATGTATATTATTATATAAATTTATAGTCTTTTGCATATATAAAATAAGATATATTTTAAATTTGATATTTTTGATTTGCTAATATATAACATTAAGTTCAAAGTGCATGAGCACTATCTAGGATGATCTTGGGAACCTTGCACATTCTAGGCCTGTGCTTTATCACTAAGTTTTATCCCCAGCCCATTGCGTGTGTATTTAATCAAGTTTCAGAATGGAAGGAACAGTATCAAAGTAGCCCAGGGAAAGTAAGCAATCTTTTCAAACACTATAGCAATTGAAACTAGCCATTAATTTGATGAGAAAATTTATACTATTGTTTTAGTAAAAATTATTTTTTATAGGTTTTTTTTTTTCTCTGTAGTTTTTCATGTTCCTCTTAAATCACTTGTCATTGATCTTTTGTTTATAGCAAAACCCTCAGAGCCCTCTAACCACATACTTGCTACATCTTTCCCACTTCACAGAATTGAAATATCGTGGCATGAAGCCTGGTATATATTTGGAAAGAGCTCCACAGGTGATTGTAATGTGTAATTAAGGTTGAGACTCACTATAGAGAGCCAAAAGTAAAGATAGTTTTGACGTATGAGAACTTCATAGAGATACAGAGATCAGAAATAGAATCAAATTCTTTGGAATTGTAACGAACTAAGGAAGTGTGATAGTGTCAGACCTAGTTGTAAAGGCATTTGGTATACATAACAATGCAACAAAGAGTAGAATATCTTACTCTTTCCCCCCCATTATTTTGGAAACTCAGCTTATTGTTGTACAGGCTTTTCTCTGCAAGAATGAAATTAATTTAATTGCTGTAGTTATAATTTTAAAAAAATAATTATTTTAGTTGTTGATGGGCCTTTATTTATTTATTTATTTAAATGTGGTGCTGAGAATCAAACCCAGCACCTCACACATGCTAGGCAAGCACTCCACCATTGAACTACAACCCCAGATCTTGTTTTAGTTTTAATTTTTAAACTCAATTGCTTTTCTAGTGCTTTTAGAAAAAAACATCCTATAATGAGTTATACTCTTCCATTGCTTCTTTTTTTAAAATTTTCTCTTCCCTTTTCTCAGTGGTTCCTGAAAGAAAAGTAGATAGATTGCATTTCCACTTTATATATAATAAAACATTTTAAGTATATAATTTGTGCTGGGAAATATTGTTGTAATATAATTGTCATTAAAAGGTATCATATGCTAACAAGTTATTTTCTTTCTTATTATATATATCCAGCCACGTATTCATTGTCTAAAGACGTACTTTGACCAGCTTTGATTTCAGAAAGTTTTTGTTTTAGTTAGAACTTACTGCTTTCTGTATTCATTTAAGTGTCTACTTTTTATTATTGATACGGTTCTGTATCTAAGCATAAAATGATTCTTTATTCTACTGCTTACCTTTGTTGCTTTTTCCTGAACTCATCTTGAATTTGCAAACTGAAGAAAAACATTAATCCTTTGTAAATAAATTTAAGATTCTTTTATTAAAACAACAAAAAATGTGTAGTATAGAGCATCTGGAGTTCATGAATGGTGTTTTCTACTTGATGGATTATAATTTGCAAGCATGCTTTTTATCTTATTAGCACAAAGAGGTCTGTGCCTGACCTAGGCTCTTTCATTCTTATTTTTTTTAGAAACTTGTAGTGGAGAATGTTGATGTGCTAACACAAATGAGGACCAGCTTTGACAAACCAGACCAGATGGCTGCACTTTTTAAAAGATTGTCGTGTGGGTAACTCATGATACTTTTTATAAACATTGAAAAAATCTTTATACTCAGTATTTAAATTTTGGCCAAAATTTCTAACATAAAGCAGTAAATTATAAAAAGTACTCCCTAATTTATGAACTGAACTAGAAAACTTTTATAGTGAAAGGATCTTTTTAGTATATGACTTATCTGTTTCAGACTTTTTTTAAACATACTCTTAATATGTATCAATTATTTAGCAGATATTGTCATTGTCAATTATTTAACAGATATTGTCTAGACTTCGTTTACTTGGATTCTGTGTATAAATAGCAGCTCTTAAAACTATTAAGTTTAATACAGTAAGTCTGCATTAGTTTAGATTAAAAGTATTAATTTTCAAGTCTGTGATTTTTTAAAAATCAACTTTATTGATATATAATTTACATGTAATAAAATACACACAGTTAAGTGAATAATGTAGTAGATATCGACAAGTTTATACATCTATATAACCATTGTCAGAATCAAGATACAGAACAGTTCCATTATCTCAGAAAGTTGCCTCCTGTCCTTTTGTAGTCTCTGGCCCCAACCCAGATAACCAGTAATCTGATTTCTTTCATTATAAATTAAATTTTATATCTGGCTCCTTTCACTAGCATATGTTTTTGAGATTCATCCATCTCTGTTAAGTGAATGAATAATTGTTCCTTTTGGTTGCTAAATAGTATTATATTGCATGAAAACTTGAGCCTGTAAAATTTTGTTTAAATGTCTTCTTGATATTGATTGTCGGAGGTACAGTGTGAAATGACATAGAGTGATGAATATTATTGAAGAGTATTTATCTGGATAACTATTTGGGTACACTGGAATTAATTTTATTTAGCTTTTTAGTACTTGAACCTTTAAGGTTATAATTAAAATTTTTCAAATTCACACTTTATTATAAATCTCCCGAAAACCTGAATAAAATCCTTATATTAAGGAAAACTGAAGAAAGGTTTTTTTTTGTTTTTTTTTTTCCCCAAATAAAAATAATTCTGGAGGCAGGGGGAAATGATTCACTGAGTGTATGCACTAGGTCCTGGGTTCAGTCTCCAGCACTAATGCTGCTGTTTCTGCTGATGACAATAATCTAAAGAAAATTAAAACTAAGCATTACTTAGTTTCCCATTTGATATTTTTCTTTTAAATGCTTTAGAGAATCACTTATCTTGCTTTAAAAAATAAAAACTTGTTCAATAAGAATTAGCACAAAATGGGATTAGAGTTGTGGCTCAGTGGTAGAGCACTTGCCTGGCATGTATGAGGCCCTGGGTTTGATCTTCAGCACCACAAACAAACAAACAAACAAATAAAATATCCATTTACAACTAAAAAATATTAAAAAAAAAAAGAATTAGCACAAAGTTTAAATACACTAAAGATTGTTCTTATACAACAGATCTGTAGTTGTCAGGACTATAAAGGAAAAGCAATGAGGGAGTTTTTTGGGGAAAATGGAACTGTTTGTAATAGCAGTGATGGTGGTAACAAATTTATACATATTAAAATTTATAGAACTGTATCAAATGGAAAAATAGCAGGTTTATTATGATATTTTAAAAAATAAAGTGAAAAGGAAATGATTGACTTGACAATATCGTAGGGAAGAGAATTATGAGTAGGAAATAGGAAAAATTTTTAAAATTCTACACGTTCTTTTTTATTGTTCATTGTTTTACTATTTATATTTTTCATTTGTTCTTTATTTATATTGGTTTTATTTTCCACATTCCTCTCATTTTTAATACCCAATTGACACCTTTATTAGCTTTAAACTCTACATAACTTTCCTAATAGTAAGCAGTGTTTTGACTATACCTTCTGGTTAGAAACACATAATGAACTGAAATGTTAAATACTTTGTTTACTTAACCATCCTCCTTGTGGAATTTAAACAAAAATTCATTGAAGTTCCAAGGAGATTTTGCAAGTTTTCAAAATACAATTCATAGTTTTCAAAATACAGTTCTAGACTCTGTTTACTTGGATTCTGTGTGTAAATAGCAGTGATTCTATGACTTTTAGATTTGTCCAAACAAAAATCTAAACCATTGACTTTCTATTACCTATATTCATTAAATTTGTCTTTAAGTAGAATTTATTAAGCCTTTTTGTTATTTGGAAAAAGAAAAGCTTCACTTAAGAGAGGCTTATGTAGAGAAGACTACACTTGAGTTGAACAGTTTCGAAAATACTCTCTTTAGTCTTTGCTGTCCTTCTTGTGCTTCCTTCATCACATATCCAGAAGTCTGTTATTTTCATAGAAATTTGATTTCATAATCAACAAACACATTCTTTTACAAAGATAAAGCATTAGGATTTACAAAAGTAGCTCTGAATCAAGAAGCATTCTTGAATTTTTTATTTTTAGGAAATGAATCTCATCATGTCCCTATTTTGGACTTTCTGTTCTAACACATTTCATTGGAGCTCCTTAATCCCAGGCCATTATTTTCTTCAGCATTTCTTTCTTTCTTTCTTTTCTTTTCTTCTCTTTCTTTTCTTTCTACCAGGGATTGAACTCAAGGGTGCTTAACCACTGAGCCCACCCCTTATTTATTTATTTGTTTCATTTATATTTATTTATTTATTTATTTAATAATTTAACCTTTATTTTATTTTATTTTTTAAATGTGGTATTGAGGATCAAATCAAGGACCTCACCTATACTAGGCAAGTGCTTTACCGTGGCTAAACCCTCAGTTTCTCCCCTCCAACTTTATTTTTTGAGACAGAGTCTAAGTTGCTTAGGGCTTCACTAAGTGACTGAAGCTGGCTTTGACTTGGGATCCTTCTGCCTCAGCCTCCCAAGCCACTGGGGTTGTAGGTATGCACCACTATACGTGGTGTAATTCTTCATTTAAAAAATCATTCTGTTTACTTTTGCCCTATTCCTACCATCTACAAATCTATAAGTTTCTCCAAAGACCTTTTCTTTAGTAGTACTTTGGAAGTTGTTATTGCCTAAGCATACTTCACTGGTACAGGTGTTGAACTTTGAAACTGTTCTCAGACCATAGCCATGTTTTCCAGGTCTCTTTTGCTCTTATTGAACTTCTTTTGTCTAGCTCACTGAAACTTTAATGCCTCTCTGCTTTCTTGATCATTCTCTTCTTGACTTGAAATATCCATTATGGACTATAAAATTTGGTAAGTGAAACTCTGTTTTCTTCATTTGCCAAAATGTTTATCTCTACACTTTCTTATTCATTTTAATGGCTCATCTTTTACATTTTATCAGTGTGTGATATCCTGTTCTTCCATTCTTGCTGTACAACCCTATTGGGAAAATTTTTTCAGTTGTATTTACCAGGGAGTCTTAAATATTTATCCTCAGCCTTAACTTTTTCTGTTGAGCAATAGACATCAAAATAACAAAACAATAGTTTGATCAGTGCTTCTCAAAGTCTGATCCTTAGGCCATTAGCAGCAAGCAGCATCACCACCTGGGAACTTATTTAGAATATAAATTATTGGGCCTCACCCCAGACCTACTGAATTAAAAACTGTGGGGATGGGACCCAGAACCTGTATTTTAACAAGTCACTTTGAGAAATGTTGAATTAGACACATTCAGCCATATGACCCACAGATAGTTCACATCTCTACAATAGTGGAGTATTTCCCTCTTATGGGAGGTACAAATAGGTGGAGAGGAAAAGCCTGATATTTTTTATTGACCATTTTTTCCTTCTTTGTCTTCCTCTCCTCACATTCCACGTATGATAGCTATAGATTTTGTTTGTTTATTTTGGTGTTGGGGATTAAACCTGGGTTGCTTTACCACTGACCCCATATGCCCAGTCCTTTTTATTTTTCTTATTTTGAGATAGGATCTTGCTGAGGCTGGCCTCAAACTTGAAATCCTCCTGCCTCAGCCTTCAGAGTTCGTGGAATTATAAGCATGCGCCACACACCCAGCACAATAGCTATATTTTGTAGATCAGAATATGTAAACAGGTGGGTCACATTTGACCCAAAGACACTCTTTGGCCCTATACTTCATTAAATTTTTTTAAATGTTTTCCTTTGGACTTTATTTTTAAAATAGAAAATTTCATATAATAATCCAGACTCTTGGCTTCTTCCCTTAAAATCTAGGCAGTACTTTTCCACATGGCGAGGCTGTAGCTAATTAGTAATTGCTCCCTTTAGAATGTTTATAATGTTTCTTTCAGTCTTTTGCAGCCACTATTCTCTTTCACTCAGTTTACTTCACTATTTTATGTTACCTGCCTAAAGGTATTTGAACTTGTAATTCCTCCTGCACATCCTACCTCTTAAATGTAAAGCCCCAAATGTGGTGCTTTGTATTCCTATGGTTCCTATTTATAGCTTCATAATCTTTGTGAACTCTAGTCATACCTTCCTAGTATGTACCCATTTTTCCCCATTCTACCTATCATATTCAGAGTCATATTTCTAAACATAAATTTTCATATAGCTATTTCTTTTTTGTATTTTGATTGGTGCATTATAATTATACATGAGTGGAATCCATTGTTACATTTTCATATATACACACAATAAAGCAATATAATTTGGTCACCTTCCAACTCTATTTCAAAAACCCTAAACATCCTCCTCGTTTAAAGGACAGTATAAACTCCTTAGGATGGCATTCAGAAATCATTATTTGGATTAACCTCACACTTTACTCTTCTTTTTCTTTTCTTTCCTCTACTACCCATGGCTTGCCTGGCTCAGGGCTCAAAGCTGCTGTTCTAGCAATACTTTCTTGGGAAGTTAATGGAAATTTTGGAGACTAAAGGAGGCAAATAGTCCATTAAGCAATAAATGAAATTCATACTGTGAAGTTTATTGGAACTTTTAGTAGGCATTTACATACTCAAAGGGAGGTTATAGGGTATCGTTTTCACAAACTTGTTTGGTAAAATTTTGGAGAACATCCTCTGAAAAGTACTTATGAGATTATCACACTTATTCTAATTCTTCACTTTATTCTCAATTTATCCTTTTTATGATTTTGTTATTGATTTGTGTTTTGGCCTGCAATGTCTTTATCTTCCTGTGCCTCCTTTTTTACCAACTTGGATGCCCCCTCTCCTAATTTCTTTCCTTTTCTAGTTAGTAACAATTTCCTAGTTTTATCTTATATCACCAAAACGCCCTCCCATTTTTTCTAATAGAATTTTAAAAAAAAATTTTTTTTGTAGTCGTAGATGGATACAATACCTTTATTTTTATTTATTTATTTTTATGTGGTGCTGAGGATCGAACCCAGTGCTTCACACATGCTAGACGAGTGCTCTACCACTGAGCCACAATCCCAGCACCTCCAGCTCTTTTCAGTTTATGTTTTGAGACAAGGTCTTGCTGAGTTACCCAGGCTGTCCTTCAACTTGTGGTTCTCCTATCTTAGCCTCCCAAGGACACTGGAATTATAGGCATGTGCCACCATGCCCAGTTTTGCATCACCATTTCATTGAATATCTATCTACTAGTCTTTTATTGGGCACTCTTTTAAGTACTGCAGCTCGATAAAAAGATCTCTAAGATTGATGCTTATTTATGGAATGCATAAAGCATTATACCTTACATCATTTTGCTGTTTTTAAAATTTTCATTATTTTATTTTATTATACCTGTTCATGTTGTTTAATCAAACATGCTTATGATCATAATTTAAACAAGCTATACAGAAACTAGAAAGTCAAAACAAAACACTTCCCTCCATTCCTGCTCTTCAACTAGTAACTATGGATAGCAGTTTTCTGAATACTACTTCCAGAAATTTGTTATGTAAATACAAATAAACATATGTGTATATATCTTTCTTCTCTCACATAAATGTGATCATATTTTGTTAGTCATCTTAGCAGTCGATTTAGATTTTTTGGTAATTAGGTTCTAGATAATTATTCTATTTTCAATCTCATATTACACTGACTTACATGGGGTTTGTGTGTGTGTTTCTTTTCATAGTAAATATCTGTTAGTTTTATAAAATGTAATTGTATTGACACTTCCAATTCTAATCTCCCTTGATTTTGTTAACCTAGCTTGAATATTAGTGTATGTAATTTCTGAATATTGTTTCTTAACCAAGATATAAGTGATCAAATTCATTGATGGGCTTCAACAACCTGTTCCTGCCAAAATGACTTATGATTTCAGTAGACATTTTTTGTTTCTTGACTCAAGACCACAACAGCTTAAGAATTTAATTTTTCAAAGTTCCTCAGTCATTTGAGGTTTAACTTCTATGTACTCTGATCATCATCTTTTGCCCCTAGTCACCGGTTCTTAAATCCTATCTCCACCCTTTTTATATAAATGGCTACATAGAAGATTGAAGATTCTGGTGACCCTTCTAACCAATAGCAAAAGACAGTGCTCTCTATATATTTGAAATAATAAACTAATTAATTGAAAGTTTGCAAAGTTTAAATATTAGCTCTCAATACCTTTTCCTATTAATCATTTATTGTAATCAAATTACCATTAATTGTGCCTTTTATCATAGAAATTTTATGACTTTAAAGAGTTTTCTCTAAGGTTAAGAAAGAACTAAATTCATACTTTTTTCTTCTCTTCTCCCCATCCTTAAAATTTAGCTGTTGACAGCGTCTTGAAGAGGATGACAATAATTGGTGTAATTTTATCCTTCCGATCATTGGCACAAGAAGCACTTAGAGATGTAAGAATCCATTACAAGTATATACCCTGTATCCAAAAAATTCCTTTTGGTTTTCTGGAAAGTTACTCTTTAAATTCACAGCTGGTAATGATATGATTAAAATTCCAGTTTTCATAGTTATGGAAAATAAATTATATAGAAAGTTATTTAGACTCATTTTTTTTGTTTGAGTATTAAAAATTTTAGGATATAATTTGGCTATTATATGACCCTTTCAACTTTGCTATTCATTAAAACATTTTCCATTTTGATTATATCCAGTTTAACATTGAATATACTCCTTTTCATATATGTTGGAACTTTAGAAAAGTCACATGGAAAATAATTTTTATGAAGTCGAGAATTAATGAAATGGAACTATTTCATAAATTTAGAGATATCCACTTAAAACTAATTCTGTGTTCTTATTTGCTGTTCTGACTAGGTGTTGTCCTACCACATTCCTTTTCTTGTAAGTTCAATTGAAGATTTTAAGGATCACATTCCAAGGGAGACCGATATGAAGGTAGTAATATAACTTCTGTTTGGATTTTATAGTTTCTAAACTGAAATATTCAAGTTGTATATGAAATAAAATGTAATAAATTCTAAACTACTGAAAAGTTTCTGTTTTAGAGTTAGCATACTTGCCTTTGAAGTTGCATCCTCAACTTCTCAGCAGCAAAATACTACCTAGGCATTTTCAAAGTTAGTCATCTTTGATCATCCATAGCAATTTAAAATTGGTTAAGAACCTGTCCTTTGTCCTGATGGTCATTTGTGTAGGGTCTTCAAGTGGAATGAGAAAACCCAATAAAATGAGTTGTTTTAAATAGACTCAGTATTTTAAAATACATTTTAAAAAATCTTATAAAAGGATTTAATTATAGGTGGTAATAAAAAGTTATTTTAGTTTCTTGTTTTTAATTAGTAAATATAAGGTAGGAGATTGGTAACCTTATGTGAGCCCAGTTTTTGTTTTGAAATTTATTGAGCCATGAAATCCAACCACTCATCTAATCTCAGCAATTTTCCAGTGGTTATACATCTAATATCTGACTTACCAGTACTTCTAAGCTTTTGTGTTTCCTGGAGAGGTTTTTTTTTTTTTTTTTTTTTTTTTTTTTTTTTTTTAATTGGTCGCTCAAAACATTACAATGCTCTTGACATATCATATGTCATACATTTGATTCAAGTGGGTTATGAATTCTTATTCTTACCACGTGTATAAATTGCAGGATCACATTGGTTATATATCCACATTTATACATACTGCCATACTAGTGTCTGTTGTATTCTGTTGCCTTTCCTATCCCCTTCCTATCCCTCCTCTCTTCCCCTCTCCTCCCATCTTCTGTCTCTACCCAGTCTACTGTAATTCATTTCTCTCTCTCTTTTTTTTTCGCTTTCCCCTCACATCCTCTTACATGTAATTTTGTATAACAATGAGGGTCTCCTTCCATTTCCATGCAATTCCCCTTCTCTTTCCTATCCCTCCCACCTCTCGTCCCTGTTTAATGGTAATCTTCTCATGCTCTTCCTCCCTGCTCTGTTTTGAGTTGCCCTCCTTATATCAAAGAAGACATTTGGCATTTGTTTTTTAGGGATTGGCTAGCTTCACTTAGCATAATCTGCTCTAATGCCATCCATTTCCCTGCAAATGCCATGATTTTGTCATTTTTTAGTGCTGAGTAATACTCCATTGTGTATAAATGCCACATTTTTTTTATCCATTCATCTATTGACGGGCATCTAGGTTGGTTCCACATTCTAGCTATTGTGAATTGTGCTGCTATGAACATTGATGTAGCTGTATCCCTATAGTATGCTCTTTTTAGGTCTTTGGGGAATAGTCCGAGAAGGGGAATAGCTGGGTCGAATGGTGGTTCCATTCCCAGCTTTCCAAGGAATCTCCATACTGCTTTCCAGATTGGCTGCACCAATTTGCAGTCCCACCAACAATGTACAAGTGTACCCTTTTCCCCACATCCTCGCCAGCACTTGTTGTTGTTTGACTTCATAATGGCTGCCATTCTTACTGGAGTGAGATGGTATCTTAGAGTGGTTTTAATTTGCATTTCTCTGATTGCTAGAGATGGTGAGCATTTTTTCATGTATTTATCAATATGCATAAATCAAAGGCATTCCTGTATATCAGCGACAAATCCTCTGAAATGGAAATGAGGACAACCACCCCATTCACAATATCCTCAAAAAAAAAAAAAAAACTTGGGAATCAACCTAACAAAAGAGTTGAAAGACTTATACAATGAAAACTACAGAACCCTACCAAAGAGAGAAATAAAAGAAGATCTTAGAAGATGGAAAGATATACCCTGTTCATGGATAGGCAGAACTAACATCATCAAAATGGCGCTATTACCAAAAGTACTCTGTAGGTTTAACGCAATGCCAATCAAAATCCCAATGGCATTTCTTGTAGAAATAGATAAAGCAATCATGAAATTCATCTGAAAAAATAAAAGACCCAGAATAGCAAAAGCAATTCTAAGCAGGAAGAGTGAAACAGGCAGTATAGCGATACCAGACTTTAAACTATACTAAAGAGCAATAGTAACAAAAACAGCATGGTACTGGTACCAAAACAGGCGGGTGGACTAATGGTACAGAATAGGGGACACAGAGACCAATCCACAAAATTACAACTACCTTATATTAGACAAAGGTGCTAAAAGCATGCAATGGAGAAAGGATATCATCTTCAACAAATGGTGCTGGGAGAACTGGAAATCCATATGCAACAAAATGAAACTGAATCCCTTTCTCTCGCCATGCACAAAAATGGATCAAGGAGCTAGGGATCAAACCAGAAACTCTGCGTCTGATAGAAGAAAAAGTTGGCTCTAATCTCCATCTCATGGGGTCAGGCTCCAAATTCCTTTATAGGACACCTATAGCACAAGAGTTAAAATCAAGAATCAACAAATGGGACATACTCAAACTAAAAAGTTTTTTCTCAGCAAGAGAAACAATAAGAGGTAAATAGGGAGCCTACATCCTGGGAACCAATTTTTTACTCCTCACACTTCAGATAGAGCCCTAATATCCAGAGTATACAAAGAACTCAAAAAATTAAATAAGAAAACAAATAACCCAATCACCAAATGGGCCAAGGACCTGAACAGACACTTCTTAGAGAAGGATATACAATTAATCAACAAATACATGAAAAAATCCTCACCATCTCTAGCAATTAGAGGTTATTTTTGCATATCTTGAAGAACACTGGCTAAAAATAATAATGTCTAAACTCTTCTGTATGACACTTGAGTCTCAAATTGGTGCTTTTTAACCTTTCTGATGGTTTCACCTCTTGTTCCTTCCTTTTCATAATTCTCTTCCCATTATTTTTTCCCTCTTTTTATTAGTACATTGTAGTTGTATATGTTGATGGCATTTGCTTTACATATTCACACATGCACACCATATAACAATATAATTTGACCAATATCACGCCTCAGCTTTCCCCTACTCTCTGCACCTCCCACCCCTTGGTCCCTTTCTCCCACTGATCTCCCTTTGATTTGGGGGAGATATACCCCCACCTTTGTTTGAAGCTACCTCTGTAACTTCCCTTTGATAATTAGGAGATTTATCCCCACTTTTGTTTTCAGCTACCTCTCTAGCTTCTGCATATGAGAGAAAACATGACCCTTAACCTTCTGGGTTAGACTTATTTCACTTAACTTGATGGTCTCTAGTTCCATCTATTTTCTTGCAAATGTCATCATTTCATTTTTCTTTATGGTTGAATAAATCTCCATTATGTGTATATATGCCACATTTTCTTTATCCATTCATCCACTGATGGACACCTACTGGTTCCACAGTTTTGCTGTAGTGAATTGTGTTGCTGTAAACTTGGGTATGCATGTATCACTATAGTAAGATGACTTCAGTTCTTCAGGGTAAATACTGAGAAGTGGTATAGCTGGGTCATATGGTAGTTTTATGCCTAGTCTTTTGAACAATCTCCACACTAATTACCATAGAGGTTGCACTAATTTACAGTCCTACCAATAGTGTAGGACTTTTTCTCCACATCCTTTCCCATATTTGTTATTGTATTCTTGATGGCTGCCATTCTGACTGTTGTGAGGTGAAATCTCAGTGTAGTTTTTATTGACATTTCTCTAATTGCTAATGATGTTGAACATTTTTTTCATGTATTTGTTGGCCATTTGTATTTCTTCTTTTGAGAAGTGTCTGTTTGCCCATTTATTAATTGGGTTATTTGATTTTTTTTCTTTTTTTGGTGTAAAGGTTGTTGAGCCCTATGTATATTCTAGATATTTATCTTCTGTTAGAAGAGTAGCTAGCAAAGATTTTCTCCCATTCTTTGGATTCTGTCTTCACATTTCTAATTGTTTCCTTTAGTATGCTCTTCCCTTTATTTACTTTTCTCTTCATATGTATATTGTAAGTTAATTTTATCTGTATACATGTCACATGTACCCATTTTATCCTCTTAATGTATTTTATTTGAAAATACTGCCCTTTTCTGCCTTTTAAAATCCTGTCTTTTAAGGCCTGAATCATTTGCCATTTTCCAGTGATAAAGAATTTTTTTCTTTGTGTCATCAAAGAATGGATGTTTTGTTTATGTATTGTACAGTTGAACATATTCTATTCTGCCTTGTATTTTTCCACTTATATTTATACCATGTCATAAATATCTTAAGTTTCCAGCAAGCTTTCAGTAGAATTTCTCTTTTGAAAAACCAGATATTTTAAGTTTTATTGACTTATGATAAGTCTATCTGTCTTAAAAAATTTACTCATTTATAGTGTACAATTCAGTGATTTTTAGTACAGTAACAAAATTGCAAAACTGTCACTATGATCAATTTTTGAACATTTTCATTATCCCACAAAGAACCTCAGTACCCAGTGGCTGTTAATCCCCACTTTTCCAGGAAGTCCCCAGCCCTAGGCAATCTGTCTATAGATTTGCATTTTTTGAATGTTTCGTATAATCATACACCACATAGTCTTTTATCACTGGCTGTAATTTAGCACAATTTTCAAGTCACTGATTGTACACAAAGTATTTTCACACCATTTATGTCTTCATATATGTACTTAGGGTAATGATGTCTAACTCATTCCATCATCATTCCTACCCCTGTATCCCCTGCCTTTCACTCCCTCCCCTTTGCCCTATCTAAAGTTCCTCCATTCCTCCCATGCTCCCCTCCCCACCATCGCCATTATGAGTCAGCATCCTCATATCAAAGAAAACATTCGGCCTTTGGTTTTTTGGGATTGGCTTACATCACTTAGCATAATGTTCTCCAGCTCCATCTGTTTACCTGCAAATGTCATGACTTTATTCTCTTTTAATGCTGAGTAATGTTCCATTGTGTATGTGTGTGTGTGTGTACATACCAAAGTTTCCTTATTCATTCATCTACTGAAGGGCGTCTAGATTGGTTTCATAATTTAGCTATTGTGAATTGTGCTGTTACAAACATTGACATGGCTCTGTTCATGTGGTATGCTGGTTTTTTGAGTAAAAACTGAGGAGTGGGATAGATGGGTCAAATGGAGATTCTATTCCAGGTTTTCCAAGGAATTTCCATACTGTTTTCTATATTGGCTGCATCAATTTGCAGTCCCACCCAGAAATGTATGAGTGTGTCTTTTTCCCCACATCCTCGCCAACCCTTACTGTTGTTTGTATTCTTGACAGCTGCCATTCTGACTGGAGTAAGATGATATCTTAGTTTTGATTTGCATTTCTCTAATTGCTATAGATATTGAACATTTTTCCTATGTTTGTCCATTGTTTGTATATTCTCTTCTAAGAAGTGTCTGTTCAGTTCCTTGGCCCATTTATTGATCAGGTTATTTGTTTTCTGGTGTTAAGGTTTTTGAGTGCTTTATATATCCTAGAGATCAGGCTGTATCTGATATTTTTGTGGTAAAGATTTGCTCCCATTCTGTAGGCTCTCTATTCACCTTATTGATTGTTTCTTTTGCTGAGAAGAAGCTTTTTAGTTTGAAACCGTCCCATTTATTGATTCTTGGTTTTAATTCTTGCACTATAAGAGTCTTATTAAGGAAGTTTGAGCCTAATCTAACATGTTGGATATTTGGCCCTACTTTTTCTTCTAATAGACACAGGATCTCTGGTTTTATTCCTAAGTCCTTGATCCATTTTGAGTTGAGTTTTGTGCATGGTGAGAGATAGAGGTTTAATTTCATTTTGTTACATGTGGATTTCCAGTTTTCTCAGCACCATTTATTGAAGAGGGTATCTTTTCTCCAATGTGTGTTTTTGGCGCCTTTGCCTAATATAAGATAACTATAGTTCGGTAAATAAATTTTACTTATTTTTTCTGAATCCTCTATTTTGTACTATTGGTCTACAGGTCTATTTTGGTGCTAATACCGTGCTTTTTTGTTATTATTGCTCTGTAGTATAGTTTAAGGTCTAGAATAGTAATGCCACCAGCTTCACTCTTCTTGCTAAGGATTGCTTTGGCTATTCTGGGTCTCTTATTTTTCCAAATGAATTTTATGATTGCTTTTTCTATTTCTATGAGTAATGTCATTGGAATTTTGATTGGGATTGCACTGAATCTGTATAGTGCTTTTGGAAGTATGATCATTTTGACAATATTAATTCTGCCTATCCAAGAACAAGGTAGATTTTTTCAATTGTCCAAGGTCTTCTTTAATTTCTTTCTTTAGTGTTCCGTAGTTTTCATTATAGAGGTCTTTGACCTCTTTTGTTAAGTTTATACCCAAGTATTTTATTTATTTATTTATTTATTTATTTATTTATTTATTTATTTATTTATTTTTGAGGCTATTGTAAATGTGGTGGTTTTTCTCATTTCTCTTTTAGAGGATTTGTCACTGATATACAGAAATGCCTTTGATTTATGGGTATTGATTTTATATCTAGCTATTTGCTGAATTCATTTATTAATTCTAGGTGATTTCTTGTGGGTCTTTTAGGTATAAATCATGTCGTATGCAAACAGTGATAGTTTGAGTCGTCTGATTGCTCTGGCTAGAGTTTCAAGAACTATTTTAAATAGACATGGTGAAAGAGGGCATCCCTGTCTTATTCCGGTTTTTAGAGGGAATGCTTTCAATTTTTCTCCATTTAGAATGATGTTGGCCTGGGGCTTAGTATAGATAGCCTGTATAATGTTGAAGTATGTTCCTGATATCCCTAGTTTTTCTACTGTTTTGAACATGAATGAGTGCTATATTTTGTTGAATGCTTTCTCTGCATCTATTCAGATGATCATATGATTTTTATCTGTGAGTCTATTGATGTGATGAATTACATTTATTGATTTCCATATGTTAAACCATCCTTGCATCCCTGGGATGAACTCTAATGATCATGGGGCACTATCTTTTTGATATTTTTTGTTTTTAAGTTGCCAGAATTTTATTGAGAATTTTTGCATCTATATTTATTAGAGATATTGGTCTGAAGTTTTCTTTCTTTGAAGTTTCTTTGTCTGGTTTTGGAATCAGGGTGATATTAGCCTCATAGTATGTGTTTGGAAGTGTTCCCTCTTTTTCTATTTTATGAAATAGTTTGAGAAGTATTGGTGTTAGTTCTTCTTTGAAGGTCTTATAAAAATCAGCTGTGTATCCATCCAGTCCTGTGCTTTTCTTGGTTGGTAGGCTTCTGATGGTGTCCTCTATATCATTCTGATTTAGTTTGGGCATATCAAATTTGTTGATGCCTTCAATATTTTCTATTTTATTGGAGTATAAATTTCAAAATAATTTCTAATTATCTTCTGTGTTTCTGTAGTGTCCGTCATAATATTTCCTTTTTCATTATGGATGTTAGTAATTTGAGTTTCCTCTCTCCTTCTCTTTGTTAGCATGGCTAATGGTTTATCATTTTTAATTTTATTTTTTCAAAGAACCAACTTTTTGTATTGGTCAATTTTTTCAGTTGTTTCATCTTCTACTGCTTTTGCGGTTGATTTGTTCTTCTAGGGCTTTGATATGTAATGTTAGATTATTTATTTGTTTACTTTTCCTTCTTTGAAGAAATGAACTCCCTGCAATGAACTTTCCTCTTAGAACTGCCTTCATAGTGTCCCAGAGATTACGATATGTTGTATCAGTGTTCTCATTTACCTCTAAGAATTTTTTAATCTCCTCCTTGATGTCTTTTGCAACCCCTTGTTCATTTACTAGCATATTATTTAGTCTCCAGATATTAGAGTATCTTTTATTTTTTATTTTATCATTGATTTCTAATTTCATTCTGTTGTAGTCTGATAGAATACAGGGTAGTATCTCTACTTTTTTGTATTTACTAAGATTTGCTTTGTGGCATAATATATGGTCTGTTTTAGAGAAGGATCCATGTGCTACTGAGAAGAAACTGTATTTACTCATTGATGGATCATATATATATAGGTCAGTTAAGTCTAAGTTATTGATTATATTATTTAGTTCTATAGTTTCTTTCTTTAGCTTTTGTTTGGATGATCTATCCAGTGATGAAAGAGGTTTGTTATTATTGTGCTATGCTCTATTTGACTCTTGAACTTGAAAAGAGTTTTATTGATGAATGTAGATGCTCCATTGTTTGGGGCATATATATTTATAACTGTTATGTCTTATTGATGTATGGTTCCCTTCAGCAGTATGAAATGTCCACCTTTATCTCTTTTGATTTAGTTTGGTCAAAGACTACTTTATTTGATATGAGGATGGAAACCTCTGCTTGTTTACGTAGACCATGTGAATATTATACTTTATCCTAACATTTTACCTTCAGTCTGTGGGCATCTTTTCCTATGAAATGAATCTCTTGAAGGCAGCATATTGTTTTTTTTTTTTTTTTTTAATCCAATCTACCAGCCTGTGTCTTTTGATTGGTGAGTTTAGGCCATTAACATTTAGGATTATTATTGAGACATGATTTGTATTACCAGTTCTTTTGTTTAGTTTTTGGTATTTAGCTTGACTTGGTTTCTCCTTTGGTTGGCTTTTCCATTATTGTAGTTCTTCCCTTTGCAGATTTTCGTTGTTGTTTTTCATCTCCTCTTCGTGGAATATTTTGCCAAGAATATTCTGTAGTGCAGGCTTTCTTGCTGTAAATTCTTTTGGCTTTTGTTTATCATGGAAGGTTTTTATTTCATTGTCAAATTTGAAGCTTAAATTGCTAGATAGAGGATTCTTGGTTGGCATCCATTATCTTTTAGAGCTTGGTATAAGTTGTTCCACAATCTCCTGGCTTTGAGAATCTGGGTTGAAAATTTTGCTGAGATCCAAATTGGTCTTCCCTTATAGGTAATCTGATTTTTCTCTCTTGCAGCCTTTAAAATTCTATCCTTAGGGCTGGGGATGTGGCTCAAGTGGTAGCCTGGCATGCGTGCAACCCGGGTTCTATCCTCAGCACCACATACAAACAAAGATGTTGTGTCCGCCAAAAACTAATAATAAATATTTAAAAAAAAAATTCTCTCTCTCTCTCTCTCTCTCTCTCTCTCTCTCTCTTTAAAAAAAAATTCTATCCTTATTCTGTATGCTAGGCATTTCATTATAATGTCTCTTGTAATTTTATACATTTGGTGTCCTATAGGCCTCTTGTATTTGATTTTCCAATTCATTCTTCATGCTAGGGAAATTTTCTGGTATTATTTCATTGAAGAGATTGTGAAGAGATTTGGTCTTTTAATGGTATCTCATAATTCTTTGATATTCTTTCTGTTCATGGTTTCTTACCATCTTCACTGTGAGGACAACTTTATTTTCAAGATTGTATCTTTTGTCTTTGTCTGAGGTCCTGTCTTCCAAGCGATCTAGTCTGTTGGTGGTACTACCTGTTGAGTTTTTTAACTGGCTTATTGTTTCTTTCATTTCAAGGATTTCTGGTTTTTTTTTTTTTCATTATCTCTACTTCTTTCTTGAAGTAATCTCTTGCAACTTGTATTTACTCTCATCTCTTTGTTGGTGTGATCAATGGTCGCCTGTTTTTTCTCTTATCTCTTTGGTGGAATGTTCAATTTTTGCCTGTATCTGCTCAGTTAGGTTGTTCTTTAATTCCCAAATCATTTTAGTTATGTATATTCTGAACTCCTTCGCTGACATTTCACCTACTGCACTATCTATGGATTCTATTGTTGTAGTATCTTGGTTTGTTTGGAGCACTTTCCTCCCTTGTTTTTTCATGATGTCTGTGTGTTTTCCTCTCTTGCAGTGTAGATCCAAGTTATGACAGCTTTTGTCCTATTGTCTTATAAAGTGTCCCTATAGGTTACCAATACCTCATTTTTAAGGGAGAGATCAATGTTATAGCACTTAGTGTACCCAATGTGCAGCCATATATCAGTTAGCTATTATTTTTACATTTACAGTCTTGTCACTATAATCAGAAATGATGAGATCGATTATCTTCTACCATAGAGTCAATAGGTTTGTGTAATGGTTTACAGTTTCTAAAGGTAGAAGGGAGCCTGGGGGCTTGGCTGAGATGTTTATGAGGTAGAATGTGAAAATACGGAGATATTAGATGATTTGACTAGTGAGAGGGTAATCATGAGAAGTTGGCTGTTAGTAGGAGAAACAAGAGATAGGCAACCCCTTTCAAGACTCCCTTACCTCAGTAATAGAATAACTGTTAGCACTCCTAGTAGAGAAACCTCTGGTGCAGCCAGACCCACGGGGACCTTGGTGATGTCTTACCAGGTCCTTATTGTTGTCCCTTGATAGAAGTAGCGATATCCCAGTTTCATGGTGGTGACAGCCTCAAGCCTCTATGTATTCTGATGTTGGGCTGTGGACCCACGCTTTGGTGAATCAGGAATCCCAGCACTGGGTAACTCTCCATATGGTGTGCTGGGGTAGGTGTCTCTCTGTGCAGCAGTGTGGCGCGCGAGCTGGGCCTCTCTCTGGATATACGGATCTCGGTGTGGCAGAGCAGGTGGGCTCTCCCCTAGTATTACTTTTTTTTTTATCCCCAGAACTTATTTTTTATTATTTATTTTTTGTGGTGCTGAGGATTGAACCCAGGGTCGCACATGCTAGACAAGCAATCTACCGCCAAGCCACAACTCCAGCCCCCCTAGTATTACTTTTGACTTGATATTTTATATCTCTTTTTTTTTGAGAGAGAGAGAGAGAGAGAGAGAGAGAGAGAGAATTTTTTAATATTTATTTTTTAGTTTTTGGTGGACACAACATCTTTATTTTTATGTGGTGCTGAGGATCGAACCCAGCGCCCCGCACATGCCAGGCGTTGAGCCACATTCCCAGCCCTTATATCTCTTTTGACTTAGTATTTTATAATTATGCTTCTGAGAAAAATAGTAACTTTAGAATAACTCTGCTGAAATTTGCCACAGAAAATATACAAGTTTTGTTTGGCCTAACAGTAGGAGGTGATAGCCAGCAGTGAATCAAAGTAATAAAGCAATTGTTCAGTGTAGGCTAATTACGGTATAGCTATAGTTTCTGCTTATGCCAAATTTCAGAAATTCTCTTGTATTCTTAATAAGCAGACTCTGATTTGAACAGTAAATTTTTTCTTACTAGAGTGAACTCTCAGAAATTTCTTAACATATTTCTTATTCTGTAATTCTTGTATTTTTGTCAGGTTGCAATGAATGTGTATGAATTATCATCAGCTGCTGGATTACCTTGTGAGATTGATCCTGCCTTGGTTGTAGCTCTGTCCTCACAAAAATCAGGTAAAATGCATTAGTACACATGTAGTTAAAATTATCCAGGCAACATAGATATTTAGGTGTGGTAGTTATCCATTTATTCAAATACTTGCTTTACGTTTAAACTGTGTTTATAATTTTTGGTGTTGGTACTATATCAGTAGACAAAAATACAAAAGATCCCTGCCATCTGGAGTTTATACAGTAGCATAGTTTTCACGTAGATGATCTCTTAACTATAGGACTAGATGAGGTTACTAAAGTGGCTTAGTGTATATATATGCAGCAGTGGAGAGGATCAAAGTGTGAATTGAGTCTTTCCTTCAGAGCTCCAGGAAAAGAGGAAGAGCCACGAAAAAAACAACAGAGAAGAAAGTATCAGTGAATTTGAAGAACACTAGAGAAGAGCATCTTTCCAGAAAGAATGATTAACTATGTAGAGTTAAAGAGTTATGCTGACAAGATCAATGTCAATCGAGTTTTAGGGGCAAAAGACAAACTAGAGAGCCCTTAATGATGAATAAGAGGAAAGGAATTTAGAATTAGTTGTTTTATAGTAAGTATAAAGCAACTCAAATGTTTTTTTGTTAAGGGAAACAAAATTATAGTAGCTATAGACAGGAGAAAAATCAATGGAAGGCTGCATGTGCGCGTGCTGCTGGGGATCAGACTCAGGGCCTCCCACATGTTAAGCAAGTGTTCTAGTTCTGAGCTATATCCTCAGCCCATGAGAAGGATTTTTTTTTTTTTAAGATAGAAAAGGTAACAGTTTTTGTATGCTGGTGGGAGACGGTCAGTCCATTTGATAGCAAAAATTGGTGTCTAGAAAATGGTGTGCTATTTTAATTGGACTAGAGTTATTTACCATAAAGAATTTGTGCATCATTAAATAATGTTAAACATTTCAAATAACTTTAAGGCCAACCTTTTGATATGTAGTACCCAGAAGCTCTGATGACTCTGGATTTGTTTACAATTTAAATAGCATTTCTTCTGTTTCTGGTACTGAAATGCTTTCCCCCAACCCTTTGAGGCAATAGTAGTATGGTGTTTTGTTAGGTTTATCAGTTCCTTTCTCATTTAATGATTTTTTTTTGTTTCTTCATTCATATAGTATGTTAATTATAATCATGTGGGTAATTATTACTTGATTTGCTATAGCTATTTTTTCAAATAATCAAGATTTTGCAAACATTGTGGCTTTTTTCTTATGTTCAATTCTTAATTATATGTGATGGTAAATAGTAGGGTCCTGGAAGTTCTCAGGTATCTGATAAGAGGCCAAATGTCTATGTAACTCACAATTTGAGTATATGTTACAATAAATATTTTATAGAAAGTTACTATCTTAAAAGATTTAAGGTAGTTAGAGATATCTTCATTCATGGTGATTCCATCTGTCTTCTGAAGTAGAGACTAGAAATCCAGTTTACTTTCCATATATATCTTTAAAAAAAAAAATATAAATATATATATATATATATATTTAGTTGTGGATGAGGCCTTATTTTTATTTTTTTTTTAATGTGGTACTGAGAATCGAATCCATGCCTCACACATGCTAGGCAAGTGCTCTACCACTGAGCCAAACCTCAGCTCCACTTATATATCTTTTAAATAGTAAATTTCAAATCATAGTCATATTTACTTCAGGAAAAATCAAGGATTTGGGGGGTGATTATAATAATTTATGAGGTAAATTTTCTAAATTGTAGTATATAGAATTATAGTAATTTATCATCAGTTTTCATTTGGGAGATATTAGGATTCAGTTATTCTAACTAAATAAAATTTTAAAAATAAAATGTTGCCTTAACTGTTTTATTAAAGTCCCCTAAAATAATGCCTGAGTAGGGCTGGGGCTTTAGCTCAGTGGTAGAGTGCTTGCCTTTCATGCGTGAGGCCCTGGGTTTGATCCCCAGCACCACATAAAAATAAACAAATAAAGATATTGTGTAAAAAAATATATATATATATCAGCTACTCAGGCATACACATATATGTGTATGCCTGAGTAGCTGATAAGAGCCAGTGGTAATAAATATTTTTAAATATTTTTATTATTAGTGTAATATAGTTATGTGTAATATTGGGGGTTCATTTTGATATAATCATACATTCAGAGAATATAATTTGTTTCTTTTTAGTTCCTACTGCGTCCTCTTTCTGTTCCTTCCTCGCTCCCTATTCCCCTTCCTCTACTGGTCTTCTTTCTATTTTTTCTGTATTTCTTATAACAAAATTGTGACCAGGTTTAAAGAGTTTTATTAAAATACTTTAATTTTTTAGTAAAATAGTCAATTTTAAAATAATTATCTAAATAAATATAAATTTTTACATTTAAAAAGTTTAAATTATCAACTCTTAACTAATCTTGAGAAATTGCTTGATTTTATTCTTAATTTTTCTCCAATAGAAAACATTAGTCCAGAAGAAGAATATAAAATTGCCTGCCTCCTCATGGTCTTTGTAGCAGTTTCTTTGCCAACACTAGCTAGTAACGTAATGTCTCAGTACAGCCCTGCTATAGAAGGTAATCATGGTTTAAAATTGTTTGGGCAATGAAAAAAATCATTGGTTTTGGTATAGTAGCTATTTTTCTCTTCAGGTAATTGATGCTCCTTTATATGACTTAAGTTCTGCCACTTAACTAGCTATGTAACCTGGGGTAGTGTATTTCTTTTTTGAAGCCCTAGTTTCTGATATCTAAAATGTATGTGAGTTCACATGTGGCTGAACGTGTGCATGTTAGAGTATGGTGAGGGAGTATCTAGATCATAGGATTATTTTAAAGATTGAATGATAAAATGATTGTAAAGGATCTTATCGTCTTATGTTTCAGTGATAGTATAAAACCAATGCATGATTTCTTTTAAGGATTTTTTTAAAGTGTGTATATGTTTAATATAATACAGACCTGAACATTTTTTGTTACCTTGCTATATTGCCTTTTTTTTTTTTTTTTGGCACTGGGAATTGAACTCCGGGGTGCTTAACCATTGAGCCACATCCCCATCCCTTTTTTATATTTTATTTAGAGACAGGGTCTCACTGATTTACAAGTTCCTTGCTAAGTTACTGAGGATAGTTTTGAATTTGCGATCCTCCTATCTCAGCCTCCTAAATCCCTGGAATTACAGGCGTGCACCACCACACCCAGTGATATATTACTTTTAAAAACACTAGTCTTTATGAAAGTAAAAGGAAAACAAATCAGTTTGTGCCCCAACTCTTTTAATCATTATTTATTTATAGAGATTGTGAAGTCATCAAAGACTTGCCTTCTATTTCTTGATAGTTGAGGGTTGCACAGATATTTTGGGATCAACATAACCTTATTTGTACTTTTCTAAAAGGGCACTGCAACAACATACATTGCTTGGCTAAAGCCATCAACCAGATCGCAGCAGCTTTATTTACAATTCACAAAGGAAGCATTGAAGACCGTCTTAAAGAATTTCTGGCGGTATGTACAATCAGAAAACAAAACTCATAAAGAAAACTAAAAATTATAAGTGTGAGATGTAATAGAGTAAATTCTCTCTCTGTCTCTGTCTCTGTCTCTCTTTCTCTGACATTTTATTGAGCATCCTTTAATGGCATATTTGTTTTCACATTCTTTTCTCAAGTATATAAAGTACGTTTTCCTTTTAGTGTTTATTGGGTGTTTTATTTTGGAGGGAGGAACATGTGAAAGCAAGGCATTAAAGTCAAGGAACAGTCACTCCATAAGTTCTTCATACAGTTTCTGGTTTTCATTCATTGCAACTTTGATGAACGTTAGTGCATTAGCAATAGTGAATGATTCCCACCACTGTATTATGTCTAGATTAGATCTGTATCAATTGCTGATTGAACGCAGTCAAATACCAAGTGGATATATGTGGCCTTGACAAATTGAACAATGCATGGACAAGGGAATGATGCAGAGATTGTATTTGGAGGTAAAAATACAGCCTCTGCTTTTTCATTTTCATAGTGGACAGATTCTGGAGTGCTAGGTACATTACCTGTTAATAGACTTTAGGATTCCAACCATTCTTCCTCTTCCACATATTTTTTCACTTCTGAGATGAAGCATTGGAAGAACCATTCCATAAACAAGCAATTGGTACCTGTACTATTTCTGATTATGTTGCCAGAACATGGGTAGATGATTCTTATTTTTGAGAACTCTTAGGTTCTTCACCCTGTACCTTGTGTGACTGGCTGTATCATAGTCCCTGCAGTGTTGATACATAGTATCAGAGTTAATCTGTCCTTTAAATTCTATTTGGCATCTTCTTCTAGAAGAGCCTGGTTTCGCCACAGTTGAAGACTTGGAGAAGGTATCCTTTCTCTTTCATCAGTATCTTTGACTCTACTGAAAATGTAGCAGCAGTTTCTTCATTAGCAAATGCAGCCTCTCCAGTAATTATTATAGTTTTCAAACCAAACCTATTTGTGAATCTCTGCAATCATCCCTTATTTGGAATATATGGTGTGGAGACATTCATTTTAGGGAATCCTTTGCTGAAAAGTCTTTATATATAGTTTTAGTTCTTTCTTGCACATGTTGCCATAATTTGGAATACCTATTCTGTTTGTGTCTTCTATCCCAAATTCAATGCCTTTCTCATCTTAAGCAAGCAGTTGATATGTAGTATGGCTGTAACCTTACTATTTTGAGATGTGACAGCAAACTAGCACAAATTTCTTCTTCCTACATAATTTTAAGATAGAAGATTTGTTCTTACTGTAAATCTTAGCAGTCTTAGCATATGACCTTTCTCTAAGTTGACAGCTTTGACCTTTTTACTTACAGGAAGCAGTTAATTGCTTTTCTTCTCTTTGGCCTATCCAAATTGCCAGCATCACTGCTATTGTGCTTTGGGGCTATAACTCAGTAAATTAAGGGTTATTGGAACACAAATACTACATTAGTGCCACAGTCAATCTGATAACTAAGACAGTTAACTGAATGGCTGTTGGGTAGGTAGTATATACAGTATGGATATGCTGGACAAAGGGATGATTCATCCCCCTGGCTGTATGGAAGGGTATGGTATGAGATTTCATCACACTGCTTAGAATGGCATGGAATCTAAAACTTAGGAAACGTTTATTTCTGTAATTTTCCAGTTCGTATTTTCTGACCCTGAAAAGTGAAATCAAGAGCGGGGGTGGTGGTGGTGGTGGTGGTAGAGAAACCACTGAATATTTAATACAGGTACTGGTAAGAGAGAAAATAATGTGAATCATTTTGAAAAGTGTGTTTTCAAGATCAGTAAGAATATTTGATTACATTTATACCTTAATAGCTCTCTAAATTATTGCTTGAATGAAGATATCTAAGTTTATCATTACTTTATATGTAGTACTGAATGACTGAAATGTGTTGGAAGGTGAAGCATACTGAAAATAAATTAGTAACTGATGAACATTTTGTTAAAAACTCAATATGTACATGTACTTTTAAGCTTGCATCCTCCAGTCTACTGAAAATTGGCCAGGAAACAGATAAAACTACAACAAGAAACAGGGAATCTGTTTATTTACTGTTAGATATGGTAAGTTTTATTTTAATTTTCATTAATAATGAAAGTAATTTGAATGTCTTTTTCTTGGTGCTGAATTATTATGTTTTGCTTTTATTGGTAGATTATAATATGTAATAGCTGGGTTCATTTTTACATAATCATGTATGCATGGAATTTAATTTACCCCATTTCAATCCCCATCTGAATGTCTTCATTTCTTGTATTCTCTCAACCCAAGCCATATTACTTTGTAGAAATTGCTGAAAAGACTGGCATCACTCATTTTATCATTAAGCTAATATCAGAAAATAGTAAAATCAAAGTTAGCATTAACTAAGAGGGTATTCTTTTATGAAGGGCTTTTAAATCTGTTGGGAAATACTTGGGCCTTATTTTTTCCCAGTTTATGAGTTTCAGTTCTCTTCCAGTTTACTGATTTTTCTCCATTCTGACTATTTTGCCCATCTACTATAGTTTCCTATAATTCTTTCTGCCTTGTCAGTTCCTTCCCTGCAGTGTCTCTGATCCAGCTATGCTTGTTTCTCCTGCCTGGCTCTTCCTTTACTTAAGAGTCATTTACTTTACCTGCAGAGTTCTGTGTCTGTCTTAAAGACTTAACATAACCCACAGTTGAAATCTTTTTCCAGGTAGTCTTTCCAGGTAATCTTACTCTGGCATACGTTAATCTTTCTGCTTTTTTGAACTCTTAATATTTATAGCTTCTCACTTAATTATAGTTGGTCTTAGGTTTGATTTTGATTTCTAATTTAGTCTTGAGTCTCTAGTTAAACTTAATGGTGTGGACTATATTTTAAATATTTTTATATTCTTTTTTATGTCTAGTATATTGTTGAAGACAATGAAAATGCTCAATATTTTTCTACTGATTGATTTCATTGGAAATTAGCATTTTAAAACATTTTGATAGAATTCACTATGACACATTTACATTGTAGATTTTAAAGTAAAGGGAAAATAATTTGTGTTTATTTCTAATTAGAGCAGTAAATGTTCCTATTGCAAATAACCTGAATTTTGTTGCATTTTTGGAATTTTTCAGATTGTACAGGAATCACCATTCCTGACAATGGATCTTTTGGAATCTTGTTTTCCTTATGTGTTGCTGAGAAATGCATACCATGCTGTCTACAAACAAAGTGTTACATCTTCTGCGTAAAATATCTACTTATTCAAGACAAGCACGCATTTTTGTTGCCTCGGTTTTATCTGTAAACTGTGGAACTATTTTACCTTAAGGCCTGAAAAACAGTTTTGTGGATTATAAATTGCTTTCATACGGTTGTATTTTCTGATCATTGGTTTCTTAATATAATTGTACTACAGTAGGTTAATTTAGTTTGCACATTACTGAATTTACTGAAATTATTCCTATAATTTTAGAGTATCATTTGTTTGAAAGACATACATTATCTATATGTTTTTGATATTTGATAATGGGAAAAAAACCTTTGCTTGTTTATTTCTGAAAAAAAATTGTATTTAGTGATTATTTTAGATAGTGATATTATAGCATTCATCTGTGTGTAAATTATTTCATATAGGGAAGAGTTCTGATCTGTACCTATGTTCTTATTGAAAACAAAATTGGATGTGCATTTCTGTGATGTTATGAATACATTTCTACTTTATTTTGAAACAATTGCCAAACTAAATACTCTAACACTGTATAACATTAAAAATGTTAAAGAACTGCTTAGTGTTAGAAGCAGGTCATGTCCCAAAATTCTAAAACAGCAGCATATGTTGTTGCTTGTATAAAGCCTAGTGATAATTTTAGAATAATTTCATGGTGCCCTGTTGGCATTAGCACTACCATTGTATCCTGCTGTATAATAAACAATCTTAGACATTTATCAACTATTGATACAAATGTTAGTCCCTAACCACTTTTTATATGTTTTAAATTTTTGAAATTCAAGTGTACCTGCCATAACATAAAATAAACAATAGACTGTATCACAGTTTGAATGATTTCTTTAATTAAGATCTTTGGAAATTTATCCCACAATGTGAAAGTTCCAGTGTAAACTTAGTTTAGGAGAATCTGAAGTACAGCATTTGATACCAAGTCAGCTATTAAAAGTCGTTTTTTTGTTTTGTTTGCGTTGCTAGGGATTGAATGTAAGGCCTTGCACATGCTAGAAAAGCATTCTACCTCTGGGTTGCATTCCCAGCCCTTTGTTTAAATGTTTTAAAAAATATTCCATTGGAAAAAATATTTCAATTAGAAAATAAAATTACATGACATTATTTTAAAATGAAGAACTAAAAGAAAATTTGTGTGCCATTAGCTCGATAATTATATCTGTTAACAAATGGAGTTATTTAAAAGAATAGGGGGACATTGAATGATCATGGGACTAGTGTGAATGTTGTTCAAAACTGTAACATCAGTGAATAATGAATGGGAAATACATAAAGGGCCTTTTGCTTGGTGGTTGGCACGTAAAGCAAAGCAACTCATTTAGTTTGAAAACTTACCAGATGTTTTGCTCTTTGATTGGCATTGTAAAGGCTGTTACTCAACAGCTTTGTGTCTGGATATCATAAAGAGCTGTTGTTCACAGCTTCCTGTGTATATACTAGTAGCTTGTGTGGAGATAAAAGAAAGCTGATGTGAACTCAGTTAGAATATTTCTGAGTGGAATGAAATTACTGTGCCATAAGATTATCATACTGTGATTTTGTGTACAATTTATTCAGTTTATATTTAAGGCAGGGAATGGTTGTCACTGTTGAAAAATTTTAATAGTTCCCATGGGATTTTTTGAAAAGAAATTTTAAAAAGAATAGTTTCAGACTTAAAGTAGTCTCAACTGTTCACTGTGTAGTCAGGCTAAGATTTAATGCAGTTGACTTCAAAATATTAGAGAGGCAATAATTTTGTTGGCAATGCTATCTTGAAAAGTAAAATAGGTATTTGAATATGTGTACTTTGGAATATCTGCAAGAGAATAAGGTTACAAAATAGGCATTTTCTACCACTGTTAATAGATCACGCTTTCATAGTCATCTGAAGTTTTTCTTTTCCAAAATTTCTTTCTCATACACAAATATCCATAATGACTTATATTTTATTTGATTACCCCACCCTCCATGAGGTTGGAGGCCCAAAGGCAACTTGGAGGAAAAAGTTAAAAATAAATTGATAACTATTATTTTTCATGTCTTGTTTTACCCTTTGTTATTTTCCTTTAAACTTACACTTTTTCCATTGTTTTCTCTACAGTAATATGATCATACCATAATACTGACCTGTATTCTGCTTATTTCACTCAAAAATAGAAATTTTTTGGTATTCTTTTTAGTGCATTCATATATACCATGACTAATTTAAAAATTTTTATTTGGATGAACATGTAGACAATTTCTTGTTTTTTATTATTATAAGTATCTTGTATCTATATCTTGGTGAACTTGACCTGTTATTTCCTTAGGAAATTTCTGAGAAGTCAAATTGCTTGCTTTTTACCACTTTTCCATTCATTCACTAAGCAGATGATAAATATTTAGCAAATAGTTTTATGCTTGGTGATATTTAGCAAATAGTTTTTGGATATAATGGTGAGCAAAATAGTTTCCCTTTTCCCCTTTCCCAGTTGCATTTTAGTGCTGGTGGACAATAAAGGGAGCAGCCTTCTACTGATGATAGCAAAGTGTCTATGATGATATGCTGGGAGGCAGTAAGGGAGTCTGTGGGGGCACTACTATAGAAAGTGTCATCAGAAAGACCTGAAGAGGACATGCTTAAACTAATACATGAAGGATCAGCGTGAACCAGAACTGGACAGAGGCTGAGCAGTGTAAGTAAAGGCCCAGGAGGCAAGCACAAACTTGACATGTATGAGAAGTTAGTGAACAGTGGACCTGTTAATATCTCTGGCACAAGGAGTGGTCAGGGACTTTCTATTAGCCTCCCATTTGGCTGACCAGCTCTTTTACTTTCCCAGTCAGCCTTCTTTCTTTCCTTGCTTCTTTAATCAGTTCACATCCAGTCTAACCCTGGTTGGTTAATAAAAAAATAAATAAATGAACATGAATTCACTGATATGCTGTGGCATTAATCTGAAAATGGTAAAATCTGTTGTATACTATGAGGTCTTCTGAACTAAGCCGAAATTTTGCCAGTGAACTGTTACCTACTAGTTAATGTAGTATGTAATCATGTTCATTCTATTATAATGACTTGTTTAGGTGAGATTTCAGCTACCTATTTGTAAGATTTTTGTGAATAATCCTTAAAGTAGTAACTCCTTACATCTTTCTTTGATTACTTCTTTATAGTTACTTGAAATGACAGCATAAACCCTCAATTCATTGGATGGCATTAGCCTGCATTTCTAAATAGACAAAATGCCCTCTTTTGTGAAGATTTGCCATGATCTCTTGTCTTTGGGGAAGATTTATTTGAAAGCTTTCATGTCTTAATCTTTAATACAAAAAATGCTTTTTTGGGGGGGTGATTATGATGCTGTTGAACTGAAAGGAAAATTAAATATTTATGACTCTGTTAATTTTCAAAATGGAAAGTTGCTTTAAGTATCCTAATATTTTATCCATTCTTGGATGAGCCAAACTTTCCATACATATTACTGTTATTAACAGTCCACACATCAAGCATATTGAACTCAGGAATATTTCATTTTTAAGAGAAGTTTTCAGCCTATTATTCTGGCCTGAAAATAACAAAATGGGATAAATTGGCAATCTGAAGTCTAGAACCTAGCCACAGAGGGCCATGTCTTATTTTTCATCTAAATGTGCAACCCACTCCCTTATCTTCTTTCTCCTAATTGAGGAGTGAGATAGATGGACATAATTATTGGTATAATAGTGTCCTGGTCAACCTCTGACATGAGGTTCATGAACCTGGCAGATGATCTGGAGACAGGGCTGTACAGGGTGTGTGGCTTTGCTGATAACCGTGCCTCTCCTGTGGTATATGGCTGAGTCACATTCACAGTGCACTGAAATACACACATTTATCAAGTACTCGATGAGTCTTGAAGTTAATATTGGCCCAGGCTCAAACAGAACTTTATCATAGGATAAGCTTTTAGAATACATGAATAAATGATTTTTTTAAAAAAATTAACTTTATTAGAACATTGGTCATTTAAAAAAACTGACAGTTTAGAATCATTAGTTTTTCAGCATTATCAGCAGTTAAATTACCCCCTAAACTCATAAAATTACTCACTTAAGATATTAAATAGTTACTTTGAAGAATGGAGTAGAGAGTAAGGAGCGACCCATAATGAAGGCTACCAAGTTAGAATTTGCTTTTCCTCCATTTGTAATTGACCAGAGTAAAAGCATCTCCCCTTTTTATTTCTAGTATTTTTTCTAGTATTTACTGCATCATGTGGTTGAGGAAAAAATATTGTTCCTAAACCATGTGCTATGCTCTGAATTTTTGTGTCTCTCCCCCACCCTCAATTCACAGATTGAAACCTGATCACCTTATGATGGTGTTAATGATATGGGCCTTTGGGAGGTGATTATGTCAGAATGTGGAACTCTCATAAACTGGGCTAACCTTACGTAAGAGGTTCCAGAGACTTACCTTGCCCCTTCCCCCATATGAGGACACAGAAGTTGCCATCTTTGCCAAAAAGCCCTTGACAAATACCAAATCTGCTGGCACCTGATCTTGAGCTTTTCAGATTTCAGTACTGTGAGAAATACATTACTCTTTTTTATAAGCAAAAAGTCTAAGACATTTGTTACAGCAGCCCAAATGGACTAACATCTTGGTTCTAGAAATGTGGCAATCGAGTAATGTTGCAAATACCAATCCCAAGATGAAAATATTGCTTTTGAATTTGTAATTACATATCAACTTTAGCTGTATACACACCAATTTCAGTGTCTTTGTCTTGAGTAGAAAGAATCTTCAGCAAGTATATGAGAAGGACTTGCATTCTGAAGGTACATTTACACCAGCTGATTGGATAGAATTCAGCATATAAAAACGATTTTTATTCCACATTATATGTACAATGTTTTTATTAATCAGTTATTAATAATGAACCAGAGTACTATAGCAATTAGGTATAGCCATATCCTTTAATCACATGGTCATTGATTACACACAAGTGCTGTATGTCAGGAAGTACCTTGAAGCAGGTGTTTGAGACTTTGCCAAGGCTGAAGCTGGGGAGCAGATAATCATAATTTCCCACATTAAAGCTGAGCATCCCTTCGTTCCTAATTCTTAACCTTTAGCCAAAATATACAAGTCTTTGAGTGCAGTCTGATGCAAGGTCCAGTGGGCAGGACTTGTGATGGTAAGGAGGGAAAAGTTTGACCTTGAATGATGCTAGAGGTTTTGTCTAAGCCAAAAATTCTGGCTAGTATTTATTGAGAGCTCACTATGTACCGCACTGTGTGCTAAGTTTTATCTAATTTAATCCTCTCGATATTGTTCCTTTAGTTCTGACACTACATGATGAGTAGCCCCATCTACTAATATGGAAACCGAAGCTACGAAAAGATAAAGTCCTTTGTACAACTCACATTGCAAGGAAGTTGCAGAGGCCAAGAATTAAATCTGGTACCAAAATTGAATTCTTACTACATAGCCTCAGAACTCTCACATGTTTTTTTCTGTCTAATAGCATTTAAAGCTGCTTTACACTAACTTAACTACAGCTGAGGGAGCAGAAAGTAGCAACAAGTGTTTATGTTATGCCACTTTGAATACTAGACAGGTGCATGCCCATTACTTCATTTAATCTTCAAACCAAATTGCTCAGTGGTAGTTTTCTCCAGTTTTCATAAATGAAGAAACTGACTCAAAACGTTAGATTGTCCAGTGTCACAAAATTTTTTAATGACAGAGCTGAGATTTAAAATTTATGGCTGTTGGATATCTAGCTCATATTTTTCTTGCTGTAGCATGCTCTTTATCTAAGCACTGAAAATGTCCTGGTTAAATGACAGTGGATGCGAGGACACTATGCTCACTTTCTATCCATCCTAGTTGTAATTTGCCTCTTTGTTTCTTTTCTTTTTCTCTATGGTCCTCTTCAACTTAATCTACTGACTCAAATTCTTTCCTAGTTTATCTTCATTCCACAGATAGTTATGTCACATATTTAACAATTTTGAAAATACTCCTTTTAGGCAAGGTGTGGTGGTACACTCCTGTAATCCCAGCAACTGAGAAGGCTAAGGCAGGAGGATCTCAAGTTTGAGGTCAGCTTTAGCAACATAGCAAGACCCTGTCTAAAAATAAAAAGGACTGTGGATGTAGCTCAGTGATAAAGCATCCCTGGGTTCAAGCCCCAGTATCAAAAACCGGAAAAAGAAAACAAAGAAAAACACTCTTTTAAAAAGTCTTAAAATCACAAAATAATTGTGTTCTATGTTAATAAAAATGATATTTTGGCTATTCTGTGAAGCTAATCTAGCTGCTGAAGTGATACCCCACTTTGGAACATATAACTTTCCTAGTATTTGATTAGTGTGAGGAGCTCTCTATTTGCAATTGATTGAAAGATTGACTTTGCCATTAAAAAAGATAGGCTTATTTCAGGATAATAGCTAATCCTTGAATGGGCAAATCATTATGTTGCAATTTCCCCATATACATATTCATTCCCTAATCCTAACCCTAGCCCAACCCCAAATTTAATACTAACCCTAACCTTACCTCTATACTTAAACATAATTTTACATAAGAGCATATATAATAATATGAATATATGTATATTTTGACTCAGATATTCAATAATCAATAGTATATTTATATATATATATTATGATATATTCATATATATACTTCATCAATGCATCCCCAAATTAAGAAAAGTTACTTCATTGTATTTACATTAAACACTTCCCTATTTCAAGTCATGTTTCATACGTATTTTCATGTATATATTCTCATGAATATTCATATTTTTTATATACATATTATTCCCTAGCCCTAATCCTACCCAAAATTTAATACTAATTCTATCTCATCCTATACCTAAACAAAATTTTCCATAATAGCATATATAATAATATGAATATTTATGTGTATTTTGACATTGATATTCAATCAAGGTATATTTGTATGTTATTAAATATTCATATATAAAATTTACCCATGCATCCCAAAGTTTAAAAAGTGACTTCAGAATAAACCCTTTGTTATTTCAAAACATATATGTTTTCAAACATTTTAGCATACATTCTTATGAATATTTGTTTTCTAATATACATATTTATTCCCAAACCCTAACCCTAAAAGACCCTTCCAGGCTGCCTTCCATCAGAACAGCAATATTCAGTGCTTCCTCATAGTGCGGTTACATTAAGCATAAGGTGATTGGCTTATAGATGTTAAGGAGCTCATGTGTGATTGGTGGGCACACCCTACCTGAACTCTAACAGCTATATGCATTCCAAAAACAAATGAGCTTGAGCTTGCTGAACATCCACTGAGCTTGTTGAATGTTGACTCCGGTTTCTCATCTGCCAGCTCTCTCACCAGTGTTGATTTGACACTGCATCTCTCCCTCCCGCAACTGAGGTAGCAGAGTGACCATCTATCACATCAGTGACTAGGAACACATACAAAAGACATGCTGTCCATCTACAACTACAATAAAAAGAGAATGTATTATGAAAATATTATAAAAACATATAAATATATGTGATTTGAAATAGAGAAGGGATTAAGGTGAATCATATGAATAGACTCTTTAAATTTGTGGATGCATGGATAAATCACACATATGAATATGTAATAATATATACAAATATACCATTGAGAATTGAATATTTAAGGAAAAATACACATAAATATTACATTAATATATATTTTATCTTATGTTAAATTAGGTTTATGTAGAGAAATAAATTTAGGATTGGTATTAAATTTTGTGTAGGGATAGGTTTAGGGTTGGGGAATGAATGTATATCAGAAATTTAATATTCATATGAATGTACACATTAAAATTTATATAAACATCTATAGAAATATGTTTTGAAATAGGGAAGGGTTTTAAAGTAAGTCATGTTAATACACCTTTGAAAATTTGGGGATGCATGGGATAAATTACAAACATGAGTATATAATAACATGAAAATATCATTGGTAATTAAATATATAAGTCAAAATATACATGACTATTCAAATTAATATGTGCTTTAATGTTAAATTAGATTTAAGTATAAAATGAGAGTTAAATTTAATATTCAATTTTATGTTGGGTTAGGGTTTTATGTTATGTGTTGGGGACACATGGATAAACATATGAATATATAATGATATATATGCAAACATACCATTGATAATTGAATATATATGTCAAATATACATAAATACTCATATTAATATGCATGCTTTTATGTTAAATATGTTTAGTTAAAGGGATACGTTTAGGGTTAGTATTAAACTTTGTATTGGGTACTGTTAAGGTTAGGGGATGAATAAGTAATTGGGAAATATGAATATTCATAAGAATGTACATATAAAATATGTATAAAAACATAAATTACATGTTTTGAAATAGGGAAGGGTGTCAAGTTAGTCATATCAATACAATTATTATAATATGGAAATGCAAGGATGAAACTTAAATGAATGTATAATAATATATATGCAAATGTTACCACTGATAATTGAATATATAAGTCAATATAGATGTAAATATTCATGTTAATGTACATGCTTTTATGTTAAATTGTGTTTAGATCTTGGAGTAAATTTAGGGTTAGTATTAAATTTTGTATAGTTTTATGTTTAGGGTTAGGGAATGAATATGTGTATCAGAAACATTAATATTCATAAGAATGTATACAAAAAATATATATAAAAACTTTTTTTGGTTTTATTCATTTTATTTTTTTAATACATGACAGCGGAATGCATTACAATTCTTATTATACATATAGAGTACAATTTTTCATACCTTTGTATATAGAATATGTTCACACCAATTCACTCCTTTATACATGTACTTTTTTTGCATTACAATTTTTATTACATATATATACCACAATTTTTCATATCTCTGTTTATATATAAAGTATATTGACACCCAATTCGTGTCTTCATACATGTATTTTGGATAATCATATCCATCACATTCCACCTTGCTAATCCCCTGCCCCCTCTCTTTCCCTCCCACCCCTCTTCCCTATCTAGAATCCATCTAATCCTCCCATGCTCCCCCTCCCTACCCCACTATGAATCAGCCTCCTTATATCAGAGAAAACATTTGGCATTTGTTTTTGCGGGATTGACTAATTTTACTTAGCATTATCTTTTCCAACGCCATCCATTTACCTGCAAATGCCATGGTTTTATTCTCTTTTAATGCTGAGTAAAATTCCATTGTGTATATATGCCACAATTTTTTTATCCATGCATCCACGGAAGGGTATTTAGGTTGGCTCCACAGTTTAGATATTGTGAGTTGTGCTGCTGTAAACATTGATGTGGCTGTGTCCTGTAGTATGCTAAAACATCTTTTGAATCGGGAAGGGTTTAATGTAATATGAATACACATTATAAAATTTGGGAATGCATGGAGAAACCATATACATAAATATATAATTATATATGCAAATATGTCATTGATAATTAAACTCATAAGTCAAAATACACAAATATGTATAAAGACATATCCTTGAACTCAAAGAGCCTCAGCCCTTCCTATAGCGGGTCTACCCTCCCTGAGCCTCCGGGCATCATGGCGAGGTAGTAAGAAAGTGAGATGAAGCCCGCTCCTCTCCCAGGGACTCAGGGTCAGTAACAGTGACTAGAAAGGGCCTCTGGTGGGAAGCCTGTGAGCAGAACAGAGCCACTCCTGTTATTCCCCGGTCTCCTGAGCAGCCCACCTACTCTGAAGTATGCAAGATTCAGATGGGAGGAATGGAGGAATCTGGGAGATCAGCTGTACCCAATCCTCTCATTTGACAGACGAGAAAATGGAGGTCCAGAGGGGTAACACAGGACCCAGGAGTCTACAGAAAGCTGACTCTTAAGTCTTTGGTCAAATATTCTCATGTCTAAAAGGAGATGGTGAGCTATTGGCACTCAGGACCACCAGGGACAGCTGGGAAGATTCAGAAGGACCCTCTTGGACTTGTGGTTGTTTGCTCTGGGGGAAAGTGAGCTGTCATATTGTGAGGCTCATCAAGCAATTTATAAAGAGGTTCACGTGGCAACCAACAGAGAACTCCTGCCAACCTCTCAGCAAGGAGTCATCCAGGAAATGGACTCCCAGCTCCAGTCAAGCCTTCAGATGAGCTGCAGCCCCAACCAACACTCTGATTGCAATGGAAGTAGAAAACCTGAACCAGACCACCCAGGTCTGACTCTGACACTACCCCTCACTGACCATGGAGTGGCCTCCTCTCTGATGGAATTGGACTGAGTCACCTTCAGAAAGTACTGACTTCTGCACCTGCTCATTGTGAAAACTCCGAAGGTTTGGAGGCGTTGGGTCACATGAAGCCAGGGTAGGAAAGTCAACATGGCCTTCTGAAAGCCCAGTGTCTTGTCGTCTGAAGCAAGTGGCAGCAAAATCTTTTGTTGTTTTCCTCCTGTTTTTCATGCTCAGACCCATATATTGACCATTGTCAGTTACATGATTTCTTGTTGGTTGGGTTCCCCAGAACTCATTTTGTGTTTTCTTGTGTTTAAACTGCTGTGTGTCTCTGTTGTTGAAAAGACGGTGTTGTGCCTCAAATAACATTCTGGTAGTGCAAAGGGCCCGTCCTTCAGGGCTGCTTTCTCTAACTGTGAGTTGCTGCCTTGATAAGCAACCTGCTCTGCCTATTTGGTGGTGGTAATCACATGAATTTTTCTTTTTTCTTTTTTACATGGACGGAAGAACAGAATAATAAAGTCTTATTTCAGGACAAAAAAAAAAAGACATATCCTTTTATGTGAAATTAGGTTTAGGTATAGAGTTAGGGTTAAATATTAAATTATAGGTGAATTAAGGGATAGTTTTAGGGAAATAATATGTTCATCAGGAAACAAATATTCATAAGATTTTAGACAAAAATATGTATAAAAATATATAAATATGTTTTGAAATAAGGAAGGATTTAAAGCGAGCCCTATAAATATATTTTTTTTTCTAATTTGAGGATGCATGGATAAATCATATATATGAATATATAATATATAAAATATACCATTGATATTTAAATATGTGTATCAGATACACATAAATATTCATATTAATATATATGCTTTAAAGTTAAATTAGGTTTAGGTATGGGGTAATATTAGAGTTAGTATTACAACTTTGGTCGGATTATGGTTATGATTAGGGAATGACTATGTATGATGGGAAACATGAATGTTCATAAAAATGTACATCTGAATATATGTACAAAAGCATAAATATAATGTATATATATTTTGACATAGGGAAGAGTGAAGTGAGACATATGAATACAATACTTCTAATTTGGGAATGCATGAATAAAACATATACTTTCATAATGTATTTAGATGTACATTTTAATGAACATTCATGTTTCCATCATACATAGTCATTCCCTAATCAGAACTGGGATTGTGGCTCAGCAGTAGAGCACTCGCCTAGCACATGTGAGGCCCTGGGTTTGAACCTCAGCACCACATAAAAATAAATAAATAAATAAAAATAAAAGATATTGTGTCCAATTACATCTAAAAAATAAATATTAAAAAATATTCATATTAATATATATGCTTTATGTTAAATTAGGATTAGGTTAGAATTAAGGTTAGAGTTGATTATTATTAAATTTTGGGTTGGGTTAGGGGTTAGGGTTAGGATTTGGGGAGTATAGTGGCAAATATGAATATTCATAAGAATATATGCCTGCTATATATTTGTTTTGAAATAGTGAAAGTTTTACAGTGAGTCATATAAATGCACAATTTTTTGAGGAGAAATGCATGCATAAATGATGCATATAAATATATAATGATATATATAGAAATATTCCATTGATAATTAAATATATAAGCCAAAATACACATAAATACTCATATAAATATATATGCTTTTATGTTTAATTAGGTTCAATTATAGAGATACAGATAGGGTTAATATTAAATTTTGGGTTAGAAGAGAGTTAGAATTAAGGAATGAATGTGCATATTGGGAAATAGGAATATTCATAAGAATGTACATTTGTAAATATGTATGAAAACATATATAAGTACATATGTTTTGAAATAGGGAAGGGTTTAAAGTGAGTCATATGAATATAATTTTTTTCTAATCATGGGATGTATGGATAAATAATATGAATATATAATGACATATACAAATATACCATTGATAATTAAATATATAATCAAAATATACATAAATATTAAATTAATGTATATGCTTTTATGTTATGTTAGCTTTAAGTATCAAACTAAATTTAGGGTTGGTAACAAATTTTGGTTTTAGTTGAGGCTATGGTTAGGAAATGAATATGTATATTGGAAAACATGAATATTCATAAGAATGTATGACTGAAAGTATGTATAAAAACATATATGTTTTGAAATAGGGAATAGTGTGAAGTGACTTGTGCAGGAACACTTTTTAAATTTAAGGATGCATGTATAAATTCTCTATACAAATATATGAAAATATACAACTGATATTTAAATATGTCAAATACACATAAATATTCATATTGCTACAATCCTTTTTATATTATATTTGATTTAGTTATTTAAATTATTAAATTTAGAGTTAATATTAAATTTTGTGCATGGTTGATGTTAGTGCTTGGGAATGAATATGTATATTGGGAAGCATGAATATTCATAAAAATGTACACTTGAAAACCTATATGAAAACATTCATAAATATTTATGTTTTGAAATACAGAATTATTTAAAGTGTGTTGTATGAATATACTTCTTTTTAATGTGGGGATGCATGGATAAATCATGTATATAAATGTATAATAATATATGTGTAAATATAACATTGATAATTGTGCACATAAGTCAAAATATTCATGAATACTCAATACACTTTTATGTAAATATATATTTAATTAAATAAAGGAGTAATTTTAGGAATAGCATTAAATAGTTTGTAGGGTTAGGGTTAGAAATAGGGAATAAATATTTACATAAGAAAAGATTAAGGACTTCAAGATGGCAGACCAGGGGGAAGCAGCATTCTGTGTTGCTCTGCAATCCAGATCTCACCTAGTCGAAATACTGCATTTCTGAGAGTTTTTGAGGACCCCTATTCAGCTTCTCTCTGCAGAAATTACCAGCACTGTGACCTCAGGCAGGGCTCTGGACCTCAGTGTTCGAGTAGGATGCCGGCGTTTGAGCAGCACCCAAAGCCCAAAGTTCCAGTCCACGCAAGACTTGTAGTGGACTGTGTTGATAGGTGATTAGCGGAATCACCTATCAACACATCTGCAGATCACCAAGAATTCACTCTGCTCCCATGGAGGTCACTCAGCTGTTATCTACCCACAGCACAATGCCATCACCCGGCTCCCCCAACTTCACCAGACACCCCGGTGCTGAAAGCCGACCACCGCTATCTTGGCTCAACATTCTCACCATATTAGGAGGGGACAGTTCCCAGATCGGATCTACAGGGACCAGTGGATTTTCTCAGAAATCACCAGTACTGCGACTGGTGTGACTAGCACTTCAACAACCCATGCAGAAATCAGAGACTCTGGGCTCAAGTAAGTCTCTGGACTCCCGACCCAAAGCCCACAGTTCTAGCTCACGCATGGCTCACAAGCAGCTTAGCAGAAACATCTATCAGCACCTCTGCAGAACTCCAAACTGCACTGCGCTCCCACACAGGTCACTCAGATGCTACCTATTCACAGCACAAGGCCATTGCCCAGCTCCTCCCACATCACCAGATACCCTGGCACTGGAAGCAGACTGACTCCATCTTGGAAAACCTTCCTCTCCATGTTGTGGTGGGCATGGCTATCAGATTGGATCACTATTTGAGCAGGTACCTGATTTCCAATTCCTCTCCCCTCCCCAATCGTATTAACTTGACACAGAGGCCACCCAACGCAAGATCAGCTCTCAGTTGGACTGGAGTGCAGTGCGAACAGGGTGCTGCCTACCTGGTGTGAGCCTGGGGGTGAGAGGTCCCGCAGTTGGGACCTGATTAATAAGAGAGGGGAGGGGACTAAAGTCTGGAGCCTAACAGAGAGATCAGGATTTGGGAAACCTTCAGGCAAAAAAAGACCCATGAGGCACTATTTCCCTGCTGGGACTGATGGGCGGCACTTCCTGCTTCCAGACACTCCACATCAGGTCCAGTCTTCACAGTCTGGTTACCTACACCATCCTGAGGTCAGAGACACCTACTGGATGAAACAACCACACCTACTGGATGAGAAGAGAAAGAAACGGATCTCTAAGAGTACTTTTTTTTCTCTTTCTCTTCTATACTTGGGCCCTCACATCCCCAACATATGTAAAACCAAGAACTTTGCATGAAATAGGACTTTGAGGACTGAGTCACCTGAATAATATAATATAGAGGAATTGCATAAGCCCCCCTTTTTTCTTTTTCTTCTCTTTTTTCTTTTTTTCTTTCCCTTTTTCTTCTCTTCTTCCTTCACCCTCCAAATTGTACTATTTTAAAATCCTGTATTTTTCTAAAAACATATGTGTGTTTGTTTTATGCACTACTGTCTTTCTATGTAATTATCTACCCCAAATTACCTCCTATCTATTCTCCTACTACTAACTGTCTTCACTAGATTTCTCCTTCACATTTCCTAAGATATATTGACTCAATACCCTCACATCTTCTCCCCTCAACATTTAATCCTCTGCCTGACCCCCAGTTCATTGTCCACCACGAGAAACTATAAATCTTTTTATGAAACTACTGATTATATTTTAAATAATAATTGAATCCAACATTTCTGGACATTGAGACTATACTGTAAATGTCTTAAAAACAACAATTTGTTCATAGGTCATGTATTGTTGTTATTGGGATCTGTTAACACTGTTCTTCCCCACAAAGGAGAAATCTTGGGACCCTACAAGAGCACTAAAAATCTATAGGGTAAAAACAATAACACACCAGATCCACAGAGCTAGAAAGGAAGACACATGAGCAATTTGAAAAGACAAGGGAGGAAAGTACCACAAACAAATCAAGACAACACATCATTAGAAGCATTGGCAGCTATAGCAGAAAAAGTGACAGAAAAATAATTCAGGATATACATGGTTAAAATACTCTGGGATCTCAAAGAAGATATAAGTGAACAAATACAGGCAGTGAAAGATCACTTCCACAATGAGCTCCATAAACTAATCCAAGAAGCAAAAGATCACCTCAACAGGGAAATAGAGGTTCTACAAAAAGACCAAACAGAAATCCTTGAAATGAAAGAAATAATAAACAAAATTAAAAACTCAAATGAAAACATCACCAACAGAGTAGACCACTTAGAAGATAGGACATCAGACAATGAATATCAAATAAGTGATCTTGAAAAGAATATAGACCACACAGTGAAATGGTAAGAAACCACAAGCAGAACATTCAAGAAATATGGAATAGCATAAAAAGACCAAATTTAAGAGTTATTGGGATAGAGGAAGGCATAGAGATCCAAATCAAAGGAATGAACAATCTAATTGATAAAATAATATCAGAAAACTTTCCAAACATGAAGAATGAATTGGAAATCCAAATTCAAGAAGCCTACAGGATGCCAAATGTACAAAATCACAACAGACCCACACCAAGGCACATTATAATGAAAATGCCCAACATATAGAATAAGGAGAGAATTTTAAAAGCCACAAGAGAAAGGAATCAGATTACATATAAGGGAAAACCAATTAGGATAATGAAAGATTTTTCAACAAAGACCCTGAAAGCTAGAAGATCCTGGAACAACATATATCAAGCTCTGAAAAATAATGAGTGCAACCAAGAATCTTGTATCCAACAAAATTAAACTTTAGATTTGAAAATGAAATAAAAATATTCCACGATAGACAAAAGTTAAAAGAATTTATAGCTAGAAAACAGGCACTACACAACATCCTTGGCAAAATATTTAATGAAGAGGAAATGAAAATTAGCAGAGGGGGGTAATACACTAAAGGAAAAACTAATCAAAGAGGAAAACAAATTCAAGTAAAATAACAAAAATAAACAAATATGGATGGAAATACAAACACCATGTCTCAATAGTAACCCTAAATGGTAATGGCTTAAATTTACCAATCAAAAGACATAAAGTAGCAGATTGGCTTTAAAAAAAAAAGATCCAACAATATGCTGCCTTCAGGAGACTCATCAAATAGGAAAAGACATACACAGACTGAAGGTGAAAGGTTGGGAAAAATCATACCACCACTCACATGGACTGTGGAAGCAAGCAGGGGTTTCCATACTCATATCAAATAAAGTAGACTTCAAATCAAGGTTAATCAAAAGGGATAAAGATGGATATTACATACTGCTCAAGGGAACAAGACTAACAAGACATAACAATCATAAATATATATGCCCCAAACTATGGTGCAGCTATGTTCATCAAACAAACTCTTCTCAAGTTCCAGAGTCAAATTGACCACAACACAATAATCCTGGGTGACTCTAACATACCTCTCTCACCACTGGATAGATCTTCCAAACAAAAGTTGAATAAAGAAACTATAGAACTCAATAACACAATCAATAACTTAGACTTAACTGACATATATAGAATATTTCAACCTGCATCAAACGGACACACTTTCTTCTCAGCAGCACATGGATCCTTCTCTAAAGTAGACCATATACTATGCCACAAAGCAACTCTTAGCAAATACAAAAAAGTAGAAATTCTACCATGCATTTTATCAGATCATAATGGAATGAAACTGGAAATCAATGACAAAATAAAAAAAAATTTCTCCATCACCTGGAGACTAAACAATATGCTACTGAATGAACAGTGGGTCACAGAAGACATCAAGGAGGAGATTAAAAATTCATAGAGATAAATGAGAACATAGACACAACATATAGAGATCTCTGGGACACTATAAAAGCAATACTAAGAGGAAAATTCATTGCATGGAGTTCATTCCTTAAAAGTTCTATAAGACCTTTAAAGAAGAACTAATACCAATACTCTTCAGTTTATTTCAGGAAATAGAGAAAGAGGCAGTAATTCCAAACTCATTCTATCAGGTCAATGTCACCCTGATTCCAAAACCATACAAAGACACATCAAAGAAAGAAAACTTCAGACCAATATCTCTAATGTACATAAATACAAAAGTTCTCAATAAAATTCTGGCAAATTGAATATAAAAACATATCAAAAAGGATTGTGTGCCATGATCAAGTGGGATTTATCCCAAGGAAGCAACATACAGAAATCAATAAATGTAATTCATCACATCAACAGACTTAAAGATAAGAATCATATGATCATCTCAATAGACACAGAAAAAGCATTTCACAAAATACAGCACTCCTTTATGTTCAAAACACTAGAAAAACTAGGGATAATAGGAACATATCTCAACATTGTAAAGGCTATCTATGCTAAGCCTCAGGCCAACATCATTATAAACAGAAAAATTGAAGGCATTTTCTCTGAAAACTGGAACAAGACAGGGATGCCCTCTTTCACCATTTCTATTCAACATAGTTCTTGAAACACTGGCCAGAGCAATTAGATGAAAGAAATCAAAGGGATATGTATAGGAAAAGAAGAACTTAAATTAGCACTATTTGCTGACAATGTGATTCTATACCTAGAAGACTCAAAAAACTCTACTAGAAAACTTCTAGAACTAGTAAATGAATTCATCAAAGTAGCAGGATATAAAATCAACACCCATAAATCAAAGGCATTTCTGTATATCAGTGACAAATCCTCTGAGAAGGAAATGAGGAAACCTACCCCATTCACAATAACCTCAAAAAAAAAAGAAAAGATACGTAGGAATCAACTTAACAAAAGAGGTGAAAGATCTGTATAATGAAAACTACAGAACCCTAAAGAGTGAAATCAAAGAAGACCTTAGAAGATGAAAAGATATATCTTGCTCTTGGATAGACAGAATTAATATTATCAAAATGACCAAACTACCAAAAGCACTATACAGATTTAAAGCAATTTCAATCAAAAATCCCAATGGCATTCCTCACAAAAATAGAGAAAGCAATCATGAAATTCATTTGGAAAAAATAAGAGACCCGCGGAATAGCTAAAGAAATCCTTAGCAGGAAGAGTCAAGCAGGTGGCATCGCTATACCAGACCTTAAACTATACTACAGAGCAATAGTAACAAAAACAGCATGGTATTGGCACCAAAACAGACTGGTAGACCAATGGTACAGAATAAAGGACACAGAGACTAACCCACAAAATTACAATGATCTTATATTAGACAAAGGTGCCAAAAACATGCACTGGAGAAGAGATAGCATCTTCAATAAATGGTGTTGGGAAAACTGGAAATCCATATGCAATAAAATGAAATTAAACCTATATCTCTCCCCATGCATAAGACTTAACTCAAAATGGATCAAGGACTTAGTAATCAAACCAGAGACTCTGCATCTAAAAGAAGAAAAAGTAGGCCCTAATCTTCATCATGTGGGATTAGGCCCCAACTTCCTTAAAAAGACTCCTATAGTATAAGAATTAAAACCAAGAATCAATAAATGGGATGAAATCAAACTAAAAAGTTTTTCTCAGCAAAAGAAACAATATGTGAAGTAAACTGAGAGCCTACATCCTGGGAGCAAACCTTTAACCCTCACACATCAGATAAACACTAATATCTATAGTATATAAAGAACTCAAAAAGGTAAGCACTGGGAAAATAAATAACCCAATCAACAAATGGGTCAAGGACCTGAACAGACACTTCTCAGAAGAAGATATACAATCAATCAATAATATATGAAAAAATGTTCATCATCTCTAGCAATCATAGAAATGCAAATTAAAACTACTCTAACATATCATCTCACTCCAGTCAGAATGGCAGCTACTATGAAGACAAACAATAATAAGTGTAGGCGAAGATGTGGGGAAAAAGGTACACTCATACATTGCTAGTGGGACTGCAAATTGGTGCAGCCAATATAGAAAGCAGTATGGAGATTCCTTGGAGATCTGGGAATGGAACCACCATTGACCCAGCTATTCCTCTCCTTGGATAGAAGGTTTTAATGTGATTCATATGAATACTTTTAAAAAATTTTGGACATGCATGGATAAATTATATATATGAATATGTACTAATATATAGATGTATATCATCAATAATTGAATATATGTCAAATACATATGAATATTAATATTATTATATATGCTTTTATGTAAAATTAGGTTTAGGTATGGGGTAAAGTCAGAGTTAGTATTAAATTTTGGGTAAATTTAGGGTAAGGGAATGTATATGTATATCTGTAAACATATACTCAAAATAATGTATGTGTGAAAATAAGTGTGAAAACAAATATGAGTATATATGTTTTCAAATAGGGAGGATTTAATGTGAGTTTTATGAATACACTTTTTTAAAATTTGGAGATGCATGGATAAATTATATATATAAATATAAACTAATATATATATATCCCATTGACATTTGAATATATAATCAAAATACAAATGAATATTCATATTTTTACATATGCTTTATGTAAAACTGATGTAAGTATAGGGTAAAGTTAGGGTTAGTACTAACTTTGGGTTGTTAGGGTTAGCATTAGGGAATGAATATGTATATCAGGAAACATGAATATTTATACAAATGTATGCATGAATATATGTATGAAAACATTTACATATGTATATTTTAAAAAAGGGAATGGTTTAATGTGCATCATATGAATATACTTTTTTAATTTGGGTATGAATGGGCTAAATAATATATATGTATACATACTAATATGTATGCAAGTATCCCATTAATAAGTGAACAAGTAAGTCAAAATACAAAAAATTTTCATATCTTTATATATGCTTTTATGTAAAATTAGTTTTAGATATAGGGGTAAAGTCATGGAGAGTATTAAAAATTAGGTTGATTAGGGTTATTGTTACGGAATGAATATGTATATTGGGAAACATGAGTATTCAAGTGTTTATATTTTTTTGTTTTTGTGGAGGATAGGGCATCGTAAATTAAAGGTAGGTATAGGTTTCCAGCACCTAGAATAAAGGGAGCTTAATGATGGTACAAAGAAGCTGTTTCTGAGATTTCTTCCAATGAGATAATTCAATTGTCTGGGGAATTGGGAGAAAGAGAGAAGAATCTGAACCTCTTGTATAAATAGGCATAATGATGGAGAGCATCAGCAATACATCAGAAAGGTGTTCCAAGCCAGGCATGGTTGCATTTCCCTATAATCCAAGCTACTTGAGGGACTGAGGCAGGAGGAAGGCAAGTCTGAGGCTAGCCTCTGCAGCTTTGCTAGGCCAGCCTCAGCAATTTAATAGAACCTTTAGCAATTTAAAAAGATCATGCTGCAAAATAATTTTAAAAAGGGATGAGTATGTGGGGCTGGGGTTGTAGCTTAGTGGTTGAGCGCTTGCCTTGCATGCTTGAGGCACTGGGTTCAATCCTCATCACCACATAAAATAAATAAATAAATAAAACAAAGATGCTGTGACCATCTACAACTAAAACAAACAAACAAACAAATTTAAAAAAAAGGATGGGGATGTAGCACAGTGACACAGTGGTAAAAATGTCCCTGGGTTTAATCCTCAGTATAAAAAAATAATTATAAAAGGGACTGGGGATATAGCTCTCAATGATTAAACTCTGGGTTCATTCCCCGATGAGAGGAAGGAGGTTTCTACACTGCATAGAAATATTTTTTTTAATCTGAAGTATAAGTGAATGGGGGATCAACAGAGAAATCACAAAGTGACTACTTAGATTATTGTCCTGAAATAAAGAAATGATCCTTTCGTTCTGGTGACTCACCTCTAACCAAAGTCTTCATTTAAAAAGGCAGGAGCTTTGGACACTTAAGAGTAATCTAATCCCTTTGCAAAATCATCAGACAGCACTCAGGCTGGTCTGATGACCTCATCTTGCCAGGCACATGGGATTAGTTAACCTTGAAATTTTATCCTATCAGTATAATTCCTCATCTCTTCTCAAGATTGCACTGGCAATTCCTTTGGCAGCTGATCACACAGTGAGGACCACAGAAACTCATAGGCTTTCAAGACAGCGGAACACCCTTGGAGAACAAATGCCTCTGCTGCTGGAGGTTACAGCACCCAGAAGTGACTAGAGGAAGCAGCTGATGACCTCTCCAGTGAGTTCTGCTATTTCTGTCGTGTAGAGCACAGATCCAATAGCTACTGGCAAATGAACTAATATGCCTCCAGTCTGAAGGATAGATCATACAAATCTTAACTATAGTTGGGAAATTGATGTGTATTGAGAAAACTCAAAGCCATCCTATACAAAACTTATTATAGAAATTCTGCTTTGCCTCATGTCTAACTTATTTTACCTTTTGAAGAAGAGCTTTCTAAAAATGTGCACAGAGGTGAGTCCTCAAAATGAGTCTCCCTATGTGAGAGAAGGACCTTGAGAGTACCTAACTCTGGGGAGAATTCCCAGGTAGAGGTGCTCACCATGTGCTTTGACACACTTTTGGCTGGATTCCCAGCTTAAATGGTCACTTCTGGTCTTGATTTTATCACCCTTCATAAAATTTATTCTGGGCACCAGAAGTGTCTCTCCACAATAACTAAGAAAAAAAATCATTACTTGCTTGCAACATTATGCAAAAGATACCCTAATCAATGAAATTGTACAGCATCTATCTAGCCATTAGTCTTTCTCAACTCTCAGTATATTTTCTGTGGAGAGTTGGATTATTAGAAAGTGATTTATTTTCTTGTTTTTGAATCTTCAAATTAATAATAAAACCCCTTATGCCATTCTAAGTGGTTGAAGTTCTAAAGGAAGTCAGAAGAGAACATATTATTGTGACTCTTTTAAAATGTGGAGCATCCTCAAAGATGGTTGTAGTGTAATTGTTTTTTTTTTAAATTATTGCATTATAGTTATACATAGTATTGGGGTTCATTTTGACATGATTAGACAAGCATGGAATGTAATTTTCTTCATTTAAGTCCCCAGTACTTCCTCTTTCCCTCCTCTCTTCCCTCCCCTATTCTATTGGTCTTTCTTCTATTTACTTATAGTATTTTTAGTTAGTGCTTTATAGATCTACATAAAGGTAAATTCACTGTGGTATATTCACATATGTACACAGGGTAGTTTGGTAGTTTCATTCCACCAGTTTTTTTCCCATCCCTCTTCCCTCCTCTTCAGTTCCCTTCCTCTAGTTCACTGATCTCTTTTCTCTTGTGCAACTGGTTTTTGAGAAATTATAGAGTCTTTCAGTTTACTATTTTAACTATTTTAAAAGATTGATTTGCTAAAAGTTTTCACTTAAAAATAATGCTTGATGCAGGAAAGTTAAGGAAATATTAATGTCCAGCTTTAAATCTACTTATCTTGCTAGCAGTTATGTATCTTTCCGGAGTCTAAAACCTCAGCAACTCTAATTTCATTTCCCTTCACTTTCTTTCTCCATCACACAAAATATTATAAAACTTACAAGTAATATATTATGACATACCCTACTATTAGTTCAACAAAGATAGATTTTTTTAATACCTTCTGTGTGCTAGATATTGGAAACAGAATGGTAAAGTACAAAACAAAGTTAAATAATTAAAAACACAGTGTAACTAGTCTTCTCTACCACTACCTACCCTACCCACAGTTTTATTTAAGGGAGATATTGCTGAAGGGGGCATTTCTCTGATTGCATAGTCCAATCCGAATATGTGACCTTTCCCTGGCTGTAACTGATTAAATGAGGGAGGGAAATTGATCCAATGGAGTTTGATCAGGGGGGAGAGGGAAGAAAAAACAGAAGTACTAGGGAAATGGAGCAAATTATATGCATTCATGAATTATCAAAATGAACCCCACTATAATATATATACTAATGCACTAATAAAGACATTAAAAAGGAAAAAAATAAAAAATAGTGGGATGTTTTTTATCAGGCTTTTCTCACATACATCAGAAGTCCAGGGTTGTGGTGGTTTCTTAAGCTGAAAATCTCATGGAGTAGAGGCTGAATCTCATGGGCAGAAATTGGAAGGTTTCCTGTACTCCCAGGTTATGAGAGCAGAGAGCAGCAGAGAAAAAAGAATGGAGCAAACGCACAAAAAGAGACTTAGGAGAATGAGGGTAAGAAACCACCCATATTCTTTTTTTTTAATTTGAATGCATTTGACTGGATCTATATTTCTTGCAACTAAAAGGCCCTGTGCAAGAAAAGTCCTCAATAAATATTTGTTGATGCAATGAATGCACACGCATTGTGTCCTAAATGTTTGGTATGTACACAAACCAGACATGGTACCTGATGTCGTGGAAGTTACTGTTAGTGGAAGAGACAGATTTTACATATTTGATCATGACCATGACACTGATGTTAATACTCATCACTTGATGCATGATAATGGACAGTAAAACAACAACTATTCAACATGTTTGTGACAAAATTGAACAGGGGCTTGTGAAAGTTTCAGTGTTAGTAATCATGGCCACTTAAAAGGCGAATGCATTAGAAAATTAGTATGATATCATTAGCAAACAAAATTAATTATACTTAGCCAAAATTCAACAATGGTTGGACTTCCTTTCTCTTTCCTGCCTTCCGCACGCAATATTGTACTAGTTCACAAATTTTAATTTGGTGCAAGGCATGCTTGACAGAATAAGAGACAGCTATAAATGTTGGAGCATATATTTATTCCAATGGCTAAAGAGTAATAAATCATATTGTCAAGTTGCAATCTAACATTTAAGTTCTATCCTTACTATGAATAAGTAGCAAAGCATTTCAATTCTCCACAAAATGAGACAAAAGTACATTAACTTATCACAGTGGATCATTGAACTTGATAAATGTATTTTTCCTAATTCATACTTTCTCCTTTCTGTTGATAAAAATGTCTTACCTGAATGTGTAATTTTTACATTTTACAGGTTATAGGAAAAGAAAACTACACAACAGGATTGTTACAATGTGCTAAAAGATGGCACTTGTATCTGATTGACTTGTAGAGAGCTCAAGTGAAACCTCTTTGATCTTTGGGGGCTTTTTAACTGAAAGGTTTTGGAAATCCTTTTGGCACTGGTAAAAACAGAACTGTCGAACTGTAGTAGCTGTTTATACTCGGTCAATTTTTAGCAATGGATAAGAAAGTCTTTGCTGAAGCCAATTTATTAGTACACAATTGGCAATGTTGCCTTAAAGGCAAAAAGCAAATTTTTCTTTTATCAAAAATTCCCCAAATTTTTGCTAACATTCAAAGTTATATAAAAGGGTCTGCATTTTCTTATTCAGCCTTTCATCGGCTGAGAAATAGGAACCTTCTGAACATTTTTAGGTAAAAGGAATTTTTTATGATGTAATTGATACCACATCTAGTTAGTTGGACACACACTTTCAAAGGCTAAATCCGTTTGCTGAATTATTTCTATTCAAAGACAAGAAGTGTCCATTGTGAAAAAATGGATGAGTAATGCAAACATTCTCAAGTGTTCTATCAGAAAAGGTACCAATGCAGGTACTGCTTTCTAATGAATTTGGGGAAAAAAACTGAAAAAAACTGTACCCATCTCAAATTTGTTGAGGCAGTTAGTTGTAAGAGAATATAAGGACAGTTTCTCCTAAAATATGGTGGATTTTTTTAAAAAATTGCTTGGTTGATTGATTTTTGTTGTTGTTTTTGAGATGCTGGAGATTGAACTCAGGTACTTTACCACTTAGCTATATCCCCAGCTCCTTTTAAATTGTTATTACAAGTCAGGGTCTCTCTAAATTGCTCAGGCTAATCTTGAATGTATGATCCTCCTGCCTCCCAAGTTCCCAGGTAGCTGGGATTAGGCGTCTGCCACCACACTGTTTTTTGTTGTTGTTGTTTTATTTTTTGTTTTTAAGTTATATCAACTGCAGAATTTTTTCACAAAGTAAAAAAGCAGGTGCTGTTCAGTGTAAAGGTTCAAATAGCTTAGAGCAACAAAAAAGATATTGCAAAACTAACTGATGAATTTGCTAACTTCAGTGACTAAATACTTAAAGTTTGGTATGACAATATCAACATATTTTCATGGCTTGAGATTTTATATTTCAATTTTTTTCATATAGTCTATCTAAATCAGTGTATAAAAGATATTAACTATGTAAGTTAATAAAACCATAGTTTATTGTCATTTTTGTTTTATTCACACATTTTAGGATGGGCTATGAATTATCCCTCTACATGTACTTGAATTCTCCATTGCATCGAGCTTGGTGAGATATAGAGTCTGCTACTCTAGGGATCCACTTCCCAAGCTGCCCCTGCACTTTTGTAGGACATGTGTCTCAGACCAATTCAGTCACACATCACTACTTGAGATGTGAACTGGAGACTAATGATACAACTAGTCCTTGTTTGTGGCAGAGGAGGTGGTAGCCTCATCCTATTCCGAAGAGCAGCAGAGGTCCCTTGTCCAGCTCTGGCAAGCTGTGTTGTATAATGTTCTCGGGAGTGACAGTGAAGTCCTCTCTGGACAATTTCTATGGCTTAATTTGACTACTTCTGGTGGCACAGTGTCCAAGTCTGGGTTGCTAACTTTCTTGACTATTTAGTGACATGATTGTTACCATTTTATGAAAATTTCCCTTTTCTTAAATTGTCCGTTTTTGGGTTTTGCACCCTTGAGGATTGTGACAGATAAACATAGGGTAAAATAGGCTGTCTTTGCACATTTTTAATGCATGAGAGTCTGTTCACTACACTGGACCCATTTTTACAAGTTATGCCATCATAGTGTTGTAACAAAGTTGTGTACTTGGTATGGTGGGATCAGTGAGAGGAAGCTGCCTGGCTAATAAATGGAAAGGCAATCACTTGTTCTCCAAAAACCTGAGTTACAATCATGAATTTCCCCCATGCTCACTCAGACCTCCAAGCCTCTGAAAAATATTCCTTCTACCTCCCAAAGAATTAGAATTGACTTGGAAACACAAATTTACAAATCATTCTGGATTTCCTACTTAAAAACTATCTTCTGTGGGCTGCTCTGAGCTCTTTGCCCCTCCTCCAGAGCTGCAGACCTGTACTACCATACTGAGACAGCTGCTCAGGCTCCTGTGTAATGGGGAGGTAGGGACACTTCACCCTTCCTATAGGTGGTACTCAGCTGATGGTGGTGGAATGGAAAGGGTTGTTCATGAGCAGATTTATTTGTGTCCCCAAATAATGAATGGTTTAGTAAAGCAGCTCTTTGAGTTTGTACTCAGAGCACCTACAGGTCACTGGGGTAGTTAGTTGAGTGTAGACAGGTTAAAGAACCAGCTACTACACCTTTGCAGAAACCACTAATTCTCTTCAACTCTAGGGTCCAGCTGTTGAACTCCTTAGAATACATTTTTTTCCTTTTGTTCATACTCTGGTTTGAGTATGGTTTGTCTCAGGTTGAGGTTTGGTCTCCAATGTATAGTATTGAAGCCTTTAAGCAGTTAATGTTTTCCTGAGGGAGTGAATTCTTGCTCTGGAATGTGACTGGTTATTGTGAGAGTAGATTATTGCCAAGTGAGCCTGGCACCTCCCCTTGGTCTCTCTTGCACACATGGTCTTCCACATGAGCCCACTTACCACTCTCATATATACTGCTACCATGTAATGTCATCTACCTTGAGACCCTCACTAGAAGCCAAGCAGATGCTTGTGCCAAGCTCTTGGACCTCTGTTTTGTTACAGTTAATACAAAGTAGACAAATACAGGATCCTGTCATTTCCTTTTGTGTTTTGGTTTTCTCTGAATCCCCCACTCCATTTGATTGAGCGGACATGGTTACACGTGTCTGAACACCAAATTCATCAGAATTTGTAGTTTTTCACCAGAAAACTGTTTGACGCTTGTTAAATCAATTGTTAGAAATGGACTCCAGAAAAGGTTTTCTTAGCACTACCCACAATGCTTATTTTGACCTTCAGCCCATGTTAGATAGCTTCCTCCATTCTGAGCACTGCAAATCAAACTCAAAATGGAGCACAGAAAACTCTCTATTTCTATTAAATTATGTGTATTTTGGTGCTCTGCACTCTGATCTCTGTGTCCAGGAAAAATTTGGCTTTAAAAGCCATTGTTCACTTAAATAAAACGAAACAGTAAACCCAAGTGTCATTAACAGATGAATGGATAACAAAATGTATACACATACAGTGGATGATTACTCATCTTAAAAAAGAAAGAAATTTTGATATATGTTGATAACATAAATGAATCTGGAAGATATTATGCTAAATGAAATAAGCTATTCACAAAAGGATAGATATTTATGATTTCTCTTAGATGAGGTCTTTAGAGCAATCCAATTCATAGTGGTTACCTGGGGCTGACAGGGTAAGGGGAATGGGAAGTAGTAATGAGGACAGAGTTTCAGTCGGAGAACATGAAAAAGTTCTAAAAATGGAGGGTGGAAATGTTTGCTTAGCAGTCTAAATGTACTTAATATCACAGAACTGCACACTTAAAAATAGTTAAATGGCAAATTTATATCATATGTATTTTACCAGAATAAAAAATTCCCTCTAGAAGTGAGCACCATCATTTTTCTTGTGTGTTTCTCCAGGCATTTCCCTGTACATATATGCATGTATGTGAACATTAAAAATGTGTCTATATATGTGTGTTAACAAAGTTCTGTAGGCAGCTTTCTTTCTTATTCTGTCTTGGACTCATTATTTTTAATTTAATACTATATACCAACTGATACTCCACGTACAGTGTATGAAAACTATTTCCCCACTTCTCAGCAATGGATATTATCAAATTTTTTCACCTCTTTCAGTTTAATGGATGAACTGAATGAGGTTGAGCATCGTCTTTATGTTTGATTTGTAAGAATTTTAGGTCTACATCAAAATTAGTTTTGTCTATCAAACATTTGGGAAATATTTTCTTAATTTATCATTTGTGTTTGTACTTTTATGTTAATTTTTTAAGATTTAATTAAAACTTTTGTGGAACTGGGGTTTGAACCTAGTGGTACTCTACTTCTGAACCATATCCCCTGCCTTTTCATTTTTTTTTTTTTTTTTTTTTTTGAGATAGTGTCTTGCTAAATTGCTGAGGCCAGACTTGAACTTGCATTCCTTCTACCTCAACCACCTGAGTAACGGGGATTTTACCACCATGCCTGTTTTTTTTTGGGGGGGGTGGGATGGGGTGGGGTTACCGGGTATTGAACTCAGGAGCACTTGACTACTGAGCTACATCCCCAGCTCTATTTTATATTTTATTTAGAGACAGGGTCTCACTGAGTTGCTTAGCGCCTCACTTGCTGAGGCTGGCTTTGAACTTGTGATCCTTCTGTCTCAGCCTTCTGAGTCGCTGGGATTATAGGTGTTCCCCACCGTGCCTAGCCATGCCTGGTTTTATACATTATTGTAGCCATACAGAACTTTTAAATAGTTATGTAGACAAACTGTACTCAGTTTTCTAAGATTAATAAGCTTTTCATGTCATTTCAAGAACTTTGAACTTTGAATCAAAAATTATAATTATTCCTCAAACACTTTGTCAAGTACTCTGCTAATTGCCTTCCATTCATTATAATTATATCCATATATACTTATATAATTGTATCCATTATAATTATATCCACCTGAAAACAGGTGAAAAAGTGAGTTCAGAAAGTTCCAGTCATTTGCCCTGAATACAACTGGCAATTGGTAAAGACTGGGTCCAGGCTGGAGAAACATGGCAAAGGTCTGAATAGCTAATCTGTTCACAGAATTTATGACCAGAGGGAACCTTAGCCTTCATAGTCTGTCAATTCCTTCATTTTTCACAAGAACTGGCTCTGGAGAGGTTACACAAACAGGAGAAGCAAATTTTAAAATCTGTCTGAACTCTTGGCTCCCAGCCAGCATATGTTTTTTTTTTTTCTTTTCTTCCAAAAATTTCATTCTCACACTTTCTTGAGTCAACACAAAGGGATGTGCAAGACATTTCTGACAGTGCTGCTTGGTAATTGCACTGCCAGGATCTATGTCCCTTACTGGGTGACTTAGGACTGTGCTCCTTTCACACACACAGGCTGGAGACAGGGTGGCAAGGAGCCCAGACCACTGATATTCAACCTGGGATTGAAACCAGGACTGCTAACCTGGCGTGGATGAGGGGTCAGGTCTCCTTTTAAGCAAGTTTGAGATTAGGTTTTATATTTATATACGTGTGATTTTTCCTGGGGGGAAATAGTCCATATTGTTCATTAGATTTTAAAAATTCATGTTGCTCATTATATTTGAAAAGGGGATGTGGAAAAGCTTAAGAATTATTGAATTGTAGGATCTGTGTAAAATGTTTGTTTAATAAAAATGTTTGCCATGGACTGGATTTCATTCAATGTGTACCCTTTCTTCTTCTAAGTTTTCTCCATTAGTAACTCCCAATTAAGAAAGGCCAGAGTCTGTATTTTAATATCTGCAAATGTGTAAACATTTTAAAAGATTGCTTCTTTTTCTAGAGTTCCCTGTTTCCTTTTTCTGCAATCATTCATGTTTAAGAGGCAATGTTCTTCCAGAGTTTGAGAAAATACATGGGTGAATTGCAGGGACATAGATCTCCCCAAACATAAAATCCTAGCTGCACTGCAGCCAGAGACAGCGCCAACAATGTCATTAGTTAGCATGGCCCAGGCTGCCACATGGAGCCTGGATGTGCTCCTTAAGCAGCTATACTGTTTCTTTGACTAAGTAAGTTACTGGTGATGGGGAGGAGGGAGAGCCTTAGACAGTAGAAAGGAAAAGTGAATAGTATTGTTCAAAATAACAATTGTTCAAAATAACAAAACTTGAAATCCATCTAGCTGTAGCCTCTATTTTGACACCCCTACCCCCAAGTATTTGAAATACTCAACTGGTGTCTTTGGGGGTGGGAAATTAACATAACTTCCTTCTCTCACAGTCTTGTCTTCCAGTCTCCTGGTGGGGCTTTGCTTTGAAATAAGAGTTGTGTATGTGGAAAGGATTCAGGAGCAAGGCTTGAAGGCCAAGAAGAAAAGCAACCGGCCTATTTCCCATCCAAAGTGTAACCAAATACAGCTGTCACTTTAGGCCGAGGTGCTTGGGAAAATGATTTTATTATTATTATTTGTTATTTTTTAAGAAGCAAGTGTGCATTGCTAAGGAAATGGCCTAAAACCTAACGGGGGAGATCTAGCTTTGATGTTATAGTTTTAGATAATGTAAAATTTAACAAGTGAGCTGGGTATTTTTTTCCTTGAGAAAGTGCACAGTCATTTTTTTTTTAAGACAAAACAATTAAATGTCAACTCAGAAATACAAACCAGAGATTCCACAACATACAGAGGGTAATAATAATAATGAGCAAAACCAAGTAAAGCAACAATATAATATTCCAAGCTGAAAAATACTATTCACTTTTCCTTTCTACTGTCTAAATTCAGTTCAAGCAATTATTAAAGGACGTCAAAATTCTCTTGTGTTTTGTCTACCTGTGGGAACTATAACAAGAATTCATTGGAAACAGGAAATGTACAATAAATCCCACTTTTATTACTGTAAATGGATATGTTTTATGGTGTTTGCAACAGTCACATAATTTTGTGGAGAAAATAAGTAAAGTAAATTGTAAATTATGTATTACTAAATAGCCTCTGCTGAATAACAACCTGTTTTTTGCATTTAACCCCCCTTTGTAATAGTAGCTTGTGTCTGCACTGTAGGTAGCAGTTAATCACTGTGATACTGAAATGAAGAGAAAGGAGGCATCTGACCCTGAGTATGTGAAAGGTTATATGCAATAGGGTGTCCTAGTGAGCAGATTAGACAACAAGGACATTTTATATTTTATTAGTTTGGAAAGAAAAAAGTTTGGTGACCTAAAAACTAGAAAATCTTCCAGAAATATGGTTTATTAGTTTAGCAGTCTTTCAAGAAGTCTCTAATCCATGGAATTGGACATTAGGGAGAGGAGAGGGACATCAACCGCCCTAAATAATGCCCTCTTCTGTCTTTTGTAATCCATGCAAGAGAATGTCATCAGAGTTATCTTTTGAATACAGTCACCAGAAAGCTAACTTTTATTTTTTTTTTAATTTATTTTTTATTTTTTTATTTTATTTTTTTTCAGAAAGCTAACTTTTAAAAAAGAAAAGAAAGAAGAAACAGTCTTATTTTCTGGGCCATAAGCCAAATTCAAGAAAATTAAAGAACAAAGAAGGATCTCCTCCCGTGAGACCTCATGTTGAAATTCTCAGCTATATGCATTTCTAATCCACGTGCTGTTTTCTAAAGACTCATGTGGTTTGAGTGACAATGGAAAACAAGGACTAGGTAATTGCTTCTGTCTGTATGTTTCAGGTACAGCATCTATGTCTTGTATCATGTATCTGGTTGAATCCCACTCTTCTAGAGCTGAAGAAGAAAGTTTCCATATTCATTTCTTTAAAACATTTTACATAAGAGCTGAAAAAGAAAGTTTCCATATTTATTTCTTTAAAACATTTTACATAAGTGCTCACTTTCTACAGAGACAATTTTACCAGAAACATTCAGCTCTAAGGTGATATTCCCTAGAGGAGGCAACCGTATTTCCTTCTTTGTTATTAAACTGAGAAGACAGTCCCAGATGGATAAAGCAAGAAGCAATTGGATGCCAAAACAAATTTTCCTATTCCCTGTGCTACCCAGTCCTTGGCCTGATACACTGGATCCCATTTTGCTTGCCATATAGAGGTACTGTCTAAAATTAGATTCCTGTTTACTTTGAAAATTTGAAAAATTGAAGATGTTTCCCAAAAGAATACATTAAAGTGACCATTCTAAGTGACTTTTCAATCATGTTTCTGATGATGCGGGGGTTTAATGCCCTAGAATTGGTGTGAAAAGACAGATATACCTCAAGAAGTCCTAGGAGAGCAAATCGGCTAGTGCAGTTGTCCCCAAGTAATTTTCAGGCCAAGACTGTAATCATCAGCTCTTGTGGCACTGGAGATTCAGCTTTGCCTGCAACAAACCCAAAGGGCACATTTGTAAAACTGGGGACTGAAAAGCGTAAGCACAGAAAAATATCCATAATAATTTGCTTTTTGTCTATAGTCTACTAATTGATTTGTATATGTTATTTTTTCCCCTAGAGATAGTCACTTAAATGATTTTTTCATCTAATAAAGTAATACTTGCATATTGGAAAAAAACAAGCATTACTTGTTTTTATATTTTATCTTATTGAGGAAAATCCATGTCTATTCAGGAAAAAATACAGAAAAACAAAACAATAAAAATGTTAAAATCATCCCCAATCTTATTATTCAGTCTTTTTAAAGTTTACTTTCCACATCTGTATGTGATAGCATGCTATATGGGGTGTTATACACTTAACCATATACATATATGTGTGTGTGATTGTATTAATAGATACATTATAGAGTTCTAGGTAGGTCTGTATCTACATTTATATCTACAATTATATCTACATCTACTCCTATACCTATATCCTCTCTCATCTGTCTCAGTAGTTATATCCATATGTATTTACATGAGATCATATAGTCTCCACGGCTTGATGGATTTTTAAAAAATTTAACAAATCGCAAACATTTTCTCATGACATTCCTTTTCCTACTGTGTGCTCTGTTTAGTCATTTTTAATGCTTTAATGCATAGTAGCCCATATACTATATCCCCAAACCCCTGCTGTTTATCAGGACAAGTTCTCGGAAGTGGAGTCATGAGTTAAGACTGCAAGCTTTTCTCAGTCAGTGACACTTTGTTCTCCAGACAGTCTGTTCCTGTTTCCACCTCCTCCAGCAGGGTGTCACAGGGCCTGCTTCCCTGCCTCATGCCAAACGTTGCTTTTAGTTTTATGGACTGTTTTTTATCTGAAGAGTTCAAAGTGCTCCACAGACAGGCACTTAACCACGTCTTCTATATTAGGAAGGGGAGTGAAAAGGGTCGTTTATGCTTGGTTTATTGTAGGATCCTCAATATTTGGCTGAAATAGGAAACGAAGATTAGTTGAGTGAAGAACAAGAATAGACTCTTTGGTCAGAAGACTACCCAATTAGGTTTCTTTCCTTCAGCTATATCGCCAACATTTCACTTAACTATATAATCAGAAAAAGCTGTTATTTTAGTTAAGGGTGGCATGGTTAATTTTATCCCATTGTTCAGGAATTTCATCAGTTCAGGGTTTCAAAACAAATTCTAATATGTGAGAGTTTAGTGCAGGACAACTTCTTGTTACCAGGAGAAAATGGGTTTTAGAAGAAACTTGTAAAAAGAAACCGAAATAAGGCCGGGTGCGGTGGTATACGTTTATAATCCCAGGGGCTCTGGAGGCTGAGGCAGGAGGATGGCAAGTTCAAAGTCAGCCTCCTCAAAAGGGAGGCCCTAAGCCTCCTCAAAAGTGAGACCCTGTCTCTAAATAAAATTCAAAATAGGGATGGGGATGTGGCTCAGCGGTCGAGTGCCCCTGAATTCATTCCCCGGTATTTCCCCTCAAAGAAACTAAAATAAATTCTTCAACATCAAACTATCCTTTAAAATAGAATTAACTAATAAAAATGTAGATTAAAATTTCTGAGAATAGTTACAAAATGGATTCTTCTAAGCACAAAATACTGGAAAAAATAGCCTTAAGTTGTGGACACAACACCTTTATTTAGTTTTAATGTGGGGCTGGGAATTGAACTCAGTGCCTCATGCATGCGAGGCAAGCACTTTTCCTCTGAGTCACAACCCCAGCCCTTAAACTGTGGTATTTAATAGCCTCTTAAAACAAACTGTCTGCATCTAAGAGGAACTAGCACAAAAGGGGTTGCTATATAAACTATGTGATACCAATGCTACAGGTTTAAAGATAGATTTGCTCCAGGAATTACTGTGAAATGGAATAATCTGCATTGGACTGATGTAGAATATCAAGGGTATATGGAAATGCAGTATGTAAAGAGAGCATTTATGATAGGATAGGCTTGGTCTGGGCAGTGGTTAGTTTCCCAGGGTCTCCACACCCCAAACCGATGATGTCTGCCCTTGTTGCCAAATGCACTTTCTCTGTTCACTGTCTTCTTTAACATTCTCCTCTGTGTTCCTTCTTTTATGTTCTCTCTTATATAAATTTTAATACTTACTTGCTCTTTTTTTTTTCTTCTCCTTTGGTTTGGGCCCATGGAAATTTCCATATCCTGGTCCAATGGGGGAGAAAGAATCTACTTCTAATTATGATTTCTTATATTGACTCACTTTATCTCCAGTGAAATGTTGCTTTGAACAGGTAAATATATAATGGAGGGGAACCTTAGGTCAGGTTGGCCTTTAGCTTTAGGTGGTGAAAGGGAATGCTGCCCCTAGAGTGGGTGCTATTGAATGAATTGGGTCAGGGGTCTGAGACTCTGGACTCATATGCAGCTCCACTGTTTACCAGCTTTTTGTTATTGTTGACTTAAAATTAAGTGTTTTCATGAGTATTAAATAAGACAATGTATCTCAAGCACTCGACACAGTTTATGATACTGAAAAAAATAAAGCTGTTTTTAGTATGATGCTGTAATAGGAGATTATTTGGGACTCCATTAAGTATGTTGATTCTGCTAGGAGTTACTGGAGATTACTTTGCATCCTTAAGAGTCAAATATCAGGTGGGGCACATCGGCACAGGCTATGATCCTAGCTACTGACAAAGGAGGCTGAAGCAGGAAGATTGCAAGTTTAAGTCCAGCCTGGCAACTTAGTGAGACTCTGTCTCACAATAAAAAATGAAAAGGGCTGGAATATAGCTCAGTGATGGAGTGCTTGCATAGCATGCATGTGGCCTTCGGTTCAATCCCTAATACTGAAAAGAAAAAAAAAGTCAAATACCATTCTACCAACTGTGCTAATTCAATGCCTTTCCAATCAATGTTATGGGTTCCTGAGGAGCTTAAGGTTGGGATCACCTATGACTCCAGTCTCTCACTTCTGCCAAATTATATTTGTTAAGAGATTTTTAAAATTTGTTTTTTTTGTTAGTTATACATGACAGTAGAATGTATTTTGACATATCATACATACATCCCATTCTTGTGGTTGTACATGATGTGGAGTTACATTGGTCATGTATTCATATATGAACATAGGAAAGTTATGTCCTAATCATTCTATTGTTTTTCCCATTCCTATCCTCTCTTCCTTCCCCCCATTCTCCCCTGTCCAATCTGGTGAACCTCCACTCCTTCCTTGCCCCTGCCTATTATGAATCAGCATCCATATCAGAGAGAACATTTTGGCCTTTGGATTTTTGGGATTGGCTTTTTTAACTTAGCATGATAGCCTCCAGTTCCATCCATTTACTGGCAAATGCCATAATTTCATTCTTCTTTATGAATGAGTAATATTCCATTGTGTATATATGCCACTTTTTCTTTATGCATTCATTATTGAAGGGCACCTGGGCTGATTCCATAGTTTAGCTATTATGAATTGAGCTGCCTTAAACATTGATGTGGCTGCATCACTATAGTATACTGTTTTTAAGTTCTTTGGGTATATACAGAAGAGTGGGACAACTGTAGATATCATTCCAAGTTTTTGGAATTTCATGACTGCTTTTCTATTTCTATGAAGATCATCATCAGAAACTTAATAGGAATTGCATTAAATCTTCATTTCGATACAACTTTCCAGAGTAGTTGTACCAATTTTCAGTTTCATCAGCAATGAATCATCCTTGCTAACGTTTATTGTTACTTGTATTCTTGATCATTGCCAATCTGACCGTAGTGAGAAGAAATCTCAATGTAGTTTTAATTTGCATTTCTCTGATTGCTAGAGATGTTGAACAGTTTTTCATATATTTGTTGACCATTTGTATTACTTGTGAAGTGTCTGTTCAATGCCTTTACCATTTGTTGATTTGTTTTATTTTGTGTTAGTTTTTTTGAGTTATTTTTTTGTTTATTTTTTTTTAGTTGTTGATAAACCTTTGTTTTATTTATTTATTTATTTATATGTGGTTCTGAGGATCGAACCCAGTGCCTCACACATGCCAGACAAGTACGCTACTGCTGAGTCCCAGCCCCAGCCCATTTTTTGAATTCTTTATACTTCCTGGAGATTAGTGTTGTATCTGAAGTGTAAGTGACAAAGATTTTATCCTATTATGTAGGTTTTCTCTTTATGTTCTTGTTTCCTTTGCTGTGAAGAAGCTTTTTAGTTTGGTTCCATCCCATTTATTGATTCTTGATTTTACTTCTTGCACTTTAGGAGTCTTGTTGAGGAAGTCATTTCCTAAGCCAACATGATGGAGATTTGTTTTTCTTTCTAGCAGGTGCAGGATCTCTGGTCTAATGCCTAGGTCTTTGATCCACTTAAGTTGAGTTTTGTGCAGAGTGAAAGATAGGGGTCTGATTTCATTTTATTACACATGTATTTCTTCTAGTTTTCTCAGTACCATTTGTTGAAGAGGCTATCTTTTCTCCAATGTATGTTTATAGTACTTTTGCCTAGTTTGAGATAACTGTATGTATGTGGATTTGTCTCTGTGTTTTCTATTCTGAACCTTTGATCTTCATGTCTGTTTTGGTGCCAATATCATGCTGTTTTGTTACTATAGCTAATTTAAGGTCTGGTATTGTGATGCCTTCTGCTTCACTTTTCTTGCTGAATATTGTTTTGGCTATTCTGAGTCTCTTATTTTTCCAAATGAATTTCATGACTGCTTTTCTATTTCTATGAAGATCATCATCAGAAACTTAATAGGAATTGCATTAAATCTGTATATCACTTTTGGTAGTATGGCCATTTTGACAATATTAATCCTGCCTATCCAAGAACATGGGAGATCTTTCCATCTTTTAAGGTCTTCTTCAATTTCTTTCTTTAGTCTTCAGTAGCTTTCTTTGTAGAGGTCTTCCTCCTCTTTTGTTAAATTAATTCCCAAATATTTTATTTTATGAGGCTATTGTAAATGGAATACTTTTCCTTAATTTCTCTTTCAGTTGATTCATCACTGATGTATAGGAATGCAATTAATTTATGGGTGTTAATTTTATATCTTGCTACTTTGCTGATTCATTTCTGAGTTCTAGAAGTTTTCTGGTGGAGTTTTTTTTTGGGGGGGTCTTCTAAACATACAATCATGTCATCAGCAAAAAGGGATAGTGTGCTACTTCAGCCCTGTCATGTCACTCAGTAATTTTTGTTTAATTTCCATACATACAAAAATTTACTTGTAAAAAGACATTTATTTTGTATGTGGAAATTTGACAGGAGTTTTAGGAAGATGGCAGGATTTATATCATAGACATGTCAGTGTAAAAATCAAATATCCTGTATTTCCAATGTTGAAAGTGCCATGGTGAAAAGTGGATGCTAGTTTTTGTAAAATGATACTGAATAATAATACTTGGTTCATGGGGTTGTGGTGAGGGTTAAATGAGATAAACCATGAAAAGCATTTAACAATGCCTAGCAAGAAACAGCTAGCCATTACTCTTACTCCCTCACACTTACTTTTGTTCTCTGGCCTGTCACTGGGTGGCTTGGCCCTCCTCTCTTGCTTGTCTTTTCTTTATCTTCTGCCACACACCTTTAGCTCTGGTATCCATCTGAGGCGCTTATGAAAACATTTCTGAAACAGAAAGTTTCCTTTCCAAGAATTATGGTGCCAGCTGTTAAGAAAAAAACATCTTGTTGTCCCACTGTTTATATATTTCAAGCTCATTTGGTAAATTTATTTAAGAAAGTAAGTTGCATATACATATCCTGAATACGGGTCAGTTTTCAGCCCTGTGTCCCATATATTCTATCTCTGCTTGCTTCTACCCAGTTTGCTTGCTGGCCAAGTAGTATGCTTCTTATCTTTATTACAAAAGCATATACTCCTTAGTGACAAGGCTGTGTCTAATACATTTTGTTTTGGCAAAGATACTTGCATGTAAATGCATTCAATAAGTAATAACTGATTGACCCTCTTCCATTCTCCACCATCGCAGTTTGTGTGGTTGAATTCTTTACTTGCCATGTCTCTTCTTATGAGACTCTCAGAAGCAAATGAGTTCTGACCAATAAACATCCCACACTCTGGTGGATTCAAAATGAAAACTGGTAATCAAATCAGATACAACTCACGAAGAGACAATGGAGAAGGGGGGGTTTATAAGAAATTGTACATGTGATTGCACATGTATTTGTGCTGTATCAAGGTCACTTGACTTTATCCTATTAAGTTGAAAAAGTTGCCACTATTAGAACAATTGATCTGTTTTATCAGGAAAATAATTTTCCGCATTCTTCTTCTCTATTAGATTGTTTTAGTAATAATTATGTTAGATCACTTGTTTAGAAGAAAAACAATTGAATAAAATTGAACAATAATAGTATATTCAGTTCTTAGGAAGATATATATATATATACATATATATATGTATATATATATATATATTGTGTGTGTGTATATGTGTGTGTGTGTGTGTGTGTGTGTGTGTGTGCGTGTTGGAAGAAGTGAAAACAGTTACATGGAGACCACCTCTTGGTCCAATTTATTCCACTGGAAGGAAGGCATTCTGGGAATGATTCACTGAGGTTCAACAAGGAGCAATTCAAATGCCAAAGAGACCACTGCGGGAGTATGAGGTCTGGAAGGCATGCCAGTGTGTGTGTGTGCATGGAATGTGCATCTGCACAGCAGGAGGGGTTCTTGTGTGTCACAAAGGCAGAGGTGGCATGCTCTTTGTCTTTCTTGTGTCTACTTGAGCCATTTTTCTGTAGGGTTGGGTGCATTTGGCTTATTATTATTATGATTAATGCTGGGAATTGAACTCAGGGATGCGACATCCCTAGCCCTTTTTAGTTTTTATCTTGAGACAGTGTCTCATCAATTTACTGAGGCTGGCCTTAAATTTGTCCTGTCTCAGCCTTCCAAGCCTCTGGGATTATAGGCGTGCACCACCATGCCCACCCAGCACATTGAGGATTCTAAACAATCTTGTACATGTCCATCCTTGAGCATACTGCAGCTTAGGGCATTTCATATGAGACAGGGCATTATAGAATTCTTAACCCTCAAAGATCAATCTTCATTATTGCTAGAACCTATGGATTCAATGTCTCTTCTGCTTTTAATTATTTTCATAAAGACAGATAAATTTGTGTTTTTCATATTTTAAACCAGATGCAAAATTCTCTCCACCCAGAATGGTAACATGTGACTGAAAGGGCTGAGTTAACAGAGCTTTTCTAGAATTTCATACCAAGGTGAATAACGAGAACCAATTTGACCCCCACTTAGATGGAGCATAGGTCATGGATCTGCCTGCACCTTCTAGTCCAGAAGAATTAAACAATGAAAAGTCAGAGGTGAGAATTTCAAATGTAGGTGTGCAAATCCTTCTATACACCATAGGTAGAAACTATGATGATGGGCATATCAGGAAAGAAGGGTACCACCGAGCAAGCTGTCTGATTCAAAGACAGAATTGCCTCACTGACAGTCACCAGAACTGTTATTATATGGGAAAAACCTGTAGATGATTCTCTGGATTTCAAGAGGAGGTAAGAAGCTCTTCTACAGAGGAAGATGGCAATTATATCTTTGATGAGAAAATATAAGTAATATGGGAGAAATGCTTAGGTTGTGTCTAGGTAGAGCAGAGGCCTTGTGCATTGGGTACCATGAAACCTGGGATGCTAGATAGGTCACATGCCCATGTGACAAAGGAATGTAGGATTTTTCTTTAGCATGGGAAGAAATGCTTTCAAGAATAAATAAAAATAGTAGCTAACATTTGTTATGCTTTACTAAGTGCCAGCCACTGTTTTAAGGGTTTATACATATTAACTGATTTACCCTTAACAATATCCGTGAAGGTCAAGTATTGTTATCATTGACATTTGGGGATGAGGAAATCCAGGCAAAGGGTAAGACCCTTACTCAAGGTTACACAGAGAATTGGTGCCTTCTCTAATGATGGGGAGGGACAACAGCAGACTAACAGAAGACTAAAATCCTAGGAGGCCTCCACTGCCATTCCAGAGGTGAGTCAGAGGTGCAGATCTCAAGAGAACAAGTCTGAGCAGTTTTCCAACTTTGTAATCTCTCCATGTTGGCTATCCAGGTTGTTTCTCTTAATATTCCTGTAAAAATTCTCCTTATAACATGTTAGATAAAAATCATTTGGATACTTATCTTCAAAGATGGTGGATGAAATTGTGTTTGTGACCAAGAAATAGGTCAGGGAAACACTGATCTGTTGCAGAAAAGGAAGACACAGGTTTGGGCATGCACAGAGGTCTTAGTAATGATCAGAATATTCCAGGAAAGGCAGAATATGTAAATTGAGGAAACTGACTTAAGTCTTTGCGACGGAAGTTATGGAATATTCTTTTCTGAAGGTGTTTAGATTTTGGAATTTCCTAAGCTTTGTTTTCTAGATCTGTTTTTATGTTATCACAAAAAGGGGATGGTTTCCTGACGCATTGCCACATCACCCAAAAGATTTTATGCCAGTCACTGCCAACCTTGGCATGCTGGCTTGTAGCAGATTTTACAGAATAGAGATTTATCAATTCTCATTTAGATTACAAATACTAATAATTTACTATGGGAACAGTATACTGTAAAGAATGAGACAGCTGGGTGGATAGCTGGGTGGATGTGGAGGTGTGTGCCTGTAATCCCAGCTACTTAGGGGGCTGAGGCAGGAGGGTCGTGAATTTGAGGACGACTTCAGCAACTTAGTGAGAACTTGTCTCTAAATTAAAGAAGAAGAAGAAGAAGGTTTTTTTTTTTTTTTTTTTTTTTTAAAGAGGCTGGGAATGTAGCTCAGTGGTAGAGCACTTGTCTGGCATGTACAATGCCCTGGGTTTAATCCCCAGTGCTGGGAAAAGAATAAGAAGGAGGAGTAGGGAGAAGAATGGTGAGGGGCATACAAAAGGTTACAGCTGGGCATGATGTCTACCTGTAATCCCAGTAACTCAGCAGTAACTTGAGAGGCTGAGTCAGGAGGATCTCAGTTCAAGGCCAACCTCAGCAACTTAGGTCCTAAACAACTTAGGGAGATCCTGTCCCAAAATTTAAAAAATAAGAAGATCTGGGAATGTGGCTCAGTGGCAAAGCATCCCTGGGTTCAACCTCTAACACCAAAAAAAAAAAAAAAATTACATGTTCCTTTGATGTGAGGCATCAGAGATCTACCCTAGTTGATCTAATTAATGATAAAGTCCTAAAGAGGTGTAGACACTGCAGGAAGCCAAGGCTAGGAAAGAGTCCTGAAGTTCATTCTTATGTGTCAAGGTGGTTGGAGCAGAGGCTATGTATTGGGAAACAACCTCCTGTTGCCTTGGAGAGAAGAATGGTGGGCCCAGTGGAGGGGAGTGGTCAGCCCAAGACCAAGGGAAGCTATGGTAGTTAGGGAGGGAAGCATGGCCTAAGTGGTGGGACAATGTCAGGGGTCTGGTGGTCCTGGGACCTATTCTCAAAGGGCTGTTACTAAAACTTCAAAGGGTAGAACCCGCTTCTTGTGCATCTTGCAAGAAATGTGTGTGGAGAAGGCTGGGCACCAGACCTCTGAGAACCTTCTCATGCTGAAGATTATGATTAAGCAGCCCCCTGACCTTCCAGGACCTTCCTGAAGCTTTGGATATGAGGGGCATGGCGGGTTACTTCCAAGGTCTAACTTCTTTTTTCCTTTCATCCCACTGGGGTTGAATTTAATCTCACTAGGGAAAAGTGAAATTTTAAATTTTATATCAAAATAGTCTTTTTAAAAATAACATCTTTATTCCTAGGCGGTGCTGAGGATCAAACCCAGTGCCTCATAAGTGCTCGGCAAGTGCTCTACCACTGAGCCACAACCCCAGTCTTTGAAATATTCTTAAAGAAAAGTTGTAACACTAACATAAAAAGGATAAATATTCTATTTATTTTTTCATTTACTCACTAATTGATTAATTCCCATAATCCACATTTTCAACCCTCAGGTATATATATAGTCCCATGCTGCCCATTACTCAGCCTCCCTCTTCCTATGTCTGATTTATTTCACTTATAATATCCTCCACATCTATCCACTTTACCACAGATGACAGGATTTTATTATTTTTAAATGACAGAATAATATCCCATTATGAATATTCACCGCATTTTCTTTATCCATTCATCTGTCAGCACCTAGATTGATTCTATATCTTGGCTTCTGTGAATAGTACTGCAACAAACTTGGGAGTGCAGGGATCTCCAGTCCAGTATGCTGATTTCATTTCCTTTGAATATGTGCACTCAGAAGTGGGGTAGCTGGATCATATGGTAGAACTTTTTTTTTTCTTCAATACTGGGGGTTGAACGTGGATGCATTCTACCACTCAACTACAACCCAGTTCCTTTTGAGACAGGGTCTTGCTAAATTGCCCAGGCTGTTCTCAGACATGTGATCCTCTTGCTTCAGCCTCCCAAATCGCTGGGATTATAGGTGTGCACCACATTGCCTGGCTTATTTTTAAGTTTTTGAGGAACCTCCATAGTGTTCTCCATTAATGGGTGTATTAATTTACATCTGCCACCAATGTGTAAGAGTTCCCTTTTTCCCACAACTTCCCCAGTATTTGTTATGTTATGTTTTTTTGATAATAGCTATTCTAACTGGAATGAGGACCAAAATGCAGTTAAATAGAAGGAACAAGTTCTGCTGGTCTACGGCACAGTTGGGAAACCATAGTTCACAATAACCTAATATATATTTTAAGAAGATCTAGAAGAGAAAACCTCAAAGTCTAGAAACACAAAGAAATGAGAAAGAGAAGGAAATGTTGCTCATTCTGATTTAGTTAAACATTGCATACATGTATAGAAATATATAAATATGTGCAGTTACTCAAAGATTCCATACTGAGGACACAGGATGGATGGAACTTGGTTCTTGCCTTCTCCAGAGGTCTTTGGTTTGTGCTTACATCATGTTATGCTATGATTGAAACACCTTCTGGCAGGAAAATGTCATTTAAGTGTGTGTCTCATCACATGCACTCTTTATAACCTCAAAGCGTGGGTTTAACTTTATTTAGCTGTTCCCTTGCACCGGTGTGCCTCAGAGCAGAAAGGAATGTCCAAACACTTTGTTAAATAAGGTCAAACTGTTCTGGTTGCAATCAGTCATGGGGCTGAAATTGTCCATGTGCTCATCCTCACAGATAGTGAGTGGCTTACAGAGAAGACTAGTGCTAAAGTGATTTAGTTTTATAATTTTATTCTAATAACAAGTGATGGTTTGCACTGGACAGGAAAGAAGCATAAGGCATTTGTTGGGATAGGTAGTTTTATGACTTTTTTGGTCAAGACATTTTGTATTCCACTGTTAACAACATTAGATTTTCTTTGCAAAAGTAGAACATCAGAATGTATCTGAAGTGTTATGATTGCTCCAATAAAACAGATAAACCCTGTTTACACACATTTCAATGTTTACTTCATGTCATTGCTGCCCCACAAAGCCAAAATGAAATGAATGAGTTCCAAAACTATTGCTATAATTTATCTAAATTTTTTATTTGTTTGTTTCCTTAATGTGTAGAGATATAATCCCTAAATTATCCATACTAAGGAATCCCCCCCCCCCTCTCTCTCTCCCTCCCTCCCTCGTGCTGGAGAATCAAACCCTGTGCCTTATGTGTGCTGGGCAACTGCTCTGCCTCTGGGATATATCCCCAGCCCCTACACTAAGAAATCTTTAATTTTGGTAGTCATTAGGTTTTGAGTTTAGGCATTTGATTTTTAATATTTGGAAAAAACCAAGACTGCTTAGCATACTTTTATCAAAAATCATCAAATACACAAAATAAACTAAATTTGTGGCTCCATATGCCTGTTGAAACAAAATGGTAGTCTAGGAGAATTTTAAAGTCAATGTAATATTGTTTGGGTTTCTGGGCAATATTTCATGTGAATCAGTTATTATAGAGTCTTCAATTTTAAATTAGAAAAGTATCAAATTTCAAAGAAAAGCCTGATTCTTAGTTTTTCTTAGTTTACTTTATACCAGTCAAATAGATTTGAAATTTGTTGCTGGACCTTTTTACTTAGAATAGAATGCCTTACTAAAGAATTGGTCTTTTGCTTATGTTTTAATTGAAAGTCAGTTGCAAAGACTTCTTCTCGGCAAGCTGTGCCACATAGATGAAGGCGATGGTCACATCTTAGCTAGAGTTGATGGCATTATTCTCTCTCCTAGAGTCTATGTTAATGAGACTAGGAATCTAATTTGAATCTTATGGTGTTGTAATTGTCAAATCAGGACCATCTCATCAAGAGATAGAAGGAAGGATAGCGGTTATGTTGATATTTAGCTGATGAAAGGGCCTGGGAAGGCTGTTTTCTTCTCCCTGCTACTACTGCAAACTGATTCCCCGCCCTAGGTAGTTTCTATACATATCTCCATGTCCCGCTTTTTTCCCCCTTCCTCTTTAACTTATTATTATTATCAATGATGCAATTAACACATACTTCTGATCACATAGAGTGATTTAAGCTACAGATATTTCATAATATTTTCTATTATCATTGAAAATAGTTTTTGGAAAACCCTAACATTACCAGCGAACAACCATGCAACAAAACTCAACTTTTTGTTCTTAACTAGTCTAATGCCTTTATGAGCATATTAATTCAGTAATAAAATTGGGTAAATTGTTTCTTTTAATGATTTAATATGCATATATAGAATTGACCTAAGAATAAGTAGAGAACATAAAATAAATGAGCTTATGTATCTATCTGCACACATACATCTACACATAGAAAAAGAAAAGAAAAGGGGGGAAGAGAGTGCGGGGAGGAAGACACTAGTGAGAGAAGGAAGTTTAAAGGTCACAGGTGAGGAAGGATTTTACTTCCTTTGGAATATTTGCAAATTCGAATCATTTCCAGATCATATTCACTTCCAAATGTAGAAATATATTGCTACAATATATTTGAAGATCCTAGTTTCATTTTTTCTGTTTATCTTGCAAGCTCTTCTAAAATGTGTTAGTTTAAATGAATGTCCTATGCTCTATTGCTATTTTTGTAGTGGCTAACTTTAGACACTTTAAATAAGGACACATTTAACCTAACAGTCTAATGTCAATAATTAGACAAGCAAATAATCCTCCTAATAATAAAAGATTTTAAAATGCATTAATGCTAATGACAACCTTCTTTGGGGTTTTTATTTTTATTTGATTTTTGTCTAATAAATACATATGTTTTTAAATAAAAGAAATTTCAAGAGATCAATTAATGATTCATCATGTATATATATAATAAAGAGCTTTATTATATATACAATTAATTATATATAAAATCAACTTTATTATATATAATAAATAATTATATAACTTTATTATATATATAATAAAGAACTTTTATAAACTAATTAATGAAAATGTATAAAAAATTTGACTCTTGAAAGTGTCACTATTTGTGACCATACCATGTCATTGAGAAACATATTTATGCCTTGATTTGATGTTGGTTCACAAGGCCATGTGAACATGATCCAAATTCATTAATTTTATCAGTAGGGAGTTGCAAATAAAGCAAGCAGGAGGATCTAGGTGGCAGCAAATGATAACCTGGTAAGACACATATTGAATTACAAGCAGATTCACACAGGAGCGTAGTAGTTTCCGTGGATCTTGCTGCAGAATATTATACTATTTTATAGCATTAGCCACAGTACAGATTAGGTTCCTGAAGAATACTCATATTATAAAGCATGTAATACAACTTTGGCCTTATGAAAAACATATAGTATCCCAAAAGCATCTTCAGACTTGGATTTTCTAGGGGGCACGGGGTTATTCAGCACATCATCTGTTCCATCTTATATTCATGTAGTGTTTAATCTCCAGGGCATTTTTATTTATAGACAGGCAAAGAACATGTGATTTGAAGGGGAAATTGGGTTATGGCACATATGAGAAAAATAAAAATTTTGAGCATTGAAGCCCTTATAAACAATGTATATATTCTGTCATTCTGTGACTTATTCATTCTTTATGATTCTATTGATAAAAAAATAATCAATAATATTGTTAAGAACAGCATGTTAGGCCAGGCACAGTGGCACATGTCTGTAATCCCAGCAACTCCAGAGGTTGAGGCAGGAGAATTGCAAGTTTGAGGCTGACTTGGGCAATTTAACAAGACACATGTCAAAAAATTTTTTAAATTTCATTTAATTTAAGAAAAGGGAGAAAAAAAAGAAAAAAAAGAAATAAAGAAAGGAAAAGGCTGGGAATGTAGTTCAGTGGGAAGAGTGCTCATGGGTTCAATGCCAGTTCTGGAAAAAATAAGAGAGAAGGAGGGAGGGAGGCAGGGAGGGAGAGAGGGAAAAAAAGAAAGAAGGAAAGAAAGAAAAAAAGAGAAAAAAAAGTACTTTAAGATCCACCTATCCTTTTGGAATTGTATCCTTTCTGGTGACAAATTGCAAGACGCCCTGCACAGAGGTCTCACTACTATCTGTGTCATAGAGGAACTAGACTCTAGGGTCATACAGTGGTCCCTAAGTCCAATGGGGAAAAAATTAGATTCCTGGGAAATCTTGAAAGAACCCAATAAACAAATTTACCAATCTGAATGAGAAACTAATTGAAAAATAAGTCACAGCAGACAAACTGATGGATATCATTACTAATATAAGTTCATTGGAGACTGTGGCTGTAGATATATGGCTAACAGGTTTCGCTAGCTTTTGACCTCAGGCTTAATAAGAGTTAAGTATGTAGGCAGGGGAGTGCTGGACCACTGTGGACCTCCCCTGCAGGCTGGACTACTCCTAGACATAAACATATGAGGCACCTGAGAAGTCTTGGCATTCTAAAGGAGAAGGCAAAGTCCAGAGAACTTTCTACACTCAAAATCTCAGGTCAGAAAAATTGCTCCTCTGCCCAGGCTCCTCCCATGTTGTTAGTCATGAGGAAAGAATGGAAATATATTCTTATTCCACCACTGGCATAAAGTTCATCCCCAGCATCCTTCCTGCCTTCCCCCCACCCTTCACCTCCTTTTATTTTCTTTGTTCTTTCTATATCTCTCTCTCCCTGCCTGGGGGCCTCATGTTGTATTGATCAGGGAAATCATGAGTTTTCTCTGTACTTTCTCCTAATAATTTATTGCAATCATATCTAATAACCTTAGTAATATAATAGGAATATTAGTTGCAATAATTTACAAATGGAACTCTGTGATTTACATATTTTGAGATCTAGAAATGAAACAACACAGATTTTATTTCTCTATATTTAGGAAAGAAAAAGTATGTTTGCATTTAGGTTGAGAACTTGAAATGTATGAATACCTAAGGAATATTATATTTCTTAAACAATAACAAAAACAACAAAAACCAGAATGAGTTCATTTATCAACAGAACCTAGAAATTTGTTTTCTCAAGAAGTCCTAATAGTTAGGAGCAATCAATTGGCTATTTGGATAATTATTTCTTCTCTAAATATGATTGGACTCTTTTCTTTATAGTTTCTTGATTGCCTTTTTCATAGTCTTACTATGAATTGAGCATTACAATTTTATGGTTTTTCTGTTTGGTTCTTCTTAAATACTTTAGGGAAAATCTTAGACCATTGTGGGCTTGATCACATTCTTTAGCGAGAAACAAGCTTGAAAACAAAATGCACAACAGATGTAAAGCTTTGCAAAGTTCCCCGCCTATCTTTTCACCATACGTGATATTTTTAACACTAGGCTCTCCCTACTGAATTGTTGATGTGGCACAGAGTGACAGAGAGTTCTGTGAGGCCTGCACAAACCTGGCAATTATGGTCTTACACGTACTTCTAGTTAAAACTGTTTATACCTAGAGGAGGAAATGCAATTTTCTGAAAAAAGCATGTCCATGGATGATGTGGGTGGAGAAACAAAAATAAAATGAAAACATGGACCTCTAATTTATTGAAATGAAATATCAAATGTGTCACCTGCAGGACAAATCATTACTTCAAATGTACACAGTTGGGCTCTTACTAAGACTGACTAAATACATGTTCACTAATTGAAATATGTCAGTGAAATGTAAATAGTTTTTCAAAAGCAGTTTATATGCACCATCAAGAATGCCAAGTTAATAATTTTTCACCTGCCAGTTCTTTAGAAACCTTACTTTCCACATTATGTATAGATACTGTCTGAAGAAAACAGGGAGGTATGTGGCCTGGGTAGGGCCGTGTCATCTAAACCCTTTGGAAAGGAAAAAAAAAAAAGGTGTTTATTCTTTCTATATAACTAATTTTTAAAATATCTTTATTTTATTTATTGTTATGTGGTGCTGAGGATCGAACCCAGCACATTGCACGTGCTAGGTAAGTGCTCTACCGCTGAGCCACAACCTCAGCCCCTATAACTAAATTTTTAAGGGACTCAGTTAAGGATTTACCAAGGTCTATATTAGAAAATTCTTTGGATTCATTCAAATATTCTTGCTGCAATATAAATAAAAGCTTAGTAAGTTAGTCTTCTGTCCATTAAGACATAGGACCAATCATTGTACAGTTTTTTTCATCTTGTAGAGAAAACTTATTAGAATTTAAGTTTTAAGATGGTCCAGTCCCCGCTTTGCTTATTGTATTTTTTCCAAAACCTAAAATTGTCTGGTTTTTAGAAGGTGAGCAGTGTTCAGTGAATGAAGGAATGCATGAATTATCTTTTCCAGGATTAAAAATATTTTTAAAGCCTTCAGAAATTATGTTCCACCACTACCCAGAAGAAATTTCATTGTTTCCTCCAGATCCTGTCCAGTTTGTTTGGTCTTATTATCGACAGCATTCTGGACATGAATAGCTATATGGTCATGCGTCAGTCACTACTGTTAGCATCATAACCACAAACATTACAATAGAATCATATAAATAGACTCTAATGGACATTCCACATCAAGTTCTTCTAGAAAGATCTATACTCCTACAAGCCAATTGTATTTTACATACAAATTAAAAATGTTTTAGTTTCAAACCTGGAAAGAAAGGAAATCTAATATGTTCTTTACTCCTACAAAATATTTAAGGGATTCTAATTATTTTTGTTGTCATTTACTAAAGAAGTGTCAAATGTGAATCTCTGTTAAGACAGAAGATAAGTATTTATAGAGATTCTGTACTTGGCATGAAACTCATGTTTGTTTTCAAAATTTGGCTGGTTTTATATTTGTCAGGCTAATTTTCTGTCTCCATCTCCCTTCCCATCTCAGGTAGAATGAATGAGTGATATCTGTCCATGTGACTCCCTTTCCTGGTTCTCTCTCTGGGATCCAAACAAATATCATTTATTATGAATTATAATTTTCTAAAGAGTCTTGGAACCTATCTCTTATAAAAGAAATAAGTAAAATTAGGTTTAAGCAATAGTACAGTTCCCTTGATGTATTCCAGAAACTTGTGTGTATTATAAAGTTGTGGTAACTATGGGCTTGACTAGATCTTTTTACTTTAGGCTCAAGAAATTATTTATTTTTGTGTTCACTTAATAATATTTCATGTCCGGTGTAGTGGTGAATGCCTATAATATAATCCCAGCAACTCAGGAGATTGAAACAGGAGGATCACAAGTTCAAGACCAGCCTGGGCAACTTAGTGAGATCCTACCTCAGAATAAAATAAATTAAAAATGGGATGGGATGTGGCTCTTAGTAAAACACCTCTGGGTTCAATCCCAGTGCCAAAAACATGTATGTGTGTGGCATGCATGTATATATCTCAAAAATGCAAAAATTAAAAAGGTCATGGGGTATAGCTCAGTGATAGAGCATCCCTTGTTTCAGTCCCCAGTACCTAATAATAATAATAATAATAATAATAATAATAATAATAATAATATATCAGTCATATATCTGTAAAATATGAGTGTAAAATATGATTAAATATAACTTAAGAGAGAGGCAAGATATCTGCATTCACCTTTTGAGACTTATGATTAGGAAATTCTCAGTTACTAAAGTTGTTAGTGCAGAGAGAAATCCACTCTTCAGACCTGAGCTTCATTATAATGATCCAGTTCTTTGTGATAGAAGAATGAAGAGAAAGATTGAAAAAGAGTATTATTCAGAGGCGAAGTTATTATCCAGTGATTGGGGAAATGATATGGTTGAGGGCCACCTTGAGGATCAGGACCTCAATTAGAAGGACCCTGGGGAAAACACTGCATAGTATGATTAATACTCTTGGGTTAGCAAAAAGGTCAGCTGGTCAGGATTCACAGATGGGGACCATTAGTTGATTAGTGATATAGGAGTACTAACGCTATTCTAGAAAAGGTTCTGTTAGCAATGGGAGGATCCATATTACAATTTAATCCCTTTACATTGGCTATTTTATTTTGAAACATCTCATTTTGATCCTAGAAATTTTTCAATATCCATTTCTAACATCATTAACTTTTATTCTTCAAAACTGAGGGGAAAAATCTTAGATTAAAAAAAAAAATCTCCTGGGGCAGGGGATGTGGCTCAAATGGTGGCGTGCTTGTCTGGCATGCACAAGGCACTGGGTTCGATCCTCAGCACCACTTAAAAAATAAATAAAGATATTGTGTCCACCTAAAACTAAAAATAAATAAATATTTTTAAAAATCTCCTGAATTTAATAATCAATATAGTTGTTTGACTTCCTGACTTTGGGTAAGTGGTTCTTTTATCTCTGAGTTTTTTCTTTGAATTAAGATATAGAGACTGGGAGACTTGAGGAGGGGCATGGGTGAACTATTTGGTAGAGGTTCATTCCATCATTAAGGTATTAAGGCCCCTTCTGGAACTTCTTTCAAGCTCCGTCTATTCTTTTGTTACAATGGGGATAGAGTGGAGCTGTGACCCATTAGGAAAGTACATTAAGGTCAGAGGGCCAGATGATTGCATGGTGAGTGTTATTGAGGCCATTAGTACAAACTTTGAATAAACGATAGCGATATCTAGACCTCTCCCTACCCCCAAGTGTTGTTTAGCTGTAAGGTTACGTTATTAGAAATTTTGTTTCTGATAAAGAGAAAAGAAGTTCGAAATCATGAAATCTTTACTGCACAGGAAGAGTTTATAAGGATAAATCAAAGCTTATCATCTAGTTCAAAGGGGTGATTTATTAAAGCATTGTCCTTGGACATCAGTATTAGGTTCATCTGGGAAATGTTAGAAATGTAAATTCTTAGGCTTTACCCCAACCCACTGTTCAGAAACTCTGGATAGGGCCTGTCAATCTATTTTTCCAGAAGCCCTCTAGAAGATTCTGCTGCACACATGTTTGACAACCACTGCCCTAATGCTGCAGCAGCTAGCAGGTGGGATGCTTTCATCGAATTGCTTCAAGTCTGGAAGATAAGATCTTCCTAAAGTGGAACTGGTGGATCTAGGGAACTACTAGATCTACAGAGCATCTCAGGGAGAGGCCCCAGGAAGGGAAGTCTTCCCACTTGAAGTCGAAAGCTTCTCATTGGGCTTGACACCTTGACAACTTTGTATTCTTGGCAGGGCAGGGCCAATACCAGGCCAGTGGGATGGTTAGGGTGCAGGCCGAGACCCAGGTTCAGAGATAATCCAGTGCTTCCCTTTCACAGCTCCCTCCTGCCCATGAAAGAGCATGATTATTGGAATTGTGACGAGAGCATGGATTCAAGTATCACTCTGACATGCCCTTATCTATTTGTGAGAACTTTGGGGAACCTCCCCCTTCCTCAGTTTCTTCCTCAGAGCCTCAGTTTCTTCATCTTTGGAATTAATATAGTCTGCAAATTTGTGTGGTCTATGTGCCTCACAGGAGGTGTGTATTCAGTAACACAAGTCTCCTTGCTCCCTGGATACCTCGGACTGATACTTACTATAGAATGACACTGGATTCAGACCTTCTAACTGGTAGATGTCCATTGCTATAGTTTGGATCTAGAATGTCCTCCAAAGCCCCATGTGGAGCTTGGCCCTCAACCTGTGGAGCTATTGGGAGGTGACAGAAATTTTTAAAGGATAAGGCCTACCAGAAGGAAGTTAGGTCCTTAGGTGCATACCGTTAGGGCATTCCCCTGAAGGGAATGTCTTGGTCCCTCCTCCTTTTCTCTCTTTGCTTCTGGGTTGACATAAAGTGAACAGGCCTCCTCTGCCACATGCTACTGCCATGATGTACTGTGTTGTCATAGGCCCAGAGCAACAGGGCCAAGAGACCGAGGACTGGAAACTGAATGGTGAGCCAAAATAAACATTTCCTTTTTTAAAGTCTATTATCTTCAGGTATTCTGTCAGTGATTGGAAACCAACTAACACATTCACGCTCTACCATTTGTTATTTTACATATAAGCCCTGTTTGCAGGAATATAAGCACATTTATTTTTTATTTTTAATTGAAAACTAATAAATATATATTGTAAACACAGTGTGTGTGTGTGTGTGTGTGTGTGTGTGTGTGTATGTGCGCGCGCGTGCGTCACGTTGGGGGTCAAACCCAAGGCCTCATGCATGCTAAACATGTGATCTACCGTTGAGCTATACCCTCTGGTCCAGCACATTTCCTTATACGAAAGATGTGGGCAGTATTATAAACAAAATCTTAGGGTAAGTTTAAAGTTTACTTAAACAGATGAAGAAATGTTAAGTTATTTAACATTAAAGTTCACACTATTGACAAAATAAAATATTGACATTTTGAAGGGGAAGTGTAAATCAGTCAAATTTAAATTTTGGTAATATGGTGTGGCTGTTTCAATAACACCTAGTAGTATCTTTTCTAGACATTGCCACAGAAATCCTTGTTAGGAATGTAGATGAAATGTTAGTGGCCATGGGCATGACTCAGTCTAAGGAGACTGGCCATGATTGAGTCTGGGTATACTTCCTAAGCTTCTATAAAGCCCAAATTGACCCATAGTTCCAACTAGGTTCTAGGGGGCCTTATGTTGCAGCTCTCAGAGATCTAGGAGTACTCAGTCCTGGAAAAGACATGGATATGTCTTGTGGAGTCTTTTGCAGAGTCTTGGAATCTGGTATCCAGGAGATTTTTTTTTGCAGCACAGTATTAGTACATCAATAATTTGCTCTTGCCATCTTTTTCAAAAGTCTAATTTGCATCCTTAATTTCAAAACCTGAGTTCTAAAAGACTACTAATTGCTCTGCCCATGAAATACATAATTTAGAACTCTAATTTTCTAGCCCCTTGCATATTACCTGCAGATTTATCTAGGTGAAAATTTCAGTAGTTATAAGGAGAAGTCTAAAGCAGTTGGCTGTCTTTTCTGTAGTCCAGGTGCAGTTTTATTTAGTGATCAGTGCACTATCAGTTAAATTATGGTTATATAAAATAAAGCATAAGAGAAACAAATTACCTACAACCCATTTCTCCAAAGTACAAGGTTTCAGTGTTCTCTTGAATTTCTGTAAATTTGGGCCTGTTGAAGGCACTCACTTCTGGGGATGAAGGTCATCTGTTTCTGGCAACTCCATGCCATATCTAACTTGTGTTTCCTTCATGATCATATAGTGTGTTTTTCAAACTTAGGTGTAACTATTATCCCTAATTGTATATTATATCTATAAGACATTTAAAAAATATTTATGATGTTGTGTTTCAAATTCTATCATCCCTCATTTTTTAAATGACTTTTTTGAAAGAAACAGAAGATGAATTGTCTCGTTTCAAAAATTGTACATGCCCTTTAGGGAAGGCAGAGCACATCTGGATAAAATAATGAAAGATAATTTTTCAAAGTAACACATTGGCAGGTGTTACGCTTTTGTAAACATGAACAATATTCAAGGAGAAACAATGAGAAAAATGAAGAGACTCAGAGTACTCAGAAAGGGTACTTGGCTACAATGTAGTTTATTTTAGGTTTTGATAAAGACAAACTTGGATTAAAGAAAAGTTGCAAAGGACATGTTAGATAAAAGGGAGAGTTGACTTTTGCTCAGGGTAAGGAAACCAGACTTTATTTCAGATAGTGGTAGAACCAGTAAAACAATGGGCTCATTTCGTCTTACACTGTAAATTTTAAGATGAACAGGAAAACATATTTGGCAATATTATATTATGTCTCACTTCTTCCTTTTAATTTATCACAAATCAGTGCCATACTTTTAAAAATCTGGATTAACTCCCAAATATTCTAATATTGACTTTTTAAATTTTGTTTTTTTCCACTAAATTTTATGTGCTCAGTCATTTTTCCCTCTAATTCATCTATATTATTTGGCCTTGTTTTTTATGTGACAATAATGGTAGGCCAGGGAAAGCTTTTTTATATTAACTAAATGACTCCCTATCTACTATCTGTTGTTGTTTTTCTCTCAATGGAACAAACTTCCTTTTAACACATTTACTGCAGTCACAAACTGCTGTTAATGGTCATTTTAGAGATAAAAATTCCATAAACTAAAGTTAGCAGTGACATTTTATCAGTGCTGTTAAGGCAGTGCTGGGGAATGGAAACTGACATCTCACTGTGTGCTGGGAAGTGGGGACTTATTTTCTATGCATGTTATTGACAGAAATGGATGAATTAAAGCAGAGAAATATTTCAATGATGCAGAGCAAAGGTGACTTCCTGTTTTGCTTTAGGTTTTGTTGCCTTCCTTTCTTAATGGAGTCTGTGTTTTCTGACATTCTGCAATCCTTTCGCTCTGTGATTTCCCATTGAAAGGGCATAGCGCCGGGGTCTCCGCAGGTCATTCCATGTAGAATGTGCTGAAAGGAAGTGGGTGGTTGGACAGAGAGGGAAAGAGGAGACTTGTTAGTGCTAGGAGCAGATCAGGAGAGATCTGTTTTCTATTTTCTCCTCCCGGATTAAAACTCATCTGGATGGGATGGAAAGGGTTATTACTACCGTCATTAACTATGTGGGGTAGTTTTCCTAGACATTTCTTTCAAGTGTGAGGCGAAATTGTTGTTCAGAAGAATTAGGTAGTAAAGGTCGTTTTATTTCAGGGAAGGAAGGAAGGAAGGAAGGAAGGAAGGAAGGAAGGAAGGAAGGAGAGAGAGAGAGAGAGAGAGAGAGAGAGAGAGAGAGAGAGAGAGAGAGAGAAACTGTTTGAAGATGTTAGTTTCCACTCCTAGAAAACAAAACTCTAAAGTTCTAATTCTCCAGAGCAAATAAAGAAGAATACAGACACCGGTTCTTTGCTCCTGGTGAACTACTTATCATCACCCACAGCATTTCTGCTCTTTATGAAAGGCAATTTCCCTTTAGTTATTCGGAACGCAGACCTCTGTGGTCTTTAGCTCTGGGTTGATAAAGCTTCCTTGCTGCTCACTAGGTGGGCGAGGCGGGTGCTGTTTTCTGCGATGTGGACATTTAGTGCTGTTTAAGCCTTCCTTCCTCAGGTCTGATCTTAGAAGAAAAGCTGCGTTGTAGTTTGCTGAAAGGAAATACTCCAGGGAGTGAGGGGCCCCAGTGGGGGTGCGGAAATTAGTGGACTCCTCCCTGGGGAATTGGAGTGGGCTCTTCAGTCAGGGGCAGCGGCTCGTCTTTGGGGCTTCCCATTGCGGGACTGAGGAAGAGATGCCCCGCTCTAGTGGGCACTGCTTGGGGTTACCGCATCTTCACCGCTTAGCAAGACTTCCCTCCCATCTCCCGCAACTCAGAGACTTCTCCCCCGCACACCCTTTCCCTTCCAGTGAAGAGGAGCAGGCGTTGGAGGCTGGGTCTGCCCGGGGGGCGGAGCTCCCCCACCCGTTTGGAGGTGGGAGAGCCAAGAGCTGTAGGTCCCAGCCGCAGACCTCGGGGCTAGGCTCTTCGCAGCGCACACCGAAAATTGATCTTTCTCAGACTACGGGACGTAGCAAACTCCTACTGTACCCTCCTCTCCCATTAGTTTCCCCCCTGTTTTCCGCCTTCCTCCCTACCCGGTCCTCCGTCTCTTATCCTCGCTTTAGAGAATTGAATGCTTCTTGCTAGCATCTTTTTGGTATCCAGCGGACGCGATACCCCAAAGCTCCAACTACCTTAGCTGAATGTACTTTTTATTTCTTCCTCTGGTGTTCCTCTCATCTGATTGATGTGCAAATTCTGGTTCTTCTGCCAGAGGGAGAGGAATAAATAGATGCTGCTGCGCCCGAAGGCTTAGACGTTTGGAAAGAGCAGCCAAAGCGGCGGGAGCGGAGCTCGGTGAAGCTCGTTGGACCCCATTGGGGGAATTTGATCCAAGGAAGCTGTGAGATTGCCGGGGGAGGAGAAGCTCCCAGATCATTGTGTCCACTTCCAGGCAACAGGAGGAGACGGCGGAGCGGACCTCTCAGCGTCCACGGTAGTGTTGCTCCCTGTCCCGTTCTGCTGGGATCATGGTCTGCGGCAGCCCAGGAAGGATGCTGCTGCTGCGAGCTGGGCTGCTCACTCTGGCTGCATTCTGTCTGCTCCAGGTGCCTGGAGCTCGGGCAGCAGCCTGTGAGCCCGTCCGCATCCCCATGTGCAAGTCCTTGCCCTGGAACATGACCAAGATGCCCAATCACCTGCACCATAGCACCCAGGCCAATGCCATACTGGCCATCGAGCAATTCGAAGGTCTGCTGGGCACACATTGCAGCCCAGATCTGCTCTTCTTCCTCTGCGCCATGTACGCACCTATCTGCACCATTGACTTCCAGCATGAGCCCATCAAGCCCTGCAAGTCTGTGTGCGAGAGGGCCAGGCAGGGCTGTGAGCCCATCCTTATCAAGTACCGCCACTCATGGCCGGAGAGCTTGGCCTGCGAGGAATTACCAGTGTACGACCGGGGCGTGTGCATCTCTCCGGAGGCCATCGTCACAGCGGATGGAGCAGGTGAGTCTGGACAATGCCCACCCTGCCCCTGCCCGGACACTCCTGGTTATTCGCCTTTATCTTCTAACTCCGTTTTTTCTCTTGGGATCTTTTAATCTCTCCCTTGATCACTCCCCTAGTGAGCACCATTCTTCTTTTCAAGTTTCACCTCATCACTCTTCCAAACTGTTGCACTCTCTTTTAATAGCTTATTTGTCTTTCTAAAGCACTCTATTCATTCCACTCTCATCACACTTCTGCTCCACACTGACCCTTTATTTTCTACTCTTTCCATGTGGAAGCAGCCACATTTTGTTTACTAATGCTCTTTCCTTACTTGCTTGTTTATAATCACTGAGTTTTCTTGCCTGATTCTCTTGCAGTCTCAGTCATCAGATTTCTATGTCTAGTGTTTTAGCTGATTAAGATTGTATGGAGAAAACAGAAAACTGAAAACCTCATTTGTATCTGACCATTGAAAACACAAGATGATTTCAGTAACCTTGCTCCAATCTGCAGATGTTAGTGGTGAGTGTTTGCTCAAAATCCAATTTGAGCAATTACCTTCACCTTAAATTTCCCCTTCCTTCAATGAGATGAATTGTAATTCCATTCCAGACTAAAACAGTTGTGAAACATTGCTATGCACTGCTAATTAGCTTCTGCGGCTTGCTCCAGCCATAGAGTTGGCAGACTGAAATTACTGGACTCTTTTTCACAGGCCCACACGATTTCAAGTTATTCTGTAAATGGCATATGGATTAAAGGAGTTATATTTTAAGAGTGTTATCTTCATATACTCATGTTATTTAATCTCACCTCTTATCCTGATCTTATGCTCTGTAAATGGTTTGTCTTTAATACCTTATTCATGCTTTGTGTGTGCATCATCCACACATTCATTTCACTCTTTCTCCACCATAAAACTTTTTTGTATTTCTCCATTTAATGGAATAACCACAAGTTGGTTTCTCACTAGTTTTTGGCCTAATTATGACTTTCATAACTCTAAGTCCCCCAACTAAGCCTCGTACATTAGGGTCCATTTAATTCTAATTCAATATTACTCCCTCTGGCTAACCCAAAACTCAAATTTTACTCCTCATATGCTTTAGGAATGAAAAAAAAATTTATCATACTAGTGGTCCTCTTTTATATCTTCCCCAGATTAACCTTGTTTTTAGTTGACTCAGTTGTCCCATCCACATTTGTTCAATGGGTATCAACGTTTCCTTCTTATGTCTTTTAACTTGCTCAGCTTGGGTTCATTGTCCCCAGTCCATTTTTGGTTAGTAGTTCTTAGTTATCAGGGGACTGATTCAGAGAATTACTTCCTATACACATTAACATAAAGTCAGAGGGGAATGGAAAATGCTTGTATGAACAGTAAAAAACTGAAACTGAATAGAAAGATTTCAAGAACTTATTGAACCTTACTTAGTTTATCACTCTTTGAATATACATATTGTATTCTAATGTTAATCAAGAACCAAGAACTGGTTGTATAAAATAATCAGAAGAAACATTTCTTAATCTCTTTGGGGTAAAAGAGCACCCTTGAGCCTTTACACCCAGTAAAGTTAGGGACTCTACAGACTCTGGCAGAACTCAGGGCAGTTGCTACCTGTGGTTTGCCAGGCACTTAGAATCAGTTAAATACTGGCGCTCCCCTCAGGCCAAGGACTAGGAATGAGGTGGCAATGATTCACATTGACATGTGTCCTCTCCTTAAAGGACAAGACTTGCTCTAAAAGCTGTCTTAGAGATGGACCTGGAAGGAGTGAGATTTGGCAAGGTTAATGGCTCTCAAAAAGCATGGTCAATATGGATGGGAAGCAGTTTCATTAAATGTCCCTGAGTTACCTATCACCATGGACCAAATGTGGAACAATTGCCTCATTGAAGCATTCAAATAGGACATGCATGGAAACAATTTGTCAGTCCGGGGGACCTGATTTCTGAGCTGCTTTAAAATGCCATAATATTAGTTTTGCTGTCAGCATGCTTGCTAGAAAAATAAGTAGGGGTAGGTGATAGCTGGAATCATATTTTAGTAATGATATTCTCTCTGCCCAACCTTCAGTGTGAATCAAAGACTGTGGTGGCAGGAGGAAGCTAAAGGGGAGTAAAGTCTGGGAGTAGAGGGGTAGATTCTAGCCTGAAGGGTCCCCTAGCTTCCAGAGCCAGTATGTTGAAAATTACATTCCCCACATTGGGTCAAACTGTCAGACACCTGGAATTACTTAGGAACCACCACATGTGGCTGGTTTTATCTACAATGCAATATACTCCTTGGTTTAGTGGGATATGATAGTTCAAGAAGCAGATTTTTTTTTCCTGCAGATATAAATAGAGCCCTGTGTCTTATGACTAGAGTCTATCCAGTCAGATATAAAAAGGAGCTCTCCCTGAATACAGTGGGACCACCTTTAACATTCCTTTAACACTGAGGATTTTCAGATCCTGCCAGTCATAGAGATCTGTTCCCCCATAGTAAATTGTGACTCCACAAATAATCTTAGGGTACTTTACAAAGCAAAGCCTTACTGAAATAAAATAATGCTTCTTTGCTTTCAAGACACTAAGGGCAAACATACTTAATTTAGAAGGAATAGATTACATGTTGGCCATTACTAATAAATTCATATTGTTTATTCTTTCTAAGTATTTTATATTTGTTGTAGAGTATGGCTGCATATACTTCTTTTTATCCTTTGAGAACTCAGTTCAATTTAGCCATTCAGCTAGTTTAGTACACTGTTTAGTCAAATCTTTACTACTGCACAGTGAGTAAAGAATATGGACTTAGAGTCAGGCCAACCGGGAATTGTATATCAACTCTGCCTCATATCTACTGTTGCTATAGGAAAATTATGTGACCTCTCTGATTTAGTTTTCTTATCTATAGTTGGGGAAAAAATTTGCCCACACCCAAAGAAAATGGTGAAGATTGATTTAAACAGCATGTAAAGCATTGAGCCAGTAGTTGGTACATAGTATGCTCAGAACTAATTGTTGCCGCTGTTACAATTTTTCTATTATTATCACTGTTATATAAAATTGACTGATTTTTTCTTTCATTGTTTTTGAAATGTTAATGTTGGTAAACACAGATATTGCCTAGGACTTTTAACAATTATCTCTATTGAGCAAACATTATACTGGGACCTAACTGGAGAAGATCTTATTTCTTCTGTGTATATGAAATGAATAGTTCACTTTCTACAAAGGGACCTGGACCTCAGGCTCAAGAGGAAATCCCTTTGGGAGTAACAAGAAAGAAGAATGAGTCTGATGGGTATCTGTAAATTATAATTTATCTCAGAAATCAAGTATTTAAGAAAATTTATGTAGGATATTTTGCAGCTTTTTCTACAGCACCTACAGTTGGTCATGCCAAGGTTTTTATAATCAGCCCTCAGTTATTGCTGGATTCTGTGTAGTGCTGACTTGTCCCCTAGCTCTTGCTCAACACATTCTGCAGGCCCTCTTGCCTGGTAGAGCTGCGCCAGCTTTTGCATGCGGGAACTGCTGTTTAATCATTTCTCCACTCTCTGAGGAACAGTCAGCCTTTTCTTTAGCTCTAGTCTACAAATATTTGAGGGACCAAATACTAAGAAGGAAGGCTATGAGGAGAAATATGGAATGGAAAGGAGAAATGGAAATTTTAGATTAGGACTAGAATTTTAAAAAATCATGTTTCTAAAGATCCTTCATCATGTGAAATATGCCAAAGCACCCTGGGTGGAAAAGTATCTCAGTTTTACGGCACGTGTTTTATTTAGAGTTAACTTTCTATTAGCAGTGATATGAAATGTTACATAGTGCCTAAATCATGTGTGTGTGTGTGTGTGTGTGTGTGTGTATGTGTGTGTGTGTGTATCTGTGTATAGTGATGCTGGGGATTGAACCCAGGGCCTTGTCCATGCGAGGCAAGCATTCTACCAACTGAGTGAGCTATATCCCCAGCCCTCCTAAATCATATTTTAATAATTGGCTTTTAACACTCTCCTTCCCAACAAATTTTAAAAAGTTGTTCAAAGAGCAAAATTGACTATGTTATATTATATTTGGTATTTTTCTTTCTACTAGGCGTCTACAAAGAGGAGAGCAAGAGGAACCATATAGACATAGAGTTTTAAATAATTAAGAATTGGCTGTATTTCTTCAATCTAGAGTTTCAACCACTTAGTTGGAATTTCAGATTTGCCATTAATTTTGTACTTTGAACAAGTCCCTTGGCATTATCATTGATTGGGGATTATGAAGAAGAATAGAAATATTTATATGATGTGATTGATAATGGTAATGCACACATTTATATGTTTCTCAACATCATCACTGGGAGAGGTTGGGCCATCTCAAGAGAGGGATCATTAGCAGCAACTCTTAACATGTTCTAGGCCCTATCCTTAATTGAGTGGCAATTAAGTGGCAATGTTCCCTACATTTTCATAACTACTGCTCCCATTTTGCAGAAAAGAAAGCCAAGGCATATAGAGAAGTCAAGTGACCTATCAAGTTAGGTTAGCTGTTAAGAAAAAGAGGATTCAAGCCAGAGCATGTCCTATACTGTACTTTCTCTCGGTTGTAGCCTAGTGGTAGAGCACTTGCCTAGCATGTGTGAGGTATTGGGTTCAATTTTCAGCACTGCATATGAATAAATGAATAAAATAAAGGTACATCAACAATTAAAATATATTTTTTTAAAAAAAGAAAGAAATGTGGTTGGTAACTTTACAGAGAACTTGTGCTTTTACCCATCAGGTTGCAGTTAAAGGAATAAAGTTTTTTCTTTGTATTTTGAAAGCCCATTTGTATTTGGCTTGTGAGAAGAAAGCCCAGGGGATGTCAACACGTAGGAGGTTATCACCTTGCTGCCTTGTTGAGTTAGCAGAACACACATTTCAGGTTCTCTCCTCAAACCTGAGTCCCTCCATCTCAGCTTGCATCAGAGTGAACTCATCCTTTCCTCACCCTCCCACATTGGTTCTTTCCTAGAATTTTCCTGGTATCATTGAGAGTACCACTGCACCTCGTTGTCTAGCTTGGGAATCAGCCTTGATTCTATTCTTTTCCTCATACCTCACATAAATATTGAGTATTAAGTGTGGTTGGATCTACTCTGAGTTCAATTTCCTTCCCTTCCTCTCTAATGTCATTTTCTTAGTTTGGACCTCATCCTTTGTCATGTGGATTATGGCCATAGGATAGTGATTGGCCCTCTTATCTCCAATATTCCTCCTCCCTATTCCAACAGGACTTCTCTTTCTGAAATGAAAATGTGTTGTTTGAAGTCCTTTGGCCTACCTATAGCCTTCAGGATCTGACCCCTTCATCTTGATTTCTCTCTGCCTATCCTGCTCTGTGCTTTAGCCATACCAGAGGATTTCGGGGCTCCTGAAGAGCACTATAGTGTTCTACCTCAGTACTTTTGCAGTTGTATCCTTTATCTGGAAAAACTCTCTCCACCTTCTCCAGTTCCTAAGGACACTCCACTAGAAATCCATGGGCCATAAAATCTACTAATGATACAGAATAATGATAATGATATAAAATAATGATACTATTTTAACTCAGGATAATTTTAATGCTAGACTTCCTAAATTTAACTTTCTAAAAGCAATGTCTAAAATTTATGATCAGAAAAAAATGCTCGTTTTTCTCTTTACAATTCTAACAATTGACTTATAAGCATTTTTATTTATCTATCTATTTACTTGTGGTACAGGGGATTAGAACCCAGGCCCTCTTATGTGCTAGGCAACTGCACTACCACCCTCTAAGTATAATTAAAAGTGTAGAACTATTTCATTGTGACTATGACTATGAAAGAAGAAAAACATTCTCCTTGACTCAACTGTTTCAAAAGATTTTTCTTTTTCCATGGAAAGAGTAATTTTTAATTTTTACATAAATCTTTGAACACTAGCCATTTTAAATGTGGACCAATATCATTTTAATCTATACAATAATTTCTATGAAGATTATTTTTATGTAAACCATATTTATTTTATCACATTATTGTTCAGGAGTAGAAAAACTATCAGCACATTATCCTAAAAATTGCATATATTTACTGAATGAAGTTTAAATAGAATAAGTCATTAAGATAGTAATTTATGCTCAAGTTGAGCCAAATGTTTTAGAACTAGTGTTTGTTGACTGTTTATCTATTTATTTATTTGCAGACCTGTATCTTTTCTTGGATATAGCTTTATAAATACCAGCAGAGAGGTGGAGATGGAGCTCAGCAGAAGAGCATATGCTTAACATGTAACAGGCCCTGGGTTCATTCTCCAGCACCAGAAAAACAAAGAAACAAAACCAGCTCTCCAGTATCAAAGGAAACAAAAAACAGCTAATAATTACTAAACCTGAGAAAATAAGTCATTAGTTGTAATTGTGATTGTCATTGTCCCAAGATAGTATAAACTTTTCCTTGTTTAATTTATGATGTGACCTATGAAGAAAAATGATAGAGAAAGAATGCTATTTTCTGTTAGAATAAATAGAAGCATTGATCTCACGTAGCAAGGTGTTAACACAGGTGTGACTCTCTTGTATGCAGGTGTGAGTTGCAGTGTCAGTGAGAATTCATGGCTAGGTACACATCTCTCAGCAGGTGCTCTGCTGGCAGTGGAATTCATCAGAGGCTGCTTTCTTAATTAGAAAACCTTTATCATTAATCAGAAGACCTTTATCTTAATTCAAAGACCATCATCTTTACCATTTTTTAGGATTATGATATCATAAAAAAATTAATGCAATTTCTAATGTCACATTGCACTGGCTTTGAACAGGTCCTAGGCAGTAGATTTCCTTTCTGCTGAATAATTATTTGGTCTTCTGTTAATAGAAATGCCTAGCACACTTTCTGAATGTTTTCCTTAGGCACTAAAGAGCTCACTGTGTGCCAGCACAGTGTGACACACACCATTGTTGATCAGGAGTGTTCAGTTCTTTTTGTCATCAAGTTACAGTGTTTGGTGAACGCCTAATGTCTGCAAAGCCTTTATTGTGATAGGATGCTCGTCATTTACAACTTTTGTTTCAACCACAAGTTACTCATTGAATCCCGAAATTTTATGAACAATTGAGGATTCAAGAGTATATCACCTTTCAATCACATCACGGAATAGATCTCATCCATATTCAGTTCACAAATAAAAAAAACAGCCTTACAACACTAATAAGGTTCCATTTCCTTAAAAAATCTGGCTCTTATGCAAATCAAACTTGCCACTGAATTAGATTTTGATATAGGAATTCTTGAAGTAATAACAAATATGTTATGGCTCTTTCTTTATTCTGTCACTTTCAGATTTTCCTATGGATTCTAGTAATGGCAACTGTCGAGGTGCAAGCAGCGGTGAGTACATCAGGATCTTCCTGGGTTTCATTTGTGGTCAAGCTAGTCTTTGATGTAATCTCAATACTCAAATTTATGGAAGTTTGTGCCCTAACATTTTAACAGTTTTTAAAAGTAAAAAAAAAATTATTTATATTAATTTTATTTTTAGTATTAATATATAATAAATTTAATTTTTGGTATAGAACTTGATATACAGCAATTTTAATGAATGTATAAATTCATGAACCAACAATACAATCAGAATACAAAACAACTCCATCACTCCCTAATAGACTCCTTTATTTTATTTTTTTTTAAATATTTTTTAGTTGTTGATGGAACTTTATTTTTTTAAATTTATTTATATGTGGTGCTGAGAATCAAACCCAGTGCCTCACACATGCTAGGCAAGTACACTGGTTCCGCTAAGCCACAACCCCAGTCCAAGACTCCTTTTTTTAATCTCCCTGTATAATTAGGTTTTCCCCTAACCACTGTCAATCAGTGATACATTCACTATCATTTTGGTAATGTATTTTTGGGCTTGTTGTATAAATGGAATGATAGACGGTGTGACTTTTTGAAATTGGATTTTTTCACTCAGCATAATGCCTTTGAGAATCATTCATCTTGTTCCATGTATTAATAATCCATTCCATTTTATTGCTGAATATTTTATTACTTTGGATGTATTACCATTTTGTTTGTCCAGTCATTCCTTGAAGGGTATTTAGATGTTTCCAGCTCTTAGCAATCATTAATAGAGGGGCTATATGCATTCTTGTATAGGTTTTTGTGTGAGTATACATTTTCATTTCTTTAGGGTAAATATCTAGGAATAGGATATCTGTGTTATATGGTAAGTATACGTTTAACTTAATAATAAACTGCTAAACTGTTTCCAAAATGACTGTTAAATTTTGCCTTGTAAGATTCAAGTTACTCTGTATCCTCATTAGCACTTGGTATTGTAAGCCATTTTAATAAGTGTGTAATATAGCTCAGTGTTCAATTTGCAATTTCCTAATGGTTGATGATATTGAATATCTTTTCATGGGCTAGTGTTCTGTCCACATCTGTTTTTTTTTTTTCTGGTGAAGTGTCTGTTTAATTGTTTTACCCATTTTAAATTGAGTTTTCTAAACATTAAAAAAAGATTTTTTTTTAAAGAGAGAGAGAAAATTTTTAATAATTATTTTTCAGTTTTTGGTGGATACAACATCTTTATTTTATTTTATGTGATACTGAGGATCGAACCCAGTGCCACATTCCCAGCCCCTAAACATCAAAGTTTGAGTGGTTATTATTTTTATGCATCCAAAGACCTGTCTTTTGGTTTCTTCATTTTCTCTACTGTTTTTCTATTTTCAGTTTTATTGATTTCCATTTTTCTTCTACTTTCTTTGGTTTTAAGGTAGAAGCTTATATTTAATATTATTTGACACATTTCTTCTTTATTTTTCTAGTATAATATAATGCTATAAGTATCTAAGAATGACATTAGTTGTAGCCTATAAATGTTGATATGTTTTTTTCCACTTTTCTTCAGTTCAAAATGTTTTAGAATTCCTTGAGACTTCCTCTGACTCGTGCATTATCTAGGATTGTGCTGATTAATTTAATAATATTTGGGGATTTTCCTGTTATAAATATTTTACTTTAAAATTTTTTTGTGTTACTTTAAAATTCTATTATGGTCAGAGAACATACTTTAGATTCTTCTAAATTTGTAAAAGTTTATTCTAAGAATGAGGATGTGATCTATCTTGATGAATGTGTACTTGAAAAAAGTATATTTTGATGTTTGGTAAAATATTCTTTGAATGTCAGTTCCATTCAGTTGATTAATACCTTTGTTTAATTCTTTTTTTATTGCTAGTCTCCTGTCTGCTAGATTTATTGATCACTGAGAGAGATTTGTATCTCAAACATTTTTGTGTTCATTTTGATTTTCTTTTCAGTTCCGTCAGGTTTGCTTCATGTATTTTGAAGTCCTGTTATTTGGTATGCACATATTTAGTATTTCTTATGTCTTATAGTGAATTGATATTTTTAAAACATAGTGTCTCCCACCTCTGATAATTGTCTCTGCTTTAAAGCCTATTTTTGTCTGATAATAATATAAACACTCCAGCTTTCTTTTAATTAGTGTTTTCAATGTGTTTCTCTATCATTCTACTTTTAACATACCTACACATTGTTTTTTGATGAATTTATTTTTATCATTATTTTAAAAATAAATTTCTTGTAGACATCATATAGTTGGATTGTGTTTTTTTGTTGTTGATTCTTTTTTTTTTTTAGTCCATTCTGTTAGTCTTTGTCTTTTGATTGGTGTAATTTGACCACTTAACCTAATGTAATTATTAATATGTTTGTATTCAGGACTATCATTTTACTTGTTTTCTATTTGTTTGTTTTCTTCTTCATTCCCATTTCATTCTTTCTTTGGGGTTATTTCAATGTATTTCCCTCTTCTCTTCCACACATACTCTTGGGAGTGTGCTGGTGTATAAAATTGCATGGGAATATATATCCCCAGGAGATAATATCTTATATTTTTCTTTTGACCATTAAAAGAACTTTCAACAACTTAAGAGCTTACTATCTCTTATTTCCCAATGTTCCAGGCTTCTTTCTGGTATCGTTTCTCTCCTTTTCACTTCCCTTAGTACTTTTAGAACCGTTCTGGTGGCAATAAGCTCTCTATTTTCCTTCACCTGAATATGACTTCATCTCACCTTTACCTCTGAAGGATATTTTCACTGGATGTAGAATTCTGATCTGGCAATCCATTTCGCACTTTAAAATATTCTGCTCACTTCTGGTTTCCATGTTTCTTATGAGAAACTGGCAATGAATGAATCATTGTTCGTCTGCAAGTAATGCATCTGTTTTCTCTAGTTGCTTTAAAGATTTTTCTTTGTCTTTAGTTTTTAGCAGTCAGATTATGACATGCTTGGCCATTGATTTGTTTGAGTTTTTCTTGTTTAGGATTAACTGAGATTCCTGAATTTACAAATTTATAATTTTTGCCAAATTTACAAAGTGTTAAAGAATTATTTTTTTCAAATACCCACTTTTTATATCACACTGTGAAAGTTAGAAGACATTAGCAACACTATAAACAATATATAAAAATAGTACAACATGTAAAACTACCTGGAATGAGTGCAGTGTTCCTAGGTTCAGTGTTTACTGTTCTGTTTTTAAAACTGTTTTCCTGTTCCCTGGTATAATGGGGGTGAGGAAAACAAACAACAGGCAAAACCAAAGCTCATTCTGTTTGTAAAAAAAACACTGATGGAGACATATTTCTGAAAAGAAAATATAATTTGTTCACACACAGAATTTTATACTTTGGAGAAATGTAACAGCTGAGATGGATCATGATAAAGCAGAAAGTGAAGAAGGCACAAAAACACTGTAACCCACATACTGACCTCTTTCCAAAGTGTCAAGCTGTTTGTGTCTGGAAATTTGGGAAAGAAATTCTTTCACTCCAATTAATTTATTCTTTGCCTCAAAGCTTAACAATTTTTTTTTCTTTTGGAGATAATGACTGTGAGCAGCTTCCAATTTGTGAGGGTTTTACTGTTGTAAATTTGCTGTCATAATAAGGAATAGACCCTCTCTATTTGTATGGCATGAAGTATGGGGGGAAAATAGTTCATTCCCCTCGAGTCTCTTTGTCAAAGCAGCACAGAAAATTTAGGCAGACAGTGACATGATTTGATGAAAAGGTATGTTTATTAAAAGAATTTAAAAAAAATTTCCCCAGGAATTTTTGGTATGACAATCAATTTATGAGCATTTATATTTAAAAATGAACAAATTTCTCTAGAGGAGATGTAGTTAATTTCTGACACTTATTAACTACCCAATCATGACAAAGTTATTTTTCTGAGTCTGTTTCCCAACATAAAATCAGATTGTACTGACCCCTGAGTTCCCTTCTGCAAATGCTTACTAATTCTAGAGGTCAAATTAACCTGGAGTGGCTTCCATGCTTTACTGGAAAAGAATTAGGATAGATAAACAGTATTTTTGTAATAGTACAGTAGCTTGTAACTGCAGGATTTTCTTCATGACTTTGCAGCCAATGATATTCTTTCCTCAGCAGTCCTCTCTTTCCCAGTTCTTCTCCCAGAGCCCCACATCTGTGGGCACATCCAGAGGCTCCTGTGCTTGGCCTCTTTCCCTCTATCCTCATGATGATTTTTTGCTATCAGAGTTCATCCAGCTACACAGATCATTGTGAAGGTAGTTCTGAATCAAACTCCCAGGTAGAATACCACATTTTTCCTCCAATAAAAACTTCTCTCCAGCTATCCTACTTGTACTTTAAATATAATATATTTAATAGCTAGAGTAAGATTTTCATTAAAAAATTTTTCTGCTGGGCATGGTGGTGCATGCCTATAATCCTAGTGTCTCTGGAGACTGAGGCAGGAGCATCTCGAGTTCAAAGCCAGCCTCAGCAAAAGCGAGGCACTAAGCAACTCAGTGAGACCCTGTCTCTAAATGAAATACAAAATAGGGCTGGGGATGTGGCTCAGTGGTCGAGTGCCCCTGAGTTCAATCCCTGGTACAAAATAAATAAATAAATAAAATTTCTTCATTCAGCTCTCTTATGTATTATGTGCCACTGTCATTTTATAGATCCCCGATTCTGAAGTTTCATAGCTTGTTTCAGTCCATTATTCTACCATTCATCAAAAATGTAATGAATGCTTGTACCAGACACATTATATACCAAGACTATGAAATGAAGGAGTAGACAGGTGGCTGGCACTTTGTTTTCCTCTACCTCCTTTTCCTATGCCTAGCATTGATTAGACATAGGACATTCTAAAGGCTGTGGAACTCATTTTGTCTTTTTGCTCATTGATCTCTTTAGAGTATATCATATAAATGCAACACTTTAGATGCCATAATGGAAAACAATCAGAATTGCATTGATTCTTCCTATATTTTGAATATTCTGAATGTCTCTTAGATATAGAAACCTTATGTTATTAGGTAGTTTATTTTAAAATTTCCAAAAAATGTGAATCCTAAAGGAATAAATTAAACTTTCTTTTCTTATTAATACAGCGGTAGTCCTTTCAATCTTAAGCAATTCCCTTTTACAAAATGCAAATTACTCTGAATTGAGTTCTTTATTACAATATTTGAGGTTTGTTTTCATAGCTCAGTTGAACAAATGTTACTTATGCTTTTTAAAGCCTTATTATATTGAACAGGTTCACCAGCCAACTTCATCACATTTTCTATATACTGCTTTAATCCAAAATAAAATTTAATATGATATTTTTGCCTTATGTAGATGTTTAGGAAATAAATATTATTTTAAACAGGTAATGAATGGCTGCTAAGTCATGGCACACTTCATTTTATAGAAAAATGAAAGGAGTATCTTATATGAATTTTTATACTAATGGTGTTCATGAAGGTTTAATTTACTTACTGTAAAATGCATAAATCTCAAGTGTATGCTACAATGAATTTTGACAAATATATAGACCCAGAACAAGATAGAGAACATACACATTGCCCTTTGAAATTTCCTTGTGACCACTTTAGGCAAGCACAGTTCTAATTTTTATTACTATAGGTTAGTATTATCTGATTTTCAGCTTCAAGTAAATGGAATAATATGATACATCTCTTTTGATTGGCTTCTTTTGCTTACTATAGTGTTCTTGAGTTTTATCCATCTAGTTCTGTTCATAACTTCATTATGTTTATTGCATAATGATACAGGCTTTTCTGAGCATAATGCCAATGTGACATTTTAAATTCTAGCCTTTTAAGTCTTGTTCCTGGTTTAATACAGTTCTTGTTTTCTTGTTCTGTAGAAATGGCAATGTTTTATTCCCCATCTCCACTTCCTCATTGTCATCAGGACACTAGGGTTCTGGTACTTTGTTTTTTAATATCTAGGAACAACAAACCCCTATAGGTTTTCCATAAACTGTACATTTGATGACTTCTAATTCTGGGACAAGACAATGTGATTGGTTCTAGGGGTGTATTCTAGAGATGTTTTTCATCTCCTTCTTTCTAGAAGGATGGTGGAACTAACCTTCTAGGAGGCCAATTAGTAAATTCATGCTCCCTTTAAGGTCTTTCAGAACATCCTGAACTTTTCCATTTAGTCTTATGTTAACTTCATAATCCTAATTTCAGGCATCCACTCTTTGCCTAACGACCTCTTTTTATTCCAGCTCATTGACTCTGATACCATCACTACTATTTTTCTCCCAGCTCCATTAAGACGACCTATCCATCAACAACCACTTACTATCTGTTGAATTCCTGGCCTCCTGTGTGCTTGAGATTTCACTGTCTATGGTAATAATTATCCTCTTGAAAACACCATCAATTCCCTTTCTTCTCTTCCTCTGTTATACTTACCTGGCAAATTCCCGACTCTAGTTGCTGGAAATCACTCATCTGGGGTGACTGACAACCAACATTGCCCAGTGATTTTATCTACTGGAAAACTGCTCTTTCCAAATAACTGCTTCATATTTTGTTCCTTCACATCACCACCGCCTGCTTCTCAGTCTCACATTCCTCCTGGCTGATGACTTCACTTCATCTTGCAATGAGAAGGTTAAGAGCTGTTGGGAGAAACTCTCTTATCCTCCACCAACAAATTTATAGCCCTGTCAGTATTGGTGCCCCTCTCTCTTTTTTCTCATGTGGCAGATGAAGTGTCCTGGCTTTCAAAGTCTTATTGTCCCTTTTGCTGAGAATCCTGTCATCTCCTTGCCAATTAAACTCAATGGGCCCTTTTATTTCTGAACTAATTTGAGCTTTGAGGGTCATTTAACACGGAGGCCTGCCCTCCTTTTTCCTTAGAACTCCCTCTTTTTTCAGCTTTCCTGACTCCACAGCCTCCCTTGTTTCCTCCCACATCACTGGATGCTCTTCCTCAGTCTCCTTTTTGGACTTTTCTTTCTCTGTCTTTTGTATATATCAAGACATACTTCCTGCCTGGGTGAATAGGACTCATTTTTTAATCTTAAATATTATTTCCTCTGAAGCCAGTTTAGGTTAAGTCATTTGTTCTCATTATATATACATATATACACATTGTACTTTTCTTCATAGCATATATCATCCATGACAGTAAGTTGTTTTGTGTGTAATTACTTGTTCCATGTTTGTATCCTCTTCTGGATTATCTGCATTGCCCATCAGGTGTTCCACAGGACTATTATAGAGTCTGGAATATAACAGATGCCCAATCAATATAGGTAGAGGGCATGAATGAATGTGCAGTTGACTAAGAGGGTTCAACAAATGTGAGTGCTCTTTCTCTTTACCATCTCACATTTACAGAATGTTGAATATCTCAAGGTGACAGAGTCAGAGGACATTTCTTTTTATGTTTTATTTTTTCATAATTGTAGATGGACAGCATGCCTTTATTATCATTATTTTGTAAATGCAGTGTCAAGGATCGAACCCAGTGCCCCACACATGCTAGGCAAGTGCTCTGCCACTGAGCTACAGCCCCAGCTTGAAGACGTTTCTATAGAGGAAAGACAATTTCATGGTTGATGATGTTAATAGATGTTTAAAATTACCTATGTACATGCTCATAGACACTTCTTGTAGCCAGATAAAAAACACAAATCTCAGCTAGGTCAGAGTTAAGGATATAGATCTTCAAATCATGAAAAATTTATTTTCTATATCATTTAAAATTTTCTGTTGTCTGCCCCTAAGTTTCTTAAAATGGAGGGAGAGAGGACAAGTGGGTCTCAGGAGTCAGATGTCAGGATATAAAACATTCAGTGTATTTGGCACAAATTAATATTACTTGAACTCTGACCTGATTAGAAAGTTTAGTCTTGGGAATTAAAGTGGAAATTTAACACAAATAGAATAGTATCCACCTCCTGCTTTTTGAAAACAAATCTTTAGTTCGGATTTCAGATCATTTCCTAGAAAAATCAGAAAAAAATATTCACTCAAAGATAGTTTTCTGAAGTCATGGTACATGAAATATCATAGGACTTTTGGAATCTGGTGAAGTTAATTATAGTCTTACAGCTTTGGATGAGACCCAAAATAGTTCAATCCAAACAAAGGTCAGGGCTTGTTGGAAAATTATATTATAATTAAGCACTAACTCAAAGAAGTTTGTGTTAAATAGTGAAGATCTGGTAAATATCAAAATTCATAATTTCTTCTGGTACTTGGAATTCCTTAGAGCTCATAAAACTGTGTCAAAAATACTGCTATTCTCACTTGAATTAAATGTATGAAATATGATATGTCAAGAGCTTTGTAATGTTTTGAACAACCAATAACAAAAAAAATTTTAAAAAAGAGAAAAAAAATACTACTATTCTCATACATTTTTCAATAAATAACTCTATTATATATCAAACTAAAAAATACAGGATATGTTCATTTTCCTCTCTGAACTAATAATTTAATTATTAGAAACTCACTTTGGAGAGGGAAGTTGCTCATTGCTCTCACTTTGCAGCGTGCTGGGGAGTGCTTCCCAAGTTGCAAACCAAGTTCTAGGAGGTGCAGGGCATGTTAACTTCTCAAGTTTGTACTAGGTGAATAAGTCATGTTTGTACTAGAATAATAAGCAGGCCTCAGGTTCAGTAATAGAGAAATAGCAGAGCATTAATTCTAGGAGAGTGACTGAAAGAATCGAATGAGAGGAGTGCAGGAATGTGAGGAAGCACTTGCCTAGGTCAGTGGCCCATCATAGCCCATGGTTGCTATTGGGATGTAGCCCTGCACACTGTCCCATGATTCAGGATATTGCGCTTAATTCAAGGCTTCCAGGTAAATGAACTGCTGATATTAAAACTTTACTCAAATTTGGAGATCTTTATCTTCACTTGGTCTATTTTTTTTATCAAAGCTGCTCCTTCAACTTTTTAAATATATATATTTTTCTCTTAGATAAAACACCAGGGCAGACTCTTATTTCCTTCATATGCGTTTCTTTTCAACAGCGAACCATAAGAAAATCATGTCTAATGGTTTTGTGCAAAGTTCAGTAAATATTAGATTTTATTTTGCCAGTATAGAAACCCAAACTTGAAAACCGTATGCCATTGGGAAGCTCGGAGAAGAAGACTACAAACAATTAAACTAGTGACAAGAGTGATGCTAGGGCCCAATAAAATGTCCAACTATCAGGAAATCATCTGTTGGTAGCAAAGAAAAAGAAACCATTGCTTTGATTTAGGGTGATGGGCACAAAAAATATAATAAATATTTCATGCAATGTCTCCTTCTATGACTTTGCAATTTCCTAGTTTTAAGGCTTTTGTAAATAGTATGGATGTTTGTGAACACAATTTAAAAGAGGGATAATGTTTCCTATCCATCGACCTAAGATATACTTTTCATGAATATATTTGTGTTGAGTAAGCATAAATAATGAAAGGAAGTTCTTTCACATGTGAAGCTTGTGAATATAAAATTCTACTTCTCCTTACTCTGTTAATTTATTGAGTTATTAGTTACTTTTGACTAGACAGATGTTTGCTTATAGCAATAGCTAGGAATAGGGGCATATCTACATGCATTATGGCACTTTTTCCTCAGAGACAGCTCGGGTAAAAAGTGCATTGCAGATGAGCAAATTGTAGTCTCAAGAATAAATTGCTTAGCTCATCAGCTATTAGGTAATAATCTAATTATGTATATGCAATTGTATACATAATTTCTTGAAATCTTCTTAAGTCAGATTTAATTATAATATAATTAAAATTCTTTATCTGCCTGGGAAGTTTTATGGAATACATTTGTTTATGCTTTAAGCAAAGTTATATGGGTAACATCAAATTAAATTCAATTCAGTGACAGTTGCTATTTTTTTTGCCAAATGTTTTTTATTAGAATATCAGCAAATTTCTGAAGAATTACAAATGTGTAGATAATTTATCTACATGTATTATTATTATTATTATTATATTAACATATTTTTTTGTGCTGGGGATTGCACTCAGGGCCTTGCACTTGTTAGGCAAGTGCTCTGTTACTCAGTTATACCCCCAGCTCCTGTAGGTATTATTTTTAATAGATATTTATTTATTTATTTTTAAATAAAAGTTCATATCAGTATGAGGATAAATCAAAGACAAGAGCATTTATTTCTTCAGACATATTCTAACATTAAGGATCTCTCTCTTTAAAAATGTATAACAGCATAACATTTTATATAAAATAAATCAACTGTATAAGAAGCCAAGAGCTAGATAGCCTTCCATTTTCTTTGAAATGGGAATATAAACAGTTTGTTAATAAGAGTTATTTTTGCAGTAGTCTTCCTCAAAATACCAACAAGCACTGATATCACCCATTGTTTATTTAGCTGAGATTGTTAATCACAGAAATCTCGAATTAAAAATTCCCTATGGAACAAGGCAGGAAGATGCCTTGTGTAACACTGAGAAATTCCCAGTTCTCTTATGGAGGAACACTAGTTGCTGTTGTGACCTGTCTCTAGAGGAGAAACTTATTTCTAGGACTTGAAACTGACAGAAATCATGCTACTCCTCTTGGGACTGCTGTCACTTATTTACAGATTCAAAGGGCATAAAATTTGTTTGGATTAGAAAATACAATAGCCAGCAGTCAACAAAAGTGTCAGCTTTTCATTGTTCTCATGCTAACATGCATACTTTTAATTTTTAAATTAAATTAAATTAAATAATTAATTAATTTTTGGAACTGGGTGGTCCCAGGGGTGCTTTACCCCTGAGCTATATCCACAGAACTTTTTATGTTTTGAGACAGGGTCTTGCTAAATTGCTGAGGTTGGCCTCGAACTTGCAATCTTCCTGCCTCAGCTCCTGAGTCACTGGGATTACAGGTGTGCATCACCATACCTCATCATAAAACATGTTTTAAACAAAACTATTTTGTTAGGTACTTTTCTCTGATTCATGTATTCTTTTTTTTCCCCTTTTCTGTATTAAAATAGAGGAAACTCATAGCATTTAATTTTTAGTGGATCTTTCTCTGTGGTGCTATTTATAAAAGACTATATATAATCAAATATTTTCTGAGGTAATTACAGCTATGGTAAGGCTAACTTCATGATGACTCATACTTTCTAGGTTTGTGTGTTATTTTCCATTTTTATGTTTCTAGGTCTGTGTATTACTTTCCATTTTATGTTGCTATTGCTAATAATTTACCGTGCTTATGGGGTATATTTCTTAGCTAAGTAATCTCTTCTATAAAATGTATAAAAATCTACTCTGCATGATGTTAAATGATCTAAAGATAAAACATTTTGAGATAATTAGAACTTTTTTTTACATTCATCTGTCCAACATAAAGTGTGTTCGGGTCATGCTTTAAGCAATCATGTGCCAGATATTTTTAAAATATGGAATTTCTGTTTTCAAAATATGTACATAGTGATTTCCTCCAAAAAGTGTAAAGATACTATTGCATGTAATGGCATCTGTTCTACCTGTGTGAGGGGCTCATTAAGTTCACTGGGTTGTAGCAATACCTGCTTATCTTCCCAAGTAGGTTTCAGATTTGGGATGTAATATTTGGAAGAGTGCTGTGTAATCTGTAAAATATGTATAAACATCAGGTAATATTCCACAGCCATGGGCCAGCAACCTGAGTATATGTAGAGAATTGCTCTCAGCGGGCATCCATTCTACTTGCATAAGCATTGAACAAGTCTTTTTCAGGATTTGGGTCCTGCTTATCTCATGCATGGGGATGAACAGTGTTTTCTCAGGATTTGGATAGTTGGTTAGAGAGTGGTAATTTAAGGATATACAGACATTGAATAAGAGGCTATATTGATAGAAGTAACAGGTGCATATTTCCAGGAAAAAGAGAGACAGAGTTGCAAAGAGCCTTTTTACCACTGAAGTCATATGTAGTCTTACCAAAAATATGAGTAAATAAAACTAATATGGAACATTTGCTTATAATTAAAATGTATTTTTCAGAACGCTGCAAATGTAAGCCTATTAGAGCTACACAGAAGACTTATTTCCGGAACAATTACAACTATGGTAAGGCTAACTTCATGGGTGACTCATAAGTTACTTTCTAGGTCTGTGTTTGTGTGTGTGTGTTTGTGTGTGTGTGTGTTGCATGCTCACACACATGAAAATAAGCAGTGTGGTTTAAATAAAAAGGGTTAAAAGCAAATTAAGAAGGACAACTTTAAGAACATAGTTTCCCTGCTTCAACCAATGTCTCACATGGGCAAAGTTCTTGACAAATGCTCAATTTTGAGCATATCAGGCAGTGTTGCTGGAACCTTGCAGAAGTTTTAAAATGGATGGGTTTTTCTGTACCTGGGAAGTAGAGGAGGATCTTAGCTCCTGTTTGGAGCTGCATAAGCCATCAGTTGTGCTCCACAGGGGTGAACAGAAGAGCACTTTGATGCACCAGAAGGGTTAAGGTCAAACATGGTTCTTTGGTCTATCCCATGGACTGGGATAGACCAGTGGAAATAACACTTACTAGGTGTTGTTGATATTCAGTAACTTTTATGTTTTGCTATCTAGCTTGACCTAAAAATGTGACATTCAGGTAAACTAATATCAATCAAAGAGCTACCAACACAAATGTATCTGAGTACCTTTGAAGGTTGAAGAAAACTTTTGTCTCTGTATCAGGGACTGTGCTGGATGGTTTCCAAATACTCACTTGTTTGTTTTTCTCAACTCCAAATGAAAAATAATACTGTTCTCATTTTATCAATGACTAGTACACCTAAGTTTTTCCTTCATCAATTATTCGTAATGGATTTTTGTGTTCTCATAAGGTATTTTTGAACGTGATTTTGTACTGACGTGCTTTGGTGTCATAAATATTACCAACATATTTACAAGGAGAAATTACTAGAGTTTCCAGTTGATAAAATATGGGACTAATTAATGTTTAACAAATTCCTTTGGCATTGTGTTTTTCTTTTTAGAACAGGTTGAGAATATCCCTTATCCAAAATACCTAGGACTAGAAATATTTTAGGTTATAGTTTTTTTTTTTTTGAGATTTTAGAGTACTTTCATATGTTTAATGAGATATCTTGGGAATGGGACCCAAATCTAAACACAAAATTTATTTATATCTTATATATACCTATATTCACTGCCTAAAGGTAATTTTATATATTTTTAATGTACCTGCATTTTGACTGTGACTTGTCACATGAGGTCAGGTGTGCACTTTTGAACTTCTAGTGTTGCACTGATGCTCAAAAAGTTTTGGGTGTTAGATTTTTGGATTAGGAATGCTCACTCAGTCTGTATCTGTAAAACCGATAACTATTGATGCTAAGTCAACGAGTAAACACGGTAATTAAACAGACTCTTAACATGAACATTATTTTTAAAATGAGAATCTTCTTGTGTTTATGTGTTCTATTTTCAAGGACATAGGATATATAGAGCAGATTTACTTCTATACTTTTGCAACTTGGAAAGAGGGAAATGGGTAAGACTCTAAAGTAATCTTTGATATCTTCAGAAATACTATGTATTAAGAAGAACAAAGCTGAAAATTCTCAGTCTAGTTAAATCTCTTTAAAATAAATGCACTTAGTTTTTGACTTAGTTTCTGAAAGTTTCCTTCAGTGAAATCAATTTTTACTTTTTTGGTTTATTACTCATCTTAAGTGGATGGCTTTTCCTAGCTGGTGATGGACACTTTCCAAGGTTAGAAGGTTATGTTTATCTAAGAAGTCAAATGCCTGACTGCTTATCTGAAGACCTTCCCTGTGTGAATTGATGTGAAAAGCCTCAAGGAAAAGGGAGATCTTAATTTTTAGACTAGCTTTTTAAGATTGAAAAATGCTATATGAACGTTTAAGTATAGTTACAATAAAAATTAAAATATAATTTTATATCAGGGAAATATCGTCAGTTCCATTTTACTTATAATTTTTTACTTTATCCAACTTCTTGGTGTGAAATGTTTGTTGCTACTATCTTTGTTAAAAGTTAAAATACTAGTTGTTACAAATCCCTGGAAAGAGAAGATTTTGGACAAGGTAGCCGTATGAATGTCATAAAATGAAATGGGATATGGATCGTGATTTTAAAAGAGGAAAAAACTTTTTTCAGAATCAATCAATAACCAGACCGTCCATAGTATGAGGATTATCATTTGTCTGAGACTTACAAATTTGGGGGGCAAGGCAGGTGCTTGATTGATTGAAGGAAAAACTCTGAAAAGGAAATATATTTTTACTTTCAAAATATGTTGATTTTTATTTTGTATATTTGCTTCTGTCCAAATAGGCATAGGAGCAATTGGTAACTCAGACAAAACTGCTGCTTCATTCAGATTAACTCAGTTACAAACTCTTGAGTTTTAACAAAATTACTTGAATAATAAAGTAGGTCTTGTAGAGAGATATTTATTTTGGAGCGGGTACATGTGCTAAAAATTTCTAATGAAAATAGTAGACACACTGGGTAAATAAATCATTAGCTTGAGAACATTTGCACAGTTCACTAATCTCTAATGGTTGATGGATGCTATGAAGCACATTCGTATAAGCCAGGACACAAAAACATGTCTGCGAGCTAGGGTTAAGAATTTATCGTCTGATTCTCTCAAACGACATTTCAAAAAGGGCAATCTTATCTCCCGTTAAAATTCAGAATCAAGAGGACACAAATAGAAAGGTTACTTGCAAATCAAACCAGGCAGGGGCAGTTAGGCAGTTTTATTTTGTTTGCTTTAAATTCTCATACTCAGGCAACTAATTCTCTGAAGGTTGAAATAAGATTTCATTCTAAAGTATTTTAGAAATTTTTCAGTACCTTAATTTCTATCAGATGTAGGTTGTATTGGTAGAATATTAAGTTTCTGTGATGGAGTTGGAACATTGATGGAGAAATGGTTTATTAGGTGGCTTTATATCTGTGTGGATTACTTTTTCCAATCCCTTATCATCTTGAGCACTTAAAACTCATGGGAAGGTCCTCAGATGAAAGAAGTTTGCAGATTGATTGCAGACCAAGAAGCTTTCAAAATGTTTTCATTTGGATAGATTCTGTTCTCCACTATAAAACATCCATGGACATTGAAGCAGAGCAATGAGGACCCCTGAGCAAATGCTACTGACCTCTTACTAATTGACATTTTTTACATCTTCCTAGCTTTATTTATTTATTTTGGTACCAGGAATTGAACTCAAAGGTGCTTAACCTTTGAGCTAAATCCCCAGCCCACTTTTAATTTTCATGTTGAGACAGGGTCTTGCTAAGTTACTTAGGGTCCTGCTAAGTTGTCGAGGCTGGCTTTGAACTTGTGAACATCTTGCCTCAGCCTCCTGAGTTGCTGGGATTATAAGTATGTGCCACTGTGCCTGACTTTTCTTGCCTTTTTAAAAAAACTTTTTGTTAAAAAACTTATTTACCAGAAGTAGGAATCTAAAGAATTTGGCTCTTTCAAAGGAGAACTACTGAAAACTAGCAGAACTGTGCTTTCTAATTATTATTATTATTATTATTATTATTGTTGTTGTTATTATTATTGGTGCTGGGGATGTAATCCAGAGCCTCATACATGTTAGGCAAGTGCTCTACCACTGAGCTTCATCCCCAGCTCCTGTGCTTTCTAGGTTCTAAGTCAACTGCTTTGATTTTACATCTGAAGGCAATTTGTCTTCACATTGAGCAGTGAAGCTGACTCTTGAAAGTGGAGGTCCAGTACCTGTGCCTCTATTGTGAGAGGTAGATTGATGCAATTGGCATATTAAAATGGACCCCACAATACACCATGGGGAGGAGTACTAGAGCATCTGAATTCTGAGTAGATAGATGCAGAAAACAAGGTCTAGCCATGTTTTAGAAGAAAATTTAGTATGCTTAAAGGGGAGCATAAAAGATAATATGCACTGAAACAAAGGAAGAGTGAGCTAAAATGAGAGGATGAAAAGATTGATGAACGAATTTGGGAACACTATTAAACAAGACAGCTTATAACACTAAAAAGACTCTCAATGAGAAACCTATTAATAGGCCCTGCAGCAGAAGCAAAGCATGGTGAATAGAGGTCTTTACATGTGGTGAAATTAATATAGTCTAGATTCTTGCTGGCAGCATTTGGGATTGCATATATGTATACACACATATCTAAAATTAAACTTTTGGGGAAAATTGTATCAGATTATTCACTCAACCTTTGATAATCGAATTGGATTTTTCAAAATGAAACACACACATATATGCATTATACATGCAAATATACACATACACACAAATTAGAAGGGTAGGCATGTTATTTAGTTTATCACTCACTGTAGGCTCAGGCAAAATCTCTTCTCAAACACTGAGCATCAATTGGATAAGAATTGGCTGGAAAGAAGCCTCATTGTCTATTTTGAATAGGGCGCTTGTGTGTTATGAAACAGCACATCAGCTTTGTTGTCCTCTATCACAGTCATCAGGGCTAAGGTCAAAGAGGTCAAGACCAAGTGCCATGATGTAACTGCAGTGGTGGAGGTGAAGGAGGTTCTCAAGTCATCTCTGGTGAACATCCCAAGGGACACCATCAACCTTCACACCAGCTCTGGCTGCCTGTGTCCTCCACTTACTGTCAATGAGGAGTACATCATCATGGGCTATGAAGATGAGGAACGCTCCAGGTAACTCACACTTTGGGGTTCAGAATAATGTCTTTGCTTACCCTACCCTCTGAGTTTCTTTTTAGAGACCTTACTGTGGCATCTTTACCTTAGGACTTTTTGTCTTCTTGGGTATTACAGATAGGTTGTAACTGGATCTTTAAATTTCATATATTGGATAGCAAAGTTTGTGCATGCAATTTATGGGTGGGAATTTTTTTCTGGAGACAGGAATCCTAGCTTTGTTTTTAACCATGACTCCCAAAAGGTTAACAATTACTGTTCTCAAACTGGGTTCTCCTATTCTAGAATAAACATATGTAGTCATTTTTGGCACTAGATTCCTTATGTTTTTTTAAAAGAATGCTTTACTTTTTCAAAAATGGTTGCTTGTTTAAAAAAACACAGGTTACTTTTGGTGGAAGGCTCTATAGCTGAGAAATGGAAGGATCGACTTGGCAAAAAAGTTAAGGTAAGCCTATATTTCATGTTCAAAATATTACAGTGTACAGAAAATAATAGTAGAAAACCAGCCACCTGTCACTTACAACCACATGAGAATATTAAAACTTTAAAATATAATATATAAAAATGTGTGTGTGTATATATAATTTGTAAGAACTGAGTTTGCCAGCTTGTCTTTAATATCTCATTTAAGGAATGAGCTCCCTGTATATCAGAGATCCAACTATAGTTGCCACAACGTCTCGTAAGTCAAGCTTTAGTTAGTCCATTTCTGGTAGGGAGGCTCCACATTATCATTAGGGCTCCAGGCACCTGATTGCTTAATGCTTTGCCATGTTTTTAGGGTGTTGCTTTCATCCTCACAGTTATCTGGGGGTTACAAGATGGCTTCTGTGCCTCCAGCATCACATTTCATTTCAGGTAGAAAGAAAGGAGAGGCAAAAAGGGATTTCCAAGAGCTTCAGCAACTTTTTCTTAGGACTTTTGATCAGAAGTGGATATATATATGTCCATTTCCTAGCTGCAAGAGAGGCTAGGATTTTTCCCCCTTTAGGTGTAAGGCTTCCTTGAACAAATTATGGTCCTGTAAGAAGGGAAAATAAATGGTGGTAGGAAAATACCAAAGTTGTCCAATGCATAGACAATAATTCCTACACACGAGGTTTAGCCTGAATCATCTGCCTGCCTGACCAGAGTAGGTCTTTACAAAAGTACTGTAGCTTTATTTTTAATCCAAGAATTCTTAGATTCTGAAATTGATATAAAGAAAAATGAAGTAGGAAATTACTTCATTATAGAAGGTTTCATTTCTTCTTACAGTACTAAGCAGATCTGTTTCAAAGAAAGGAATGTAGGGGGTGATACATAGGGGGTCAAAGAATCTCAAAGGATATGTGTTAAGAGTGGGGGTGGGAGGTGGGAACTGTACCAAACATAATACATCCTCTTCCTTCTGCAAGTCTGAAGGCTTGGGAAACATTTACAGAGTAAGTTAAACACCCCTGGGCAGTTGATCTTATACATCTGGCACTCGGCATAGCAGACACATTCGAATTTAAGTGACCTACAAAAATGTAGAGGGCACTCTTTTGCAGGGAGAAACTACCACTGGTTAAGTTCCCTTTTCTCCACATATTTGTCAAAGAGAGGTGCACTCCAAGTGCAGACTTATCACCATTCTAGGCTTATGTCTCTCTTCAGTTAGTTTGGTGTTTACTAAAGAAGTGGCTCTTCTTCAGCATGTTGGAATTTCTTCCTGTCCTTTTAATTTGGTTTTCTGCCTGCTAATGCAGAACAGGAATTTGTCCTAAATTCCTGCACTGGTTGGAAGAGCTTTCGACATCTCTGCTGCAGGGTGGGTAAGGAGCCTCACTGCTGCCCTTGTCCACAGGACGCCTGGCTTTTCTGTCCCTTCTCTTAGTAAGGGGACAACGTGTTTACCTTGCTTGCCATGGGGAACTCACAGAGTTATTGTGAGATCATTTATGTTCACAGTCTGGATTTAAACATACTAATGGAAGAAATAAACCAATAACTCAAACCATTTTTTATTTGTATGTACTTAGTAGGGGCCAAAGTGTTTGAGTGGAAAGTCTCTTTGACCAGAATTATTGAGATCCCTATTTTAGTTGACCAGTGAACTTCAGACTGTACAAAATAATCTTATGGAAGATATTAGTTTTTTATTTAATCAAAGTTGCCCTTTTCAGCTGATGTTTTCTCTATAGGTGGGTGGATTAAGTATTTTTAAAAGAAGTTTTTAGGCTTTTTCCATACAAATGATTGGTTTACCTAAGATCATTCAAATCAAGATATTTGGATTGCCTTGGGGAGTTATGATCAGAATTTTTTTTAATATGGAAACTGTAAGATAGTGGAGTAAAATATGCTGAAAAGAACTTATTTTCATTAATAGAAAAATAACTAACTTAGTATGTGCTATCACTAGATATTTTTAGTCAATTTTCAGAATAATCATAAGTAGGTTCTGTTATTAATTTCAGTGTAGAAATGATGGAGATGAGGTTCACTAAATTAAAAAAAAACTTTGCATTGTAAGTAAGTGGGGGGGGAGTGAGGATTTGAACTTGAGCCATCTGATCATTAGCTTCTTACTACTTAATGTGTGATCCTTAGACCAGTAAAATAGGCATCACCTCAGAGAGTATTAGATATGATGACCTTGAGCCCCATCCCAGACCTACAAAATAAGAATGTACCTTTGTGTGTGTGTGTGTGTGTGTGTGTGTGTGTGTGTGTGTGTGTTCTGAGGATTAAACTCAGGGCCTCACTCATGCCAGGCAAGAGCTCTACTGCTGAGCTACATCCCTAGCCCAAGATCCTGAGGTGATTTCTGTGTTCATCAAAGTTTGAGAAATATATCTGTAGTCCTTATTCACCACCTACATTCTCAAACATAACTTCCATTTAATTTCTTGCATTATATGTAAACATTTTTGGCATTGTTAATATGTACTGTTAGTAAATGTGAAAGTGGTTATTAAAGCATTGCTTTATAAATTATTATTAAATTATTGCTTTATAAAACAGAGGAAGTCTAGCACAATAACTCACAGTAATCCCAGTTACTTGGGAGGCTGCAGCCAGGGGATCACAAGTTCAAGGTCAGCCTGGGCAACTGTCTCAAAATAAAAAAATAATTAAAAGAGCTAGGGATGTATTTCAGTGGTAGAGTATACCAAGTTCAATCCCTAGAACCACAAAACAGACCAAAGAAATTAAAGAAGGGCAGGATCTTGTCTGTTTTATTTGTTGCAGTTGGTAGACGTTGCTTAGAAAAATATTTTAGAGACACCATCCCTCCATATTTTTAATTGCTCACATCAAACAGGTTTTATTTATTTATTTATTTTTGGTACCAGGGATTAAACCCAGGATTGCTTAACCACTGAACAACATTCCCAGTCTTTTTTATTTAAATATATATTTTTTAGTTATAGTTGGACACAATACCTTTATTTTATTTATTTATTTTTATGTGGTGCTGAGGATCGAACCCAGGACCTTGCATCTGCTAGGTGAGCACTCTACCACTAAGCCACGATCCTAGTCCCCACCCCCAGTCCTTTTTATTTTTTATTTTGAGGCAGGGTCTTGCTAAATTATTTAGGGCATCCCTAAGTTGCTGAGGTAGGCTTTGAACTTGGGATCCTCCTGTCTCAACTTCCTGAGTCACTGAGATTACAGATGTGTGCCACCATGCCCAGTTCAAACACGTTTTAAAAGTCTATACTGTTATGTTTTCTTTAGAAAAGAAGATGAAAAATAACCCCTCCTACAAATTCTGTATATAAATCTTCCATTTGTATGTCACCTCAAGAAATACTCACAGATGCTGGTAGATATTTGCATCACCATTTATAAATATGGAAATTTTAATTTTAAGCCTTGATATGAAAGTATTATTAAACATATTATCAATGCCCAACTTTATGCTTTTTAAAATCTGAGCACTATGTTCATAGAGTACAGTTCCTTTATTACCCTGGGATATGGATTTTATACTTTTGGGAAAGTAGCAAAGTGCTTTAGAGATCTGACCTGGCATTCTTATCTCATTGTTAAAAGTCATAGAAATAGTGACCCTGGTGGTAGGTGCATATGACTTATTTTTGCTTTTAAATTTCACAGCGCTGGGATATGAAGCTCCGTCATCTTGGACTGAGTAAAAGTGACTCTAGCATTAGTGATTCCACTCAGAATCAGAAGTCTGGCAGGAACTCTAACCCCCGGCAAGCTCGCAACTAAATCCTGAAATACGAAGAGTAACATCAGTGGACTTCCTATTGAGACTCGCATTGCTGGACTAGCAAAGGAAAATTGCACTATTGCACGTCACATTCTATTGTTTACTACAAAAATAATGTGGTAACTGATATTACTTTTATTTTCTGTTTTTCTCCCCCCACCCACCTTTTTTAATGGCCTGGGGTTAGATCCTTAAATGTATTACATTTCCTATTTTACTAATCACGAAAAAACTATTTTTAGGGGGGCAATAACAATAAATTAAACATGTGGATACTAGGGCCCCTTTGCTGGAGTCCCCAGATGTTAATTTCATGTTCTGCACCCAGATTGGAAAAAAACAAAATTGGCTGTAAGGAGAGATTTCTGCTATAATGCAGAAAGCTAGATATGCTTAAAACGTTCTCTGCTGATCTAATTACAGCCTTATTTTTGTCTGCCATTTGGGCATTTTCCTCATGCTTAGAAAGTTCTAAAGGTTTATAAAGGTAAAATGGCAGTTTGAAATCAAATGCCACACAAGTACAGGCAAACCAATCAAGCACCAGGAAAAAGCATTTATGAGGAAATGACACACAGATGAATTATTTCCAAGATTGGCAGGAAGCAAAAAAAAAAAAAAAAAATAGTGCCAGGAGCCAAGGAAAGAACATTTTGCCTGATTAAGAAGCACAATTGAAACCAGTAGCCATTTGGGCGTTAACCGTAGCATTCTTCTTTTGGCAATATATTTGATTTGTTCATGAGTATATTAATCAGCATTAGGGAAGTGAATTGTCACTAGGCATCTGCTTGTTATCACCATAGTTTTGTTTAATTTGCTTCCTTCTAAATAAGCCCATTGGTGGAAGTGTCCCCACCCTTCTTTCATAATAAATTGGATTTAATGTATTGACCAGGAAAAGAAAGTATGTACACATGTGCACCAGGATATTCCTTTAAAAAGGCATGTTGCTCTATAAAATGCTGTAGTTTACAGGACAGTGAAATGTGCAAAAATTTCTTTCTTTTTTTTTCTTGGTGTGTGTGTATCTGTGTGTATGTGTGTGTCTATGCACTCACATACCCAAGCTGGTCTAAAGTATAGGCCTGTGTACAGGCCTGACATTATCATTTAGATTTGTGCTGTTTAATGCTCAATTGAAAATGTTTAATAAAGGAATTATAGTTGTCAGGAAAGATTATTCTGACTTTGGAACCAAGTCTACATTCTCATTACCCAAGCTGCAGTGAGACCCCCAGGGACCATGGGAAACAAATGATGTTTTTAACTTCCTCCATCAGGGTTCCTTAGAGCATGTGCCAATCACTTGAAAGTCTCTTTGCTTGCAGTTTACATGTGTGATATTAGTAGAACCAAATTTCTAAGCTATGGTGTGCTGAAATAAAACTTATGAAGCAAATGGTGCTGTCTTTCCATTTTTGATAGATTCCAACCAACAATAACTTCTCTAACCCCAAAAGAAAGAGTTCTTACCATTGCCTGTGGGAGACTGAGTAGGCTTGTTGGCTATCATATGGTTTCTTTCAGCTAATTTTGCTGTCTGCTCTTTGGACTACATTCTCTGATGCTAGGGCAGGGGCATCTCTTTCGAGATGTTGCTGTCATATCCTTAAGGTACGTTTGGGTGTTACAGGGTAGTGAAGAAATCCAAAATGAGGAGCTGAACCTCAGAATTGCTCTTCCTGGTATTTGTGCTTCAACTTGAGCTTCTAGGACTGAAGAATTCTTTTTTTTTTTTTTTTTAAAGAGAGAGAATTTTTCTTTTTTTTTTTTTTTTTTTTTTTTTTAAAGAGAGAGTGAGAGAGAGGGGAGCACAGAGAGAGAGAGAGAGAGAGAATTTTAACATTTATTTATTTTTTCTTAGTTCTTGGCGGACACAACATCTTTGTTGGTATGTGGTGCTGCTGAGGATCGAACCCGGGCCGCACGCATGCTAGGCGAACGCGCTACCGCTTGAGCCACATCCCCAGCCCCGAGAGAGAATTTTTCAATATTTATTTATTTATTTTAGTTTTCGGCGGACACAACATCTTCGTTTGTATGTGGTGCTGAGGATTGAACCCGGGCCGCACGCATGCCAGGCGAGCGCACGAATGCGCTACCGCTTGAGCCACATCCCCAGCCCCATGAAGAATACTTTCTTCCTTCCCCTTTTCCTTTTTTCCTTCCTTCTTTCATTCTTCTTTTGTGTGTGTGTGTGTGTGTGTGTGTGTGCTGGGGATTGAACTGAGGGCCTTGAACATATTAGGCAAGTAGACCTACACTCACAGCCCAATGATGAAGCAGTTTAGTGTGCAATGAATATTGGAGACATTTCCAGCAACTGCAGTCTTTTTTTTTTTTTTTGATAAGGGAGAGTTATAATTAGTTTCTGTATAGGAATTTAACACAATTGATGCTTAATGCATATACAGTTTTGATAAGTATAAACAAAAGTGGGCCAGATTCTTAGCAGTGTTTTTGCCATATCCATTTTCATATTCTGTGTTGGAGATATTTGGTTTTGCTGCAGTTTGAATAAAGTCCATGTGGTTTTCCAGTTTGATAGGTACAGTATCTTCAGTAATGAACTACATGCAGATCCCTTTGGGAGATAGCGTGATTTTATCCTGATACATTTCTTTCAGACTGCAGAGTCAGGTCTACTCTGAAGTTTCTATAGTGCAAAGATATCTCATTAATGCCTCTCTACAGGCTTCTCTTGCAGATATCCACTGCGAGGAAGTCATTAAAGGTTTAATATACATACATCCTTCTCAGTAATCTTGAGATCTATAAAATCAATTATAATTTCTTAGAAAATTTTGTTTTTCTTTAGTCAAATAGCAACAACAACAATAAAGTCAGATGCATGCTGAATAAACTGATACAAATTAGGAGCAAACACAGATTCTCTTTTCCTCCGTTGTGAGTATTTGACTGTGTCACATACAGTGTAATCTGACTTGCTGCCATATGTTTCACTGAGCATTTGGGGATGGGGTGGGACAAACCCATGTCCTTCCACATCTGTTATCTATTAAGAAGGCAAATACAAAACTTACAACCACTATGAGTAAATAGCACTAGTTATTGCCTTCTCCAAGAAATTACTCGCTATTAGATTTAAACAAGCAGAATTATTTTTAAAAGTATTTCAAGACTGATACTTATTTAGCTCTATGAATTTTAATATTTTAGTACACACAACCATTCAAGAAGATAGTAAAAATGAAGTAAATCAGAGATTTCTAATACTGTGTTACTGAAACCTGCCCTATAGAATTAAAAGTATTGTTCCCAACTGTATCAATATAACAAAAGCAATACAGTCATACCTTCCGTAGTGATTTCTTAGGGGTAATAACATCTAACAGTGGCCACTCTACACAAAACACTTGCACACGTGTTATTTATTCCTTGAATGTTTGTGAAGTAGATATTATTATTCACATTTTATAGATGAGAAAATTGAGGATCCAGAACTTCAGAGATATGTAAGTAGCTGATCTGGGCCTTAAACTCTTAATCTTATTTCCCAAGTTATATGACTCCTATCATTGCAATTGCCTATGAAAAGGTGAATGCAGTGGGCTGGCGACATAGCACAGTGGAAGAGCCCTTACTTAGCATGCCCGAGGTCCTGGGCACCACAAACAACAACCAAATAAACAACAACAACAAAAGGAAATGTGTCCTAACATTGAAACGACGTATAAGTCATGTAGCAGCTACTTATGTTTATTTCTTAAGCTGATATCTATTGACTGTATGTCGGAAAGTCTGCATGACAGAATTATAACTCTTACTCCCAAATACTGTCACTTCACTTCTTCAGTTGTCCTCCCCGACAAAATCAAATTTTCCATGGAATTATTCCAGAAGAGGATATTCAGATGAGCAAACATTCTTTTAATATTAATAGTTTGGAGATATGTGATTCTCAGAAACAAAACGGTATGTTCTAATTTCTTTTTTTTCCCCTTGAATTTGGAGAAAAGTATGAAGTTAACAGTGCTCAACAAGGCCTGGAGGAAAATTGAAATTAAAAGTTGATGGTTGCTATAAATAAAACCAGAATGGCGCTTTCCATTGGGAACTCCTATTTCTCACTTTCAGATCATTTTCTTTATCCCTCCCCATCAGAGCAATCCAAAAAGAGAGCTATTCTACATGACCTAATTGCTTTTCTTTCATTAAGTATTTTTTTATGACAGGAATTCAACATGTTTTTGCAAGATAACGAAAGGTGTTCTCCTTTGGGTAAAGTGCGAATGTCATCATGTGTCCACTTTGGTGGGTGTTGAGAACTCAGATGGCCTATGAAGGAGGAAAGGATGTGATGTGCTCAGCGAAGTTTGTCCAGAAGGAAAGGATCTGTGGACTGTAGAGGATGCTGATGCAGAAATGAAAGAAAATAAAGGAGCTGTCCACTATCTACAGGAATCTGGAAGGCAGGACCACACTTCCAAGTAGCCATCACCATGCACCTTGCATGCTCAGCCACATGAAATGGGATTGATGTTAGGAGGGCAGGGCTGGACTTGAGGCATCAGCAAATGCAGGTCAGGGGTGATGTGTGAAGCACAGGATAGCTCTATGAAACAGGGAACAAAGTATTTCTTATTCATACTGAATGACAAAGCTAATAAGTAAAGTTGATTGGATTTTCTCTAATGTCTTTATTTCTACATTATTTGGTGGTTCTGGGGGAAATCTTCAAAGAGTAGGATTTGAAGTGAGTAATTATAAGCCTAGGAGAACTTGACAAAAGAAGAGATCAAGATGAACAGAATTCTCACTGAAAAACTTACCCCATGACCTATAACTTAAGTCATATATCAAAGCTTTAAAGAGGAACAAGAAACTCAGATAATATACCCACAAAGATGGTACTGTCCTGGCTTCATGCATTCACTTTTTTCTTCCCAGGCTATTCACGCCTATTTTGCAAATTAAATCAAACACTTGCCTGCAGAAAGTATATACAGTATTATTAGAAAGTCAAGCATGAAGCAAATGGAAGAAACTGTCTAACGTTCTTTAAATCCATGGATCAACATCTTGAAGCTCATCCTGATTTCCTTTAGATTCCCAGCTCAGGCAGTCTCACTGTGAGTCTCACCCCTCAACACCTGGAACTCCAATTGCCCACATTCCGTTTTCTTTGGAGATGGCACTTTGAGACATTCAATCATGAAGACCCTCTTACTTCACGTTGAGAAGGACTTCAGAGGTGAGACACCTGGATTCAAATTTCCACTATGTGTCTCATTGGATGTTTAGTCTCCTCTCTGAGTTTCAGTACGTGAGATGACCGGAGTGGAGGCTGTTGAGCAGAGCCTGGAGCATGATCGATGCTTAGTATCAGGATTATCCTACCTGTTACTCCAGAACAATCTCTTTGAGGTACACCATTCCTCAACAATGCTCTAACAGATGCTTACCAAGCCTGGAAGGAAATGTGACTTCCAAGAAATCCTACTCCCTACCCTGGTCTCTTCCTTCCATGTATAAGAGGCCAGACTCTCAACTAACTTAAATTCAAGCTGAAGATTGAATTTCATACTTTTTTTTTTTTTTTTTTTTGCGGAGCTGGGGATTGAACCCAGGGCCATGTGCATGTAAGGCAAGCAATCTACCAACTGAGCTGAGCTAGGGAGCCAGCCCGAATTTCATACTTTTCCTTTAGTGAGAGAAGTGTGCTTAGAAAGTTGCATGACCAGGAAACTGGATGAATACGTATTCAATTTTTAAAGAGATAAGATGATGAAAAACGACATAGTATTCAATTCTACAAATATTTCTATCACTGATGCAAATTGATGTTTTTATTCTAAATGTTTTGAATTATCTTGGTAACCAAAGAACCAAAAGACTTCTCTATCCACTTTAAAAAACAGAAGATGGTGAACGTATAGGAAGTTTAACACTTCACGTTGGTTATTTCTATAGAGATGTCCACTTCCAGGTTAATTTAATTAATCCTTGATTTAGGTGGATGGAGTTTTAATATTTTACTATTATTCATTGTAAGCCATAGATTGTTTTGCTTACTTTGCTCTTTTATGTGAAATATTTTTCTCTTAATTTTATTTGTAAACGTTTGGCTCCCCAGAAAGGTTGTCATTGGTAGCAAGGACAGGCCACTTGGAAAGATGTGAGTTCTTAATAAGGGTTGAATTTTTGTCAGAGGAGCTTCTTGGCGTTTTTCATTTCCTAGGGAGTTGCCGAAGTACTAAAATTCTATTGAGACAAGTGTTTATGTTTCAAAAGTGCAGGCCCCGCATTCCAGGCTATACACTGAGGCTTCTCAAAACAGAGGCAGATTTTACTGAATCTAGGAAATAAGGTTAACTCATAAAGGGCTTGAACTAGTCTATATTAGAAAAACAGGCAATAACCAAGGAACAATCTAATCCAGGGATTGGCAAACTGTTCTAAAGGGTCCCCTAGTAAATATTCAAGGTATTTTAGGTCATACAGTCTGTTGCAACTACTCACCTCTGAGTAGTTGAGACTCAAAAATAGACATTGATGATATGTGCATGACTGAGCTTGGCCAAGTTACAATAAAACTTACAGAAACAGGTGGTGGGCTGGATTTGGCAGATGAACTGTAGATTTCCTCCCTGAAGTCTAATTGAATGCTTATTTTTTGAATGATTTTATTTTTTGGACTTAATGAAATTGTTGGTTTTGGTGGCACAGAAACTTGACTACTAAACAAGGTTGGGTTTGTGCTGATATAGAACTTTGAAGTCTTACCATTAGAGATTCAGTCTTTTTAATCAAAACATCGTTCATTTCACAAGTCTGCTTAAAATTAAGTTCTTACGAAATTTATTGAGTCATTATTTCCTTAGTATTGATTAGCTTATTAAGAAACTGGAGCTGAAAGGAAGCCTGGAATCTTCATGAGGGTTACCAGTTATGTAAAGCAGAGAAAAAGGGATTAAAAAGGGAGAAAGCATAAAAGTTGAGATTACGACCCCCAACTTGAACAGTTATCCTGAGGATCCGCTGGTCAACCAATCATCTTTTTTTCCTGCAAAGGCATATTCCTTAGGAATACTATGTAGTTTTTTCATTATCTTGGTTCCTACACGTGCATTCAAGAAACACCTATTTGTTACAAAAATTGAAGGAAAGAAGTGGAATAGGAGGCTCCATCAGCACACACACACACACACACACACACACACACACACACACACACAAAATCCACATATGATAGAATCTAAGAAGAAACAAAGACAAAGGAGAAAATTCTTTAAAAGTCTGGTCTCATTTCTGACTTTCCCTCTCTCCCATTATTCTAGTCGTATGTATTGAAATGAGGCCCTTGTGCTCATTATCATTTATTTTTAAAGTGGGCTTTTGAGTGGTGGTAAAAAATTATCAATTAAGTTGGAAGTTTTTATTTTTAAAAAACCTTTTTTACTTTTTGCTATTTCCTTAAATCTTTCACTTAAGTAACTAAAACAAAACAAAACAAAAAAACACGAAAAACTTTGGGAAGTGTTGCTTGAGCACTGAAACCTTCTTGTGTGTTTAACCCATTCACCATGAGCTTGATTTACAACTGTTTTTCTTGCTTGATGAATCCCATATGCCCTGTAATTTAAACATCTTAATGTGCTCTCACTGGAGTGCCTTTTTATTTGAATGTGAATTGATTCTGAAACTGCTCCCAATCAGAAGTTTGAGGCATTGTAGCTTAGAGTTGAATATGATCATACCAAGGTTCAGTCTGCAAGGGATGGGATTGAAGTTCAATTGCTGTCATAATTAACCTAGCTCAGGTTACTTTAACTGTAAAATATTCTTTTAAGCTAACTGTTTAACCTGCACAAATAAATGAATGGTGTAGACTCTGAACCACTCAACAAATGAAATGAAGTTTGTTCATACAAATGCAAAAGAAACTGGAGTTCATTCCTGAATTTGTGCAGCTTATTATTATTATTATTATTATTATTATTATTATTACTTTGATGAATTTTTGATGGAAGGCAAACAAAATTTTTTGTGGCATTCTAGATCTGAAATTATACTAATTCTTACCTATTTCAGGTAAAAACAAATTCAAACCATGTAATATAGTGGTTTATCCATTCAAAAAGAGTACACTAGAAGACATCTAATGTTCTCCATTTGTAGATACTTCTAGGGTTTAATAACAATTCCTGCTATGAAATTGCACTGCAGGTTTTAGCATCACGTGTCAAATTACAAAAAATACTTACCTATGATATGAAAGTTATCTTCTCAAGTCATTTTTCAACACTTTACTCTTCAATAACCAATTTGAAAGTATTTCACACTTAGCTTGAATATTATCTTAGTAAGTTCTACTAAAATTTCAAGACCTAGTTTTCTTCTTCACATTCTGGAAAAAGCACGTTAGCTCCAAATGTGCTGAGGTGAAGGTGCCAGCTCTCCTTGGAGAGGAGGTGGGCTTTTTGCCAGAGAGTGGGAAATGTCTCGCAGTGATGAGACCAAGCTGACTTACAAACATACCCATAAACAAGGGAACAGGTGCATAAACACGCAGGAAAGGTTAGGCCTGAGCAGGGGAAAGTCCAGAACTTCATAGAGGATGCTGGCATCCTGGCCCAATCTGGTGTCACCACAGCCAGGAACCATGCTGAAGAAGAGCTCTACCCCTGAATCAGAGGATGGTGATTTTGAGCCAGGTAACTAGGCCCAACACTGTTGCATAACTGCCTTTTTTCTTTCTCTTTCTTTCTTTCTTTCTTTCTTTCTTTCTTTCTTTCTTTCTTTCTTTCTTTCTTTCTTTCTTTCTCTTTTTTTTTTAAATCTCAGAAAATAGGTGTAGGTTTAAAATTCCTGAGCCTTTGGGTAGATAGAGAGGGAATAATGATTGTTTTCTCTGCACCTGGAATTTTGTCATGCTATATAGGTTGCTTCTCACCATGGGAGAAAGAAAAGAAAAGCAAAACTGCTTCAATGATGTACGTACGAATTTCAAATTTTAAAACAGTTCTTTACATTTTTTTCTGGCACGGCTAATTTCAAAGGACACTTCATCATTCAGTAATTCTATGACAAATATTTACCAAATGCTACTGTGCCAGACGCTATGGTTAGTGATGGGTGGTCCTGCAGTATCTGCCCTGCTGGAATGCACAGGCTAATGGAAGAGGCAGACCACATGCAAGTGACAAACTGGGATGTGCTAGGAAGGATAAACAGGAGGCAGTCACAGAGCGGGTGGAGAAGGAGCAGGGAGAAAACCAGCTTCACAAGGGTGGTCACTAAATTAGAAACGTGAAATTCATATGTATAAAGCTTAGGGTCCTTCACTTGTTCTGGCCCCTTCAGAGGCCCTGGGTTTTTCTGTGACCAATGAGTTTTTGCATAATTTGCAAATTTAAGATTTTTTTTTTATTGGTTGTTCAAAACATTACAAAGCTTTTGACATATCATGTTTCATACATTAGATTCAAGTTGGTTATGAACTCCCATTTTTACCCCAAATACAGATTGCAGAATCACATCTATTACATATCCACAATTTTACATAATGCCCTATTAGTAACTGTTGTATTCTGCTCCCTTTCCTATCCTCTACTATCCCCCCTCCCCTCCCCTCCCATCTTGTTTCTCTACCCCATCTACTGTATTTCACTTCTCTCCTTGTTTATTTACCCATTCCCCTCGCAAATCATCTACACTTCAGGCTTTACACAGCTTGGGTTCACACTTGGAACCTCTCTGAGGAAAGCACATTTCAATTAATTCCAATAGGACAAGGGGAAGCTTGATGCGGTGACAGCAGTTCAGGAGGTCTGAGGGGCCACTAGAAAATTCTGAAGTTGGTAATTGCCTAGTCAACTGGAGAGGCTGTGAATGGAGTTGATGGGAAATTGGGAGAAAGGTAGGAGATATGCTGAAGAAAGTGGCAGGGGTGATACATAGGGTCACAGGAGCCATTCTAAGGAGTTGGTTTGCATGAAAGTGATGGGTGAAATCATTGGTTTTAAGCAGGAGAATGACATGATCAGATCTTTTTTTTTAAAATTTTTTTTTAATATTTATTTTTTAGTTTTCGGCAGACACAACATCTTTGTTTGTATGTGGTGCTGAGGATGGAACCCGGGCCGCACGCATGCCAGGCGAGCGCACTACCGCTTGAGCCACATCAGATCTATGTTTTTAAAAGATCTTCTAGAACTGATGTGGTTTTAGGGTTGGAGCAGAGAAAGGAGCTTGTTGAGGTATTCCAGGTGAGAAGTGACATATTTGGATTAGGCTGGTTTCTACCCCAGGCCAGGGAGGAAAGTGGACAGATTAAAGGTATATATTAGATTTTGATCACAGGACTAGCTGGTGGATGGATAGAGTTGGGAAAAGAGCCAAAGATGATTTGAGCAATCTTCAGACTTGAGCCATGGGTTGATGATAGTGCTGCTACTGGCTAGACAGAAAGATCCAGGGGAAGGCAGATGCTGAGTGGGGGTGATTGAGAATTCTGATGTGGTTGTGATGCATTTGAGATACAGATGAGCTGCTCAGTAGGGAGGTGTTGAGTTGGGAGTAGTCAGATACACGAACTTGCAACTTAGAAGAAAACTTTAAAAACTCAGTATTATTTGGCAAATATATTTCTAAAATAATTACAGTTTTTATTTCTATTCTTACTATTGGCCTCTCATTTTATAATTTGAGATAAGACAAAGTTTAAAAATTGGAATACATTGAAGAGCTGCTTTCAGTGGAACTGCAGGATTCTTAGTAAAAGATTTTGGGAGTTAGGTAGAAGTACTGCCAGGGGTTGAAATAATCACAAAAATTCGTATCAGGAATATCTAGGAAGGCATTTGTTAATATTATAATGGATCTGGCTTTACATGTGTAACTATGTCAATGTCAACATCTCTTTGAAGGTGATCTAAAAGAAGGATTATGGATTTAGACATGATCTGTATCATTTAATCCCACTGGAGTGTGCAGGAATGAATTAGGCATGTGAAATATGTATACAGTGCCATCTCAATAAATCAGACTTTAACTCTGTTATCTGAGTTAGTTTACATTTCTTTGTGGTCTGTGAGAAACAATTATATGACCATCACTGAATCATTTCAATCAATGAAGAGATCAGGTTCTTAAAGCATACATGAAATGTGGCCAACATTGCATCTGTGGGTTAAAACTTTGCCCTTAGAAGGTTTCAGTTCGGAGATATTTTTCCCGGAGCTAAAAACTTATTTTTGCAGATAAGCAAGTAAGAAAAATATCAGCTAATCTGTCTTTGGAATTTCTTTTGAGTCTAACTGAAAGTTCAAAGTGTCAACTGCAATTAAACATCAGTGATCTGTTGGTATGGGATCCTGACATATCTATATTTGTGTGTACTGTCTATAGTATTAGAGATTTTTCAAAAGGTTGGGAAATGGGGGCTGAGGTTGTAGCTGAGTAGTAGAACGCTTGCCTGGCATGTGTAAGACACTGGGTTTGATCCCCAGCACCACTTAAAAATAAATAAAATAAAGGTATTGTGTCCATCTACAACTAAAAAATAAAATTTAATTTTAAAAAAGTTTGGGAAATAAAGGTATATTATAAGAGGGGAGTAATTTTTTTATGCTGGTATTAACAACAACAACAAAAAATCTTACCTTTTCCTTAGACAATATAGACCAGTATACAAAATCAGTAGTTGCAAATGCAGTAAAAGTATTATTTTAAAGCAATGTTTTCATTTAAGCTTTTAGAGACTATGTTGGTATTGAAATAACTTTGGGATAAGGAAGGAGATCATGAGCCTGCAAAGAACTAATCTCTTGGTGGGTACCATCTGTTACTGCAACATGAAGAATGCAAGAGGCAATCAGCATTCAGCTCCATATGAAGTTTTCCATCAGTAGATTTTGTACGAATTAGTTTGCATCTTATCTTCAGAACCCCTTCCTTCTGATTCTTCTCTATTTTTTGATGACAGTTGGTGACCTATGGATTTTTATACCCCATATTTGTTGGACTTCTGTCCTCTGACCCTTTACACACAATTTCTGCAGTATTTAGTTCAAAGCTTAACAACAACAAAAAGAGCAGGAGTGAGGAATTTAGCAAAAAATGATAAAAGATGCAAGCACAACAGGCAAGCCAACACAAGAGCTTTAGGAGTAAAAACACTTTTGAGATGCTTGGCGTTCAAGTATTAAACTCTACAGAAGTGTGAAGTAAGTCAGGCATGGTGGCACACACTTGTAATCCCAGCTACAAGGAGGTTGAAGCAGGAGGATTGCAATTCAACTTATCAAGATCCTTTCTCAAAATAAAAAATAAAAATGATGGGAGATGTAGCTCAGAGAATAAAGTGCTTGAAAAAAGATTACAAATTAATGGTAAGATAATGTTTTAGAGATAAGTGGGAAAAGATGCAAAGACTATGATAGGATTAAACTAAGATGATTCAGGCGACATTGCCAGCAGTGCTGAAAGAAAAGTAATGCAGTTTTCAAATTCTGCCTATTTGTAGAATTTTAGGTATGTAAACTAAATAGGGCAGATAGCCACCCCATGCTATTTCCTTATGGGGTTATATCCTTTATCATTTCTGTCTCCAACTCAGACTTTCTTCAGCTGTCCTCCAACTTCATTGTCTAAAGTCAAACCAATTAAAAAGTACATGTTAGCACAATTGAAGTCAACAGTACCAAAATGTGGAATCTGAAAAATAACTCCAATTCTGCTTTTGGCTGGACAAGTTAACTGTATGACAGTCATACATGGTTTTTGTAGCCAATCTTATTACCAAATGAGATCTGCCTTCACCCCCGAGCTCTAATGCACCCAGGGGAACAGTGGCATGCAGTTCCAGAAGGCAACCATACCAGCAGATTGTTCCAGAATCCTCTGACAGAGCCAGATTCTACCCTAGGAGCTTCTCTCATCCACCCCTCTACTTCCCTCAGCTTTCCTACACGTAACTGCACTGTTGCTGTCTCTCACCAGTTACATTTAAACTACTACAAGCGGCTAAATAATTCAGCATTCTGCTGGTCTTTTTTTTTTTTTTTTGGTTAAAGAAGTCACCTTTTATGAAAAGAAAACCTTCAAGAGATATGAGGTCTTCATCTCCTTGTTGCCAAGTGTCGCTTTTGTTAAAGCTTGAACAGAGAGTGAAGGAATAACTTTTCATTAGCTACCAAATGGAAAAAAAAAAAAAAAGCTCAAGTTTCTGACTTTACACAAGATGAATTTAAATTTGGGAAAAGCAGCTCAATTTTCCCGTGATGCTTTTTAGTAAATACGTAAGATAAATGCACCGCAGCTAATTTTGCTCTCTGTTAATAAAATTAGTTGCATGTGCAGTCTGGTTGACCCTGCCTTGGACAGCACACAGCGGCTTTGGCATGCTAATTGAATTGTCAACAATAAACACAGGAAAGCAGGCACTTAAAGCTACCATTTAGGGACCACAAAACCTTTGCTTAAAGACTGCCTGCTGTGTCTCCCAACTATGCATGAAAAGCAATTAAGAAAGGTCTTGTATAACTGTAGTCTGCTAAATCCAGGGTAAACTGTATGGTGGAACTAACAAAAGACACACAAAACACTTGCAAATCTTCTCAGGACCAAACTGTGTGCAATGGTGCTTGTTAGAATGTGTGGCCCAATTAATGGAAAAACACTTCGCTAAAAGTTAAATGGCCCTGTTGCCTTTTGCCCTATAAACGGGTGTCTAGCCTTAAGCATGAGAACCCTCTCACCACAAGCTTATTTTACCCAGGTGTAAACACAATGAACTAGATAGGAAATAGTCTAATAACTTCACCAGCCTAGGCCAACTAGTAATGCTAAGAATTTATACTGAATAAATACATACCTCTTTGTTATTTCTAATTGTGATCATGAAAAGGTTACTAAATTCCCACACACGATGTCACAAAAGACACTCTGCCAACACAACAGCTCTATTTGACACCCATGGAAGGGAAGGATTGCAGGCATTTATTATGGGTTAGGGTTAAATATAATAATAATAATAATAATAATAATAAAGCCTGCATTTTCTGGCAATTACATGTTAGGGTCACATAAACTGAAATTACCAGTTTTTAAAATTGTGTGACGTTATTGTCATCTTACTAACAATTTATAATTTTGACATGTACTTTACCACTTAAAAAAACTACTAATTGTTTTAAGTGCTAGATGACACAAGTTTTTGGGTGTTATTCAAGTAATTTGCAGGACAATATACCCACAAGATTTCTTACACCCCTAAAGCTGATGCCTGGTGGTAGGGTGTATGACAGCAGTGTCTATGTTAACCTAGGAAAGGCCATGAAAAATGGCCTGTAGAAACTGGGGGCATGTTTAAAGTTGCCAGCCAATGTTTTCTTAAAAGTGAGATTTTGAAAACACTGAAAGCAAAAGCTTGAAGTCTGCTAAAAATAGAATGACTTAAAAGCTGCTGGCTGGGAAAGCAGATATTTTAAACCTACATTTTAAAATTGAAAACAATTTATATTTATTCTTATGTTGCTGTATACATAAAGTATGCCCAAATTGAAACAAGTTGTTTTATCAAAGTTTTAACATTAACATTATTCTGTAGGAGACTAGAGTTTGTGGGAATTACATATGTACATACATATCAGAAAATGTTTTATTCAGCTGATTCCAATTGGCTCTTAATTATATTTTAAGATTAGGGAATGACATATTGTAGTTATTTGATTTTTTAAGGATTATTTTTGTTATTTCAAGTGTGGACCTTAAGTGCCTTTACTGTGGACAGCAGCATGCTTTGTTCTGTCAAGAAAAAGCAGCTGTAATAAGTTTGGGTTCTTTGATTCTAAGTCTCTATTTTTAGTAAGTCAAGGAAATGTCTCAGAAAATGCTTCTTTTGGCCATTTCTCCCCCCCACCCCTTTGTCTTGCAGTGCCAAGTGAAAACTAATCATCCTTAGGAAAATTAAATTCTAAATCATACAACATGTTGATTTCATAGTTTGTGGATTATGCCAGTAGAATAGACTTGACATTTCTAATACCAAATTATTGTAATGGTATTTTAACATTCCCACAGAATAAACCTGATATTAACAAAGCTGCAACACACACACCACTTCTGCTTTAAATCAATTGATTCAGGTAAAATATGACATATCAGTCAGAGGTTGAAAACCCATGAAACAGAAAAAATGTTTTATTTCTCTTTTGATTGTCTCACTTTTATTTTGTTCTTGCTTACAAAAACCCTGTGAAAAATAAGTCTTCTGAAGGTACTGTCCTTGCTTAATGATTTGAAACATCTATTAAGTTTGAAGGATTCAAATGAGTTTCAATATTTCACAAAGTAGAATATTCCTATGTTATATCTTGCAAGGCTGGGTAGCTGCTTTTCATTGCTGGAACAAAGCTTGTTGGGCACCTGGGTTCTCCCTGGATATTAGTGAAGGCCATGAATATTTCTGAAAAAACATTCAGACACAAAATGAAAGGAGAGAAAATCAGCCAGCATTCAAGACATTGCCCCTAAATGTTTGCAGTCAATTAGAGCCCTGTTCAAGGTTAGGCTGGAATTCCTCCAGCTGCGGTGTTCCATGTAAAATAAAATACTGCCAGCTGTGGTCAATTATTTGATTTCCCTGTGAAACTCGAGAAACGTGTAAACACTGTTAATATAGTAAAAATTGATCAAGTGTGACATGCTATGTAATTTACTGATTGCAATAGCCTTTTAGGTATCATTTCAGAGCAATATCCACTGATTAGTTTCTAGATCTCAAGGTCAAAAGTAGGAGTTTCAAATTTAGCTTTATATCACAGCACAGGTCAAGAGACCTGTTTTTTTTTTTTTTTTTTTTTTTTGCCACTTGATAAAATAGTATCAACTGTTAAATGTTTGGGGAGTAGTGTTTAATAAAGTAAGAAATGCTTATGGAGGAATATAAATGAATAAAGTAGGACTCAAAGTTATAAACATAATGATTCCAGTTACATAAGAAAAAGTAGGTTTAAAAATGCTAGAAAATCAAAACATCTTTTTATTCCTCCCCTGGTTCTCATTTCTGTTAAACCAAAATGTTTCATTCAAAGATTGTATTTGGCAGTCTGCATATAATTTGGGAAAGATGTAGAGGGGAAAATATAGTAAAACCATCAAAAATAGTTAAGAAGCAAAAGTCAAAGAAAACCAGTGAAAAATTGAAAAATAGAACGTCTGAGAGCCCAGGCATTCACTTCCACAACTTGTGCCAACAAAGTAATTCCCAACATACCTGTGCTTTGGTGATAAACATTTCTGAGGATCTCAATATGCTCATTATATTTGGAAAGGGTAATAAAGACAAGACATTTAATCACTTCATGGTGAGGAGGGTAAACTCAGGAGCTAGTCATATACCTGACATCCCAATCTATAGAGGTGGAGTAACAACATCACCTACCTAATATAACCTACCTACTAGACAACCAAGTGTGACCATGCACAGAGAGCCCTCAGCACTCTGCTTACTTCTGGTACAACAGGTATTACCTGTTCACAGGTATCACTGATTTTTATGAGTTTTAAAATGTCTAATTTTTCAAATTATCAACTATAATTCTGTAAGCTTTATTTTCCTAATACAATATGCAATCAGCATTTTAAATACATTTTTTTTGTGGGCCCAAAATATTTTAAATTCCCTATGAAGAACGTTTCAATGTATTATCTTTTGCAACTCTCAGAGTTCAACAATTGTAGCTTTTCTTAAACTGACTAGCTTACACACGTCTTTCAACATTGACTCAAATATTGCCACCTCCTTAGTCTGCTATTTGCATTTAAATTCTACCAAAATTAATATTGTCATTTTGTTGTATTGAATATTCATTTACTATTGAGGCATAAATGGTCCGATGTCAACTTTGGCTCTATAGATTTGACTAATCTGCAGACTAATCAGAAAATGGGCACGAGCTAAGGCTGAAGATTATGTCCTTATTCTGGGGGGATAATATTATCATCTATTTTCAGTAGAGACACTTTAAAAGTCTGTTATATTTTATTTTATTATTATTATTATTATTTTACTGTGTAATCACTCCTCAGAGCTGTACTTTCATTTGTAATGACTTAAAAGGGGAGCAGAGAGACACAAATCTTTGAGTCGCTGGGTAACTTTGGCCTGTCTGGAAAAAAAAAAATTACAAAATATGTTGCTTACTAAGGACTCTGTTTTATCTTATCTATTTGCCCTGTCGTGGATTGAACCCACAACCTTGGCATAACTAGACAAGTTAGCACAGGGAATCATTTTAATACTCAGTCAAGTACATCAAACCCTCAATGTGCTCAGCACCCCCTCCTCACACACGATGTTTACTCCAATCTGAAGGGTCAGTCCAGTCTAGGTAGCTTTGGGTTCACCATATGAGTTTCTTCCATAGGTTAGGATCACCACTTGTACTCCCATGCAGGGGTGGAGTATTCCAGAGGGCCCCTGGAAGTTGAAGAGGCATAACCTTAGAGTTTGCATGTCCTGTTGCATGTGCTCTTACCAGGTCTAATGAAGAACACTGCCCTAACTCTACTGGCTCTTTTGTATGTGAGGGCTAAAACTTCCACCTTGGTGTAACTGAGCCAAGAAGGCTCCTTACAAAGGTTACACCTCTAGGTCATATCAAGGCTTTGAATCTGCTACCACCAGGGCCCAGAAGCTCTGTTTCCCTTTGGTGAGTTGGCTAGGTGCCTTGTCTGCTTTGTCACCACAATGCCTGTTTTTATTTGGGGGGCTTTGTCTTTCCCTTCCACTGTGCCTTTGGCCAAGTCTTCTTAGGTCCTCAGATAGGAACTTCCAATCACTTGGAAGTTCAGAAGGGATTGGGGTCTCCATATGCAAACTTGTCTACTTCCTCCCCAATTTCCTTTAGGCTCTGTACACTTGTAGTTTGTGGGAGGAGAAATTCAAGTTTCATTTCTCTTGAGCACTTCTCTACATGTCTCGTAGCATTGACAACCTATACATCAGCGATGTTTCTGACTTGGACCAGTTCTCAAATCATCTCTGTAGTATTTCCTTCAATTTTGTTTTCACTGGGTTTTGCAGATGACTTCCAAGACAAGATTCCAGATTTTATGGAATTCTCAGCAGGTAGTATTTGCAGTGGACGTACATTCCCGGAACTGTTTAGATTATCCTTAGCAAAAGACCAGAGGCATTTTCACTTGGACAACCACAGTGCCTCTCTCTGTCTTTCTTTTATACTCACTCACCACACTGTGAGCACGGAATAGATATTAAAAACATTTTATTGTTGCTGGGCATGGAGACAGGCTGGCACTCAAGTTCCTTATAAATACCACATGACTTTTGGTGATTTTCCCTGAACTACAGCTGAGCAATTGTTTCTGCAGTAACCAGATAACTTTCTGGATTTGAGGGTTATTTTACTGTTAAGAGAAAATCAAGGTAATTCATGCAACGAAGATAAAAATACTGAAACTTAAATATGCTGGGTCAACCTTTAATTTTCTTGAAAGATTCTATGATTTATAACTCATGCTATATGATTATTGAAGTTGAAAGAAAGATCCCTAAATCAAATCAGCTGGCAGTAAATGAAGGCAGATTAAGTCACACACACACAAAAATAGATTTGTGTAATTGTTTATGTTACTTTATCTAAACATAAATTTCACTAGTAAACCCCCAGAGCAGTATTTCATTTCCATTTGGAAAATTGCAATTGGTGTTTTTTTCCATTGTCTATTTTGGTTCTTTTGAAAGGAAAGTGGAAACACGGCCTGATGAGGTGACAGTAATGCCTAAATCCACACCCCGCCACTAACGTTTCTCCCGACCAGATTCAGTGTTCAAAGTCTCTAACACTCGCTGCTATTAATAAAAGCTGAGTAAAATGATGCCTTTGTCTGTAGACATTAGCAGAATTGTAGCTGAGTTCCAAAGGATTGGGGGTGGTGAGGAGGGTGTGAGAAGGCCAGTTGTCCAGGGCACCATCCTAATGGATTGCTAAATTTGTTAAGGGGGAAGGGCACCCAGCCAGCCATCACTGAACCACAGTGCTCTGTAGCCAATCTGGGTGTCTATGATGCTGGGAATAGTTGGGCTTACTTTGAGCAGTTCTACCACATGTGCTCCTCTGAAACTCTAAAGACTATATACTTTAATAAAGCAAATTTAAAAAAATTGAACATGCAGTCTTGCTGTCTACATATGTAAATGACTAACTTAGAGTTAGGTTATGAGAATATCTAAATGTAAGTCTGCAATCCCAGTGGCTCTGGAAGCTGAGGCAGGAGGATTGTGAGTTCAAAGCCAGGCTCAGTAAAAGCAAGGGGCTAAGCAACTCAGTGAGACCCTGTCTCTAAATAAAATACAGAACAGGGCTGGAGATGTGGCTCAGTGGTCAAGTACCCCTGAGTTCAATCCCCAGGATCCCCCCCCCAACAAAAAAAGATATTTAAATATTTCAGATCAATTAGGAAAACCATACTGTTCCCTTCCCTCCTCAGTCGAACCTTCTGGAATAGAAAAATATCTTTTCCCATGTAATTCTTATTTGAGGACAGTGCAATGTTTTAGCACTATGCACAGACACTAAAATCATTTAGAAATCCTGGGCCTCATCCTGTCCAACTGAAACTGAATCTCTGGGGGTAGGTCCCAAGAATCTATAAGTGTAAATGCTCCCCAGGGCTCTGAAGGTGATTCTGAAATGTAATGAGGATTGGATGAGAACCATGTGGCAATGGTTAGTTACTACCATACTCTGTGGCTTTAACTTACATCAGAATCACCTGAAGGACTTGTGAAAACAGATTTATAGGCCCCACTCTGGGCGTTTCCAACTCAGCAGTCCAGAGTGAGATGGAGGATTTTCATTTCCAAGTTTCACTGCTTGTGGCCACTCTGGGGACCACATGTTGAGAGCCACTGCTGTGATGTGAACCCTGAGCCATTCTGCACCTCCTAAGGTATTGTCACCCCTAGAAAACTTCCAGAAGTGTTATCCTTGTTTATGGTTCAGATTTGAAGAAGGGGCATTGAGCCAGTGCCAAAGAGGCAGGCTTTTCAGTGAGAAAGGGACTTTAAGAAAAAAGATAAGGTGAGAATGTTATAAAGATTGGATTTTGAAAGTAGAGAAGTTTGAGGAGAAAAGGCTAGGGGGAATTGCAGTGGGCATAAGAGAATCTGAAGAAAAATTTAAAGGTGTGTTTTTGGGGGTGTCTGTGTCTTCCATGTGCCAAGAAATATGGGTAAAGGATCACTCTGTTGGCACCCTGCAGTGGCAAGCCTATCTGGAAAGAACCATGTGTTATTTTGCTTCTATATCCATAAAATACCCTACTTTTTCCCTTCATCTTTCTCTTCCACAACTTAAGTTGGACAATTCCTAAAGAAATGTTAGAAGGAATGAGGTTTGCAAAGATTCAAAAGACTGAATTCTTAGAGTTTGAGGGGAAAATAAGAGTCTACGAGAGGTTGTTTAGGGGCTATGCTGGAAAAGTGTATCCTGTGGCTCTTTTCTCATTGGTTGAAAGAAACCCTGGAATGTGGAGCTCCCCTGTAGTTCAGTTGTGTTGGGGTGAAGAGGGAGGAAGGGTGGGCCAGGCTGTCTCAGATGGAGGCCCAGGCAAGCTGCCCTTCCACGTAGAGCTATCCGTGTCCACAAGGTGCTGGGACAAAATCCAGTTTGGGCTGAGAAGCTCTGAGGTGATGCAGAGAGGTGGGTGACTTGGGAAGGGTGTGGGTGCTGGAGGAGCGCCCAGCACTGTCTGTTACAGCCAGCCAAGGGTTCAAGTTACAGGAGTCAACCCATTAAAAAGAGAACAAAATACTATGTAAATCATTTCAATGTTCTCTCTAGATACCATATAATGCTTATTCTGATAAATTAACTATACCCAAACAAGCTTTACTTCTGTAGTGTCTATCCTCATGGCAAGGGACACTAATGAGTCTTAAAAAGACCTCAGAGTAAAGAAAATGTGGTATATATACCCAATGGAATATTACTCAGCAATAAAAGAGAATAAAATCATGGCATTTGCAGGTAAATGGATGGAGTTGGAGAATATAATGCTAAGTGAAGTTAGCCAATCCCCCCCCAAACCAAATGTTTAATGTTTTATCTGATATAAGGAGGGTAATTCATAGTGGGGTTGGTAGAGGGAGCATGGGAGGATTAGATGAACTCTCTATAGAGCAAAAGGGTGGGAGGGAAAGGGAGTGGGCAGGAAGGTAAAACAGATGGTGGAGTGAGATGGATATCATTACCCTAAGTACATGTATGAGGACACAAATGGTGTGTATATACTTTATATACAACCAGAGATAACAAATTAGAATTTTAAAAAAGACCTCAGAGTTAAGTGGGAACAGGGGTTCTGGTCATCAATGGACAAGATAGCTGTTTTCTGAATTGATGAAGGTAGGTACAACTGAAATAGAAAAGTGGCATTTAAGTTTGTTTTTGAAGAGTCAAATGGGACCCTGCATGCTCTAAAACATGAGAAAACAAGGCTTCCTAGAGTGAATGATACTTGAGAAGTTAAAACTCCCTAGATGAATTCATTTTCACCAATTTGTAAAAAAGAGAAAGTGCTTATGTCTTTCTAACCATTTCTTCTCTCCAAGGCCTTGCTGAACTTTCAAAGCAACTATAGAAGGGCTAGAAGCAGGGAAAAAGCATAGTGTAGTCACTTGGTCAGCTTTACTCTTAGGTGGTCTCCCTATGACTTTTAGCAGCTTTTGTTTTAGGTCATGACACTACTTTTTCTTTTTTTTAAAATTTATTAATTTTAATTTATTATATATGACAACAGAATGCATTACAATTCATATTACGCCTATAAAGCACAATTTTTCATATCTCTGGTTGTACACAAAGTAGGGTCACATCATTCATGTCTTCATACATGTACTTAGGGTAATGATGTCCATCTCATTATACCATCTTTCCTACCCTCATACCCCTTCTCTTCCCCTCCTTCCCCTTGACCATATCTAGAATTCATCTGATACTCCTATGGCCCCCCAACCCCATTATGAATCAGCATCCTTATATCAGCAATGTATGAGTGTGCCTTTCTCTCCACATCATTGCCAACACTTATTGTTGTTTATGTTCATAATAGCTGCCATTCTGACTAGAGTGAGATGGAATCTTAGAGTAGTTTTGGTTTGCATTTCTCTAATTGCTAGAGATGTTGAACATTTTTTCATATATTTGTTGACTTATATATCTTTTGAGAAGTGTCTGTTCAGTTCCTTGGCCCATTTATCGATTGAGTTATTTGTTTTTTTGGTGTTAAGTTTTTTGAATTCTTTATATATCCTAGAGACTAGTGCTCTGTCTGTGCATGTGGTAAAAATTTGCTTCCATTCTGTAGGCTCCCTATTCACCTCACTGATTGCTTCTTTGAGAAGAAGCTTTTTAGTTTGAATCCGTCCCATTTATTGATTCCTAATTTTTAATTCTTGCACTATAGGAGTCTTATTAAGGAAGTTGGGGCCTAACTCGACATAATAGAGATTTGGGCCAACTTTTTCTTCTAATAGGCGCAGTGTCTCTGGTTTAATTCCTAGGTCCTTGACCCACTTTGAGTTGAATTTTGTGCATGATGACACAGAGGAGTTTAATTTTATTTTGTTGCATATGGATTTCTAGTTTTCCCAGCACTATTTTGGTTTCTTTTTCTAACTGAAAACTATGCAGATGTGTTTAAATACAGAGAAACACAGTACTGAACATGGACTAAATGTGCATGCTCCAAGTTCACACATGTACCTCATATAACCTGATGGAGAGCAGACATTAACTCACCACACTACAAGCTTCAGTGCATGACATCAAAGCAAACACCAAAGTTAAATTTATCTAGAAAGAGGGAAAGGGGTCATTTCACCAATGAAGCAACTGACAGAATTGCACAATTAATATTTTAGTCATGTATAGTATTTGCAAACATCTTAAAAGAGCACCCCATTGAACTGGCCTAGGAATAAGAAAACCTGACATCTAGTCCTACTTTTTTCATTAACTAGCTGCACTGTCAAACCTCTTCAACTTCCTGAATCTCGCTATTCTCTTGAAAAATGATTATCACTGAGGATAGAGCTACAAATATCCTCAGAAACAAATGAAGAATCTGATGTTGGCTCCTTAGAAACTTAGTTTTTGAAGCAACTGAGATTTTGTCTTCAGCTGAGATTTAAATTGGGTAAAGCTCAGAGTTGTACCCTTGGGTTTGGGGATGAGGCCAAGGTAAGTTTTTAAAATAGCACAAAGCAATCAGTAGAACCTTGTCCTCAAGGTAGGAATATACAGTTGTTATAACAGTTCAATTTTGGCAACATTAGTATAATACTGCATAGAGTTGAATGACTAATGAAGCCCCCCCCCCCCCGGACCTTTTTGGAGGTAGGAAGAAGTTTGCATTCCTCAATGGACATAGACTAATAGATGAGTTACACTAGAATCTTTAGATCTTATTTCTCTTTCTTCTACTGCTCTTTATTAGTTCTGATACTGGCAACGCAGAATGAATTTTAAAAAGATACTCAGTCATTTATCTTATTTGAAGATTATATTTATGATTTCTTTCATATAAATTTTCATCATAAATTATAATTGAACTGTTAAGGATGCAACAAAATTATTAAGGTGATAAAATTATTAGCTATTTCACATAATTGCATTAGTACACCAATTGATAAGAAAGTTACAGCAATATATCATTTGTGACATTATCTTACTAAAACTTAATTTTCATTATCAATATTAATCATCTTTATATTAGTTCTCAATTCCCTCTCAGAGCTTTCTCTCTGAATTCTTCTCTTTTCTATGTCTTAAAACACTTGCTTTTGGATTGCCTTTAAAAAAATTTTTTTTTTTTAGTTGTAGATGGGCACAATACCTTTATTTATTTTTATGTGGTGCTGAGAATCAAACCCAGTGCCAATATATGAGAGGCAAGTGCTCTGCTGCTGAGCCACAGTCCCAGCCCTACTTTTGGATTGTCTTTGCTTCCATGAAAAAATACACTCAGTATGTTCCCATTCTGAAAATGATTACATTCTTATCTGCAGACGGCTCTATCTTTCCTTGTGTTTCTTTTTTTTCTTTCTCTATTTCTCTTTATTTCCTTGTCCTCTTCCCTTATTTTTCTGTTCTTTTTCTCCTCCCCCAGCCTCACCCTTTCATTGATCAAGTGCTTTGTGGAAGAGATACCAACTACTTTAGTCAGCTTTTTTGCTGCTGTGACTAAAGGATCTGACCAGCACAGTTATAGAGGAGGAAAAGTTTGAGGACTCATAGTTTGAGATATCCTAGTCCAGAGAAGGCTGGCTCCATTCCTCAGGGCTCAAGTGAGGCTGAACATCATGGCAGCAGAGGGTGGCAGAGGGAAGTAGCTCACATCAGGAATCAGAGATTCCACTCTCCAGATACAAATATACACATCAGTTCTTACCTCCTCCAGCCACCCCTACCACTTTAATTACCACTCAGTTAATCTCTGTCAGGGGATTGATTCACTGATTGGGCTAAAAGCCTCACAACCCAATCATTTCTCCTCTGAACCTTCTTGCATTGTCTCACGCGTGAGCTTTTGGGGGACACCTCACATCCAAACCATAGCACTAACTCTGTGTTGCACACTGCACTGAGTTCTAGCAAATGTAAGTATACTGGAAAATTTGGGGTCTGCCTTCCTGAGGTTTATAATATGGTAAAGACAGAAATTTTATATAAATAGGCAGTCATTGTCATAGCTTCCACTTTTTACCCTCAATCCACTGAGATTGGATTTGAGCTCTAGTCTAGGCTATCATGACTTTTGACTCCAAAGCAATAAACCATTTTTAGTGTTTTATCATTTCATTTTTCTGGAAGTTTCTTTCTCCTGAGTTTGTTCCTCTGGTCTTTGCTGGTTTTCTTACTCCATTTTTTTTTCCTTCTGGTCTGGGTTCCTTTTCCTGCTTCCATCAATGTAAAAGCATTTCATAATGTTCTATCCTCAGTTCTTTTTTGTATTTTTTTCTTTGATTTCCTGAGGCAAACCAACTACTCGCATGTGCTCAGCTACGTATCCAATCATAACTTTTTCTTGGGGCCCAGTTCCTTTTATTTAACTGCCTGGGTTGCAGGGTATCTAGTTTACATGAAACACAACAAGTCCTAAATTGAACTTATTTTCTTTAAAACTGGTTCCTCCTCACTTGTTTGCTGTCTTATTTTTGAGAATTTCTTAAACTAGGCTATTGTAAATAAGAGCAGCAAGATTTAAGAACTGGCTGGTATAGGTAAGATTCGAGTTGAAATTTAAATGACAAGAAGTCGGTCACATTTGGGGATATATTGTAGGTAGAAAGATCAGAAAATAAGGAGACCCAGAGGTAGAGAACAGATTATGAGGAGGCCACAGAAGAGGGAGACTAGTGTGGTTGGAGGATATTGGGAAAAGGGAAAGACAATGTCAAATAGGTAGAGAATTAACAGAACTTATTATCAACAAGATTGCTGTCTACTATGGAGAAGGTTTCATTTTATTCTAATTAAAATGGGATGCCACTGAGGATTCCTCAGTCAGGAATTAACATTTTACTTTAGAAGATCACTCCTATTTACTCCATGAATAACAAGTTGTGGAAAAGCAAGTGGAAAATGTGTTGTTCAGCGAGGAGGCTGTTAAGTAGCACATGCAGTGAACAGGACAAATGGGCAATACTGGGGAGCTGGAGATGGAAGCTGGGGTGTATTTTGGACTTTAGCATCAATAAGTCTGAAAAGATGTAGAGGGGGAAAAATAAAGGCATCTATGATTACGCCTAGGTTTTGACATGAGCAACTCTAGAGCCATTTTACTTAGATGATAAAGGTTGGGAAATGAATACAGAATTGTTTTGAAAGAGGAAGAGGGACAGAAAGTTCTGTTTGATTATGTTAAATATGAAATAGGTAGTACATTCCCCATAAGATGTCAAAAAGGCAGATGGATGAATGACTGTGGAGCCTGGCAGAGAAGTTGGGACGGGACCTAAATGTGGGAGTCCTTGACAACAGATGGTATCTGAAGCCATTGGAATGAGTCAGTTGTCTAACAAGTGAATGTACATAAAGAGCAGAGGGAAGGCTGAGGATGGATTCCTGAGTTACTCAAACGTTTAAAGGTCAAGAAGGAGACAATCAAGCAGACTAATCAGGTGTGGACAGTGGGGGTAAAGACCAGGAGAGTATAGTACCATCAAAGCTGAGAGAGGGTCTTGCTTTATTAGGGAATGATAAGTCTCTAGTAATGTAAGGGGAGGGCAGAAAAGGGACACTAGGGTGGAAGTTGTTGTCAATAGTTGTGATGAGGACAGTTTTAGAATGGAGGTAGTCTAGACTTGGAGGGAGCACTTCAATTTACCCTAACATAATCAATTTCTTGTATTCTTCATTAAGTTTATAATAATTGTATTAGCTGGGGACGTAGCTCAGTGGTAGAGCTCTTGCCCAGCATGCACAAGGCCCTGTTTAATCCCCAGCACCACAAACAACAATAATAAAACCTAGAAACTAAAATGACTATTGACATTGCTATGACTCTTTATTATGGTTGAAAATGGTCACTATGATTGAGAATAGTGTGTATGAAGACAGAGACATAAAGAAATAGAATGACCTTTCAGGAACCGGCATTAGTTGAATATGACCAGATTACATGGTGTGAGGGGGAGATCGAAGGTGGAAGAGGATCAAAAAAAAGTGAGGGTTAAGTTGGACACGTAGAAAGGGGTCAAAGGTAAAAATAAAATTGTACGGATAGATGAGGTAGACCAAAAAGGGTGAAATTGGAAAGGTAGGGTAGATATAAAAGCCCCTTGTATGATAAACTATAAAGATTATTTACATTCTGTAGATAGTGAGGGGGCTGTTAAAAGCTTAAATGCAAATCATGGTATTTCAGAAGCATAATTTTGGCAGAATTAAGGACAACAAACTGGCTAAAAATGAAGCTTTAGGAAATTGAAGGATTTTGCATAAGGACACTATTAGGGTATCTAAAGAGGGTTTAAGGATTCATGAGGGATTGAAGATTGAAGTGAGTGAATTGCATATGACAGAAAAGAGAGTTACTAGAGCAGCAGTGCTGAGTATTGGACCATTATCTTTAATTGCTTCAATTTTTTAATGAAGGCCCAAGTGTATTAATCTACCTTCCTATTTTATTAAGTACTATAAAGCATTATTTAGGTTTTAATATCTTTCTATTTGCCTGGTAATGTTAGATCATTTTGGAAACTTGTGTAAGATTAAATTTGTGTACCATCCTGGGAATCATCCTATAAATGAGATGCTGTTTAATACACACAAACGCCATTGCTGTCTTGATGTCAGCATGGTCTATCATTTAGTATTTTGAAATAAAGGTGAAGAGTAGAACTTAATGCAGGATTTAATCGTGGTTTTTATATCTTAAGCCTGCTGAAATGGTTCTTCTGAAATGGTTCTTCTGAAATATATTACATTTCAGTCAAAGATTCAAGGAAGAATTTGTTGTTCATGTTGGGGAAATGTCATTAAACTATTTTAACTAGAATCCTTATAGCTATTTTGTTTTTAGCTTGGAGTTATTCACATAGGAACACAACTTTCCTGAATTTTTAAATCTCTAGTATTTTTGAGTCTGGGACACCAAAGTACTCACATGTTCAAATATGGCAGTGCTACAGTGTGGTTTTCTATGACCAAAATAGAAATAATAGATCAAATTCATTTACTTAAAATTATGTAGTTTTTGTTACAATAGACATCATGAATTGTGAGATTAGAATGAGGTTTGTAACTTCACTGTTCAGAAAAGAATGTTTTTGGCCTGTAATACTAGACTTATCAATAAAAGGATAAATGTTCCATAACACCATTGAAGGGTCTGTGGGAATGATGGACAGGAAGAGAATTTCTTGGGGCTCCAGAGCAAAAGACTCTTGGTATGTGTTCCATTTAACAGGTTTCCCATTGTATAGGTCTAGCTGTGCATTCACCAATTAACTAAGATTCAAGCCAGTGTGCTTTAAGAGGGGTGCCATCAATATTTCCAGTAGGGAAACAGGGGATGTAGCTCAGTGGCAGAGCACTTGCTACCATGTACAAGGCCCTGGGTTCCATCTCCTGCACTGAAAAACAAACAACAAAAAAGGAAACTTTGTACACATCTGAAAGTAACTTACTGACATTGTGGAGAGAGAACCCCTGGATAAATCACATTGCTGGAAGGCTTATATCTTGTCACTTTTGAAAAATAGAATTGCTGATAGTGAGCTCAGTGGTGGAGTGCTTGTCTAGCATGCTCAAGGCCCTGGGTTTGACCCTCAGCACTGCCCCCCCCCAAATTGCTAATGTAAGTGAGGATCTCAGTTATGTTACAAATAGACATTTACTAAGCAAACAGTAAGCAGCCAAAAATTGCATTAAGTGTGTGTTTTTAATATAGCAATACAAGAGAAACATAAAACCGATCAGTACATGACTGAATAGCTAACTACTCAAGGATGTGAGAAAGTAGATTACTTTCCACAGAACTTTAATATTAATATTGAATGGAGCCTTATGCTGATGGAATCTCATCCTCCAACACATTAAACTTTTTTCAAACTTGATATATTTGCAATTCCTATAATATTTGGGTTAGGACTTTATATAATCACCATCCTATCTTTAGTCAACTTGGGTCACAACCAACCTTAAAACTTACAGTAGACACTTAATAAATTTTTGAATTACTGTCTGAATGCTAAATGCCATTTAAAATTTCCTATTTTTAATTCCTAATCTTAGGTGAAAAATTGTTACTAAAAATATGCTTATATCAAAATACTGTTGATGGACATTGTGGATTCATGTTTGAGGTTCTGTCTACTCACTAAAATGTATTCGTAAGTCCTAAACCAATACTCATGGAGCTTTTGCTGTCATTGCTTGACATGTTCAGAGTGGCAAAGAATTTGAGTTGTTGTCCTTCTCAGAATCTATTTAGTGTCTTGATTTTTCACATTTTTGCACTTTGTGTTGGTCATTTTGCTGCTTAACGTGATCTCCAAGCAGAGTGCTGAGGTGCTGGCTAATGTTTCTAAGTATAAGACAGATGACTGTATCAAAATATGTAGGTGTTGGATAAGCTTCATTTAAGCATGCAGTATAATGCTGTTGGCCATGAGATCAATATTGGCAAGTTAATAGTGCATGTTAAATCTGCTGTCTTTAAACAGAAACATACAAGAAACAATACTATGTCTTGACTGGTTGACATGTTGTGACCAGAGGCTTATAGAAATCTAACCCTGATTTTTCCTGGGAGTAGTGATTTAGCATCTCATAATTCAGTGTTTAGGATGACTTTACAGAACATAACTTCTAAGAATAATGAGAATCAATAGGCTGTATTTACTGGTGATATGATATCTGAGGTTTGCCTAAAAATTATTCAGGGAGGCATACAGAGTTGGGACCAGGCATAGATGAGACAAATTGGCAAAGGGTTAAAAATTGTTAAAGTTGCATTATGAGTATCTGAGGCTCATTAAATTGTCTTCTCAGAAACAAATAACCCAATCAACAAATGGGCCAAAGACCTGAACAGACACTTCTCAGAGGAGGACATACAATCAATCAAGTACATGAAAAAATGCTCACCATCTCTAGCAGTCAGAGAAATGCAAATCAAAACCACCCTAAGATACCATCTCACTCCAGTAAGATTGGCAGCCATTATGAAGTCAAACAACAAGTGCTGGCGAGGATGTGGGGAAAAGGGTACTCTTGTACATTGCTGGTGGGACTGCAAATTGGTGCGGCCAATATGGAAAGCAGTATGGAGATCCCTGGGAAAGCTGGGAATGGAACCACCATTTGACCCAGCTATTGCCCTTCTCGGACTATTCCCTGAAGACCTTAAGAGAGCGTACTACAGGGATACTGCCATATGGCTGTTCATAGCAGCACAATTCACAATAGCTAGACTGTGGAACCAACCCGGATGCCTCTCAATAGATGAATGGATAAAAAAAAATGTGGCATTTATACACAATAGAGTACTACACAGCACTAAGAAATGACAAAATCATGGAATTTGCAGGGAAATCGATGGCACTAGAGCAGATTATGCTAAGTGAAGCTAGCCAATCTCTAAAAAACAAATGCAAAATGTCTTCTTTGATATAATGAGAGCAACTAATAACAGAGCAGGGAGGAAGAGCTGGAGGAAAAGATTAACATTAAACAGAGACATGAGGTGGGAGGGAAAAGGAGAGAAAAGGGAAATTTCATGGAAATGGAGAGAGACCCTCATTGTTATACAAAATTACATATAAGAGGTGAGGGGAATGGGAAAATAAACAAAGAGAGAAATGAATTGCTGTAGATGGAGTAGAGAGAGAAGATGGGAGGGGAGGGGAGGGAGGATAGTAGAGGATAGGAAAGGTAGCAGAATACAACAGTTACTAATAGGGCATTATGTAAAAATGTGGATGTGTAACCGACGTGATTCTGCAATCTTTGTAATGTTTTGAATAACCAATAAAAAAAATAAATTGTCTTCTCGGGGCTGGGGATGTAGCTTAATGGTAGAACACGCACTTAACATGCCCAAGGCCTTGGATTTGATCCTTATTACTGACCCCTTCCCACTAAAAAAAAACCATCTCCAAAACAAATCTGAAGACCAGCCAAACAGAAAACCAACCAACCAACCAACCAACCAAACCCATTTCCTCTATTTTCACAAATATGTTTGACATTTTCCATGATAGTTATCTTTTCAAAATGTCATTCTAACTAGTTAGAGACTTCAACTTCAAACCTTTTTGTTGTTTCAATATATTCTAGTACTAGATTTTTCCTAAATGACTTTTTTTTCCTTCCTGGATCATTCTATTTCTAATGTAGCTAAATGATAATGGAAGGAAATTAGAATAAAATCTGAGGGCTATGAAAGGAGCCTAGATGAAGTATGCAGACCTAGAAAAAGTAATTTCTATGCCTTAGAAGATTCTGTTCCCCTCACTGTCAGAGCTTTATCTAGACAACTCTCCTTCCTGCCTCAAGGATGCAGAGAGATCCTGCGTTCATTTGCTCTTCCGAAAAGAACGTTTGTAAGGGGTCCTCCAGGTAAGCCCAGCCTGGAAACGGTTTGCCTTAATAGTAGAGCATTTTGTTTTTTTAGTTGCATGTTGACCTTGACTCTTCAGTGTGAAGGATGGTCTCAGGACTGCCCTTGATAGACGAGGCATGTTTAAACTGACAGCTTACCGAGAGGGAGGAATAGGCCACTGGCTCTGTTTATTTTTTTTTTAATAAAATAACAGCCCAAATCGAAAGAGACAGGAGAAAAATACGGGGAAAATAACATAATCGTACCTTGTGCTTTCCTAAAGTTTTTTGCCTGTAGGGCTCAAAATATTCTCTAAACATAAACTCAAACTTCAGTAGCTCCAAGGTACAGACAGGGCAGGTATTGTGGCCTGCATCTGAGAGAAGAGGTCAAGCAGGGCAGGGAGCCGACAGAGCCAAGACTGCGACTCAGAACTGGACTTCTCTGCTCAGCAACCAGCCAAATTAACTGCAGGACTTTCTCTCCCTTCTTGGGTGGTTTCCACTTGCACCTAAGGGCAACTCATTCCCTTATCACAAGCCTCTTGTGATCCTCTTCTCCCCTAAGGGAGAGCTTCCCTGACCACCCCATTGGAGCAGTGCCTCTCCAACTCCAGCCCCGGACCCTTCCCTACCCTTCTTTCCCCTTTTATAGCTTTGTTGTTTGCTCCTGGTTTCCTCCCATTAGGATGCTCCTTGAGTGAATGTTGAGTCCAATGACTATTGAGCCCGTGGTGTATGATAAGTAAATACTTCTTAATATTAATAGTAAAATATAGTAAAACTCCTTTCCTTTATGCAAACATACTTGTAGTTGGGAATTAAATAGTTATCTCAAGGGTCCGAGGAGGCTAATACGAGACAGTTTCTGGAGGTTACTTGAATTATAACAGGAGAGAGCTTGTTGTGTTCAAAACCCAAGGAATAAGCTTTAATGCATAGCAAGTAAGTAATATTTGAAGAAAGTTATTTTTGAATAGCAAGGGGTTCCCTGGATGATCTCTGATCTAAGACCAACACCAGCTCTTGTAATAGTTATGACCAGAGTGGGAGCAAAAGAAGAAAAGTAGGTAAGAAATAGACTTCGACCAGTGTATATCAGCAGTGCTGGTTAAATTGCAGAGAAGTAAAACAAATAAAAGGTTTTACTTTAACCAAAGTATAGTTCATGCTTAGGAGTAAAATCTTTCCATGCTTTTTAATAACATCATTTTCTTTTTTACACTTTTCTTTATGTGGGATATCTGACATTTACTGATGGGCTCTGGTGAGAATTGGACCCAGGACCTTGCATAAGCTAGGCAAGTGTTCTGCTACTGAGCTACAACCTCATCCCTTATTAAGAATTTTATTTTGAGACAGGGTTTTAATAATTTCTCCTGGCTATCCTTGAATTGTGATCCTCCTGTCTCAGCCTCCCCAGTAGCTGGGATTATGGGTGTGTGTGGCCATACTCAGCTCTCCAACCTTTATCTGAACTGCTTTCAACACCCACAAGCAAAGGAGGAGTTGTCAGCCAAGCAACTGAAGGAAAGCTTCTTTTAGAGACCCTGACCTTCATAGAATCGACAATAAAGCAGCAAGATGCCTTGCCTAGGGTCTTTCCTTTTCTAAGAAGGAACACTTCCAGGTGGTCTTGAGTGGCGATCTTTGAACTGTTGTGTGTGTGTGAGTATATGTGTGTGTGTGTGTGTGTGTGTGTGTGTGTGTGTGTGTTTCCCTCAAAGAACCCATCATCAGAACAAATTGTAATTGGGATCAAATCAGGACATGATTAGACCTCTGGAACTTCTGAAAAATGTAAATGTCACTTTAAGGTCTATCTAGATGATAATCCATATTGTGGTTATTCTGTTAGTGTGTTTGATTACTTCTAACTTGATGCTGCACACATTTTGGCATTTTTTCACTCATTTGCTTTTGTTTCCATTCAGTCTTCTTCCAGGGAACATTTAGGATGGCTTAATAAATACGCACAAAAAGGAAAACAAAAAACAGATTACACTAAAAATTGGAAGAGATCAATATCACCAAAAAGTAGTAGAAAAGGTGAGGTGAGAATAGTATCTAAACATGAACCATTTGCTATAAGGTACACACTGTTGAGCACTTTGCACACATGGGGTTGTTTAGTTCTGACAATAATCCCTGGAGATGAGAACTATTTTCTCCATTTTATAGAAGAGGTAACTAAGGCATGGATGATGATGAAGACCACACGAATTTTAAGTGGTCAAGCTCAGGGGCTCAATACCCAGGTCCTCTGGCTCCATGATCTTTACTGACTCAACAATGAAGCTGGAAATAAAGCTGAGACACAAAGTAGAAATTGTTGGTTCCTATGGTCCTGCTAGGGACTGACCACATATTTGCTCCTAAGATTATTTTGGCAGACAAAGTAGAGAAGGAAAAATGATCCGTAATATAATGCACAGTGTTTAGGAGATAAAAACAAGCCAGTTGCTCAAGAGTAGCCTAATTATTTCTGGTTGAGAGACCAGGAAGAAATTTCTCTTGTAAATCCTCACAAAGAAGTCACTATGTGATAAAGTAGACACTCTTCTCCAATAAGTCTGACAGATTTTCATAGGGCTGTTTCTTAAAACATCCCCACTGTGTCATAAGGTATAATGAACGCTGAAGCCAAGTTCAGTAAAAGGCAATTCAGGAGAGAGGGGGATTTCAGAAGATGTGGTCAGGTTTGTGGATCTTTGTTGGTCTGGCTTGTTTTAGGAAAACATTTTAGGCTATTTAGAGGGAAAAATGGGCTATAGATTCTGCAGGCCACTGTCCATAATTATTACTCTCAACTGAACTTTTGTAAAAATTTGAGTGGTAGTGGATTTGTGGTTATTCCTTGACCAGTACCTCGGGTGTAGTTCTATGTTAAGTATGGAGTTTCAGCTGTACTAGTCAACTGGAATGGAGGAAGGAATGCTTTTATTTCTTACTTTTAAAAAAGTCAGACATACTATTTGTACATCTTTATAGGGTATTTTATGGCGATCTGGTACATATATAATGTATAATAGGATAATGAGCACTTTTACATCATCCAGTGTTAATTATTTTTATGTGTTGGGAATTTTGTTCTCTTCTGGTCATTTCAAATATAGCATATGTTCTTTAAACCAATGATTACCCCACTGTGCTATATAAAATCAAAACAAATTCCTCCTCTGTGTTTCTGTGCCCCTACTTTTAACTTTTCCATCCCTCTTCACACGGCCACCCACTTCCCTTCCCAGTTTCTAGTGATCACCATGCCACTCTATTCTTCAGTGAGACCAAGTTTTTGGTTTCCACAAATGAGTGAGAACATATGTATTTGCCTTTCTCTGTCTGGCTTGGCTTATTTTGCTTAACATAATGACCTACAGTTCTATTCCTGTTGCTGAAAATGACAGAATTTACTTTTTTATTGCTGAATAATACTCCATTGTGTATAGGTACCCTATTTTCTTTACCCATTCATCCACTGATGGGCATTGGGGTTGATTACATACTTTACCTATTGCAAATAGTGCTGTAATAATCATGGCAGTGCAGGGATCTTTTTGATAACAATGATTTCATCTTCTTTGGATATATAACCCGTAGTGGAATTGCTCATTGCTAGATCATTAGGTTTTACATAATGGCTGAACTAATTTACCTTCCCACCAACAGAGTATGAGTTCCCCTTTATCCATATCCTCCTCACACTTATTTTTATCTTGATGATAGCATTCCACTCCAGTTAGAATGGCTATCTCATTATGGTTTTGATTTGCATTTCCTTAATAATTAGTGAAATTGAAAAAAATTTTTTCATATTCTTTTGGGCCATTTGTATGTTTTTTTTTTTCTTCAGTACTAGGCATTGAACCCAAGGGTACTCTACCACTGAGCACTTTTCATTTTTATTTCGAGAAAATATCTCACTAAGTTTCTTGGACTGGTCTTGAGTTTTGTTTTTCTCTGAGAAGCTGAGATTACAGGTGTGAGCTGCCATGCTTGGCTGTGTCTTCTTTTGAGAAATGTCAATTCCGATCTTTAGCTCAGTTTTAAATTGGATTGTTTGTACTTTTGGTGTTCTATGTTTCAAGTTCTTTTTATGTTCTGCAGATTACTCCCTACTGCATAGTTTGCAAACATTTTCCCACATTATGAAGGTCGTCTCTTCACTCTGTTGATTATTCCCTTTGCTGTGCAGAATCTTGTTAGTTTGACATAATCTTATTTACCTATATTTGTTTTGTTGCCCGTGACTTTGGGGTTCTATCCAAAAATTATTGCCTATGCCAACGTTTTTAAGTATTCCCCCTGCCCCCCTTTTTTGGTAGTAACTTCATAGTTTCGGTTTTAACATTTAGATCTTTGATCCATTTGGAGTTAATTGTGTACACTGAGAAGAAGGGATCTAGTTTCATTCTTTTGCATATGTACATCCAGTTTTGCCATTCAATGAGGAAATCGTCTTCTCTCCACTTGGTGCCTTTGTCAAATCAGTTGGTTGTATGAATGTGGATTAATTTCTGGGTTCTCCTGATCCCTTGGTCTATGTGTTAGTTTTTATGTGAGCACTTAGCTATTCTGTTAGTTATAGCTTTGTGGTAGTTGATTTTGAAGTCTGTTACTGTGATGTCTACAGTTGTGGTTTGTTGCTTTTCAACTGAAGGTTGCTTTGGCTTTTTTGGTCTATTTCTGTGAAGAAAGTCATTGGCAGTTTGAGAATTGCATTGAATATGTAGATCACTTTGAGTAGTATGGTGATTTTAACAATATTAATTCCTCTCATCTACAAACAGGAATATATTTTTTTGTTTCCTCTATAATTTATTTCATCATTTTAAAAATTATATCTTTATTTATTTTTATGTGGTGCTGAGGATTGAACCCAGTGCCTCACATGTGAGAAGCAAGCTACTGCTGAGCTATAACCCCAACCCCTCATCAGAGTTTTGTACTTTTTTTTTACTGAACAAGTCTTTCACTTCCTTGGTAAAATTTATTACTAAATATTTTATGGTTCAATGGAATTGTGTTCTCAATTTCTTTTTCAGAAAGTTCACTATCAGTTTTTTAACATGGTGCTGTTTTTAGGGCTGGGCTATAACTCAGTGATAGAATGCCTGCCAAGTATGGTGAAGCCATAGGTTAGATCCCCAGCACTGCCCAAAAGCAAACAAACAAAAACGATTGCTTTTTTTTTTTTGATCTTACAACTCTACTGAATTATCAGTCCTAACACTTTCTGATGGAATATTTAGTTTTTTCTATGTAAAGGATCATATTATCTGCAAACCTGGGTAATTTAACAACTTCTTTTCCATCTTGGATGCCCTTTCTTTCTCTTGCCTAATTGCACTTGCTAAGATTTCCAGAAGCATACTACACGAGAGTGGTGATACTAAACATCTTTCTCTTATTCCAGACCTTAGAGGAAATGCTTTCAGCTTTTTCTAATTCAACATGATATTGACTGTGTGTTTTTCAAATTCAGCTCTCAGTATTGTGAAATGTTCCTTCTATACCTAGTTTGTTGATAAGTTTTTTTTTTTTGCAAGAAGGGGTCTGGGGGCTGGGGATTATAGCTCAGTTGGTTGAGTGTTTGCCTCACATGCACAAGGCTCTGGGTTCACGCACACACACACACACACACATGTACGTGTGGGAAGGTCTTGAATTCATGGGTTCCAGTGATCCTCCCACTTCAACCTCCCAGGTAGTTGAGACTATAGGTGTAGGTCACCATGGGCGACTTTGTTGAGTGTTAATCCTGAAGGAATGTTGAATCTTCTCAAATGCTTTTTCTGCATGTATTGTGCTGATGATATGGTTTTTGTTTAAAAAAAATGTCATGTTTATTGATTTGCGTATGTTGAATAATTAGTACATACCTGAGATGAATACGACTTGATCATCTTATGATTTTTTTTTTTTGATGTGCTGGAAAACTTGATTTGCTGTGTTTTTAAAAGTTTTTGTACCTATTTCATTAGAGGTATGTGTCTATAGTTTTTGTTTTGGTATTAGATAATGCTGGCCTTGTAAAAAAATTTTGACAGAGTTCTTTTTCTTTTTCTTTCATTTTTCAACTCTTTAATAGTTTTAAAAGGAATTGCTGCGTGGATGTGAACACGCTGGTCTTGATCATTAACCTGTTCAAAAACTGGGAGGAGCTGAAATTTGCTAGTATCTTCCCCAGCTTCCTGTGCCTTCCTAATTCCCCACTGGAATGGAGTAAGAAAAGTCAAGTTTTTTTTATTTCAATTTTTTTGGAATAGTTTAAGAAGAAAATTGTAAACTGGACATAGTGGGAGGCTGAGGCATGAGGACTGGCAGCAAGTTCAAGGCCAGCCTGGGTATCTTAGCAAAATCTTATCTCTAAATAAAGATACAAAGGATTTCAGAAATAACTCAGTGAATTGTAATTAGTTCTTTAAATGTCTTGTAGCATGCAGCAATAAAACCATCAGGTTCTGGATGTTTTTTTTAGACTGGAGACATTTTTTTCTCTTGTGGTGAGAATCAAACTCTGGGCCTCACTCATGCTAAGCAAGCTGTCCCCTACTGAACTAAACCCCCATCCCCAAATACTGGAGACTTTTAATTAGTGTTTTAATATCATTACTCATTATTGGTTTATCAGTGGTTCAATTTTGGAAGGTTGTATTCAGGAATTTATTCATTCTTTGTTTTCCAGTTTTTTTTAGCATATAATTGTTATCTGTTGAAATTTTGTGGCATCGGTTATAATCTCTCCATTTTCATCTCTGATTTTATTTATTTGGACCTTCTCTTTTTTCTTGATTAGTCTAGCAAAAGTTTTGCCCATTTTGTTTGTTCTTTCAAGAAACCAACTGTTTCATTGATTTTTGGTATTGTTTTTTAGATTCCATTTTATTTATTCTCTTTATTCTTCTAAGTTTGGGTTTGATTTTCTCCCTCTTACAAGTCCTTGAGGTGCATTGTTGTTTACTTGAGATCTATTTTTTTATCTGTACATTTATTGATATAAACTTCTCTCTCAGTACTACTTTTGCTGTATTCCACAGATTTTGATATTGTGTTATTTTCCTTTGTTTCAAGAAACTTTATTTCCCTTTTAAATTCTTCAGTTAGCCATTGGTCATGTAGAAGCATTTGCATTTTTTCCACTATTCTTGTTGTTGGTTTGTGGTTTTCTATTGTCTGAGAGGATGAGAGAGATGATTTTGATTTTTGAAAGCTTATTGAGATTTGATGTGTGTTTTAATAGATCATCTATCTTGAAGAATGTTCCATGAATTGATGAAACGAAGATGCATTCTGTTGCTGTTGGATGAAATGTTCTTTAAATGTCTATTGTGTCCATTTTCTATTTCAATTCACGTGTTCCTTCATGTTCTGTCTGTATGATCTTTCTGTAAAGGAATTGGGGTGTTAAAGTCCACAACTATTAACTCTGTCTCTCTTTCTTTGTATCTAATCATATTTGCTTTATATATTTGGGTGGTCCCATGTCGATTGCATTGTGTATTTGCAATTTTTAGATCTTTTTGAATTAATTATCAAAATATAAATGACCTTCCTTATTTTTTTTTAATAGTTTTGATGTAAAGTCCACTTTATCTAAAATCACTACAGCTATTCCTGCTTGCTTTTGGTTTTGGCTTGTGGGATATCTTTTCCCAACCCTTCACGTGTAGTCTATGTATATCTTCAATAAGTCAAGTTTTTTGTAGGCAGCATATGCTTGTGTCCTCAGGACCCATAAAGTTTATAGAGTTTCCTGGGGACCATTATTTTAAAATCTTTTTCAGGCATTTCATATATTTCCTTCAAATTGGTATCTATTTCTGAAGAATTGTTCTCCTTTGGAGGCATCATATTTCATATTTCTTATATCTTTATATTATGTCTGTGTATCTGGTGTAACATTTGATGTTTTTCCAATTTTTAAAGTAGCTTTGGAGGAAAATGTTTTTCACTTAGATGGGATATGGTATGTCAGTTGAATAGTGTTTTGAGTTTGGCTATAGGAAAGTCCAAAAGCATACTCTTTGTGTGATTTCTTCATCTTCAAGTCATGCCAGCAGTATCTATAAGTGCCTCAATAGTCTAGACTGCAGCAATTCCTGAATGTAGTTGTATTGCTTTAAAGTGGATGAAGACTTACAAAGATGTATGTTCTTAGGTCCTGCAAGTGTTGAAGTCTGATGACACAGGGCCTTGTGGAAGCAGTCGCCACAGTCTTGGTGGATCTGAATGTGGAAAAGACTGTCCCAGTTTTCTCAGGTGTATCAAGGATTGTGGAGCCAACAGCTATGGTCCCTGAGCCCATGGATGAACATAGGTGATGCTGGAGTCTATGGTACTGGTGACATGGACTCGAGTTTTGGAATAAAAAGGGGACCTTTCCTAAGTCCTGTGAGTACAATTGTAGCTTTCGCTGGGACTTTAAATGCTGTTAGTCATGTTCATGGAACTGTAGGTCACAGATAATACCTCTCCAGGTCCCAAAGGACAAGCACAAGTGGGACCAGGGCTTTTGGATCAGCAGCTTGGCCCAAGGTCCATTGGTTGCAGAGGAAATTTTTTGTAGGTCTACTAGGCAGGTGAAGGTAATATTTAGGCTTATGGCACTAGTATCCATTCTCTGAGGGGTATAGAATATGAAGGAGACCTTCCCTAAGTCCCATGTATTGAGCATAAGTTATGCTGGAGGCTGTGGCTTTGGGATCTGTCCTAGAGGTGGACATGGATGGGAACACCCTTACATCAGATGGGTCAACTCTAGTGGGGCCAAGACTTGTGGCATAGGTAGCCATGGTCCTGGAGCTGCAGGATATGGATGGGACCTGTCCCTAGTCCTAAGGGATAAAGCCTAGGTTATGCTGTTTGTGTACCAGTTGCTGCAGTCCCAAGGCTGTGGACTGGGGAGGAGAACTTTCTTAGTTCCTGTGTGGCAAGTGCAAGGGATGATAGGATGGATGCTGGTAGCTGTGTTTCTGGAACTGCAGGATGCAGATGAGACTTTTAACGGGACCTCATGGACAGATGTGTATGATGATGGGGCTTTGGATACCAGTAGCTACAGTTCCAACCCTGTGAGATGGGGAGGAAATCTTCCACAGTTCCTGTGGGGTAAGTGCAGGTGGTACTAGTAATTGGGGCGATGATAGCTACATTCCTGGAGCTGCATAAAGTGTCCAGTACCTGCTCCAGCAGCTGCAGTCCCAAGCTGTGGGCTGGGGAGGATATCTCCCCTAGTTCCTATGAGGCAAGTACAGGTAGGAAATGCTGGCTTGTGGCTGAGGTAGCCACTGGTCCTGAAGCTACAGAATATTAAAGGGGCTATCCTCCACCCTGTGAGGCATGGATAGGCCCAAGGCAGCATCAGGGGCCAGTTGATGGCTCCTAAGGCAAGATGGCATCTAACAGTGGCTACTGTAGCAGCTTAGGTCCAGGGGTTGAGGGAGCTCCAATGTGAGTTCCTGCTTTGAAGCAGAGCAGTTACCTAGAAGAGCCAGCTCCCCAAACTGACTTGAAGCCTGTGAGAACTCTGGGATTCTCCTACAGTGAGGACTTCTGGTCTGCCATTATGATGAGGTTGCTGATACTTTCTTGTTCACTCCCCCAGTGTGGAGTTCACCTGTGCTTACCCCCAGCCACGGGTAATTGTTTTGTTCTTTCCTCTGGGCTGCCTTTCTGATTTCGTGCTATTTGGGGTTCTCATCACATTCTTGCCAACATCCAGAGTTTTCCCTCAAAATACTTCTTTCCTTTGCTTTCGGGTTCTCTGTGGCAGAGTAGTGCACAGGACACCTCTGTTTCACCATCGTGAATTCTTCTGAGGGCTAATTTTCTTGTAGAAGCTGAGCACTAACAGGGATGCTGTTTGAGTGAAGGGCCACCCTCTCTGTATACGACTACACTGAGTGAAGCAGAACCTGAGGCCTTGACCACCCCCAAAATATATGCAGCGCAGATCAAGGGGGATCCAGAAGTTCCCCATGGAGTGTTTCATTCTAAAGCAGGCCAATCCATATACCTGCCTTGGTGATTTGTTTTTTTTTTTTTTTTTTTTTTTTTTTAAAAATTTCAAGACAGAACTCTGAGAATTTTTAAACTGAAGGATAAAACCACAGTCATAAACATATAAACATGATTTTAAAAATAGTATGAAAAAGCTAAGCAAAAATAACGGTATTTTGTGCCAACCTTCTTCTTTCCCGTTTAACTGAGAGGTCACGACTTAAAATTTTTATTTTTACTTTTTACACAGATTCACCAGTTTTTAATATTTTTCCACAATTTCATTATCATTCTTACTCTATTTACATATTAAGTGAGATCCATATGATTATTTGAACCATATGAGACTAGTTTGCATACAGCATGTTTTTTTTTACCCTTGTTAAAAGAAAAAAAAAAGTAGTTAAATTTTACAATGTTTGAGCAAGAAAAAGGTTTTAAAACTGGGTAGCGGAGAGCACTTGCCTAGCATGAGAGAAGCCCTGGGTTCAACTTCCCGTACTACAAAAAGAAAAAAAAAATCCCCAAACAAAAGAAACCAACCCAGAAAATTGGGCAACATTCCAGAGCAAAGATGGTTCCAAATGCTCCTTCCACCACATGTACTGGTTGTATTTTATGGATAGAAGAAAGAAAGTGACATTTTGACAATGTAATTGGCTATGGTTATCATTTCCCTTAAGTGGTCATGTTTTGTCAGCTTTCAGTCTCTGATTGGCTAGAAGTTCAGCTGCTGTGTTTGGCTGAGACTCAGTAGTTTGGTTACATGGATATATTCTTAGGCTTTAATTTGTTTTTACATAAAGGTAAAGTAGAGTTCACTATGTATAGAAGTCATTTTGAGCCAAACTTAAGTGTACAGAGGCTGGTTTAAGACAAATTAATTTTGGTTGAATCTCCTTAAATATTTAAGGAAGTGTTTATTTCCTAAGCCCAAGTTGACTATTTTTTATTATAATATCAGTACACAACATACAGGAAACTAAACATTGGTTCAATATTTAATCTATAGTTCATATTCCAGTTTTGTCAATTGTCCCTATAGTGTCCTTTAAGCATGTGTTCTCCTTTAGTGCAAAATCCATTTCAGGATTGAGTATACCATTTATTTGTCATTCTTTTTAATCTCCTTTATTCTGGAATGGCTTTTTAGCCTTTCTTTTATAACTCTAGCAATCATTCTAGTTTTATTGATATAAAATTGTCACAAAATAAACTATGTAATTCATGCTATTCTATAAGTATTAAATATGTATACATCTATGAAACAGTGTAATTAAGAAAAGGAAAATCTTTCACCACCAAATGCTCCCTCATGTCCCTTTGTTATGTTGTTCTCCAACCATCCACTGCTTTCTCATTCTATATACAACCACTAAACTACTTTGTTTTTAGAATATCATATAAAATGGAATGATATTTACTTTGTCTTTCAGCATGATTATTTTGAGAGCCATCCATGTTGGTGGATATATCAATATTTCAATTTTTTTTTTGTATGGTGAAACACTCCTGTGTGTGGCTATACCAGATTGTTTACCCATTCACCTGTTGACAAACACATAGATACTTCCTTCTCTATCAAATATTAAGCCATGAAAATTTGTGTACCAGTCTTGGTATGGACATATTTACCTTCTAGGTAAATACCTACATGGATATACCTGAATTCTATGTTAGGTATATGCTTCTCAGGAAAGACTGCCAAACTTTTCCAAAGTAGTTGTACTATTTTATATTCCACTAGCATTGTATGAGATTTCCATATCCTCCAGGTTTTAGCCAGCACTTAGACTGATCAATACTTTTAATTTTTGTGATTCTAATAATTGTGTAGTGGTATCTCAGTGTGATTTTTTTTTTTTGCATTTCCCTAGTGACGAGTGATTTAAACATAATTTGTTTATTTGTTGTCATCTGTTTATGTTCTGTGGTGAGCTATCTTTTAAAGAATTTTCTGAGTGAGTGGTATAATACTCATGTGGCATATGCAAGGTCCTGGGCTTGATCCTGAGCACTGCAGAATAAAAACATTTATTAATGTTTGTCAATTAGGGTTGTTCTTTTATTGCCTCTTTATTAGATTTAGGTTATGTGTGTCCAGCTAGAACACCATAAAAAAAGTAACAGTTCTTCTCAGAATATCACATCTAATCACATTTATTCCTTTATTCCTCATTGGTAATATGATCACTAGGCAAACTTTCCAACTCACCACTGGATGTTTAGTTTTCCACACTCTATCTTCTAAAAAGACCTAGAAGCAATTACACCCCATATAAATTATCACATGTTCAGTTTTTAATTTCTAAATTCCATTCCCATTTGGAAAGATGGCTAATTTCAGACTGTAGCAGGAAAGGAACAAGTAGGGCTATAAAGTCTTTCCATGACTAAAAGCAAAGATGTCTAAGAAAAATAATAAGGGCACATCATAAGGACATGAGACAGCTTGAAAGGGTGGTTGTTCTCTGTCTAAATCTGGTACATCAATATAAGAAGAGCAATGAATTATAAACCATTGAATAAAAGAAGACTCTTTAAGGTCATACTGATCATACCAAGAGAAAGGGAGGGGGAGATAGGAGAAGGGAATCATATTCATTTCTGTTTTATTTAAAAAATGTCAATTCAAAGCCAAGTTGAATTATATTTCTTCTTCCATATGTTTAATGCTATGGTCATTCATTGGAGGGAGTCTGAATAGTCTTCATTTCGTGTTCTACTAGTTGTTTCCTATGTGATCAAATTTTTCCCAAGTCCACAGACATGAATCTGACTTCCTCCTTCTTTCCTTCACAGATACTTTCCCAAGGTCTCTGCTCAAGAGCCCCACTCTGATCTAGGTCATCTTTAGTCTTCCTGCTTTGCTGCTGCTGCTGCTGTTGTTGTTGTTGTGTGTGTGTGTGTTCACTGCTCTTTTGGGTTGGAACCCTTGTTTCCTGAATTGAAAGTAGTTCTGTTTATGCCTTCATTTAATTAAGACATCCCCTCAGTTAACCACTTGAGAAATATTTCCTTATAATTTGCCTGGTACTTGTTAGTCAGGGTATATGTGAACTTAGAATTTAATTTGCAGCCTTTCAGCATGTCTAGAATTCCAATTATAATCTGATTCTTCCTTTGTAGGTAACCTGTGTGTGATGTTTTTTCTCTGGAAAGTTTTAAGATTGCTAAATTAAATAAGGACATTGGGCTGAGGCTCTCTCTGGATTTTGAGTTCCTATATAACAAACTGCCCTAATTTAGTACTTAAACCAACGGAAACCAATTTAGGAGTATAATTTTTGTAACAGGTAGCTAGGTCTCAGCCAATCACAAATAGATGACCTTCTGCCAATCACAGGTAGTCAACTGATCAGACCTGTCTAAAAAAGCCAAATGCCTCGTTGTAGTCAAGCTGTCTGGATCTTACTTTGTTTTCTGTCTATAAATGCTCACTGCCCATGTTGCAGAGTGGAGTTCTCTAAATCTCTTCTTGTTCTGAGTGTTGCCTGACTGAGGAGTTTTTCTTTGATCAAATAAACTGTTAAATTTACTTTTTCCAAAGTTTTTCTTCTAATGGGATCTTATTTTGGGCTCTGGAGTTTTGCAATTTCACTTTGAGTAAAAGTTTAAGTCCTTGCAATGACTTTCAAAGCCCTTTTAAATCTGGCTTCCTATCCCTCCCCCCACCCCCTAACTCCTAGCAGTCTTCCCCTGGGTCAATCTATTCCAGCCACATTAGCCTCCCTACTGTGCCTTGAAATTGCCAACCTGCCTTGGAGCCTGTCCTCTACCCTTGTGCTCTACTGTTAGATAACCTGTGGCTAGTTTTTTTCAACTCTTTCAATGACATCTTTTCCAGCACACTACCCAGCCCGCACCACTTAACACTGTTATCCCTCTGCTGCTGCCGCACACTCACAAACCCTCTCATCCTGCTCTGCTTTTCTCTTTATACCTGAATGCATCTACTAACATACTGTAATTATCACTTCATTAAAATCAAATCTTCATGAGATTAAGACATTTGTATAATTCACTGTCTTAAATGCCTAGAACATAGCCTAACACACTGTAGTGCTCAATTTTTGTTGGACAATACCGGGTTCATATTGATCTCATGTAGGAAGCTAAAGTGAAATCAAATCAATTATACTAGGATTTGAAACAACTGTAACGAAAGGCTTTAGAAGAGGAAAAAGACTGAATACGTCCTTTACATTATTCTTGGACTTCAAAATGTTATTCTATTCCACACCCAGAATCCCTCCCAGCAACTACATTAGTGTAATCTTGGCTAATTCAATAGAACAGTTGCTTCAGCTTATAAGGAAAACCATGAAATATCATAGTATATAGAGAGAAAAATAATTGTTCATTGGTGCCATACTAGCATTTGTGAAGCTCACTTGACCTTATGTACCCATTCTCTAAATTTGCATTGAGTACTGAGACTGTGGGCTATAAGGTGAACAGGGTAGTATCCTGTATCAACGTTTATGCAGTCTAGGGCAGGGATATGGGTAAATAAGTAGGTGTGAATTTACAGGGTAAGTTTTAGGATTCCATTGAATATATTTTTGGAGTTCAAACTTAAAATGTTGTGTGCAAATTTGTATGGCTGAATGCTGCATATTTTTTAAAAAGTGAGAGGCAGAATAAAGCAGTCATTTTTAAAGCTAGGCCCCACTTGTCAAGGGTTTCATAGAAGAACCTATTGAAGACGAGACATGGAATTGGAGCAGGTTGGGCCAGTATTTGTTAATAGCCATATAATCATCATGGGCAAATCTATTTTCTCCAGCATGGTGTCAGACTAGTCACTGGCTTTTAGCTGGGCTGAGCTTTTAAAGTTCAAGATATTTATGTATGTTTTCTAAACTTTATAGGAGCTCATTTTTTACTAATTTGGCCAAAATGGTATTCAAACATACTGTGTAAATGGCCACCTGAATATATTTCTTCCTTAATTCTAATTTTTGAGGCGGGGTGAGGAGTTTTTATGTTAAAGTTTATTCACACCAAGGCAGGCTAGTAATGATTTAGGAGGCCCAAAAACTAGGCTCTAAAGTTTCTTTAATTGGAGAATTACTGCTTGGATTCAAATTTTATGGCTTGATCCCATAATGGATGAATTGCCCTACTTCTGAGGCAACACATTTAATAGAGGGTAAATCTGTGTATGGGTGTTTATTCACTGAATTTAAAGAGTGTATACTTTTTATTCCAAATGAAAAACTATTAAAAATATTTACTTGAAAATATGCCTTAAAGTTTCAATACCAGAAGAGTGAACAAAGGGAGAAAGAGTAAGGATAGTTGAACAGGAGGGGAGAAGAGAAAGGGGTTAGCTGCAGTGGATAAGACAGAGCTGGTTGTGGTGATGCTCACCTGTAATTCCAGCTGCTCATGAGCCTGAGGCAGGAGGATCACAAATTCAAAGCCAGACTTAGCAGCTTAGTAAGGGCCTGAGCAATTTTACAAGACCCTGTCTCAAAATAAAAATAAAAAGGGGCTGGGAATGTGGCTCAGTGGTTAAGTGTCCCTGGGTTCAATCCTGGGTTTTAAAAAAAAAAAAGTGTGTGGGGTGGGTTAGAGACAGAGAACAAAGCAAAGGTAAAGTCAGAAAACAAATGAAGTCATAAGGCGAGATTGATGCTGGAAGGCATGATTAGTACTAGTGGGATTTAGGGAAAGATGCTTTAGTAGATAATGGCTTTTACTTCTGACATTTTATATAGCAGGTTTAAACAAATCTAAGTATTGGGCGGTCCTATAAGACACAAGTATTGAATTTATAAACTTCTCAAGCTTCACAGTCATGTAAACTAAATGAATAGGCTACCAAATATTTAGTAGTGTGAAATTCTTCAGCAACTCTTGAAGTTTGTAAGTAAAAAGCGAGCTGCTTGTGTTCTTGAAGACCTAGCTATGTAGTGTGTAAGACGATAACAGAATGTGGGGAAAGCACGGAATGATGCTGGGCTGAAGAGAAGCTATATTTTCTCAGAGACAATACTAAGCTCTGGGGAGAGAGTGACAGAAAGGGAGGGAGAAACAGTCTTACTGTGTTGTGCCTTTGGGATTTTAGAACTAATTTGCTGCTGCAGCAATGTATAGTCTATTCTAGTTAATAGATCAATAGAAAATGGGAGGAGTGCAAACAGTTAACTCACAGTGGAAGGAAAACAAATGGTCAATAAACATAAAACGAAAGGCAAATTAAATAAACAATGAAATATTTTACAATATTTATATTGGCCAACTTGGAAGATGATAATACTATGTGGCACTGAATGAGGAGATGAGTGCTGTCACATATTGGAGATTTGCTCAGGTACACACATAGCCTTTTTTGGAGGATAATTTGACAGTATCAAATTTGACTTTCATGAATATAAGGCATAGTTCACATTTGAAATGTATATGCTAGATATCAACAGGAGTTTTGTAATAGTGAAAAAGCAAATGTTCAGAAAGGAATACTTAAATTGTTAGCTTCATATTATATCATTAAAATATTAGAGCTATTAAAAACAATAGCATAGGATAGATAGTGGCGACTTGGGACCATTTCCAAGACATATTAGATGAAGATTCAAGTTGCAAAATACATAGTGTAATTTTAGGGCTCTTAGACTATATATTTGCATATGTAAATATTTATTTCTATATAGTAGTATCTACAGTTTGTGGGTGACTATCAAAGAGATCTCAGATTTTACTTTATAACTTGTGTTTTTATTTCACAACTTGGCTGTATTTTTGTGTTATCTCTGGACTTAAGAAATTAAAAACAGAACATAGAAATATGGAAGACCAGGGCTGGGGTTGTGGCTCAGTGGTAGAGTGCTTGCCTTGCATGCATGGACCACTGGGTTTGATCCTCAGCACCACATAAATAAATAAAATAAAGGTATTGTGTCCATCTACAACTAAAAATATAAACAAAAACCATAGAAGACCAGAAAAATAGAATTTAAATATTTTTAAATTGAAAAAAAATGATGTTTAACACATGTATGAACTATGACTCCAGATTAGTGTTTTGTTTTGCAAAAGGGGACAAGTGATCAGTATCAAATTACCAATTAGACCTGCAAATAACTGGTTTCTGTTGCATAGCCCCTATACATCCTGATCTCTTCACCCCTACTATTTCCACTAAGAGGTTTGGCCTCCTGATTTAAGCAGACGTTTCTCATAATAGTTATCTTAGTTTATTCAGGGTGCTGTAACAAAATGATATAAACTTAGTTGGTTTACAAACAACAAAAATTTATTTTCCTGAATCCTGGAGCTGGAAGTCCCAATCTATGTGCTGGTAGGCTGAGTGTCTGTCTGGTGAGGTTCTGTTTTCTGGTTTATAGATAGCATCTTCTCACCGAGTCCTCTCATGGTGAAGGGATTAGTTAGCTCTCTGACTCTGCCATCATGCCATTGACCTAATCACCTCTCCAAAGCTGTACCTCCCAGTACCATCAGCTCGGGGTTAGGATTTTATTGTAAAAACTTGGGTGGGGGGCTGGGGATATGGTTCAAGTGGTAGCAAGCTCGCCTGGCATGCGTGAGGCACCACATAAAAATAAAATAAAGATATTGTGTCCACCTAAAGCTAAAAAGCAAATATTAAAATAAACTTGGGTTGGGACAAGCATTCAATCCCTAGTAATAGCCTCTAAAAATAATTATCCAAAGATTATTGTAAAACAAAATAAAAATTTAGGTCACTGAATCCTCAATTTTCTTCTCTCTTGCCAAAGAAATTTCCTCCTTAAAATCTACTAAATTTATGGAAATTGAATGTGTGCCTCCAGCTTGGGGCATGTGGCTTACCTAACAATGTTTCTTGGTCCAATTTCTATACACCTTCACACCTCTTGGCTAGGGTATGCAAAGAATCTTGAGCAGTTCCTAGGTTCCCCATATGTCTGGTTTTAGGTAATGTCAAGAGGAATGATGATTTCCACTCCATAACATAGGGCAAGGGTGAGGAACTGCACCCTGAGAAACGTGGAAGTCAAGTCAAAGTCTGTGTTCTGCCTTAGGACAAAAAAAGAAAGGGGTGTATGCATTCATACATGCTACCATAGAATCTGTGTGAATCCATTTCATATTAATTACATAACTATTTACCGATGTATCTACAGTGCCTTAGGTGGACCATAGATGTTTATATGAATAGTAGTATTTAAAATTTTCTAGAATAACCTGAGATAGATGCTGCACAATGAATGAAACTCTTAAAGAGCTTTGGGGGGAAAGGTCTAGTTTCTAGTATGCACAAGAAGTTTTTATACAGAAGCAGTATGGAGAGAATAACATCAAACTGTTGACCTGTGAGAGAGAAGGAAAGGTTCAGTACAGAAGGAAAGAGCAGTCCAAGAGGAGCAGCTGCTGGTTGGCTGTTGGAAGCTGGGTACCTGGCACTGCCAACCACCTTGGGCCACTCCCTTGGGAAAAGCAGAAGTCACATTAGGAAGGTGCTCTACCCTGTGCTTCAGGCAAAGTCTGCTGATCTTCCTTCAGAAGATGGTGAGATCTCTGACAATCTAGTTTGACTGGACAATCTCTAGTCAATTCTTTTCATTTGAGAATTGAGTCTTACTGCCTCAGTGAGGGAAACAGGATACAATTTTCCATTAATTTCAGAGCTTAAGCCAATTACATAAGCTCTAGGTAGTGAAATGGCTTTCAGATTCCAAGCTGAGAAGTAATGAAAGGAAAATGAATTATACCCACTGTCTTCCAAAGTGGTCCTACTTAGTGCCAACCAATCCCATTTTTATCCTGTAACTTTCCTCTAAGACAGTAAACCAGTTTACTGAGTAACAAATGACTATACATTTTTCATTTGGCATTCTGCATACATTCAAGTATTATCTCAGTTATAAAAGACCTTTTTTAAAAACAAATTTATTTTTAAAACTTTATCAAACAGAAAACGGGGATTATACTGTTCCCCCTGCCTCCCAATTTATCCATTACTCAAGTTCAATACTTGATAAAACACAGCCAGCCTTGTTTTATGTTTTATTAAAGACCACCTCCAGACCCTGGATTATTACTCCTGACACCCCTAAACCCACACATTTCTGGTCACTGAATTATTTTAATGCATATCCCAGACCATGCTATAATTTCAAAAATACCATAAGCATACTTAAAAATAGAACACCCCACGTTCATGCTTAATATCTAATATTAATTTTCCTATTTCTTAATTTTTGTTAAAATCAAGATCCAAATAGTTCACACAGTGTATTTGGCTGATATGACACAAAACTTTCTTTTTGTGGAATTTCTTTTAATCCGTAGGTTACATTTCCCCTATTTTTTTTTTTTTTTTTTGTCTATAGAATTTTCCACACTCTTGATTCTTGGTGCCTGCATCTTTTTTTATTAAAACACATTTTGTTTTTAAACTTCATGATTTCTTGATGCAGCAGGTAGAAGAGTCATCTTTTTCTATGAGGCAAATAAGTTAATCATGGTACAGAAAGTAAGCAAGTTTTCTAAACTCAGTATCAAGTCAAAATCTGTTTCTTAAAGCAAGTGCTTTTTTTTTTTTCACCTAAATGGCAGGACTTTCTTTTTTAGATAACTAAAAAAAAATTTTTAAATTAGTAATATATGACAGTAGAGTATATTAGAACTCTTATTTCATAAACTGAAGGAGTACTTAAAAGCACCAGAAAACTTTGAACATTTTGATTTTTAAAAAATCAAGCAATTATCAGAACTATTTTATAAGCACTTTATTATTTCTTAAAAGTGATCCATGGAGCTGTAATGTAGGCACCATTCTTCATGGGTCTGTTCAGGCTCAACGTATGTGTATATCTTTATATGTCTATAATAGTACGTGCACGCACCTGAATTTCTTAAATTTACTCTTTCATGCTTTTCACATACTTGTCTTATTACATTAGATTATGAACTTTTGAATGCAAAATATTATGATTTTTCATGGTCAATAAGTGGAGTTCAGAATTGTTTTGGCGAAAAAACAAAGGCAATCTGAACTCCGCTGTGATTCTTGTTCCACACTGAGGTAGAAATGGTATTTTCTGAGTCATGAAATGTCTCTGCTTATTTCTCACTGCCACCTACTGGTGTTGATGTTTCTAACTAAAACCCCCAGAGAAACCTGTCTTAAGAACTTCTAGAGGAGAAAAACTGAATTATGAAGTCATAAAAAAGTCAAAGTTCCTTTCAAAAGAATAGATGCAACCTTGATAGACGGAGCTACTTTAAATATTACAATAGAAATCTCTAACATCTGAAAAAGTTACTATAATATAATACCCTAAAACTTTTTAAGGGATGCTAATTAAGCTTAAAACTATTAGCTATAATTTTTTGAGGCATAATATTTGTACATCTTTGTAGGTCATGTGGTGGTTGCTCAACACATGTATAACATGTGGAGTAATCAAACCAGGAAGAAGCACTTCCATCTGTTCAAATGTTCATTTTTTTTAAATTAATTAATTTATTTTTTTATTGTTGGTCGTTCAAAACATTACACAGTTCTTAATACATCATCTTTCACAGTTTGATTCAAGTGGGTTATGAACTCCCAACTTTACCCCGTATACAGATTGCTGTATCACATCAGTTTTATGCTGGGAATTTCATACTCTTCTAGTCATTTTGAAATATATTGTAGATTGTTTTAACCAATAGTTACCCTAATGTGCTAAAGAATCGGATTTTTTCCACTATTTAACTTCTTTCCATCTCCCTTTCCCCTTATTCTTCCCAGTCTCTAGTGATTACTATTGCATACTATTTTTTTATAAGATTACCTTATTGTTTTTTAAAAAACGAGAATGTGGGATATTTATCTGATTTCGTCTAATAAAATGAGCTTTACTTCCAGGCTGTTGCTGAAAATGGCAGAATTCATTCTTTTTATGGCTAAATAATATTCCACCCTGTGTGCATGTTTTACACACACACACACACATATATAAAAAAATAGACATAATTATACACATATTACACAAAATTATATACAGACATTATATCTCCCATTTTCTTTGCCTCTTCATCCACTGATGGGTATCTGGGTTGAATTCATGTTTTAGCTATTGTATATAGAGCTGTAAGAAATGAGTGCAAGTACCTTTTTGGTCCAATGATTTCATCTCCTTTGGATAAGATATTGCAGTAGTGGAATTGATGGATGGATTGTGTGGTAGTTTTATTTTTAGTTTCTTTGCGGAACCTCCATACTAGCTTCTATAAAATGGCTGTAAAATTTTACATTTCCACCAAAATAGTGTCTGAGTTCCCCTTTCACCAGTGGGGCAGTTTTGTTATTTGTTTTTAGTTATGATAGCCATTCTAATTGAGATGGAATGTATGGTTTGGATTTGCATTTCCCTGATGATTAGAGCAATTGAGAATTTATTTGGTTTTATTGGTCAAATAAAAGATTTAAAGAATTAAGACTTCATTGATCTTCTGCACAGCAAAGAAATAGTTTGACATAATCACATTTGTCTATTTTTTTTTTTGCCTGTGCATTTGGGGTCCATCAAAAAAAAATGCCTATACCAATATCTTGAAGTTCTCCCCTTGTTTTCTTCTAGTAGCTTCACAGTTTCAGGTTTAACATTAGGTATTTGATCCAATTTTTTTTTTGTGTGTGTGTGTACTGAGAGGAAGAGATCCAATTTCATTCTTCTATATATGTATATCCGATTTTACCACCACCATTTATTGACAAGATTGTCCTTTCTCCATTGGTGTTCTTGGTGCCTTTATTTTTTTAAAAATCAGTTGGCTGCAAAGAATGTGGTTAATTTCTAGATTCTCTAATTTGTTTCATTAGTCTGTCAGTTTTTATGCCAATGCCATGCTGTTTTGTTTCCTATAACTTTGTAGTACCGTTCTTTTTTCTTCTTTTTAAATTCCTCAGTTATTTTGGCTATTCTGGGTCTCGTATGGTTTCATAAGAATTTCAGGATTTTTTTTTTTGTACTGAAGATTGAACCCAGAGGTGCTTTACCACTGAGCTCCCAGACCTTTTTTATTTTTTACTTTGAGACAGGGTCTTCTGAGTTGCTTAGGACCTTGCAATGTTGCTGAGGCTGGTTATGAACTTGAATCCTCCTGCCTCAGTCTCCCAAACTGCTGGGATTACAGGACTGCACTCAGCTAATTTTAGGAGTTGTCCCCTCTAGTTCTGTGGAGAAAGTTGTTATTTTGATGGGGCAGTTGTAATTCTTAAGATATGAAATAATGAAATTATAATTGTTTTTCAACAATTTGTCACAGATATAATCTAAAAATTTAATTTAAATTTACTTAAAATTTAGTATATTTCTGGTTAACAGTTAAAATATATATCTGTGATTAAAGCCATATGTTATTCTCTGAACTCAGAAGGGAAGAAAGGCATCTGTTTTTCAAAGATAACTGTACATAAGGATGGTGTGGGGACTTGAGATATTTTTAAGTCATAAAACACAACAAAATGAATTCTCAAATTTACATAATGCTTATAAAATGTTATTTTTCTTATTTATTTTGTATTTAAATTGACAAAGATTGAATTAACTTTCCAAAGTGCTAATATGGTGACTTGGATTATAGGTTTTTTGATTATATCATGTTGAGTCTTGAATTCTTTATTATTTGAAACAATGAATTGCTAAGGTTTTAATTTAAAAAATCACAAAAATATAGTTGATCTTCACATAATAACTCCATTTCTCTACCAAATGAGATATTGCTGTTATAAGTCTGAAAAGTATATAAACTTAAACATCATCTTTACATACCATTAAAAAAAAAATGTTGGTTGGGTACAGTAGCACATGCCTGTAATTCCAGTGGTTTGGGAGGCTGAGGTAGGAGGATCACAAATTCAAAGCCAGCCTTGTCAAAAGCAAGGTGCTAAGCAACTCAGTGAGACCCTGTGTCTAAATAAAATACAAAATAGGGCTGGGGATATATGGCTCGAGTGCCCCCAAATGACAGTGAGTTCAATCCCCAGTATCCTCCCTGCAAAAAAGAATTTAAGTTCTTATTTTTTCTTTTACATGAAGTAATAGTATGCAAGTCATCATAGTAATTTACTGGTAATAGGATAACTTAATAGGATGTTTCTAATTTCATTCCCCTCCCCAAACCAACATGTAGTAATCACTTTTGAAAATATTTCACCTCCTCAAATAAAATAAAAGGCATCCCTGTCTTGTTCCTGTTTTAGAGGGAATGCTTTCAGTTTTTCTCTGTTTAGAATGTTGGCCTTGGGTTTGTTGTATATACAATGTTTAGGTATGTTCCTCCTATCCCTATCTTTTCTAGTGTTTTAAGCATGAATGAACACTATATTTGTCAAATGATTTTTCTGTATTTCTGAGATAAACATGATTCCTTAAGTCAATTTATGTGGCAAATTGTTCACTGAATTTTTATGTTGAACCAATCTTAAAACCTGGGATGAAAGCCACTTGATCATGGTACACGATTTTTAAACACATTTATATGCAATTTTCCAGTATTAAGAATTTTTGCATCAATGTTCCTTAAGGATATTGGCTGAAGTTTTCTTCCCTTGATCTGTCTTTGTCTAGTTTTGGTATCACACTGATACTTGCCTCATAGAATGAGTTTGTAAGAGCCACCTCCTTTTCTCTTTCATGAAATAATTTGAGGAGGATTGGTATAAGTTCTGTAAAGGTCTGGTAGAACTCTGAGGAGAATTCATCTGTTCCTGGGCTGCTTTGTTGATAGGTTTTTACCTGAAATTGATCTGTTTAAATTTTCTATATTCTCCTGGTTAATTGGCCAAATCATATGTCTGTAGGAATTTGTCTTCAAGACTTTCTAGCTTGTTGAAATACAAATCTTCCAACGATTCTGTTAATTATCTGGATTTCTGTAGTGTCTGTGGTGATATTTCCTATTTCATCATGAATTTCAATAACTTGATCCCCCCTATTCTTCACTTGGTATTTATTCTTTAATGTATGAGCTCAATGCCATGAACTTTCTTCTTAAAACCACCTTCATAGTGTCCCAGAGATTTTGATGTATCACTAGTCTCATACACCTCTAAATATTTTTTTCTCCCCAGTTTCTTCTGCCCTCATCATTCAAAGGTGTATTATTTAATCTCCAGGTGTTAGAGTGGTTTCTATTTTTTCTTTTTGTGGATTCCTAGTTTCATTCCATTATGATCTGATAGAATGTAAGTTTTTTTTTTTTGTATTTGCTAAGATTTGCTTTGTGGACTAAAATATGGTCTATTTTAGAAAATGTTCCATGTGTTGCTGAGAAGAGAATGTAGTCATTGATGAACAAAATAATCTGTACATGTCTATTATGTCCAAATTATTAATTGTATGTTTTAGTTCGGTAGTATCTTAGTTTTAGTTTAGATGTATCCAGTGATGAGAGGTGTTAGTCACCCAGTATTACTGTGTTGTAATTTGAGTCTTAAAATAATGAGAAGAGTCTGTTTGTATGTAGATGCCCCATTATTTGTGGCATAAATATTTACAATTGTTATTCCTTGTTGTACAATTACCGTAAGCAGTATGAAATGGCCTGTCTCTTTTGATTAATTTTGGTTTGAAGTTCACTTTATCTGACATTAGAATAGCAACCTGTGCTATCTTATAAGCATGTTTATAAGACCCACGTGAAAAGTATGTTTTTCCCCAACCTTTCACGTTTAGTCTGTGGATGTCTTTGCTGATAAGGTGTCTCTTAGAGACATACAGGGTTGGGTCTTGTTTTAAATACAATCTTCCATTCTGAAAGAGATCCTAATTAGAATAAGTCATACTCCATGTATGTATAAGTCAAAATACACTCTACTGTCATGTATATTTAAAAAGAACAAATAAAAAAATTACATGAAAAATAGTTTGAGGCAATCATTTTAGAAATACTTCTTTTCCCAATTGTATGAAATAGGTTGTTGGTATCCAGGTGTATTAAAGGGGGAAAATAATGAAAATTCTATAAAACTGCTAATAAACAAAATAAATCCAATATCTCAATTATGTCTTTTGATTTTAGAGTTTAGACCATTTACATTCAATGTTATTGAGAGATGAGTATTTCCTCTCATTTTGATTTTTTTGTTCTGGTGTTTTAAATTGAATTCTTTTAGAGAATCAAATTCACAACTAGAAAGCCTGCACTACAAAATGTACTCAATATTTCATGAAGAAGAAATAAAAAATAAAAATAAAAACCAACAGAAGGAGGAACTACTAGAATAGTCAAAGAATTGAAATCCAATGTTAAGTAGAAAAATGACTCAAGTCAGTGAATTAATAATATTTTTATGGACTATCAAAACTATGTTTATAATCTAGGTTGGTGTTTGGCCTCGGTTTTATTATTACTAAAAACAAGCTTATTCACTATTAGAATTTAGATGTATTAAAATTTTTCACATGTGTAAGGTAGAATATTATCAAAGATAATAAGGTTTACTTTTCGTCAGACAATTTTATGTAGGTGTCATTTTAGAAAATTGAAGATTTTGTTGATCTAACCTTTGTACTATTTAATAGTCATGATGGAATCAATGTGCCCAATTTGAAACATTTGGTTTTGTGGGCAGGCTCAAAGGATTAAGACTAGACTAAAATTATACCAAAATTGTATTAAATATTTGGCTTAAAATGCTACTCTTTGCAAATTGTTGTGAGAAACAATGTTACTTTTTTCTTGAACTACTTCCAAGAAAATTTCCACTTTGATCACTACAGGAAAACAAAGAACAATTTAAAGAAAACTTTAGAATAAAAAAGGTAAATTATACAATTACTTCATTTTTGCTTTATTTTAATTATACTTTTACTCTTGGCAATACTAGAGATTGAACCTAGTGCTTCAGACATGCTAGGCAAGTGTTCTAATACTGAATACTTCTGTAGCCTTTGTTAAAATATTTTGAGTAGCCCAGGATGGTCTCATACTTTCAATCCTCTTGCCTAATTCTCTCAAGTAGATGCAATTATATGCTGTGCCACCACAACAGGCCCTTAATCATATACTTTAAAATCGGAAAAATTAGAATAAGCAAACATCATTAGTGTCCAAAACACCAGCTCCAAGTAGTCATATACTTTAAGAATTAGTACAGTTACACAAGAACAGACTCACAAAAATGGTGTGTTGGAAGAAATGGCACCTTATGCCTGGCACTCCTTGATGATAGTCTACTAAATGAATGAAGCTGTTAAAAACCTAAGTCCACTGGGTGTAGTGGTGCACATCTGTAATTCTAGCTTCCTGGTAGGCTGAGGCAGGGAGATTCCAAGTTTGAGGTCAGCCTAGGAAACTCGCCAAAAAATAAAACGAAAAAAGTTAAGTGGTAGGGCACATGTTTAGCATGTGTAAGTCCTTTGTTTAATCTCTAGTAGCTAAACAAACAAAAAAACCCTCAAATCTTCCAGCTGTTTTGAGAGATCCAAATGACATTGATATTACTATAGAAAACTTCCTGATGTATGTATGTATGTATGATACAGGTTACCTAATTTGACTCCGGGGGGTTCCTGGCTTTGTAGCAGATTCCATAGGCACATGATGTAAGCCAAGTTAATATTGACTTTTTTACTGCCTAAAAATGTTTCTCAGCTGGTAAAGGAAATAATTTTATAGGTAACAATGTAAGTCCTTACACATTTGAATTCAGGAATAGAACTCTTAATCAGACACCTGGAAGACCAGGAACAAGAGTTACATTCCTTTTGCACATTCCTCAGTGTGCAAAAGTAGTAGTATGCATGCACTGGTGTGTTTAGTGCATACTTTCCAGTCGTTTCTTTTTGGATCCTTGTAGAAATAAGTCAATTCTGAAGAATTGAAGGCTTTAATTAATGAGTAAAAGACTCTTATCAATTGTAATTTAAAAATTTGCTGGTAAATTTAAGGTTAGAAGTGGTTACTGTTCCATGAGCTGATATGTAGAAAAAGCAGAATCCAAGGTAGGGAGTTAAAAATATAAAAAATATGGGAGAGAATATGAATAGGGTTAGAGTTGAAAATGAATAGGTCTATTATTTTTTGTATAATAGAATAGTCTTTATCCTGCTCCCCAATATTTTGTCATAAAGTGATAAGCAAAATTCTTCCAACACAATAAACCATAATATGAATAGGTTTTTGGAACATGAAAAAAGATTCTTTTATTGACTTCTGATCAATTTAAATTTGTACCACTCCATATATTTTGAATTATAACTAAACAACTACAGGTTACTCAGTTTTGTTAAAATGGAAGGAAAAAACTTTGAGTCTTAACAACTCTGAAACTAAAAGATCCCATTCTAGAATTATATACTTGATTTTTCTTAAAAAAATAACTTCAGTTATTATGTCAATATCTGAAAAAGCAGCCCCTGACAGTAAACGAATAACTGGAATAAATAACCACACAGTATCTATGTGAGCTACAGTAAAGTCTTTAAAATTATCTTTCCTATTTGAATAATGAACAGATTGAAAACCATAACTATGGGGGAAATTAGTGTAAATAAATGATACAGGTCAAAAGAAAACTCAAAAGGCAAATTACGTAAATACTGGAGGTATCTATCAGTGGCAAAATTTTTATGAAAACAATTTCAGAAAAATAAACAAATCTTTAAAATATAGAGCTCTAAATACTTGATATATTTGGGGGTAGGTACTCTATAATGCCCATTTAATTGTTGTGATTTTTTCCCCCTTGGATTTTTTTTTTTCCAGATGATAGGGCAGTCTATAGCATTTTTTTGCACTTACAAGTGTTGCAAAAATTTTTTCAATTATAAAAAATTTAAAGCATTTCTTGAACCTTTAAAAGATGAAATGGAGATACAACATGAAAACGGGTATCTGTATTTTTCTATTGCATGGGTGTTTTTTAAAAACAAAATATATGGTCAGACATGGTTTTTAGGAGGTGACCAGAAACCAACTTGCCTCTTTCCAGGTCAGCCAAAATACTGCAAGTAGGGAGGGAAAAAAAAAAAAAATCCATTTTGTACAGTATGTAGAGAACAGCAGAGTAGACTCATTAGAGCCAGACATTCAAAACACCATTTCTAGGAGTTAGCACTGTAGGCCCAAAGACTGATTTTGGCCTGTGGTTTATACTTTGTATGGCCCTGAGCTAAGAATGGTTTTTCTATTTTTTAAAAGGATCATTACAGACAACAAGGAAAATTTAACAAAAAACCATATATGGTCTGCAAAACTTAAAACATTTATGATCTGGCCCTTTACAGGAAGTTTGCAGACCTTTCATTTTATACCAATGTTGTTCAGAATTCAGGCAGTGCAATTACACGTCCAAGGTAATGTTCATTAATTTCCACCAGGAACATAGTTAGCATTCTTTCTTAAAAGGTGTCTTCTGATGCTATTTTCAGACTTTTTTTTCTTTTCAATTTTTCTTCCATTTTTCAACATCAAAGTTCATCCTGTGTTAATAATGTAAAGGTGATTGAAAAGTATGACTATAATGTTTACAATAAGGTGAAATATAAACTATCCAACATTTTACCTTTTTAAATGTACTCATTATTCTTAATGAATAACCATAAAACATACCTTTCTTAATTGTAACAATGGGAAGGGAAAAAAACAAAAACAGAATATCTCCTAGTTTGCACTTGACACCAACAGATACATTAAATCACATCTGGCATGCTTTTAGAGTTAATTTCAGTTATGATATTCTTTTTTAAGACTAAACTTTTTTATTTTGAATATTTATAATTTCAGATATGTCACAAATTTAAAAATAACCTGAGAAAACTAATATTCAAAACACTTCAATAAAACAAGAAAATATAGAACTATTTCTGTAGAACTTTCTTTCCTAACCTCTAGATTTGGATAAAATACTTGGGAAGCAGGCTGTAAGGCTTTCTCTACCGGGGTCTAACAATTTTTAACTGGATTGTAACAGAACCTGTGTCCTTTATTTTTCGTACTGGGGACTGAACCAGGAGTACTTTACCACTGGGTTACATCTCTATCCCTTTTTATTTTGAGACAGGGTCTCAATAAGTTGCTGAGGATGGCCTTGAACTTGCAAATTCCCACGTTAGCCTCCAGTGTTGCTGAGATTACAGGTATGCCCACCAGGCCAGGCAAAAAGAATCTGTATTCTAATGGGTTGTAAAAAGCTAGATTTCTTTAGAGTTCTCCAGAGATTTTGCTGTTGTCTTTAACCTTATAAAGAAAAACCCAGGGCTGGAGTTGTGGCTTAGTGGGAGAGTGCTTGCCTCGTACTGTGAGACCCTGGGTTCGATCCTCAGAACCACATAAACATAAATAAATGAAATAAAGGTATTGTGACTAACTACAACTAAAAATAAATATTAAAAAAAGAAAGAACCCAAGATAATTCATATGGGATTGTATTAAATTCCATTCAAAAACTACTCTAATATTCACAAGTCTTTGGTCTGTTTCTAAGTACTCCCTAGAATGACACTGAATTAGGAGGAAAGAAATGAACTGCCTTTTGAAGAATAACAGCAAAGTTTATAATGCTGCTTAATACATTAAAAATTCAAGGAGGAACCAAGATGAATAATGGGTTTAAACATACATTTTGATTATACCAAAAGAAAATTTGCTATCCAAAATGTGGCGGGGCTTTAGTATATTTATTCCTAACAATTATATTTGAATAAAATTTAAATAGTTAATGGCCAACTCATTTTTTTTACAGCTTTATTATACATTTAACATGCCATAAAATTCCCACAATTAAAGGAATCCAGTATTTTTTATAATATCTACAGTTGAGCAACTAATTTTAGAACAGTCCACACTCCAAAAGAAACTTTCACCCATTAGCAGTCACCCCCAATTTCTGCTCTTTTCCACTCTACCCTAGGCAACCACTAGTCTATATTCTGTCTCTATGAATTGACCTATTCTGAACATTGTATATAGATAAAAGGCCACATATATGATTCTATGACTGGCTTCCTTGACTAAGCATAGGTTTTCAAAATTACTTAAGTAGCAAGCAGCACTTCTTTTAGGGCTAAAAATTACTCCATTGCATAGATAAACACCATATTTTATTCATTCAGTAATGAATAAAATATTGATGGATATTTTTTCCTATTTCGAATGTTTAAACATTCACATACAAGTTTTTTGTATGGATCTTAGTCATTATTTTCTGCTAACTGGTGTTGCTTGTACAAATTTCTAAGCATTTCAGTGTCTAAAGGCTGTTTTGATATATTTCCCAAAGTAGAAATTTCCATTTTTATATATTTTTTAAGCTTCACTTTACACGAACTGCATACTGAGAATACATTTTGGTAACTTTTGCCAGTTGGTTCCAGGTTCAGTTCTCACCTTATTTCTCTTTCCTTGATTTTGAAGAGTTTCCAATTTTCCATGAATAAAGGCAGCAATTGTTTTTGCATCTCTGGCATTTACTTGCTCTTCCCAAATATTTTTCTAAAATTAAAAACATTACCATTAAATACTTAATCAAAATACAATATTTCTGTCTAAGAAACTAGGTTAAATATGCTTTGAAGTTCTTTTGTTCTAAAATTTTAAGTGTTTGAAATTCAGATTTCTTTGAGGTCACAGTGGGAACATATGAGAAAAATGTATTGCTGACCTCAAAAAACAAACTGAATAAGAAAAGATACCCCTAGGGCTGAAATCATTCTAAACTATAATAAGGGAAAGCAAGTAGTATCTCCTGGTTTTCATCTGCCCATGCCAGAAGGATGGCTGAAAATCAGGGGCAGGAGCAGGTCACTGTATCCAGACCTGCTTAGTTTAGATCTTAAGCCACTGGTTTCTTATTCTTTATTAATCCCAAACTGTATGCTACCATTTTGCTTTTGTGAGTTGGTTTGCATTCATTTACTTCAATCATTATTCTGCTTTGGTTTTCCTCTCTGGCCTGAACTTCTGGATTACCCATCTTTCAGTATGGACAGGGACCTGTGGTCCCTAACTTTGTCCTCTGGATACATAGTAATATCATCTTTTCAAATACCTTTATGTCCTGGTTCAGTCTGACTTCTCATTGTATCAATACTTTGCTAGGATCATTCTACCTGAATAATACACTGATTTATGTCACCCATTTCTAAGTTATTGTGAAAACTTGAGATAGAACAATTGATTCCAAAAGAATATTCGGGTATCTTACCTCCATGGTGCAGTTTACCTTGCAAATACGCTAGGCAAGTTGTCTACTACTGAGCTACATCCCCACCCCAGAGATCAATTCTTAATAAATCTTTCACTGAAAAACTTAGATTTGTGATAATTCTAGGTTTCTAAAATTTGTTACTTAATTTCTTTAGTTATTTCAAATGTATTATAAGTATCAATAAATAATATCAGGTGTTAACCTGGTTAGTCTCCCTTAAAAAGCATAAAAACATTTGGAATTATTTACTTTGAATGGTTTGCCAGAAAATAGTACATGGCAAATACTTGTTTTATCAGTTTTTTTCTTCCAAAGGAAGTAAGCTCATTACTTGAAAATGAATTCAAGCAGCACAGAACATATTAAATAGAAATTCTGAAAGTAAATATTTGAAGTATAGTATGTATTACAGGTGTTCTTAAGTCACTATATAACAACCTTTTGAGACACAAATGTTCTTTTTTTTTTTTTTTTTTGTTCAACTGGCCACATCAACAAGATTAATAACTTTCTGCCTTCCTTAATTTGGATTTTACTGGACATCAGTGTCATTTATTTAGTTTTTCCACACCTTTTTTTAAATTTATTTTTTATTTTTTTTAAATTTTAGCTTTACCTATTATAATTAGAATCCTCTTTCTACTTTTGGAATAGAAAATATTTTTTCTTCTTTTGGTAGCTAAGTGATATTCAAAGGAACATTATTTTCTTTCTTTTTGTAGGATCCTACAAGAGAATATATTTTATTTTTCACCACACTATATAATCTCCTTAGTCTTCCTCCTTTTACTTCTTGGGTTTAAAAAACAAACCAAAACAAAAAAACCAAAAAAACCTGGTTGTTTTTATACTTATTCATCATTCTCACCATTCTTTCATTACTTTTTTTTTTCTTCAGTGCTGGGAATCTAAATCTAGAACCTGTGTATTGTCAGACAAGTGTTCTACCACTGAATTATATCCCTTGATTTACTTACAAATTAATTTAGTATAAGAAATTTAGTCTTCTACTGTCTGAAAGAATAGAGAAATTCTTATTAAAATAGTATCATAGCTTGTCAAGAAACTTTTTTACTTTGGAAAACAAAAGTCACAAGTACTTTCAGTTACCAAGTTACACTGGCTAAAAGACAGCTTCTGTATCAGTGATTACACACTTGCATTTTGTTAAAAGCACCTCACTAGTAGAACCTTAGTTTTGCTTTTAAGTAATAACAAATGAAAAAACAAAAAAGTATACTGTTAGTTGTGCCCACAAGTCATTATGACTTAAACAAGGGACCCAAATTTTTATTTTGTAATCTAAGTCCCTAATGAATATTCCTGAAGATATATGCTCATTACTAAGGCTATTTCAAAAGTACAATAAAAGTATTCTTTAAGTTTTCATAGAACTTAAAAATACATATTCATTCTATAAAAATATAGAAATACAGCCAGGTGTGGTGGTGCATGCCTGTAATCTGCTCTGGTGGCTGAGGCAGAAGGACTGTAAGTTCAAAGCCAGCTTAAGCAATTTAGCAAGGGTCTAAGCAACTTGTTGAGAACTTGGCTCTAAATAAAATATGAAAAAGGGCTGGGGATATGGTTCGATATTTAAGCAATCCTTAATACCCCCCCCCCCCGCAAAAACAAAAGATAGGAATACAAAATACAAAACTTCACAGAAGGGCTGTGGGTTGTGGCTCAGTGGTACAGCACTTGCCTAGCATGTGTGAGGCACTGGGTTCAATTCTCAGCACTGCATATAAATAAAATAAAAAATAAAATAAACCATCCATAAACAACTAAAAAAAAAATTAAAAAACGAATTAAAAAAAAACTTCACAGAAAATAAGTACTTTGAATTCTACCACCTAACCATGTTAATATTTTGTTAGATCTCTTTTTATGCACAGCATAAAAATTTCAAGGCAACTGAGGTCCCATCAATAAGACAGAAATCTTTTTTAAGATCCCCTAAATAAAAAGCTTCTTTTAATAATATTTAAAAAGACAAATGGAGAAGAAAGTTGAAGAAAGCAGTACTCAGACTGAACAAATTCCCTTTGGAGATTGTCATGCTAAAAAAGGAAAACAGAAAGCCTATACATACCTTTGTTCTTTCGTAGGAATAAAATTTAACAGTTGGATAGGCTTTGATACCAGCTTTTTGACATGTTTGGGCATAAGCCTGACAGTCTACTTTCCCAGCTTTCACTTTTCCTTTAACCATCTGAAAAAACCAAAAATATGTTTTGCCATTTTTTTCTCTTTGGCATAAACTGTTCTGGCAACCATAAAACAATATGACATTACTTCATCCTTTATATAATTTAAAATTTCTTAGTCCCTTCCTATCAGGTCTCTCATTCCTTTCAGTATATACACATGTGATCACACAAGGATGGCAATGATTCCTGAAGCTGCTAGCATCCATCTGTCTCATTTTTTTCCCTAAGCAGCAGTCTATTCTTTCACCATTTCAGTCTGGTTTCTGGTCTTATTACTCCATTTACTCAAAACTGTTCTAAGATTTATCAGTGACTTCTACCTAACACCATTTTGGTCATTTTAGGACACTGCTAACTATTCCTTCTCCTCTTGGCATTTGTCACTGCTCCTTGTGCTCTTCTTTCTTTTTCCAGCATGGTAAGCTCCTTTACCCTCAAGTTATAATATCTGATCAGAGTTCCATCTTTGGCCAACAATCTGTTCTTTATAAACAGTGTTTCAGGGTGATTTTATGTATGAATGTGCTGATGAACCCCAATTTCTCCCCTTGACTTCATATTCAACTGTGAATCTGCTTACTTTACATGAATGTCTCATAGGTACCTTAAGATACAACTTGCCTAAAATTGATCCTTTGCCCTTAACATATTACTTTTCCTATCCTACCATTCACTCAGTTCAAGCCAGAAACTAGGGTTATCCTAGACTTTTCTATTTCTCATCTATAGCAAACATTAAATTCTGTTTATTCTTATCTCTCTCATATTTTTCCCCTTCTTTCTATCACCACTGCCCTAATACTGGTTCAAGTTATCTCTCACTTAGCAGAGATATTTTAATCGTCCCTATCTCCACTTTGATCTTCAAACATATTGGGGCACACAAATTTGTATTAGGATACCAGCAAAGTTGCAGGAATTAGCATGTATATGGCCCATGTGCGCACGCGCGCACACACACGCCCCAATCTCATATTGAAGGTTTGAGAAATCTAAAAGTGTGATTTAAAAAAATTTCTGTCATTCGCAAAATGTTTCAGTTTACCTGTATTTTTAAAATAACTCATGGGAGGGCACCATATTATTTTTGGTGCTCTAAAACTCTTTATGTTGGCTCTTGTTTGTCCATCAAGGTAACCTTTCTAAAATGTAAAATGGGTTCCTGCCATAACCAGTGGTTCTCCCCTACTATTAATAAGGAAGATATTCTAAATGGTATGTAATCACTGAGGTAGAATGTACATTCTGATAGTATGGGAAAAAGGACTAAACTCCTGGTTCCTGCCCGTTTTTCTGAGCTTCAAGTTTTACTATTCACCTTCCATGTTTGGACTCTGTTAATACTACACTAACAATAAATATTCCAGAACTGCTTTTCTCACTTCTTGGTACATAAGCAAATACTGTCTTCTGTATGGAGTACTCTCTAGCCAATTCTTTCAAGCGCTAAGTCATGTAATTCTTACCTCAAATACTAACTTTCCTGTATTGATTTTTGTTTCCTCCTAGTATATATTTGCTCACGGTATAACTTCATTCTAATCTTATTATGGCAATTATCCTATTGTGTCATCTATATTTATTTGCATTTAATCTTCCCACTAGCTTAACCTCCTTTAATATAGCTTTTCATCATTGTAGCCATAGTATCTAGCATGCTTTTTACTTGATGCTCAGGATTTGTTGAATGAGTGATCCTCCTCATGTTTAATAGTTTTCTACTATGTTCCAGGAATAATTGCATCACAAAATTTATAACAAGGCTGTTTCCAGTACATAAGGGATGAGAGAGTAAAACACTGGTAAATTCTTTGAAAAAAGGAATCATGAGGAAAACATGTGATTAGGTGGAAAGAATGAATACCTCTTATTTGAAGAACCAGTCATTAATCTTTTACAGTTTATAGAACCTTTCAAAAACAATCCCTCTGCTAAAAAATATTCCTTTGGCATGGGACACAAATATTTTTATTTCAGATTGGTAGAACTGGTGTTGATTTTAAAATTTTCATTCTGAGTGTTATGAACCAACAACTCTGAGTTCCTTGAGTTACGTAGGCAAGGAAGCTATGAATTTGGAATAGGTCATCAATATGACTGTTATGACAGAAACATCAAGAACTCAGACTGCACTGAGTTACATATTCCAGTTCAATTTTATAAGCATTTACTGAGTCAGGCACTAGGAATACAAGGATAAGACAAGAACCTCAGTCTTCTGCAAGAGATAAATAAACAAATAGTGTGCAATGTAAAAATACACTGTTGGAATATATGATATCTAGGTAACATTGATTTAATGATAGGAAGAGGACACAGAACCAGTGGCATTGGAGGTGGGTTTCACAGGATGAGGAAAAGACAACTCAGGGAACCAAGGTAAAGATGGGACATTTCAGAAACAGAGCAGCACATAAAGAAACATGTTCAGAGAACCTATAGTGTGAGCTATAGGGCAGAGGTAAAGCTGAGAGGCAGGAAGAATCAGACCAGAGACCTGAAGTTAAATACACATGAAAGAACCTAGTTAACATGCCAGAGAAGGCACTGTTTTAGAAAGATCACCAGGGCAGCATTGTACAGGGAACAATGGCAAGTATGACAAGACTAGGTGAGAGATAAAGGCTTACACAAATGAAGCCTGCAGTGGAGATGGACAGATGACAGATCTGAAAGACATTTAGGAGACAGAACTGATGGGATCTTGTGTTTGTTTCTGAGGTTTATGGCTAGGTAGAGGATGATTTTATCGGCCAAAATAGAAAATGTTGGCTGAAAGCTTCAATTAAAAAGAAATCAACTGCAAAGATTAGCATCACAGAAATGGAATAGTTTTCTAAAACTCAGAAGAAACTTTATAACTAAATTACGAATTATATTTGTTTTAACCAATTACTAAAACATGCATATGACTACAACTTAAAAATATAGACAAGACTTACCCTAGCCAAGAGCTCAAATTCTGGAGCAAAATTTTGGCAAGGCCCACACCAAGGAGCATAGAAATCAACCACCCAATGATTTTTCCCTTGTAAAACTTTTTCACTGAAAGTCTGAGGTGTTAAATCTATGGATACTTGAGGTAAAAATCTGTGAAAAGGGATCAAAATAACTTTTCATTAAATAAAGCCAAAGCAAACACTAATATTGTAAGGCTAGGTTAAAAATTATTCCAAAGAAGAGTAATGTAATAAAGTTCAGCTTTATTGTGGTAAATATAATCCTTTTCTAAGTAATTTTAAATGTTAGAATCTTAATCCACAGAAATTTAACTATACACTTATGAGGAAGGTAAATTGATTTGACTATTTTATACAATGAACTTTGATTACTCACCCTAGAGCCCAGATTCTTAGGGAATAAGCATCTCTATTCCAACCATTGTAACTACTAAAAAAAAGAGGGAAAAAAAGGTAAGATACAACAATGGTATTTTTTGTTATTAGATATATTCAGAAAGTAATCTTAGCAATTTTAAAAATACATTTAGTTAACATCTTTCTTCTAAGAAATACCTAGCTACAAATACTGATTACATGTCTTCCAAAATATTATTTTTCTTGGTTTATTTTTTTTAGGGAAGAGGAGAGGTGCTGGCGATTGAACCCAGGGCTTTATGAATGTTAAGAATGCATTCTACCATTGAGTTACATCCCCAGCCCTACTATCTTTTTTTTTTGCTTCAGATAAACCAGAATGTTGAACATCTCTGCAGCCCTACAGGAAGTTCAAAATTCAAAATGTCCAAACCTTTAGGAGTTTCTAAATTTTATTCAAGTTATTATCTATAAAATTCCCATCTGCTTTAGGATGCATGTCAAAAGCTATCTCAAAAATACTTTCCCCACAGCTGTGATTCTTTCCTCCTTTGAAACACATGGCTCATTTTGACTTTTAAAAATAACATTCATCATATTCTACATTTGAGTTTTTTATATGAAGTACTATATTGTGGTTGGAGACAGCCTGGATTCAAATTAGGCCTGGGTTCAAAACTCGGCTTCAAACCTTAGTATGAATGTGACTTTGGAAAGTTTTCTAAAGGCTAAGAATCTGTTTTCTTCTCTGAAATAGTAGGAAGGGTAGTAATTCCTTCCTCAGAGCATATGTGAGGATTATTGGAAATAATATGAGTACAGTGCCTAAAACCAGACTATTAAGATTCTTCAAATGTCTTACTATTCAATTCTTTGTCTTCTGAAGTGCTCACTAATACACTATCTTAAACATAGTGGGTTCCCAATAAATATTTGTTAGGCTACTTTCTATTTAGTTAGGATAACTTAGATGTTACTTGTATAATTAAATGTTTATAATAAATGTTTTCAAATTTGAGAGAATACTTACTGATACTGATAATCTTTATTTGATTTTTTGGGAAAAAATCTTATCTCAGGGTATCTTTGAACATTTTCTTGGGCACAAAAAGAATGATACTGTTGGCAGTCTACACTGCCTACATTGATCAGTCCAGTTAATGTCTATAAAAGAAAATGGTATACATATATCAATGATTAGAATAAAATTACCTCCTTTTCTATATTGAACCCAGGACTTCATGAATGTTAAGAATGCATTCGACCATTGAGTTACACCCCCAGCCCTACTATGAAATTATTATTTGCCAGTGATCATCACCAAATAACAACAACTAAGGACTCAACACAGACCATTTATGCTAGGGAATTTGAAATCTAATAATCACTTTCCACAACTACTGCAGGTTAAATAATTAAATTCATCCATTAATTACGTAAGAAAAATGTATTTCTAAAATTTAGTGTTTAAAAACTCAACACTAAAGGAAGCTCTCTGCCATGGTATTTCAAAGAATTACTTTTTCTAATAAAGGCAATCATTACAGGTATCCTTTGACTCAAAGGTCTCACCCAAATTAAAATTTATTGAAAAGAGCATAAAAACATAATATTCAATATGAAGATATTAAAAATAACTTCAATTGCACTTTCTTTTCTAGTATTTAAACATTTGCTTCCAATCTTTTGTAATTTGTCACACTGTGCCTATTTGTAGAAAATTTTCTAATTTTTTTTGCTCAAGGCTATTTTTACTAATTTTTAAGCTCTAAAAATAAAATGGTAGAAAAAATTTAAACAGAAGGGGACACTGGCAAGAATTTGATCAAAAGTGTACCAGATACCACACCAAAAAAGGTAGACTATTTTGTACAGTTCGCATAATAGAAATAGAAGGTAGAATCTTAATGGTATGATCAGAGCTGTTTTCAGAATAACTGTTAAATAAACATTTTTTGTTAAGTGGTAAGACTTTATTTAAACTATTTTACTATACCCGGGCCATTCTTTTCCATTCTGGCATTAAGACTTGACATGGATGGCACCACGGAGAATAGAAATCTACCATCCAGACTTCGTCATGTTTTCTTTGTTTAACTAGTTCACTGAAAGTGGTCGGTGTAAGAGTGATCACTGAAGGATTCCTAAGATCCTAAAGAAAGCATATGCTATTATGTTAGACATACAAGAAGAGTTGTTGATATATTCTTTAGAAAATTGCTGGTATGTGTCATTCAGAAAGTTCTTGATTTAGAAAGAGCAGTAGAATAGAGGGAAGGGAATGGGAGGTGGAATGAAGGGTGGTGAAGGGGAAGTGCTGGGGACTGAATTAGAACAAGTTATATCCCATGCTTTTATAATTATGTCAAGATAAATTCTAAAGTCACACATAATTAAAAAGAACTAATAAAAAACCGAAAACAAAAAAGTTCCTGCTGTAGAGAAATGAAAAAATGCTAAAGGAAATTTAAGAAAAATCTATAGTAAATTGTTTTTAATATGAAAATGATAACTAAGCAAAATCCAAATTTAGGATTTTCAGTTTTCTTAAATCAGGGTATGGTTTTCTCTTATTTCTTGGGCTGGGAAAAGGGGCAACTTTATTATATTATCTACTCATAATAAATAGAGTTCTAAGAATTAACTCTAGGTCATATATAGTTCTGTTGAGGAAACAAGAAAAACTGGTTTGGAAATGACCTTTTAATAAATTTGCCATTCATAATTTTATTTTTTATTTTTCATTTTGACTGGAGATTGCACAACCTATTCAGAGAGCACGTATTTAAATGCTATTTCAATAAAGCTTCAGTATATAATGATCAGGTAATACTAACAAAAGTGGTCAGCTTCACTGAAAAAACACAAAACATTGCTTTGAAGGAGAAGGGATTAGATAAGTAGAATAGAGTAGGATAGTCATTAAATGGAAAATAATAAGCTGGAATTTATCCTTTCTTAGGCGGTCCCTATAACAATTTTAGTTAAGACTATACGAAGGGAATTAGATGATGCAGTTGCAGGGTACTTTTACTAAGTAGCAGTCTTAGAATTGCTGTGCTCAGAGAGAACAAGCCAAGGGGATGGGTAAAATTCTATGTGAAAGTATGATTTCATGTATTTAATAAATAGCTGCATCTGTTATGCACAAGGTATTCTAGGCAAAAAAACACAACATAGACAAAAAATTTCCTTGTCAGAAAATATCGTAGCATAAAAAAGAGTAAGTCCCATTATTAAACATTATTATTCATTCACAATGTACATATACAGAGAAGGATTTCTAGTCAGAGGCTGTAATGTAAAATACCTCTATGAACTCCAAGATCTGGTTAGCAGAGTGATGTCCTTCATACTCATGGATACTGGACTGGTTGAATACCACTGTTGTTGGATAAGCCTGAATGTTATACTGTTAGGAAGGAGAATAAAAATTGAACAAAGATGTTATATATCTTACCAATTTATTTTAAATTTATAACCAGTTTTCCTTTAAGAGACAATAACAAGATTTTAAAAAACCTCACTGAATTTCTGGTGGCTGAAAAATTTTAACCTAGTCAAATTTAGCAAAGAAATAACTGATTTCTTCTTTATAGCTACTCTGAGCCTTAAAAATCAAAGGCACTGAAACATTAAGTGAGCATGGGTAATTATGTGATTTGTTTCTTTTTGTCCTACTAAACAAAGATGGGAAGAAGCTATAAAAAGTAGATTATATTTCTAATTTCAGTTGCTTTTTTGAAATCATAGTTACGAACTCCTCATTTTTCTAGAGGTAGCTGATGACCATGTGAACAAAACAGCAAGTATAAAGAAATAAAAATTAATGAGTACATAACTTTCTTTTGGTACTAGGGACTGAACCCAGAGGCACTTAACCACTGAACCATATCGCCAGTCCTTTTTGAGAAAGTGCCTCAACAGATTGCTTACAGTCTAAGTTGTTGAGCCTGGCTTCAAAACTGATCCTCCTGCCTCAGCCTTCCAAGCCACTGGGATTATAGGCATGTGCCACCATGCCTGGCTACATATAACTATTTTCGGTTAAAGAATTATGAATCATGCCCTAAGAATTTGGTCACCTTTTATTCCATATGCAAGATAATCTTCATGATTAAAAAATGCTTTATTTCTTCCTCAGAATTAATATGGGTGCCAGTTTTCACTTTTGAAGAAGTTAGGGACCCCTATCTGCAGATTTGCTATAGCTGATCTTTGCAGGCTTCAAGGTGATAAACACTTGCTAGCAAATTAGAAGCTTAATTTCAGAAAAAAATGTTGCCGCTAGTTTTTTTTTTTTAATCAAAGTTTTGAAAAATGTACAAATTCAAATAATTCACTGGATTAACAAGTTTAAATATGTGGTTTCTCATTTATTCCTCAGTTCTACTTAGCAGTTAAAATTTCAAAATCTCCTTAAAAGATGAGGAAACTGGAGTTATTGAGAGGCTAATGACATGGTCAAGGTGAATCAACTAGTGAGTAGCAACTCACTTCTATTTCAAGTGAATCTGATACCCCATATTTTAGACTCTTTATCTCAAGTCATTAAATATCATATCATAGGTGTAAAAGTAGAAAAACTACAGGAACTCAAAGAAAATAATTTTTTTCACAATAATTTTGCATTTTTTGTTGGCATTTATTTTCTAAGTCCCACATGACTTTAGAAACTGAAGGACCTATTTACTTCTTAAAACCCCCCAAAAGCATAGTTTAATAAAAATTCAAACTTACTGAAAATAAGAGAATAATTAATAAACATCTACATCTTTCTCCCTTCTAATAAACATTAGATAAAAAATAACAAAGATTAGATAACAAACCTATATATCCCTCACCTATATTTAACAAGAATGAACTTTGACCATACTTGCAGATTGTTGATGTTCTCTTTCTTGATTTCATTCACTTCCTTCCCCCTTACAAGGTACACCAATATCCTGAAATTAGTGTGTATCTACTGATGTTTTTATATTTTTGCTAATATGTATATATTCTTAAGCAGTATGTGGTAATGTCTGAATATATACAAATTTTTATCATACTTTATGCTATTCTTTAACCTGTTTTTCTTACACACACACACACACACACACGTAAAATACGTAACAAAAAAAAATTGGGGGGGGGGTCTGGTACTGGGGATTGAACTCGGGAACACTTGACCATTGTGCCACATCCCTAGCCCTATTTTGTATTTAGAGACAGTTCTGAGTTGCTTAGTGCCTCATTTTTGTTGAGGCTGGCTTTGAACTTGCAATCCTCTTGCCTAAGCCTCCTGAGCCACTGGGATTATAGGCGTGGACCACTGTACTTGGTCCTTATATTTTTGAGATTTACCCATGCTGGTAAATACATTCATATGTATATATTCTTTCTGTAGTGCCAGGGATCAAAACCATGACCTTGTGCATGATAGCCAGGTGCTCCACCACTAAGCTACATATATCCCCAGCCCAATATACCTCTTGTTAAATATTCTGCAATCCCAGAGTGTGACTATTCATCTATCTGCTCTTGTTAGATTTCTAAATTTTTGTTCATTTGGTGAAGTTAGCTAATTTTTGATATAATTTGCATTCTCAATCACTACTAAAGTCATAATGTCACTTTGGCAACAGTTCAAACACGTGGTCAAATTCATTAGTTTTTTATCCTTATAGTTTGTACTTTAAGTATGGAGGCAAGAAATTTATTCCCCCACACAGATACTATAAAGATTTTCTACTACATTTACTTCTGTTTTTAAAACACAATATTTTTTTTTTGTTTCCCTTCTTTCCATCATTCAGCATTTTAGTTTGAGTCAAAACATCACAAAAATAGAAAGGAAATACTTTCATGTACTCATGTAGTTATGATAATCTATAGAATGGCTTCTCTTATATCATCTATACCTTCTTTCTACTCCTACCAAAATTATTATTTTAAAGCAAATTTCAGATCTATCATATTCATATACTATCCATCAATAGTATATTTAAAACAAAGATTTTCCCAAGTAATATAACCATTGTATTAATTTCACATCTAAAAATTAGTAAGTCTTTGAATAATCAGATACCCTGTGTTAGAAACTGAATTGACACTTCTCAGAAATAAGGATGGTCAAAAAATATATGAAAAAATGTTCAACATTTTTAGCAACTAGAGAATGCAAATTAAAACTACACTGAAAAACGCACTGAAATTTCATCTTACTCTAGTCAGAAGGGCAACAATCAAGAATACAACAATAAATGTTGGTGAGGATGATATATTGACAGTGAGGTGGCAAATAGGTGCAACCACTCTGAAAAGCAGTATGGAAATTCTTTAGAAAGCTTGGAATGGAACCCTCATTTGATGCAGTTATTCCATTTCTCATATCCAACGAATTTTAAATCAGCACATTACAAGTGACATTGCCACATCGATATTTAAAGTAGCAGAATTCACAACAGCTAAGCTGGAGTCAACCTAGTTGCCCCTCATGGATGAATGGATAAAGAAAATGTGGAATATGTATACTAAGCTATAAAAAAGATTGAATTTATGACATCTGCCATGGATTGAAGACTTTTACGCTAAGTCAAATAAGACAGGCCCCCAAAGCCAAAGGTGGAATGTTTTCACACACGTAGAATGTGGAAGCAAACCCATAATAAGGGGGGAGAGGGTAAGAACAGACATTTAGTAGATTAGACAAAGGAGAATAAAGGGCAGAGGGAGAGGAAAAGAGCGGAATGAATCCAAAATAATTTTCCTATGTACATATATGAACACACCATAGTGAATACCACCATTGTGTATAACCATAAGAATGGGGTCTTGGAGTAATATACATTACATGCTTGTATAATACCTCTGTCATGTATAACTAAAAAGAAATATAACCACTCCTACCCACCAAAAAAAAAAAAAAAAAAAACCACTGCATTCTAGTTAATCTTTTATGTCTTTTTCATTTTTTCCTCCTACACCCTCTTCAATTGAATTTGTTGCACAGAGTATCCTGAAAAGTTCTTTACATGCTAGGATTCGTATGTTGTGTGTTCATGGTATCAATTGGATTTCCTCTGCAGTCACAGATCTGGAAATTTGATTTGCTTAAGGACCAATTTCCATCCCCGAATCCCCATTATTATTTTACAGATGGTATTATATGCTTCCATCATGAGGTGTAACATGTCTGGTTTTTGTTGAAACTGAGGAGTGAATATTTACCCTAAGAAAATATTTTCATGTAAACAAAAGTTTCAAAAATTTCCTTCTGTGACCTACACTTAGTACAAATATGGGGAAAGCCAAAGAAAAAAAACCGAACTACCAAAAAAAAAGTAGAATTAAAAAGATCTTTAATGGAAAATTGCAAGCATATCATCTAGTCAAAGTATTTGCTTAACTGTGATAAATAAGACCTTATCTATATTCAACCACATTTTCTACTCATGATTTAATCCAATCATAATTGTATCAATTTGTTGGAATAGTTACTACTACAAATAGAAAATATATACTTGAAAAAGTACTTTGTTTTAATATTAAACTGCCCATAGTCTCTATTTTATAAAAATCTTAGAATAAATTTCTTATGCTTTGCCTTACCATGTTACAGAGTTGTCCATGAACTGTACAGTCTAGTGTACCAAATTTAAGTTGACCATAAAGAAGTGTTGATGCTTTTCGAAGCTCTGGCAATAAAGCTCGACATGGTGGACACCACTAGGAAGAAAGTATAAGCACTGAGCCAAATGAAACAAATCCCTTCAGTCTTGTAACAAACAACATGCTAATAAGTAAGACAAACTATACTTAGTGGCATCTGTTCTGGGTATATATTTAATATTCAGAGGAGTAATTACATTGGCACTCATTTAGAAGCATGAAGTAGTAGTTCTAGTATTAACAGTCAAATCATCTTATATATCATATCCTTTTGTCATGACGAGAGAAATATGACAATACTGAAATCTGATTAAAAATAACTTACCGGGGCGAAAAAGTCAACAAGCCATGGTTCTTTGTCATTGGAAGGAAAATTTTGAGGTCCAAGTGTGGTAACATGAGAATTAACACTTTCTTTGGCAAAGGCAAGTATGTCATATAAAATCTTCTTTCCTTTAAAATTGAGTAAGAGAAAACTTAAAATCTGCATTATGTCTTTTACATTTATGAAAACATTCAAGAGTTTTACACTCAAGTTTGTCTTGTTTTAATATTTTGAGTGTAACATGTTGATAAGTTTGTCTTGTTTTAATATTTTATCAACATGTTGATTTTGGAAAGGTTTTAGTGTTCTGTATATTGCACACAAATTGGCTCTACTAGGAGTATCCCTTCCTTGCACACTCTTCTGGTTTTTGGACTAGTTAAAATGTCAAGACCTCTGTGAAATGTTTCTTCATCAGAGGTAGAATAATCTTTATAGTGTTCTTTGAATTCTTTATTTACCACACTCTAACTACTACATCTGTTTCTTCAACCTAAACTAGTCTTAGGAATCAAAACCTGAATTATTAACTACCCCATAAACACTTCAAACACATTTCCTTCTAATTTTGTTCATTTTCCCACCTTTTTTTTTAATCATCATACACATGGCTAAATAAGATTCTCCAGAGTGATTTTTGCCTTCTCTTTGTATCATAACTTCATCTATTTTCTCTTACCATAGCTTCAGCACCAATGCCACCACCTGAATTCAATTTACCTTACAGCAGTAGCCATGCTGGTATTTGTCCCAGCCCTTAACCAATTCACTTTCTACATTACAACCACAGTTTTTAAAGAACTGTATTTCTCCCTGCTTTAATGCCTCTAATTATTTGCCAATGCCTAAAGAATACACTCCTTTGATTTGGAAAATAATCTTTCTCAACTAGAGAATATTTTCCCAAGAGCCTTTTGACTTATTGCTCCACAGTCAAAATTACTACTTTTATGTGTCAGAACCTGTTTTAAAGGCAATATAAGTACAGCACAAATGAGGGGGGGGGGAACTCCTTATGGGGTTCATGGTCCAGCAGAAGAGATGCAAGACACTTATATCACTATTCAAATATGAAAATAATGGTACCACATTCTCCTGCCTTTTTCTTATGCTCAATTGCTTTACAGATTTCTTTATCTCTGACCATCCTTAAAGGTGATCTAGTTCACTCCAATTCTGATCTTTTACTTCTCTATTCACTCTTAAACAACTCAATCTTACTCAGGTTTTAATTAACAAGATAATTTAAATCTACACTTTCAGCCCAAATTTTTCCTGAAGCCCAAGTCTCTATATTCAAAAGTGAAATGGATGTGTCTATTTTTTGTAAACTCCTCAGCTAATATTTCTCCCCTCAATGAGAAATAACAACAATTATTCAATGGTGAACTCACAAAGTAAAAAGCATGAATACAGAAGAGACAATTTCTCTTATGTGACTTTACATCAGGCTTCTGCCTATTCTCCCTCTAATCTTGTTCCAACCTATACTAGTAATGAATAGCCACCTAAAATGTAAACTCATTTAAATCATTTCTCTACTTATAATCCATGGTCTTTGCTCTGCCCTCAGATTAGACACAATTTTGGACTCCTGCTGCCCTCTGCATTTTCAAGTCTTGTTCCTGTCAACACTACACTATCTAGCTATCCTAAAATTCTCGCTTGTCTAAGGTCTATATTGGATCCCTCACCTTAGAACCCATAAATACATCTGCTGGTTCTTGTGCCTGGAATGTTTATCACTTCTTTGGGTAACTTACAACACAGATTGTTTATTCTTAATTTCTTCCTAAATACAAACTATACTTATCCCTTGTGATTGCTGGTTTCCAAGATGAACCCAGAGATCTCATACCATTTTACAAGTATGTATGTGATGGGTTGGTGCATGCCATCAACATAATATAGGCATGTGATAGTTTATCTTGTCTGAAATTAGGTCATAAAAATACCATTGCTTCTGTCTTGGTCACTCTTCTCTTAGATTACTCATTATGGAAGAGGTCAGCTACTATATTGTGAGCAGACCTATAGGAAGCTATACGTGGTGTGAGGAATTTAAGTCTCCTGCCATATAAGACTTCCTGATATTCCATGCGTCAGCTTGAATCCAGATCCAGGAACTGTGGCCCTTGCCTACTGTGACTGCAACATCATGAGAAAACTTGAGTTCAAAACTACCTGACTAAGCTATTATATTCTTGACCACCCAAAACTGAATTACTTATTTTGAGCTCCTAAGATTTGGAATAACTTGCTACTCAGCAGTAGAGACATAAAATTACTTGCCTTAGACATTTAAAAAATGTGTCCATTTACTTGTCTGTTTTTCTTTCTAGTCTATAATGTTCCTTAAGGCAGAGATTAAGTATAGTTCACATGCTGTCCTATTTATCATACTGTACTTGGGACACAAAGATACTCAATTCCTATTTAAAGCTAGAGCCAGATGTGGTAGTACACACCTCTAATCCTAGAAACTGAGGCACGAGAATTGCAAGTCTGATGCTAGCCTCAGCAACTCAGATTCTTTCAAAATAAAAGGGCAAGGGATATAGCTCAGTGGCAAAACACCTCCCAGGTTCAATTTTAATCTCTAGTATTGCTATTAAAAAAAAAAAAGCGGGGGAACAATACAAGGTATATTATAAAGGTATATTAGTAAATAGTAAATGAAAGAGCTTAATGATGCTCAGTATACTTTCTGGGGGAGAAACTATGTTAAGTTATAGTTATTATAAGAATTATTTGGAGCTTACAAAATATTTTGAGGAGCTAGAAGAGTTACAGTGCAGAAAAAAAAAATCACATGTGAAAACATAAAGGAGTGAAAGGATCCAAAAGCAGTAGGAGCTATGATTACTGGGCAGACCATGAAAATACTCCATTTACAACTATTTACTGAGTTACTATGTACCATTCTAAGTGCCAGAAAAAGAATAGTGAGCAAAACAAAGTCATTGCTCCTATGCTGAGAAATCTGAAATTGAATCTAAAAGAAATTGTAGTCAAGGCAGAAAAGTGATGTGAAAACGGTGTTCTGGGTACCAACTCTGCAAACAAGATAAGGAACCAACTGCAGGAGGAAGGACTAAGACAACTATAGTCCTACAGGAAAATATGTACAATAGATGAAGGAGGTGATGAACCTGAAGCAAGGCAGAAAACTGACAAGAGTGGGGTCTGAGAAAGTTTCAGAGGTGAAAAAGAATAAATCTCTTTTAGTAATTTCTAGCACTTTGAGGATCTGACAGTTTATAAGCACCTATACTGTAGGATTTTGTAGTAGACACAATGCATTCAAAATCTACCTAGACTCATTTCTAGTTCTTTCTCATGGGGCAAGATGCTTATTTTTCTGAGGCTGTTTTCTCATTTACTAGTGGTTGTGAAAATGAAAATAAATCTTAAGTTGTAATGAAGTTATTACAACTTAGTAGTAACTGTAAGGGTTATCTTGCCAAGCCTTTTTGATATAGTTCCTTCAGCCCAGGGGGCTTAACTTCTTTTACCTCTATATTTGTTTTGGGAAATTGAGCATTTTATACTCAATTCAAATAGCACTTTTCTTGTAATTTATGAATAATGGTCATTAAAATATTTTTTGTTTCATTATACATCTCCCTTCTCCTGATCCTACCAGACTGTATTTTAATCTTCTTGAGAGCAAAGTTTGTCTTATAAGTTTGCAGCCCTAACAAATAAGGGAGTGCTTGTTACCTATTAGGCATTTCATAAATACCTGTTATTCATTTAACTGTATTACAGTTGATGGTTTGTATCTTTCGCTACATTTGTCCGCTTTCAGGAAAGGGACTCTGATGTCTTCCAAACTCTAGGAAAACTAAAGTCCCAAATAAGCTGAAATATAGAGATGCAATTATAAATTCAAGAGAAATAACAAAGCAGTTAATGGAGAAGTATGATAGTCTAATAGCAGATAAATCCAAAAACAATGTCTAGAAATTGTCTATAATGGCTAAGATGCTATCTGTGGCACACTGGAAATTGCAGGTGTTGCTTGCTTCTGCCAACAAGCAAATAAATTCCTCACTACTGTGACATGTTACCAAAAGTACTTTTGATGAAACAGTGATCAAAATACTGAAAAGTTTTACTTTAAAAAGAAGGGTTAAAAAGAATGTTAATTTAAAGATTTTCCCCATATTTACTAACAAATGAGAACAAACATTATGTCCACACAAAACAAGGTAAAAAACACAAATGGAACATTTGTATTAGAAGATAGTTATCATTTTTTCCCATTCTTACCATGATGAATTTCATATTCTTTGGTTCCTTGTCCTTTAAATACTGCTAGACAAGGTTGAAAAACATAGAGATTGCTACAGATGTCTGGTGCAGAGGAGCAGTCAAACCTTCCGACCTACAGTAGAAAGTGAAGGTTCAATTTGATGGCAACAAAATTCTTATCCATTCCACTTCTAAATATTCATAAAGACAACCCCAAAATGACCCCATTCTAATGACACTGCTTCTCAACAGAAGCTAATAGTTATTAAACAAGAAATAGTTCATTGACATTACTGAAACTCAATTTAAAGAATACTATTTAAAGAGTTCAAAAATCTGAGAAAATGTGAAGCAAGGAATATATCCTCCAAAAAATGTAAGGGCTGTTTATCTAATCTTGGGATGGAAGAGCATCCAAAATGAATAAACAGAAGTGCACTATGCTGTTAGCATCACAGAGAAGAACAAGGGCAACAATGGACTAAATGCATCTTGAGAAGAAATAAAAACATAAAAAACCCAAAGAGAAACCCCAAAACTAAATAATTCAACTGGCGAGGTATAAAAACAAAACAAAGTTTCAACAATAGGCTAAAGCAAGTAAAGAAAGAATTTCTGAACTTGAAGAGTTGGATACAAGAACTCCCCTCTGCAAAAAGTAAATCAAGACTATTATATCCAGCAAAGCTACTCTTAAAAAATGAAGGTGAAGTCTTTCCTAGACAAGCAAAAAATGAGAAAGGTTCAACTCAGCAAGAGTATGTAACAGTTGTAAATATATATGAACCTAACATCAGACCACTCAAATATATCTAGTATTTGCTTTATGTAAAGACAGACTCCTAAACAATACTTCACTTTAATCAATGGACAGATTAACATACAAAATGTCAAACAAGGATACATCAGAGTTGAATTATACTATAGAGCAAGTGGACCTACCATTTACAGGACATTTCATGCAACAGTTGCAGAACACACATTCTTCTCATCAGCATACAAAACATTCTCCAGGACAGACCACAAATCATACATCAAACTTCAATATATTTTTAAAAAGTGAAAATCATGCATCTTCTCTGACCACAATGAAATAAAACTAGAATTGAATAAAATATGATGCAAAACATACAGGCACCTGGACTCTGTGTTCTTGAATAACCAATGTGTCACTAAAGAAATTAAAAATAAGAAAAAAATCTCTTGATAGAAAAATGAAAAACATCAAAAACTGGGAGACACAAAAGCAGTAATAAAGAGATTTATAGCAATAAATACATGCACTAAATTATAAAACCTAATGGTATACCTCAATGACCTAGAGAAGAAAAAATCAAATCCCAAATTAGAAGACACAAAGATCAGAGCACAAATAAATGAAGCAGTAATCTACCATCAAAGATCAAGAGCTGAGGACTTCACAACTGAATGTTAAAACATCCACAAATAACTAACTCCAATTCTCAAACTATTCCAAAAGACTGAAAAGGTAAACACTGTCTAATTCACTACATGAAACCATGACCCAAACCAGACAAGAACACAACAAATGAAACTATATACCAATATTCTTGACGAACACAGATGCCCAAGATAACAAAATACTAGTAAACTGAATCCAATAGCTCATTATGGAGATTATATACCACGATCAGGTGAGATTTAGTGCAAGGCTGATTTCAACATATATAAATCAATAAACATATCAACAGAATGAAGGACAAAAGATATGATTATCTCAAATTCAGAAAAAATTCTGTAAGACTCAACATTTCTTCTTGATAAAAATTAACAAATTATGTACAGAAGAAACATCTCAACATATATGACAAACTAATAGCTACCATTCTATGGTGGATGGGAAAATGCTGAAAGCATTTCCTCTAAAGGATCTAGAATAAGACGAGGATGTTCATTTTCATGAGTCTTATTTCACAGAATATTGGAAGCCTTAGCAGAAGTAAATAGCCAAGAGACAGAAATAAAGGTCATCCAAAGTGGAAAGAAGGAAGTCATATTATGCCTGTTTGCAGATGATGATTTTATATATAGAAAAATCCAAACATTCCACCAAAAAACTGAACTCTTAAGTTAGTAAAGGGTACAGCATACAAAACCAACAAATTAGGAGCATTTTTATATGATTAAACTAAAATGAAATCAAGAAAGCAATCCCACCTATAATAGCTATGAAAAAAATCTAGAAATATTTAAATCAAGGAGATGAAAAATCTCTACAATGACATTTCTAAAACACTGATGAAAGAAACTTTACCAGGACACACAAACAATAGGACATCCATGTTCATTAATCAGAAGAATCAAAATGCCCACACAATCCAAAGCAATCTACATTTTCAATGCATTTCCGATTGAATACCAATGATATTCTTCATATGAGAAATAAACAAAACCCTAAAATTCATATAGAACCACAAAGACCAAAAATAACCAAGATAATCTATGTAAAAAGAACAAAGCTGGACTAGGTTTGGTGGCGTCCACTTGTGTCAATTTACTCAGGGGGCTATGGCAGGATTGCTTGAGCCCTGGAGGTCATAACATAGTGAAACACATCTCAAAAAACAAAGATGGAAGCATCACAGTATTCAATTCCTGACTTCAAAACAGAATGTTGAAAAAGGAAAAAGCCTAGTACTAGGATAAAAATCATTATGCACACCAATGGAATAAAATAGCTCAGAAACTAATATACATTTACACTGTCAACTGATATTTTACCAAAGTACCAAGAAGACATAGTGGAGAAACAAGAGTGTCTTCAAGAAATGGTGTTGGCAAAAGTGGACAAACACATGCAGAATAAAACTGGATCTCTTTCTCACTGCACACAAAAACCAACTCAAAATGGATTAAAGACCTGAATGTTAAACCTGGAATTATGAAGTTACTATAAGAAAACGCGAAATCTTTCAAAATATTGGTACACGCAATTATTTTTGGATAGGACCCCAAAGTCTCAAGCACTAAAAAGGCAAATGGGCTTAAATCAAACTAAGAAGCTTCTATTATTTCTATTAAAGAAAAATGTTAAAATAGGAAAGGATAACCTGCAGAAAAGATCTAAACAGACATCAAAGGATGACAAAAATAAACGGTCAACTGGCATGGAAAAATGCTCATATCACTATCAGAATAATTAAAAAAAAACTTATCAGAATAATTCAAATGCAAACAACAAGATTATGACTCCAATCCAGTAGAATGGGCATTATCAAAAAGAAAAATCAATCCTGATGAGGATGTGGAGAAAGAGGAACTCTTAAACACTGCTGGTGAAAATGTAAATTGGTACAGCCATTAAGAAAAATAATATTGAGGTTCCTTACAAAAAACAAACAAAAAAAAAAACCTAAGAACTATCTTATGGTCCAGTTATCCCAGCACAATGCACGTATCCAGAGCAAATGAAACCACTGGATCAAAGATATTCTTACAATTCCCAAGTTTATCATAAGCACTAATCACAAAAGCTAAGGTATGCAATCAACCAAAGTGTACTGATCGATCAATGATAAAGAAAATGATAAAGAAAATGTGATATATATATAAATGTGATGTATATAGAAAATTAGATGTTAAAATATGTCACAGCAACATGAATGAAATCGAGGACTTCATGTTAAGAGACATGTTTTCATTCACTGTGAAAGCTTAAAAAAAAAAAAGTAGTCTCACAGACAATGAGTAGGACTGGGAAAAGGAGTGAGGAAAAGGGGAGAGAGGCTCAATAATGAGTACTAAAACAGTTAAACAGGAGGAATGAATAGTGGTGTTATATATAGCATGGTAGAGTATCATGCTCTACCACAATATATTTTAAAATAACTAAAGAGTCTGAAGGTTTCTAATACATAGCATTTTCACCTCAAACATTTATCATTTCTAACAACCCTGATATGATCATTATACTATATACATGTATTGAATTATCACAGTATACCCTGTTAAGTATATACAAATAATGTGCCAGTTTAAAAAGAAATTCATATTGAAATATTTTGGATATATGAGGTTAAATAAAACATGTACTAAAAAAAAGGAAAAGATACTCTTCTATAACATCTTTCACAAAATCTGTAAGATACAAATTTGTCAAATGCTAGAAAAGATGAAAATTCACACTTTTAAATATCATGTCCATGTTTAATAGAAAAAACATAAATAAAAAAACAAATGAAAACCAACACAACCAAGACCAAAACACTTAAGGGCTTCTTAATCTACCAAGTCAATAAACATTTTTGTTATTTAAAATTTAATCATATGTAATGGACTAACAAGGAAGCACACCATCAGAAGACAAGGCAAAATACATTTTTCTTACCTGAATATGATCATTTTTAAGTAGAGTTTTCAGTTTTTTCAACTCAGGATCATCTGAATTTTCATTTTTTCCAAAATAAAAAAATAAGAGCCACCGATGATGTGCCAAACGATCCTTGAAAGTGGTAAAGAAACATCAGATGGGAAATTCTAAGGTAGATCTAATCTTTATTTCTTTGACTTTGAGGTTAGTTTTAGCTATCCTGCTCAGTTACAAATATAATCTAAAATCCAGACCATCATGCTCTTATTTTATAGCTTACTGGGAATAATGCTATGTAAATCAATTCTATAATATTATAGGTGGCTAAATCACTGAGTCATAAAATGTTCAAGCAGATGACTGTGCCAAGAAAAAAATATAGTTTAACTAATATATAGCTAAAATTTTGGGGAGGGGTTGAAGAAGTAAGTTTTGCAGGTTTAATAAAACTTATACTTGGTAGAAATATATACTTGGATAGCTCTGGGATCAGAAAGTAGAATACGTGATTCTAACTGAATATTTCTAAGAATTCTAATCACAAATAATGCTTAGTTTTCAGTGAACAACAGAAAGAGTACTATAAGCAAGAACATTAAGTTCCAATTCAGATCCAAAGTTCCTTTGTGATCAAAATCTTGCCTTTTCAACCTTCAAGTTGGGTAGGTTCTTAAATTATAGATTTACTTTGAATTACCAATATCTCAGTTCCAGGAATCCAAATGTAATCTAGAACTGCTTAATACAGAATTCTTGGAAACTGCTACATTTAGTTCTCTTTAGTGATGAATAAAACAATGCTGACTTTAATAATTAAGGACTTGAAAAGTTACCAATATTTATTACTATATGCCACTATTAATAATCATTACCTCTAATGTGCTTGCCGAAAGTAGTTCAAAATCTGGAAGATTACGTATTATTTCCAAATATATTTCTTTAGCATCCAATGAATTAAGAAACTAGAATAAGAGAATCATGTTGTAATCTTTGAGTAAACAAGAAGAAATCTGAAGTTTTTCAAAATACTTCAAAATGTCTTTTAATTTTTAAAAAAGTATATCACATTTGGGCAATTATTTAAAATACTGAATAATCATATGACCAGGCTTTTTAAAAAATAATGAAAAAGAAATTCCATTAGGTGTTTCAGTATATAAAATTTTCTATGGAATCCTTATAGTAATTTGCTAAATCACCACAGAAATATACTATGTTCAGTTTAATTTTAATGCTAACTATGTTTACATGTCTTATGTATTCTTTTAGATTTTTTTAAATGTTTTTTGTTTTTAGACATTTATTTATTTTTATGTGATGCTGAGGATTGAAGCCAGCCAGTGCAAGCATTCTACCACTGAGCCACAACCCTAGTGTAGAATTTTTAAATCGAATTTTGATGATCTAAGACATTTTACACCCCAACTAATTAATAGTGGTAAGGTAAGAAAAACTTATAACCACAAAACTGAAATGGTTTTCAGAATACTGTTCACAAACCAAACAATATAGGAGTACTTATACTAAAATATACATATGGCTCTAAAACATGCTTAAGATCTGACTATTTAAGACAAAAACTGAAAAAAGGCACACCTCCCTTCTAACAAATCTCCTTTATTTCTGTCTCACAGAACCCCCTCTGCTGGTCCAATTCTCCATGAAGCAGCTATTACAATAAAGAATGCAGCAATGGTTTACATCAAGTAGATGTATACGAGAGTTGAAAAAACAATTTTATATCTTTAATCATGAATCATCTGTTTAATAATTAAGAAATACTACTTGAAAATGGCTTAAAATATAAAAATGCTTCAATTAAAAAAAATTTGGTTGTAGATGGACACAATACCTTTATTTTGTTTAGTTTTTTTTTTTTATTTGGTGCTGGGGATCAAACCCAGTGCCTCACTCATGCTAAACAAGCACTCTACTATTAAGCCACAATTCCAGCCCTTAATGTCTCAATTTTATAGCTTATAGTTCCATACTTTAATCAGTCATTATAAAGATCACACTAAAAATACTCATAACAGCTTTATATACGTGTATGATTAGTATATTATAAACTCATTATAAACTGTATTTGTCTTATAGAATTTGCTAGTTACACTTTTAAAGGACTGTTTAAACCTCACCTTTCAGATATATTTAGCTGAGATAATACTTCAGTTTTTTAAAACTTGAATAAGTGAATTAAGATAAACATACAGGATTACTTACTATAGCACTGCTTATAGCCTTCAAAAATAGCTTTTATGAATCTTCTCTTGATACTTATTTCTAAGTATATCATATTTACTTAGTGAATTATGCTAAGAAATTGTTTATTAAAGGTGTATACACTTTAATAAAGAAAATGAGTTACTGAAGTATATATGTATGTATATATACACACTCATATACACACACACACACACACTGTTGAAAATATATACCTAGAGTATATATACACAATACAAACTCATAGATACACATAGAGATGCCATACAAACACACAATAATCACCAGAATACTCCTAGGCACTTGGTATACACCAGTGAACAAATAAACTTAAAATTTAATGCAGGAGAAAAATAATGGGAAAGTAAATAAATTACAGTGTATGTTATAAAGTGATAAGTACTCTGTAGCCATAGAGGCAAATTATAAAACATCTTAAAGATAGTCAGATTTTATTTAAAGATAGTCAGATTTTACTGACAAACTGTTTATAGGGTACGAGAAAAAGAGCAATCAAAATTGACTGCAGGATATTTGGCCTGAAAGAGAAAGGACAGAGTTTTCATAAACTGAAATGGAGAAAATTGGGGAGAAGCAGATTTATATATGGGAGTATTAGCAAGATAATTATAGGCATTTAAATCTGACATATTGACTAGTATCTTGGGAGATGCTGAAAGGCAGTGTACATATGTGTACATGTCCATGCATGTATATAATATTTCTGGAGTGCAGGGCAAAGGTCTGAGCCATAAACTATGGACAGTCATTATAGAGTGTATATGTAAAGGATCTGTAGGGTATTTACCAAGACTTGATGGTGGTTGTCCACAAGTGATTGAATTTTAGAAAATGTTGGATCTTTTTATATTTCTGTACTGTGCATGAATTTCTGAAATGAGTATATGTTATAATTATCAACATTTAAAAAGCAGAATTAAAATAAAGGAAAATGAAAGAAATTTGTCTTTATTATTCTTCTTTATATTTCTTTTGGGAGTCCCCAGGAAATCCCATTATTTAGCTCACTTCCTCGACAACTAGCTTGAGTCTCAAGTTTCCTGGTTCAGAAACACAGGGAGGTGAACTGTATCAGATTTCCAAATTTCTAGATTTCTGAGTTTACATTAGAATCCCACAGGGTACTTAAAAACATAACTGGGTCCTAGCCAAACCTATTAGGGATCTACATTTTTTACCATTAGAAAATACAAAAATAAAAACTTAGGTTAAATGAAAGAGTATTTTTATCATAACAATGTATTTCATATCTTTGAAGTTTAAAACTATAATGGTTTTAAATGTAATAATACAAATGCCAGTTTGTAAAGAATTTTATAAGGATTATTTTTAAACTAAAGTATATAATAAACAAAATCCCAAGAATTTACATATTCTAATTAATGAAATGATCCATATAAACTGTTTCATTTCCTTGCTAACTGCTTATAAAAGGATACATTTTTAAATGTGTGTGCATGTACACATTTATAAGTAAAGAAATTTCCTTAAAGTTATTCATACCAAAATACTGTTTTTCTCCTTGCTATTTAAAGTGGCTCCAGGAGGAAAATAAGCAGTAGTACTTGTTGTAATATCCAAACTTTTACAAAGGTTGTCCTGGGTGGCACAGTCCATCCATCCTACGTTAACAAGGCCATCCTAAAAATGTTAAACAAAAAACACACTATGTTGTAAATTAAGAAAAAGTTAAAACCCAACATTTCTATTATAAAATTACAACTTTTAAAATAGTACTCAATAACCTGAGATAATACAGTTTTCCATTTTCCCTTGATGTTAACATCTACTTTTTAGAATTTGTACAAATCTACAAAAAACTAAATTTATCATTTTTTAAAAATAGAAAACAGGCTGCTCAATAATCTTTTAGGTTAAAAATCAAATGTGACTTGTTTAAGAGTCATCATTATTATTGCACTTTCAATATGTATCATATAGTTTATCAGACATTTTGTCTACAGCATACATTTAAATTAGTACCTTCCAAGTGTTCACCTATTGGTGGCTGAGTTACTTTAATGTGCTCTAATGTCCTATACGAAAAGTACATTTCTCGGAACCTCAAGTTACTGAAAAAATTTTCTGGACTAAAGTTAGTAAACAAACAGAAGAGTAACATACATTCAAGTGCAATTCCAAAAAATAAAGGATGGGACATTAATAATAATTGATATAATAGCTGAAAAGTTTCTACAACTTTGAAAACATTAATCTATCGATTTGAGAGGTCAAATAAATCTTAAGTAAACGTCTATTCAAATCATAACAAAACTTCAGAAAATCAAAAATCTTAAAAGCAGAAATGATAATTTTGATTTAGATGGTGTTATTTGGGAACATACATAAGAATTAACTAAGCTATACACTTAAGATGCATTCCCTTAACTGCATATAAGAAATAACTAGAATAAAGAAAAGTAAAATTAAAAATACATGCTGGCAAAGTGTCAGAAGTAATAAAGAAATTTGTGTTCAAGGTCTCTTGCTACCCTATCCAGGAAATGGTTAAGTCAGGGAGGCATGTTGTAAGCTCTAGGGTATTAGAGCTTAAAAGGACAGTTTAAAAAAACAAAACAACAACAACAAAAAAAAACAAAAACAAAAACTGGTAACTAAAGAGATGATAGTGAGGAGAAATGAAATTAAACCACTTGACTCACCTAAAAGAAGGCAAGAGAAAAGAAAAAGGATTATATCATAGGTGGGACAAACAGAAAACTAATGAGACAGTAAATATACACAATATATCAGGAATAATATTAAATGTAAATGGAGTAAGAAAACTGATAAAACACCAAAATTAAGCATATGCCGATTACAGAAAATATACCTTAAATATAAGGATACCAGAATGCCAACATTAACCAAAAGAAAGTAGTAGTCATACTGATGTCAGTCAAAGCATATTTGAAGGCAAGAAACATTATAGAAGAGAGTTATTTCATCAAGCTGGAAACTCATATCACAAAGAAAAATAACAATTCTAAGTTAGTACCCACATGATGACAAAGGCTCAAAATATATAAACAAAAAGAATTAATGGAAAAAACAAATATCCATAATAACAATGGGTAATTAATAAAATATTAACCGATATTAAGACACTCTCTTCTCCGTGCCGGAACAGGCAATGAACTTATTAAGATCAATATTTGAATGGTAGTGTTAAACTTGACCCAACTGATTTTACACAGGTGTGCATCTATGAAGTACAGAATTTACTTTTTCAAATGTACATGAATATTGTTAAAAACACTGAAACCATGTTTGCTAACCACGGTAGAATTAAGGTGCCCATAAATAACAAAAACAAAAAACTTGAAAAAAAAAGAAAAAAGAAAAAAACCCCTCTGTTTGGAAATTAAGTCCTAAATAATCAATAATTCAATAAAAATAAAAGGTTATAAAGTATTTTGAATTGACTGTTAATAAATAAATACATTTCAAAATATAGAATATAACTAAAAGCCATATTCAGTAATCCATAGTTTAATTCATATATTACAAAGGAAAGCCTAAATCACAATAACTTAAAAAATTAAATGCAAATTAAATTCTAGGGAAGCAGAAGGAAGGAAATAAAGCACGTAAATGAACAAAATTGAAAATAAATGCAAAGTAGAAATTTTAAAGCTTGATAAATTTCTCCTAATGTTGACGGGAGATAGTACAGAAAATCATTATCAGAAAGTGAAAGTGGGAATCACTAAAGAAGTTACAGATAAGAAAACTCCACAAAAATCATAGGATATTATGTATAACTATATACTAGTATATTTAAAAATTTAGTTGGAAGAACAAAAACAATTTCCTAAACAGAGAAAATAACCTGAATAATCTGATTTAAAAAGGAGATTATAGATACAAAGAAAATTCTAGGCAGATGGCTTCCCTGAAGTCTACCAAACAAAAATATTATTTGAGGGGGAAATAATGCCAATCATACAGAAACTGCTTCAAGAAGAGAAAAGATGACTTTGCATCACATTTTTAAGACCAGCATTTCCTTGATGCTAAAAGTACACAAAGACTTTGCTGGAAAGGAAGAATATAAAAGGCTAACAACTCCAATCCTCAAAGATTAACAAAAAATACTTATGTTCAGAGCTCATCTTCAAATATTTTTAATATCTGAGACTTAGTTTTAAAAAAATTATTTTATTTGTTTTTAGGTACGCCAATGGAACTCAGGGGGGCACTCAACCACTGAGCTTTATTCTCTAGTTCCTTTGTACTTTATTTAGAAGCAGGGTCTCACTGAGTTGCTTCGTGCTTCACTGTTGCTGAAGCTGGCTTTGAAGTGGAGATCCTCTTGCCTTAACTTCTGGAGCTGCTGGCATTATAGGTATGTACTACCACACCCATCCCTAAGACAGATTTGGTTTTGATATAAATTCTTAGAAGATTCTCAAGGAATTTTAACATTGTGTTGAAAAACCATTGTCTAAGTATAGGGTGAAATAAAGGAAGAGAATGAAATGTAAGTATACCAAGTTAATCATTTTAGTGTTAGATAAAACAATTTGTTTTTTAAAAAAAAGTCTATAATGCACAAAGAGGTATAAATAATAGCCACTAAAAGAATATGCTGATCAAGATCATACATTATGTGAAAATATAGATATGCATTGCATAATAATTTGGTGAACAATGAACAGCATATAGGACAATGATCCCATAAGATTATAATCCAGTTGAAAAATTTCTATTGCTTAGTGAACACATTAACTAAAGATGCAAGTGAAAAGCAGTCTAATGAAAGAAGAACCCAAGAACTTCACTTCCCTGTTACGGGTCTAGTAAAACCTTTGAAGACCTTACTGAGCTCCTTACAAAGTTTGAAAACATGAACCCTAACATGAAAAGGTTTACATTGGATGGTCACAGATATTTATGAAAAGAATGACATTTCCTCAATAAGAGCCTCACGCAGATTCAGAAAGATTCCAGAAGGCAGTACTATTACGAGAGATGATAGCTCCATGCCTGAAGACCTTCCAGAAGAAGAAAATGTGGAGATGAAGGACAGTGATACTGACAATTCTGATATTAAGGTGTAGGCTAAAGTGCGTTTGTTTTTTAGTTTTTTTTTTTTTAAGGTTTAAAATGAAAACAATTAAGAGAAAAACATTTATAGAATAAGCACCAAAAACACAAAAATCAATAAAAATGATAAAAAATCAAAAGAATATACATATAATCTATTTTTATATAGTTGTACAATGTTTATGTTTCAAGCTAAGTATTATTACAAGAGTCAAAAAGTAAAAATGTATAAAGTAAAAAAAATTACAGTAAGCTAAGGTTAATTTATTACTAAAGAAATTGTTTTCATAAACTTATTGTAGCAAAATTAGTATCTTATAAAGTATACAGTAGTAGATAATAAGGCTCTGAAACCTCATATTCACTCAAGTTATCTACCTGAAGAAATTTCTAGTCCTACAAGCTCCATTACCTACTAAATGTTCAATACAAGTGTACCATCTTTTATAATATACTTTTTTTTTTTTTTTGAGAGAGAGAGAGAGAGAGAGAGAGAGAGAGAGAGAGAGAGAGAGAGAGAGAGAGAGAGAGAGAATTTTTTAATATTTATTTTTTAGTTTCCAGTGGACACATCTTTATTTTTATGTGGTGCTTAGGATCAAAGCCAGGGCCTAGTATATGCCAGGCGAGTATTCTGCCGCTGGTGCTAGGCGAGTGCTCTGCCGCTGAGCCACAACCCCAGCCTAATATAATATACTTTTATTGTACCTGTTCTATGGCTAGATACATTAATACTTAACCACTGTGCTACAACAACCCCTATAGCAACACTTATAGCAAGTTTTAGTCTAGAAGCAATAGGCTACATATAGATTAGGTGTGAAGCAGGCTACACCTTCTAGGTTTGTGTAAGTATACTCTGATATTCATCTGATGAAGAAATTATATAATGTCAATTTCTTAGGACATATTCCTCCTGCAGGACTCTATATAAAAATGAACCATTCAGTTGGAAGTTTTAATATGCCTGCTCAGAAATTATGGTTCTATATCAAGTAGAAAAAAACTAAATGATACTGATATGAATAACATGGTGATCTGATACAAAAATTATACCCAACATAATTATACCCAACATACATATACATAGAGACTTATTATTTGAGCTCACATAGAAGTTTCCCAACTTTTACAACTGAAAAACTCCCAAGCCAATGCATGCTATCATAACATTAAATAATCAACAGACGACATTCTTCAAATCTTAACATGATATGAGAATAAGAAATAACAAAGTAAAATCAAAACAACAGGAAACAAATTTTGGAAACGATAAGAATACTACTATATAATTAGAGGAATTCATAATAAATGTAGAATACTTACACAAATGAAAGCACCACATGAAAAGGTACTTAACACAACTAATTATTTAGAAAGTTTTATCTATGAATACATCATTCAGAAAATAAGAAAAATTACAAAAATATGAGTTAAGTGTTCAAGAAACTATGAAAAAAATTTGAAGTCAACTTATAATGATGTAGTTTTACAAAAAGGATGGATGCTTACCAACATGCCACTAAGCCTAAGTCGTGTCTGTGAAGTCAAACAATCTGAGGGGAAAAAAAAACTTTATGAGGCTATTTAAGCTTTATTAAGCCTATCCTCTCATGCCTTTTCCTCAAATTACCATGTTGATTCTAAGACCATTAACTAAAATAAATAATGAAACATTACTTAGTAGTCTCATTTTATATACACAAACTCTCATTCCTTCTCATTAATTTTTCAGGATTTCTAGCTACAGAAAAGTAAGCATTTCTTTAGAGTCTTCACAAATCTGAAAATATATTCTCCACTAGTTTTATGAAAGTTCTGTAAATATGAATGGTAGGATACATTTGAGTTTAGATTTGGAAGAAAACGGGGCTGTAGTATCATAGAGCCTACAGAGACAGGTAAAATCAAATTGCCTGGGTTCAAAAACAAGACAAAAGAATGTTAAAAAGTTCAAAATGTTTTGTGGATAGACAACAATCTGGGCATTAGGTCAAAATGAAATAAAATCCCTTTGCAAAAAAGTTTAAGGCTGATTTTTGTTCAAAAGCAGTATCTTCCTGATATTGGTCTTACAGGAGGGGTTGAATGGTTAATTTTAGTTATATATTATAATACATTCCTAATAAAGGGGCATTATCGTTGAGAGGTAAAGTTTGGGGAAAAGATTCATGTTGGGATTAACATATAAAAATGTATTAAATTAATGAATTAGGATATTTTGTAACATTGGGGCCAATTTTTAATCAATCTCATTGAATGCAGTTTATGTTAGTTTGGCACCTAGGGTATTGAATTTCAACTTAGTTCACTGAGGGAAAGGTCCTAGAAATGAAAAGTTATCATTTTCATATACACAACTTTATGAGCCAAACATATTCATTTTAATATCTAACAAGGAAAAATTCACACTTCCAAATACTATTATTTGGAAGGAATTATTGTTGTTAACAATAATTATTTTTGCAATATGCCAAATACACTAGTGGCTATCTAAGCTACAATTTATCATGAATACAAGTAAACTGAAAAACTTGTCCAACAAATACATGTGACATTAACAAATTAACAATGTGATAACATCTTATGTAACAAAAATGGTACATATTCAGTAAGTAAAAAGTTATAATCTTGTGTCTAAATCATGGTTTCAAATCATCAATTATTTAATGAAAAGGCAATTACAGTAGCATATTTAGAACTGCCACCTAAAATTTAATGTTACAGTCTTCATTTTAGGATGAAAAAATAATAAAATTACCTCCTCCTTTGGAACAAAAGGTGATCAGCCAGCCAATACCAGCAGCAAAAGCAGTTTGTATGGAGTTGACAAAATTTCCTTTAAAGAAAATAAAAGCAAATTTCTGATCACCTATTACTCAATATTGCAACAGTCTTCCAAATGAATTTGTCTTTCTAATCTTATCCTCTTCTAATTCACTGTATTAAGTTATCTTTCTAAAAATCCTCTTAAGTTTGTCAAAATCCTTTACTGGCTCTCCAATTTTTCATCACATAAATCTAAATTCATTATTTCCTTAAGAAGAATATCCAAGATGGCAAGAAAGGCCTCTTGTAATCTGAGTTTTATCTAAATATGTAGACAAAACTCCCGTCTCCCCCCACACCACTCTTAACACATTACATCTTTTTGTCAGATATAGAAACTATTGCCAATTCTCAAAGGCACAGTGCTCTCTGAAGACTTCCTATTCATTTCCACTGGAGACTGGATATGACATCTTCGAAGAAGTATTTTCTAACCTTTCCTCATCTAGGTTATTTCATTTCTTTTTTTTAAGTATTTATTTTTTAGTTATAGTTGGACACAATACCTTTATTTATTTATTTTTATGTGGTGCTGAGGATTGAACCCAGGGCCTTGAACATGCTAGATAAGCACTCTGTCACTGAGCCACAACCCCAGCCCAGGTTATTTCATATATTTTATGCCTCTCTAAGCTTATGTCTATCATAAGAGTTACTGTACTGTATTTTAATTGTTCATTAGTATTTTCCTCATTAAAATAATGAGGTTGTTGATGGCAGGAATTATGTATTTCATTTCTGCAGCCCTAGTAATTAATAGTTTCTGATATATAAGTGGTACCCAAAGAATTAAATAAATATCCCTTTAACCATAAATACTGTCATTTCAAGAATAGTTCAGAGAAATAAGCCTAAAATCACTTGATGAATTAAAAGCCTAAGAAATGTTTTTGAACTTAAATCTGGATAGGCATGAACTTACTTCCTATGCTTATAAAAGCAATAAAACATACATTACTAAACATTTAGCTGCATTTTAAAAACCGCCTTGTCACCTATGTCCATCTTAGATCCATTTCTCATACCTTGTTAAGTTTCTGTAAAAATAACTAGGTTTGGGGCTGGGGATGTGGCCCAAGTGGTAGTGTGCTTGCCTGGCATGTGCGGGGCGCTGGGTTCAATCCTCAGCACCACATAAAAATAAAATAAAAAGATGTTGTGTCCACCAAAAACGAAAAAATAAATATTAAAAATTCTCTCTCTTAAAAAAAATAACTAGGTTGTTAAACATTTACTATTCAGTTGAAGTCAGAGCAATGACACAATTCCTCTTTAAGAAATATGGAAAAGATACTTCAAAATTTCAGTATTATGACCAAAATATTAATACTGCCATTGTAAAACTTAAAATTCCCATTTAAAAGTATCCTTGAACATCAAGCACATTAAGAAATTAAAATTACCTGTTGATAATTCCGACACTGTGCTTCTAATATGCTGCATGGCAAAACTCACTAAACTTTCCTTTGATCTGTCTCCATAATATTTCACTGCAGCCTATTGAATGTTATAAAAAGAGAAATATTTACCTTTTCATTTTAAAACTCACTATGAGGGTATCAAATATTTTGATTTTACATTATTTTAAACAGGTATCTCTCAACAGTGTAGTATCATTTCCAATGATATTCTGAGAAAATGGATAGTACAGATTCTACAGAAAGAATTTGATTAATACTAATAGTTTTAGTTCTATCACAGGAAACTTGGAAAAAGGAGATTGGAGCTTAATATTCAACAAGTTAATATCTACAAAATACTCTGTGAACAACAAACCACAATATGCATGTTGAATAAATTAAGACAGAAACTGAAATTGGAAAACATTTAATTTTGGCATACACCAAAGTTAAAGTAATGGCATTTAAAAGTATTCATAAAATAATCCCAAAGTGAAAAGTGTACGAGTCAATGATCACCTATATTTCAACAAGACAGATCTAAAGAATATTACTATGAGTTCTACGGATATTACTATGAGTATGCATTATTATTATTTAGATGGCACCTAAAGTAACACTTAAAAACCTATATATATGTATACTGTAGTTTATCTAGCCATTTCACTTGTTATTAAGTTCAACAGATTTGAAAATTGCTAATCATCTCTTACCATTCCAGATCTAAAAATGAGGAGGCTAGGATAACTGTTGACTCCTTTCATTCGGCAAAGCATTCTATCATCACCACAGTTCACAGCTCCAATTCGAAGTAATCCATCCACTTCTCTAGCAAAGTCTCTCCACTATGACAGAAAAAGTATATCTCTATTCATTTTTTCTCCTTAAAAACATCTCAAGCTATGAAGCCTTAAAGGAAAAAAATTTTATCAAATAAAACTATACATATGTAAAAATATTTGATAATTATTTAATAGTTATAATTATTACAAATAGAAAAATCCCAACATATTAAAAAATAAAAAAATCAGAAGGTAAAAAATACATACAGTGGGAGCTAAATCATGGCAGTGTGAACATCCTGAGGAGTAAAAGTTTACAAACCACACTTCTCCAGAATTAACAGCAGCATCTAAAAGTACATAAAACCATTTACTAAACGTTACTGTTTATTTTAGTTAAAAAACTTTGAGATTAACAGAAAAAACAGTCATAAATCTTTTATAACTACCTTTATCATTTTCTATAAAAACTTTTTATTTGAAAATATTTCAAATGTCAAACCAACAATAACTTTTAAAAAAAAACTTTCTTAAACCCATATTTGGTAAGAAGCATGCATGAACTGCAAGAAAAATATGGCTCTAAAACTTAAATAAAAAAGACACATGGAAATAACAGCCAACCTTATGTAAGAGCTTGTGTGGATAAGAGAAACAGAACCAGTGAGAAAGATTCAGAGTGAGGTTCCCCTACTATCTATTGCATAGTTTAAGTATGTGGTCAAATCAATTCTGATGCCTATTTTAAATTCTCAAAGAATGAGAAACCTACACAATATAGCAAGGATTGTAGAATTAATTTAATCTTTGCCATAGATAAGACATTTACCTTGGAAAATCATGTTGTTCAAGAAGTACTAGATAAAGGTTTTTATTATTTCAAGACAAATACATATTTGCTAAAATAGATTTGAACATGTCTAACCAGTAATATGTTATAATCTGTAAATGACTTGATGAGGGTAAAGAAACTTAATTCATTTTATAATTTTAACATTGTAAGGGTGTATATGTACATTCAAAGGCACAGGCAATTTGCTTTTGGTTAAGGGTTTTCATACAATTCTACATCAAAATCAGTTATTGGTAATTTTATTTTTTTACTTTTTCCCCCACAATCTATTAGTAATTTTAAAATAAAATTTTCATAAATTATAGTGAGACATCAAAACAAGCATATTGTATTAACTATGCATGATTAACTCAAGTTAATTTGATATATGTATGAGTCAATATTCACCTGTGTTTCAATAAGATAGATTTATGGAAAAATAGTTAATTGTACACTATAGGCAAAATAATTTATAATTTTATCAACTGTTTTTAGCAATGCTTAGAAAGTGACAGACAACGCTGTCTAGGTTAAAACAATTCCCATGTTGGCTCTGACGACCAATGGATGCTAATTTAATTAAAAATCTCAGTAGAATGCAAGCTTTACTAGAAAAAGTGATTACCTTATTAGTTATAACTGTGAAAATGTGTAATTTTGGTACTTTGTTTTTATGGACACTTCTAACACATCTACCCAGTTCTGGATGATTAAGAGTAATAAGATTAAAAGTATTTTCATTAATTTTTTTTTCTTTTTTGAGACAGTCTTGATGTTGTCTAGGTTGGACTTGAACTCATGATCCTCCTGGGATCAGAGGTGTGTTCCACTGTGCCCAGCTACAATTTTTTTTAATACTACATTTTCAGAGCACAAAGAAATGCTTTTACATAACTCAATGACCTAAAAGACTTGAGTATATTTCAAAATCCAATTTTTGGTCTCTGAATTACCCAACTAAAACTGATATCTGTTAATAATTAGATAACTACAACTAATAGTTTCTTTAAACACAGAAAAATGCAACAAAAGGCAGAAGTGCTTTGAGATCCTCTTTCTTATACTATTTTCTAAAGGATGCCTACATTATATGGTACTACTAAGAATGACCAGTACACATGTGAGACATTCTCCACTTTTGCAAATACCATCCAGAACTTGATTATAAAGACTGAAACACTACTGTGCTATAACATATAAAAAGATAAAATGAATATTTACTGAGATAGATGAGAACATTTAAAAGCTGTGAAAGTGTAATCAGATTTTTCCTTCTGAACAAAACTTGAACATTTTGGGCTTTCCCTCCTGGTAAAATTTAACTATGTAATTTGGACTAATTCTGCCACTACTAACAATTGGAAAACTGGACAAAATATAAAAGATCTTTGTTAAAAGTATACCAAACAGTGAAGAATCAGGGGCTAATGGTATGAAAAAAGGTAAAAATTAAAGAGTCAGTGTTTGTCACTTTGAGAAAATGTAGCAGCTGACAAGGAAGAAATGAGCAGAGATTTCAATTGATTTATTGGGCCAGAAGGACAAAAGGGCATTCAGGGCACATCTCAAGAAGGTTTCTGTATATAAAGAACTGGAAAGTGACTAGTCCTCTCAAAATTCAAAGCACAGCTTTTGAATTACGCTATTTGAAACTGCTGGTGATCCTAACTGGAAGAAAATACATTATATTTCCTAGAGGAAGAAAACAAAACTAAAATAATTCTATATTTATGAAAACATAAGACTAAGCAACTCAAAGCAAAAGAAAACAACCGGTAATAGACATGACATACAATTGAGGGTAGTGTGATATTTACATAAATACAAATTGACTCTACCATCTGTTTGACATCTTACTTCTGCTTCTTCAACAACTTCAGAATTATCTTGACTAAGTCTAGTAATATGAAGAGTAGTATTAGATATCAAGTGGAATAATGGCAAATATGTATTGAACTATCAATGTTAGCTAGTAATCTAGTCTTACATTTTGTGGCTGTAATAATTTAAAACTACTATTTGGAGTTCTATGTGAACTGTTAGTGGTTCTCAGCCTTTTCCACATAGTGACACAGCTGAAAAAGCTTGAACTAATGTGCAATATCAGTAAAGTCTCATTCTAGGTGGACTCATAAACTAGTTCATTTGCAGGTTTTGTTCAGTTCCTTTTATTCTATCTGTAATTCCAATGTTTTCTGCCTTCTTGGTCCACACAACACTCACTAAAATAGTAGATGATGAGTGACAATAACAACCACACAGGAAAAGCTACAGATTTATATAGTGAACATGCTGTAAAGTTATGTCCACCAGTTCATCACATGGGTGTTAATTTATCCTACCAATAAGCCAAATGATTCAAAATTTTCCTACTTCCTTTGTAGGGAAGATATATTTTCTCTTTACTCAGAACTTGTATTCACATGCAAAACTTATAACAGGGCATAGTTATTTTTTATGCCTGAATTCACTGATATAAAAAGTTAGAATAAAAGGTAATACTTGCTTAGAAGTAATAAATGGTACAAAATCAAGTGACTATAATATATCTTTTATGATGATAATACATAAAAACATAATATATACTTTTTGCAACTGGTATGCTATTTTAGTTTTCTAAATTAAATGTGATTATAATACAGAAGAATAAAATGAGAATTTAATTTGAGGTTCAATTTATTGCTTTGAAATACAAAAGAATGAATAAACCTATTATTATTGTATAAAGACTGAAAATATAAGAATTGAATCCAGTTTTTGTTAGTTTCTGAAATGAAATATGCATAAATATATTCTTAATATTCATTTTCACACAAATCACAGATCAAATTAAATCTGATTCAAAAATAACCATATACCAATCCAAAATTTTAAAATAAAAAAGCTCAGACATTGGAAGTTTTTCTTTTTCCCCCTTTTTGGTTCTTTTTAGTTATACAAAACATTAGGATTCATTTTGACACAATTATAAAAGCATGGAATATAATTTGCTTTAATTCAGTCCCAAGTATTTCCCACTTCCTTCTCTTCCCCCCTCCCTCTACTCTACTGATCTTTCTTCTATTTATGGAAATTTTTTTGTTTTGCAAATATGCAGCAAGCTAATTTGGCATCCAAATCTGGCGGCCTGAATGGACACAGAGCTACATATTATTTTTATTTCTTTTGTTTGATTTACATATAAATCATATATATGCATTTTTTTCATACATATGCATTTTGCTACAGAAATACTAGTGTCTTTATTAATGGCATACTACCTCTCATTCTTCTGGAAACACTGTTTAATATATAAACAATATTCCATTATTACCTTTCTAAAATCCAAAATGTTTCTAACTTCTGAACACATTTAGATCCAAGAGATGACACTGAGATTGAACTAGTTTTAGAAAATCATGTCTACAAACTTACCAAATTCTCTTCTTTCCAATGTTATGATTTCAGGATCATCATCATAAATACCTAATTTTTAAAATATACAAAAATTATAAACACTTCTCCATAAAAGTAAATTACCACGTAATATTCATTTTTGTTTTAACCATGAAAAAATAAAATTTTTATATAAATTCTCAAACTTGCATAATGTGTAGTAAACTAACAGAAAAACCAACAGGAAATAATACTATTGGTGATATATCTGCAAAGTGATATAAAAATATTAGTTTTCTTAGGCTGGGGCTGTAGCTCAGTGGCAGAGTGCTTGATTGCCCATGTATGAGGCACTGAGTTTGATCCTCAACACCACATAAAAATAAACAAATAAAATAAAGGCTTGCTGTCCATCTACAACTACTAAAAACAAAAATAAAACAACAAAAAAGACATTAGTTTTCTGATCTGGCCTGTCAAGAGTGTGAGTATATTGGGGGGTAGAGGAAGTTCCTAATATTACATAATTTTATCTCCACAGAAAATTTCTATTTTCTAACATTTAGCAGTAAATATGAATTTTACTTACCATAATTAAAATCAATGTGAGAAAATTTCTCATTACTATATAAAATATCCAAATAGTACTAACAATGGATATAAAACCAGGAGTCGGCAACCTTTTTCTATATAGGCCATTAGTAAATATTTGGGGCTTTTGAAGACCTATGATTTTTAATCACAAATACTAAACTCTGCCTTCAAAATGTGAACATATAGCCAACATGAAAACAATTAAGCATAACTGCATTCCAATAAAACATTTTATATAAACAGGTGGTGAGCCAGATTTAAATGGTCAGTAAAATGTAGTTTGCTAACAGCTGACACAGTTATGGAGTTGCAGAAAATATACTTGAAAACATGATTTTGAAAATAAAATCAGAAGCCTTTTCTAAAAACAAATTTAAAATATTTTTGTCAGTTTAATATAAAAGCATATTTCAGTTGTTAAACTGCATTTGAGGTTAATTAATGACTGAGAAATACTGGTTATTCTGCCTTTATACCAGTGTTTGTTTTCTGTCTCCCTTGGTTCCCTTGTTTCCTCCCTCTGTTCTTACCTTATTTTTTGTTACACAGGAGAAGGATGGCATTTCTACTGAAGTAACCATTATTAAACTTAAAAGACTATTTACCCTTTTTGGAAAACACGATGTTCTAGAAATTAATTTTAATGCAAACATATGTAAATGTACATACACACACACACACTTCTTTTTAAGTAGGAATTTTTGGCCAATACACTTTCATATCTGTACAGATAACCTCTGTATACCAAGTGACCTGCCTTAGAATTCCACTCCCAGAGTAAATTCAAAGAAGCAAATCAAGATGATACATATTAAATTCACAAGCTAAGTGGTGAAACAAAATTAACTTTTTTTTAAAATCAGATAATAAAATTCACAACATATGACCTTACCAAAATCATAACGATAATAGTTCCAGCTTTCATATTGGCTTCCTTGATTATCTTCAAGTCCTTTTTCTCCATATTTGTCATATTTCTTCCGAAGATCTTCATCTTTAAGTACTTCATATGCTCTATTTATTTTTAAAAAATCACCATGTGCATTTGGGTTATTCTGTTAAAAAATATTACAAATGACAGTTATTTAAGACACATAATCCAAGTCCTTTCAGAACCTATGTGTAGATTAATTAAAACAAAGATTTTTTGAATACTATATACTAACATGGAGGGGGTTTAGTACAAAGCGATATGAGTAATCATGGGATAAAATCAAGAAATATTTTCTAATTACAAATACAATTGAATAAAAACAAGACTCTGAAATCCTTAATTTTTAAAATATTATTTTTGAAACAATCATAGATTGTAGAATATTTTTCTGAGGCAGATCAATATATTAACTTAAAAAAGTATGTGCTCCAATCCCTCAGATAATTACATAAGAATATAAGCAATAATTCAAAACTGGATTGGCAGTTTTTCTTTTATTATATTTTGGTTTTTGAAGGATGCTTTCATTTAAATAATATATGAATGTAGGTCTACCATCTTTAATTAATTCAATTAAAATTTTTAATTAATTTAATTAAAAGAAAAACTGAAAAAAGTGAAAATCCTAAATATAGATCACAAAGATAATTAACAAGTTCTAAAGAAATACTGTTTCTATTGCTCAGCTTTATGTTTCAGAAATAAAATCTTTTAAAGAAAAATTCTACCTTGAAAAAAAAAACTTAATCATTTGATTCTTAATAATGATGAAAGCTATTATTGAGTTCATTACACAAATTACAAACAGACCATAAAAATTAAAAGTAATTTTAAAGATCACATTATTGGATACACAATCAAATATTTATAAATGGAAGTACATCTGAATACTCTCAAGTTTTAATATATAAAACTTTCTAATTGGTCTGTGGTCTTATGTGTGAAAAAAAAAAGGGAAGTTAAAGCACATAATTATCAGTTATTATTGTCATTTCTGGCAAGACACTAAGTTCTGAAAATTTTTATTTTCTTCTTCTCTAAAACAGTTGATCATAACTTAGTCTACACTAAAAACTCCTTTACAGACATGATAATTTGGAAATTATTATCTTTAATATATGTGCTGAAAATAGTTTTCAAATTAAGAGGGAACTGCCTATTCCTTCCCACCATTCCAGACGAGAATATTTTTCTTCTGTTTTTAACTGAATTGTCACTTCTGGCATGTGACTGTTCCTCAGCACTTTAAACTCTTAACTTCAAAATACTTTAAATATAAAAATGTACTAAAATAATCAGATATTTTCAAAAGCAAAACTTTACTTACTGGGTTTTTATCAGGATGTAACTTCAATGCTAATTTCTTAAAAGCTTGTCTTATTTCTCTACTGCTTGCAGTTTTGGATACTCCAAGTAAACTGTAAAAATCTTGATCTGTGCCCACTAAAACAGCCATATACACTATGAGAAGACAGAGACTGATTCTTTTTAAGTCTCTGATATAGTCATCCTTATTTAACCAGACTCCCATTCTCTTTCTTATATAAGCTCTGATTTCAAAGTGAACATTAAGACTGACTTCTGGGTCCAGCTGATGTAATACGCAAATTTGAGAACTTCTGTCCGCATTACTTCAAGGGTGAATCAAGTATCAATGGATTGTCTCCAAAAATGTTAATCTAAACAGAGAAAACCAGGCAGTTAAAACACATTTCAAATGAAACTGCAATAACATAAATTATTTCAAATAGCACGGTCAAGCCATAAAATGTCCATCAAATGGCAAATCCGTATGAATGATGCAGGATCTATTCTTCATGGCCTTTCCTCACAGCTTCCCTATTTTGGTGGTCAAATTTGTGTAAATCTCAAGACAGCAGTTAAAGGTATTGAGTGGTGGTAACTAGCTAGAACACTCAATCAAATGCACACACACACACAGAGCAATTTATACAATGGGGAAAAACCTCTGATCAGCATCAGAACATAAGGGCAAGAAAAGGATGTATTTTCTTCTTTCTACCTAGCATAGGTGTTGTCCTTTTGTAATACCTTTTTCTTTTTTTAGCTATTTTTACACTCCTTAAAGCTGTGAGGTTTTCTTTTTATTAGATCTCATTTGTAGGAAATATCTTTTCAGGGGACTGGGAGGAAGCACAGTGTTTTTCCACAGGGTCTCTACTTTTCACATAACTTTTAAAAATACAACAGTTAATTACCCTGTTACAATAAGTAACTTAGATGGTAGGCCATCTTTCCCGAGTTTTCTAAGGTGCTTATACTAAATTTGAGTAGAGGCTATTTTACAAAAATAGAATAATAGTTAATGTATTTATACCACAAAGTTCTGAAGTTCAATATGAATAAAACTAAAAACAATAGGAAAAGGAGAATCAGTTATTTAGACAAGTTCACCACTGAAGGGTAAAAAGAATCATTATTTCATCATATCACAAACTAGTACACTTTAGTACCCAAGATTTCAAAATGCTTTGAAAAACTTAACTTTCCAAGCATCCTCAGCCAGTTCTGCCTTTCTTCCTTTAATCCCAAATGCCTCGTTTTAAAAATTCCTCCTTACCTGTGAATGGTCTTCGTCTCGTTTCTAATCCCACCTTTCCATGCCCCCAAACTATACCTTTGGGAAATATACTGATGAAGAAGAAACACCCAGGCTGAAAACAACCTTCAGAAAAAGAGAACATCTCAAACATCACTTTGGGATGAGGTGTTCCTCCCCTGGGGTTGTTCTGTCAGCGTGGGTGTGGCTGAACTGCCCAAGCTGGAGCTCTGGGACAGATGGAAGCTGCAGGTAAATGCTAAGAGCGTTTCGCGAAACGCGAAAGCCTCCCGCAGACATCTCCCCGGAGTGAAATGGGGGAGAGAGTGGAGACGGGGAAACAGGGCTCTCTTGCGCGTGTCCCAAGTGTCAGGTCTGATCAAGAGAAAGGGAACCCGAACTGACCAAAGCTAAAGTGAGAAATGGGAGCAGGAAGCCGGGAACCGACAGACAGAGGGCGGAGCGGGTAGACGGGAGGAAGAGCTGGACGAGAACACCGCACGCCGGTCGTCAGAGCTAAGAAGGGGGGATTCAGGAGCGCAAGTACGCCGACCCTCCCTCCCCGGAGGGCCCAGGCCGCCGCCGGCTCCGGGACAGCCCCAGCCCCCGGCCCATGCCCACCTCCGTGAAGCCTCCAGCGGCTACTCCCCCATCCTCAATCCCCGGCGGACCCTGTCCAGTCGAACCCAAACTGTGCGCGGAGAAGGAAAGCACGCACACCCCGACCGCCAGGCCGCCGAGCTCGGGATGGGGGAGCACGCGCCGCACCGGCAGCGAGAGCGCGCGGACAGCTCCGGTCCGCTCCTCGTTCCTCGCGCGCAGCTCTCCACGGCGAGCCGGGGCGGAGCCTACTGCGGGGCATTGTGGGAAAGGCGTGGAGGACGCGGCCGGAGACCCGCCGCAGCGGCGCGGTGGGGAGGGTGGTGTAGGTTTAGGTTGACGTGGCTGTCTGTCCGGGATCCGGCTCCAGCTCCGGGTCCATCCCGGAGCTGAGGGACGCGGTTAAGATTGCGCAGTCAACGCCCCCGCATTAAATGAGGCAGGCTCCGGCCGCCGGCGGAAGAAAGGATGGGGAAGCCCGCCCCTTCCTGGTCCGGTTGCCTGGGTGACGGCGAAACCCTGAGGGAGGGTTTGGGCGTGAGATTTCCTTAAATCCCCAGTTTTAATAGGAAGTCGAGGACGTGCAAATTTTGTCTGGTTGATGGATGGGAGACACCCCCAAAAGGGAAATTTGGCAGGAAAAGGGGAGATTCCCCGTACTGACACTTCAGGGTGACCCTAGAGAACTAAACAGACAATGGGAAACTTGCAAGAAATAAAAACGCGAGTGTACCAACAAACATTTGAACATTCTCCAGTAGTTCCTGGCTTCTGAGTCGTTCAAGCCAGATACTAGGGCGTTATCCATACTCCTTTCTTTCATCTTGTATCTACATGATCTGGTACAGAATGCATTTTGAACCTGGAGCAATGTAACAACGGAAGTAGCTACACTTAAGGACCATCAAAAGAGAACAACACAACGAAGCTGATACCTATTTATGACATTATGCCCAACACGAAATAAGTTGTGGTGGGTAGCAACTTCATTGGTAGTATGCCAAATATCAGCTTATAAAAATTTTATGACTACATGGGATCTATAGCTAATATTGTAGGAAACAAGAAGAAGTAGAATGAACAAAGCAAGAAATATTAGAAGCAGCCAGATGTGATAATTGTCAACATGTACCAGGAAATGGTCTAAGAATATATATATATATATATATATATATATATATATATATATATATATATATATATATACACATGTATTAACTCAGACCTCCTATTAGATAATGGCTATTATTATACGCATTACACAGTTGCTGAAATTGTGATTAATATGTGTTTGAGCTGAGATTTACGCCTAAGCAACCTGGCTCCAGGGACTATGATGTTAATTATTATGCCACACTGTAAACCAACATTTTTTCTTTTTAAAATTTTTTCTAATTAGTTATGAATGCATTTTGACACATCATACATAAATGGAGTATAACTTCTCATTCTTCTGGTTGTTCATGATGTAGAATCACACTGGTTGTATAATCATATATGTACATTCATTCCACTATCCTTTCTACCCCCAACCTCTCCCTCCCTTCACTCCCCTCTGCCTAATCCAAAGTATATCTGTTTTTCCCCAGCACCCCCTTATTGTGAAGTTAGCATCCACATATCAGAACATTCTGCCTTTAGGGATTGGCTTATTTCACTTAGGATGATATTCTCCAGTTCCATCCATTTACCTGCAAATGCTATAGTTTCTTTATTCTTTAAGGCTGAGTATTGTGTATATATAACATATTTTCTTTTTTTCATTCATCTGTTGAAGGGCATCTAGGTTAGTTCCATAGTTTGGATGTTGTGAATTGAGCTGCTATAAACATTGCTGTAGCTGCTGATTTTAAGTCTTGTGGGTATAAAATGAGAAATGGGATAGCTTGAAAAACAAACTGAAAACTGGAGAATTAAGCTGGGCCCAGGTCATCTTTTTATAAATGCCATAACGGATGAAGACTTAGATATTTTAGATGCTGAGGAAGCTTTTTAAAGCTTTTAAGTAAAGGACTGATAGTTATTTTACATAACTATCTCAGATATTGGCAAGATGATACAAAGGGGAGAAAGCTGGAAAAGGGAGAGTAGTTTGGAGAATATTAGGCCAAATGTAGCAATTTAAAGCAATTTATTAAAACTGTTTATTGTTCTCTGGGCTAGATCCTTTGGGATCCTGTACTGAGTAAAGATATGGTCCTGCCCTCAAAAAGCAGTATAATAGAGTTTACATCAATTATTCAGACAAGTCTGTAATACTTAGTGCTGTGAGGACGAATAATGGGAAAATGACCTACTCCTGGAAACAAAGGTTTGGAAAAGGTCATACCAAATTTTAAAAAAGAAAGGAAGAAAAGCATAGAAGAAATTTAATATAATATGAGGCCAGGAAATGGAGAATGTTCTGGGCAGAGGGCACAGCAAGTGGATAGCCCTGTACTTCAAGAATGTTTAAGGAACAAAAATAACAACAGAATGCAACATGCCAAAAGGAGAGAGTTAGCAGAACAAAACTGAAATGTAGGAACAAGATTATGCAGTCTTGTTCATAAAAATACTCATATTAAGGATTTTTGTCTTTTTTCTAAGAGCAACAGGAAGCTACAGAACAGTTTCATGTAATGGAATGCCATTGTATGTTTGTTACTTAAATTTGTAGACAATCTCAAAGTTATAAAACATTAAATTAATATTACAAATACTTTGTTTTTGTCAACCATTTTGGAGTAATTGCTAATTTGTCTCATTATCTTCCCAACCTGTGGTCTGTCTGCCTGCCTGCTTTTTCTTTTCACATATAAGAACATAACCACAACACAGTCATCAAAACCAGGAAATTAAACTACTACATTTTTATTGTCTAATCCACAGACCCTATTCATCTTTTGCCAATTGTCCCAATAATGTCTTTTCAGTAAAAGGATCTAGTAAGGAACTACTTTCTTCATTCAGTGTCATAACATTTTAGACTCCTTCGGTAAGTTTCCTAGTTTTTTCTTGACTTTTAAGGCCTTGGCAATTGTGAATGACACATGCCAGTTAGTTAAAACATAACTTTCTGTTTGGTGTGTCTCACATTTTCTCATAAATAAATTATGCAGTTATGACAGGGATACAATAGAAATGGCACTATATTCTTTTCATTGTATCTTATTATTAGGTAGCCCAGAGTTTGATTTGTCTCATTGTTCATAGTATTCATTTAGATTGCTTGATTATAAACTTTTTGTGACATTTTTCCCCTATAAAGTTACATTTTTCCTTTTTAAAATAAGTGCTTTGTGACAGAGGTACTTTGATCCTCTGTAAATTTCCTACTTATCACTAAACTTTCAATTATTCATTAATTAATATTTTTGTAGATTCATGGATTTCCATTTCATTAAATGGACATCTATTACTATCACTTATTTAGATGTTTAAGTGGTTTCAGACTTTAAATATGTTTGTTTTGTGCACAGTATGAAGTTCTAGGCTCCTCTAGGACTTTCACTGCCTCAGACCTGACAGTGAATTCTTTAAAAAGTCTTCGTTCTTTTGAAGAACAGTAATTCGATAGCAAGATCGGGGAGCTAGACATGCTCCATGCTGTTGGGACTATTGCTTCTCTGTAGACAAAGGTAGGGAACATATGCTCCTATATAGATGCACATACACACACAATATTCACATTTACATGCATACAACTATCAGTTTACAGTGATACTTCTCCTTGCAAGGCAATGCCACAGAACTCAGAATTCATTCATTTTAATTTTATTTCTTTTTACATGTGTAGTTCCTTTCTTTGAAAACTGGTCTTCATTATCCTTGATATTCTCAGTTGTTCAATTCCCCTTGTGTTAGTTATCTTTTCATTGCTGTGACCAAAATATATGAGAGGAGCAACTTAGAAGAAGAAAACTTTACTTTGGCTAATGGTTTTAGAGGTCTTAGTTCATGGTCCACCACCTCCATTGCTCTCATGGCCTGAGATGAGCAGAACATCATGGCACGAGGGTGTAGCAGAGGAAAGCTGCTTGGCACGTGGCAGCTGGGAGGAAGAGAGAAAGTAAGGAACCATAGACTATAGATAGAGTCTGGGCCACACCTTCAGGAATCTATTTTCAGTAGCCACATCCATCTTCCTGCAGTAATCACCCAGTAGTCCATTCATATTATTAATCCATTTGATGGATTAATGTAGTGATGAAGTTATAGCTCTCATAATCTAATAATTTCTAAATTGCCTATTATATTATCCTTTCAGGAGACATTCCTATTTCCAAACCATAATACCCTATGTTATTAATCTCTCATTGCTGATGCCAGCCTGTCCACTGTTTAGTTGCCCTCTTTATCCCACTTGGATTCCACAAGTTACACTGAGCAGATGTTTTACTCACTCGACTTAGGTTCCAGTCTGGGTCAGGCTTTCCAATCACAGAGATACACAACTCACCCTGAAGGGGCTCCAATACATACAGACTCACTTTTCCTCCTTTGTATGGACACTCTCCTCATCTTGGTTGGTCTCTGACATGGCACCAGTCCAATCTAATGGTTTTTGATTATTGAGTTATTTTAAATAGGGAAGGGCCATTATCATTTTAGCTATGGTTTGAATAATATATTGTATAAGAGCAACAGTAGATATGAGAAAATGGGCTAGTTGACCATTGAAATAATCCAGGTGATTGATGATGTTGGCTTGGGTTAGGGTAGAGTTCTTGTGGATTTAGATGAACAGATTCAAGAAGAAAGCATAACTCAAGTTCATTGCAGCACTATTCATAATTGCCAAGATGCGGAGACAACCTAAGTATCCATTGACAGATAAATGGGTAAGGAAAATGTGGCATATATACAAGGAAATTTATTTAACCGTAGGAAAGAAGGAAATCCTGCCTTTGTGATAACATGAAGAATGAGAAAGACTTTGTGCTAAGTGGAATAATCCAGAAAATTCAATGCAAATACTGTACAATCTCATTTATCTGTGGAATCTTAAAATGTTGAACTAATAGAAGCAGAGAGAAGAATAGTGATTTCCAGGAGCTCAGGCATAGGGGATATGGGGAAATGTTGGTCAAATAAAATACAGTTTTTCAATTTAATGAATAGATTCTGGGGTCTAGTGTACAGCACAGTGATTATAGTTAATACTGCATTGTCTACCTAAAATTTGATGAGAGCAGATTTTGAGTGTCCTTATTACCTACGATGCCCATACACAGATGTAACTTGAGTGGTGATGGACATGTTAATTTAACTATGGTAATTAGTGTACTGTGTATTCATATATCAGATCATGTTGTACATCTTAAATATATTCAGTTGTTAAACGTTTTTAAATAGAAGAGAGAAAGTAGAAGATAATATAGAGGATTTGGTAATGAATTCATCAGTATGGAGTAGAGAAAGATATAGGAACATCCATCTCTACAGAGAATTAACAACAGGATGTCTGGTTCAAGGGGACCAAGACCTTGCCAACTTCGATATAATAAGTCAACTCAATACAGTAACTCCATCATGTATACACAAGATCATTTCGCCATTTCACCTTTTAATTCTATCAGGGGAATTACCTTTCAAGATCCAATATATGTTGCTTCTGAAATCATTAATTGTGAACCATTCAAGGATATTTGATCTCTCCATCCATTATTATTGCATCTGTCCAACACAGTGTACTTAAACTTTATTGATTGGTTTACTAAAGTAAATTCTTTGAAATCAGAAATCAGAAATTTGGTTTCATTTTTTCTCAATGCCTTACTTTAACAATGTTTGGCATCCATTCAATACATGCATTATGATGGAATGAAGAATCAATATTTATTATGGGCAAAGAGAAAGGAATGTCCCTTTGTTCCTAAATTTATCATTGTCTGATATGGTGGGGGATGGTTAAACATATTCACACATAGACACAAAATAAATGTTAAAAGAGTGATATAAACAAAATGGTATATAGGGACTTAAGTTTTGAGTGAATTGCTCAGAGGACAATTAGGGGAAACTATGGGTATTCCTAGATAAATTTAAAAGACAAAGTAATTCTTTAAAATATTTGGAAATTTTGAACCAGGTAGAAAATTTTTTAAAAAATTATTTATTTTTTAGTTGTATTTGGACACAATATCTTTATTTTATTTATTTATTTGTATGTGGTGCTGAGGATTGAACCCATGGTCTTGCACATGCAAGGCAAGCACTCTACTACTAAGCCACAACCCCACACCCAGATAGAATCTTTGAGATCATAAATTCCATTCTTTAGATAAAAAAGTGGCATTTATACACAATGGAATATTACTCAGCACTAAAAAATAACAAGATCATGGCATTTGCAGGGAAATGGATGGCATTAGAGCAGATTATGCTAAGTGAAGTTAGCCAATCCCCCCAAAATGAATGCCAAATGTCTTCTCTGATATAAGGGAGGTGACTCAAAAAAAGGTAGAGAGGAAGAACATGAGAAGAAAATTACCTCTAGATAGGGAAGAGAGGTGGAAGGGAAAGGAAGAGGGAATGGGAATTGCATGGAAGAGGAAGGAGACCCCCTTCATTATACAGAATACAGGTATGATGAGGGAAAAAAGAAAGAAGTGGGTCACATAAGATTGGGTAGAGAGAAGTGATGGGAGGGGAGGGGAGGAGAAGGGAGGAACGGAAGGACGGCAGAATAAAATAGACATTATTATTGCTGTGGGTATATACGTGACTGCATGACCAATGTAATTCTGCAACCTGTACACTCAGAAAAAAAGAGAAATTATATACCATCTGATTCAAATGTATGATATGTCAAGATCAAAATAAATAAATAAAGAAAGAAAGATAGAAAGAAAGAAAATAAAATAAAAAATAAATTCCATTCCTTCACAATATAGGACACGGAAGCTGAGAAATTTGAGTGCCTTACCCATTGACACTCAAATGTAAATGGTAATATAACTTACATTTCCTGATTTCTTGGCCAGTTTAAAATGATAAGTAAAACATACATGTTCATATGTTTCAGGCACTATTTTAAGAAGTTCTACACTCAATTGTCACAATAATCCTAAAGGTAGTGCTGTTATTGTCACTTTCACTGATGAATGATGAGGCAAAGAAAGAGTACGCCACTTGCTCCACGTCACACAGTGACTAGTGGAATATGGATTCCAACATGAGTGGTCTGGACTGGGAGTCCATAAAGGACATCGTGATGGGTTAACTGAAATATTTTTTATAGCATTTATTTAAGTTAGAGGAGGTGTTCTTTTCATTAAAATGTTCATAGTATTGTGAGCTTGATTTGAGAGATTTAGTAATACTTTATTGGATATTAAAAATCATTTGTCGATGTCTTGAAATCACCAATAGCATTTGCTAATGGAGTTGGCATTCAGTTGAATTTGCAGAGTTACTGCAATTGCAATTTCATATTTCTACCTCCAATCAATGGCTTTCCTTTTAGTTATAACTAACCTTGCTTTTATGCTTATTTCCCTACATACCAATTATTTTGACACTACAGTTTTTATGTTAAAATGATTTGTTGGCAAATAAACACTTAATCTAACAAAAGTTAAAGTCAAGCAGACATAAGAACATACACACACATATGTATATATACATATATAAGTACATATATCTTGTATTCCTTGGCTTTTCTTAGCACTAATCCATAAATCAATTCTTGCTAAATTGAACCTCCCAAAGACCTAAAGACAAATACAAGTTAATAGTCCTAGTTAAATTTATTTTCTTTCTTTTTTGCTAAATAGAGACTGAGTGGTGGAATATCTGTTAACAGGCTGACAAAATTTGTCTACATATATATATATATATATATATCCCAAATCTTTAGAAATGATTGAGCAGTTTTTTGGGGGGAGGGGGAATTAGAGGTAGAGGTGCACTGGGGATTGAACTCAGGGGCACTTGGCCACTTAGTCACATCCCCAGTCCTATTTTGTATTTTACTTAGCTACAGGGTCTCACTGAGCTGCTTAGTACCTTGCTGTTGCTGAGGTTGTCTTTGAACTCTGGATCCTCCTGCCTCAGCCTCCTCAGCTGTTGGGATTACAGGCATGCACCACCATACCTGGCTGAGATGTTTATTTTTTAAAGATAATTTTACATCATGGCTATAGGAAAAGAAACACACTGAATGAACCAGAAAATTTGAAGAATTCTTGAAATGTGAAAGATAGAGTTGAATTGACAGAAGTAACTACTGAGCAATATACAAGAAGAAGAATGCTACAAACTGTGAGATGGCTCTGGAATTGGGAAGGAGAGACTGACAAGGAATGAGGGAACTTGAAGATGATGGCTAGTATGATACCACATCTAGGGTAGCATTTGTGGTCCCCATGTGGGGTCCCCAGAACACCCCTAGCTTTGATGATTGACTAAAATGACACATAGGTCATAGTTGTTCTCATGCCTGTGGTTATTATAGAGACAAATCACAAGGCAAAATAGCAAAGGACAATGGTGCCTGGGTAAAGTATAGAGGAAACGAGGTACAGGCTTCCAAATCCTTTTGCAGTGGAGCTTGCAGAATACACAATTCTAACAATAAGTTGTGACAACACATGCAAAGGGTTGTCTATGAGGGAAGTTTATTAGATACTAAATGCCTAATGTTTTCATTGGGAGCTGCACACATAGACATCCTCTGCTTAGCAGGTACCAAATTCTAAACTCTCAGAAGGAAAAGTAGGTGTTCAGTTCAAATCACCTTGCTTTTGGAGTTCAGGCACAGTGAGTCATCCTTATATGAAGAAAAGTTTTACAATAGTACAGGAAATTGTTTACCAGCCAAGTGCCTGGATGCAGTCAAGGGCCAACCTTCTAAGTACAAATTCCTAAGATAGCAATCCCAGGCTTTCTATGTTACCTCTTTTTTGCACAGTCCCTTTACACTCTAACTTCCATCCCTGCCCCCAACCAATTAAGCGGTAAACAGCAGAGGCTGCTGCCAGACAGGTAAAATGGAGATATGAGATTTTTCTGTGTTTTCAAGGAAGGATCCTGGTTTGCTAGGAGGGAGAAGATGCAATTGAAAATTGATGACTGACACACTTCTCTCAATGGTACCTTTCCTCCCTGTTCATGAACACCAAGAAGAGCCTGTAGTACATAGAAATTGTGTATACATCTGGGCTTTAGCATATATCTATACTTAAGTATTTTAAATATTTGATTGTTCATCACAAATATATAGAAACAGGGTGTTTTTTACTATATTTTTAATCTTGTGTCCTACAACATCACTAAACTAACTGTAGAAGCTATTTTTTGTTTGCTGTTGTTGATTTGTAAAAAAAAATGATCATAGGGTCTGTGAATAGAGAGGATTTTATCTCTTTCCAATCATTGCTTCATATATATATATATATATATATATATATATATATATATATATATATTTGCCTTATTGCACTGACTAGAACCTGCAGTACCATGTTGAGTAGAAGAGTGTTGAACAGATTGTTTCTAATCTTAAGAGAAGATATTCAGTGTTTCACCATTAATCTTGATGTGTCTGAATGTTTTGTAGATCCCCTTTATCAAGTTGAAAAAGTTCTTTCTCATTTGCTAAGAGATTTTATGAAAACTATATATTGGATTTTAAAAAAATGATTTGTGTTTTTTGAGATAATCACATTTTTGTTTAGTTTTCATTTTTTCCAGTTCATTAATATGGTGATTTAAGTTGATAGATTTTATTGATTTATTGATTGATTTTTGTTCTTTTATACATAACAGTAGAGTGTATTTTGACATATAAGTTGATATATTTCAATGTTAAACTAAGCTTATTTTTCATTAGATAACTTAGTCATGATATATTTTCTTTTTATATATTATCGGATTTAATTTGCCAAAATTTCAGTTAGAATTTTTACATCTTGGTTCATATGGCATTTTTTGCGTTTGTCATTTTTTATTCTTATAATGTCTTTGGTGTTGGTATTGCTATAATGCTGGAATCACAACATGCTTTGGGGTATATTCACTCTGTCTCCATTTTCTAGAACAGTTTGTATAGAATTGGTATGATATTAAATATGATATTAAATATTTGGCAATAACACCAGTGAAGCTATCTGGGTCTAATATTTTATTTGTGGGAAGATTTTTAGCTTCAAGTTCAATTAAAAAAATAGATACAGGGTTATGAAGCATATTTATTTCTTTTTACTTAACTTTTCATTTTAAAATAATTAAAGAAAGTTGAAAAACTAAAATATAGATTTTCTCTAAGCCTTCACTAAATTTTCCATAATGGGTATTTTACATAACTATAGTACAATATTGAAAACAGAAAAGGACATTGGTACAGTGTTTGTATAATTCTATGCCACTGTATCATACATGTAGATAATAGTAACCACCTTTAAAAATCATAGTGCAGAACTATTTCATTGCCACAGTTCTCCCTTATGCTACCCTTTAGAAACTGATCACCTCCATTTAGAAACATACCTCTGTATGCCCCACTGTCTCTAATTCTTGACAACCCTTTAGTTTTTCATCTTTATAATTTTGTAATTTTGAGAGTATTTTGTAAACTGGTATGTGACCTTTTGAAGTCTGTTCTTTTCACTCAGCATTATGTCCTTCAAATACATCTAATCTTTTGCAGATGTCAATAGTTTGTTTCATTTATTTTGAAACAGTACTCCATGGTGTATATATACCACATTTTAACTCTTCTCCTTTTGTAGAACATCTTGGTTGTTTCCAGTTTAGGACTCATGCAGATAATGCTGCTGGAAACATTTGTGTATAGTGTGCTTACACTTGTTTTTATTTCTCTGGAATAGATGGCCAGGATTGTGATTTCTGGGTTGTATGGTTAAGTGTATGTTTACTTTTTTTTTTTTAAGTGGCAAACAGTTCTCAGAGTGACTGTACCATTTTGCATTTCTACTAGTTACTGTTGGTAGAACCATGCTTTCATCATACAAAAAAAAAAAAAAAGGTGGGACTGTATTGTAGAACAAATGGACTTGCATTCTGCATTGAATTTACAATGATGGTAAGTGAACTTCTTAATTTTTGATAGCATTGCCACAAGAGTTAACTAAATTAGATTGGGAAGAGAAAATACACCACTTTCTGGAGTAGTGCTCAGAACCATGCCATTCAGTGAGGACAAGACCTCTGAGGGTACTAATCTATCAACCCAGGACAGGTTCTGGGGCACATGCAAATGTACGCTAGTACTAGAAGAAGGGCATACCTGGGAGAAAACTTGCAAGGAAGATGAGCTCTCATGAATTGTAAACCTTGTGCTTATAGAGATGAGGGACCTACAATAAGATATAAATGAGAATGACTCGTTTCTTCTAAAAAGATTGAAATAAGAGGTGAGGAAAGGGGTAAATGAAAGGAGCTAGCACTATTCTACAACATTTTATATTGTGAGAGAAATAACAGTATAAATCAAGGTTCTCCAGCAAGACAGAACCAATGGGATAGACAGATAAATAGATGGATAGATATGTGAATGAAGATTTATTAGGGGAATTAGTTTATGCAAGTATGGAGGTTGACAAATCCCATGACAGGCAAACTGCAAACTGAAGACCTTTCGATATTGGTAGTTGGCCTAGTCAAACTTCTAAAGCCTTAGACCCAGAGAAGCTGATGTATCAGTCTGAGATCAAAGGCCTGAGGCACTGGTGCAAATTCTGGACTTGAAGGACTGGAATTCTAATGTACAAGTGTAGGAGGAGAAGAGCATGTCTCTGTTCCCGGAGTGAGAGGACTGAATTCCTTTTGTTTTATTTTATCCAGGTTCTTAGCAGTTTGGATGGTGCTCATCCAAAAGGAGATCTAACGTTCTGTCCCACTTGGTCCACTGACCCACATGCCAATCTCCTCTAGAAACACCCTCACAGACACACCTAAAAATAATTCTTTATCAATTTTTTAAGTATGCTTTAATCCAGTCAAGTTGATATCTAAAAGTGACCATCACAATAATCTTATACATTGTGATGTAGTTAGAAATAATTTTTTCCTACAGGTACAAAAAATGGTTGAAAGGAAATGAAAGAACTAAGCATTAATAAAAGGACTTCAAGTATGAATGTTGAAAATATACAAAGGAATAAAGAAGATAAAAGTTTATAGTAAACTGCCTGAAACTGATTTCCTTGTAGGAGACTCTCCTCTCAAGAGGGATTTGGCTTTTGCTGAGTTCCATTGAAATTGGCTACAGCTGAGTGTTAAAGAACAGCACTGGTAGAATTCTGAGACAGTTGATCAAGCCACTCATCTATTGCCTACCAAAGCAAGGCTTAGATCCAGAACCCTGATTATACCAGAGAGAGGCTAGTGTTTTGCCGAAGTCTGGCTTGGCACAAATCAGGAGCCACTTGTCAAAAAGAAACTAACTTTATTTTTAGAACTACAAACGCCAAACAAAACAGCTCCAGGGAAAAACCCTCAGAGCCCAACTGCCACCACCGGCTTCCACAAGCCTCTCTCCCCCACACCAGCCTTTTCCTCCCACAATCCTCCTCCTCTTGAGGCCGATTGGCTGGGTTGCGTGGGCAGAGCCAAAGAAGTCACCCAATGAGCAGCTCCGTGGAGGAGCCAATCAGCTAGATGTTGCTGGGGCAGCTGTGAGCCAATCATCAGCTGGCAGTCTGAAGGGCAGGGAAACAGCCCAATGAACATCACCGCAGAGGAGCCAATCAGCTAGATGTTGCTGGGGCAGTCTGAAGCTTGCTGGCAGCTGGAAGTTTGCTGGGGCCCCTTTGGCTGTGGCTCTCAACATCTCCCCCTCTCTGTTTAAACAACAAGCATGTGGCTTATGGACCGTGCCTGCCTTAGGTTGTCCAATACATATGGTCCTTACCCGTCTTCGGATGAGCTGACCTCAGGGCGTCAGCCTCCTGTCTTAGGTTGGTACCATTGTAATTGGATCTTACCCGTCATTGACTACCGGTCCAGTACAGCCACACCTGTGGAGAGGTCTCAGCGGGGGGGGGGGGGGGGGTGAGGTTCTTTGCCTCACCTCTGTTGACCCCCAAATTTTAGCTGAATGATCATGACAAGCAGAAGGGAGGAAGATATACCAAGTCAATTGACGGTTCTGTAAGCAGTTCAGTGTAAGTTCTGTAAGCAGTTCAGTGATGGCTATTGCAGAAACTGTAGATTAGTTTTATCTTTGTCTTCACCGGCACAGGGATGAAGATAGGAATTCTGGCAATAATGACTAAAGAAAAAATTAGGTAACATTCCAGAAGACACTAAAAGAAAACAATTTTCTTAACAATTTATATTATCTTCATCGGCACTGGGATGAAGATAGAAATTCTGGCAATAATGGCTAAAGAAAAAATTAGGTAACATTCCAGAAGGCACTAAAAGAAAACAATTTTCTTAAAAGAAAACAATTTTCTTAACAATTTATATTATCTTCATCGGCACTGGGATGAAGATAGAAATTCTGGCAATAATGGCTAAAGAAAAAATTAGGTAACATTCCAGAAGACACTAAAAGAAAACAATTTTCTTAACAATTTACATTATAGTGAAGAGAATTATTAAATATAATGAAAACTAAAGGTGAGAGTAAACAAACAGATCTGTTAACCTCCTTTTTTGTTTACATATTAAAACAATTCTTAACAGTTATTTACCCAATTTAAATTAAACCATTTAAATCACGTGAATAAAAAAAAAAATATTTGGATCCATCTTTTCATGAGCGCTCATCATATATGATATATAGAAATATGTACATTGGACATACGTACATTCAAACATATAACACAAAACACAAGTGTGCACACATAATATAATACATACAACACATAACACAATAGTAAAGGCCTTATAACTTTTTACAGGTAAAATCTCTATTGCAATGTTTAAAAACTCTATAGTCAAAAAAAAAAAAAAATAGAACTGATCAGCAAAACATTAACCTAGGTCTGTATGAGCTCAAAAAAATAAAATAGAACTTCATGATATGGGAAAGGGCAATAATAAAATAGATATTGAAAAAAGCATCCTGGTTCTGTCGCAGATGTAAGGATAGCCAAATTGGAGTTTTGGATATCAGCTATTATGGATTTGAGCTAAATCATCTTCTTTTTGGTCTGTAGAAATCGCTTTAGTTAATCTCTCTGGAATCCAAATCGGCTGCTGTTCTCTCTGTGGAAACACAAAAACAGACCCCCGACTCCAGACAATCACTGGGTCAGGATTTTAGTTAATCTCTCCGGAATCCAAATCAGCTGCTGTTCTCCCTGTGGAAACACACAAACAGGCCCCCGACTCCAGACAATCACTGGGTCAGAACCTTGGTTAATCTCTCTGAAATCCAAATCGGCTGCTGTTCTGGGTCAGAACCTTGGTTAATCTCTCTGGAATCCAAATCGGCTGCTGTTCTTCCTGTGGAAACACACAAACAGACCCCCGATTCCAGACAATTACTGGGTCAGGACCTTTCCATTGTCCTGTTAGAATATCTTTCCAAAGTACCTTGGGCTTATGTACATTTTTTGGACACATATGCCTTTCTGCAGCACTAAGTCCTGATGAATCCAAATTTAAAAAGTTCAGAGTAAAAAGCGTTATTTTAAGTTTATCTTTGGGGAATATATACCCCTTCCCAATTCCATCTTTTTGCTTTAATAAGTACATTTTAATAGTTTGATGAGCTCTTTCAACTATGCCTTGACCCTGTGGATTGTATGGGATTCCTGTTATATGAGTAATGCCAAATGATGAGCAAAATTGTTTAAAAGAAGTAGACGTATAACCAGGGGCATTATCTGTTTTTAACTGTTTTGGAATGCCCACAGTGGCAAAATTTTGTAAGCAATGAGCTATAACATCTTTAGTTTTTTCACCGGCATGAAGGGAGCCCATCAAAAATCCAGAAGAAGTATCAACTGTAACATGCAAATATTTTAATTTTCCAAATTCTGGCAAGTGTGTGACGTCCATCTGCCAAATATGGTTAGGCATCAATCCTCTAGGATTGACTCCAAGATTAACTTGTGGTAAAAAGGTCACACAATTTTGACATTGTTTTATTATTTGTCTAGCTTGTTCCTTAGTTATTTTAAAACGCTTTTGTAAAGTATTAGCATTGACATGGAATCTTTCATGAAAATTTATAGCTTCTTCTAGTACAGAGAAAATATGTATGTCACGTGTAGTTTTATCTGCTAAATCATTGCCTAAACTAAGGGCTCCAGGCAATCCTGTATGTGCCCTGATATGTCCTATAAAGAATGGATCTTTTCTGTCCCAGATTAAACTTTGTATAGTGGAAAACAAAGAGAAAACAGTAGAAGAAGGGGAAATCCTACCAGCATCTTCAAGGGATACTATAGCATTAACTATATACTGGCTATCAGAAAATAAATTAAATACAGAATCTTTAAACATCACAAAAGTTTGTAATACTGCATTAAGCTCTACCTTTTGAGCTGATTGTTTGGGTACTAAAAATGTAAAAGTTTGATCAGGTGTAACTATTGCTGCTGTACCATTATTTGACCCATCAGTGAATATATTTGGAGCATTCATGATAGGTGTTTTTCTTGTCATTTTTGGAAAAATTACAGGATGCAATGACCAAAAAGACAATAAAGGATTAGATGGTAAGTGGTTATCAAATGAAACATTAGATTTGCACATTATTATTGCCCAAGTATTTAACTCATTAGCTAATTCATCAATTTGATTCATAGTATATGGAGTAATAATTTTATGGGGAGAAATTCCAAACACTGCCTTTGCTGTTTTTATTCCTTTGAGTATTAATTGTCCTACAGCCTCAGGATACCTAGTAAGAATAGTGTTAGGAGAATAAGATAAATGTATCCATAATAATGGACCTTCTTGCCAAAATACTCCTGTAGGAATATTTTTTGTTGGTAGTACAATAAATAATAAAGGCAAACTTATATCAATTCTATCCAAATGCATATTTTCCATATATGTTTCAATGATTTTTAATGCCTTTCTTGCTTCAGGCGTTAACATTCGGGGTGAATTTGGATCTGATGGACCTTTTAGGATATCAAATAAAGGTCCCAATTCTCCTGTTGGAATACCTAGATAAGGCCTTATCCAATTTATGTCTCCTAATAACTTTTGAAAGTCATTAAGTGATTTGAGTTGATCTACTCGTATTTGAATTTTTGGTGGACGGACCATGGTTGAGGATAATAGAACTCCTAAATAATTAATTGGAAAATTTAATTGTACTTTATCTATTGCTATCTCTAGATTATAATTTTTTAATAAGTTTGTAAGTGTGGCATAACATTCTAGCAATGTGTTTTTAGCTTTGTGTGCCAATAACACATCATCCATATAGTGAAATATTTGTAGTTCAGGATTTTGATTTCTAAGTGGCTGGATTACTTTGTTAACATAAATTTGACACATAGTTGGGCTGTTAGCCATCCCTTGAGGGAGTACTTTCCATTCATATCTCTGATCAGGACCTTCATGATTTAGTGCAGGGATAGTAAATGCAAAACGTGGACTATCCTCAGGATGAATTGGAATTGAAAAAAAACAATCTTTAATATCTATAACTAAAACATACCAAGTTTTTGGCAAAGCAGACAATTGAGGAATCCCCGATTGAGCAGGTCCCATAATGACCATTTCATTGTTAATGGCTCTTAAATCTTGCAGTAATCTCCATTTACCAGATTTCTTTTTGATGACAAAAATGGGAGTATTATGGGGAGATACAGAAGGTTGTATATGTCCTTCCGCTAATTGTTGTTTGACCAGATCATGGGCTACTTGTGTCTTTTCTTTAGTCAAGGGCCACTGAGGAACCCATACTGGTCTTTCTGATTTCCATGTAATTTTTATTGTCTCAGTGGCCCTTTGTGAAAATCCAACCCATGTCTGTCTGTTCCTTGATCTATTTGTATTGGTGCTGCTATACATTGTTCTTGTCTTTCTAATCTTTTTCCTTTCCTAAAACCTTGTCTAGCCATAATAGTGGGTGCATTTTGATTGATATTATTTGTTAATGTCAAACCTAATTGATCTAAGACATCTCGTCCCCATAAATTTACGGGAAGATGATCCAATACATATGGCTGTATAGTTCCTTCACATCCTTCAGGATCCTTCCAATCTAATAGCATTGCACTTCTATCGGGATTAGTCGCCACTCCTAGGCCTCGAAGCGATTGAGTGGCTTGTTGTAATGGCCAATGTTTTGGCCATTCTTGACGAGAGATGATGCTAAGATCTGCACCTGTATCCAGTAGCCCATTAAATTCATGTCCTTGAATATTTAGTTTTAGCATGGGGCGAGAATCTAAATTTAAAGAAAGCATAGCCCAATCTACACCTGTGGAGCCTAATCCCTTGGAACCTCTTTCTACAACATGACTGGAAAATTTATCATGTAGGCTTGGTATTATTAGTAACTGTGCTATTCTATCTCCTGGTGAAATTACTGATATACCCTTTGGAGAACTGGCTATAATTTTTATTTCACCTTCATAATTGGAATCAATTACCCCAGGACTTATCAAAAGTCCTTTTAGAGTAGAAGAGCTGCGTCCCAATAATAAGCCTACTGTTCCTTTGGGAAGAGGTCCTTTTACCCCTGTGGGAATGATTTGAACTCCCATCTCTGGAGTTAGTACTGATTTGGTGGAGGCGCAGATGTCCAACCCTGCGCTCCCTCTGGTTTGTCTGATGAGGGATCTGATGTGCTGGGCACTACCCTGATGGGGTTGCTGGGGTTGCTGGGTTCCTCCAGTGCTCCGTATATTTGTGGTTTGGGGCCCCGGAGCATTGGGGCCCCCTGTCCATTTTTTGGCAACGGAGCCCGATGCCTTTGTCCACGATATTGTGGATAAACACCTTGTCCTTGTTCGTTTTTTGATAATGGAGTACCCTCTATGGTGGTTTGAGGACGGTATTCATTAGCCCAATATAATGGAGTACCCTCTATGGTGGTTTGAGAACGGCATTCATTAGCCCAATGTCTCCCTCTACGGCATCGTGGGCAAATACCCGGTATTCTACTTGTTTGATACCTAGTTTTGTTAAACCCTCCTCCTATGGGGCAATTCCTTTTAAAATGTCCTGTTTGTTGACAATTGTAGCATGTTCTTGGCCTGGCATCTAAAGCCTGTTTTACTGCAGCTGCCACAATTTGCCCTTGTTCATTAATGTCTCTGGCATCTAAAACCTGTTTTACTGCAGCTGCCACAATTTGCCCTTGTTCATTAATGTCTCTGGCATCTAAAGCCTGTTTTACTGCAGCTGCCACAATTTGCCCTTGTTCATTAATGTCTCTGGCATCTAAAGCTTGTTTTACTGCAGCTGCCACAATTTGCCCTTGTTCATTAATGTCTCTACATAATTTAATATATGTGTTTAAATCTTCATGTTTCCATGGTCTAATGATATCTCTACACCAACGATTCGCTTGGTCATAAGCCAGTTGTTTTATAAATGGCATTGCTTGTTCTGTATTCCCAAAAACTCTGGTAGCTGTTTGAATAAGCCTATCTACAAATTCAGCGTAAGGTTCATTAGCTCCTTGTATTATCTTAGATAATTGACCTTGTAAACCTCCAGGTTCTTGTAAAGACTTCCATGCCCTAACTGCATCTACAGCAATTTGTAAATATACACCAGGATCATATGCAAGTTGTTGCTGCCGATCCTCATAAGGTCCCTTTCCTAACAACATATCTAGATTTCTCTGAGGATAACCAGCTGCTGCATTTCGACTAGCCGTCTCCTTGCAAAATTCCTCATTGGCAACCTTCCATAACAGGTATTGTCCTCCATTTAGCACAGCTTTACACAAACTAGCCCAATCTGCTGGCGTCATGCTTAAGTTGGTAATGGATTCGACCAAGCTTACAGTGAAGGGTGCTTGAGGACCATAGGTTGCTACAGCCTCTTTTAGCTCCTTCACTGATTTGAAATTTAAACCCTGGTAAGTTCGCTGCCCTCCTACCTCAAATACAGGGCATACTTGAGATCCTGTCTCAGGATCCAAACTATCAACTGCGGGGGTTGGGAGTCTCTTAGCATATGGAGGTGGTGCTGTTGATTGGACACTTATGCCCTCTGGTGATAGAGTGCTGTTAGTAGCAGTCTCCTGTAGAGGTGGCGCTGTTGGTTGAACACTTACGCCCTCTAACAAAAGGGTCTTATTAGCAGTCACCTGTTTTAACTTTTCCCCTGATAGATTTTTCTGCTCTAAACTTCCTTCCTCTGTCTCACTATCTCGAAAGACCTTCTCTTTTACTTGAATCTTTTCCTCTTTCTGACTAGCTCGAGCTTTTACTTGAATCTTTTCCTCTGTCTGACTAACTTGAGAGACTTCCTCTTCTACTTGAATCAATATGTCTTCTTCTTCCTCTACCTCTGTCTGAACTGAAGGCTTTGGACTAAGCAAACTAGATACCAACGTCCACAATGACAATGTGCCAACTGGCAGAGTCCCTGGGTAGTTCTTTTCTATTCTTTTTAAATCTTCACCATGATGGTTCCATTGTGATATATCTAACAACTCCTCCTTAAAAAGCCATGGGCTATATTCTTGTATTACATCAACGTATGCCCTGACTGCTCTTGGTTTTACTGGGAAGCTTCCTTCCTCTAACAATTTACTTAACACTCTTTCGGTTTGTTTTTTACTAATTGCTGATCCCGTATTTCTACTATAATACAACCCAACAAGATGACGCCAAACAAAACCGAGACAGAATCCAATAAAAAGGGAACCACACAAAATCATTATAACAGCCTTTCTATCCTCCTGACATGTCCATCCGTCCTTTCTCCCTATCTGTTCCTCAAACGCAAATAGTTTTTCCTCAGATGTGAGTGGTTTTTCTTCCCTCTCACTCATCTCCAGGGACAGGCAAGTTAAAACAAAAACGAAGCAAAACAAAAGAGTAAACTTAGAATGGCTACCCATCCTCTCGCCCTGCCCTCAGGGGCGAGCAGTTTACTTACCCTCAGTTGCTCCCCGTACGGGCCACCAAATGCCGAAGTCTGGCTTGGCACAAATCAGGAGCCACTTGTCAAAAAGAAACTAACTTTATTTTTAGAACTACAAACGCCAAACAAAACAGCTCCAGGGAAAAACCCTCAGAGCCCAACTGCCACCACCGGCTTCCACAAGCCTCTCTCCCCCACACCAGCCTTTTCCTCCCACAATCCTCCTCCTCTTGAGGCCGATTGGCTGGGTTGCGTGGGCAGAGCCAAAGAAGTCACCCAATGAGCAGCTCCGTGGAGGAGCCAATCAGCTAGATGTTGCTGGGGCAGCTGTGAGCCAATCATCAGCTGGCAGTCTGAAGGGCAGGGAAACAGCCCAATGAACATCACCGCAGAGGAGCCAATCAGCTAGATGTTGCTGGGGCAGTCTGAAGCTTGCTGGCAGCTGGAAGTTTGCTGGGGCCCCTTTGGCTGTGGCTCTCAACAGTGTTTTCCCAATTAAATCCTCATAGCATAAAATCCAGGCTGATTTTTCTGAGTTTAATGTCTAACTTTTTAGATTCTTAGGTTCTAGCCAAGAATATGATAGGCAACAGGGAAACAACATGCTCACTACTTTCTCAGGAGCTTTATCACAGGCCTGGTGTGTTTGTGCCTGGTTACTTGGCATCATGTGCTCAAGAATTAGCACAGAAAGCAGGGCGTCTTGATCAGCATACCATGGTACCACAGATCAAAGACCTAACCAGGAAGTGGGAAAATATCAAATAAGGCAGAATGACTGGCTTCAATGATTGGGATGGGTAATTATTATCTGGTTGTAGGAACTAGATCTTTTAAGTCTCAGACTTCTTAATCAGTAAATTTGCCAAGGAAGTCAAGACCTGGGGAGATACAGATTGCCAATATTCCATGACTATTTTTAGAGCTGTAGAGGGAATTGCATAGGAAGTGAACTAGAAGCAAAAGAGTTAGCATAGAATCATAGGTATGCTAGTGGAATTTGCAAAGAATTATAGATAACATCAGACCAGATAAATGGGCCATTTCCTTAATACTCTATACCCAGAGTAATATAGATTATAATGTAACTAGAATATGTGTTGTTCTGTCAATCCTATACAGTAAGAGAGAATATGTAGGGTAGGGGGAATCATAAAATATGTGACTCTTATATGACCACCACCCCTGCTCCTTTTAAGGTGATAACTGTACCAATTGTACTTGATAAAATTTCAGGGTGGGCCCTTATCATGAGGCTGTCTCTTAGAAGGTTAAGTGGTTATGGCATTTGAACTCAAAATACCAAATGGAATAACATCGAAGTTATCTCTGGCTATGTTTTATGAAAAAAGTAGGATATGGAGGTCCCATCTTGTGATAACTAGAATGAGTTCTTTGTGAGATAGAGGAAATAGTAGGGGAGTTCAGACTACCTGAGAGGTGAGACCAAGGAGGAACCCCAAATGATATATATCTGTTCCTATAACATTTAAATAGGAAATTTAAATAGGAAAATGCTTTGCCTAGTGAAGTAGGTGTCCTTTGTTTAGTTGTTGACCAATCCCATTCCAGAGTCCCCAGATCCATCCAATGATTCATTTACCAAAACAGAAGCATTGACTGTTTAGATGCTGATGCTCACAAGCATAAAGCCTTAACCAGATGATGCTGTTTACTTCTGAGATAACCAGGCATCCTCCAATCAGACATTAGAACACTCTTTACAACTCAGAAAATAATGCTGGATCACCTATCATAGGATCCTGTTGTTCTTCTGTATCGTTTCCCTAGTAGAGTATCAGGACAATAAAGTGGTATTGGAATGGGTCACTAAAAAATCAAATTTTACCAGTTTGCTCTTTACCATTCTATTTGGTAAACTAACTCTACCTCCTGCCTAATGCTTCACATGCTCTAGATATATGTCCTAAAGGAGCTTTCAGTTCTCTCTTAGAAAGCAATCCAGGAAATTGGAGGCACCAAAGTGTCTGGAATAGAACAAATACAGGGCAGGACCCAAATCTAAATACCACTTCCCAGAGTTTTTCCTTTTCCCTCTTAGATTGCTTGATCAGTCAGTTGCTTGTGCCAATGAGTGGGTGGACACCAACTCTGGTGGCATTGCTATCTCCTGACTCACCCTATTGTCACACAGCCAGGCCATGCTCATTCCCTTTACCTTGTCCCTTATAACACTGCACTTCTGACCTATGAGAGATAGCCAACACAGAGCTCTCTTTCAAGGATGTTACCCCACCTTTCCCCAATACATTAATTAATAACTTGGTGAAGATTACATTCTTTTGGTTGTTCAAAGGGAATTGGGTAGGTTAAACATTATAGACCCATTTCAACTTGCTCTTTACCTCCAACCTTTAAAGTTCTTCCACAACATTATTCTAGGAATGTTCTGACATTTTAACTACATAAATTAGAAACCATCATATAATCCAGGCTTCACTTAGCTATCCTGAAGGGTTATGAACATGTATTCAGGTGAAGCCAAAATGTAAATGTGAAATCCCAATAGTATACATCCATGCAGATGAATTTGGTCCTATCTAGTCATATATTATGGATCTCTTGGTCTGAATATCCTTAAAATTTATTCTTCTGCATGCTTCCCAGACTCCTGTCAATATGAATTGGCAGCTCTTTTTAACTATTTGTATGTGCATGTCATTTCTTCTAGTAGCAGTTCGTCCATTGCTCCCAGGTGCTCTAGGTAAGAATCTAAATCTTGTTATGGGCCTAGAATCATAAGTGGAAAGGGTGAATTCTGGGAATATCATTATTAGTAATTTAAAACATCTAGTATACAAAGGAGAAAAAGGAACACTCCAGAAAAAAATGCGTATTTGAAAAAAGATGTAATGAGAAACCAAGCATTTCTTGGGAGCACACATCAAATCCTGTGGGATGGGGAAGACCACTTCTTCCTTACTACCCTCTACAGCCACCTCGGATGGGTTCCTGGGAAGGAACAGTGAAGAGAATAAACTTATTAAGGTTAAAAAGAAAGGAATAACATTCAGAAAATAGCTAAAATAACTACCATGTATGAAGTGCATCTACACACCAGGAGTGTTCTAGGTGCTTGTCACATAGTAATTCCTTAAATACTTTAAAAACCTTCTCAGGTTGGTGTTATTATGCCAGCTTTATGGGGGAGGTAGTGAGGTACAGAGACTACATTGCTTTACCCAGGTTGTGCCCTCTGTGGGGCAGAACTTGAACTTGAAACTCGACAGCCTGGTTATGGGTTGGAATTTTGATATGAGAGTGATACTGACCTCATAAATGAAAGTATGCTCTTCTTCTTTACTTTCCAAGAGAAACTGATTTTATTTTTTTCCTTCAATGTTTGGTAGAATTCATGGTAAATTCACCTGGTCCTGGAGTTTTTCTTTGTGAGAGGTTTTTATAGAATTTTAAAATTATCTGTAATTTCTCTATGACCTAGAGCTATTCAGATTTCCTATTTTTTCCTTGAGATAGGCTTAGTAATTTATGTCTTTTAAATGATCTGTCCATTTAATATAAGTTGTCAAGTTTATGGCTATAAAATTGTTCATATTTGCTTGTTATCCTTTAGCACCTGGGGAATATGTAGTGATATTCTGGTTTCATTCCTGAAACTGGTTATTATTCTCATTCTTCCTTGGTCAAAATATTGACTGATCCATTTTATTCACCTTTTAGAAAAATTGGCTTTTTGTTTGATTTTTACTATTTTGTTTTCTATCTTGTTGATTTTTCCTTATCCTTATTTCCTTCTTTCTGCTTCTAAATGATTTAAATGATCTTTTAAAAACTGTTTATTTCTTACGATGGATGTTTATGTTATTTATTTGAGATATTTCTTCTTTTTTGTTATAATTATTTAGCACTATAAATTTCTTTCTAAGTACTATTTTTGTGGCATCCCATGAATTGTTGTGTTGTGTTTTCATTTTATTCAGAGCAAATTATTTTCTAATTTTCCTTGTAATTCTTCTTTGGCCCATGGATTATTTAGATGTAATAGTGGAGTAAACTAGTACTTTCCTCAAAGAGTTGCTCTGTACAGCAGGGACATTTGTCTTTCCAGAAGTGAAGTGCTTTCAAACAGTGCCTGATATAATACTTGCTGTGTTTTTGGTTTTCCTCATTCTACTTTAAGGAGGAACCTCAATTTTCTTTTACCTGTGCTACTATAAACACTGTCTGTACTTTCATACTCCTTTGTGACTACCAGTGTAAAAATCAGAATGCTTCCAGGGCTTGAACTGTCTCATATTGTTAAAATGCAGTCACTTGCTTTGATTTACAAATCTTTGGATGAGAATCACTGTTTGTCTTTGTCAACTTCTGCTTGCTTTAGAAGCCATGTGCCTTTTAGTATTGTGTGGCCAGAATGAGAAAACAAAGAAAGAACATGGGTACTAAAAATAAAACAAAACAAACATCTTGCTGCTCTGTGATTGTCTTGTTCATTCCGAAAAGTTTACTTTGGCCAACTTGGAGTATAGTACTTATTTCAACCGAATCCAAGTTATATGATTCCTTCTTCTAGATGAACCTATTCTGAATCTGAAGGCACTTCTTTTCATTCCCAGGGGCTTTTCTCTCCTCAACATTTAAAAACAACAAACAACTGAGTTTGTTGTTGCCCAAGTTAATATAATAGAAACCAAGATTGAATAAAAATTTTAAATTTCAAGTGTAGACTAATATCCTGAGAATTCTGTTCAATGGAGGTGGTAAATAAGCAGGAGTTCTCTGTCCCTAAAGGGAAGGAGAAGGGAGGAGAAGGGAGCAGAGGTTGAAAGTCTTTTTCAGCCTTTAAACCCTAGTCTGGATGCAAATGACTGGAAATGGCTGCTTCTGGGTTGGCAACACCTAATAGCCAACTTTTCACATCTTTCTATAAACTTCTATCCTGTTCTCCTTTTAGAAGCTTTAGTTCCTTAACAGATTTAGATTTAACAATTCTCTTGGAGTAAATGACCACAAGATCTGACAGCAGATTCTTTTAAGCAATTATTCCATTTGAAAAACATGAAATAAATACTATTCTGCAGTGAAATTTATCTCAAATACCTAATCTATTTCTTATAAAAATGTTCTCATCAATGCCTTTTGCTTGATTAATTAGCAATGTTAATTACTTGAAAAATTATTTTGTTATTAAAATGCTAAAGGGCAGATTGCCACCACATTGATGACAACAAACATATTGTCACTATGCTTGATTCCTTATGTCCCTACTATTTGTTTTAGTTCAGTTTGTAAAAATGGTACTGAGGCAGCAAAAGGTATCATCCTTTTCATGAGAAAAGTGACTTTCTCATGAGAAAGTCTTCATTTCCTACAGGATTTTTGGTTAAAAATTATCATACACAATATTTGGCCTTCTAGAGTACCTGGACATTTTTACATTGGTCAATTCTTAAACACTTTATAATTTTTTTTATCAATTTGACAGTTGCAGAAGCAAGGAAACTACAGGTTGCAGTTTGCCATATTCTCCAAGATATATCTAAGAATTTAAAAAATCTGTCTTTTTTAAAAGATTTCAATCATTAGGATACAAGGATTCATGAATTGTGACCTTGAGACTTTTTGGGGCCCCCTCAACCTCTTTTAGGAATGTATGAGGTCAAAACTATTTTATGGTAATAAAAAAATGGAGAGACATAGAAATTTCAAGAGCTGTGAGAATTAATGAGATAGACAGACCTTTTTCTTCTTTGGATATTACATTGGTAAGTCTTGAACATAACACATTAATAAATTCATTTTTGTAGAATGAAGGTATAAATTTGACACAATTTAGGCTGAGTCCTGATTAGCTGTTGGAATATTTTTTCTTTTTTCTCATTTCATTACATCTCTGATCAGACTCAGAATTTCTTTTATAAGAGAGATTGAAATTAGTCTAACAGGAACTTAAAAGTAAATTCTCAATATTGAGTTATGAGAAATAAATCACAAGTAGAATTTTTATGTAACATGAAATATACATATTCATTCACACCCCCATATTCTCTCCTGAAAAGAAATTCTGTCTTGCTTTTATTAGGCTATCTGGACCAATTTGGCTAGCTCAGTCCCACTTTGGTAATCAGTTTAAATGCATGAATGAGTTCATATTATTAACTTTCATATCTATTTGCCATTATAACATAGGTCTTAAAAAATAATAGTTATTCTTTCAGAAAGTACTCTGTGTGATTTTTCTCTGTGAAAGATCATAGGAAGGATAATGAATAATTCACACAAGTCAAAAGTAACACATTTTAACTGTCACCAGCTTACTTATTTTATTTGTAATAGGAAAATACTTGAACTTAACTCAGTCACATTAATGGAGTGGGGGAGCAACCCTGGCCACTTTTCTAATAGTTTAGATCAACTCAGAGCAAATGCTTATTAAGATGGCATATGATAATAGCTAAGAGAATTCTAAATAACTAGAAAATAGCGTTCAAAAATATTTATTTGATTTACTGTAATATTATTTATATATTACTTAAAGCAAAGACTTTTTTTCATACCTTTTGTAGTTACGAGAACGAAGACATGTCCCTATTTTCTCTGCCCCATATTAATTTATTGCACACATTTTATGATGTGCATTATACATCACTTTCTCTATATATTTTTCTTCTCCTTCACTTGAATTTAAGCTGGTAAGGGCAGAGAATTGATTCTTTGATTCTTTCACTAAAAACAGCACAATACTTTGTAGATTATACCAAATAAATATTGAAGGAAATAAATTATTCATGCAACATGCAGAAGTTTTTCTCAAGATTTAAATTTTCATTCTATGTGGATTTTTTTGAAAAGAAGAACCTAGAACTTAGAACCCCAAATTTAACTGTCTTCCTTACTTTTTAAAAATATTTATTTGTATTCTTTAAATAAGTGTTAACATAAAATGCAGAAATCACCCAAATAATAAATAGGATTCATCTCATTAGTGTTATCTGGATCAGTTAGTTTTGTTGGAATAAAAGCTGTATTCTTAGATCATAGACTCTGGAGACCCCATCTTTATCTGGTCTTTGAAGGCTGCTTAGAATAAGGATAGGGGCAGTGAATAACTGGTTTGGGATAAATCTAGTACTCTAGTTATCAGACACAATTTTAAAAGATAAATATTAACATTTAGGCTGAAATAAAAATATTACTAGAACAGAAGGTCAGGAAGCAAATAAAATACTTTTGTTAGGAAAAGTATTTTCTTTAATGAAAATGAATTAGGATATGAAGTGCACAGGTTAATTATTTTTAAATACAAAATTTTCCCAGAAATATTGGCTGTACGTTGTATTTTGGAGATGGTGAATTCTCTGGAGTAAGGTATCCTCATAATGCAGTCAACTTGAGAGTAAGTTGCTAGTTTTTATTTTTAGGAAATGTAGTTTACAAAGGTACTTGTGTTCACTTTAAGAGGAGTGGCATACTGACAGTAAGGTTGAGATAGTGATTTGTCTCCTGAGAGTATTGTTCCTTAAGAAGGAAAAAGTTGGAGAATAGTCTTGCTAATTTTTTTTCCAGGAAAAGAGAATGGTTATACACAGAAGTGCTGACAGCAGCTGAGTCTTGTGGTTAAGAGCAGGAATTACAGGAGTATGAGGCAGACAGGGTTTGGATGCCAGCTATGCCATCTTAGCACTGCACAAATTGGTTAACCTCTTTTCTCCTTATCTGTAAAACAGTTATAATTCTTCCTTATCTCACATGATTGCTTTAATAATTTTAAAACACTATGTACATAATAAGCATTTATCAAATGGTAACAATAAAGAAAAACAAACTTGTTCCTTCTACAAAAAAATATTCTTACAGCAGAGAATGGTATTTCATCATGCTATTTTAGGTTGAGAAAAGTATTTCCTAAGAGCCTGCAACAGTCATCTAAAATTCTACAGACTCAAAGTAACCTCCTGTATCCTATGTTTGTTTTGAAGAGGAATTAAATCAGAAGATATGGTAGAACGTAGTAAATACATTGGCAATCCTGATTTTCCATTAGTGTCTTATAAAATATATTATTTGCTTCAAAATCACCAATGATTTACTATCCCTTCAGCGACTTGATAAAATAAATTTTTGAAAACCCAACAATAAGAAAAAATTCAGATCTGAAATTTGTTGTGTTTACTAGAATGGACAACTTGTGGACCTGAAACAATCAGTATATCTTACCCATCTCTTGACTGGGAAAAGGACTAGAGTGAACTGCCTCCAGAGAGTGAACAGTCAATTACTAGTCAGTGCTCTGCCTAGAAGCCTTGGTTTTCCTGATGAAGGTAACTACTCTACTCTTCTTTATAAAGTTTCAGGTTGAAGGCTGCGGCTGAATATTACCACATATTCCTTTTTTTCCTTCATTATGATCAGAAGAGATTTGAGTCAAACAGGGGTCAAGATATAATTTATTATTATGAATAAAGAACTATGTTAGAGCTAGACATGCAGTCTTTAATACTTAGGAATAATAAATATATTACTGTCTGATCCTCCTGTTAGTTGATAAGCATTACCAAGCGCCTGTGTTCCTTGGGAACTCAAGGTTTCAGGGCCAAATGCACTGTGTTCTCATGTTCTCCCACATGAGTATATTTAGAGATGAAATCAGCTTGAAATGAACATTAAGAACAGCCTTAAAGGGGGAACAAAGTTGTAGTTTTTCCTTTGCTTTGGTGATGGGGTATGCGATGTGCTCACTGTATGCAAATTTTTTTGGGTCTTAAAAGGAAAGATTTGTTCATGATAAGAATAAGTATTTTTTTTTAAAGTAGAAAAAGGAAAAAAGTGTTCCTGTACATCACCAATAATTACTATTAGCATTTTCTATCATTTGGTTTTTAAAATTAAAAAAATTGAAAGTATTTTACTGTGTTCTATTTAAAATCATAACCAATATCATCCAGGCTATAATCTTTATGAAAATACTTAATAATGCTATAGCACCTATATTTTTCAACTGAAGGATTTACATAATTCAACCAGTCACCCATTATCATTTCCAGTTTTTGAAGTTGTTTTCAGATTTTCCTTTATTATAAATAATGCTGCTGAAAATGTTATTCTGCTGTTGTAAGAAGGCCTTTGCTGTTTCAGATTTCTTACTTTAGGGTAAATTCCCAAAAGTTCAGGGACCAAGAGTCCAAGGTACTTTCCTGCAAGACCTTTTGAATAGGAGGTAAAGAATCATTTTCTCCTTATAAAAACATAATCAGCTCTCTAACACCTGTTGGCTGAAGGTTGTCTTGAGGAGTCATATTTTAGGAATGGTGACTTCTATATGGGAGTTTCCCCTCTATTCCTGATCATCATCTCAGCAGCAGTACTACCAGGAGAAAATGCTGGCCTTCAGTGCTGTTCTTCTGATGTCTGAGAGTTTAACAGAAACAACACACTTTCAACTTGATGAATTCCTCAAAGAGGGGAGAGAAGCTATCATGTACTGAATGCCTATTTGGCTCCAGATGCAGTGATCATTATTTAACATTTGTTATTGTTGGTCTCAGAGTGGAGTTTGTTGCCTCTTCTCTTTCCCCATTCCCTGGGGCCTGATCAATACAGCAGAGACCTGAGTCAAACACGGCTTGAGATCTTGCCCTGTTCCTGGTAAAACTAGACTGAGGTATGAGAAATGCCTTCTAGTTCCCTCCAAGCCTAGACTCTGGCACCTACCTGTCTCTGACATGTCTGCTGCTTACTGGTGAGAAGCTAGACTTGAAAAAGTAGGTTCACCTAGGTCAGCTTATCATGTAAAAATTAAAAACACAGGTGCCCACTGAGTAAGGGAGCAGACCGACCAAAGAGGACAAGAGAGAAACAGGAATCTGCCTGGCAGTGTCACATCTTGCCCTATGGAGAGCTGCCTCTCCATCAGGTCAGGTTTGTCATTCCAGAAGGGAATGGAGCAGAGGATAAGTGCCCTCAAGGAGACAGTAGAAGGGAGCCAGCATTCAGATTTCTCACTTCACCGAATTACCATACATAGTCTTTAAAAGAATATCACGAGAACTGGAATGTTATTTGTAGTAAAGAACCTGAGGTTCAGATATGTCAAGCAACTTCTTGAGGTCACAGAGGTAAGTGGCAAGTGGTTAAGCCAACATTCAGACCCAGGTGTTTAAGACCCCAGATGGGGGTTCTTTCCACAGTGTTTCAAGTGCTTCTGCTTTCCTGAACTCTACCTCCCCTTAGAATGTTTGTATTTTAACACAGGCTTTCGGTAGACATGACATTCATAGGGGTGGGACTGACTTGCATGGTGGGAATTTTTGATCTCCTGATTGACCGTAAGGGTTGAGATATGGGGCAATTTAGAATTCAGACATTTCTCAAATGATGAACTCATCTATCATTATTTGGAATAGCTTAAATTCTAGATGGAAAAATATGAAAGAAAAATGCCTAGAATATAAGACAACATTTTGCTATGAGAAATAACTTTTAAAATGAGAATTTAACTGTTATGTAGTTATATTATTTAAACTTAAAACATGACTTTATAACATAATGATCTGTAAGAATTTTATTTTTTCATACTTCATTTTATAGACATTTGAAAATATACTTCATTGCCTATAGAATGGGAGAAATTCTTTGCCAAGTGCACTTTTAAATAGAGCATTAATCTCCAGGATACATAAAGAACTCAAAAAATTAACACCCCAAACCCAAATAACCCAAACAATAAATTGGCTAAGGAACTGAACAGGCACTTCACAGAAGGAGAAATGCCATTGGTCAACAAATATATGAAAAAATGTTAAATATCTCTAGCAATTAGAGAAATGCAAATTAAAACTCCCCTGAAATTTCATCTCAATCCAGTCAGAATGGCAATTATCAAGAATAGAAGTAACAATAAATGGTGGTGAGGATGTGGGAAAAAAGGTACACTTATACATTGCTGGTAGGACTGCAAATTGGTGCAAACACTTTGGAAATCAGTATGGAGATTCCTCAGAAAACTTGAAATGGAACCACCATTTGATCCAGTTATCCCACTCCTCCACATATATAACCAAAGGACTTAAAATCAGCATACTATAGTGATGCAGTCACATCAATGTTCATAGCAGCACAATTCATGATAGTTAAACTATGGAACAAGCCCAGGTGCCCTTCAACAGATGAATGGATAAAGGAAATGTGTTTTATATAAACAATGGAATATTACTCAGCCATAAAGAGAAATGAAATTATGGCATTTGCTAGAAAATGCATGGAACTAGAGAATATCACGCTGAGTGAAAATAAGTAATTCCCCCAAATCAAAGGCTGACTGTTCTCTCTGATATGTGGATGCTAATTCACAATAAGAGGAGGGGGTAGGGAAGAACAGAAGTATTTTGGATTAGAAAAAGGGGAATGAAGGGAAGGGAGAGGAATGGGAATAAGAAAGACAACAGAATCAATTAAACATAACTTTCCTATGTTCATATGTGAAGACACAACCAGTGTAACTCCACATCATGTACAACCAGAAGAACGGGAAGTTGTACTCCATGTATGTATAATATATCAAAATACATTCTACTGTATGTACAACTAAAAAGAACAAATGAAAATATTTGGGAGACCAACCTCACACGTGACTGAGTGAACTCCCCTGCTGGGCAATGTGGCGTCAGGCACCCATGCTGCTAGACTGCCTCACTCTTCTAGGGTTCGAGACACACCTGGGCATGTCTTCCTACAGCCCCATGGGTGGAGCTATGCTCATCTGTTCCTTTGTAATATAACCCCTTGCCCTGTTTAGGATAGAATCATCCATGGAAGTGCCTTGTGTGTGTCCCCTTCTCTTACTGTGCCCTTGGGTGTGGCCTACCCAGGTGTCAGTCAACCTGCTGACAGTGGACATCATGAAGATAGACTTAGCCCCCTGAAACCTGACCCCTTGCCTCATTTGAATAGCTTCTCCTCAATAAAAGAGGTCAGCGCTGTGTGCTAGCGCTCTCTCTCTCTGTCTCTGTCTCTCTCTCTCTCCTCTCTTTCTCTTTCTTCCTGCGAACCATTAAGGTCAGATTTCCATCACAGTGACCCCAAAGAAAAAGGTATTTGTGTCTCTTGTATGGTTACTTTGTACAGCCCATTTAGCCCAGTTCAACTGGAGTAACTCCTGAGCCTTTTAGTCGAGAGAACAGAAACCCAGCAAAAATACACTTCATTTTGTAGATCAGTTTTAGGTTTATAGCAAGACTTCGTGGAAGCTACAGAAATTTCCCATATGTTACCTTCTCCAACACATGCACAGCCTTGCCTATTATCAATACCCATCTCAGAGTGGAGCATTCCTTACAACTTGATGAACCAGCATTGATACATCATCTTCACTCAGAGTCCATATTTCCCATTAGGGCTCACTCTTGATGTTGCACATTGTTGGGTTTGGACAAATGGATAAAACATGCAGCCACCATGATAGTATCATACAATAGGTAGCCTTTTCAGATTGACTTCTTTCACATGGTAATAACATTTTTTCTTCCATATTATTTCATCACTTGATATCTCATTTCTTTTTAGTGTTCAATAATTCTCTTACCTGAATGTGCCAGAGTTTATCTATTCATTCACCTATTGAAGGTATCTTCATTGTTTCCACATTTTGGCAATCATGAATAAAGATGCTAATAAAAATTCATGGGCAGGTTTTTGTGTGGATGTACATTTTCAAATCCCTTAAGTAAATGCCAAGGAGCACAATTACTAGATTGTATGGCAAGAGTATGTTTAGTTTTGTAAGAAACTGCCAAATTGTCTCCCAAAGTGGCTATCCCATTTTGCATCTCACTAGCAACGAACCCATGTTCCTTTTGCTCTGCATCCTCGCAAGCATTTAGTGCTGTCACTGTTTTGGATTTTGGCCATTCTAATAGATATAGGATGATATCTCCTTGTTTAATTTGGATTTTCCAGATGACATTTTATATGAAACCTTTTTTCATGTGCTTATTGCCATTCATTCCTTTTCAGTGAGGGGTGTTTTAAGGTCTTAGGCCTAATTTTATGTTGGGTAGTTGCTTTCCTTATTGTTGAGTTTAAGAGTTCTTTATATATTTTGATAATCATTCTTTATGTCTTTTGCAAATATTTTCACACAGTCCTGGCTTATATTTTCAATATTTTACTAGTGTCTTCTCATAGTAGAAGTTTTTAGTTTTAATAAGCTTTTAAATTCCAGACTTGTTCACAATGAATTCTTAGCAATTAGCAATTATAGTTTAGATTTTTCCTACCCTGACAATGGTCCCCATGGAGGTTTCTGCTTGTGGTTTTTAGGTCTGTTAAGTTGTGATTCTATGTATTTGCCTGTCTCCCAAGTTTTGGGGGCAGTGGTTTGCCTTATGACTGCACTTGTCTTAAGATCCAAGAAGAATTGTAGATTTTTCAGTTTGTTCAGATTTGGTGATATCCAAGCTCCTTAGATGCTACACTGGCCATACTTGTTTTTAAAACCATGTAAAAAAAATTAAAAGATATCTTTCAAAGAAATAAATAGAGATACTTTATCAGTTATAGCTACTAAATTCTTTAATCTTTTTTTAAAATTTATTTTTCAGTTGTAGTTGGACACAATACCTTTATTTTAAAATATTTACTTATTTTTATGTGATGCTGAGGATTAAACTCAGGGCCTTACATGTGCTAAATGAAATGAATGCTCTACCACCAAGCTACAACCCCTACCCAAATTCTTTAATCTTATAATATTTTTTCTAATTAAAAAAATAGCCACTTTTTAGATTTAAAAAATAAGTTGTTACTTTCCAAAAAAGGAAAAGTAAATAAAAAATAACATCAATAATCCCATAATCACTTAAGTATTTCTTTTGTATTTCTTATCATATATATATATATATATATATATATATATATATATATATGTATGTATATACATACACACACACACACACACACACACACACACACACACACACCCCTTTGGCCATTTTTTAGGCAATATCAATAGTATTTCATTTTTTAAAAAAATAACCAGAGCTCTAGATTCCATAATTCATTTTTAAGGTATCTTCTTCCATCAATAGCACATTTTCATCCTGAATATTTAAACATTCTTCTCTGATTTTTATTTTTCAGCTTTGAATTCACTGAATTAGTCAAGGCCTTTCTGCAAACATTTGTTTGAATGCAGACATTTCTGTTCTATCTAGTTCTAAGCCCTTCCCCCTGTTGGGAGAGATTGCTTTTTCATGGGTCTCTTTTGATCCTCTTTGTCTGCCATATGTGCTAAAATTGTAAGTCCCTGATTGCTTTTTTTGTTTGAGCCATTTTTTTCAGACAAATAGAGGCTTGATTACTGCTTTTTGTACAAGTGGTGTATTCCATAAACTCAAGAGTCGTTCAGGTGCAATGCAGAACCACTGCATGTGTTGCAGCCACCTGAGTTCATTGTATCATAGGCTCTGTAGTACTGGCATAAAAGTATCAATGTAAGAGAATTGAGAGTTTAGAAATAAACACATACATTTATGGACCATTGATTTTTGGCATAGGTACCAAAATAATTCTATAGGAAACTAGTTTTTTCAACAAATGGTGCTGGGACAGATGGCTATCCACATGCAAAAGAATGTAGTTGGATCTCTACTCGTACCATATTAAGAATTAACCCAGAAATATTCATCTATATATTTATCTTAGAAGAAACTATAGGTTTTCTAAATAAGTCTGCATGAGCATGGATTAGGCAATGGTCTCAGATATTTAAATATAATACTAAAAATAGAAACAATGAAAGGAAAGCACATTAAACTAAATCAAAATTAAAGTTTTGTGCTTACAAGTATACTGTCAAGAAAGTAAGCAGACAACACTCAGAATGGGAAAATATTTAAAAAACATACTTGATAAAGGCCTACCATCCAGACTTTATAAAGAATTCTCCCAACTAAAAAATAGAACAATTTTAAAAAATGACCAAAAAAAATTTCTCCAAAGAAGACTTACAAATGTGCTTATAGGTACATGGAAATATGCTCAACATTATTATTCATCAGGAAAATAAAATAAAAATACAACTTCACATGTAATAGAATAACTATATAGTTTATGAGTTTTGGCATGAATGTAGAGAAATTAGCACTCTCAGACATTGCTGGTGGGAATGTAAAATGATTTAGTTGCTTTGAAAGTCAGCCTGGTAGTTCTTCAAAATGTTAAAAAGAGTTACCATTTGATCCCATAATTTCATTCTTCAATGCAGTCCAAATACAATGAAATATTATTTGGCCATATGAAGGAATGAAGCTCATATGATTATCTTAATAGATGAGAAAAAGCATTTGACAAAACACAGCACTAAAAAAATTAGGTATAGTAGGAATGTACCTTAATATCGTAAAAACTATATATGCTAACCCAAAGGCCAATATCATTACAAATGGAGAAAGATTAAAAGCATTCCCTCTAAAAACAGGAACAAGACAAGGATGCCCTCTTTCACCATTTTTACTCAACATTGTTCTTGAAACTCTAGTTGGAGGGCTGGAGTTGTGGATCAGTGGTAGAGCAAACGCCTCACATGTGCCAGACCCTGGGTTCGATACTCAGAACCACATAAAAATAAATGAGTGAAATAAAGGTATTGTGCCCAACTACAACTAAAAAAAAATAAATGTAAGAAAGAGAAACTCTAGTTGGAGACAGAAGAAATAAATTAAAGGAATAGGAATAGGAAAAGAACACAAACTATCCCTGTAGCCTGGTGACATGCTTTTATATTTAGAAGACCTGAAAACTTTCCACAAGAAACTTCTAGAACTCATAAATAAATTCAGCAAAGTAGCAGGACATAAAATTAACACCCATAATCAAATGCATTTCTATACATCTGTGATGAATCTATTGAAAGAGAAATTATAATAACTACCACATTCACAATAGCCTCAAAAAATATACTTGGGAATCAATCTAACAAAAGAGGTGAAAGACCTCTACAATGAAAATTACAGAACACTAAAGAAAGAAATTGTAGAAGATAGAAAGCTCTCCCATGCTCTTGGATAGGCAGAATTAATATTGTCAAAATGACCATACTATGCAAAGCACTATGCAGATTTAATGTTATTCCTATTAAAATCCCAATGACAATCATTGTAGAAATAGAAAAAGCAATCATGAAATTCATTTGGAAAAATAAGAGACCCCGAATAGCCAAAGCAATCCTTTGCAAGAAAAGTGAAACAAGAGGCATCATAATATCAGACCTTCAATTTACTACAGAGCTATAGTAACAAAAACTGCATGGTTTTGGCACCAAAGCCGACACATAGGTCAATGGTACAAAATAGAAGACACAGAGACAAACCCTCATAAATACAGTTATCTCATACTAGTTAAAGATGCCAAAAACATATATTGGGGAAAGATAGCCTCTTCAACAAATGGTGCTGGGAAAACTGGAAATACATATGTAGCAAAATGAAATTAAACCCCTATCTCTTACCCTGCACAAAACTCAACTCAAAGTGGATAAAGTACTTAGGCATTAGAAAAGAGACCTCTTAACTAATAGAAGAAACAGTAGGTCCAAATTTACATCATATCAGCTTAGGAATTGACTTCCTTAACAAGACTTTTAAAGCACAAGAAGTAAAAATCAAGAATTAATGAATGCAATGGAATCAAACTACAAAGCTTCTTCACAGCAAAGGAAACAATCAAGAACATAAAGAGAGAGCTACAGAATGAGAGAAAATATTTGCACTTGTACCCCAGAGAGAGCATTAATCTCCAGAATATATGAAGAACTCAAAAAACTTAATACACACACACAAAATCAATAAATGGACAAAGAAACTGAACAGACACTTCACAGAAGAAATACCATTGGACAACAAATATATGAAAAAATATTCAACATCTCTAGCAATTAGAGAAATGCAAATTAAAACTATACTGAGATTTCATCTCCAGTCAGAATGACATTATAAAGAATACAAGTAAAATAAATGGTGGCGAGGATGTGGGGAAAAAGGTACACTCATACATTGCTGGTAGGACTGCAAATTGGTGCAAACACTTTGGAAATCAGTATGGAGATTCCTCAGAAAACTTGGAATGGAACCACCATTTGATCCAGTTATCCCACTCCTCCACATATATAACCAAAGGACTTAAAATCAGCATACTATAGTGATACAGCCACACCAATGTTCACAGCAGCACAATTCATGATAGTTGAACATGGAACAAGCCCAGGTGCCCTTCAACAGATGGAGGGATAAAGAAAATGTGGTCTATAAACACAGTGGAATATTACTCAGCCATAAATAGGAATGAAATTATGGCATTTGCCAGCAAATGGATGGAACTGGAGAATATCATGCTAAGTGAAATTAGCCAATCCATAAAAACTGCAGGCCAAGTGTTCTTTCTGATATGTGGATGCTAACTCACAATAAGGGGAGGGAATAGAAAATAATAGAAATAGTTTGAATTATAAAAAGGGGAATGACGGGAAGGGATAAGGAATGGGAACAGGAAGGATAGTAGAATTAATCGGACATTACTATCCTATGTGCATATATGTTTATGCAACCAATGTAATTCTACATCATGTACAACCAGAAGAATGAGAATTTATACTCCATATATGTATAATATGTCAAAATATATTCTACTATCATGTATAACTAATTAGAACAAAGTTTTTAAAAAAAGAATGAAGCTTTCATGCCTGCTACAAATCAGATGAAACTTGTAAGTGAAAGAAGCCAGACACAAAAGGCCAAAACATAAGAAAACTTTGCTGGGTCATAGCCCAAAATCAGGTGAAGTGAATTAATGGAATAACATTGCACAAGTTTTATTTCCCCATAGGAAAGGAACTTTGAGAGAGAGCTAAAGTAGGAGTCTCTTAGATAGGACTGGTAGATCAATACACAGAGATTTACTTTTGATGATATAATATATATATGGTGGCTTGATATAGCACACAAATTCTTTTGTGGGAATTCAAACTGAGGCCTTTTATTTTTTACATTTATCTTTGAAGACAAAAAGGGGAAGAATTTACAGTGGGAGAGGAGATGGATACTCCAAGATGTCAAGGTTTTGACTTCCCCTGGCAACCACAGGCTAGGAGAAGGAAAGCCAGTGCCCTTCCTGAAAAATGTGTCTCTGACAAACATCAACTACTAGAGCCAGCCCCTGAACTCTTGGCAGCTGTGTGGGGTGCTGCTACATCATTCCACTTAGAGAGTGTGGTGGGGTGTGCAACTCTGGGTAGCATGAACTGGGTCTTGAGATTTATATTCTTGTGGATATATAATTGATTGATGGACGCATCCAATCTAAAATTCAAACTATTTGTGTAAGAGAAAAACCTCATATTTGTGGTCTTTGGGGTCCTGTATGTCTCTAGTAGAAATACCATATGAATCTTAGCTACTGCATAGGATATATCTGGTCACTGGGAACCTCTACCTTAAGTGGTCTTTTTATTGGAAAATTTCAAATGTATTTCATCTATTTAAAAAAGCACTGGTTTAAACCCAATGTGTTCCTATTGTTTCCACCTACCCTCTCCCTCCTCCTCCTCCTTCTCCTTCTCCTTCTTATTTCTTTTCTTTCTCCTCCTTCTCTTCCTCCTCCTCCTCCTCCTCCTCCTCCTCCTCCTCCTTCCAGGGATTGAACTCAGTGGTACTCAATCACTGAGCCACATTCCCAGCCCTATTTTGTATTTTATTTAGAGATAGGGTCTCACCGAGTTGCTTAGCTTCTTGCTTTTGCTGAGGCTGGCTTTGAACTTTTGATCCTCCTGTTTAAGCCTCTCAAGCACCTGGGATTACAGGAGTGCACCACTACACCTGGCCTCCCTTCTTTAATGGAAATGTATTTGTGATTTAAATTAATTTTAACTGACACATAAAGATATAAACATTGTACATATTTATGTGGTACCATGTGATGTTTCAATACATATACACATTGTTGAAATCTATCCACCACATTGTTTGCCCTCTTGTATTCTATTCAAGGTGAGTCCAATGTGCAGGCATCAGTTTTCCTTCAGATTTCAGCATAGTTGTTACCCTAAGATATCTGATCTTTGATAGATTCAAGAAAATATTTACTTTCATAGATTAACCAGATTTTTCTTATTGTTAGTTTAAGAGGGGGAGTTGCTTTCAGTTTTTTTTAACATTCTGAAGACAGAAGATGTATAACATGAAATAATTATTTTGTTAATAATAATAATTGAAAAGATATCAACTATTTATAAATTCACATTTATACTTAGATATTTTATGTAATTTTCTTATAATGGATTTTAAAGGGTTATTTTGGATTTTAAAGATATACAAATGGAAATAAATGCCTATTTAATACATTATTTTTCTTCAATATTCCATTTATAATTAGTCCTTCATATCCATGGGTTCTGCATCCTCAGATTCAATCTACCATAGATCAAAAAATTTGAAAAAATCGCATCTGTTCTGAATATGTACAGACATTTTTCTTGCCCTCATTCCCTACACAATAGAACATTTATATACATTTATGTTGTATTAGACATTATATATAATATAGACATGATTTTACATATATGGGAGAATTAGCATAGGTTATATTCAAATACTATGTCATTTTATATAAGAGACTTGAGCATACATGGATTTTGGTATCCTTAGGGGTCCTGGAACCAATTCCCTACAGATGCTGAAGGGCAACTGTATGTGGCTTAAATTATTATCTAGGACTTTCAGGAGGTTGTTCAATGTTACAGATAATGATAGTTCTTATTTTTTGTTGATTTCAATGGTAATTAATTTAACATGTTACTCCTAACATCATCAAAAAAGAGGCCACCGGATATCACATACCTCTTGATAGAAGAATACAAGTCCAGCTACAGAGTATTATTGCCCCAAATATAAAAGCCAAATTTCATCAACCTCAGATGTAACCATCAATTTACAGTAAACATAGTATCAATTTACAGTAAACATAGAGGACCGAGGACAATATTAAACTGTAGCCCTGATATACAATTAACAAATTACAAATAATGGTCATCCCTATAGAATGATATGCTTTTCTCAATAAAAAATATTTTATGGGGCAAAAAAGGAGATAAAAGTAGTAACCTATTGACTAAAAAAGTTTTAAGAATGGGAAGTTATACTTCATGTATAAACTTTACTGTTATGGATATCTAAGAAGAACAAATTTTTAAAAAAGAGTTTTAAAAGGCATGTCAACCAATTTTAATCTGTGGGGTTACCAGGACAAAGTGATCTATTTTAAAATGATGACATTTATGAAGAAAATGGAAATTTGAACATTGGATATTTGATATTATTAAGAAATTCTTACTAACTCTTTTCATTGTGATAATAGAATTATGATTATGTTAAGAAGATTTCTTTCTATAGATAAGGAATATAAATATTTATGATGAAATCATTTGGTATTTGTTATTTGACAATGTGTGGTGGAGAGCATTGGGTAGAAATTCAGTGAATAAAAGTTACCAAAATGGATAGTTGGAATTGCACAATAGATACATAGGAGTTCACTACACTCCTCACTATTTTGTTTATATTTGAAATTTGAAACAAAGGTTTGTAGGCTTTGAGGAAACTGCTCTAAGCCCCAAAATTCTGTCAAATAATTAGGACAATTAAAATGGAAATGGATTGATAAAAAAGACGAACCAATTAGGCAATCTCTGAATAGGTAAAATACAATCACAGATAATACAACATAAATTATTTGAAATGACCCAAGAGAAGAGACATGTTTATACATATTTCTATATAAAAAGTAGCAGACATAAAGATCACCAGGTCCAGATTAATTTACCTGGATTCAATCTAACTTTCAAAGAACATGCAATTTCTCTATTATTACTATTACAGACAAATTAAGGGAGTAGAGGAGGTTGCAAAATGACATAATTAATTTTAAAAAAAATAACCTTAATATTGAATACTAGTAAAGATAGTTCAAACAAAAATATTTATGAACATAGGATACAAATAGTATGCATAAAATATTAGAGTGAGCAATGTATTAAGAGAATGAATAAACTATAAACAAGTAGTGTTTGGGCTTTTGGTTTACAGGTTTGAAAGACTAACATTTGAAAATTCATTAAAATAAATCATTACCTTAGTAGATTAAAGAAGAAAAATCATGTAATTATGTTAATAGATATTTCTCCAATTTTGGTATTGTTAGGGGAAATTATATTGGGAAGTTTTGTGAGGGTTATCAGTTAACTCATACATTTACCTATTGCAGAGGGAGGACAGAAAGATAGAAAATATTTTTCAGTCTCCCTGGAAAAGCAGATTGCTAAGGTCATTCAAATCAAGTTCAAATTGGTTCAAATCAAGCTCATTTATGTGATACAGAATCATTATATGATGATTAAGATTGCTATAATGACTAATGAAATAAATTTTGTTTTATTGAAATGCAAATTATCTTTGTAGAAATTATGCATTCAGCTTCTTTTGTCAATTACCAGAGGAAACTTTGTTGGGGGATCTGGAAAGGAGGGAAAATTCATTGAATACATAACATGGGGAGAAAGATAAGTCATCAATGAGACCTAAGGACTCCAGGAGATAAATTTCACTGATCTAGCATTTTGGTTTATGGTGAGCCTTGAATGTCTGCTCTAATCATAGATTAGAAGGGCAGATCAAAAATAAAAGCAGACAGGAGAGGAGTTGAGCATTCAGGAGAGCCTTCCATGGTCTTAGCATTTGATAGACATTTTATAATGGTACTAGGATTGTCCACATTTTATAGATGAAGAAACTGAATTCTTAAATCATTTGCTTGAAGTGATTCAACTATTACAATACTATGTTAAATTTTAATTCCAAGTTCGTATGACTCCAAGATCAAGGTTGTTTCCACTTAAATAATTAAAGGAAAGAATAATCAGCTATACCTTATTTTTCAATAATGAGAATATGAGATAAGTATTATATCATCATGTTATACATAGCATACAAATATTTCATTGACTGATTTGTTAAACCTTCAGTGAGATTCAAAAACAGAAAATGACCTTTTTTTTAATCAAATACAAGGAAGAAAAGTAACCAGTGGGAATTATTTTATTTCTCTAGTATATATCTGTTTAATGAAGCATTAAAACCAGGCAAGTCATCTGTCTCTCATTTGATACTCAGGGTTTTAGGTATTTACTGTCTGCTAATGTATGTATATCTGTTGTATGTATATCTGTTGGAATAACTTTCAGTCTCAGCTAGCAGCTACTAGCAGCTCGGAAGTGCCTGAAATATCCACCTTCCTTCATGCCTGACAGGAGCGCCTGCAGGATGGGGTGAAACCACATCCTCAGCACTTGTGGTGAGCATTGCCAAACTGCCCAGCCAGGAAACTGAGAGTCAGGGGCTTCAGGGCATGAAACCCCTGACTCAGTGAGGCCTAAAGACCCTCCCAGATTGCTTTCTGCCACGATAGCAATATTTAGAGTTTCCTCACAGTGCGGTTACGTTAGGCAGAAGATGATTGGCTTATGGATATTGTCTTGCTTATGTATGATTGACAGGCACACCCCACACGATAGCAATATTTAGAGTTTCCTCACAGTGCGGTTACGTTAGGCAGAAGATGATTGGCTTATGGATATTGTCTTGCTTATGTATGATTGACAGGCACACCCCACTCAAACCCTGTAACAGTTGTGTGCATTCCAAAAATAAACTGAGATACTAGATGATGACCTGAGGTGGGTCTCCAACCAGTTCTCTCACCAGTTCCTGGAGTCTGTGTGTTGATTCCACGTCTCTATCCCACACGAAAAGGTAGCCGAGTGACCATTGATCACGAAGAGGGGGGCGCATGTACGAGGGCTGGGATTGTGGCTCAGTGGTAGAGCACTTGCCTAGCATGCATGCATGAGGTACTGGGTTCCATCTTCAGCATCATATAAAAAATAACTAAATAAAGTTATTGTGTCCATCTACAACTAAAAATATTTTTTAAAAGTATAAATAATACAGATATATCCTCTCTAAGCACAATTTTTACTCTTATGCATTCAATTAAGTACTACATCTTGTACATCCTTTAAAAAAAATTGTCCTAGACTCTTCTTCAGGAATATCTTTCTTTAAAGTGGTTACTCATGCAAGATTTGCAAGTTGGATTTTCAGTCTTCAGTTTACAGCAGAGAAAAAAAAAGAAAGAAAAAAGAAAAAACTAGTGTTTTCTTTCTTTTTTTTGGGTGAGAACTGATTAACTAAAATATCTATTTTGTAGCTTATTTTCCTCATATATTTAATTAGCAATATTGGCCAGGAAATGCTTTACAAACACACACACACACACACACACACACACACACACACACACTATATTCAAATACATTTCACTAGTATTTTTGGAGTGAGTTTTGATGTGTTAGTATTTTTGGAGTGAAAAATTTTGATGTGTCATTTATATTCATAATTATTTTTGAGTGTTGGACATTGAATCCAGGGCTTTCTAAGTACTAAACATGTACCTGGTCACTGAGCTATATCCCCAACCCCAATATTTATAATTTTTAAAGAAACTGTAGCAATGTGGTCTGTTGATCTATTTTGCACCCACAGCCTTACCAACAGATGGTGTAGTCATACTTTTTGATCTTCAGGACTTTACCTAAAAACTAGTTAAGTTCTTTTCCAGTGAAGAATTATAAGCTTTTATCCTTGTTTGCTAATTTTTCATTGACTTTTCATTTTTGTCACAATTTAAAAATATTTGATATAGTCTAATTTGATGATCTTTTATTGCTTCTTATTGAATCAGAGTTAGGAAACCTTCTCCACTTTTAGGATATAGAGAAATTCTTCTAGTCTTGTACTGGTGTTCTTCCAGTACTTGAACAGTTCCAGATTTTTACATTTAAATATGTGGTCCATTTAAAGTTTATCTCTGTGGATCTAATGATATCATTTTCCATATTTAGGAAGTACAATCAGTTCTGCTCACATTTTTCAGAGGGACTGAAAAAGATTTTTTTTCTTTTTTTTTTTTGTGGGAAAGTGAGTACTAGGGATTGAACTCAGGGGCACTCAACCACTGAGCCATACCCCCAGTCCTATTTTGTATTTTATTTAGAGACAGGGTCTCACTGAGTTGCTTAGCACATCGTTGTTGCTGAGGCCGGCTTTGAACTCATGATCCTCCTGTCTCAGCCTCCCAAGCCTCTGGGATTACAAGTGTGTGCCACTGAACCTGGCTGGGTCTGAAAAAGATTTTCTATCTTCCTTTCCTCCCTTTCACATAGGTTGTTCCAATGAAATTGATGTATTAGGGTACAGCTTGAACAAATTTGAGAGAAACACTTGATGGATACAGAAAACTGTACCTACACAGGACTGAGTGACACTGTGTAGGAATACACAACACATACGCCCACACACACACACACACACACACACACACTTCAAACATCTACTTGCCACCTCAATTCACCACCTCTAATCCTATAAATTTGTGTTTCATATTACTTTGCACATTTGTAAACTTTCCTGTGTTGAAAAACAACCACTCATTCAACATTGCAAACATGTCTAAGCATCCTGATTTGAAAATGCGAAGCAGTGTATGTATGTGGAAAAAAAACTAAATATTGCTGGGTATAGTGGCACACACCGGTAATCCCAGAGACTCCGGAGGCTGAGGCAGGAGGATCCGAAATTCAAAGCCAGCCTAAGCAATTTATTGAGACCCTGTCTCAAAACAAAAAATAAGAAACGGGCTGGGGCTGTGGTTCAGTTAAGTACTCCTGGGCTCATTTCCTGGTACTAAAAAAAGGAAAAAAGAAAAACTAAATATAGGGTAAAACCTTGAAATAGTAAAAGTTTGGAAAAAAGTGAGAAAGTATGTGTTATCTTTCAAGTAAAGGACATAGCAGTAGTTCACATTATGGATAAAGACTCTAAAAACTGCTTTGAGAACAACATAGTTTTATGATCATAAATTATAATCTATACACAAAGGCCTTAAACAAACCTTGTCAAATCCTGAAGAGGCAACTTTTGTTTATTTATAATTTATGTTTAATGATTTTTAAATGTCACTGTAGTTTGGTTTTTTTGAACACCCCTCCAAAAAAAAATTTTTAGCATAGAAACATGTTAACTGACGAAGTGGGCTATGTATTGTACCTATTTGCAGTTTTGATAAAACAGAGATGCATATCTTGAAGGAGCTACATATTAAAGGCAGACAAATGGTTCCAAGGATGTATGACCATGAAACACCTCAGACTATAACAATCCTCCTTTTACATACTTCACAGTTAAGTTACAAAGCTGCAATGTTTCCTTCTTGCACCTCTGTAAGCAAGTTTCCGGTCTTTTCAAGGTTATGTGCTTTTATAAAAATAGTATTTGTGTATTTTTTAACCATTTACCATATACATATAAAACTATGCTATAGTTTTTATAAGGTTCCTATCTATTCTCCTCCTCCATATAGGGAATTGAGCTCTTGTTTACCACTAAGCTACATTGTCAGTTCTTTTTCATTTTGAGACAGGTTCTCCCTAAGTTGTTGGGTTTGGTCTCAAACTTGTGATTATCCTGCCTCAGCCTCCTGGGTCTCCGAGATTACAAATGTGATGCACATCTGGCAGTTTCCTAACTAATTAAAAACATGTCAGTATGAAGTTTTTGAGTGCTGAACACTAGCCCCATTTTCTCCATGAGCCCTGTAGTTTTTATTGTGTGATTTTTGCATAATGGAGTGAATTTTGGCAATGTTTATTTGCTGTTATAGCAGAACTGACAATTCACATTTTCCCTTGACTTGAAATGCTGTTTTTATTTTAAGCTAAATTTCCATGTGTACTCTTTCTATTTCTGGACATTTAATTTTGTTTCATGGTGTAGCTACTCATGTGCCAAAGCCCGGTTATTTTGATTTTGAGGCCTGATAATGGTTTAATATCTTGAGGCCTGGGCTCTTCCTTCTTGCATTTACTGCCTTCTTAACCACAGTTGCTGCATTTTAAGGTTTCCTCTCCTGAATTTGCTCACTTATTTTTCCATATGGTCTTCAGAGTCAATTTCATTAGTTCTAGGAAAAATGAGGCTGATGGAAAGGAATCACATTAAAGTCAGAACTTAACAGAGAGAACTGACATTTTTATAATATGGAGTCTTCCTCTTCACAAAATGCCTTCAGAAAAGACCTTCCATTTGCTCAAGTCTACAAGTGTGCTTTTTGGAAGAGTTTTAATTATTTTAGAAGTATTTATAGTTCTTATTAGGTATATTTCTAACATTTTATACAATTTTTTTGTTGCTATGATAATGCCATTATATCATTTAACTGGTTATTGTTTTAAAACTGTAATTTCTAAATACTAATTTTATATTCTTCTACCTTACTAAAAATTCCTATTGTGGTTGTTTTTCCATTGATTTTCTTATGATGTCCAGGGATACATTATATCCTATAATATGATTTTTATGTTATTAACAAGAGAAAGCAATTAAGGCATTTTACAGTTCATGTGTCTTAAATGTCTTTTTCTTTCTTTCTTTAATTTTTTTTTTTTTTTGGTACCAGGGACTTAACCATTTCAGTCTAGAAGGTAGATATTGGTAGATGCTTAACCACTCAGCCACATCCCCAGCCCCATTTTAAATTTTGAGACAGAGTCTCATTAAGTTGCCTAGGGCCTTGCTAAGTTACTGAGGCTGGCTTTAATATGATCCTACTGCTTCAGCCTCTGGAACCGCTGGGATTACAGGCGTGCACCCCCATGCCTGGACTTTCCTTTTTTTAAATGGTGCTACAGTTAATACTCCCATGCAATGTGAAATGGTAGTGAAGACAATGATTTCTTTGTCTTGTTTTTGCTTTACAATGAAAACTTCTGATATTCTCCCTGGATTCTGTGCTGAGATATATTAAGGAAGTTTGTATTATTATTTTACTGAGTGTTTTCTCATTAGAAAGAATTCCTGGGTCTTATTAAGCACCATTAAATAAAATGAGATGCCAAGTATGTACAGAAATGACCTTCTTGACCTATTTGTGAATAGTGGTGAAAATGTTTCTTTGGGTACAAATCCACCACTGAATTGGTTTCCTGCTTCAGTATGATCAGAAATCGTAATTCTGAAAAGATTAAGTACAAATTTGTGTGGAGATCTGGGGTGGGTGAAGAATATATGTTTATGAATGAAACTTTGGGATTAAATTATGTAATTACATTCAGAATGTGTGTCAGTTTTTATTTTGCCTGTAGGCATCCCCAGATTTCATTTGGATAGGGATGATATTGGTTTTTACTTGCCAATTCTACATACATAGCTATAGATTATTATTAACTTAGGGTAAGAACATCAAACTAAATAAATAAGAATTTTTAAAAAATATTTTTTAAATTTTTTTTTAGTTGGATACAATATCTTTATTTTATTTACTTATTTTTATGTGGTGCTGAGGATTGAAACCTGGGTCTCGCACGTGCTAGGCGAGTGCTCTGCCACTGAGCCACAACCCCAGCCCAAGAGATAAGAATTTAATGGGAATAATTGTGGAAAAATTTTTTTGGAAATTCAGACTCTGTTGTATTTGACTGTGGTACTTAGTGGAAGGCACTGTGAGCACTTTGCTATATTTGTATAAAGAAAGAGGTGAGTTTTAGGGCAAGTTCAAAAGCAATACAACTTCAGTTGTGTTGCATTGTGATTAAGTGCATAGTGTGGGATAGTATTTTAGTACATAGGTTTTGGTATCAAACTTTTTAAGTTATATTCCTACACATTCCATTTAATTAACTAATTGTGATCATGATCAAATTCTATACACTTTCTGTGCCTTAGCTTTATCATCCATAAAAACAGATGACAATGCCTACCTAACAGATGATTATTAGGATTAAGTCGATTTATACATGAAAGAGCTTAAAATATTGTATACAACATAGTAAGTACTCTGTGAGGATAGGAGTTTTATTAAATGGCAAGTCATTCCTAGTATTATGGTAAGATACTCCTACTTATGACCTTTATAGTATGTCCAACCTAGAAAATACAGGTGATTTATTTTATTTAAGTGAGAAATTGGAATATTTTTATTACAGTTAAGATTTCCTATTATAGTATCTTTGGTTCTTATTATATCAGAGCATATGTCCTAGGAATTGGGTTGAATAAGCAACATATTTTAAGACAATTCTATTTAAAGAAATCTGTGAAAGTCATGTGTAAAATAGAATATATACAGCAAAATTCAAGTTAAATCTTACATATTGAGATGCTGTCCCATTGTGTTATTAAGATAAAATAGATAATTCCTAAAGATCAAAAAATACATTATAAGTGTCACATTATCTGAAAAACCATTCTTATGATTTTTTATTGCTTAATTTTTCTTTGTATGTTATTGTCTCAATATGGGTGCATTGAACTAGAAGGCGTATGATGGTAAAAATAAGTGTGGTCATATTTATTACCTGCTTGTTTCATGACCTTCTTAAAGAAGTAAAAATTTATATTAGATGATCTTTCATATTCCTTCCAATTTGAAAATCTAATGAATTTATCATACAGGAAATCTTAATCTATTTTAAAAATAAATGATGAGGAAATTGAATGAAAATTATTGATTTTTTCAAGATGAGTTATATAAGTAAACAATTTGATCATTATGAAATATTATCTTTATAACTAGAGAAGTGTTCTAGTGGATATTAAGTTTAGTTTTATTACTTAGAAACTGCATGGCTTCTGTCTGTTCTATGCTTTGAAAAACTACTATAAAATTATTTTATGGAAAAGACACTTTCATTGCAATAACATATTTAGTAGCAACTGGTGTAACTCTCATTTTTAGAAAAATGTAGATGATCTATTGTAACCTGTTAGGAATCAGTGTAGCAACTTCAGTGTTTTAGTTCTTTCTATAAGGAATTTTGAAGTGTTTGAAGTTTTTGCCCTATTTGCAGGTTAACAAGTTAGTCAAATGATGTCATCACAATATATGAAACTCAAGATCAGAGGTGAAGGACAATTTACTGAAATAGCAGTAGTTGGGGTACAAGCATTTTTGTTTGGTTCCCTCAGTCTCTAGCCCCATAGTATGATGTGACCGGGTCTAGGTACATACTGTGTACATAGTAGACTATGTTACAGAAGAAAAACTCTGAATTAAGGAGAATGGAATCGTTTATAATGGATGATAAGTACACATGTCTTTTGCTCTAAAGAAACTTTTTTTTAACCAAGGTTGTACTATTATTATTCAAAAGACAGTCTAGAATAGATGTAGTCATTGCCCATGCTAGTAAGAGGCACAGTAATATGAGAAACCCATGAAAAATTATCTCCCAACACTTGCACCTTTTGATAACTCACATGATATAATTTTTAGTAACTCACATGTTGAAGTGAGGACATGTCCAAACTTGAAATTTCAAGTTCAGACTAACACAGTTACAAAGTCTTCAATTTGGGATAATCTGAATTACAGAAGTAACCATATTGAGCTGGATCTACAATGGCAGATGGCTAATTTATAATGGTATATCTTTACTAGCATTTGGTAGCAGTTACATTGTGAAAATATTATGTTAGTTGTTATGATTTTTTTTTCTGTCTTATTGACATTCTTTTTCACATGAGGTAAAATACTCTGCTGTTTTCTAGAAGCCAATCCTGAATTGATGTGAGTAGCAAAACAAGTCAGCAAGACTGTGGAAAAAACTGGATGTTCAAACAAGATTAGAAGAATGATAGCTTAGAGTAGGGATTCCCAGCCTGGACATAGCAAGAATTGATGAGCTTATCACAAATTAGGAAGAAGATCAAGTCTTGCCACGTGAGGCTAACTGAAGTGGAAATGTTACAGGAGAACATTGGTGGCCATCCCAAAGCAGCTTGTTATGAACATTGCTTAGTTTAACAACCAGATTTTTTTTCCAAGAATTCAGAAGTAACCAAAATAATTTTATTAAAGTCTTGTTGATCTTCTCCAGGGCGGGGGCACATACTAATCTTTTCAATGACTTCCATCATGTTGGCTTACTAAAACAAAAGTAAAATCCATTTCTCTCAGACAAACTGTTGTTTTTAGCTTGATCTTCTCTTTCTTTTATAAATTCTATTTTTATTATTGATTATTGACAACCACTGAATGACTGAATTTTGTGTGAATACTGTTTGAGTTATTTGTTGATAGTCCAAATTCACAGTATATCTTGCACTTCTATATTACTGTATTCATGTTGTTTTGTAAAATAAAATGTAAGTTTATATAAAATTAATACACTTATAATAGTTTGAAACGTGTATATTCTCCATCAATAGCTAATAATGGGGATAATGACCTCACAATTATCATTAATCAATTAGCCAGCAGTTATGAAATATCTACAATTTTCTTAATGTAGTTTCTGAAGACAACTAGTTAGGGATCCAAGAAAAATGCAAAATGTGTGAATAATTGGTAAGCTTGCTATTATCCTCAGCAAATGATTAGTGGGGACAATAAATGTTATAGCAATTTATTTATTTATTTTTAAAATTCTAATTTGTTTTCATGACAGCAGAGTGCATTACAATTCATATTACACATATAGAGCACAATTTTTTATATCTCTGGTTGTATACAAAGTATATTCACACCAGTTGTGTCTTCATACATGTACTTGAGGTAATAATATCCATCTCATTCCACCATCATTTTTACTCCCATGCCCCCTCCCTTCTTCTCCCATCCCTTTGCCCTATCTAGAGTTTGTCTAAACCACCCATGCTTCCCCTCCCAACACCATTATGAATCAGCTTCCTTCCTTATATCAGAGAAAACATTCGGTATTTGCTTTTTTGGGATTGGCTCACTTCACTTAGCATTTATTCTCTAACTCAATCCATTTACCTGCAAATGCCATGATTTTATTCTCTTATTGCTGAGTAATATTCCACTATGTATATATACCTCATTTTCTTTATCCATTCATCTACTAAAGGGCATCTAGGCTGGTTCCACAATTAAGCTATGTGAATTGTGCTGCTATAAACATTGATGTGGCTGGTCCCTATAGTATGCTATTTTAAAGTCCTTTGAGTATAGACCTAGGAGTGGGATATCTGGGTCAAATGGTGCCAAAAATGTACATTCCCAGTTTTCCAAGGAATCTCCATACTACTTTCCATATTGGTTGCACCAATTTGCAGTCCTACCAGCAATGTATGAGTGCAGCTTTTCCCCCACATCCTTACCAACACTTATTGTTTGTGTTCTTAGTAGCTGCCATTCTGACTGGAATGAGATGAAATCTTAGAGTAGTTTGGATTTGCATTTCTCTAACTGCTAGATGTTGAACATTTTTTTTTCATATGTTTGTTGATTGATTGTATATTATCTTCTGAGAAGTGTTTGTTCAGTTCCTTGGCCCATTTATTGATTGGGCTATTTTGTTTTTTTCGTGTTTAGATTTTTGAGTTCTTTATATATCCTAGAGATTTTTGTTCTATCTGATGTTCGCATGGTAAAAATTGCTCCCATTCTGTTTCTTTTGCTGAGAAGAAGCTTTGTAGTTTGAATCCATCCCATTTATTGATTATTGGTTTTAATACTTGTGCTATATGAGTCTTATTAAGGAAGTTGGGGCCTAATCAGACTTGATGGAGATTTGGGCCTACTTTTTCTTCCATTAGACACAATGTCTCTGGTTTAATTCCTAGGTCCTTGATCCACTTTGAATTAAGTTTTGTGCATGGTGAGAGATAGGGGTTTAATTTTATTTCATTACATATGGATTTCCAGTTTTCCTACCACCATTTGTTGAAGAGGCTATCTTTTCTCCCGTGTACATTTTTGGCACTAATATATATATAATATACACTAACCCACATGATTACAGTTATATTAGATAGTTATCTAATATAACTGTAATCGTGGGTTAGTGTCTATGTCCTCTATTCTGTACCATTGGTCTACAAGTTTATTTTGTGCCAATATCGTGCTGTTTTTGTTACTACTGCTCTGTAGTATAGTTTAAGCTCTGATGTAGTGATGCCACCTGCTTGACTCTTCTTGCTTAAGGTTATTTTAGCTATTCTGGGTCTCTTATTTTTTTCCAGATGAATTTCATAACTGCTTTATCTACTGCTATGAGAAATACCATTGGGATTTTGATTTGAATTGCATTAAATTTGTATAGTGCTTTTGTAGTATGGTAATTTTGACAATATTAATTCTGCCTATCCAAGAAGAAGGGAGATCTTTTCATCTTCTAAGGTCTTATTTAATTTCTTTCTTTAGTGTTCTGTAGTTTTCATTGTAGAGATCTTTACCTCTTTCATTATATTGATTCCCAATTATTTTATTTTATTTTTTTTTTGAGGCTATTGTAAATGGGGTAGTTTTTCTCATTTTTCTTTCAGAAGATTTGTCACTGATATACAGAAATGCCTTTATTTATGGGTGTTGATTTTGTATCCTGCTACTTTGTTGAATTAATTTACTAGTTCTACAAGTTTTCTGGTGGAATTTTTTGGGTCTTCTAGGTATAGAATTACATCATTGACAAATAGTGCTAATTTGAGTTCTTCTTTTCTTATTCGTGTCCCTTTAATTTCTTTTGTCTCTCTAATCGCTCTGGCCAGTGTTTCAAGAACTATGTTAAATAGAAGTGGTGAAAGAGGGCATCCCTGTCTTGTTCCAGTTTTTAGGGGGAATGCTTTAAATTTTTCTCCATTTAGAATGATGTAGGCCTGTGGCTTAGCATATTTAGCTTTTATGATGTTGAGATTTGTTCCTGTTATCCCTAGTTTTTCTAGTGTTTTGAACATGAAGGGGTGCTATATTTTGTTGAATGCTTTCTCTGTGTCTATTGAGATGATTATATGATTCTTATTTTAAGTCTATTGATGTGATGAATTACATTTATTGATTTCTGTATGTTGAACCCACCTTGCATCCCCGGGATAAACCCCACTTGATCATGGTGCTCTATCTTTTTAATATGTTTCTTTTTTAATTCAAATTGCTGGAATTTTATTGAAAATTTTTGCATTGGAGATATTAGTCTGAAGATTTCTGTCTTTAGTGTGTCTTTGCCTGGTTTTGGAATCAGGTTTATATTGCCTCATAGAATGAGTTTGGAAGTGCTCCCAATTTTTCTGTTTCATAAAATAGTTTTAAGAGTATAGGTATTAGTTCTTCTTTTATAGGTCTTGGAGGATTCAGCTATGTGTCCATCTGGCATCTTGGTTGGTAGGCTTCTGATGGTATCTTTTATTTTATTGCTTGAAATTGATCTGTTTAAATTGTGTATATCATCCTGATTTAATTTGGGCTAATCATATGACTCTAGAAATTTGTCAATGCCTTCAATATTCTCTATTTTATTGGAGTACAAGCTTTCAAAATAATTTCTAATTATTTTCTATATTTCTGTAGTGTCTGTTTTGATATTTACTTTTTCATCATGCATGTTAGTAATTTGAGTTTTCTCTCTCCTTCTCTTTGTTAGTATGGCTAAGAGTTTGTCAATTTTTTTTATTTTTTGAAGAACCAACTTTTTATTTTGTCAATTTTTAAATTGTTTCTTTTGTTTCAATTTCATTGATTTCAGCTCTGATTTTAATTATTTCCTGTCTTCTATTGCTTTTGGTGTTGATTTGTTCTTCTTTTTTAGGGCTTTTAGATGTAATATAATTCATTTATTTGTTGACTTTTTCTTCTTTTAAGGAATAATCTCCATGCAATAAACTTTCCTCTTAGTAGTGCCTTCATAATGTCCCTGAGATCTGATAGAATGCAGAATAGTGTCTCTACATTTTTTGTATTTGTTTAGAGTTGCTTTGTGTCCTAATATATGGTCTATTTTAGTGAAGAATCCATGTGCTGCTGAGAAGAAAATATATTCACTCATTGAAGGATGAAACATTCTATATATGTCAGTTAATTCTAACTTATTGATTGTATTATTGAGTTCTATAGTTCTTTTTAGCTGGTTTGGAAGATCTATCCAGCAGTGAAAGGAGTATATTAAAGTCACCCAGAATTATTGTATTGTGGTCAATTTGACTCTTGAACTTGAGAAGAGTTTGTTTGATAAACATAGAGACTCCATTGTTTGAGGTATATATATTTATAATTATTATGTCTTTTTGGTGTATGGTTCTATTGAGCAGTATTAAATGTCCTCCTTTGTCCTTTTTGATTAACTGTAGCTTAAAGACTATTTTATCTTATACGAGGATGGAAACCCCTGATTGCTTCTGCAGTCATATAAGTGGTATAATTTTTCCCAACCTGTCACCTTCAGTCTGTGGATGTCTTTTCCTATGAGATGAGTCTCTGGGAGGCAGTATATTGTTGGGTCTTATTTATTTTTATCCAATCAGATAGCATATGTCTTTTGATTGGTGAGTTTAGACCATTAACATTCAGGGTTATTATTGAGACATGATTTGTATTCTCAGCCATTTTTGTTTATTTTTAGTATTTAACTTGGTTTCTACTTTGATTAGTTTTTCCTTTAGTGTAATACCTCCCTCTGCTGATTTTCATTATTGTTTTTCATTTACTCTTCATAGAATATTTTACCAAGAATGTTCTGTAGTGCAGGTTTTGTAGCTGAAAATTCTTTTAACTTTTGTTTATCATGGAAAATTTTTATTTTATTCTCAAATCGAAAGCTTAATTTTGCTGGATACAAGATTCTTGGTTGGCATCCATTTTCTTTTAAAGCTTGGTATATGTTGTTCTAGGATCTTCTAGCTTTCAGGGTCTGTGCTGAAAAATCTGCAAATAACCTCATTGGTTTTCCCCTATATGTAATCTGATTTCTTTCTCTTGTGGCTTCTAATATTCTCTCCTTATTCTGTATGTTAGGCATTTCCATTATAATGTGCCTTGGTGTGGATCTGTTGTGATTTTGTACATTTGGTGCCCTTTAAGCCTCTTGAATTTGGTTTTCCAATTTGTTCTTTATGTTTGAAAAATTTTCTGATATTATTTCAATGAATAGATTGTTCATTCCTTTGGTTTGGATCTCTATGCCTTCCTCTATCCTAATAACTCTTAAATTAGTTCTTTTTATTTCTTTCCATTCTCACTGTGTGGTCTACATTATTTTCAAGATTATATATTTGGTCTTCATTGTTTTCCAAGTGGTGTAATCTGTTGGTGATGCTTTAAATTGAGCTTTTAAATTGGTTTATTGTTTCTTTCATTTCAAGGATTTCTGTTTGTTTGTAAGTTTTTTTTAGAACCTTTATCTCCCTTTTGAAGTAATCCTTTGCTTCCTGTATTTCTTTATGTAGCTCTTTGTCAAAATGATCTTTTGCTGCCTGTATTTGCTCCCTGATATCATCCTTTAATTCATAGAACATTTTAGTTATGTACATCCTGAACTCCTTCTCTGTAATTTCATCTGCTCTGCTGGTTATAGATTCTAATAATGTGGTTTCTTGATTTGTTTGGGGCACTTTCTTCCCTTGTCTTTTCATGTTGTTTGTTTGTTTTTCCTTCTAGCACTGTGGATCTGAGGTGTTACTGTTTTTACCCTATAAGCTTATGGTGCCCCTGTAGGGTTCCAATACCTCTCCTTTGAGGAGTAGGGCAATGTTAACAGACCCCAATATAAACAATATACTGCCTAAAAACAAATAGTTGCTAATAGACGTTTACAGTTTGGCCACAATTACAGAAATGGTGAATTTAATTATTATCTATAATATAATCAGTAGGTTTGTAAAAGTTTCTGATGGTGGACAAAGAACTGGGGGTAAGGTGTAGGAAGATATGCTGAGGAGTTAGGAGGTGAGGATATAGAGTTATTATAACTTAGGAGGTGTGAAAGAGAAATCTGAAGAAGAAGGTTATTAGCAGGAGAAGAGAAAGTAATTTTGGGTGGACAAGTAAGTGAGAAGATAGAAGAGTACATGAAACAAACACATATATTTTAAGAAAAATAAAAAATATTAAAATAATAAAAATTGGGGGAAAAAGAAATATACAAAAAAAAGAAAAAAGAATTTACAACACAACTGTAATATACTACTCACTTGTCTCAGTCCTCAATATCCTAATCCATGTAAAGTACTTGCTTTCACATATGTTGTGGATGTGAGGGTGGAGAATAGATAGGGAGAAGAAAGAAAGAAAGAAAAAAAATCTTGAAGGAAAAATGAAGATTGTTTTTGTTGGAGATGAGTATCTTTCCTGTTTCCCCTCTCATCCAATAGGTGGGATTGTCTATTGTTAACTGGTATCTCTGCCCTCAAGATGGTGAAGGTAACCAGGGAGGGAGGGTTAGTCCTGGGTGGAGGGCATCTGGAAGTAGGATGTGACACCTGTTGTCCCGAAGGGAGACTGCACCCAGGGATCTCTTTTTGGGCCCATTCCTGTGATGTGAGCATTTGGTATTATCTCCTTATCTTGCCTAAAAACTTCCCAGTTCCTGGACTCTGTTAGTCTCTAAACTGTATCACATGCACCCTCTTCCATACTGCTTCCTAATGAGGGACTTTTCTCTCCAGGGCTCTTGTGTATGGTATTTCAGGCATGCTTCGCACCTGCCCTGCTGAAAGCTGTTTTTTTTTTTTTTTTTAATTTTTTTATTGGGCAGTCACTGTGCCAGGGTAGTGGCTGCTGGGGAGAGGGGGACTTAGAAACTGGGTACCTAGCTGGCTGGAGTTCCAAACTGAGAGTTGCTCCCAGTAAAGATGGTGATGAAGGTGACCCAATGAGTTCAGAGACTGGGTCTGTGGTGTGCAGTGTGTGGCTGTGGCTGTGTTCAGAGCCTGTGTGAAGTTCCCTGGTGCAGGCAGGTTACAGCGCATGGGGGACTATCTCCATTGCTGCAGAGTCCCAAGATTGAAGTGACCAGGGGAGCCCCACATTGGTTGATAGGGCCCACACAGAAGTGGCAGCTGGAGATCCTGCATGTGGGTAGCTTCCAGGTGTCTTTCATGGGAGCTGTGTCTGGAATTTCTGCTTGGGTGGGTGGCTGAAAGTCTTGAGTGGGTGCTGATGCTGATGGTTCCACTTGGCTACCCAGTAAGTACTACATGGGCGAGTAGTTGGGAGACCTACTCTGATGCTGAGGCCTGGAACCTTGCATGAGCACAGAGGCCATGATTCCTGTGCAGAAGCAGGAATATCGCTTGCAGAGAAGCAGTATTCTCAATTCTTGAGTCCCAGGTCACAGAGCGACACAGATTGCTGCCTCCCTCCTGTCCTCCATCTTGGATCCCCTATATTATAGCAATTTAGAGGAGAAATTTAGTAGGCAGAGGTTGTGTGGTATGTCACTAAATACAAAGAGAATTCTAGAATGCCACAACAACCAGATCAAATGATGGTAGTAAGGAAGACTGCAAAAATGTAGCTACTTGAAAAAAGGGGTCTGCACAGTTTGAATGCTGGCTAATAGACTAGCAGCATATCCATCGCCTGGGGACTTGTTAGAATCTCAGGTTTCACCACAAATCTACTGAATTAAAACCTGCCTTTCAACAAGATTACTAAGGTGGTTCATATGAACACTAAAAATTGAGAAACAAGGATTGCTAAGTTGTTTGTTTCCAAGTGCTGATTATCAAACCGAGACCATTTTAGCTAAATGAGAATGCCTGGAGAGTTTGCTAAAAATAGAAATTCTCAGCACCCTTCATCAGAGGTTTTAATTCATTAGGTTTCAAGCCCAGGAATATTAGCAGGTTACCCACTTCATTTTCCCCAGGGATTGTGATGCAACACTGCCCCAGACTTAGGACAATGTATCCCAAATTTGATTTCATCTAGTTCTAGATCAGTGATGCTCAACTTTGGCTGCACTTATTACAATCCTTAGTGAAATTCTAAAATATGTTGACAGCAGGGCCCCACCTGGAGAGATTCTGGTTTATCTGCACTTATTGTAGAACTCAGGAATCTGTTTTTAAAGGTTTCTAATTGACTTTAATGGGTGACCAGGATTGAGAAACACTATATTATATATATCTTTAAATATTGTTAAAATAGTTCAGCTGAGAAAAATTGAAAAAGACTTTTTGTGTGTACACACGTGTGTGTGTATATATATTATAATATATATAAAATGTATATTACATATAGAAATATATGTTATATATATTACATAGAAGAGTTAGATGTAAGATGGATCTTTTAGGATGATTAATTTCATTGTGATGGAAGAGGTGGATTAAAAGAGACAGGAATGTGGAAACCACCTGTGATAATGTAGTTGAGAACTGTGGAAACAGAATTTAAAATACAAAGGATTTAAAATACAAAGAATAAAGGAAGAAAATATGACTCTGGGGGTAGTTCATGCAAAATCCTTGACTAAAGACAAAAGAGAAACAACATTCTTACTAGGAAAAAATGTAGTCTAGTGATGGTTGTTGTTTTAAGGAAAGTGTTTTCATTGCTGTTTCCAAAAAGGGCTGACAAGAACAATGTAGAGGAGGAAATCTTCATCTGCCACTCATAGTTTCAGAGGTCTCAGTCCATAGATGGCCAACTCCATTGCTCTGGGCCTGAGATAAAGCTGAACATCATGGCAGAAGGACATGGTAGAGGAAAGCAGTTCAGGAGATGGCAAAAGGGAAGCAGAGAGAACTTCACTCATCAAGACAATAAAACTCAGAGGCATGCCCCCGTGGCCTGATTTCTCCAGCCATATCCTACATACCTACAGTTACCACCCACTTAATCCATCATCGGAGTAAACTATTTATTAAGTTAAGGCTCTCATAACCCAATCATTTCACCTCTGAAAATTCTTGCATTGCCTCACACATGAGTTATTTGGGGACACGTCATTTCTAAACCATAACAATAAGATCCACATACGAGGTGAAGTCAGTGAAGATATTAAAGATAGAAAACAAACCTTCAATTTTTTTTGTACAGTAAAATATAGACAAAAAATTCAAGAACTTCTATTTGGTGATATTTGTCAAAAGGTGGTATGGCTTAAAATAAAACCCAAGACCAGTTTTAGAAACAAAGGGCCAAGACAAGCAATATCCTTCTGTTTTGTGAAATAATCTTTTTTTTTGGGGGGGGGAATCCCATGTGAATAGAGGGTCTGGGGAGGGAAGAAGATCAGGATGCTTAATCTTAATCATTAACTTTTGGTAAATGTTATTTAGTCTCCTTAGTCTAGAGTGCCTCTTTGGGGGAAATGATCAATTAATTAAAAGTTCAAACTTCCTGAAAGTCTGACTCTCTCTTCATCAAAGACTTCTACTATCCTTTGTTCATTTCCAGAGGGTCCAATTTTGTGTATGTGCCTTACATTTCTCATAGTGACTCCTTATTCAGCTGGACTTTGCTCTTTTCTGTCTCATACCAGGTCACCACTGAAGCAAAGTCAATTGGTCTGATCTAGACCTGCTGAGGTGTGTTTATACTACCTTGATTTTTGACTGATGGGTAAGTCCCTGGCTCCTCCGTTTCGTTTCGTCTCCAATTATGATGTGCCTGCTACTATCTCCTGTGTTGCCTCAAGGCCTCTAGTTGTTCAGCATTCTTTCAGCACCTCTCAGTCCTCAGATCTCTTGGCACTCAGTAACCACCAGTCATTTGCAACAAATCAGTGGTTAACTCCTGTCACTCTTAGTTACTGTTATGGTTTGGTTGTGAGGTGCCCCCTAAAAGTTCACATGGGAGACAATGCAAGAAGGTTCAGAGGAGAAATGATTGGGTTGTGAGAGTCTTAACCCAATCAGTGAATGAATCCCCTTATAGGAATTAGCAGCAGTAACTGAAGGCTGGTAGGGTGTGGCTGGAGGAGGTGGGCATTGGAGCATGACTTTGGTTATATGTTTTGTATCTGGCAAGTTAAGTCTTTCTCTCTCTGCTTTCTGATCATCATGTGAGACACTTCCCTCTGCTCCACTCTTCTTCTGTGATATTCAGCCTCACCTTGAGCCCTGAGGAATGAAGTTTCAGCTGTCTATAAATTGAGACCTCTGAAACTGTGAGCCCCCAAGTAAACTTTTTCTCCACAATAATGTGTTGGTCAGGTCTTTTCACTGCTGTGACTACATCCCCAACTCTTTCCCTCAGCAGAGTCTAAATTTTACTTTCTCTCTGGTGGGATTCGCTTTGTCTTCTTTATACTATGGCTTCTCATAAAACCCTATTTTGGACACCCAGGCTTTAATTTTTATATGGAAGAAAGAGATTTTTTGAATTTATAAAACTCTGAGTTGGATTATAATATGTAGTCTTTAATAATTAAATATGCAGATTATAACATGCAGTCTTTAATAGTTAAATATTAATATTGTTATCTCTTTTCCAGATATAGCATTTCCAATCCTCCCTATAACAGAATATCCTCAATTCTCTTCCTAATGTATATGAAAGAATTAAAAAATTTGGAGATCCAAAGTCTTGGAGAAGGAATGTCAGGTTAGGTTTGTTATTGAGTCTCTGTGTTATCAGCCCACAGCCCTATTTTCTGAGAAGACCTAAAGGACACTCCTGTAGAAACCACTGATTAAATTCTTCAGTGAGGGGGCACACTCACATCCTTGAATGTACTGCAGTGGGTCTCCTCTGTAAGCCATATAGTGATGAGTTCCCTAATATTAGTAGGGATAATGGAACCTTGGAAGATTTGAGGTCAAGTGGCAACATTTAACTGCCAAAATAAGGTGATACGATATTTTTGCTATAAAGGGTAGTAGATTCTGACTATCATAAAGGTAATCAGAATATTTTGACCTGCAGTAATTTATCACTGAGTAAATGACCATGTTCTTACCAAGACTAAAAGGAGAAATGTAGGCATTAAATTTTATTCTGCTATTAATGGAATTCCAGTTTTTTCAGCACAATTTGTTGAAGAGGCTATCTTTTCTCTAATGTATGTTTATGGTGCCTTTACCTAGTCTGAGATAACTGAATTCATGTGTGTGTGTCTCTGTGTCTTCTATTCTTTTCAATTGGTCTTCAGGCCTGTTTTGGTGTGAATACAATGCTGGTTTTGTCACTATACCTCTGTAGTCTAACTTAAGGTCTTGTATTGAGATGACTCCAGATTCACTTTTCTCACTGAGAATTGCTTTGGCTATTATGGGTTTCTTATTTTTCCAAATGAATTTCATGACTGCATTTTCTATTTCTATGACTAATGCCATTGGATTTTAATAGGATTTGCATTAAATCTGTATAGCACTTTTGGTAATATGGTCATTTTGACAATATTAATTCTGCCTATCCAAGAACTTAGGAGGTCTTTCTATCTTCTAAAGTGTTCTTCAATTTCTTTCTTTCGTGATCTGTGGTTTTCACTGTAGAGGTCTTTCACCTCTTTTGTTAGATTGATTTCCAAATGTTTTATTTTATTTTTTTTGAAGCTATTGGGAATGGGATATTTTCCCTTATTTCTTCTGCTATGCACTCATCAATCAGTAGTGTATTATTTAATTTCTATGTTAGAGTATTTTCTATTTTCTATTTTATCATTTATTCCTAATTTCATTTCATTATGATCTGATAGAAATCAAGGTATTATCTCTATTTTTTTTATTTGCCAAGTATTGCTGTGTGGCCTAAGATACAGATTGTTTTAGAAAATGATCTGTGCTCTGCTGAGAAGAAAGTGTATTCAGTCATTGATGGTTGAAATAATCTATGTATGTCTGTTAAGTCCAAATATTAAATGTACTTTTTAGTTCTATAACTTTTTTATTTAGTTTTTGTATGTAAGATCTATACAGTGATTAGAGAGGCATGTTAGAGTCACCTAGCATGACTGTGTTGTGGTCTATTTGATTCTTGAAATTGAGAAAGGTTTGTTTGATGCACATAGATTTGCCATTGTTTGGGGTATAAATATTTATGATTGTTATTTCTTGTTTAATTAATTCCTTTAAGCAATATGAAATGACCTTCTTTGTCTCTTCTGATTAACTTTGGCTTGACATCCACTTTATCTGATATGAGGATGGAAACCCCTGCTTTTTTACGAGATCCATGTGTATGATATGTTTTTTTTTTTCTATTCTTTCATCTCCAGGTTGTGGATGTCTTTGCCTATGAAGTGAATCTCCTGGAGACAGCATATTGTTAGGTCTTATTTTTCAATCCAATCCACCAGTCTATGTCTTCTGATTGATTTGGGTTTAGGTCATTTACATCCAAAATCTTATTATTGAGAAATGATTTTTATGTCCTGTCATTTTGATTTATTTCTGATTTTTAATTTGGTTAATTTATCTTTTGATTGACTATTCTTCCAGTATACTTCCTCCCTTTGCTAGTTTTCACTTTTATTTTTCATTTCTTCTTTGTGAAATATTTTATTGAGAATGTTTTACATTGTAGGCTTTCTAATTGTGAATCCTTTTAACTTTTGTTTATCATGAGGGTTTTTTTTTAAATCAATTCTGAAGCTTAGTTTTCCTGAGTGTATATTCTTGGCTGGCATCCATTGTCTTTCAAAGCTTGGTATATATTATTCCAATAACTCCTAGCTTTGAGGATCTGGGTGGAGAAATCAGCTGAGAACTGATTTCTCTAAACCAATGTGACCTGTCACTTTTCTCTGACAGCCTTTAAAAGTCTATTCTTATTCTTTAGGTTGGTCATTTTCATAATAATGTGCTTTCGTATAGGTCTGTTGTAATTTTGTATATTTGTAGCCTTGTAAGCCTCCTGTATTTGATTTTCCATTTCGTACTTATGGTTTGGGAAATTTTATGATATTATTTAATTAAGCAGATTTTCAATTCCTTTGGTTTGTATCTTCAAGCCTTCATCTATTACCAATAAATCTTGAATTTGGCTTTTTATGTTATTTCTTAGAAGTTCTGTTTGTGGTCTCTTAACAACTTTTCTCCATGATAAACTTTATTTTTAAGATTATATATTTTGTTTTCATTGCTGAAAACTCTGTCTTCCAAGTTGTCTAATCTGTTGGTGATGCTTTTCATTGAATTTTTAATTTGGTTTATTGATACCTTCCTTTCAAGGAATTCTGCTTGATTTCTTTTTTCAGAATCTCTAGCTCTTTATTGAAGTGTTATTTCACTTCCTGTATTTTATCTTTAATATTACTCCTGTCTTTTATGTCATAGATTAGTTTATGTATGAGCTTTCTAAACTCCTTCTCTGACATATCTTCCATTGTGGTGTTGATAGAATCTCTTATTGAAGTATCTTGGTTTATTTAGGTGTTTTTCCTCCCCTTTGGTTTTTCGCATTGTTTGTGTGTCTACCCATCAAATAGTATGAATCTGAAGCAGTAGATTTTCTACCCTGTAAACTTATAATGTCCCTGAAGGTTTCCAGTACCTCACAGTTTAGAGGGAGGCAAAGATAACAATAACTAATGCAAAAAAATACACAGCATTAAACCAAATAGTTTCTACTTTGAACTCTATAATGTTAAATGTCAAAATAAATAGAAATGATATTATCAGTTATTGCCTACACTAAAGATAACAAATTTGCAAAATGGTTTAACAATCTGAAGGGTGAACATGAAAAGAGCAAAAGAGATGTAGGATGTAATGATTATGAGGGAGAAGGAGAGAAAGTAGAAGTAAAAAATTAAAGGAAGGGTGAAAGAAAGAACATTAATAGTTTGGCTGTTAGCAGAAGGAAAGAGAAACAAGGGAAACAGATAAGTGAGAGAAAAAAATATATATAAGAAAATTTTAAAAAATGAATGTAAGAACAAAACTGAATATACTGATCAAACATCCTAGCCCTCAAGGCTGAGCCATAAAAATTAACTGCCTTCAAAAAATGATAGAAATGAGAAAGAAGACAAATATGTATATGCGTAAGTGTCCATGAACCACTGAGCTCACAATTAAACATAGAACAGAAAAAAAGATAAGTTCTTCATGAAAAGTTAAAGAAATGTTTCTGTTGGAGTTCAAAACGTTCCCTGGCTTCCTTTCTCAGCAGTGTTAATTGGGGTGGATTGGAGTGCGATGTCTGCTCCACCTTTAGGGTGGGATCACTAAAGTCTGATAGGAGGTCCTATTGGTAGAGCTCCTGGAGGTGGAGTTTAGGCCTAGGTAGGCTCTAGGTACTTTGTTGAATGGCAATTGGTCTGAAGATATTAAATCAGGGCACCTCCAGGACCCAGTAGTTGTTGGTCCACTCTGAGGACTACACTCCAAGAATTTCTGCTGGGATACACCTGTTCAATGGAGGTGCCAATTCTTTGTCCCATCTGTTATCTGCAGACCTCATGTTTTTGTTCTCTCTGGTTCAGTCTCCAGACTCAGTCACTCCATTCCTGTTCTGACCCTGTCAAATTCCAGGCTGGGCACATTCTCCCCATCTGGTCCTGTGAGATGCCAGACTCAAGGGACTTAGGAAGTTGGGTATGTTTCTAAGACTTCTATTCCCTTCTATAAACCCCTCCTCTTGTCTGATTTTCTCCTGGTGACTTAGGCATGCTCTATGAAGTACAATGCGGGTTTGCCAGGCCTGATTTCAAGCTCAGCTCAGGTTTGCCAGGAATCTCACAGCTGCTGGCCCCCACAGCATGGCTGCAAAAATCACTCTTTCTTCTGTCCTCCATGGCAGCTGGGAGAGTTGCAGCTTCTTTCTTGCACAAGGATATTGTGCAGCATACCTTTCAGCTTAGTCAGGCAATGTTTGATGTCTTATCTCTCCATACCCACACAAGTCACAGACCTCTTAAAAATGTAGATTCCTTTAATTCCCTTATCCCTTATCTCATGGGAGAATACTCCAGATGGCGCTGGTGGTGATGGCAGTGGTGTGGGGGATTTCTTTCTTATTATATCCAATCTCCCAAGTCTCCAACTGTTTTTGAATGTCTAGTATTAATTCCCAGTGAAGTTTCTTCTTTTTTCCCACTCACCTTACTAAGAAGCTGCCTATCTGCTTTCTTGATTTCACACCATGGGGCAGTCAGGAAAGTGACTTTCTCACTTTTGCCATCTTGACTCTTCTTCTTACATGTATATTAATTCCTAAACAATACAGTGGTGTTTTAAAACTTCATATAAATGTTAGTAGACTTCTTCTATTCTTTTTCCACTGTGAGGTTTTTAATATTAATACCTGTGGTTTGATGTTACTTATTTCATAGCCATGTGGCTTTCCAAAGTACAAATAAGCCATAGCTTACATATCTTGTCATTGATGGACATTTAGATTGTATCCAAAATCTTTGCTTCTATAAGTAGTGCTGGTATCTGACTCTTGGGGCATATTTGCAAAAATTTCTGTAGTAGAATTGCTGAGTTAGAAAATCTGTGCCTCTTCAACTTTTTCAGATATTGCCCAATTGCTCTTTCACCAACACAATTACTTGATGTCTTTGTTGAATTTCCAAATTATTATAATTATTTTTTGAGATGGAGTTCTTGCTATGTTGTTGCTCAGGCTGGGCTTGAGCTTGTGATCCTCTAGCTTCAACTTTCCAAGTATCTGGGATTGTAGGTGCATGTCCCTGCACCTGCTAATTTCTAAATTTTTATTCATATTCATGTGATGGATATGAAAAGATGTAGCTTTCATTAGTGTTTCCCTCATTACTAGTGAAATCAAGTACTTTTCTCAAATTTTTATTCATTTTCCTGTTGAGTTGTTTATCTTATTAATTTTTCCTTGTATATATATTCAATAATGACCCTTTGCCATTGAAGAGCGCTGAGGATAAGTTTTCTCTGACTGTATTTGGTCTTTTCACTTTTTCAAATGAGGAACTTTAATGCTTAAAAGTTTTAAATTCCAATGAGTTATCTTCTTTATTGTTTATTTTATTTCATGGAGATCTTGTTTGATTGAAAGTTTTATATTTTCTTCAGGTTACCTATATTTTCTAACAGGTTTCAAAATTTTGCTTTTAGTATGCATGCTTTTAATTATTTTGGAATAGATTTTTTTCCATATGGATAACCAACATTGTTTTATATACTTTAACCCCAAACATTTCCTTGCCATGAAATATTATACTTTCCAAAACATGCCCATTCCCTGGTTCTCTATTCTATTCTGTTTTATCTACTTCTGAAGTCATTTCCACTATTTAATAAGCCTTGGTATTGGGCCAGTAAGCATCCCCCACCCCACCTTATTTTTTGTATATATTTTTTCAAAATGTTTTTGGTTATTTGTGGACTTTTGATTTTTCATATAAAATTTAGAATCAGTTTGTTAAACTCAAAAATATTCTTTAGCTTTGGGGCTGGAATTGCTCAATTTTATAGACTAATTGGGCAAAAAGTGATTTTTGTGTATATGTTTAGTACTTTTTAGTGTATTTTCATAAAGTTTTATGATGTTTCACTAATCCTTTGCTAACTCTATTTTTAGGTACCTTATATTTTTTGTTTCCTATTAGTACAAAGAGAATCTCTTAAAGTCCTTGTTCTCTTGCTAGTTGTCTTGGGAAGCACTCTAAGCAATCAGAGATTATCTCTCTCTACAGACAGTTTGCAACATGGCTATTTCCCTCTCTTTCCTAAGCTAACCAGAGAAAACTCTTGCTTTTAAGGGATCACTTGATGAGGTCAGGACCACTCATGACTAAAAGTTAATGACTAAAAGTTAACTGGGACCTTGAAAACTCTGAAAAATTCTTTGTGCCCTGTAATGTACAACCACTGGAGTAAAATATCATATTCACAGGCTGTCACCACAAACAAGTGGAACGAATTATACAAGTTGAGGGTCAACAGGGGCTCAATTTAGTATTTTGGCTACCTCAACTACTGTCTATATGTAGTGTATTGATTTTCTTCCTTTCTCGAAGAAGCATTTTCTTTCTTGTATAATAGCATCTTTGTGTGCGTGTGTGTGTGACGGATTGAACTCAGGGTCTCATGCATACCAGGTATGCTGTCTACCACTGAACCAATCATTATTCCTCACAGCATCAATTTTTGAAGGCATTACTTAATCTATTTCTTTTCCAAATATATGAATGCACCTTAAGATGCTATCTGCTTTAAACTGATAGATTGTATTCAGTGCCATTTCTTAGGTAAGCGTGGGGGCAGTCTTTTTCATATACTCTTTGAAAGTTGAAAAATTTATGGATTTTAATCCAAGAACCTCTGGGTTTCGGCTATATTCAGAGATGCATGGACACACACACACACACACACACACACACACACACACACACACCCCAGACCTGTGACATATTTGGTAATTTACCTCAAAGATTTGTTACAATCTTGTTAGAGTAGGTCCTGGTATAACATTCTTTCCCAGTTTTATGAGGGCATTTGAAATCCTAAAATGACAAGAAAAAAAAAAACTTTGATGGTGTTTTGTTTTACCTTTGGGAGATGTTTTCCTTATTGGGAATACCAACACTTCAGTACCTTTTACAGTTCAGAAGGTGTCATACCACATGCATACATCATGAATTTACCAGTGAAGCCATAGGTGAGGAAAGCACATTGAGATTGGTGACCCTCCAAATTGTAGCAATTGAATTAGACAGAACTGGGATTGAATGCAGGACTTTTGACTTCAAGATAGAGCTCTTTATCTGCCTCACTACCACATAAGTAGAGTTTATATATACATTTCATACTTGCATTAAAAAAATAGAGTTTGAAGCATTGGAAGAGCACAATCTTATTTTGTTCAACTCTGAGCTAGTTCCAAAGGATGAATCTATCCTTCTTCCATAGATTTATGTTCAATTTTCTTGAATCAACTTTATTTTATGTTATCTCCTATCATTTATAATTTGGCATGTGTTTCTTGTCTGCCTCATGTTTTCCTTTAATTTTTATGAGACTGTGTATCTTCTTACTTATAAGAACAAATGGCAAGCATGTAATTTAGAAGATTTATTCAAGAGCTTCATTTTATTCCAACTTACACTATTTCTTAATCACATTTCATCGTCTTGAGGCAAATTTTTTAACAAAACAATGGCAATAATGTCCAGAATGGAAATATTTATGAGATTTGGAGATTTATGAAGACATTCTTCTATGTAAGCAGCTTTCATTAAGTAGACGGACCATAAAAAACAAGTAGACATACCTTCACGAATATGATGAGAGATAGTAAAACAGTTGACTTTTAACATTCAATTATTTTGAGTAGGAAATATAGACACACAGTAGATTCAAACAGGTCCAAAGAATATTAGGTAAGAAGTGAGTTTTTCTCATCCTAAATTCTAGTCAGTATCAGAAGTTTGGTGGCTTATAGTGAGAATTTGGTGAAGTTTAATTTCTTTCCAAAATGGGAAAGTGATATTTTAGCATTTGAAGGTATAAAAGAATTTAAGAATGAGTTGGAAATAGCAGTAAAACACATTCATATGCAGAAAATTTCTGGGTGTTCCATTTCAAGAGTCATATCCTTGGACTGACATAATGTTGAATGAGAGAAAATATCACTGTACACATTTGCTGTATTAAGTAAAAGATGACACCCAATCATCACAAATCAATCTGCTTCTATACAGTTCTGGTTAAGCTTGTTTACAGGATATCACTTCTCAAGTTACCTTTACTTGAGCTAGTCTCTCAGTTATAGTATGGAAGACACTTATGTCATTAAATAAACAGGAGGTATTATTGTGGGTTCAGTTGTGTCCCCTGCAAAAGATATGGTGAAGTCCAAACCTCTGGAATTTGTGAATGTGATCTTACTTGGAAACAACATCATTGAGGAAATAATCAAATTAAGATGAGGTTGTATTGGATATTATGATAATATCCTTATTATAAACCATGTGAAGACACAGATGCACACAGTGACAATGCCAGGGGATGGCAGAAACAGAGAGTGGAGTCATGCAGGTGAGAGGCAAGGATTGACAAAGATGGCCGCAACCAGCCAAATTTAGGACAGAAAAATGGGGTAGATTCTCCTTTAGAGCCTCTGGAAGGAACCAACTTTTCTGACACCTTGACTTTGGACCTCTAGTCTCCAAAAATGTGAGACAAAAACTGCTGTTGTTATGGCAGCCCCTAAACTAATGCAGGAGGAACGGCAGAACGAAAACCTTTTTTATTACTGAGGAGCTACTTATTGGCTAGGCACTATGCCATACACACAGGATCTCATTACTGTTCTCACCACATTGCAAGGAAGATTTTGATACTCTTTTTATAGATGCAAAAAGTCAGGCTCAGAAAGTCCTAGATAACTATTCCAAAATTACACTTTAGATGGTCTCTATCTAATAGAGAAGGTATCACACCACATTATTACTGATGATCTCCCTTTTATAGAGGAGCTGCTAAATTGAGAAATGGTTTTAGCTATGTGGGGCTAGCATGATTGATTTCAGCAGGATGAGAAGCAAAAATTACATTTCATACCAATGCCTGAAATTTCATTATTTCTATCATTAATATTTATTTTCACAATGTAAATATTCCTAGAACAAATAACATTATATGCTGAAATCACAAATATGTGAGAGTTTTTTTCCCCTGATGTCATAGAGGCTCTGCAGCTTAAGAACATTTGACATGGTGATGGAAATGAGAGTGGAGAGTGAAAAGAGATGGAAAGGAGGAAGAGTAGCAGTGTAAGACACATCCTTCACGCTTCATAATTTTGTTGGGGTCTGGCAAATACATCTTACACGTTCTTGTTCCTTAATCACTTTTATTGATTGAGCTGACACTGTCTTCACTCAAGGTTTATATTTATAATAGGATTAAATATGAGGACTAAGTTGAAATATTTGGTAGATATAGAACAACATAATGCATGTTTGACACATTATCTGGCTCAAGCAACTGTTTGATATTCTGAATATGGTTACAAAATTTTAATATTTTTTAAGCTTCACAGAATATATTTTCCTCATAAAGAACAGAAAACACAGATAAAAGAAGAAAATGACAACTGATCTTAATCATTCTATCTAATTTGGTATTTTTTTTAGAATATATTATATAAAACTTCAAACATCAAATGGGATACTATATTTTTTCTAACATATTTTTCTATATTGAAAAAATATTAAATAAGATGAAAATTTCTAATTTAGGAGAGATGAAGAAATATACATTTGGTATGCCTAATACAGTTTAAAGGTTATTCAAACTTGTGCTAATAAGCTTTTCAAATTTTAGGTGCCATTAGGCAGACTAAGAAAAAGAACATTTAAAAGATTCATTTGCATTTTTTTTTTGCAGAGCTTGCCAAGTGCACAGAGAAGAATCTGATTTACTGTATTTGTTGTAAATTTGTATGTCTGATATAGCTGCATCCAGTAAGAATAAGTAATGATTTTCTTGTGCTTTTCCCAGTTCAATCCCATTAAAATAATTTAAAAGTGAAATTATAGAATGCATATTAGAGGTAAACCAGAAGGTGGCTGTTTAATAAAAGTAAGATACAGTCAAACTGCTTAGATGTTCAGAGATTTTTATTATAATGAAGATTGTTTTCATTACTGTCATTTCTAGTTCTGTACATCATGTATTCAGTTCTTTTAGAAGAATCGATATGTTGATGATAAGGGAATAATGATAACTCCTGGGGTAACATGGTATAACCTTACCTGTGGTAGATTGAATTTGCAACAGTTAGAAGGTGAAATACTGGGTTGCTCTAGATGTGAGGGAAATATGGCTGTTGAAGGAGAACCATAGGCTCAGATTATCCAAACATCAACTGAGGACACTGAGAACCAGATGCTTTCACAGTATTTTAAGTCATCTTATCTCCTGTGGCCAGAGAATGGAACTGGAATTTAATTATGAGGATGGTTAAGGTGCAAAGAAGAGCTGTGAGCACCAACTTGCTTACTCCTAAAATTATAGTGGAAACTACAGAACTGGAAGGAGGACGTAAGTTGTACCAGGGAATTTTGCAGCCTTTATTTGCATGTTAACAGAAGTGACTCCCATCAATGAGCTGAAGAAGAGTAGTTTTTTTTGTCTGAAAAGAAAGGCCTTAACACTGGAGAATTAATGATGCACTCCTTTTTTCTTTCAGTGCTTGGAGGCTAAAAATGAATCATATCTGAGTGCAATGTAAGGGATAAAGCCTGGGGGCAACAGTTTGCTTTCCAAAGAATTATAAGCTCTTGGTAAAAAGTACACACAGGAGCTGGGGGGAATATGTGTGGGCAGAGCTATTGAGGGCATTAGCCTGAGGCTTGGTGCAAGAATGTAAGGCTGGTAAGTAGAAAGCAATTGACATAGGTTTACAGTTCCATGACACAAGATTTAATGTTCTAGTGAGGACACCTGGAGCCCATTACAATGCCATACTTGCATAGCTCTTTGAAGCTTGGTGGAGAAGCCAGACTTCTTTGATAGAGCATTGAAGGTTGGAATTAGAAGCTCTGTGAGTTGGGCATGTTAGAATGAATTTTTTATGTGAAATTGAAAAACTCCTGCCTGTTCCCTGGGAGAGCCCCAATAACAATTCATTTGTTAAAAAAAAAAATAGGACTGCTCTTTTGAGGAATCTTTGAAAAATTCTGTGAAGGGCTGTTCTCAATAGTCTTCAGCTGACAACTTGAGATTGCCATCTGTAGTTACCTAGAGAAAATGGAAATAATAGGATTTAAAATTTCTGAGGCCGAATAGTGGCACCTTAGAAATAACTAGAGCATCAAGACCAGAGTGGCAACAAGGAGGCCTTGACTGACTGGGATCTGTGGGAAGCTCATCATGGTGCTCACAGGAGAAGAAAGATGGAAAGACCATCAGGGTGTAGCTTGTTAACAAATAAAAAAAGAGTGAGTTATTAACCTAAGATTGATGTCAGATAGGACAAAAGACCATGGAAACTAAATTCCAGATCTGATCTAGTTTATAAATCCAGAGCCCAGTGATTGAAAGAAAGGCTGGTTTCACTTGAGGAGGGACCCACAGAGTCTCCTTCATGTATATACCATAAATATTTCTTCAATCCTCCCTCAAAAGGACTTAAAACTAGGTATCAGATTATGCGTTGGATAAAGATATTTTAAGGGGTCTTAGTAAATGACTTATAGGTGGCACTCAAAATTGGGAACCAGAAATATTATCATAAGCCCTGGTTATAGTGAAACTCTGGAAGAGCACATGTTAAAGGGAGTCCTAAGCTAAATATGTCTTACAGTAATTCTAACTTTCCATACCAAGAAAAAAAATCCAAAATGAAATTGCAACCTAGGAAAAATTACAGGGGTTAATGCAGGGTTGTTTCCAACACATATCCTTTCAATTCACCTTTTTGACCCATGGAAAAACCATATGGATTTTGGTACATGATGGTGGATTACCATGAACTTAAACAGTAGGTGGGCCAACTGCAGCCAAACCAGGTATTTTGTCTCTACTAAAATTCATCAATATAGCCTCTGATACTTGGTATTAATCTAACAAATACAACATTTTCAATCCGTATCAATTAAGAGTTATAAAATAGATTCACTTTTATGTTAAATGAATAGCAATATATATTCACTGTCTTGCTCTAGGGCATTATTAACTCTCCTGTTTTATAAAATTACAGCCTTCAGGGGCTTTAATCATCTAAATATTTTACAGATCATTATACTGGTTCACTATATGATGCTATTGTGCTAACTAGATCTGATGTGCAGAGAATAGAAAGCACTCTAGTTCCCTCAGTAAGATTCATATGTAACAAATGGTGGAAGAAAAACACTATGAAGTTTCAGTGAGCTGCTTTATTGTTGACATTTTTAAGAGGTTTAATCACCTTGGATATTTCAAGACATTTTCTTCAGAGGAAAGGATAAACTATTGCACTTTTTACCCACTACAAGTAAGAATTTGTACTCACTACACAGTGCTTATTGGGCCACTTTTAATTTATGAGATATATATTGCATTTAAAATCACTGCTTAGACCCATTTATGGAGTGACTTGATGGATGCCAGTATCAAATTTTCAGGCTATGGTGTGAGCTGCCCTATCTCTCAGGTAGATCCAATCATGCAGGGGGTGGGTAAGGACTTTGGATATCTGTGATCTCAATCCTTATTCCTAGGATTTGGAATAAGGTCATGTCTTTCATAGGAAATACTTAACAGCAGCAGTTACTGATGCACCAGTGAGTGACAATACACACCAGTTGCCCACCACAATCTAGGAGTTGTTAGATTGCTAAATTGTAAAGTTTTAATGAGCACAAAGACAACTGAACTTGAAACTGAATTGAAAGAATTCAAGAGCGCACACTAAATTATGTCAAGATTTTGTGTTATCTACTTATATTGTACTAACATCTTTCTCTCACTTCACACTTATGAGACTACTTCACAGATTGATTGGCTTCATATGAGAGACCACATATGAACTGTGTTCTCAATATAGCCCTACCTAGAAGTGGGAAGCAGAGAATAATCCCCATGAGCAGGGTGTGAGCATTAGGCATGTTGTTTACTTTGTATGAAAGAGAACTGGGCTAATATAAGGACATGCCTCCCAGGAGGGTGGTAGATGACTTGGCTTTGTCAGGCAACTGAAATGGACAACATTAGAAGATTGAGGACCAGAAGATCTGATAAAAAGTCATGGGCTATACTTATGAAAGTGTGTGGTTCTGACGCAGCCAATAGGAGGAATGGATAATCTGGTGGATGTTACCTTCTATCTTAAGTCATTCAGAGCTTGCACAACAGATAAATAGATAAATAGACTAGCAGAGGTAGTAGAGATGGAGACTGTACAAAGGCTCAATAGCATGAATTTCCATTTACCATGGCTGATCTATCTACTGCTGCTGCTGAATACTGGACCTATCAGAAACAAAGATGACTTAGATAAATTTCTTACATGTTATTGTTTTGGTATAGATATGAAGTGTCCCTCTCCCTGTCCCCAAAGCTCATCAGTGTGTTAGTCCCCTGATAGGGATTAACTAAGTGGTGACTAAAGGCTGGAAGGGTGTGGCTGATAGAGGGGGGTCATTGGGGGTATGCCTATGGGGTTAATATTTTCTCCTGGTTAAGCAGAGATTCCCCCCGTCTCTCTTTGTTTCTTTCTCTGCCCCTGCTTCCTGGTGCCATGTTCCCAGTTGCTTTCCTCTGCCACACCCTTCTGCTATGGTGTTCTGCCTCACTTCTGACCCAGAGCTATAGATCAACCATCTATGGACTGAGAACTCTGAAACCACGAATCCCAAAATAAATTCTTACTCATCTAAAATTGTTCCTGTCTTTTGGTCACAGCAGTGAAAAAGCTGACTAAAACAGTTATCTATCAAGGAGATCAATAAGTCACTTGGTGGCAAGCTGATTACATCAATCCCCCTTTCATCCTGAAGACAGCAGTGATTTTGCCTTACTTGAATTGATATATCCTCCAGATATGAGTTTCCATGAGTTCATCGGTTTCAACATCATCACATAAGCACTTACAGAATGCATGATTTACGAAAGAGATACCGTATGACATCTTCTGAGATCAAGGAATTCATTTCATAAAGCCTGTGTGAATGAGTGTGGGGTAAGATGTCCACATCATCTGGAATCAACTTGAAGATGATTAAGGTTATGAAGTGGCTTAGCCATTGCCCTTCAAGATTGACTCAAATCACCAATGATATACAATGAGATGTCCTCCATGACTAAAATATACAGATCCAGGAACCAATATGTGGAAACAGAACTGGTCCATCTCACTGTCACTCTCTGAGGTTCATCTGTGGAATTCACATTTTCCCTTTTTGTCAAGTTAGCTCTGCTATATTGGGGGATATTTTTACTCAGCATTACATAAACTTTGAATCCAAAGTTGCGACTACTTCAAAAGTCAAGATTACTTCTATGTTATTATGGGCTCCTCATGCCAGCAGAGCAGCAACCAAAGAAAGGAATTACTATATTATAAAGGTGATGAGCCTGATGATTATGAAGATCAACACAGTAAAACTCAGGAGTTGCTCTAGTGTTATCATATCTGGTGAAAGTGATGAAGAAGCAATTAGAGGGACTGTAGCATAGTAAGAACAAACAGAGTAAGAGCTGAAAGTCTGAGACTTCACTAGGCATGCAACCTGGAAACCTGGATCAGCTGAGGAGGGGATTGAGCAATGCAGCACAGATAGAAGAGAGAGTGAGAGCAGGAGGGAATAAGGGGGGAGGGTGAGGGGGGAGGGGAGAAGGGAAGGGGAAGTGAGAGGATAAATATGCATTATGGTTTGGGTATCAGATGAGGCATCTGTGGCTTGTGTCTCTAACCCTTGTGTGGTAAGCATTTTGAAGAGGCCATCACCTGGGACACTCAGCAATAGTTTGCATTTAATATAGGGCACAAGTGGATCTAAGTGATATGGGAGGTGGACTGTATCAAGATGAATTTGGTGCTGTCCTCACATCCTCTCAGCCATACCTTCATGGCTGTGGCTGGGCGGGGGACAGTTCCAGGTATGTTTTGATTCATTTTGCACTGATTTCTTGCCTCAAATCTGTGTTGTATGCCTATGATTTCAGGCCTAGGGCTCCTCTGATGCTGTGGACAGAGGAGGTGTTAACACAAGTATGGATACAGGTTTTAGGGAGTAGATCTGGGGAGGTAAATTTAAGTATTTCCAGATTGCAGAGGTGTTGAAGACATAAGAGATTGCCCTTGGAGAATTCTGAATAAAATTAGATCACAAGGAAGACTCCCAAATAATATGTAAGACATTTATATTTGAGGAACAAGTGCTAGGAGTAAACCCTGGCAAGAGCAGTCTTGAGTATGCTTAGTGCTTTTATTGAAGGAGGTCTCTCTTTGCAACCCTCTTGATTTTACAAGGAAAATTTTAAAAATCTTAAATACATAGTAGTTTGTAACTAATAAATTTGTAAATGTTCACATTTAATATAATAATCATGTAATACTCAGTTATCAATATTATTCCCATTTTAGAGATAAGAAAGTTGGATCCCTGACATTATTGATAATGAGTACATAGATGGATTTTTTCACTGTTTGTAAATTAAATTTATTTTTGACTGTGCATAAAACGTAAAAATTATACATATTAATGCGTAGCATAGATGAATGTTAATAGCATGTCTCTTGTTAAACTGCAGAAAGTAGCTATTCTTTATAGTTTCTGATTGCAAGTTTACAGCTTCAGGCTTCATATTTATTTATAAATATATTCCTATTATGCCTTTCATTACAGCCTGCTGTTGATATGTATGTCTAAAACAGTACAAAGACTTTTCTAGCTATGCCTTAAATCAGTGTATATTGATTCACTTAGTTGAACAAGCATTCACTAGTTATCTTTGTGCGTCATCTAAGTGTTATAGAGAAGCTTTGAATATTAAATTAACAGTTCCTTTTTGGAACTTACAGACTGAAATGAATGTGTAAAACAAATATATGTGTGTGTATGATGAAAGTGTCATATTGATATTGGATTTACTTCAAACAAATTTGTAGGACAGAGAAAGAGAGTATAATAAAAATTAACATTTTAAATAAAAGTCTTTTCTTTGTTGTTCTGACCACATAGATAAGTAATAAAGATGTTTCTCTTGAGGAAAATTATACTAAGTTTTGTAGATATATACGTTTTTTTTTGTAATGGCAATAGTCAAATTTGCCACATTTCTAAATTTCAGTGAGCCTAGCCAGAAATGTTCAAAATGAGATTTTGTAGTTTGTCATTAACAATACAAATAAGACTCTAGAGGGCACCCTACTCCCATTGTGTTTTGAGAGTTGGAGGAATTCTTGAATGCAGATATTTTAAATTCTTTTTTCTGTAGTAGTTTTAAGAAGGTTAGAATTCTTATGCTAAGATATAAATAGCAGTGTTTACCAGCAGGAATTTTGTGTTCTATGTTAAATGCATCAGGTGGGATGGTTTAAGTTCTTTAATACCTAGGATACAATTAAATTTTCAAGAGTATCCTCTACTTTTACACGGTTGAAATTACAGTGTATATAGGTATAACTGGTTTTCCTACCTTAGTAACATTTTCTTAATTACCTTGATCATTAATACTGATACTGCTATTACTATTGATCCTAAGTCAGCACTTTGGGATTTTTTTGGGGGGGAGGGAGCAGTTATCATTTTCAAAATGCTTTGGTTCGGGCTGAGGATGTGGCTCAAGCGGTAGCGCGCTCGCCTGGCATGCGTGCGGCCCAGGTTCGATCCTCAGCACCACATACCAACAAAGATGTTGTGTCCGCCGAGAACTAAAAAAAATAAATATTAAAAATTTTCTCTTTCTCTCTCCTCTCTCACTCTCTCTTAAAAAAAAATGCTTTGTTTCAAGTAGGCAGGCTCTTCCTCATTTTGTTCATCTTAAATCTACATGGGCTGCCTCATGAAGTTCCTAGGTTATAGTAGGTGCAAATTGAATTTTCCTTAAGGCTGAATCTGAAGTTCAAAAAATTTAATATTAATGAACATATCACATTTATATCTGTACCCTCTTTCCTAGGCCATTCAGAGGCTAGGTAGAGGTAACAACAAGGTCAAGTAGGATTTTATTTAGCCCATGGACCAGTTCTGCCTGTTAGGCTTTATAAATCTGAAATTGACTACATTTCAGCTATTGTGTTCTAAATTCCAAACAATGCTCTCATTTCTCCATTGTCTCATACCTAGCTGTTTTATACATTCCCACATCTGCCTGATACTAGAGTTATGTGTATTTAAAAACCTCTGGATAGAACTAGGATCTTCTGTAGGCAGCAGATGTCACTCTTGAACATCATTTTATGATTGGCGAAGTACTTTCTCTTTAGTTTGGTTTACTGGGCCCCTGGGTAAAATCTCTCAGCTTCTTGCATCTCTTCACTCTTTATAGTTTGGATTTTATTCCTGTGTGTGGGTTCAACTTTCCCAGATCTGACCAAAGGGAATAAAGCTCTCAGGAATAGCTCATTAATGCTTTTCCTGTTCTAACTTTGTGTTCAGTGTAATGACTTGTGTTGCACAAAGCTCCATCATGTGCCCCATCACCAGGAAGTAGATACCAACTATCTTTTTTCTGAATCTTATCTTGGTAACTCTTAGTTACCCAAATCCTCAAGTAAGGTGAATCCTGTTTCACTCTTTATAAACATGGAGCCCTGCTGAACTCCAGAACCAGTAGAGGGGGCTCTGGTACCTGTTGGCACTTAACTCACATTTTAAAATTCTTCCATTCCATAGACTCATTGCAGTGTTTTTCTTCCTATCTATAAAGACACACCTATTGGACTCTTGCCACCAACCCGGGGAATCATACTCTTTACCTAGTAAATAATAGCTTATAATCCCCTAGTACTTAAAAACACATTATTTCATTTACTTCTATTGGCTCTGATATTAACCATCATTGGATATCATCACTTCTTTTGCATAGATGATATAAATGTGACTGAAAGAGTCATATTGTTGATATCAGGGTGCTTTTTTGTTTAAAGCAACTGCAATTCATAATAGGCTTTAACTGCCTTGTTTGGACTTCTTGCTATTTCTGCATCTGCTTAAGCTCTTGCCCCACATTGTGTGGCCCCAATGTTTTTGTTCTGTCCATCTGAATCAGAGCTCCTATTTTGACTCCAACAACTGGGCTACCTTATTAGGAATGAGGCTCACTAATCCCAGAGCTCAGAATGTCAGGAGACACACATAGAGGCGTCTTCTTGGCTAGTAACTTAGCACTCTTTTAAAACAATGCATCCCTAATTTATCTGACCAAAATTCCCAGGCCCCTTGTTTTATGCACAGATTGTCAGATTACTAGGTTTCTTCCCTGGACACACTGTTTTTACTTTTTAATTTTTTTTTTTTAATTCTTAGGTCTGAGCAAGGCCTGACAATTTTAAAATAAGGGCTCTAGACAGTTCTACCTTCCAGAAAACTCAGAAATCAACTTCTTAGAGGAGAGTATTTCAGAAGGATGAGAATTTAACTTGGTCACTTGATTTTCTGTACCATTTTTCTGAGTAAATGCATTTGGACAGTATTGTAGTTTGGAGCTGGGATGTATCCTAAATGTTTGTGTATTGAAGGCTTGGTCCCCAGCTAATGGAACTATTAGGAGGTGATAAAACATCAAAGAATGTGCCCTTGAATGGTATGTGTTGTCCCCAGCAACCCCTCCAACCAACCCTACTTCCTGGCCACCCTGAGAGGAGCAGCTCTGTTCTGCCATGTACTCCCTGCCATGATATTGTGCCTCATCAGAGGTTCAGAGTCAACAGAACAAAATGATCATGGACTGAAACTTAATGAAAGAGTGAAACAAAATAAATCTTTCCTACTGTAAGTTGTTTTTCTATCTCTATTTGTCATAGAGATAGAAAACTAACAGAGGCATCTTTGTACTTTTTTGCCTCCTCTGCTAGCTCCTTCCTTCAGTAACAATTCCCTATATAATTTGGGTTTGGAAAGCCAATTGATCTACAGAAATTCCTTATTCCAAATTGAATTGGAATAATTAAAATTAAAATTTTTTTCCCACCTAAGATGATTTAAGTTTTAACATAGCATAGTATGTTTAAAAGCCACCAGTAATGAAAGAGTTTCGGAATCAGATTCTTTTCCAGTCTTATAAGGAGATGACATGTCTTTCCCTAAGTGATCCAATTTCATCCCCTGCAGAAGCTACCAATATAACTCCAGAGATAAATCCCATGAGGCCCTTGGTATATTGCAAACACAAAACACACATATAGAGATCACATAGGAAAAACTTAAAAATTGCATAATGGTTATTTGTGTCAAGAAATAAGATGTTCTGAAAAGGCTCACCATGCTCTATTAGAAATAGACCAGAAATAGATTCTGATCTTAAATGTTGCCAATCCCCCTTAAGGATTCTGTCTTGTCACATGCCCTTGTTTGTGGGAGCATCATCCTAACAGAGCCATGGGAAGGCAAGGCTACATCCTCAGAGAAGAGGCCTCATGGAGTAGAATCATTCTAGCAGATTTGCCATGGCTGAAGGGCTGGCCCTCAGCTAGATAGGCTTAAAATCCTAATTCAGTCAGTTCCAGGGATGGATTAAATTTAAAAACTGCCAAAGCTCTGAAAGCTTTTGTATAAAACCAGAGTGTCAATCTTTTTTTTTTTTTTTTTAAAGAGAGAGTGAGAGAGGGGAGAGAGAGAGAGAATTTTTTTTTTTAATATTTATTTTTTAGCTCTCAGCGGACACAACATCTTTGTTGGTATGTAGTGCTGAGGATCGAACCCCGGCCGCACGCATGCCAGGCGAGCGCACTACCGCTTAAGCCACATCCCCAGCCCAGAGTGTCAATCTTTTACTCTAACAGTAATCTATGATAAAAACTAGAATCTTCCTAGAAGCTTGACCAGAATCTGTTTTTTCCTGCTTGTTGATCTTCTTAGGAACTAATTTTGTTGCCAGAAAGACTGATGGCTAAATTTTCTGTTTTATCTTGACACAATCTGTGTAGGCACTGCCAATTTTTAAAAGAATCTATTATAATTTTTAACTTATCAATTTTCTTTCTGCTTAAGGCACAATTTCTTCAGCTATATTTTGAACTTTAATGAGCTATGCTTATTTTTCATGGACTTGGGAATTATTTCCAAGGGAATAATTTTCCATGATAAATCTAACATATATTCTTATCAACTTCACTACAGTAAAGAATTACTGAAAGTTTCTTTTTTTATTATACTATTTCTTTCATTTTTCTTATGTTTCCACAGAGCCTATCAGAAGTTATTTTTGACCAAAATATATTTTATTTTCTAAATCTGGAAGATATGAATCACTAATTCAGCATATTTAGAAAAAGAAAATTTACTTTAGGCAAGTTTTGCAGATGACATTTAACATGAATAATAATTTGCCTTGTTAGAGAGAAAAATATTTAAAACATGAATTTCTTTTAATTATGGAATAAGAAGCTGACATAACCTATGTTTTACCCTTTCATGTTGACAGTTTTGACTAGGTTATACTTGAGTTTGGCATACTGAATTTGTTTCTTTTTACTAAGAGTTGAACACTTAAATATGGTAATCTAAAAAAATTAACTTTTCATTTACTTGAGATCTCAGATTTTATCTATTTTTTCTGAGCATAATGATTTTTTTTGAGCATAAATATTGTTCCACTATTATTTGACTATCTGACAAGCTCTTTATTAATATTCAAGATAGCACAACAGCTGGCTTCAATTTGACAGAAAAAAAGATAAATGTACCCTGGCCTCCAACATTATTGATGTGTTTTGAATAAGAAATGCCAATCTGCTTGCATGCTTTTATACAGATGAAGAAAATATTAAAAGAAATCAATTACTAGTGATGATTTTATGATAAGTGACAATTTTTATTTTAAATAAAAGATCTCAAAGAAATAATATTTCATCAGGCAACAATGCATATTTACAGTAAAACAAAAATCTACAACAGAAAGCAGTTATAAAAAGATGAAGTCATAGGTGTGCTTGAAGAAGCAGGAATGATTTATGCCATTTAAAATGACTACATTTTTCCAAATTGAGATAATTTAATACTATTATTTCTCTTTCAAATATGTGTACCTATTATTTTTCTTAGTCTAGAATCCACGTATGTTCAGATATTTTGATGAGTTTCATTGGTCTTGCAGCAGTTTTAAGTAGATTGGGAAGGAGAACCATGTGCCAGCAACTCTGACCTCTTGTACTGCCTCCTTGTCACAGTTAATCATCACCACCATCCTTTGATCGGGTTGTATCCTTCCCACTCAGAGACGTGAAAATGAGTCTCAGAGAGATTAAATCATTGCTGAAGGTCACAGCCTTAGTAATTCCAGCAAAATTGATGTTAGAACCTCACTGGTTTAGTAATTCATTCCACACCATGCAGTATACTTGGTAAACCATAAATCATGCACTTGGAAGAATTTTAATTATTACCTTATAATAGAGTTCTGATAGAATCTTTTATGGTCATTCCTTATACCAATTAATTTTAGTAGAGTTTGAGCAAAACACAATTCACAAATCAGGCAAGTATTATCTAAAAGTCTGCTTACAATATAATCCCAGAACCAGAACAGGTTCTAAAAATTCCAACCAATAATGTGATCTGACAGCATTTATTGGCTATATCCAATAAAATACATATAATACCACTAAATAAAGAAAGGATTTTAAAAATGGGCTTAAAAAGTGGGCTTAAACTATCTGTATATTCTTTGTTTGAAAGATAAATACAACTTAGTTGTTTACTGCTTAATTAGTTAATTGTCTACAGTGCCTCCTTCATGCAACCAAAACTGCGTTATTTTTAATTTTTTGGTATCAGGGATTGAACCCAAGGGCTCTTAATGACTGAGCCACATACCTAGCTTTTTTAAATTTTTATTTTGAGACAGGGTGTAGCCTTCTTAAGTTGCTGAGGCTGGCTTCAAACCTGCGATCCTCCTGCCTCAGCCTTCCAAGTCGCTGGCATTACAAGTGTGCACAACTGCACCCAGTTCAAAACTCAGTTATTTTGATTAAACTCTGTATTGCTTTGATTTGTTGGGACCAGTGCAGGTTGAGTCTAATTCTATGGCTTCCCACAAAATTTTATTTAGCAATTCTTCTCTTTGGCTCAAGCTCCTAAGTGAGAGTGTAAGTTAAACTTAGGACATCAGCACTACTCTTAGTCATTATCATCCTGGATTTTGTCTCAGTACATCATTGATAATTTACAATATACTCATAATCATACATTTCTTAAAGTTGTCATTCCAGCCAAAGATGGACCATTTAGTATTCAACAGATGACTGCACAGAGACAGTTAAGACTTCATAAACACAATGCAGCAGTGAGATGACTGTTAGGGCTATTAGGAGGATAATATTCAGAGTTTGGAGTATGCTTCTTAGCCACAGTCCACATACACCAAGCTAATTGAAACTGAATGATCAAACAAATGAGCCAGATGCAGAATCTACATTAGCCAAGTAGCCTATTTGTTAATTTTCTTGTAATGTGAGTCTCTGCAATACCCATTAAATTTATACACATTTAACAAAAAGTGTTAGTAACTGCACAGACTCCTCTCTGTTCAGTTAGTAAGTAATTTAATATTCTATACTGGGTTAAATGAAAATAGACTGAGGACAAGTATTATCTAAAAGTCTGCTTACAATATAATCTCAGCAAGAGAAAGAGATGGGCATACACAAGAATAAATGAGGGGTGAGCATCTTATGATGGGGAGGCTTGATCTTATGTCCTGGGGAAAGCTGCTCACATCTAAGATGCCATACTTCAGAGGAAACTTTTCCATAGTCAGTCTTTCTTTAAAGTTTCTGACAGGTATATAGCTCCGGGAGTAGAGAGGGGCAATAATGTATAAGATATAAGTAGACTCAAGGTTTGAAATCCTGACACTTTACTGTAGTATGAGTGGTAAGAAGAACTTAGAACAGTTATCATTCTGACATTTATCCATAATTTGTATTGTCCTGTTCACTTCATGAAGAGTAGAGTATAGAGCCTTTAGCAATGAAAGCTGTAAAGACTTGGGAAAGACCAGGCAGCCAGACCATCTATGAGCCCAAGATTAATATAGAATTTTTTTTCCAAATATCAGTTTTGTTTCTCCAACTGAGGCATATAACATTGTCCATTAAACAGACTACCATAGGCTATTTGATTTGGATCAAACTTAGTAAGTTCATTCAGGTTGTACATCAATAATCTCAGCTCTGGTTTATTCAGCATGAAAAAATCTGCATTTCCCTGATATTCAATAAATTCCTATTCTGCCTGATGTTGTATTATCAGTTTTATGAATAATAGTCTCTCCATTAGAGTTCTAGGAATTTTAGATTATATGATCCACAAAATTATCAAAAACCTGTACTTGACAGAGTCCTTTCCATAAGTCTCTTTAAAAATGAAACACTTCAGGCCAGAGTAAACAATTAACCATCTATGAAATGACAAGACTTAAAATGGCCATGATTAAAGATCTGATGAGAGTTCGTTACAATAATAATACAACTGATAGGGAAATTCAGTTATTTCCCTTGCACATAACATTTTAAGATAACTAAATTATGACTGGCAACATTATGTCAGATCTGTGAATTTCAATTTTTGAAACAAAACGATAACTCATCTATATAAACACAAGTATATAAACACAACCCAAAGATCCAGTAAGACCTACTATTCAACAATGATGTCATGTAATAAAGAAGTTTAATCAGTTTATGTCTCTTTTGGACATCCCAGGGACTCTCATGGAATGTCCCAAAGTAAGTTTGAAGTCAAAAGACCCAACCTAGACCTTGAGTTTTCCTCTGTCAAAGGTTCAAAACTCTTGACAAAATAAGATTACAAATCAGTGCAAAATAATCATTTATCTAACCAAAGTGATAACGCTTCAAAAACAAATACAACAGTCATATAGCAATAAGAAAGACCCAAGCTTTTCAACAGAGAAGATTCAGTTTTCTTGAGTAAAAGATTTAATAAAGCTGTTTTTCATTAATGGCGGATTAATTCTCCTACAGAAGTTTGGTTAACATAGGAAACAAATTCTTATTTTTCATAGTTATAATTTTATATTAATGCTCAATTCCTAGAAAAACTTTTAATTTCTTCCTAATTCTAGACAGCTTGATGATATAATTTTTTTTTTTACAAGATTAACCCCTACACATTTTCTAAAACCCTATATTTTCTAAAACCACATTTTCTATATCCCTTCAGTTATTTGTCCTATACTTTTATCATTTTGGAAAAAATATTTTCGTTTAGGCCAAAAATATACTATTTTTTTTTTCTTAAAAATTCACATCTTTCATATCTTATAACTTTACCCACTGAAAATGTGTCTTAATTTCCTTCCAGGTGATCAGGAGTAGACACTCAGAAATGAAGACTTTTTCCACAGATTTAGATGTCCTCCTGTAAAAATAAGTCTCAGAATAACTAAGAATAACTGAATCCATGATTCCCTGTTGTCTCATAACCTTTCCTTCCTATGGAAAGCAGGATACTTTTTGTCTAATCGAGTCAGAACCCCAAGACTTGTGTACAGGACCCAGTCCTATTTCTTTCCCAACTTCCCCAAATAGTCTGGACCAAAAAGTTAGCTCGAACAGACTCATAAACTCATTGTTCAAAACAGAAACCCATGGAGCTTTAGAGTCTGAGCATGAACTTGTCCTGTTTCCCAGATGCTACAAGGTGGCAGGGTGGGGTGTGGATTGTGGCTCAGCAGGAGTGTGTTCACCTAGCACATGCGAGGACCTGGGTTTGATCCTCAGCACCACACAAAAATAAATAAGTAAAATAAAGGTACTGTGTCCAACTATAACTAAAATTAAATAAATATTTTTTTAAAACCCAGAACAAAACCATGACTCCAATCAGCTCCCTGATACCTATGTCTGGTTACCTGATGCTCCAGGTGTTGTTGGAGTTCTATTTTGGATCCTGCTGCCTCCACCAAAATTGTTAAAAGGAAAAATCCTTAGACCATTTGAATTTAGTAGATAGAGTCTGAGCAAAACAAAACATGATTCATGAACCGGACAGCTTCCAGATTCAGAGCAGGTTGTGAGAACTCCAAAGAACAATATGATCTGATAGCACTGACAGAAAAACAGACATGAGGTGGAGAAAACAACTTAATTGACTATAGCTTAATCAACTAGTCAGCTTAACCACTTAGTTGTTTACAGTTTAGTTAATTGTCTGTAGGTCTCTTGCAAACAACCAAAGGCTTAGTTTGTGTTAAATTTGATATTGATCTGATCTGCTGGGACCAGTGCAGGTGCTCAGTTTAAATCTATGGTCTCCCACGACATTTTTTTTTTTTAAATAGGAGCATAGCATAACATTTGACTTCAAATCTATTAATTGTTTGGACTTAATTTTTGATCCATTAATTCTAGAAACTATTACCTCAAACTCTATGGGTTGTATCTAATAACATTTGAGTTTCATCATAAATGTTTTTTATATGTATGCACACACAGGGCTTTATTCCTTCGACCTTGAAATATCAGAAGTAAAATCCCACATTTGAGGGGCTGAGGCTGTGGCTCAGTGGTAGAATGCTCACCTAGAGTGTGTGAGGCACTGGGTTTGATTCTCAGCACTGCATATAAATGAATAAAATAAAAAGTCTATCAACAACTAAGATATATATTTTTAAAAAATCCCACATTTGAGTCTGATTTTTGGTGGTTGGTGAGTACTCAGGTGTTAAACTCATTACAGTGTGTGTGTGTGTGTGTGTGTACATAATTACTGATTAGAGAAGGTATTTCTGACTTATGAATTAAATATGACCATCAGGCTTCTGAGGAGTATCAATTTGCTTGAGGCAAACTATAGCTTCTGAGGGGTTGAATAAAGGGGGAAAATTATAACAGATCAGTCATCAGCATTTATCATCTGTCATAATCTAAACAGAACTTTTGTTTATAAGTCGATGGGAGTTAGCTGAATTCCTAGCCTGATTTAATAGGCAATCAACATAAGCAGCTTAAGTATATTGCAAATAAGTTACAAAACCCATATCTTGTTTTCCCATACTTTTCAGTTGTGCCAAAGCCAGTGTCCTCATCTCAACTTTTATTTAATCTGACACAGAGTCTCTCATTCCTTTTCTTGTTATGTTCTCTTGAATGGTAGCCATTGCTTCTAGACTACCATTTTCATTTTCTCACTGTGAGAAAGAAGAATATTAATGGTTCTGGTATAAAAGCTCTCTCTTTCTTTATTCCTCTTTTCCAAATTTACATGTGTATTAGTTAGCTTTTCATTCTTGTGAACAAAATCTTGACAAAAACAAGCTAGAGGAGGAAAACATTATTTTGGCTCATGGTTTTGGAGGTTTAGTCCCTGGCTGACTTCAAGGCAGAAATATCATGGTGGAAGGGCATGACAAGGAAAGTTCCTCAGCTCATGGCAGCAGGGGAGTGGGTGGAGAGAGAAAGAGAGAAAGAGAGAGACAGACAGACAGAGACACAGACATGTGTCAGGGACAGATATAGTATCCAAGGCCATGCTTCAGTGTCCTACTTCTAGCCATGCCTATTGTTTATATCCTTTCATTAATTTATATTCATTAATTAATCCACCTATGAAGTCAGAGCCCTCATGATCCAATCTTGTCACCTCTGAACATTGCTGCATTGTCTAACATATGGGCTTTTGGGGGACATTCTAGATCCAAACCATAACAACATGCCTTTAATTACTTCTTGAAAAAAAGCAAACAAAAGCATACCTCACTGTGACAATAGTACTTTTGTTGTACAGTAAAAACATTGGAAATAAAGTTATGCTCTATATGAGAGTTTAGGGAGGAAACTGAGACTAGAATGCAAGATTAGACAAGAAAAGGTAAGACTGAGAGTAGTACCCCAGTCCAGGGATGAGATGAATCAGACCAAAAGAGAACCTGGAAGTTGAATTCAGGGGGAAAAGCACAAGACCTTGGCAGAAGGACTGGCTGAATACTTACTTGTGTCATTTTGGGCAATTAATTAACATCTTTGAGCTGCAGTTTATAATCTCTCTAAAAAAATTATACCCATATCAACTAGGGATTGAAAGTAAATGAACATGCTTGGTCAATTGTAAGGAGGATCACAGACAAAGTGTCATTGAGATGTAGCTGGAGGCATAGTGGCAGAGAGCCAGGAATTGAGGAGAAGTGGGGATCCTGACTGAGGTCCAATGCCTGGTGGTAGTTGGTCTTGGTTGTAAAGCAAAGGTCAGGACTGCGAGACATGTAGGACCGCTGGCGAAAGGCACATTCTCTAAATGAAGGATTTGGCCTGAGAGAAATGCAGGCATGAGGCCCTCTCTTACCTTTCTGATCTTCCATGTTTGGGTGGGTGCCTTTGTTTGATAATTTAAGAAGGCCAATTTGTGTTGCTTGTCCTCTGCTTATAAAAGTGGAAGGCATTTCTTGTGCCAATTAAAGGGAGAAAATGGGAGTCACTGGGGAATCCAAAATACCACTGGAAGACCCAACTCCCAGGATACTACCTAAAATAACTCAGGGTTCTAAAGTATGATTATCATAAGTCTTCTAAGAAACCCTTTTAAGAACTTTAAAAATCTCATTCACTAGGCAAGGTATTTTAGCTTTAGATGTAAATGAAAAGAAAGACATTGATAAATTTCTGCAGCATCTCTCTTTAGGAGTTCCACCTTTTCCCCTTTATCATAACAATCAACTAGGTCTGGCTGAGTATTTATGGTTCCTAATCCTCCATAGTGAGCTTCAGGCCTCAGCAGCACTGTATGCTGGAGACATCAGTGACCAAACAGGGTTGGGATAGTGACTCACTGGCTATTCAGTCTCCATCCAGACTTGTTACTTCTATAGTCCATATAGGTTTTGGAACCGTTGCAACCATTTTTATGCCACACTGGTGAATCCTGTCTGATTCAAAGGAAAGAAGAGGCAGGCAGAACCAGAGTCCAAGAAGAGAACAGAGTCATGAAAATATTGTTTAAATTCCTGGATTCAGCAAGAAATGCTCTTGCCAGCTGCCTGTGCTGATGAGATGAGCTAGGTTCAAAAGAGCTGGCTGCAACATTAAAATAAGAAATCAGCATGGCTTTTGCAGGTAAATGGATAAAATTAGAAAAGATAATGCTAACTGAAGTTAGCCAATCCCCCAAAACCAAATGCAAAATGTTTTCTTTGATATAGGAGGCTGATTCATAGTGGGATAGGGAGGAATAGAGGAACTCTAGATAGGGCAGAGGGATGGGAGGGGAAATTAATGGGGTAATTAATGATGGTTGAATGTGATGATGATTATTATCGAAAGTACATGTATGAAGACACGAATTGGTGTGAGTATACCATGTATACAACCAGAGATATGAAAAATTGAGTTCTATATATGTAACAAGAATTGTAATGCATTCTGCTGTTATATATAAATTAAAAAGAAAGAAAGAAAGAAAGAAAATGGAGAACAAATCACACAACACATGGACCCGAGTTTCTCAGGTTGAGGGTGGGACTCTTCTGCGACCTCAAGGGTCCTCTTCCACGCTGGAAAGCAAGAGAGTGAGTGCACCTGGCATCCCTCTATTTATTAGGGAAAATAAATTTGATAGAATATCCCACCCAAATAAGGCAGGGGATAGTATTTCAAAAGGGGGGTTGCCCAACCCCACTGGGTAAGGCTCAAGCCCAAAGCTGAGGCGCTTCCTTGTAGAGCAGAGGTAAAGCCCACTTGTTTTGCACAGTGAGACGTGTGATGCCAGTCCAATACCCTCTTTACTCAAAGCTGGAAGGAGGTGCTTAGCTCATGCGTGCGCAGGGTGCCCCGAAAAAGTGCCCTTTTGATTTCTTCAATTTTCCTGTCATTTGATTCTGGATGTGTTTAGGCTTACACAGAATGTACCGTGTTCAGCTTCAAGTATTTCATGTTATGTTCAATACTTTATAATTTAATGAAGCAAAAAAATATATTTTTGACTAAAAATAATTTAATTTGTAGGATCCCATACCAGGTGTAGGTGCTCCTGAAGTGTTTGATATTGTTTTTAGAAATTACAGGTAAATCTGCCTCATAAAGCCAATTATGAAAACTTTTCTCATACAGATCTCTGTCTGAGTGGATTAAATGCAATTGTTTAAGAAAAGAAATAGTTCCTATAGCGACTTGAAACAATAGATCTCAGATGACCTTAGGAGGTATGCCATAGTAAATTAGAAAAGGGTGCAGTTATTCTTTCTTAGATATATCTGTTGACAATTAAAGATTGCTTAAAATGTCAACTGTGAAGACATATATTGTCTCATTTACCTTGAATAGCAGCTTTACTTAAGTGCTAAAATTTCCAAATGATCATCATGTCTAAGAATAGTAATAATAAAATTGTTACAGAAATGGCAAAATTGCTTTGTTACCTCAGAAAATCTTTGCAACCTTCTTTTGTCATTATTCAAGGTTGTAAAACTAACACATTATATGAAGATGTGAAAGAAGGCTAATGATTTTCTGAGAACATAGTATTATATTAAATTGCTGATTATAATTTTATTATCTTCTTGTTTATCAGAATGGTTCATTTTTAAAATATGAGATGAATAAAAGCTCAATTAATTTATCTGAGTTAGTGATTGCTTTGAGTTAAAAAATTTCAATTTATATCTGCTTTCTTGAGGAAAATATTGAGGTGCCCAGAATTTTTAAAAATGTCTAAAACTCACTTGTTATACTAGTTATAGAATGTGGGCTGGGCATTGTGGTGCATGCCTATCATCCCAGTGACTAGGGAGGCTAAAGCAGGAGGATCATGAGTTCAAAGCCAGCCTCAGCAACTGAGTGATGCCCTAAGCAATTCATTGAGATTCTGTTTCTAAATAAAATATAAAATAGAGATGGAGATGTGGCTCAGGGGTTAAAAGCCCCTGGGTTCAATCCCTGGTACCAAAGAAAAAAAGGGGGGAGAGGACAGGAAATAGCTTAACTATAATGATAGACTGAAAAGGTCTTGAATATGTATTTTATATTATATTATTTCATTTTGATTAGGAAATACTAAAATAAAACTAAAAATACAGTGGAAATTCGATCCCATCCATTTACTCCATATACCCAACACACATCCTGCATTATTCCTCCCAACCCTCCTTTCATATAGGCAGCCACCTTTTTAGTTATTTATTATGGGAGCTATATGCTTCCAAAGTTTCTTTTTTGCATAATCAAGGGAATTACAGAAAGCAAAATATTAATTTCTCTTATTTGATATTTGAAAACTTACTATAGATTCTACTTTCTTTGCTTTGCATGTTTTGTAAATGTTCTGATAATTTAAAACTTTTCTGTTTTCGCCCCTGGTTGTTGCCTTTGTAAGTATAATTGCATATTGTGCCCTTAGTTCTACAGTATTAATTCTACTAAGAGAATGACAAGATTAACACGTTTCATGTTTCTCCAGGCATGCTCTTTTTTCATGTATCAGCTGATGATTTAATAAGATAATTTTCTTGTTTTTACTCTAATATTGTTAAATTTTTTGTTTATATTAATTGTTCAGCTTCAAATAATATTTTCAAATGTCCAAATATCATGACAATCCAATCAGCATGTTATTCATTTTCTACCTTTTTCTTTATACCTTTTTAAAAATAGATTGTACGGTTGCTACGTCTTCAGAGGATTCTGATCATTCACCCTTGTCCCCACGTTTATTTAGAGTTGCTTCTACAGGAAAATATATTTCAGTCCTTGTTTCTGTCTCTTTGCTGACCTTGTTTGGGTGAAGCTTATACTTCTGTCTTTTCATCAAGAAAACCTATGAGGCCAACCTTCCCTGAGTTCATTTGTTTTCAAAATTGGTTGTACAAAACCTTCCCACTTGAATGAAGCCTTGGCAGAACTTAAACTTCTTAGCTTATGCTAAGATAGACCTTATAAATACTGCTCTGTTGTCTTCTAGTATTGTGAGACATTGTGGAGACTCATCAATCCAAATCTGATGTTTCTTCCCCCGAGAAGATATTTAAATTTGTTGTTGAACTTTATAAGTAATTATCTTTCCACTCCTCCTCTTTTTTCCCCCTTCTTCTCCTTCTCCTTATTTTCCTTTTTAAAATGCCCTAAAGCTAGGGTAGACCATATAGTTGAGCTTTCTGCTTCAATTTTCCCTGCTTATATAAAATATTCTATGAATTATATCTTTAAATACTTGTTCTATTCCAAGTTTATTCTCTCATATACCTCTAGTTATATGTATGATTTATCTCCTTTGTTTTTCTTCTATATATTATATCTTCTTTCTAGTTCTTTAAAAATTTTATTTTCATGTTATTTACTCATTTTGAGCTGAAAAGTCTCTTATTATATTTTTCATAGAATTGGTTCTTAATTTTCAATTATATGATGGACTTGTTTTTTATTTTCACTTTCTTTCCTGAGTTCTTCTTCTGTTCTGTTACTTCCATTGCTTAAAGTTTTCTCACTGGGTTTCTGGTTTATATTCACAGATGAGATTGCTTTATTACATCTTAAAATTCATGGCAAAATGTTTTATCTATTTGTGATGTATGTCCCTCTTTTGGCAATTTTTTTCTGCTGTCTTCTACTGTTTCCCATACTATTTTTTTTTTTTTTAAATCAGTGCCATGTCATATCCCTCAAAATGATGAGTTAGATTTTCCTGCCTCTGCTGTTGGACAGAGGTGTCTTCCGGGTGTTTTTGCTGGCATTTTCTGTGCTCTCCCCAGAGGAGTTCTGGGGATCTTTGTTGTACCTGACTTCATGGAGTGGCTTCTGTTTATTTGGTGCCTACCTTGTTCTCTCCTGATTGGAACTCTTTGTGTATGGAGAGGTGAGAGTTCTGTTGTCTCAGTGTGACCCTGTAAGCACTGGAGGAAGCATCAGCCTGGCTTGCCATTCCCTTCTGTCCACGCTGCTGCTGCTGTCCTCCCACCTGTGTAACTTGGTCATTCTTTATGAATTTTAGCTGCTTTTCATAAATTTCTTTTTGTGAATTACATCTGACCCTTTTCTTGAGGAGGATGCTGAAAATAGTTTCTAGGTTTTCCTTTGTGTAACATTCAGGGAGAAAGGAGAAAAAAAATTTTTTCCTATGCCTGATTTTTAATTTTAACATCAAATTTCAATTTGATTTATTTTCAGATTTACAGAAAAACTTTTAAAAGCCCTTTTGTATCCTCATCCTGCTTTCTCTAATTTCAACATCTTGCATACCCATGGTATAATTATCAAGAATAGGAAATTAATATTAGTGTAATATTATCATAGCATCATATAAACCAAACTCCATTAGAAATTCATTGATTTCCGCATTAATGTTCCTTTTTTTCTTTCAGAATTTGCTGCAGGATTTCATGTTGCATTTAGTTTTTATTTCTCCATAGTTTCCTCCATTCTGTGATAGTTTGTTGGTCTTTTCTTGTCTTTCTGACCTTGACATTTCAGAATAGTATTGATTAGTTATTTTGCATAAAGTTTATCAGTTCATTTTTGCCCAATATTTACTCATGGCTGGAGTGAGGTTATATATCTTTGACAAAAAAAATTCAGAGTCCAATACAAAGGTCCTAACCTTTATATTTAGCATTTTTATAAATTAGCCACTCTGACATCTCAAATGAGCAGGATTATGTTCTTTTCCTTCTGAAAAATTATCCCAAAGTAGAAGATAAGATTAAAAAAAAATTCCCTGAATCCATTTTTGTTGGATATAGAATAGAGTTACTTTAGCAGACAGAAAATTATATTAAAGCTGCAAACCTCAGTTGAGGTTGAACAGTAGCTTTATGGAAGAAGTGAGTAAAAATAAGAAAAATTCTCTCACTGAGAAAATTGAAAGAATTCAGTGACATCAGATCTCATAAAACATCAACCAAAATTCATTTCTTAAGTGAAGGACAATTTGAAATTTTAAGAAAATTTCATATATAAAAATGGGTGGGAAGGGAGGGCTGAGAGAGGGACAGTGGAGATCTCTAAAACTAAGTGATAAAGAAATGATTACAGGAAAACTACCCCATTTACAATAGCCTCAAAAAATAAAATAAAATACTTGGGAATTAACTTAATGAAAAAAGTGAAAAACTTCTACAATGAAAATTACAGAAAGCTAAAAGAAAAATTTAAAAAGACCTTAGAAGATGGAATGATCTCCCTTGTTCTTGGATAGGCAGAAGAATATTGTCAAAATGACCATATTACCAAAAGCACTATACAGATTTAATGCAATTCCAATCAAAATCCCAATGCTATTCTTCATAGCACTAGAAAAAGCAGTCATGAAATTTATCTGGAAAAATAAGAAACCCAGAATGGCTAAAGCAATCCTTAGCAAGAAGAGTGAAGCAGGTGGCATCACTACACCAGACCTTAAACTATACTACAGAGCAATAATAACAAAAACAGCATGGTATTGGCACCGAAATAAACTGGTACACCAATGGTACAGAATAGAGGACACAGAGACAAAACCATATAAATATAGTTATCACATATTAGAAAAAGGTTCCAAAACATATATTGGAGAAAGGATAGCCTCTTTAATAAATTGTGCTGGGAAACCTGGAAATCCATATGCAACAAGATGAAATTAAGCCCCTATTTCTCACCATGCACAAAACTCAACTCAAAGGGGATCAAGGACCTAAGAATTAAACCAGAGACCCTGCGTTTAATAGAAGAAAACATAGGCCCAAATATCCATCATGTGGGATTAGGCCCTGACTTCTTTAATAAGACTCCTGTAGTGCAAGAAATAAAATCAAGAATCAATAAGAGGGATGGATTCAAACTAAAAAGCTTTTTCTCAGCAGAAGAAACAATCAGTGTGGTGAATAGACAGCCTACAGGACAAGAGCAAATTTTTACCACACGAACATTAGATAGAGCACTAATCTCTAGGATATATAAAGAACTCAAAAATCTTAACACCAAAAAACAAATATCCCAATCAATAAATGGGCCAAGGAACTGAACAGACACTTCTCAGAAGAGAATATATAATCAATCAACAAATATGTGAAAAAATCTTCAACATCTCTAGCAATTAGAGAAATGTAAATCAAAACTACCCTAAAATTTCACCTCACTCCAGTCAGAATGGCAGCTATGAAAAATACAAACAACAATAAGTGTTGGTGAGGATGTGGAGAGAAAGGCACACTCATACATAGTTGTTGGGACTGCAAATTTGTGCAACCATTATGGAAAGTAGTATGGAGATTCCTTGGAAAACTTGGAATGGAAACCCCACTTGACCTAGCTATCCCATTCCTTGGTCTATACCTACAGGACTTAAAATCAGCATACTAGAGGGACACAGCCACATCAATGTTTATAGCACCACAATTCACAATAGCTAAATTGTGGAACCAACCTAGACACCCTTCAGTTTCTTTATATATATTCACAGTTTTATATATATATATATATATATATTATATAATAATATAATATATTACATTATTATATTATTATACATATATATGTATGTTATATTATTACACACACACACACACACACACACACACATACACACCACATACTGGAATACTATTCAGCTTTAAAAGAGAATAAAATCATGGCATTTTCAAGTAAATGGATGGAGTTGGAGAATAATATGCTAAGTGAAGTTAGCCAATCCCAAAAAACAAAATGCTGAATGTTTTCTCTGATATGAAGATTCTGATTCATAATGGGGATGGTGGGCAAGAAGCAAGGGAGAAATGGAAGAACTTTGGAAAGGGCAAAGGCGTGGGAGCAGAAGGGAGGGGGCATGGGGGTAGAAAAGACTGTGGAATGAGATGGACATTCATTACCCCAAGTACATGTACGAAGACACAAATGGTGTGACTCTACTTTGTGAACAACCAGAGATATGAACATGTGTGCTCTATATGTGTACCATGAATTGAAATTCATTCTGCAATCATATATAACATAAATTAAAATAAATTAAAAAAGTGAAGAGAAAAAGAAATGATTTAATGAAAGTTTAAACAACAAATGATGTAGGCATAAACTGGGTTAGTGGTAGAAACTCTCCTAAACCCAGTTTGGTTCAGTTCATCATAAAGGCCCACAATAGATAAGCCAGACAGAATATATTTGAAGGAAGTAGAGAAGAATAGTGCCTTCAGGTCTTGAAATCCAGAGATCTTGAGTAACTACCCTGGCTCTTCAATCCTCCCTTCATAGGAACTTTGCAAAAATTGCTAATTAAGCAAAATTCAACCCCTTCAATGATAAGAAATTGAAAACAAACTGGCACTACATTAATGTAAAAGACTATGAGATTAAAAGAGAAAAAAAAATCACTAAAACTTATTGGCACACAAACTACTTTGTAGAAAAAGATTAACGCAGAGCAGATGAAAACTGAAATGAAACATTTGGCCATGAATTTTAAATCAAAAGCTTAATAAGGCAATCACTTCTTTAAAGGAAAACCAAAAAGTAGAGATAAAAGAAGTAAGGAAGAAGATGGCAAGCTAAAATGAGTTAAAATTACAATTGGAAAAGCTTAGGAGAAAGTGGATATAAAAACCAAAACCATCACAGAGATGAAAATAAAATGAAAACAAAAGAGAATAGGCACAGAAACCGTAGGTGGGGCAGAGAAAATAGAAATAAGAATCATGAGCTAAAAGATCAGAAAAGGAAGTGAAAATAAAAGATGGGCAAATAAAATGTGATATGCATAATTGGAGGTCTCGGGGTAACTCAAGACACCATTCTTGAAGCAAAAGATTTGAACTGATGAAATGAAAAGAAACAGCATGATCCAGGGAAATCTAAACCAGAATGAGCCATAGTGAAATATTTCCTCATGAAAATATGGGCTTCATGGATAAAGAATAAATCTTCTGTGTATCTAGACCAAATGGTCAAGGAATACATAAGGAAGTAATACGTAAGTCAGGTTGATATCAGTTTTCAAGTAAATTCAACTTTAGACAACAAGAGAACAATTCACACAAGGTCCTCAAAACATATATATGACCAAATAATTTTCTTAACAGTCAAATGGTTCTTTAGGAATAAAGGCTAAAATGAACTGTTTTGAACTTGAAAGAATCTAGGGAATATTTTCCTGTCTTTTTTTCTTTTTAAAGTAACTTTTGAGAACAAACAAAAACCTTATTTGAAGATGATATGATTGTACATTAAAAAAGAATTCCAAGATAAGTAGTTAAAAACTTATTCCAAATAAGAATATTCAGGAAAGTAGTTGGACACAGAATATATGGAAATTGATAATATATAAACATACAGGCAACAACTATAAATTTGGAACAATTAACTCCATAAAATATGTAGAAATAGATAAATCAAGAAATACCTAGGGCTAGGTATGGTAGCACACACCTGCAATTCCAGTGGCTCAGGAGGCTGAGGCAGGAGGATTGTGGATTCAAAGCCAGCTTTAGCAAAAGCGAGGCACTAAGCAACTTAGTGAGATCCTGTCTCTAAGTAAAATAATAAAATAGGGCTGGAGATGGGGCTCAGTGGTCCAAGTGCCCCTGAGTTCAATTCCTGGTACCCCTTTCCCCCAAATAGAAATATATAGAACTTATATGTAGAAAATTTTAAAAGATTCCCAAAGTACACAAAATATTTGAATTAATGAGAAGATAAAACCAGATTTTTATAGATTCAAAGGCATAAAGCTACCAGTTCTAAATAAGGTGATGTAAATTTAAAATGATCCAATAAGGATATCAAATGTTTTCAGACTATAAAAATTAATTATAGATTTTATGTAGAAAAAAATAAATTAACAAAGATATTGAGAAAATCTCAGGGAAAAACGAGAAATGCTGACAGGAACTTATTTTAATCATTTTTTTCCACCAATGTAATCAAAATAACTGACAAGAACACTTTTAGAGTAGAAAAAGTTTATTTGGTATTCAGTTTCAGAGGTATCAGACTGGGGACAGCCAACTCCATTGCTCTGGGCCAGAGGAGAGGCAGAATATCATGGCGGATGGGCATGGAGGAGGAAAGCATCTCAGGACATGGCAACCAAGGAAGTGGAGAGCTATATTCATCAGGGACAAAATATAAACCCAATGACATGGCCTCCATCAGTCCCACCTGCTTACAATTATCACTCAGTTAATTCATATCAGTGGATCAATCAACTGATTAGGTTAAATCTTTTATAATCCAATCATTTCACCTCTAAACTTTCTTGCATTGTCTTACACTTGAGTTTTTGGGGACACTTCATATCTAAACCATAGTACTCTGGCCCACAAAAGCTCTATTTTCAAGAATTCTTATAGTCTGAATAGTTCCAGCATTTCCCAAAAGTCCAAGTCCAAAATCTTCAAGACTCAAGGCAAACTCTTATTTCTTTTTGCCTGTAAAGATAACAAGTTACATATATCTACTATATGAAGGCACATACACCTTTCTATTCTTCCAGGGAGAAATAGGGCTATATAAAGAAGGGATAGGACCAAAGCAAGATCCAAATTCAGCTGGGCAAACATCTGTAGCTCCATTATTCAGTATCTGGGGCACATGGCATTGATATGTTCTCTCCAAAGGCTTTGTGCAGCTCTATCCCTATGGCCTTTCTGGGTACAGCTCAGATGGCCTCTCTCATGGCTTGCTTCTGCTGGATTCCTGCAGCTTTCCTCAGTAGGTGTCCCATGTTACTGACATTTCTTAATCTTAGTGGTCTCCAATGCAGCTTTGGCTTCTTTCTCACATATTCAAACATTGCCCTCTCAGAGGTGGCCAACAGAAACTCTGCACTTTGCCTAGACTCCCATGCTTTCCTTTGAAATCTTGTTGGAAGCCTCCACCTCCCCTTAATTCCAGGGTCTTGTACTCATGAAGAACCAACAGAATGTGGTTGGATGCCAAGGTCTGCCACCATCTCCAGCAGTGGCTAAATCCCTGGGGAACATGGCTGCACCAGCCTCTGAGGACCTGGGAGGCTGAGCAAGGTGAAACTTCCTGGGTCCCCCTGAGTGCCTCTATAGTCTCTTCCCCAAAGAACTTTTACTTTTACATCATTGAGTCTAAGATAGACATGGTCTTGCCAATTCTTAAGATGCCCTCAAGCCATCTTTCCTATTATTTGTGGGTAAATTTTCTTTAGTGGCTGTAAAGTCTTTAATAACCACAACTTCCTTAGCTCCAGTTGTATTAACTCACACTTTCCTAACCAGACTGCAATTTTTCTGCTTGCCTTCTACTCCTGATTATCACAGTGAACTTCGCTAAAAGCTGCTAGAAATACTCATACCACCACCTGAATAGTTCACTGCCTTGAAATTTCTTTTGCCAGATTAATTAGTCCATCACCTTTACATTCAGCCTCACAAAAAGTCTCAGGACATGGACAAAATGCAGACAACTTCTTTGCCAAAACATTATGTTCATGTTACATGAATAGCCTCTAGTCCATCTCCAATAGAGTCCTCGTTTTCTTTTCAAACTCATGAACCAAGTCTTTACTGTTCTCAGTTTTACTACATTCTGGTCTTCTGAGCTCCCACCAGAATTGCCCATTAAGCTTTGCTTACAACATTCTAAAGCTTTTTCAACTTTCATCTCTAAACTTTTCAAAATTCCTCTTTGTACAAACCAGTTCCAAAGTCTTCTGAACCATATGGTCAGGTTAATCACAACAATGACCTCACTTATCTGTACCAATTTCTATTTAGTCAGCTTGTTTGCGACTGTGACTGAAAGACCTTACCAGAACAATTGTAGAGGAGGAAGTTTACTTGGTACTCATGGTTTCAGAGGTCTTAGACCATAGCTAGCTGACTCTATTGCTCTGGCCAGAGGTGAGGCAGAACATCATGGAAGATGGGCATGGAGGAGGAAAGCAGCTCAGAACATGGCAACCAGGAAGCAGAGACTTTTCTCACCAGGGAGCGAATGGCTAATATTTATTTCTCAATATTTTAACTAACAAGTGGTATGTGAATAAATAAATGACTGAAAGTAAATGACACAAAATCTGGCATTTTACAAATTTAAAACGATCCAATATGAAGTTATCCAGTATTTTACACTTAAAACAAGAGGGTAAAAATAAATTATCAACAAATGATCCTGGGATGATGGGTAGTTCTCTAGAAAAATAAAATTGAGCCCACAATATACATTGTATGTCATGACAAATTCCAAATGCATCAAAGATTTGCATGTAATAATAATAAAGCCATTAAAATTATAGATTAAAATTCATTTTTCAGTGGAGAAGGTTTTTCTAAGTATGAACCAGAAGGCATAATAAAAAAAGATCAGTGATTAATGAATTAAGAAATACTAAGATAATTTTTTTATGGCAAAATCTCCACATGGTAAGTTAAATAAAAATCGCAAACTTTGGCAAAAATTTAAACCCATACCATAGGCAAAAAGTTAATTTCACCATTATACAGAAAGATCATATAACATACATGAGCTCTGATATGGATATTTGTCAGTTGTTCCTGGGAAGAGGACAGTTGGAACTGGGCAGGTAGAGACAGGCTTGAAAGGACTTTGGAACCTTGTAATTTGGACTGTGTAAAATATCTATTACATACTCAATGAATTTAATTAAAAACAACACTGAGGACTGGGATATAGGTCAATACTAGCACTTACGTATTGTGTGTTTTAGTCAGCTTTTTTGCTGCTGTGACTGAAGGATCTGATCAGAACAACTGTAAGGAGGAAAAGTTTATTTGAGGGCTCACAGTTTCAGAGGTCATAGTTCAGAGAAGACCAGCTCCATTCCTTTTGCTTGAGGTGAGGTTGAACATCATGGCAGAAGAAGGTGGCAGAAGGAAGCCATTCACATCATCAAGAAGCAGAGAAAGAGAGTTCACTCTCCAGATACAAATATGTACCCCAAAGCCACGCCTCAATTCTCACCTCCTCCAACCACACCCTACCCTTTCAGCTACCCATCAGGGATTAATTCATTGATTAGGTTAAGATTCTCACAACCCAATCATTTCTCCTCTGAATTTTTTTGCATTGTCTTACACGTGAGCTTTTGGGGACACCTCACATCCAAACCATAACAGTACGTGAGGCCCTGTGTTCAGACTCCAACAGTGCAAACACAAAGTAAAACAAACAGAAAAACAAACAACCAACAACATCATCAACAACAAAAATTTCTTAAAGAAAAAATAGAGAAACTTAGTATGAACTGAATTAAAAAACGATCTTTAAAAAATCACAATGTAGCTATGTATCCAATTCCTTCCCATGATCAGAATATGAGAACAGGTTTTTATTAGGACATTCAATTGACTTGTTGTTCTGCAATTTTGAAACAGATTATACTATTGAGATCCTATAAATTGTATAGTATTCATATAATAATTGCAACTGCAGATTATATTCTCAGGGAATGACATTTTATCCTATCTTTTATTTCGCACCTGTTTTCAATATTTCTGGAACAGGTTCCAATCGTTACACTGAATGTAGTAATTAAGGTTTGACTAAAGATGAATCATCATCCATATATGCTGTGTGAATTTTGATCACTCTAATATCTGCTACTGCTGTTAAAACAATTCATTTGCATTTCATCAAGTATTCTTGTAGACTTTCTTCCTTTAGTCTTTACATTAGAAAGTTGTTTTTCTCTCAGAGTACCACAAAGTGCTACTTACTTACGTGAGATGACAGTTTTGAATTTCAAGGCAAGAGTCACATTATTCAGTGAATAATAGTGACACCTGCAATCCTTACTGTCTCGGAAAATGTTAATAGAACCAGCTTCATGCTACAAAAATGACAGTTTAAAACCTTTTTCAACAAGTAAGACTCTCCCTGCTATTGCTTGACTTATTTCAAAAACTTGTGCTCTTTTTTCTGCCTTGTTTCTGAAGTTATTTTTATTCTCTCTAATATTTAGTATCTTAATATAATAAACATTTTGAAGATTGTCATAGTATATTTTCCCCTTTTGATTTCTTCTGCAGAGAAATATACATGAGAAGGCTCTCCATATTTTCTGAATTTTCCTGAGTCTGGCTCAAGCCCTATTGAGTTATGTTGGTGTATGAGGTCACATTGTACTTAGTAAAGGCTCTTTCAGCCTGTCTCAATCTATCCAACTTGCATTTCCTCAGCAAGACATCTCAATGTTGAGTGAGCTGAGTGTGGTTGGCTAAGGATTGCTTTCTTATGCATTCTGCTCCTCCTAGCACATTTACATACTTTGTCTCCACACTTTTTCTTGTGACGGTTTTTGAATCAGAATAGTGTAATTTTAACTGACTATTCCATAAACTGACATGATTTAAAAGAAAGTGGTGGTGTTTCTATAACTAAACCTTACTCTTTGAAAAGACTCAAAAGGTTACTTAAAAATCCCATTAGATTGAGTCTTATTAATAAGACAACAGTAAAATATCACACAATATAAAAGTATCTCTTGTTCAGATTGTTCTGAAGAATATCTCTGTGATATCTCCAACATAAAAAAAAATGGAAACTAGAATCACTGGGTTACATAATGGGTGTGGTTCACACAAGACTGCATGCAAAACTACTAAGCACAGCCCCAGTGGTGGACTCATGATCAGAGAGGTTTTGGCTCTGTAGAAAAAATCAGACAGTAAATTTACATTTTTGTATTTCAAATCCAGACAAGATGCTTAAAGTAGGTATGTAATACTTTAAATGACTGACTTTTTTACACCAACTGCTTTTGATTAATTGACCAGTGAACCATTGCTGATGTGTCAGAATTTCTACAGAACATAAATTTGAGTGTCTGGCCTTTCAATCAATCCATTTGAATATAATTTTTGTGAGGTTTGTCCTTGGAAGAATGTAATGTTCTCTTAGGATATAGGCAAATAGAAATGTTTGAGAGAATTTCTGAAATAGGTGCAGGGAAAAGGGAAACAAATGTGAGTGCTGCATGTCCAGAAGTTACATTCTGATTCTTGCTGCAAGAAATTTATGTTGTGGGTCTCAGTGAATACCTCTCTTCTTTTCCCCATGACTTCCATGAATAAGATACAAGTATTCCAGGCCTATATTCAGGATATTCCAAAGGATAGAACACTAACCATTTCTATTTCAGAGTGAATGAGTTTTCAGGCTAAGTCTAAATGACTGAGACTGATGGGAGTCTTGGAGAATAATGTGGGTAGGGAACAGGAAGAAAAGCACAAAGTGCAAGCTTGGAAGAATGAGACAGGGTATACCTTCTTAATCTATATTGGATGAGAAAAGTCTATTTAACTACACAGTCAAATATATATTTTTTTTATTTTCAAAACTACCCATGCACTCTTTTTCATGTTGAATATTCTCCCCATTTATGCTGACCTGCTGTCCCCTGACATTTCAGTCTTAACTACATTTGAGTAAACTCCATTTTTATGCATGTTATTTTATTTACATTGGAAAAATGAAGCAAACATGAAATTTATCTTTATTTGTAATGTTGTAGGATTTGAAAATAAATCTCTACACCTAAATGGATACAGTATAATACAAACAGTATCAAATTATAAGGTTTGAGTTTACCATTAAGTTATAAAATTATTTTTCTATTTTTAAGGCTGAAGTTTCCCTGCAAAACTCTTTTTCAAGGCTAGAATCCATAGGTAACTTAAAATTATGTTTTCAATGGTGGCACAGTTAATGAAAGTGTATATAATTTTTGGCTTTAAATCTGATGAAATACTTGACTGAAGTAAAAATCAACCCCCCCATATTATTATCCTAAAGTCTTTCATCCTTTTCTACACATTTGTTCAACATTCTCTCATTCTTGATATACATCAGCCTGAAACAGAATAAAAATTGTTTAAAATTGGCATGAAAAGAAGAAAAGAAGAAAACACTCATATAATGTAGTATCAGCTTTTCTTATTTCACTTATTTGATAAGTAATGCTCTCATTAAATGGGAATTTCTAAAGCAAATGGTGACTGTTTTTATTTTAGCTGGACTCTGAGTTCCTGTTATGTTTTTGAGAATAGCAAAATATTATATAATTTGACAATTCACCAATGTTAAACTGGAAAGAATCAGAATTCCATGTGAAAATCTTGCTAGAGAAAAAAAGAAAAAAGTGAACTGTCATAAAATATTTTCTTTGCCTCTTTAGACAATTAGCTTTTAAAAATGCTTTTATGAGTATATTATAGTTATAAACAATAGTGGGATAAGTTTGTGAAACTTGAGTTGCTCCCTTTCAGTCCCCAATGCTACCTTTCCCTGCCCCTTCTTCCATTTCCCTTCCTCTACTGGTCTTCCTACCATTTATTTATTTTTTGAATGGATACTTTATAGATATATGTAAAGGTGGAAATCACTGTGGTATATTCATGTATGCACCTAGCATAATTTTTTTCAAACTCACTTCATAGTTCCTCCTTTTTCTTTTCCCTTTTCCTCCTTTCCCCTAATTTTCTTCCTCTACTCCATTGATCTTTCCTCTCTTTTTGTGACATTTACTCCCCTCACCACATTTTTCCCTTTGGTCTAGCTTTCACATATGACAGTAAACATTTGACACTTGACTTTCTGGGTCTGGCTTATCTCACTTAGTGGGATGTCCGCCAGTCTCATCCACTTACCAGCAAATGCCATAATTTTATTTTTTAATAGTGGAGTAAAATTCCATTGTGTATGTGCACTGTATTTTCTTAATCCATTCATATGTTGACAGGTACTTGGGCTGGTTCCATAACTTGATTATTGTGAATTGTGTTATTAAAAACATTGATGTGCCTGTGTCATTATAGTATGCTGCTTGTAGTTGTTTTGGATGTTCAATATTTTTTATATATTGGTCATTTGTATTTTTTTATATATTTGTCATTTGTATTTCTTTTTTTCAGAAATGTTGTTATTGTTTTTTGGTGTTAAATATTTTTAGTTCTTTTTTAAAGTTTGGATACTAATCCCCTATTGGAGGAGTAGCTGGCAAAGATTTTCTCCCATTCTGCAGGCCCTCTCTTCACATTCTTAATTATCTTCTTTGCTGTGCAGAAACTTTTTAATTTGATGGCATCCTACTTATTGATTCTTGGTCTTATTTCTTGAGCTTTAGGGGTTAGTGTACCTGTATTAATGTGTTGGAGTGTTGACCCTAAGTTTTCTTCTACCAGTATCTGGTCTAATTCCTAGATCTTAGATTCACTTTTTAAAATAATTTTTAAAATTTGTTTTAATGAGTTGTACATGACAATAGAATGTACTTTGGTACATCATATATAACGGAGTATAATTTCTCATTTTTCTGGTTGTACTCGATGTAGAATCACACTGGTCATATAGTTACATATGTATATAGGGTAATAATGTCTGATTCATTCTACTATATTCCCCACTCCCATAATCCCTCCCCTCTCTTCATCCCCCTTGACCTGACCTAATCTAAAGTAACTCCATTCTTCCATAGTGCCCCCAATTGTGAATTAGCATCTGCATATCAGAGAAAACATTAAGCCTTTGGCTGTTTGGGATTGGCTTATTTCACTTAGCATGATATTCTCTAGCTCCATCTATTTACTGGCAAATGCCATAGGTTTTTTTTTTGTTGTTGTTTTTTTTTTTTTTTTTTTTTAATCACTGAGACATAAAGACCTGACAAGAACAATAAGAGGAGAAAAATTTCATTTGCGGGCTCACAGTTTCAGAGGTCTCAGTCCATACCTGGTCAACTCCATTGCTCTAGGCCCAAGGTGAGGCAGAGCATCATGGCACAGGGTGTATGGAGGAAAGCGGCTCAGAACATGGCAGCAGGAAACAGCTTCAGTTTCTAGGGACAAAATATATACCTCAAAGGCACACCCTCAATGACTCATATCCTCTAGCCACACACCATATGCCCACAGTTACCACTCACTTAATCAAAGGGTTAATGTACTGATTAGGTTAATGCTCCTGCAACTCAATCATTCCACTTCTAAGCCTTGAGCTTTTGAGGACACCTCATATCTAAACCACAACAGATTTACAATTTTTCCAGCACCATTTGTGTATAAGGTTATTTTTTATTCAACATATATTTTGGGTACTTTTGTCCAGTATCAAATGATTAAGACTATGTGGGTTTTTCTGTATCTTCTATTCTATTCCATTGGTCTTTGTGTCTATTTTGGTGCCAATACCAGGTTGTTTTTGTTACTCTAGCTCTGTATTATAATTTGAGATCAGGTATTGTGAAAGCATCACTCTTGTTCAGTATTTCTTTTGACTATTCTGAATTTTTTAATTTTCCAAATAAATTTTAGGGCTATCCTTTCTAGTCTGTGAAGAATGCCATTGATATTTTGATAGAGATTGTATTGAATCTGCATAATGCTTTTGGTAGTGTGACCATTTTATAATATTATTTCTATCTATCTGAGAACATAGGAGGTCTTTCCATCTAAGTTCATCTCCAATTTCTTTCTTTAGTGTTTCATAGTTTTCTTCTCAAAGATATTTAACCTCATTGGTTAGATTCATTCTAGGGATTTTTTTTTGGGGGGGGGGTTATTGTAAATGGGATAGTTTTCCTGATTTATTTTTAACAGATTCACTATTGAAGTATAGGAAAACTATTGATTTATGAATGTTGATCTTGTATTCTACTACTTAGCTGAATTTGTTTATCACCTCTAGAAGTCTTCTGGTGGAGATATTTTGGTCCATTATGTCATCAGCAAACAGAGATAGTTTGAGCTTCTCCTTTCCTATTTGTGTCCCTTTAATTTCTTTCTCTTGTATGATTGCCCTGGATAGATTCTCAAAAACTACATTGAATAAGATGATGAGAGTGGCATCCTTGTCTTGTTCCTGATTTTAGAGGAAATATTTAGTTTTTTTTTTTTGTGTGTGTGTGTGTGTCGGGGCCGGGGTTTTCCAGAGATGGAATCTAGGGGTGTCCCACAACTGAACTGTATCCCCGGCCCTATTTTATTTAGAGACAGGGTCTCACTGAGTTGTTAGCACCTAACTTTTGCTGAGGCTGGCTTTGAACTCAGCCTTCCAAGCCACTGGGATTACAAGTGTTTGCCACTGTGCCCAGCTTGTTTCAGTTTTTCTCCATTCAGGATGATGTTGGCTTTGTGTTTGTCAGAGGTAACCTTTGTAATGTTGAGGCAAGTTCCTTTTATTCTTATTTTCTACAGCATTTCTAACGTGCATGGATCCTGGCTTTTGTCAAAGACCTATTATACATCTATGAAAGTTATAACATGATTCTCATCCTTAATTCTATTTATATAGTAAACTTCATTTATTGATTTGTGTATGTTGAACTAATCTTGTGTCCCTGGGATGGAACCTATGGGACATAGGTGCACTATCTTTTTGATATGTTTTGGAATGTGGTTTGCTAATATTAAGGATTTTAACATCTATATTCTCAGAGATATTATTCTCTCTCTATTTTTTTTCCTGGATGTGTCTTTTTCTGGTTTTGGTATCAGGGTTATATTGGCTTCTTAGAGTATATTTGGGAGTGTTCCCACCCTATTTTATGGAACAATTTGAAGAAGACTTGTATAAATTCTTCTTTAAAGATTTGGTAGAACTCAGCTAAGAATCTATCTGGTCCTGGACTTTGTTGGTAGGCTTTTAATTGCTGCTTCAACTTCATTGCAGTGCAATTTCATTTCATTGATATTGACCTGCTTATTTCTGGTTCAATATGGACAGGTCATATGTGTCTAGAAATTTGTCAATGTCTTATACATTTTCCAATTTATTGGGATACAGTTTTTCAAAATAGTTTCTAATTATCTGAATTTCAAGAGTATCTGTAGTGATAGCTCCTTTTCTATCTCTAATTTTGTTGATTGGGTCTTCTTTCTCTTTCTGTTAGTTAGTTTGGCTTAGGATTTATCAACATTATTTATCTTATCCAAGAAAAAAGCTGTTTTTTACATTGATCTTTGTATTATATTTTTATTCTCAATTTCATCTTTAATTATAATTATTATTTTCTGTATTATAATAATTTTGGAAGTAGTTTGTGCTTCTTTTCTAGGACATTGAGGCATAGCATTAAATTGTTTATTTGGAATTTTTCTTTTTTTTAATGTAGACACTCAATGGTATACACTTTCCTCTTAGTACTTTATACTGTCCCAGGGAATTTGATATGTTGCATCTATGTTCTCATTTGAATTTCTTGACTTTTTTTTTCTCTTATTTCTTCTGTTTCATTCCTCTTTTAGAAGAGTATTGTTCAATTTTTATGTGTTTTTGTGGTTGCTATAATTTATCTTGTTGCTGATTTCTAATTTTATTCCATTATGATCTAATAAGATGCACAGAATTATATTATTTTTTTAAATTTGCTGAGACTTACATTGCAACATAGAATATGTTCTACTTAAAAAAAAAGTTCTATGAAATTGAATTCAGCTGTTTTCAGGTAAAATACTTTGTACATGTCTGTCAGATCCATTTGATTTCAAGTGTTATTTAGGATGGAAATATCTTTATTGATTTTATGTCTGAATGACTTATATGTTGGTCAAAAGGTATGTTAAAATCACTCAGTATTAATGTATTGAGGTCTACTTATGACTTAAGGTCAGAAGTATTTTATTTTGGAGCTGATGCCATTTTTATTACTGTGGCTCTGTAGTATAGTTTAAAGTCTAGTTTTATTGTGATGCTTCCTGCTTTGCCCTTCTTGCTAAGGATTTCTTTGACTATTCTGGGTCTCTTATTTCTCCAAATCAATTTCATGATTACATTTTCTAGTGCTATAAAGAATATGATTGGAATTTTTATAGGAATTGCATTAAGTCTGTATAATGCTTTTGATAGTATGGCCATTTTGACAACATTAATTCTCCCTATCCAAGAGCATGGATCTTTCTTTGATTTATGGGTGTTAGTTTTATATCCTGCTACTTTTCTGAATTTGTTTATTAGTTCTAGAAGTTGTCTTGTAGAATTTTCCCACATGAATAGTTATACTAGACAACAGCACCAAAAACTTTCACTGGAGAAAAGATAGCCTCTTCTACAAATGGTGCAAAGAAAACTGGAAATCTACATGTAGAAAAATGAAATTAAATACCTACTTCTCACCCTGCGTGAAACTCAGCTCAAAGTAGATCAAAGACTTAAGAACTGGAACAGAGACCCTGTACCTAATTGAAGGAAAAGTAGGCTCAAATCTTCACCATGTTGGCTTAGGGACTGACTTCCTTAACAAAATTCCTAAAGCACAAGAAGCAAAATCAAGAATCAATAAATGCAATGGATTCAAACTAAAATGCTTCTTCTTATCAAAGGAAATAATCAATAATGTGAAGAGAGAGCCTATGGAACACACCACATGCACCTTAGAGCATTAATCTCCAGGATATCTAAAGAACTCAAAAACAAAACAAAACAAACTCCACACCAAAAAACAAACAGTCCAATCAATAAATTGGCAAAGGAACCAAACAGACATGTCAGGGAAGAAGAAATATGATTGATCAACAAATATATGAAAAAAATGTTCAATATCTCTAGCAATTAGAGAAATGCAAAATCAAAACTACTGTAAGATTTCATTTCACTCCAGTCAGAATGGCAATGATCAAGAATACAAGTAACAATAAATGCTGGTGAGGATGTGGGGAAAAGGGAACAATCATACATTGCTGGTAGGACTACACATTGGTGCAACCATTATGGAAAACACTATGGAGATTCCTCAGAAAATTTGGAATAGATCCACGATTTGACCTAGCTATACCCAAAGGACTTAAAATCAGCATACTATAGTGATGCAGCCACAACAATGTTTATAGCAGCTCAATTCACAATAACCAAACTGTAGAACCAACCTATATGCCCTTCAACATATAAATGGATAAAGAAAATGTGGTATATAAACACAATGAAATATTATTCAGCCTTAAAGAAGAATGAAATGATGGCATTTGCAGGTAAATGGATGGAGCTAGAGAATATAAGTAAAATAAGCCAATCCCAAAAAAACAAAGGCCAAATGTTTTCTCTGATATGTGGATGCTAATTCATAACAAGTGGGTGGGGGCTAGGGAAGAATAGAGGTACTTTGGATTAGACAGAGGCGAGTGAAGGGAGGGGAGGGATTTGGGTTATGAAGGATAGCAGAATGAATTGGACTGTATTACCCAATGTGTAGATGTTTGCATGACTGGTGTTATTCTACATTGTGTATAACTAGAAGAGTGAGAAGTTGTACTCTATTTATGTATGATGTGTCAAAATGCATTCTACTGTCATGTGTAACTAATTAGAACAAATTTAAAAAAGAAGGATTTTTTTTTTAAAAATGTAATTTGTAATTAGATGTACTGACATTTGGGGCATAAATATTTACTATTGTTATATTTTATATTTTCTTGTTGGACATAGTGGCCTTCTTTGTCTCTTCTGATTCATTTTTACTTGATATCTTTGTCAGATATGAGAATAGCTATTCCTGCCCATTTCCAGCTTCATTTGCATGAAGTATATATATTTTTTATCTTTTTACTTTGAGCCTGTGGGTGTCTGCCTAAGAGTCTGTTGCAAATTTCGTATAGTTGGATCTTGTTTATTTATTTTAATTTTTTAAACCCCTTCTGCCAATCTATGTTTTTAAATTGTGGATTTGAGACCATTTACATTCAGTGTTATTACGGATAGATGTTTGTTATTTCTTGCCATTATGGTTTACTTGCTATATTTAATTCAGTAATAATTTTCACTTTGTTAGTTGTGCTTCTAGAGAACCTCATCCATTTGGAAGATTTGTTGTTTGTTTTTTAGTTTTTCTGTGTGTAGCAGATCTTTAAGTATTTTTTGAAATGTTGCTTTAATGGTCATGAATTGTCTTGGTTTATCCTTATCATGCAAGGTTTTTATTCCTCATGAATTCTGAAAAAAAAATGGCTTTGTTGGGTATAACAATCTTAGCTGGCAATTGTTTTCTTTTAGAGCTTGGATATCTCATTTCCAGCCTTCTTTGATTTTTAAAGTCTGAGGTGAGGAGTCAGAAAGTGAGCCTTATTGGTTTACCTCTAATTGGGTCCTGACAGTTTTCCTTTCCAACTTTTTATATTCTTTTCTTTATTTTCTGTGTTAGACATTTTGATTTCGATATGTCTTTGAGAGTTTCTTTTTTCATATTGTCTATTTGGGGATTCTATATGCTTCCTGTATATGAATTTCCATTTCATTTCTAAGATTAGGAGAAGTTTTTCTGCTATTATTTTATTTGGAAGTTTCATATTGCCTTTAGTCTGTCTTTCTACACCCTTTTCTATGCCCTATCAGATTTGGTCTCTTATTGTCCAGAATTCTTGTATATTTTGATGGTGGCCTTTTTTTTTCTTTATTGTATACTGTAGTAGTTAAGTTCATATATTCTGTCTTCAAGGCATAGAGTTCTGTCTTTGAGGCCTGAAGTTCTATTTTCTGTGTAATCTAATCTGTTCGTGATACTTTTAGATGAAATTTAAATTTGATTCATTGTTTCTTTAATTTCCAGGAGTTATGATAGGTTTCTTGTCAGTGTCTCCATTTCTTCATTGAAATGGTCTTTTACCTCCTGTATTTGTAGTTTTAATTTATTCCTTAGATCTTTTAGATCATTGAACATTTTTATAATCTTTCTGTGGAATTTTATCCCCTTTGATATCTGTTTTTTACTTTATTGGAGGATTTTCAGGGTTTTTTTTGGGGGGGGGGAGACTTGCTTGCCTATTTTCTCTTATTTTGAGAGATCTTGGATTTGCACATCAGTTAAGATGGATTCTTATTCCTCTTTGCTGTGTGTGTCCTTTGGTGCACAGTCATCTTTTTATGTTGCCCCACTCCTCTTCAGTAGGCTGGTGGCACACCTCTAACTTATTGTTTTTTTTTTATTTTATGTTCAAGCTTCTGATCTTGTGTCTCTATAATTATTTTACTCTTCAATATTGAATTTCAGTGAATTCCTTCAATCACCCACCTTGCTGGGAAGCAATATTCCTGCTGCTTGAATATTAAGATCGACAGTTGGAAAATGCACCCATTCTCTAAACTGTCATTTTTTATCTTGGATTAACTTTTACCTAAGATATCTTCTGTTAAAATGAGTCCCAAAATTCATAGTAATGCACATGTGAAAGTGCTCTGCAACAGTAGTCACCTGTGATGATTAAATTTGTCAAATTGGCCAGTTCCATGATGCCTAGGTAGCTGGCTAAGCTTTATTTTAGGGATTCATATGAAGGTATGCATTTGAATTGATTAATTGAATGAAATAGATGGACTTCTTCAGTGTGGGCTGGCATCATACTATCCTTTAAGGGCCTGAATAGAACAAAAAGGTAGAGAAAGGTTGGATTTACCCTCCTGCCTGATGCTTGATCTGGAACACTGATCTTCTATAACCTTTAGTGCTCCTGGTTTTCTACCTTTCAGACTTGGACTTGAATCTATTACATTGATTCTATAGTTGTCAAGTCTTCAACTACACCACCAGCTTTTCTGGATCATCAGCTTGTAGAGAATAGATTGTGGGACTTTTTAACTACCATGATTTTGTAAGTCAATACTTTATCTCCACCTTTATCTCTATCCTGTCTCTATTGGTTCTGTTTCTATGTAGAACTCTAAGACAGGACCTGAAGTCTTATTAATAAATATTAATTAGAAATCAGGAGAAGGAGGGGGAAGAAAAAAGATGTCCTCAGTTCACAATGTCCATGTTCTAGTGAGTCTCTGTATTGTCTATAATCCCAAGGAAGGAATTGGTGCTGGACTCATCCCTATGTACAAAACTATCAATCTGCATTGAAAAATATAATGTGAGATATGAATAAAAGATTGGAATAAATTTTTGGCTAAAAAAGAATCAGTAATATTAAAATATGAATCTTCTAAATGATAATATAAAATAAATTCATTTTTAATGATTTCCAATAAGATATTTTTTAATCTGATGAAGTTTAAAAAAATTTTTTATGAAGGAATAACTGCCTGAGATAAGGCAAGGCATATTTAAAATATAGAAGTAGTATCTGCTTCACCAGATGAGAACATGCTGTAATTTACTGTATTTGAATCAATATGGCATTGGTATCAGAACAGATGAGTGGAAAGGAATCCAGAATCTGAACTACAACCAGCTTTGGCTCCAGGCCACAATAACTGGAAGTTTGGTGAGAAATACAAAGAATTCAGGTTTAACAACCCCTATCCCTTGATGCATGGATAAAAATTTAACATACAGCTAAGACAGTATTCTAAATCATTGGCAAAATAGTGTTTTTTACAACATATGGTGTTAACCCAATTGGCTGTCCATCAGAAAGTAAATAAAATTGTATCAGTGCCTTATACTATATAGACAAATTTTGGATGGGAAAAATTTAAGTGTAATATTAAACACCTACAAGAAAATCTGGAATACCACATGTATAAATGAGGTAGAAACTAGAATCCTTATTATTTTTTAAAGTGAATAGATAAAACAAGAGATTTTGAAAAGGATTTGTATGCAGAACACAGAAGGATAATATCTACAATTCACAGACAGTTCTTCACAAAATAACAAGAAGATAATCCAATAGAAAAATGAGCAAAGGATAAAACAGGCAAATTTTAGAATCACTAATCCAAAAAGGAGCAAACTCCTTACAGGCAGGCAAATGCAAATTAAACTAACATTTGTAAATCTTTTAGACTGGTGAAAACCGAAAAGAAGGAAAACACCATTTTCTGCTGAGGCATGGATAGGCAAGGGGAGTTTGAAGATGTAACAACAAAAATGTAAATTATTATTGCATCTCTTTTGGAAAGTAATCTGGTAATGCCTAGTAGAAGAAACTAAAATACACTAAGCTCTGATTTAGCAGTCCCACTCTGAGGAATGTAACCTGTAAAAATAATAGCACCAATGATGGTATACAGAATCTTGGTTGTCACATTATTCACAGTGGCAAGAGCTAGAAAAAAAGTGAGTATTTATCATAGCACATTTATAATTTTGTAGACATTAAAAAAGATTGCATTAGAATCATACAAAGGAATTGGAGGGATTTCCATGAAGTGGTTGTTGAGTGATAAAAACAGGATACCATTGTATAATATGTTGTTATTTATATATTATATAATATATAATATACATAAAATATATAATACAATATATAATATGTAATATATACATATAAATGTATATAATAATACACATATATTATACATATAATATACATATATACACATATAATATACATATACATATATATTACCTATTATATATTGTATTATATATTTATATATATATATATATATATATATATATTCCCAGTTTTAAAATATAAGATTCTTCCACTATAAATGTATGTGCATTTTCTAAATATTTGTAATTCATAACTAAAGAAATTTTGTGATCTGTGTTACCTGGGTGATAATAGTAATGGTGATAATGTGGGTAGAGGAGGAAGAAAGAAAAAGGAGAAAGAGAATGCATTAATTTCCCTCATTGTTTAACAAATTATTACAAATTTACAGGTTTTAAACCACATACAGTTATTTTCTCATAATTCCCATTGGTCCTGTTTAAGCACAGTTCAATTGAATCCTGGCAGGGGGCTCATAAAGCTGTACACAAGGTGCTGGCAAGACTGCATTTCCTTCTGGACTCAAAATCCTTTCCTAGGCTCACATGGTTGTTGGTGAGATTCATTTTCTTGCAACTGCATGACTGCAGGGCCTGCCTCCTCTCTGGCCATTGGCTGGAGACCACCTCTAATACCTGGTCACGTGGCACTTTTCATAGACAGTTCACAATGTGGCTGTTTGCTTCTTCAAGGCCAGTAGGCAAGTCTGCTACTGCTTTATCAACTAAGGTGGAGTATAATCATGTGAGCGTCACTCCACACCATCACTTTTGCTATATTCTGTTGGTTTGAAGAAAGTTTCAGGTCCCCTCACCCACCAACGGGCAGATTATTATGAGAACCTGCTGGGTGGGGATCAAGAGTATGTTGTCTCTGTTGTAGCTGAGCACATAATGAGAAGGGATATCTTTAAAAGACCAAGGCCAAATTGAAAACAGAAACCATCAACATGATCCTATCATATAAAATGATTTTTAAAAACCTGGAATGTTAGGAAAAAAGAAAATTACCTCCATATCTCAGACTTAGTTTTATGCATTTCCTCAAGTTATTCTGAGATTATTAATAACTATATATTACTATTGTACCATGTATTTTCTTGGTATGATGAATGTCTCTCCATGTTTGTTTGATTTTTTTCTTCAGACTTTACCTCAATATTTCATCCATTCAATTGTGGTATCATTCATCAGAGGGCCATTATTTTATGTGTATACTACAATGAAAAACAAAGAACTCTAGTTCACCTAGACTGTGTTAGCAAATCAATTATGAGATATATGTTAGTTTTAAAGATGTTGAAATGTGAAAATATATCAGTCTTAGACTTGTGAACATTATTTGAAGGCATTTTCTTCTCCAGAAGGCTCCATCTAGCTTCCTGCTAGATATCATTAAGACCCAATGGATGATCTCCTTCCTCTCAGATACTGCTTGACTTACATCCATTTACTTCCTAAAACATAAATAAGGAATACTAGTAATCAGATTAGGCCATACATAGTTAGGGCTTAGAACCCCCAAGGAGATTAGGGAAAGGTATCAAGACAATCACTTGATTTTTAATATTTGAAGTAATGGTTCTGTCTCATACTAAATAGCCTCCTTTCTTTCTAATCTATTTTTTTAAAAACTAAAAGTAGCCAGGCATGGTGGCACATGCCTGTAATCCCAGCAGCTCAGTAAGCTGTGGCAGGAGGATTGTGAGTTCAAAGTCAGCCTCAGCAACTTAGCAAGGCCCTAAGCAACTCAGCAAAACTCTGTCTCTAAATAAAATATTTTTAAAAAGGGTTAGGGATGTGGCTCATTGGTTAAGCGCCCCTGGGTTCAATCTCCGGTACCAAAACAAACATGCCCCCCCACAAAAAAAAACACTCTAAAAGTATTTAAAACATGCTTATACCTCAATTCCAGTCTAAAATGAATAACTTGTATATCTGGAAATGATTTAACCAACCTCTAACATTCTGTAGTTGATTAATGAAACCATTAGTTCGATTTTCAAATCTCATCCTCAAAGTCATAAAAATATGCAATTCTCTCTTGGGCTATTTTCATCAAGTGAATGTATTATAAATTAGCAAAGCCAAAGAATATGCATGAACTATAATTCACATCCTGTACATTTCAGACTAAATCAGAAACCTCATTTTTCTTCAGGATGTATTATTGTCATCCTCTTCTTGCCTACTATCATGAACTTAATTATATAGAACTTAAATAGTTTGAAATACTCAGGATTTTTACAAATGTTTGAATAAATAGCCACCACCTAGCTGTATTCACACAAAAAATTCAAAGTTTTAAATTTCTGTTGGAGACCAATAAGAATGTTAATGACCAAAGGGAGACAGAACAGTTATATATTGTTTGTATAATGATGACCAAAACTAAAAAAAAAATGTTCTAGATGGTTTAGAAATACTCGATGCCTATAGAATATGATAGACTATAATTTTTAAAAAACTTACCTGATATTTTTTCTATTTTGGAGAGTTAAAATGGTTTGGAGTTTCTGGCTTTTGTGTTTCCAAAGACTCAGTCCTACAGAGGAGATTAGGTCATGTTTTGAAACAAAAACATTTGATAGAAAAAGTGATCCTTCTACTCTCAAAGCAAAGGGTGGGGGGACTTTCAACTGGAAATAGCAAAATATTCTCCCAGGTTTGAAGGTGCTGGTGGTTTTGGAAAGACAGAGAGAGGGAGGAGTAGTTCTGCTTCTGAAATGCTACTCTAGAGAGAAGGAAAGATCTGAGAGGTTTGCAGAACTCAAGATGAGAAGGGGTCTGCTTCCAACTTTTGGCTTAGGTCTTGGATATGGCAAAGCTTCAGAGAGGGGATGGCTGCTTGATGCAGAAGAGTCAATCTTGAGGCTGAAGGGGTACAGAGAACCTTGTAGAGATAATTCCTGGGTCATTAAGAGTAATACGCAGAAAGCAGACAGAACTGGACCTTAAAGGGCCATGCAGACAGGAGTAAGAGTTCTGTCAGCAATGTCTCTTTGGGCTGATGATTAAGTGTTATGATGGACAGCTTAATGAATATATACAGAACCATATGAATTAATGTGTTCTCCTAATCCTACAGCAATTGATAATTAAAATTAGCTAAGATTAAGGTTTGCCATCTCAGTGATAAGATGTTCAAAAAAGAAACTAAATTTCAGGAAAGTGAAAAAAAAGTATATTTTTTTGTGTGTGACTTTGTGAAATTAAATCCATAATACTACATAAGACAATATACAATGGATTAGAAAAATATGAGGGTTAATTACTATTCATGTTATTCTAAGGGTATTATTAATCTTGTAGCTGAGAAACCATCACTTTTATAGCATTCTAGCCTCTATATCCTGTTTTAAGAGTTTGTAAAGTGCATTTTCACATTTCAAATCTTAAGTCTTACTACTATTTATTTAGTTCAGCATGACTTAATTTGGTTGGGGGATAACCAATAGGTGATAACTGCCTCTAATAGAAGGTGCCAACTTATATGATATTTTCAATGATTTAATGTGTGTATCTTGATAAATTTATAGATGCTATGATCTGTAAGTTGAAATTTTATATTTTCTATATTAAAACATTACATTAAAAATGCATCTCAATCATGTTTAAAAGCAGTGAAAGCAAATTAAATAGCTAGTTGAGAAATTTTAAATTTTAAAAATCAAATAGTTAAATTTTATATTAATATAGAAATATGTTAATTGTCATGTTCCCAGAACCTCAAATAGACTCATTTAATTATAATTTATTAAATAAACATAAACTTTTTGGGTTGTTATTAAGTTCTTAATCTTATGAGACTACCCTTGGCTTAATTTCCACCATAAATCCCAGGAAATCTTATTTTGCGAAAGCTTAGTAATGCGAAACTCTTCTAAATGCATGCATAATAACTCTAATGTATTAGAACATAATTTTGATAAAGGGAAATATCTTTAAATACAAGTGATTTATAGTGATATAAAATCTTATGCTATGTTAGAATCTCAGTGTTTCACAAACAATATTTCCCCACATGAAGACCTCTCTGCATAAGGAATGCTTTCATGCAGGTGCTGACTCTGAGTGGCCCTGCAGCATTTCCCTCTGCCACCTTGGCTGGCTCATGTGACTGCTCTTCCGGGTGAGGCATGAATGTCTTTTCACAGCTTGCTTTTTCCTCATCTTCTGAGGCATCCATAGCATTTCTGGACATTCTCCAACTTTTAAAAAATATTTAAAAATTTAAAAATTTTTAGATATGGATTGTACATATTTAAGGGGTACAATATGAGAACTTGCTATTGGCATACAACATGTAATGATCAAATTAGGTTAATTAGAATTTCTATCACCTCAAATATTTATTATTTCTCTGTGTTGGGTCCGTTCAAAAGTCTCTGTTTTAAGCTCTTTGGGAATATATAATAAGTTGTAAACTATAGTCAGGCTACTGTGTTATAGAACGCTGAAACGTATTCCTCCTTTTTAGTAATATTTTGGTACCTGCTATTTAACCTCTTTCTACTCCTGCCCCCTTTCCTGTCCTTTGTTGAACCATTCTATTCTCTATTTCTTTGAGATGAACTTTTTTAGCTTCCACATATGATGTTCATACTTTTAAATTTCACACATCAGTAATATTTTCCCTCTTTTTTCAGTTATCATAGTGCTGTGAATTTTCTGTTTGGCTGAGTTAGTATATTACTAAAACAAACCAATTACTACTCCTTCTTATCACAATGAATAAATGGATATTTTTACTTAAGACAAATAAAGAAAACATAACCAAAAATATAGAATTAATCTGGCAATATAATACAGCTGTTATAGTTCTTTTTTTTTCCAGAGAAATCATTGATAATTTCTGACTAACACCAGACAAAGGAATGAAATTCTGGAGTCAGTGCTGTAGATTATACTCCCTGGTTTTGGCCAGTTTCCATGATGCTCATAATTCTAATATGGTGTCACAATAGAGATTGTCTTCTTTGGGGTTTGTCTTCTATTGGTAGGACGTTCATTTATTTAACAAACATGAGCCAGACTGGTGCTGTGTGCCAGGGACATAGAGATAAAGTCCCTGCCTTCTGAAACTCACAATCTATAAACAGATAATTTTTCAGTTCAATCCTGTTGTCACTGGCTCAAGTTACTGGAAATAACCATGTATATCAAAAACACACGAAAGAGAAATGCAATGCATGCCATCTTTCACAGCAATAAAGCTGTTGTCAGAATGTGGAAAAACTGAAAATTCTTTCTTTCTGAAAGTCTCATTTATATCTACTCATTCTCTTGTAGGCAGAATCGTCCTTTTTACTGTGTTGTTACTCTAGGTTCTTTGGCCTTCATTGTTTTTTGATTATCATTGTATGTCTCACCTTGCTGGTTACTCTTTCACTACCTCTACCTCGACTTTGAACAAGTAACATTTTGCAGTCTTTCTCCACCCTTTGCTTATGTTCTAATTGCTTCTCTTGGTTGAAATTATTTTTGGCTTTGCAGTAATTTCTTGCCAATAATAAAACTGAAACATAACACATAACATAACAATGTCTACATCATTAGAACACCAAACAGACAAGATAGCAGAAATGAGAATGAAAGAGAGATGAGCATGAAATATCACTGTTTCTTTGCTGCTGAAATTGGAGCATGGTCAAAATCTTATCAAGAAAACAAAAATAACAAGCTTTGGTGTGAGTGATACACTATGACTCATGGGTGTCAGATATAGTATAAGGTCCTATGAGAACATGAAGGGCTAACGTGAAATCTAGAAGGGGTGTAGAGGTTTCTAGAAGCAAGTGACACCTGTGACAAGTTATGTTGAATGAGAAGGAAAGATTTGATGATGAAGATGAGTAGACATTCTTAGAGGAGGGAAAAGCTGGTGCAGTCATGCCAGTGTGAGAGAGGGTGTTGCTAGGACTCAGATGGAGAATTCCCCAGGGTGATAATTGTTAGGGTCTTCACAGAGGAGACCATCCAAGTTGGATGAACTAAATAGGCCACATGCAAAGTTCAGGTGGTCCCTAAAATAATCTCATTTCCCACATGAGCCGCAAGTTCTGAGATCCCCCAGAACACCCTTATGTTCAATAACTCATTAGAAAGACTCTCAGAACTCACCAAAACTGTTATATTCATGATTAGTGTTTATGGCAGCAAAGGATATACATTAAAATAAGCTCAAAAAAGAAGCTCATGGAGCAGAATCCAGGACATGAGCTTCAGATATCACCAGTGGATTGGAGCACGAGCTGGAGAACAGCATTAACTTTTCCTAGAATCAAAGTGTGACAACATGCTCAGAGTATTGTCAGCTAAGGAGACTCACCCCAGCTTTGTCATCTGGAGTATGCATGAGGCTTGATTGAACCCTTACCTGGCTGACTGTAGTCTCCAGCCCCTCCAGGAGTCAAGCTGATATCATGTATGTGATGGTTAGGCAAACAGAACCTCTGTTGTTTAGTAGAATATATTCCAAGGGCATAGCAGTTAACTCTCAGGAACTGAGGAAAAAGGCCAAACCTCTCTTTAGGCAACATTAATCCTTCATTGCACAACACACAATGTTTAAGTTCCAGCCGTATTTCCTTCAAAGGAAGTCCTGCACAAGACATCTCTTACTGAACCAGAAGTCAGCTCTTCACTCAGAGGCATCCATTGACAGCTCAGGGATCTCTACCTTGGCTGCACACTAAGCTCATAAAGAGGAAGTGAACATTGCTGATGCTTGAAGCTCTGTGCCCTGTCCCCAGATATTCTGATTTAATTTTTCCAGAATTGATATGTTTTTGATTTTTAAGCAATTTTTCACAGTGTTAAAAAATTAAATTAAAAATTAATTAATTATTTTTTTTTTTCCCCAGAATCGACATGCTTTCTTGTTGTTTCTTATTACGGTCAAGATTGGAGACCTCTACATGAGTAGGTGGGAGAACTCTGCATAGTGAAGATGCTCTCAGGAGCATAGCACCCTCTTTTGGGGAGTCTGATTAAGACAGAAAATTGCTCTGGCAATGGGTGTAGATAAATCTGCAGGTTTAGGAAAAGCACCATAGGCTCAGTCAAGAAATTGGCTTTCTACTGTAATTGTTATGATATTTAGGCAGACATATTAGCTCTCATGAGACATGAGCACTGCTGGCTTATTGTCATTTTCTCTCCCTGTACTTATCTTTATTTTGACAGTGGACATCTACCTGCTGAGGTAAACTGTGTGCTGTGCAACTGGAATGATTTCACCTATTACTCGGGCCTCTGCCCCTCACCTTCTGGGACAGGTTTGTTAATCCTTTGAAACTCAGCTACCTCAGTGGTAAAAAGGAGAAAATACTAGATACTCTAAAAATTGTTCTAGGATTAAAATAACTTTGGTATTCAACTTTTATCATAGGCTCCAAAAATGCCAGTAGTATGATTCTCAGTATCTCAATGAATTAGGTATTGGAACCTGGTTATAGACAATGTGCAAAATGGCTTAACAAATAAAGTAACACAATTAATTTTTATAACAGTCCTATAAAATAAGTGTCATTATAATTTTCATTTGAAAACTCAGAAACTAAGACTTTAGAAGTTACATAATTTGCTTAATATTGTTCATTAATAATGCTACTAATAAAACTTATGTTCTAGGATAATGAGATTTAATCCATTTAATAGAAAATTTGCTTATATATCATCTGATGACATATGGTCTTACATTGCCTCTGAGTTTTTCCAAGTGTTGTAATTTTATTTTCCCTTTAAGAATATAATTGTATCTCCTAATAAGGTATAAGTAACCTGCGCTTATATTTTGTTTGTCTCTCTTACTGCTGGTAGAGCAGGACTGATCCTGTCATTTTAGAGAAAATTAAATTGATACCTGGGGAGGTCAAATGATTTGATGCTATTCACTGAAGTGGGATAGAGCTGCAACCTGCTGTTTTGTATTCAGAAGGCTTTCACTGGATCTTACTCCCACAGAAAACAGAATTTATGTGGCAATTTCACACATTCTCAAATCATCTGCCATAGCTATCTAGTTTTAGGATATAGTGAAAATGGCATGATTTTGAATTCATTTACAAACAAACTTTCAGGAAAATAGGGCATCAAATTAGCCAAATTCTGGTTAACACTGAGTTTCTACACATGCATCAGGGAAATTATTTATTTTAAAAGTCCTCTCAATTTTGAATATATTGTACCTTAAGTTTGATAATTCATAAGATGTTTTTATTTTTTGCTATGTTTTGGGATTATAATTATGAGCATCTTTTCAGGTGTGACTGAATAGATAAAACAGATTGTTTTAAATATTATGTAAGAAAGTAGCAATGTACATAAGATAGCAAAGAAAATGTTTCATATAATAATATTGCAAAAATGAAAACTTCAATTATTCAGGAAGAGGAAGAATTAAAATTCATAGAATTTCTGAGGTCATTTTGTCAGACACTTTTATAAGTACTCTGATTCTCTTGCAACAGCTCTATGAAACAGGTAGTATATTTATTTTACAGATAAAGAAAATCCATCTCAAGGGGATAAAGTCAGAGATTCCCCAGCTTTCTCTGTTTATGGAGTCCTTAGTATCTTTTGATTTTTAAGATACCCCTTGGCCTAAACACATACTTCAAAGTTTCCCTTTTAAGTTGCTATTTTCAAAACCTTCATAAGAGCTTAATTCTCAACAACATAGCAATCAATTGAAGGTCAAATATACATTAGTCAAAAGCAAAATGAATATTTACCTCATTCTTAAATAAGCACAATTACCACTAGGATGAACACTCCTCTTGAACACTGCACAACTCTTAAACTTGTCATTGGAGTGAAGACTGCTGATCTTCATTTCTTATTTTCAAGTGATATTTGCTTATTGTCACATGAGTTTCTGAAAGCCCAGCTTTGCAAAGACATGCTATCATTGAAAAGAATGTATCATGATCTAATGTTGATATTATTTGCACTGTACTGAAAAAATGTGGAACATCATTATGTTATGATTGAAAAATTAAAATATCCCATAGTGCTCCTGAGAATATCTTGGTATATAGTTTGAGACACTCAAGGCCTAAGTAATTTCTAAAAATGACATAGTTGATATGTGTTGAAGTTACAACCTAAACCCATAGTATGTTTATACATACATACATACAGAATATCTTAGTAACCAATGAAGATGATGTTTTATTGACCAAGACTTTACCACCATACCATTCATTAAAATCTTATTTAAAAACTAAGTATATTAAAATATTAATGACTTTATTTGAAATAATATAATTTTAAAAACACATGATAATATAAAAACATCATATATGTGATTATCTCTGGTTAATGGATATGAATGTTTAAGTCGTTTACACTTCATTTAAAACAGGATTATCCAATTTTCTACAAATTTTAAAATTTGCATTCTCATGTGAAAATTTCGTAAGCACATAGTTGTACATTTTAAAATAGGTAATGGAAACTCTAAAACTGAAAAATATTGGTGGTTTAAGAAGTAGAGTGATTCTTCTTTCCTCCCTTGATGGAGATACATGATTCATCTTGGGTGAAAATTTTGTAAAATATTCCAGCTTGTGCCAATTTAACTTTTGTATAAAGATTCAGATTGGTTCTGCTTTCTTTTTGTGCAAATTCATAAATATCTTGACAAGTAGGAACAGAAAATACACATGCCTACCTTTTTGTTTCTTTAATATTTTCAGGGTTATCAATGAAATGAAAAACAGCACATAGTGAAAGTCACGTTTATTCTTGCCTTCTAAGAAAACTAATTTCTATACAAACTGCACTGAAAGATGTGAGACTTTTCTTTTTGTTTATTTTTTCATTTTTTTCCTATTTCCATATTTGGATGTGATTTGATTGAAGAAACACAATGTTCTCTTCTCATAGTCTAGGGTTCTCCAAACCCAATGAATTTCTAATGATGCATTTGTGTAATGGGTACTTACATACTGGAAGAACAACTATGCTAGATTTATGAGAGTTCAGTATTAGAGCTTATTCTTTTTTGACTTGAATCTGTTTCTGAACATTAGACTATGGAAAGTTGTTCCAATTCGTTAAGTGTTTTCTCTGAGACATTATCCTATCTTGAAAACCTGTAAAATGAATAACTGTCTAAGTGATCCGATTAGCCTTTTAACACATAATTCTTAAAGACTGAATTGTCAAATATTAACCATGTTCATTAGGCATATAGAATTCCTATAAATGAGGTTATTGACAAGTTAATTTGTTGATTCTTATAACTACTAAAATATTGTGCACATTCATGTTTGGTAAAATTAGTCCTGGGCTGGAGTTCTTTGTGATGCAAAGTATATTTGAGTTGACTCTTTGTCATGGCATTAGGAACATCTGGAGGAAAAGGCATTGTTGGTCCCACAGAGTTCAGGGTTGGGACAGAGATTATATCACATGTAGCAGCTGGCCTATCTTCTATTGTTTTGAGTAAAGTAGTGATTTCTCCAAACATCTTCATTAACTGGTATTCAACTTTATTAAAGTCAAACATCCATCTCAAATATTATAATTCTTTATGTGCTTCTTTTTGACTTTGCAATTCTTTGGCTTTCAAGTTGAACTGATTTTTTTTGTTGTTGTTTTTCTTCATTCCTTCCTCAATATGTATTTTCTGGCAATGTAAATTGTTAAATGTTAAAATGGTTACTAAGGAAAGCTGTAAAATCACCATCTTTGGAAATCTCTAACAGTAAGATAGATTTTCTGGAATTATTTTAGGCTATAGGTTATAGCAGAGAGATAAAATTGCAAAAATTTCTGAATCTTCTAACCCTAGCATTCGAAAATCTGCTGACATTTCAAACAAAACGATGGTAAATTAAGATTTAAAAATACTGACTCTTGATACTGGTAGTAGATTGGTGAAAAACACAGTGAAAAGGGAATATTGGGCTTTGGGGCTATTTTGTTCATAATCAGCCTATTTTTTGGCAGATACACATTTTGAGGAAGGGAGATGTTTCTTCAAAATCAACTTTTTTCTATTGCTTTTCAGTGTGTATCATCTATGAATGCCTATGCATTTATAGCACCTCTAAATGGCAAAGCACAAAGAACTGGAAGTGAGCCACATCAGTCAATTGCACCATGCAGATTTGGGGGCTGGGAGAAACAGAGAGTCAGGGATACACCGGGGAGACTTGGCCCTGTGGGTATGGCTGTCTCCACTGCTACTGCTTGAATGCTGGATGGACCCAGATGAGGATAAATAAGAGGGTCTGAGCCAGAGATGACAAAGGTCATGAGGCCAGGGGCCCTGGTTACCTGGGCTTCTGCTTTTCATTTAGAGACTTTCCTTGGAGATCCTTTCAAAGAACTTTGAATTTTCAGACAAATAGTCAAAAACGAAGAAATTCTTGATATCTTCTGCACTAAGCATTTTGCTTTCTTTACATTTTGTGTATGCAATGCTTTGTAACCACTGTTTATTTATTCTTCTAATCTTTACAGCAACAATAATTTGTATTCTTAATTACTGGAGTTTATCTTTGCCTGCCTTTTTCTTGTTTTTAAGATACTTAATTTTACTATTTTTAAGCTTATTTTTGTTGTCTTCCCTCTCTTTTATAGAAAAGCATTGTATAACTTTGTTATAATTTGGTTTCACCCAACACTAGCTGTTGGTTTTGTCTGACATTTAAAATCTCCTTATTCTTTGTTTTTATTGGACTGTCTCTTCCTCCACAAGCCTGGCAGGCTCTTGTTTTGCCCTTGATCTTCCTTCCTCCTGGAAAACTTCTCCTCTGCTGTCGGCGTGATGCACACACTCAACTCCTTCAGTGCTGTTTTCTTATGAATATTTTCCCTTCTTACTCTATTTTAAAAACGTAAGACACCTCCACTCTGGAAACTTAGATAAAAAGTTCTTATTGCCTTGTGGTTTTCATGGTATTTATCACTTGCTAGTATGTCATATGATGACTTATTTAGTTTATTTTCTGTCATCTTTTTCTATATTGTGACCTCCAAAGGGCAATAATTTTTGTCTGTTTTGTGTTCATTGCTGTATCCTCAGTACTTATAATTATTTGTTGAATGATAGAATGAATAAGAAACTAGGTTTGAGTTTTGATGGTATAAATAACTTCACAGCAATTTCTCTTTTCCAAGACAGTTTTTAAGCCACAACAGGGAAACAATAAAATCATTCTGCTATTGCAGAGTTGTGGTAACAATATAAAAAGATAAAACCCATTTTTTTTATATCACAGAGTTCTAAACAAGTATGTCATACAATGAAAACTAACCTGGCTCCTTTGACCCTGCCTTTAAATAGGTGATTGCTTAGTGATAAAACTGATTGTAGGTGGTAATTTCTAGAAAATGATATTGATTGAAAGTAGCTATGTGGAATTGTGTTTCATACCTATCTTCCATAGAACTGTAATAAAGTCAAATGTCATTAAGTGATGGGCTGTTCCTAGGATGTCGTCGCAATGTCCTGCATAAGTTAGCCTATAGAGAGAGCCAGAGGAGACAGACCTGGAAAGGATCAAAAGCATACAAGGGGTAGGGATGGAAGAAATGCCATCTTTGAGGTGGTAGACCTTCTAATTATTTTTAATTTTATTTTATTTTGTGTTTAACTAGAGTTTTAATTCTAAATATAATTCCCATCACAAGTACAGTTAACATTTACTTTGAAGCTACTCCTTCCTCTCTTTTTGTTCTACCAATAGGATAGTGGCTCTGATTTTATGAAATACTCAGGGACTCAATTTGACAGTAGGGCTCAGGTGGAATCTAATAGGGAATAATAGAGAGTTAAGAATGTGTCAGGCTGGTGGAAACAATCTTCAGTGTCTCGGTGGCTTAAAAGCAGGTTTATTTCTTGTTAACACTTCATCTTCATTGTCTCATATCACAAGTCCACCATCTGGAGACAGTTCCACATTGTTCTTGTTCAGGACGCTGGCTGAGGGACAATTCATCCCATTTCCACACTTATGAAGGAATTTAAGGGTTAGGGAAACCATACTTCAACTTTTAAAAATATATATTTATTTTTTAGTTGTAGGAATATACAATACCTTTATTTTATTTTTTTGTGGTGCTGAGGATCGAACCCAGTACCCCATACATGCTAGGTGAGAGATCTACCTCTGAGCCACAACCCCAGCCCCCATACTTCAACTTTTCAAACCTCTCCTAGAATGACCCCGAGCACTTGCAATCACATCTCATTTGGGAACAGTAAGTCACAAGACCACAATAAGTGTGAGGGGGCAGGTAGTGCAGGAAGAGAGAAGCTCCATAAACCCTTGGTTGGCAGCCTGGTCACAGATAGGTTGGGTTTGGGGCCACCTTCTGCACTGGAAATGCTTCTTTCATCTGTAGGCTTGACAGGACCAGGGCAGAGCCCAGGCCAGAGATGCCTTGGAATTAATGGTTAAGGATGACTATTTTCAGTTTTAAGTTGAGTGGTTTTAAAATCTTCGTGATTGTGGTAAAAGTAGACTGCTGTATTCACTGCCACCCATCACTAAGAGACTTTCATTATAATCCAATCGCTATTCTCATTAACTTTTTTATGTTTAATAAACTGTATAAGCCACAGTTTAAGAAATATTAGAAAATCTCTTTGATTCATATTTCTATTCTCTTCATCAGAGTTGAAACACTTCTAGGGAAAATTGCCCACAGAGGACTTTTAATTCAGGTTGTTCCTAGAGGGGCATAATAATCTTCAGAGCTGGAACTCAGGTGTTCTACATCAGGGTATGTAGATAAAACACAATGGTAATAACCCCTAGGGGCCTAAAGTTATTTTCCCTAACAACCTGTTGGTTGATTGGTGGAGGGTTCTGGATTTCAGGTTCTGATCATCTTTATCTCTTTTTGTGAGAAGTACAATGAATGCTTTAAACTTCTTACAGCCCTCATATAAGTAATGCTATTGGAAGGTTCTCTCTCCTCTTTCTAATTAGAGGTAGCATATTTCTGAAAGTCAAAGAATGCTGTAGCTCAGATGAGTGTCCTCCAAAGGCCCATGTGTAAGGCCTGGTCCCCAGCTTGGTGCTGTTGGGAGGTGGTAGAACCTTCAAGATATGGGATCTAGTGTGAGGTTTTAGATGATTGGGGTCATGATTTCCAAGTGGACGAGGGGACCCCCGCATCCCCATTCCCACTCTTTACTTCCCAGCTATGAGGTGAACATATGTTCTCTATACTTTCTTGCTATGAAGTGTTGCTTTGCCACAGACCCAAAGCAAAGGGGTCACAGAGCCATGAACTGAAACTGCCCAAACTGGGAGCCTAAATAAACCTTTCTTCCTTATAAATTGATCACTTCAGGTATTTGTTACTGTAACGGAAAATTGAGTAACATAAGAACTATTTTCTAGGTCTTTGTGATACAGACATACATTTTCGATAATGGATTCTTGAAATACCACCACACACCCCACCTTACTGAAACAGCTTTAACATATGATATTAATTGTATATGATCTAAATGTGATGTAAGAATATGTGTAGTTACACTCCTGTGGTTTGCATTATTATAGTTTTCTGCTTTAAGACTGTTTGCAAGCAGCAATATTAGATTGGAGGCATCTTCAATTACTTACTTGTATAAGGAGAGGAGGGAAAAAACCTCTGTGAGAGTTCCTGACAAATACTAAGCACTTAGTAAATCTTCAAAGAATAAAAAAAGAGAAAATATCATGAAACACTTAAAAATCAATGTAATTTGTTTTCCAAAACTGTTGTGGAATAAATGTCTGTCCCATAATCAGGAATTTTTACCAGGAGTAGCTATTTTATCATGCAACATGAATTTTCCTCATTAATTAGCAAGAAATGAAAAAAAAATATTATGCAGGAATAGCATGCTTAGGAATGATATGGCAAATACTTATGTCTTTTTTTAAAACTTGATTTTTGAAAACCTATAACTTCTTTATTACTCAGCTTATTGTTGCTGAGACAAAATACCTGAGGTTGGGAGGAAACAAATTAGAGGAGGAAAGATTTATTTTGGCTATGGTTTCAATCCATGGTCAGCCAGATCTATTTGGGGGGGAGCTGAAGTGAGCAGAACATCATGGCAGAAAGGTGTGGTGCAGGAATGCTGCTCACCTTATTGTGGCCAGGAAGCAGGGGAAAAGGGGAAGAAGGGACTAGGGATAAGACATACTTTTCCAGGGCATGCCCCCTGTGTTCTATTTTCTCCAAGTAGGCCCTACCTCCTATAGTTTCCACCACCTCTCAATATGCCATTGAATTACTAATCTATCAATGGATTAACCCACTGATGAGGTCAGATTCCTCCTGATCCAATCACTTCCCAAGAGTCCTACCTCTAAACCTTGCTTCCTACATTTGGGACCAAGCCTTCAACCCAAGGGCCTTTGCAGAACATTTTAGATCCAAATCACAACAATTCTCTCATTGGTTGTCTTTGAATATGAACTTTCTTGTGGTATTCTCTGTGTTCTTGGACTGAACAAATGATTAGTTTTGTCATTTGAAATGATTATCTGTAGGAAATGCTTTTATTCTTTTTCTTAAAAATAATTCTGTCATCTGTGATAGTGATAATGATTGACAGCATATTTAAAATAAAGACTATTCAGTTAGTATTATGAGCAACTTTCAAGAAATAACAATTTTCTCTTATAATGTCCTCAATCTGTATTACTAATTTAGTATTGACTTGAAAAGCAGATAACACTTTGAAATAATTCAATTGATAATACAAGCACTGATATGTACAAGTCGAATGTTTAATGCAAAGACAACACAAATTAACCAAAATTGTTCCAAATAAAATGTAGGATAAAATTTTAATTACAATTTTCAATGATTATTTTCAATGATGAATATATAATTCTTATTTTGTCATATTCCTACAAAGTTTTTCCTAATTTTTAGGTGATTAATGTATAATTCTGTGCATATGAACTTTAACAAAAGGGTAGAATAAAAATTTAAATAAAAATGGCATTTCTAGGAATAGTATATGATTTATTTTGTAAAATGTTTACTTTATGAGTTTACTTTTAACTCAATAAAGTATTTGTACATTGAGATATTTCAGAGTGAAAGAGGAATCCTGACATTATTATATGAGTTTAAATGGCTGCAGTTTTAAAATTATTTATTAACATACTGGCTGATTATTGGTATAAGTTTTACATTTTTAGATAATGCTTCTTTTTGACCTGAGTTTTCTCTTTAGGTATGAATTTAACTTAATATCATATCTTGTTGTGTGAACAAAACCTTCATTGTGAACCTTTAGGGAGTTAACTTTCTTTCTGACTGCTCTGGTGTACATTTCACTCAGTCCCTTACTTCACTCTGCCACTGTGAATGAACTTCAACTTCTGGTTTCTTCCACCCTCCGACGGCAAGCACTGTGGTCATAGCTCATACCATTTTCTGAGTGCATATCAGCAAATTAGTGATAAATTCCTAAACAACTGCTTACCTATGGGAAAGGTGAGAGAACTTCTGGAAGCAATAAAAGACATAATGTTCTCCACTTACAGTTATGCTCTTCATCATTCTATGGACTTTGTTTATCTTTAGTCCTGGACATGTTTTCTTTTGAATTGATGGAAAAGATGAACAGAGAGACAACCTAAGCATCCATGAGCTGATGAGGGGAAAAAGAAAAGGTGGCACATGAAATACTATTAACCTGTTAAAAGAATGAAATCCTGTCATTTGTAACAACGTGGATGAAACTGGCACAGAAAGTACTGCATGATCTCACTCATGTATAGAATCTGAAAAAGCTATCGCATAGAAGTAGAGAGTAGAATGGTGGTTACCAAAGGCTGGAGAAAGAAGGGGAAGGGGCGGCAGGAAGGGGAAAGGTTGAATAATAAGTGTTAAGTTATGGTTGGGTGGGAGCAGGAAGTTCTGGCGTGCTATTGTACAGTAGAGAGATTATAGATGAATAGCAATGTATTGTACACTTCAAAAATTTGTGGCTCAGTGATAGAGTGCTCACCTAGCATGCAAGAGGCACTGGGTTCAATCCTCAGCACCACATAAAAATGAAATAAAGATATGTATCCATCTACAACTAAAAAATAATTTTAAAAAGCTAGAAAAAAGGGTTTTGAAAGTTTTCATTATAAAGAACTGATAAGTGTTTGAGGAGATACATGAGTTTAACCTGATTTAAACTTTACATAACAAATACATACATTGAAACATCATATTATCCCACTTATATGTACAATTTTATGTTTTATGTATCAGTAACAGATAAATTTAATTTAAAAAAAGCTAAACTGAGGAAATAATGTATACCAGCTGTCCATCATGCTCGCATGTATATATTTTAGTACAGCCAAGTGCCAGTGTATTAGATGGTCCCTAAGTCTACTGGGTTAATTTTACATTCTTACATTTAATATAATTGCCTAAAACTTTGTTTCTTTTGTTTGTTCGTTTGTTTGGTTTTTGATATCTGGGATTGAACCCAGGGGCATCGAACCACTGAGCCACACTCCCAGTCCTTTTTTAAATTTTGAGACAGGGTCTCACTAAGTTGCATGTTGCTTAGGGGTTTGTTAATTTCGAGGCTGTCTTTGAACTCATGATCTGCCTGTTCTATCCTCCTTAGTCACTAGGATTACAGTTGTGTACCACTGAGCCCAGCTTAATAAAATTAGCTAAAACTTCTAACCTAGTGTCCCTTGTGATATATTCAGTGTAGGAAAAGAAAATACTCAAGGCAAGAGATGTAGGAAGAATTATCTAATCAAGTTGCAAATTTTATAGTAAACATTATTTAGCATCTTAATTTATGTGAATATATGTGTGTGTATGTAGGTATGTATATATGTCTCACCCTCATCCCACCCAGGCGACAAAATCCAGGTTCCTCTGCGTGAGGTAGGCTGGCTGCAGAATAAAAGCTACAAGAAGAAAAGGGTGAAAAAGCCACAGTACACAGGAAGTAATTTTGAAATGCGAGGGCAGAACAGCTCTTTGATTTTAGGGATTGAGCTTCCACTCTGGAAAGATAAAGAGATGGGAGTCCATGCTTGCTTTATTTATATGGAGGAACATCAAAGGTTTTTCATGTAATGTTCTTTGCCAAATAAGATATGAGGTAGGCTATCCAGTTCCCAATAGGTTACACCCAATTCCAGAGCTACACAAGGTGTCCCACTAGTAAAGCAGGGGTAGAGATCTCACACCTTGGGGGTCTGATACACATGGGAAAGATGGGATCTTTCCCAAGGGAAGACCTAAGACCCCCCATGGTTCTGTATGGAGTAGAGACCCCTCAAGTAGCTTCACCTATGGTTTCCCACATGAATGTATTTTTCTTAATTAGTCATCTTTTCTTATAGGGTATTCATTTCTTACTATATTGCTGGGTTAATTTTTCTTTCTCTATTTCTTTTTCCACCCTGAGGCAGAAACTCAACTGTGCTCAACATCTACTCTTGTTTATTTACTTTATGCAAAGCACTTTAACTCTTTTAAACTCTTCTCCTATATTATTTAATCTCCCATAACCTAAATTTTGTGAACAAACCTGTAGATGAGATTTATTTATGAATAAAGTACTGTTCTCCATGATAGAAATTCAGCAGACTTTTCAATATTTTTTTCTCAGCTATCTAAATATGAAGATTAAATGTTGTAAATTTCCATAAAATGGTAATAGTATTTTTATATATTTATTGTACAATGAGGCTTGGGGTTGACAAACCTCTTACAATAGTTTTGAGACCTCTTTACAAGTTTTCTGTTGTTGAAAAAAATTTGCAGTACATTTGGAAAAAAAATCTTCAAGAAAATGGATATTTCAGAACAAACGGGTACACAGAGAGAATGATAAAAAAGTAACTATAAGCATTTTGAAACAGTTACTTTAAAAATTGTCTATGAAAGTACCACATTTTATTTTTAAAACCTAAGAGAATTTTGCTACAGATTTTTTATGTCTAATTACCATTAATAACCACTCTAAAACCTGCAAAAAATGTACTTAATGATAATTTTAATCCTGGAGTGAAGTAGAATTGTACACTTAGTTGGGTCTCCAAGGACTTCCTTGTCATGCTGAGGTAGCAACATGAAGATCTGGGTGCAGAACACTGATTTCACTTTGATCTTACCAATAGAGGAAATGAAGTCTCAGGATCTGGTATGTGTGGTTATTCAGTAATCTAATCAGATATCACATTTGGATCACTGACAGGCATAAGTGAATCTCTCTAACATCTTTCACACTGGACTGTTTGCTTCGGTAGAGTTGTCTGGTAAAGTATGGGCCATCCAGTTAAAACTGAATTTCATATAGACAATGGATAATCTTTTATTGTAAGTATGTCGTACTCATCTGAAATTCAAGTTTTATGGGGCATTCTGTATCTTTATTTGCTGTTCTTGGTAACCCTATCAGCTTAGAGCAACATGAAGCTTAAAAGTCAGGACATACACATAGAAAGCAAAATCACAAGGAAACAAATTGTGATGGTTTTCAAACAGTATGCACAAATTCTTTGGCAGTCCTTAATTGAGAGGTGGGATATGTGTCCCCTTCCCTTCAATCTAATTGGATTTAGTAACTTGCTTATAACCAATAGAATGTGGAATAAATCCCTAAATATGACTACAAAATCTAGATGGTGCAAGGCGATGCAGTTTCTACCTCACTAGTGCAGATCTTGCTTCTGGATCATTGAGCCACACATTGAGACTAACTACCCTGAGGTCACCATGCTGTAAGCAAGCCCAGGACACATGAAGGGGCTCCATTAGGTGTTTCATTTGACAGCCCCAGCCAATGTCTCACTGAAGTAGCTGCTTAAAGCCAGCATCAACCACCAGGTTTGTGAGTAAAGTGACCTCAGATGAATTCATCCCCAGCCATCAGGTAACTACCAGGTGAACACCAAGCACTGTGTAATGGAGACAAGCCATTCCTGTCTGAATTCTAGGCAGAATCTGGGAGTACAGTAAAGTGGCTGTTTCAAGCCACAAGTTTTGTGGTCACTTGTTATGCAGTAACAACAACTGTAAAACATTAAGTGCACAGTGAATGATCAAAATTATCAGTACTAAAGGAGCTAAGAGGAGGAAGCAGTCACCAAAGGCTTGAGTAAGGGGAGGGCTCCCCTGTTCTGCCTGCTTCCACACTTGAAGAAAAGGAAAAGGTGAAAGGAGAATTAATGGCAAAAAGTCTTGTTCCTCTTCCTTTAAAATTCTTTTTATAGAATAATTGCAATTTAAGGTAAATCAGCTTCCAAAGCACTAGAAAAAGATTAAGGGTTGAATGGAAGAAGGAATAAATTAAACTCCCATCTTAATTTTTGGCCTACGCCTCGGAGCATTTAAAGATGAAGCTATTAGGACTATGCATAGGACTTAATGGCCTTTAGGGAGACTGATAAACTGAGAAACAGATTGCAGTAATTTTGCATTTGTGACCCAGCAGGCAGACTTAGTCACTTAAATTTCATATTCCTTTGCAATTCTAAAACAAGGACATTCTAAAATGTTCTTTTAAAAGAACATAAGAATTTCATGGGAGAACAAAGGAATTTGGTGAAAAGAGTATTTTCTTTATGCTATAATGCCTTTGGAGAAGACTCCAAACTGCTGAATGACAGACAATAAAGGCAAAAGAAAATACGTAGTGATTGTGGGAGGATTTTTGGTTTCTGTGCACTAAAGTATGCAGAAATTGTGGGAAATATATTGAGGATTGAGTCGTTTTCCTTGAAGACTTTGCAATGTCATGAGATGTTTATAATATAAAGGATGTTGTGCATTACGTGCATTACTCAAAATAAAGATAAGATCTAGAGATTTCTATTTACATGTGAAAGAGTACAGCTTTTATTTTAGGAGATCGTTTGGGTAAAACGATGAGGTAGCTATTGCTGAAAATGCTTTCTCATTCTTCTCCCAGTATACTTCAGTCTCTTCACTCTCGTTTTTTCTCACATTTCTCAGGGCTGTCTCAGGACCCTCAGGCTGTGTCCTGGCCTGTGGTCTCCTCCATTCCTCTGCTGCATTCCACCAGCCCTGACTTCTCTGTTTCCTCTGATTTATACTTTGAACCTGTTGATAGCTCCTCCCTAGGCACCATTCAAATGTACCTCTCCTGAGTGAGGCTCAGAAACTACACAGGTCTTCAAGGATAGGTAATACCTATCTTGCAATATTCCGAAGTCTCCATAAATTAAAATGTCTTGAAAATCCCAATTTTGACTTCAAACTACATTTCTTATAACTGCTCTTAAATCTGAGGGGGGACACCAAATTGTTTTTTATATCATGTTTTAGAGCATTTTTTTTAAAGATCATTCCTTGCATAAATCTTATCCCACATATCTCATTTTGTGTATATTTTTTTTGAAAAACAAATCAGTTTTCTGATTATTCTGCATTTCATTGGAGACAGTGACACTTGCATTACTCTTTGTTCTTGCTCCAAATTCTGGAATTTTTCTCCATCCATCCATGCATCCATCTCTCCATGCATCCATTCATCCATCTATTTTTCATGTAGATGGTTCACATTACAAGGTAACTTATAGTTACTTGTTCTCAACTTTGATGACCTTTTTCTTTTTCAGTTTAGTCACCTGACATACAGAATACATATGTGAAAGAAATACAGTTATTTAACATTCAAACCAGTTGTTAAAAATTATCACCGGTATTTGAGATAGAGATAGAAGTATACACTAATAGGTCACATTTCACTCCCCTCCCCACCCACCATGTAGTACTTTTAACTTTTGTAAATTCTCACTTGATAAGTCTTTAGTCTTCTGGGGAGGGGGATGTCACAGTGCCTCAGAATCTGTCAGATGCATTCACTGCATGATGTCTATCCTGGTTTCCCTTTGTCAGCCCACGAGCTTCTAGCTCCCTTTGCCTGAGGGACAGCTTGTTCAGGCTCTACCTGCAGTTTCCTGCTGTGAAAACACCTCAGCCCTGCCAAGTGTTCCCTCTGTTTGACCTTTCACAGCTGCCAAATCCCAAGGTGCCAATGAAAGTACTCTCTGTTCCTCAGTTAGACTTTGTTTTGGAGACACCCCTCATGCCTGTCTTGTCTCCGATGTTCCCCCTCAAGAAACAGATTTTTTTTTTCCTTTTTCTTTTTTTGGTTTTTGACTTCATTTGCTTGTGCTGTAGGTGTATGGCAATGTTTCTCAACCTCAAAGCACTCTTTGAAATCACCCTTTTACAAATGCTGATGCACTACCTCCAGAGATTTTGATTTTATCCATCTGGGGTGGGCCCCAGCATCACGTCATTGTAGAAGGGATTCGTGGAGGTTGAGAAGGTGGGGTTGACAGGAGGCTGACATTGTTCTTGTCTCCCATCCTCCTTGCCTTTATTCCAGGTGTCTGTCAACATAAATAGTCTTCCCCTTCATAAGATCAAAACAAAGGTATGAGAAGGTATGAGCAGGATAGGCAAATATGCAAATATTAACATTTTCTTCTTTGACTTACTAGATTTTCACGTCCATAAACAGTTAATGTTACATATAATACTAATTCTGGATTTTAATAGATTTCTCAGTTTTCCAGAGTTAACCATTTATATTGGGCACAGAGAATCTTTTGAAGACTCATCAATTCTCAGTTTCCGCTGAGTAAATTACAGAGATGGATTTAGTGATGGTAATGATGTTGAACCTTGAGGGCCTCTGGGAGGGGCTCTAGAAATATGTTTATAAAATCATATTTTTTTTGAAAAATTTGTGCAAGCAAGCTGTATTTTTCCCCTATGGAAAGTTTCCCCTCCCCCAATTGTAGGGCCTCTCTCACTGATTATGTGGAATCCATGAGGATGCTGTGAGGTGAGTTAGTAGCCTTCTTCCTCAAAGTGAAATAACTCTTATTTCCTTTGTCTTTATCTTTTCTTTTCTTTTCTAGTTTGAAATAAAAAAGACTTAACACAGGGCTTATTATATAGTAATATGTGCTTCTAATTTAATATTACTTAAAGAACTGTAACTCTACCTGTTAATAGTCATTGGCTCAAACCCCTGAATGCCCCCTACTACGATTGCACTCAATCTCTGATGATCAGCCATACCTCCTGTTGTAGTCAGCTTTTTCACTGCTATGACTAAAAGATCTGACCAGAACAATTTTGGAGGAGAATAACTTTATTTGGGACCTCACAGTTTCAGAAGTCTCATTCCTCTGAATGAGAAGGCTGGCTCCATTCCTTGGGGCTCAAGTTGAGGCAGAACATCATGGCAGAAGAGTGTGATGAAGGGAAGTAGCTCACATGATGACCAGGAAGCAGAGAAAGATATCTCCACCTGCTAGATACAAATATATACCCCAAAGACAAGTTCCCAATGCTCAGCTCCTCCAGCCACACCCTACCTGCCTTTAGTTACCACCCAGTTAATCCCATCATGTAATTCATTCAGAGATTGGGTTAAGGCTGTCATAACCCAGTCACCTCTCTTGGGTCCAATAATTAACATCTTATACATCAGGGAGAAATTCAGGCCTCTAGACCAGTCCTATGGCCACCAGAATCCATTCCGACAGGTCAGTGCCTCTGCTAGATGAGTTATTAAACATCATGCCTACCTAAAACCAACTTTTCATTTAATAAAATGTCTTTATAGCAGAAATGATCCTATAAAATAAACCAGCTTTCAGAAATTATTTTTGGGAATAATTTTGTGTCCACTTAATACCTAGTTTATGTATGACTAAGAAAAGTCATGTAATGTAGAAACCAGATCTTAGATAAGTCAAAAAGAATTTGAGTAATACCTTAATAGAGCTTTAGTTTGCTGCTAGGATGGTTCTTAAAATATATTGAAAGGAAAAGCCAGCTGCTAACACAAAGAAGTACTACTCAATAGTCACTGTGTAGGAGTTGCTTGGGAGGACTAGAAAGGAGATAGTACTGATATACAGAAATTGCTTAAATCTTTAATGACAAATACATTATGAGGAGTGTCCAACTTAGACTCTGTCTAGAGATGATCTTCACATTAGATTTAGAGAGTTTATAAGCTCATGGCATTTTGGGCACAATTTGGCTATTCAGGAATGAATTAATCATTTGGGTCGGATTTAACTCACATGAGTGCTGAAATAAGTGGAAAATGAATTTAGGACTGTCAATTAAAACATATAAGTTCACTTTAGAACAAAGACCATAGCATAACCTTTGGAAAGGGAGAAAAAAGAAAGAATGGCCTTTGAACAAAATAGCCTCCTCTTATTATTTTATCAAGCATTTCTATTTGTAAACTAAAAAGAATCTGGGCCAACACTATATTTATAGATCCAAAGATCCTTTGATCAGTTTAATTATTACAAACAGATAAGAATAAATAACAAAGGAAACAAGGGAAAGGTTCTTCCGGATAGAAAATAAAAATGACTCCTGTGTATTTACAAAACAGTTATATTTGAAGTTTCACAAATGGCCTGAAATTTGATTACTCAGATTTGCAGATGCCATTATCCTGTTTGAATGAACTATTTGCTTATGCACTCAACACTCAAAAAACATTTATAGGGTGGTGCTTACATTCTGGGGATTGTCTTCTACAACCAAGATGAATCCATGGGGAGGACACAGTCCCTGTTCCATAAGACACTGTTGGAGACAAGCAGGTAAACAGATAACATATAAGACATCTGCAGAGATGAATTATTCACTCTATATAATTATATATCTTTATAGTATAAAATGCTGCTTGGCAGAGGCTCCAAAGGAATTTTCAAAAGCAACACAGATTCTCTCCCACGAGTCTGACTCATCAGGAGGGATTATTCTGTCCTTATGTTAAGGGAGCTACATCATGCTATCTTGTAGTCTAAATTCCATGAGTACTTAATTTGTACAATAGTGGAGTGATCAAGCTTCCACATAGTTTCTTCCAATCTCCCACTTTTTTCTGGTCCAGCCATAATGCTTTTCTGCTCACATTCCTGCAATAAACAAGATTTGTTCTCTGATTCTTCAAGCATGAAAGAAAACTATAACTAGATTCAAGTGCAGACTTGTCCAGTTTAATCCCTAAGTTTGATCCCAAATTTTATCAGCAGGTGGTAGGTCAGCTCATAGGAGCTGACCTATTTATGATTGTTTTGAGCTGACTCTACAAGTATAATAATGATTTTGACACTTCTGGGTAAATAACACTTCCATGTTTATAACAACACTTGTAGATATTGTTCTTCTATTTATTCAACTTGTAAAATCTGTGTATTTTTTTCTGAATCACATTTTAGTTTCTTAGAATTTTAACCATCAGCACTATAGTTATTACAGAATACATGTGTAACTCTGTGTGTATGTGTGTGAGTGCATGCACACACTAATTTAGCTTACTTAAGATCAACACGGTCTTTATACACATCAGGAATACAATTGAAAAATCTGAAAATATAATTCATATATTAACAACTAGGAAGACATCTTTCTTGAACAAGAAAAATCTCAGTGTGTAGACAATCTATTTTCTTTATTTCATTTCTTATTCTGTAAATTAAAATGAAGTGGGACTTACAGGATTGTGCTCCACAGATCTTTCAAGATACTGATTTGCATTCGGTGTCTATCATCCAGCATCTGAGAGGTCTATCAACATCTTGTGTGACATGGAAATGCAGGAACAAACATCACACACCTGTAGCCTTTTTTTTTTAATTGCCAGAAATTTTATGCAAGCACCTGCCTATACAATGATTAAGAGTAAAGGAAAATAAGGTTAACTGAAGCATAACATCAGTCTAGATTCTACATAGTACTCAAAGCCCAGAAGCTTCCATTTTAAACATACTTCATGCCATATATCTCCATGAATTGTTCTAAGAGATATTATTTTTAAAAGGAATTTTTATTTCAGAACTATTTTTAAAGGAAGCATCTGAGTTAATCCATCCCTTTCAGTGTATTTCTTAGCTAAAGAATATTTCTTTTCAACCTTTTTTTCTTGTTAATAAATATTTTCTTGATTTTGGTCACCACTCTGTTTCAATGAAGTAATGAAAATGTTTATGACTTTGAGTTTGTCAAATGATTCTTGAAAATAAATTGAATCACCAACATAGGAATAAATATCTAACAAATAAAATAATGAAGTCATTTTCAACTAAAAAAAATTTTATCATTTAAAAATATAATGTTAGGGAATCCAGTTAACTTGCCTTTGACTATTATAAATCATATAGTGGGGGTACATAGACTATTTGGCATTAAGTGTGTGATGTTGACTTGAAATCTGAAATACCACTTCCATTTTGGACTCTGGTGTGCTATCACGCATGCCATTGCTGAAACCACCATTTGGGGAAGACAGAAGTGGAAATGGAAGAATAGTATTTGGCTCTTTCCACATAATACCACATAAAAATAAAGACAATACTGGATAGCAAAAATAAAAATATTATGGAAGTATTTATAATAAAACTAGGTAGTATGATGCTCTCTTGAATGTCAAAAGTAGAAATAGGATAAAACTACCAAGAACTACAAAACCTGTTGGGTATTTGTTGTATATTGAGGAGAAAACATCAGGAAACAGTGGGGAGTCTGAGAACATTTCCAAACCTAAAATCACCAATAATGACACTGGGAACCACAGTGGGGATCATTTGGGAACAACAGCCAAAACCGAGGGGGTGGGGTGGTGGGGGTAAGGAGGGGGTTGCCTGCTACAAAAGTGGTGAGTGCAAGGCTTTTAGGAAGGCCTGGAAAGACCAGAGAAATCTAGGTCCTCTGAACTCCTGAAGTTGACCTGCTAGTAGCTCCTTTCAAGACCTGATCCCATGCTGAGGAGAAACTGGAGTGACCAAAAAACTGACTGAGCTAGGGTAACACAGAGAAACAAGACACAATATTTAGATAAGACCAGGGAAATGAAAAGAGACAGAAAATTTCAGCAAGTTATTATTTAACACTCTACAAAAACACACAAAATAGGGGGCCCTGAAATCTAAAAACATACCTAAATTAAATTTCTAAAAAGTCATTAAAAAATCAACTTTACATAAAAGCTAACAAACTATTGAGGTTGATTCTTAAAAAAAAGAAGAAGAAAACAAAACAACAACAAAAAGTTATTACAAAAATAAAAGACAGGGCTGGGGTTGTGGCTCAGTGGTAGAGTGCTTGCCTAGCATGTGTGAGGCATTGGGTTTGAGCCTCAGTACCACATAAAAATAAACAAATAAAATAAAGGCATTCTGTCCATTTACAACTACAAAAAAAAATTGAAAAAATAAATAAGAGACAATCAAAAGAGAACAACATCTTTATTGACAACACAAACCCATTCCAAAGACATATCCATTAAATAGGTAAAAGTTATGACTTACAACATCAAAACAATTTTATAAGCATTAAGAAAATAATATAGGTTATGAAAAATACTATAAATAAAAATTAGAAACTCTCTAAAAGAAAGTAACAAATGCAACAAATAACTAGAAATTATAAAAATCACCTTAGAAATGAAGACTCAACTAATAGTAACAGAAGACTGAATAGGTGCAATAAATGATACTTTATAAGAAATATACATAGAAAGGGGTAAAATTTTAAAAGTCAAAACAAGTGAAGAAAACATAAAGATTTGGGAGAAAGTAAAGTAGTAATGACAAAGTAAATCCAATATAGGAATAATAACATGACTTTTAGATGAAAAACCAAAGCAAGGAAAGAAAATAAATACCAAAACAGAAAATTGAAAAAGAATTTTTTAAATTACAAAATATATATTTGTCATTATATTTTGAAGGAGCATATCATGTACCTGAGAATATTGACCCAAATACCGAACCACTGCTGAGATGTTCTCGTGAAATAATTGAAGGAAAAAATCCTTTATATCTGAACTAATTCAGCATTCAAAGGAAATTTAGAAATTGTTCAACTCTTCTTTATTGAACAAGCATGTGCATAATTAAACAGAAAAACGTAAAAGCTTGAATGTGCTGGCTGAGATGGCTCAAACCTTAGTGCTTGCTACTTGTGAGGCTGAGACAGGAAGATGACAAGTTCTAGGCCAAACTGTGTGACTTAGTGAGACTTTGTGTCAAAATAGAAACTAAGAAGGGAGGTTATCTCAGTGTTAGAGTGCCCCTGGGTTCAATCCAAGTACAGCACACACACACACACACACACACACACACACACAATGTGAGTATAACAAACTTGTTTATCTGAGACTGAATGCCTAAAAGGGTAGTTTATTGATCTATTGCTGCATGACAAACCATCCCAAAACTTAGTGACCCAAAACATCAACTATAGTCATTTTACTTATGAATCTGCCATTTTGGCAGCATTTGGCAGCATTTGATAGCTCCTCTGTTCTAACTAATATCAGCTGGGGTGGCTCAGAGGCAGGGGGATAGAACCACTGAAGATATGTCCATTTGCATGTCTGGCAGCTGATATGTTGTTTGTCTGAACAGTTACACATCATCTTTCTGTATGACTTGACTTCTTTCTATTTCAGATGGTTAAGAACAAATATACCTGGGTCTGTCTCTCCTTCCCATTTATTTACATCCAATATAATCTCAAAGATCTCATCCCTTTTTCCAAGGTCATTCCTTTGCTTTCTTCCTGCCTTCTTTCATTTCCCTCTCATTATCATGCTCTTTTAAAAGCATAACTTTTATAGTTAATTCAATTTCTTCATTTTTTTTGAACAGATATGATTTCTAGAGACAGAGTGTTCCAAGCACAGCTCTTTTTAATTGTGTACATAGCTGTCATATTTTCAATAATTTTCCGGAGTTATTTATCTGTGTCAACTAAAAAAATGGTATATTTCCTATGTGATAAGGTCCCCATAGTTATGGATTATATAACTGACAAATTATAGCCTATTAGTATTTTGTATGTGTGTATTTATATGCATGTGGGTGTGCTTGTGTGTCTGTGTGTGTGTATTTACATGTACATATGGTGTCTTCTAGCCTTTTGATAAACTAAGTAAACATAAGAGTATAGTATTTCATTTGAGGATAAAGCTACAATATCTGCTTAGATGCCTCTGGGTATAAACCCCACTTAACTTTTTCTGAACTGTTCAACTTGATAACCATCTGCCCTATTCACACCAGAAGTTGGCTTGATCTCCAAATGTTGGCTCAGACTTCATATGCTAGTCCTTGTTCACATAGCTCAAGGTTTTATGTGTTTTATTTTATTGGATGTTTGGTCAATATTTAACCTTTTTTTTATCCTTCTGAGTTCAGGACCAATTGAGACAGACATGAAAACTGACAGGTAAAATCAAGGTATCTGTTTCATATAGGTGAAAAACTGGATCAGAGACTAGTGCTACCATAATGGGCTTCCTAACACCTCACCCCTGATTCAACCATCTTGGAAGTAATGTAGCTGGAAATGGCAGCTTAACACTATGGGTTTCCCATGGGGTTGAGGGCAGCCTAGTGTAAGATATGGAAAATGACAAACCCCAAAAGAGCGTGGCCTGGGAAGAGGGTGTGAGGAAGAAGGCAACACATTGAATATCGATCCTTTCCCAATACATTCTTTTCCAGTGACAGGATAATCCTGAGAAAGGAAGCAAGCATCATCCAGTAATAAAATAATCCCTGGGAAGGAGATATCCATCCAACTGAGAATAGTAGTTTCTAAGAGGAAGCCAAAGTATTAATCCTTCCCCAAATAAATACTTTCCCAGTGACAGTAAAATAGGACTCTGAAGTGAAAGAGTTAAGCACTGAACGCTGACCCCACACCCTTCATTCTTCTCCAAGTAAAAACATTGCCCAGTAAAAATAAATTTCAAATTTTTACAAACTTGTTTCCTAAGTGCCCAAACTGACATGCTCTGTCAGTAATTAAGTCATCTCTCAGTGTAACATATATAAGCACAGACTCCCCATTTGGCCAGTGGCTCATTTTCTATCACACCTTGGTCATTTTGTGCTAACACCTAGAATCTTCCCAGGAAGACCCAAAAGAAAAACCCCAGATATGGTATGTTGGGCAAACTTGTGGGTCAGTCATTCCTCTTCTTCTGATGAATCAGAGAGACTCATCAGGGAAATGAGAGCAGAGGACTAAGGACCTCCTACCCTGCCCCTACCACCTGTCCCACCAACTTATACGTTCATGTTATTTATCTGTGCCAACTGAAGAAAATGGCATATTTCCTATGTGATAAGATTCCCTAGTCATGGGTGAGAAGTCAAATCTTGTAAGCGAAGTTTCTCCCTCCCATTCTCCTCTCCTGTAAGTTACTGAATAAAAATAGATGTCAGAACTATGTGGGAGGGACTTTCCTATTCCACATGCCAGAGGTACCACAATTCTTCACTCCCTTGTTATAATCTCCTCTGAGCAGATTTCTTTATAGATAATTCTCAGATTTTCATTCTCTCCAAAAGATCTTCCCTTTGAAGATATAATTGTGGCCAATCTTTGCCTTGGGGTACTCCCCGAAGCATTGCTCTCTCTATATTGTAAATAGTGAGTGGACATTAATGGCAGTAGTGTAAATATATTTAACTATTGGGCAGAATTTCTTCCTGTTTTGAGTTTTTCAGCTGGATTTCCTTCTGGGTAGGCACTATCATGGTATTCATAGCCTCAGGAATAAGACCTATGGGTCACCTTGATTTTTTTTTATACCTTTGATTCCTCACTGGGTAGATTACAAGTTAAAGTACACTGTCCAGCGATGGAGAACAGTGCACATGGAAGAGATGTGTGCCTTGAAAATTATATGAATTGCCCTCTTTTCCATCCTTTATTCAATTCTTGATCCCCTTTTTATTTTTCTCCATGAATCAGGCATAAAACCTTTGCTACCCTGTCCAGGGGCATAATTGTATCTGAAACAACTCCATGTGGCTGTGATTATTTCATTGGATTTACTTGATTTGGTCTGTTCTATTTTTGCCTATATTTTGTACACAGGAAAAGCCCCCAGCCCTGGATGGGAGTAGCTGTCTTTCCTCAGTGTAATCATCATCATTGCTCAGCCCTAACATCTAACAAACACTTAAGTTGAAATAATCTAAATTCACCTCTCAATTTTGACTTGTGAAAGCTGGAGATGGGAAAGTGGTTATCAGACCTCGTGGGTAAAGGCTTCCTATCTACAGGTATTCCTCTATTCAGATGTCACTACCTAAATATTTTTCCTATGTACCATGTACTGAAAACCTGCTGCAAATAGGCTTGTGCACCAGCAAAATTGTTTTAGTTGGGTAGGACTCAGGGAGAGAAAATGTCCTTCTAGGTGTGCTACATCTCAGCTATTTCCCCAATGGGATTACAGTATGTGAGCTTATGCTGTTTAAAACATTTGCATTATTGCTATCAGCCTTATTTAGCCTTTTAGTGTCCCAGTTGCTTCTATGAGGTGCCTGGGGTCTAAACTAGAGAAAAAGTGTTAATTTTATTTGAAGTTAGAAGTATGGTTAGTTAACATCTGAAATACTCTAATCAGGCTTACACCCACCACAAGCAGTTAGCATTTGAAAGAATCTAATCAGGAGTACACTCTTCAGAGGCACCTGCTATGAGCATGCTTGTATCTTGCTCTCTGATTAGTACTAGTAGGTGTCCTAATTATAGCCTAAGCAGCGCTAGAAATGATTTTTCTTTGGTAAAATGAGTGTACAAGATGTATGGATTGGTAAGAAATGTTGCATAGTCACTACTGACTTACATAGAAAGAGACTATGTCCAGTGAGCCACACTGCTGAGACTAGTGGTTCTCAACCAGGAATGATTTGCCCAGTCCTTACCACCTATCCCAGAATATTTGGCAATGTCTGGAGACATTTTTAGTTGTCATAATTTGAGGAAAAGGCTGCCACTGTGTTGATGCTAGAGGTGTTATTGAAAATTCTACAATGCACAGAACTCCCCTTCAGCAAAGCATTATCCAGTCCAAAATATCGATAGTGGTAGGGTTGAGTAATCCTAGCACAGACAATTGAGAGTAGTGCTTTAAGTCTAGACCTCTGGTCCCATGTGTAACCATTAACTGAGATTCTGTCACCCGTGTGTTTGACTAGAAATGTAGCTGCCAGAATATTGCTGCAATTCCCTGAAGTGAGACTTTCATGGAAGGTGCTAGTTGGAATTTCTAAAAGGTCAGAGATCAGGGACTTGACTATTTTTTGTGCTTGCTTGCTATTATGTGTTTGAAGTGTTGCTGCTTTTAGTCTGATGCAGATTGCATGTACGAGAAGCTGGAAGATCATTATGTTTTGAGAGCAAAGGTCTATGGCCCTTACTTGCCTCTCATTATTAGAGACTGTTTATACTTGTCAAAGCAACCAAATGATTGTGAATGAACAGTTTTGCATAGGTTATCTTCCAAAAGACAAGGCATAGCTTTAACGTTCTATCAAACTGGCAATTTAGTGTCTTGAAGAGTTGTTGACATATTTAAATATCTGGGCAAAATTCAATAGCACTTTCTACATTCCAGGCACCATTATGGATCCTATGGATATAACGGTGAACAAAAAGACACAGTGGATTACCTTAGAAGTAAATCTGAGTTCCAATTGTGAATATAGCTGAGTACTTTTGCTAGTAAGCAAGTCATTTCCAATGCAAGTTAGTGGGAACAAATAAAATGGAGAATGAGAATCACCTTTTATCCTCAATTTTATACAAAAAATAAACTTTACTCTCAGAACTAAATTTTCTATACATTTTATGAAAATCTTTGCATATAAAATATCTGAGCTTGTCTTTATAAGTCAGACAAAAAGTACAAATTCTGTAATCATTACTGTATGAGACAGAAAATGATGGGTATTTGTTTATTTTAAATTATTGAACTAACCCCTCCTCGCCCAGTTGCACACAGAATCAATTTCTCCCTCCACTTGCTTTGGTTTCACTTGTACAAACCACTGTTTCAGTGTATTTCATCTTACCTCATGTTTATGCACATTTCTGCCTCCCCTGCTGTGCTGCAAGCTGTTCTAGGGTGGTAATGGCACATCTCCACTACTTAGTAAAGAACCTGGCAAACAGAGCGAGTGATGTATATGGAACAGATGAATGAATAACTGATATCATCACTTATTCATACAGGATACATATAGTTTATATTTATGGTTCTACATATTGTTTAATGTTCACAGGAAATGGGTAAGTTTGGGTTATAGTGTTTTCAAATGGTGAGAGCCCATAGTCAGTACCACAATCATGTCAACAGGAACGATGGGGCATTTATTATCCTGGCAAGTCTACAATCCTTAAGTCCTGTATAGTTACTCTAAGAGTAGATGTGCTAACGACTGGTGTGATGGACTCCCCTTAACCAGGCTCATGAGATGAGTGTATGGGACAGGAGTATTACTCTACCAGCACTCATGGATATTGATTGACCAGTAGGCAGATTCATCTGGAATCAGAATCAGAGCAGTGAGATTTAGATAGAGTGCAATCTTCCTGGAAGGGAGAACATTTTTCACGAGATTGTGGTGCTCTATGTGAAATGAGCTAAAATACTTTTGTTTCTCTGGAAGACGATTGGATGGGCACTTTCAGTATTCTCTCCTTAAATTTTCATTTCTGAAGATTTCATATCAGAACACCCCTGCTTTTCCGTATTCTCCACCAATTTGTGATGGACACACTCTTTATTTAAGAATGTTATTATACTCATTCAGATTAAATTTTGTCTTTTTCGTTAGGGCATCTTTAGATATCAGTGTGTTACTCATTGACTGTGAGACTCAATGGAGGCTATTACACAGTGACAACTATGAATTACAACATTAACTATGCCTATCTTTAGCCCTCTCTCGCTTTTGTTTGCTTTTCTTTCAAAATCAAGCCCAATTTTTCTACATTAAAAAAATCATAACAATACAAGTGTGGCAAAAGATCATTTAATTATGATTAATAATATTACTAATAATCAGTATACTATACTAGTATATATTATACTATTACAATAATTAATTATATTGTAATATAATATTATACTATTATATAATATATTATATGATATTATTTATAATAATAAATGTTAATAATTGTTAATAATTAATACTTATAATTACTTAATTTTTGTTGAATACCTTTGAAAATTTAAATACTGTTAGGAAGAATCAAATACCATTGACCACATAGAAAGAATGAGATACTTTTAAACCCACATTTATAAGGCCCCTGAAGTGATATTAAAATTTATTTCTGATGTGAAACCTTATAAAACAAAAGTAATAGTTTCAGGGGAGGATTAGATTCTCTGGCACTTAGAAGTCCTTCTAAACATTTAGTATCAAAAATGTAGAACAGACAATTTATAGGAACTTTAGGAACTATCTGACCTGTGAGAAAATATCAGTGATCAAGAATTGCTTTCCAGTGTGCTAAAGGTCACAGGTGGTGTCCCTGACTACTTTTGCAGAAGAAAAGATGAACCTTTACAGAAATGGAGAGAAAAGTTAATCTCTAGCTTTATCTTCTGCACAATCCTTTCTCCCACTGTTTTATTCTGTAGTGAACAGATGATAAGGAGGAAATAAATTCAAACTTATTTACTTGCAAATGGACATATTCTACAAAGCTTTGCTTTGAGTGAGGATATTTCATAGCAAAGCAATGCTACCAAATTTTCATCCTTCAAATTCCAATCTGATTCTATCAAAAACACATTCTGTTAAAACAGTCACTGCTTGGTTAAAAAAAAAAATTCTTCCAATATGTTGAGCATTCATTTGACTTTCTTCTTTGTGACTCAGATACTGTTCAAAGTCACATCAAGTTGTCTTCTCTCTCTCTTGCCAAATATCTTCTTTAGTGTGTGATATATTAAACAAGCATCACCTGCATGTTTACTGTTTTTCCCTCACACAAAGACCAAATCGAGTCCTCATGTAATGGATGTGTTAGATACTTAATTAAAATCAAACCCTTACAGCTCAGAATTCCCAACTGTGTGATCTGGTCCCTGCCTACACCTCTCAGTGCCAAACAGTGCCAGACTTGATCTTTCATCTATACGCTTTTGCCCCTTTTCCGCCTTGCCTGGAACACTCTTCCATTTTGTATTTTTTCACGGAGATAATTTACACTCATCTTTTGGGGGGTGTGCAGTTAAGTGCCTCTTTCTTTGTAAAAAGCTTTGCCTTCTTCCCACTTCTAATCTGGGTTAGGTCTCCTTTTGTTTTGTTCTAGTAATGCTTTGTTTTCACCTCTGTGGAAATACTTTATATACTAAATTATAATTGGAAGATTACTTATTCATACTTATGATTAAATTTTAGGTTAGTAGAGGTCAAGCATTATGTCTTTTTACTGCTATGGTCAAGCACATGATTCATAATATTCATCTAATAAACATTTATTGCATGGATCAATACATAAATTAGTAAATGTCAATGCAAACCCATGATTTTCAACTGGTGATTGATCTTGCTTACCAGGAGACATTTGGCAATGTCTGATGAAATCTTTGATGGATAAGATTTGGGGAGGGTGGTGTTACTGAATCTAGTGGGTAGAGGTATACCTCCTGTGATACGCAGTTCAGCTCCCACCCCCTTAACAAAGAGCTATCTGGTCTAAAAAGTCAGTAGTGCCAGGATGGAGAAGCCCAGGTATAAATAATACCATGCTCAGTGTAACATGTACGAGGTAATAGAAAAGAGTAAAGCAGAAGAAAATAAAATAGGCAGTGAAAGTAAATAAATGTGAAGTTTGTTAGCATTTTAAGACGAGGAACAAGAAAAGTGACTCAGAATGAAGGCGATAGAGGGCAAGTGGAGCCAATCTTCCTTTGTTCATGGTGGCATGTGAAGTAGGCTGTGTGGAATAGCTTAACAGTGGCAGGTTTGGATGTGCTCTCTAGTCTATTTATTGCACTTTTCTTATCCCCACTAGTTACTGGCTTAGTTATTAGCTTTAACTGTCTCCTGTGCATGAAATATTTGTCACTAAATTTTTAAGTTTTTAAAAATAATACTCTATTAGATGTATACTAGAAAGGAAGACTGAAAATGATATATCCATAATTTGCAGAAGGAAGCTGTGGAAGATAGAAAATGAAGTGCCTGTGATATGGGGAATAAGACATTCAACCTTTCGGATCTGTCTTTTCAGAAACAAGTATACATTATTTCATATCATCTGTATTATATCATTCTTTGATCATAGTTCACCCATCATCAAGCATAGTAAAATAGTGTTTGCTACGTATATGTCTGAAATGATCTAAATTTAATTAGCCTTCAAAATCATGTTCAGTAGAATGAAAGTGGGACCAATTAGTAAACAAGAAAATGTTTAACAAAGATAATAAATAACTAGCTTTGTAATTTATGACCTATCATTCTGATTAATAATCAGACTTACTGTATCTATGGAAACGAAGAGGAAAAAATTGCTCTGCCTGCAACAAATGTACAAAGATGAGAAATATTTTTCTTCTGTGAATAATCAGCACAGATGTTGACCTCCTTGTTAACCTTGTGTTATTATCTGCATTGCCAGGAGAAAAGCAGAGTCATGTGGTGGAGAGCAGAAGATGGAAAATTAAGAAAATGGAATGAAGGTGCCTGAAAGATGAATACTATCAATTAATTGGAACTTCTGAATTGCTTTCTGAATTAAGAAATAAAAGTTTTCAAACCTTCATGGTTTCTAAGTCAAGTCTGTGATTCAACTCATGACTTTGGCCACTTTCTGTACAGTCTTGTATGTGAATTTTTATGGAAAATCTGTAAGATTGAGAACATAATAAAACCTAATGAAACAGGGAAGCGATTTCCAAAGTACCTTTCATAAAAATAATATGCTATTAATATTTAAATGAGATGTTCTATGACCCATGTTGATATTATCAGAATCTCTAGCTTGATGAGATTTTTCTGGAAGACATCATTTTTTTTTCAGATGATTTTTTTATCAGTATTAAAAACTGAATGGCTTTTGCCTGAGAGGTACAGCTGAAATGCAATGTCTACCACTCCATATCCACTTATCCCTCTACTGAAATTAAAACACTGCCAAATTCCTCTATCAAGTTTAAACATTTTAGAATCTTTTTTTTGTACTTTTTCTAAAAATGAAGTTAAGAACCCTCCTATATGCTTACCTCAGATTTTTTTTGTTTGATCTTATTTTGCCTGCTTTTGTTTTCTGTAGAAGCAGTTCAAAACCAACATTTTTCTCATATTGCCTTTTTGCAAGCATACTGAATCTGCTTGGGCTGTGAGGGATTGGGCAAGAGTGTCCTCCCATGCTTAAGACAATTGGAGGCACTTGCTCTCCTGGGGAAGAGAGGTTCCCCGATGATAGGCGAGGCCCAGCTGTAAGGCTGAGTGGAGCTGGTAAGAGACACCATCACCTTAAGACACAGGAAGATAGAAACTTTCTCAAGTTTCTGACTCTGGCCTGGCACATTCTATAGATGCCATTTTAGATGGTGAGCAATGCACATTTGTCTTGGATATCCATGGCCGGAGAAAGTGGTGGAAGCCACTATTTGCCTAATTTATACACATTATCTCACATGACTCATAAAATCCTGGCAAGTGTGCATTATTATCCATCTTCCCCGAAAAACTGAGCCTTTGGGTTAAGTAATTTGTTGAAAATCACAGAGATAATCAGTGGTAGAGCTATACTTTGAACCAAAGTCTCCATAACACCAACACTGCTGTCCTCTCTCTTTGCAACTTCTTCTGGCTCTTTGCAAGACCCTGTAGCTGCTTTTCTAATCAATAAAAGGAAGTATCATCGGCCATCTTTCCAAGTTGGCTCACATAGTACTTCTGTTTTCTAATCAGGAAATCAGAGGTCGAAGGATTTAATAATATTCTAGAACTTCTTAATTGGAATCTTGATTTAATTTTGAAGTCTAAACTATAAATAATTTCAGTTTCAAATTTTTGTATGCCAAAAGGTAATCACAATGATATGCTTACCTCATGCAGGTGCTCTATGGAACACTGAAACTGGTAACTTTAAATCCTTGATATGGAGCATTGCATAACGAAGACAAAGGCCTACCATGATTGTGAACACTGAAGGTGTTCCTTAACTTATGATAGGGCTAGATTCCAATAAGCCCATCTTAACTTGGAAACATTGTACATAAAAAATGTGTTTATCACTTCTATTCTACCAATCAACTTAGTTTTGCCTTCCTTAAATGTGTTTGGAATACATACATTACCTATAGTTGGGCAAAATCATCTAACATAAAGTCCATTTTATAATAAAATGTTGAAGATCTCACATAATTTATTAAATACAATATTGAAAGTGAAAAACAGAATGCTGGTGTGGGTATGCTTTTATATCATCATAATGGTGAAAAAATCCTAAGTCAAACCATCCTATGTCGGGAATTCTCTGATCTTTTCATGTGAATAATGTCAAAGAAGTCTTTATTCAAGACTACCTCAATAGGGGAGAGAGATTGAATTCCATGTCAACAAAAGAAAGGGTTGGAGAGTTTTCAAGAGCAGAGGATGTGTGGTAGAGGGAGAACGATGATAAATCTCTTGTGTTTGCTGACTGGCCTTATCCCAAGGAAAAATGGACTTTCTGCTTCTGCATGACAGGAGGAGCAAGACCTCCAGGATGGGGGTGATTACATTTCAAAGGAATCATCCCTTGAGAAAGACATATCGCTCTTACATCTGCAGATGAAGAAAGGAAACCCAGATGTTTTTGATAAACAGTCAACCAGATCTCTGCAATATCTTTGTAATAATTCTAAGTAGTCAGTTAGCATACATTATTCTAGTAATTTCCTCAATTACTGAATTTTCTTTGACTATATAGAGATTTTCTGTTTTCCATCAATCCTTATTAAATGTCTAGGACTTGTATCAAAAAAAGTCAGCTGGTGAAAGAACAATCTTCTTCATTTCAACAAAACCCAGAACTGTTTTGCCCCTGGAAGATCACTAGGAAGAGTAGATGAAGGAAATAATGCTTCTTTGTTTTCCTGGTTTTGTCTTTGTCCTGGGGTTCTCTCATTCCAGTTACTTCTATTATCATCAAGCCCCAAGCCATTCTCTTCAGCAATTTACATTTATATGTAAATTGGAAACTCTCTCACTGTTTTTTTTTTTTTTTTTTTTTTTTTGCAGTTCTGGGGATGGAACCCAGGGTCTCACACTTGCTAGGCAAGCACTTTACCACCTAGCTACATCCCCAGCCCTCTTTAGCAATTTTCTAAGGTCTGGTTCAAGTACAAGGTATAAGCTCGTCTTTTAGTTCTATTATCATGATTGCAATAAAATTTCAAGTATTAACCAAACACAAAAATCATCACAATAGGGATGCAAGCACAAAAATGACATGTGAAACATAAAATGATCTGGGGTGACACTAGGTTACTAATTCTTTCTCAAGTCTCAGAGGCTTTGTCCATTAGCCTAGTGATATTCTTCCTATAAGTGGGTCTCTCCCCCTAATCTCATCTCATGCTTTCACCCCCATGTCCTGTGGTACCGCCTTGGCCCCACCTGGGCTCTTGTTCCCCAGATGTCTGAACTGCATACTTGTGTGTCAGTATACAAGCCGATCCCTTGGCCAGGAATGGCTCCCCACCATTATTTTGTCCACACATACTTATCATTCTTGAGATCCCACTTCTTTATCACTTCTTACTGTTTTAGAATCCCACAGGATTAAATAATTTCCTTTTTCTGTGGTGCTTTTAATATTAATTAAACATTTCATTTCCGTGTTATTTAATGATCCTATGTCCATCTCCTTTGTTAGACCTGACTTTCTTGGAAGCAGAGACTATGACTTAGTGAGCATGCAAATCTAGCATAGTGACAAGCACATCACAGGCACTCAGCGGCTTTTTGTTAAATTACATTGATCAATGTCTTTATGTCCTTTGGAGAGGACATCCACGTTTTCATGCCAACTGAGATAACTTTGAAGATTCCTGCCTATTTCCTTGCTTTGTATTTTCAATTCTATGGAAGCATCTATTTAAGTGGACATTCTGATCCTTCTTACTTTTATATTTAAGACAAGGAAACCTATAAAGTGAAATCCCAAGGTTCATGTTGTAGGTTAGAGTGGAGGGGGCAGTTAGATTATTTGATTTGTTTTAGTATTAGAATAAACCTTTTAGAACCTTACTACATAATATTTCCTTACAGTCATTTTTATTTTTTCCTGCACCAGTTGAAGATCTTGCTTTGGTATTGTATTTGCAAAATGCATATACTATTTTTCTTAGTATGGCAAATCAGATAACACAACTACCATCCTGCTTTCCTGGGTGGTATAAAAGGGGAGGTGACATGGGAACTTCTGAGGGCTGGGTTTAGGAGATTTGGTTCAGGTTCTGGGTCAGACTGCCTATCACTGTAGCCACTATTATTTCACCTGCTGTTACGGTTTAGATGTAGTGTCCCCCAAAATCTCATGTGTGAGACAATGTAAGAATATTTGGAGGAGAAATAATTGGGTTGTAGCCTTCACCTAATCAATGAATTAATCCCTGGTGTAATTGAGTGGTAACTAAAGGCAGGTGGGGTGTGGCTGGAAGAGGTGCTTCTTTGGGGGCGTGGCTAAGGGGTACATGTTTTGTATCTGGAGAATGGAGGCGTTCTCTCTGTTTTCTGATCATCATGTGAGCTGCTTCCCTCTGCTACACTCTTCTGCCATGATGTTCAGCCTCACCTTGAGCCTCAAGGAATGAACTCAGCCTTCTAACAACTAAGACCTCTGAAACTGTGAGCTCTCAAATAAACTTTTCTTTTTCTAAAATTGTTCTGGTTGGGTCACCTAGACACAGCAGTGAAAAGCCTCAGCCTCTGTTTCTCCAGTTGGTTCTTTACAAATAAAGCCGTCCAAAGTTCTCCCACTACCTGCTTTTCTTCCTGGTGTCCTACACTGTGCTGGTTCCCATTTCTCAATCTGACATTTTTTTTTATTATTATTTCTAGATGGCAGTGAAGATTGAAAGCTAACTAGTGTGAGATACAGGGAATTATAAAAGAGAAGTAACCAATTGATTTGATTCCTGATATGGTTGCAGGACTACCAGACATTTCTTTGGGTAAAAAATAGGTTTTCTGGAGGTGTTCACACATAAGGGAATTCTTTGTACAAAGGCTTTTTATGGAAGAAGGTGTTTGCCTAGCTGATGCTGTGCATCTTTTGAAATCTGAGCTGAGCCGTTTTTCATGTGGAATGGGTCCACAGCCTCTTTCCTTGGCAAGAGTGAGCCTGCATGAGGGCATCTGAGGCTATTTTGTTCTTATCTAAGTTTACTCTTTAAAAATGAAACTTATGAGAATACTTAAATAATTTTAATTTTCCTTTATCAGGGATTTTTTTGGGGGGGAGAAGAGGATGGTTGTTACTGTGTTTTTTTAACAACTGTGAAAAGAAGTATTTTTAGGGACTAAAATTTACTTTGGTATAATTAAAACCAGCCAACAGGTACAGCTTTACATGATTTATTTTTCTCCAGCCATTTGTTTTATTGTCATTAGACAGACTCTTTTGTGAGAAAAATTGTGACTGCATTTGTGGCCAATATGCTTTACTATCTTATTGAATATTATCTAATATTAAGCAATACTGAAGGCAGTAGGAAAGGTGAGAAACTTCAGATGGTATAAGTAAGATTGACAAGGCACAGAAGAGAGGCACATAAATTTTACAACTGGGAGATCATTTTTTTGCAAGGTGTATCATTTATATGGAACAATAGAAAAAATGAAAATTTAAATATTCTCTGAATAAGTTCAGTGAGTAATCACCCTCCAAAAAGAGGAGCAGTGATGTTATAGAAGTCAAAGGCTTTTGTTGAGCAGGTGTCAAACAAAGAATGTTTACAAAGGATGTTAAAAAGGAAGAACACCTTTGTCAAATATCACTTGGTGCTTTGTAATATTCTCTTACTAAAAAACCTTACTGTACATTATTATTAAAAAAACCTTACTGTACATTATTTTCTGGTAGCCAAAGTGGTAATAAGTACATTGAACACAGGCTGGTAGAGAGCACAGTCTTCCACATAGGCTAAAGTCCTTTCCAAGCTCCTTATGGACTGCTTTGTGCCCATCCTCGTGGTGGTTTGTATATAGTTTGTCTTATACAAAAAGCAAAGGTTCTTATGCTGGAAACTTAGTCCCCAGTGTAATGGTGTTCAGACCTTTAAAAGGTGGGGCCTAGTAGGAGGTGATTGGGTCATGACCACCCTTGTGAAAGGATTAGTGCTGGTCTCGAGGGTTGTATTAACCCTCCAAGGATTGGATTAGCTCCCATGAGAGTGGGTTGTTGTAAAAGAGTAAGCCTGGCCCTTCCCCAGTCCCTTACTTCCCATCTTGCTATGTGGTTTGTGTTGGTTGCCTCTTGCATGTGCTCGTGTTGTGATGTCATCCGCCATGTTGCAATGCAGACTGGAGGCCCTCATCTGATGCTGGTTCCATGCTGGCTGGACTTTCCAGTGACCAGAATAATGTCAAATAGACCTCTTTACAAAGTACCCAGGCTCAGAAATTTTGTTATTGCAATACAAAAGGAACTTAGACACACCCAAAATCAAATTGAAGCCCTAACCCTCAGTACCTCAGAATGTGACTATATTTGGAAACAGAATGTCTATAAAGAGATAATTAAATTAAAATGGAGTCATTAAGATAGGACTTAATTCAACATTATGGTGTTCTTGTTAAAAGGGAATTTGGACACAGACAGGCATAGAGAGAAGAGGATGCAAAACACAGAGAGAAGGCTGCTATCCTAATAAGCCCAGGAGAGAGGCCTCAGAAAATTATAGCACTATCAACACCTTGATCTCAGAGTTTCTAACCTTTAGAGCTGTGAGAAAACGAATTCCCATTGTTTAAGCTACCCACTCTGTCTGCCACTTAGGTATGGCAGCCCTAGAAAACTAATAACTAACATTGAGACTGGAACTCAGTAGTATTTGAATGGGGAATCTTGTTTACTTCAAGATAGGAAAAAAGGGTTTCTTAATATTATTATATCATTTATAAGAAATAAAGATTTTATATCAAGTGTAAAATTGGAGGTTACTAAGCATTTTAAGTACATTGTAATTCACTACAGCTGACATTTATTCAAAATGAATATGTGTTATTAGTTTCCTAGAATCATAAGGAACAAAACGAGTGGCTTAAAAGAACAGAAATTTACTGCCTCACAGTTCTGGAGGCTGGAAGTTTAAAATGAAGGCAGGAGAGACATTTTCCCTCTGAAACCTGCAGGGAAATCCTCCCTTGCCTCTTCCTATCGCTGGCGATCTAGCATCCCCTGGCTTGCAGTAGCTTCATAACTTCAAATTTTTGCCTGAGCTATCACAAGTCAGTTGCTCTGTAGCAAATGAGTGGCAGGAGGTTTTGAACCCACGTAGTCTGACACTAGGGGTGGGGTCAGCTCCAATCAGCAGCTTGACCTTCCTACATAGTTGGCCAACCAGTACATATTTTAAAAATCCGTGATAGGATGTTTGTTTCAGGATATATTAGGCTCACTGTTTTCCTCTCATACTCAATCAAGGTAGAGTTAGGCATCTGTGAACTTGCAAAACTGTTTTCAGGCTACTTACTTCATTCAAAATGAAAGCATTTTCCCCCTTCTGTGTGAATGGTAACTAAGGTTAGAAGAAGGAAAAGGCATTCCATTTCCTTAAAATTTGACTGGAGGAATTTTATTTTTTTGAGGCCTGAAAAGAACTTGAAAATTTGTTTACTATGTTAAAAAAATTTCAAAGCAGTATATTTTTGTTGCAACCGGTTACAGCTTGAGATATGATGATATCCCTTTCAACTCTCCCTCCTGTCCTGAGGCAATCATTAGCATCCTGCTATCTATCTTCCATGCTTCTTTCTGGGCTCACATTAGGCAAAAATATGTACATGTCTACAATTTGCTATTTTCATAGAAATATCATCCTTTGAAGTTCATAGATAAAGAACTAATTTACTTTTTAAATAGCAATGTAATTTTCTATTGTATAAATGCACATACTCAATCAGTCCCTACGGATGAGCATGCAGGTGTTCCCAGGCCCCTGTCCTCTTTGCTGTTACATTATAAACTTATGAAACATGAATCTGTTGGTGGAAAAACATGTATATATTTTTAATCGATGTTTCCAGAGTACATAACCCAAAGGTTAGCCAATTTAAGCGTTCAAAATGTAGACCTTTCTTTTTGAAATCAGTCAACCTTGACATTTTGATGTTAGAAGCTTTAGTATCTCTGCTACCAAGAAGTCTTCTATATCCAGAATAAAATTTGTAAGAAACTCATATGATAGGTTTAATAGATACACGAGGTGCAAATAGGACCTAAAACTTGCTTTCTGTTTCCTTTCAAAAGGTACAGAGGTGATTAGAAGAAAAGAGATACAGGTTCTACTTTGTTGTGGGGGTTCCCTGATTTAGGTTGTCTCACAATGTGGGCTCCTTCTACACCAAAGCCAATGGTATAGAAAAATAGAAAAAGTTGAAGTCTTCTTTATGGTCTGCACAAAGGCACTTTCAATTATTAAATTGGAACTAAATTAGTCCTTGCTCTTATCTATGGAGAAAACTCTATCAACTCTCTTTAGCAATTCTGTAAACGATTGAGTGCAATACTAAAAAATATCTGCACAATGGACTTGCTGTCCCATGCAAGCATACATTTCCTATCATAATATTTGACCTATCCCACTCTTCTTTTAGTTATTCCTCTAAGTGACAGTTTGCCAGAAGTCTTGTGTGACTGTTTATCTTTCCCAGTTTCTCAGTGCTTCACATGTCAAAGAAGATAATATATAAGACATTTGGCTGTCCCAGCCTTACCATCTGGAGGAAGGAGTTTCTCTTAATCAATTTTAATCAGACTCTATGTTTGTAGAACTGACAAATCTGCACATTCAGGATGGGACAGAAAGTTTATTCTAATTAATTATTCTTAATATGGTAACAATATAAATATTTAAATCAGTACAGCAGCGGAGTGTAGTAGAAATGTGTCAGATGGAACTGAATTGGGAACTCGGCTTCACCTCAGAGTGATTTGTGTAGACTTGGCCAAGTTAGTTACATCCTCTAAACTTTAGTTTTTTTAATGTAGAAAAATGGATTAAAATTCTAGTCTTTCAGATATATGAAAAGTCTATCAGGAAGCAACAAGAGAAAAAAAAAACAGGCAAATTTAACTATATCAAAATTAAAAACGGTTGTCCATCAAATGATGGAGGGAATCAATATAGGGTAAACTTCTTCCATGGCATGGGGGAGAATATTTGCGAGTCATATTTGTGATATGGTTAGTATCCAGAGTATATAAAGAACACCTCCAACTCAGGAACAAAAAAAGCAAAGAGATAATTAGAAATAGGCAAAGAAATGGAATCGACATTTAGTCAGATAAGGTATTCAAATAGTTAATAAAGACATGAAAAGATATTCATAATCACTGCATTAGAAAAATGTAAATTAAAGTTATAAAAACACTGACATCATACCTTATACCAAACAGACAAACCAGAAACTAACTAGTATTGACTAGATTCAGAGAAATAAGATTTTTTTATCTCAAAAAATTAAAATTAGAAGTACCATTTGATCCAACAATTCCACTTCTGGATATATACTCAAAAATGTTGAAAGCAGGATCTTGAAGAGAATTTGCACATGCATGTTTCATAGCAATGTCAAAAGGTAGAAGCAACCCAAGTATCCGTTGATGGATAAATGGGTAGGGTAGGCGCGCACATACACACACACAATATTATACAGCCTTAAAAAGAAAGAATTCTGGCATATTTTACAACATGGAAAATCTTGGGAAAATTTTTTCTAGAGTGGTCAAATTCACAGAAACGTAGTAGAACACTAGTTTTCAAGTTCTGGGAAAGAGAGAAATGGAGGCTTATTATTTAAAGGTTACAGAGTTTCAATTTTTGTGTGATGAAAAGATTTCTGGAGTTGGATGATAGTGATGGTTGCCCTACAATATGACTGTATTTAGGTTCTAAATTGCATACCTAAAATTTGTTAACAAATTTTATTTTAGGACAATTTTAAAAAGAGTGAATTAAGTAATGTATATGTAACAACTACTATGGTTTCTAATGTATAATAGGTGTACTAGTCATATTTCTGTTACTATAATAACAGAATACCTGAAATAATCAGTTAATAAAGAAAGTAAGTTTGTTTTGGCTCATAGTTTTGGAGATTTAAATCCATGATCAGTTTCCCCCATTGCTTTGGGACTGTGATGAGACTGTACATTATGTTGGAAGCATGTGGTGGGACAAAACTATTCCCCTCATGATCAGGGAGCCAAAGAGAATAAAAGAGAGTAGGATCTCAGAATCCTCTTCAAGAGCATGCTTCCAAGAACTCAAAACTCTCACTGGTCCCCACCTCTTAAAATTTTCCACAGTCTCCCAATATAGGACCAAGACTTTAAAATATGGGCCTTTGGGAGACATTACAGATCCAAATTATAGTAATAGGTGATCAATAAATAGTTCTTGCCATCAGTAGTAATAATGTTCACTCTCAATGGGCTGTTTCTTTCCTTTGGCTTACTTTATTTTAATTTAGGAAAAAACCCTTTAATGATGAAAAAATTTAAACAACAGAAAGGGCAAAATAGTACAATGAACAACTGTATATATTAGTCAAGGTGCCACAGAATTAACATTGTGTGATATTTGATATATACTGAATGTATATATTAATATACATATAATATATATTTTATATATACATTTGTATATATATTTTAAAATATTTATTTTTTTAGTTATAGGTGGACACAATATTTTAATGGGTGCTCAAGATTAAACCCAGTGCTTCATGCATGCTAGGTGAGCGCTCTACCTCTGAGTTAAACCCCAACACCTGTATATGTTTTATTTATATATTATTAGAATTTTATAGACAATAAATTTTTTTTGCTGAATTACTTAAAATAAATTACAGAAATTATTACAATTTGCCAAGGTATTTTAGCATGTATTTAAGAACACAATTTTCAATAATCACAATGCTACATTAATAACTAAGAAATTAATAACTATTCTGTAATGTCATATTTTTCACATTAACATGCATATGTTTCCAGTTGTCCCCAAAATATCTTTAATAAGTAAATTTTTCAAAGCTGAATCTATTAAAAATTCCTGCATTGCATTTGGTCTTCATGTCTCATTAGATACTATTCAAGTTCAGTCACAACCCCTGATGCTTATTTTTCCTTATGACACTGGTTTTTGGAAGAGACCAAGAAAGCTGTTGTGAGAAGTGTCCCACATTGCATGGTTCTGCTTGTTCTTTTATGTCTTCTATTTCTGTAAATTGAGAAATTTGTTCTAAGTCCCTGATGAAATTCAGATTAGACAGTTTTGACAGGAATACTGCACCAGTGATGTCCTTTTATTAGCTCCCTACAGTCATATAAATGCAGATTGTCCTCTTATGAGTTTGCCAAGACAGATCCCTGGGTTACGTGAAGGTCAGTTATGTATTTACATCGTACAGGGTTTCATATAATTGCCAAACAATACGTGGGATAGTGCCAGATACAGCCTGTTCCTTGTCAGCTTTACCCCAGAAGGTCTTTGCATTCTTTGGTCTTTGGTTAAACCATTATTTAATTTGATATTTTAAATGGCAATGAATAAAATTTCTTCCAAAAAGGCAAGACAGATGTTGAATTATTTCTCTTTAATAATCAATGTTCAGAGTAAGGATTGAATACAATTACATCCTTCAATAGTGGCAAATGAGATCTGTTTTTCAATTTTAAAATACTGTAGGTTATATAAATGTTTAGCAATAGGTTTATGATAAGCTAAAATACTTCTTAGCAAGTTCAGGGCAGTTATGGAGTTGCATAGTAATTCTTGCATTTTTTTTTCAAACTGGTTTGTAGTGATTATGATTTAAGGTAATGAACTCTGAACTAAGAGAAGTAGCAGATAGGCTGTCTTCCTTACCAGCTTTCCTTCAGAGTCACATAACAAAAGTCTTTTCTTAGTCTTCCAGAAGAGAGATTATTATAGAACCTTTCCCTTGCTTTTCCTTAGTGAATGTTCTTTCTTCCCTTTGCTCCTACCTTATCTCTTCATGCAAAAGGGCTTACATGCACATAAGACATACTACTTAAGCAGCCATTCTACTGATTTCTATTTTTTTTTTTTTACAGACTGATACTGAACAGTTGCTTGCTCAAGGCTGGGCCCTTTGTCAGCTCCCAGATCTATACAGAGAGAAAATCCACCATCTATGTCTTTTGGGAGCTGATGGCTCATTTTGCAACCATTTTCCTCAGGGAGCCAGCTGACACTTTAGATCTAAGAAAAACTGTGGACTGTCATGAGGTCATTATAAAGATGATTTTGCCACATGGTTGGCCTTTCTTAGGAAGTGAAGATGGAAGACGGTCAATTTTGAAAAGGACCTTTACTGAATAATAAGACATGGCTGAGTGGCAGCTGTGCTATAGCTTTAGAATCCTGCAGGCATTGTGGGTCATGGTTCCCTTTCTAAAACGTTGTTGCTATAAAATTGGAGATGTGAATGTTACTTGGACTCTTGTGAACATTCTCAAAAATCGGGTTCACTGGCATTTAAAACATCTTCTAGGTTGACATTATTTTTGTTCATCAAATATACATTTATTGTTGAATTTAATAGTTAGCATATATTTTGCTTGAACATAATAGGAAAATACCATTGCATATTATCTTTAATCCCATAATAAACAGTTCTTGAACATTATCAGGATTTTTATTTCAACATGACATAGAGAAAAGAAAGGACTATTGTAACTGGTGACATTTGCCTTCACACATCCATTCTCATGTTGGATAAAGAAACAGAAATAATAAGAGGCATATGAATCACCAAAAGCTGTTTGTGGAAAAGCATTTAAGCCATTTTCTCGAAGTACTCTTTGTCCATTTGTGCCATCTCTTCTATCATTTGATTTGCAAAAAATGCTGAGAATATTTGCATTTCTCCTTTCTATTTTTTTTTTCTTTGGGTGCTATTTCAATGACCCAGATTTCAAAAGAAATCACATGAAAAACATGATTCTAAAGTTTTGAATTACAAAGTAAAACTTTGAGTTTTTTTTTTAATCTCACAGCTTTGCTTGTAATCAAAAAGCATTGAATAAATAAATAAATAAATAAATAAATAAATTGTGGCTATCTATTAAAATAAAAACCCTGGTCAGCTTCTTCAGTTTCCATATATTTAGCATTAAATTGAATCATCAACCTTTTTTTATAGCAGTTTCTATAAGCCAGCTCTTGCTGCAATGATCCTGTGGGCATAATTATTCTATTGCCCAAATCACCTCAGTGAGAAAGGTACTCTTCTCTACATTCTCATTTCATAGATGAAGAAGGGATGGTTAAGCAACTTACCCATTGTTTTATAGGCAGTAAGTGGCATCTCTGACCTGTGCCAATTTACCACAAGAAATTTACATGCCCAATATACAGGCATATAAACTTTATGTTCCCAATCACCTACCTTAGCTGGAAGCATGTTATGAAAATGTTTGTTATTAATGACTGTTTGAAGCCTATGCAATTGTTCCAATTATTTCAGGTTTTATTTTTACTCTATTTCAAACAATAAGAAAATTATAATATTGAACATTGAGCCTGTGTAGAGTTCAACTATGAACTTTCTACATTTGTTCTCTGATACTACCTCCATTGTGATATGAATGATTCTGTTATTGAGGTATTTTGTTTTGTTTGGGATGGTTTGTTTCCTTGCTTTTTCATATCCTTTGTGTGCCTATTTATTTATCAGTATGAATCTGAGGTAGCAGCAGTACTTCTACCCTATGAACTTACAGTATCCCTGAAGGTTTCTAGTAATTCATGGTTTAGGGAGAGACAAATAATAACAACCACCAATGCAAACAATATATAGCATTAGAGTGAATATTTAATTCCTATTATGACATCTACAATGTTAATTGGCATGATAAACCAAAATGGTAAACAGTTGCCAACAGTAAAAATAGTAAGTTTGCAAAAGGGCTTGCCATTTGTAAAGGTGAACAGGGAGAATACAGAAGAGATGTAGGATGTGATAATTATGAGGAAGGAAGAAAGAAATTAGAAATAAAAAAGAAAGAGTGAAGGAGAGAACAATAGAATTTGGTTATTATCAAAAGAAAAGTGGGAAGGAGAAGCAAGAGAAATAGACAAGTGAAAAATAATACAAAACCAAACAAAAACAGACTAATTAAAAACCCTAGACCTCAAAAGGCAGTCATGAAAAATAACTACCTTCAAAAATGATATAAATGAGAAAAACTGAGACAAATATGTATATATTTGTTCATAGTTTAACTGAACTGCAAGTTAAAATACAAAGTAAGGAGTAAAATAAGAGAAAACCCAAGAAGTGAAAAATCACTTCAATAAGGAGAAATTCTGAATAATCATTTGGAAATTCTAAAAGTGAAGAAAGCAATAAACCAAATTAAAAGCTCAGTGCAGGGCTGGAGATGTGGCTCAAACGGTAGCGCGCTCGCCTGGCATTCGTGCGGCCCGGGTTCGATCCTCAGCACCACATACAAACAAAGATGTTGTGTCCGCCAAAAACTAAAAAAATAAACAAAAAATTCTCTCTCTCTCTTAAATAAATAAATAAATAAATAAATAAAAGCTCAGTGCAAAGCCTCACCAAGAGAGTAGGCTACATGGAAGATAGAATATCAGGAAATGAAGATAAAATATATAATATTGAAAATAGCAATAATAATGCTGTACACAAATACACACAAATGTTCATAAACCATTAAGCACATAAACAAAAAAAGAGGAGAAATAAGAGAGATAAAAAATGACTTTTATGAAAAATTAAGGAATTGTTTCAATTGCAGTGATCAAAAATTGTCAGTGATAATATATATTTGTTGTCTGTTCCCAAGTGTCTTTATTTTCATTTTTTCTTGAGGTAAATAAGTATTGTGTACAGGAGTAGTAGCCGCAGGCTGTCAAGACCTTCCTATTTTTGTATTGCTCATCAAATTGCTGGCTGGAGTTCAAAAAGGAGGGAAGGTTGGAAAGTGTTGTCTGCTCCACTTGCAGAGTGAGGTAGCTGTAGATTTCTATAAGAGAGTTTCTGGAAGCAGAGCTCCTGAAGCTAGGTAGTCCTATGGCACTTTGTTGATAGCAATTAGTTTGAAGATGTTGAATCAGCACATCTTCAAAGCCTGGCAGCTGCCAAGCCAGAAAGAGTGTGCATCCCAGGAGTCTCCCCTGAGATCCACTCATGGGGCAGAGGAGTCAATCCTTCACCTCCTCCACTATCAGAAGGTCTCATCCTGCCTGGCCTCCTAGGCTCTGTCCCCAAGTGCACATTCACTCCCATTTGCCTGATTAAATTCCTGGCTCCAGCTGGTCCTGTGAGCATTCAGCCTCAAAGGGTGGGAAGGATGGGGAATTTCCCCAGTCTGAATCTTCCATATTCCCCTGGGTAAAACACTCTCCACACTTGAATTTCTCCTGGTTTTCTAATCACACTCTGAGTCATGGTGGACCTCTGTCCAGTTTGGTTTTTGGACCCAGCACAAATATCACAGTTCAGGGTGCCAGGGTTTGGTTCCACAGCCACTGGCTCTAGTAGCATGGTGGGAAAAATGGTGTCTGCCTCAGCTCAATGTGGACAACTGGGAGACCTTCAGTGTCTTTCCCACATGAAGATATAGTATAGCTCACCCTTTTGGATCAGGCCAACAGTGTCCTTGATCTTTGATTTCTCTGCATCAAGACATGTCATGGTGCCATTTGAAATGCAGGATTTTTCAGTCCCCGTCTCCATTTGCCCCTGGTGGCTGTGCTCCTGCAGCCAGTGCTGGTGATGGTTTTTCTTCTTTTACTTTATTCAAACTTCTAAGTCCCTAAGCTGTTCTGAGAGTCCAGTATTAAATCCCAGTATAATCTGTCTTTCACCCACCTCACTAGAAGCTGTTTTTCTGCTTTCCTGGTCTTATGCCATGAAGCAGCTTGGAAAGTAACCTCCTCTATTCTGCCGTCTTCTATACCTGATAGTAAGTAAGTTTTTGATTGTTGAAATATAAGCATAAAGTGTTGTGTTCCACTGTCTGGGACTTCAAAAAGTCTCTTAAAAAAAGAATGCATTTGCTATTTTCTCTTTCTACCATCATGCTGCTCCTAAAGCCAAGGGACAGTAGGAGCTCAAGTAGTCATCTATCTTAAACCCCAAGGATAAGGGCCACATATGAAGAATGGTGGCGCAGAGAGTAGGAAGCAGCCATAGCTGAATGCAATGCCTTCTGATCAAAATCCATTTATCTGGAGTATAGAATTTACATATTGCATAATAAAAACTTGAAGGTCAAAACTAATAACTAATGTCAAGCAAAAAGAAAAAATAATAACCAAAGTGGGGGGGGGGCTTATTTTATTACTGTAGGAAATATGTTTGATGGTATCTGATTTTGAAAGCAAATTTCTAAGCTGTTTCATTCAGTTAATTAAACTCATATGAACTAATTTTTTAAGTCCAATTATATGTTGTAAACCAACTGAGCACATTTACATTTATGACAAATATAGAAATAAAAGCCTGGTTTGTGTTTACTGTTACTATAGGACACTTTATAAAAGGGCAGATTAATTTAAAACAATTCTAATTGTGTTCAAAATTTTAATAGCAGCTAAATAAATCAAAACAATGAGTTCAATAAAGATTTTTTTTTAGTTTATAAATACTAGCCACTTTAACGTATTATTTAAAAAAATGTATTAAAAACAGAGTAAATGGGCTGGGGCTGTAGCTCAGTGGTAAAACACTTGCCTCACCTGTGTGAGGCACTGGGTTCCATCCTTATCACCACATAAAAATAAATAAAGATACTGTGTGTTCATCTAAAACTAAAAACATATTTAAAAACCCAGTAAACAATTAACAGTACTATTAAATCTTAAAATCCATCTAAAGGAAACACTACCAACTTCAGCTAAATGAAAAGTTGTCAACAAAATTATGCAGTATTTATTAATTACATAAGAGATATTGAAAACATTATAAATCTTTGGATTTTATTTTTTACCAAGAATATAATGTCAAGATAAATGTCACTTTTTCAATTTCCAGTTTTGCAAATTGAGATTTATAATTATCTTCTTAGAACACTCTACTTGGTCTTTGCATGCTCAAATTCTCTGCAAAATAGGAGATCACAGTATTTGCTTTAGAAATCCTATTAAGAAAATTTTATTTATTGCAAAATGCCAGGAACATGAGAAGATCCATACTTTTGAAATCTCCCAATTTGGCAGTATTTCATGTCTAAATGACTAAAGGCTTTCTCTTTCATTGCTATTTGATCCTTAGTTTGGGAGCCAGGTATATCACATTCCCAGTTTCTTAATCAGGTACTACAAAAGTAAGGAATAATCCTACCATAAAATCATTTTCCTTTCTTGAAAATTACCTTAGAGCATCAGGTTACCATTTGGCAGAGAAATCAAGCACAAGTAGGAATCGGCTGCCAAGAAAATGAGGTTTCTTAGTCATCCAATTGGACTCAATCCTTTTGTGGCAATCAGGTAATATTTCCTAATTCTTGACTTCTCACATAATGTTGCAGCAAATTGTTATTAAATGGCACCAAAGAGAGTGATTCAAAATATCACACAGCTAAATTTGGTTATAGCAAAAAAGAATGTTTCTGCCCTTAAAAAAGAATGTTATAACTAATTACTAACGAATTAATTAACCAAACCAAACTCATCCAAGCTTTTAACATTTCAAATTATTCATTCTAAATTATAATTACATAAGATATAAAATTTATACAGTTATCATGGATTATTCTATTTTGCAAAGCAAGAATAAATGGTAAATTAAATCTAGGTGTTTACAAAAAGAAATAAAACAGCTTTTCTTTCTTTTCTTTTTCTTTTTTTTCCAGTGCTGGGGATCAAACCCCAGACCTTGAGTGTGCTAGGTAAGTTCTCTGCCACTTAGCCATATTCCCAGTCCAAGAAATTAAAAAAAAAATTCAACTGAAGTTGTTATGCATAGCTGAGTTTACAAAAAATATTTGCACAGTAGTTTTGCTATTTAGAGAAGATGAAAAGTCAACCCACGACTCGTATGTATTCTTAAGACTGTTGTGAAAGGAAGTTTACAAGACTTGGCAAATTCATTATAAATCACTGTGATCAGTTTCTTAGTATTATAGAAGTTTCTACTAGGCTATAAACTTCATACCTTTAATGATATTATCAAGATGAATAGGTAATGATGATGCCTTATCTAGTTCCATGTTAGGATTCATACCTTGAGGAAATAGAAAAAATATTCAAAGTTCAATACTCAAAATTTACTTCATACTTCTTGTATCAGCATCTATGTTTCCCCTAAGGGAGCATACATGTATAATAAGGAAATTAATTGGTTTAAAACGGGAGAATTTTTTGAAATAAATTTTTAAAATTTAATGTCACAATTAATTATACAAGCATTTAATAACTTCACATGTAAAATAAGGTAAAAGGCTACATATTTCAGGATTAATAAGACCAAGTTCCTGTCATCAAGATGCTTATATCTTACAGAACTTAGGGACAAAATCCATACATAGAGAAATGGATGGGACAGTATGCTCACGTTTAGTTCCCTTCTTTACAACAGGATAAATTTAACAGAAGGTTAACAGAAGATTTAACACAAGATTTTTTTTTAAAGAGAGAGAGAAAGAATTTTTTGAATATTTATTTTTTCAGTTTTCGGTAGACACAACATCTTTATTTTTATGTGGTACTGAGGATCCAGCCCAGCGAGTGCCCTGTGCAGGCCAGGCGAGTGCATTACCACTTGAGCCACATCCCCAGCCCTTGATCAAGATTTTTTATGCTTCATTTTAAAAAATGTAGGAGTGAGAAATTAAGAAAAGTTTTAGATGGGAGAGAATTAATAGCCCACTTGAAAACAAATCAATAAATTAAAAATATTAAGCAGAAGTTCTGAAACCTAAATCAACTGCCATAATCTTTTGCAGCTCACTCATATCACTCAGCTCTGAAGTGCCCTGAACTCACAATCCTACTATTTTTGTATCTTGCATTTCCATGGCTGACCCTACTCCCCATCATCTCCTCTTATAAGTGATATTTGCAAATGAGAAACTAATACAGGTTGTTGCTGGGTAGGGTAGGGTCTGGGACACACTTTCTATGAAGAATGGACCAGAAGCTGAGAGGCATTTTGTCTGGAGAGACTAATAGAGACATGTTAATTGTCTTCAAATCTTTGAAGGATTTTACAAGAAACTCAAGTGGATTGTTTCATGTTTGTTTCAGAGAAAATAACTTGAACAATAAATCATGTTTTGACTATAATAAATAATAGGTAGACAAATAAATAATTATATGTATATCACAGATCATCCCTATCACTTCTTCATCCATCCCTCTTTGCCACTAAGCTGTGATCTCAATGCTAATGTGTTTGCCACAGCTCTCTTTTGCATGTTATCATTCCATTGTTGGCCATCCTTTCCAGTTACAAACCATCCCTACACATATCTGTTTGCTAAAGACATATATTAGATTGTCCATTTTTAAAAACCTCGATATAGATTCACTCCACAGTATTCATTTGTATCTAGCTTTTGCTTAATGATACTTGTGATATTCACATTGTTTTGTGTAGTCATGGATTAATTCTAATTGCTATGTAGTGTCTCAGTATGTAACTATCTAATATTTTATCTGTAGAACTATTGATAGTTTGGTTTCTAATTTGAGGCTATTTGAATAATGCTATATGACAATTAAAAAATCTTTTTGTTATTGTTTTTAAACACATGCAAGCATTTCTGCTGGAAATCTACCTAGGAGCGAATTTTGAAATTTTAGCAGATATTGAAAATAGTTTTCTAAAGTGGTTCTTTTAGTTAGGACTTCTAAAAGCAATATCTGAGAATTCTGATTGCTCCATATCCTTGTTAACATTCATTATTGTCAATATTTGACATTTAAAAATGTTTGGTATGTATATTTTAAAAATACAGCTTATTGTGTATGTTTAAGGTAAACAACATGCTGCTATGGGATACATATAGGTAGTAAAAAGATTACTATAATGATTCAAATTGATATATATATCATCTCCCAATATTTTATGTTTTGTGTGTGCCAAGGTAGTTAAATTCTGTTCATTTAGCATGAATCCTAAATACAGTACTTTTATTGACTATATTTTTAAGTTGTATTATCTCTAGACTTATTTAGCTACATGTCTAATAATTTTGTAATTTTAGCTGTGTTAATGTCTGTTTTGAAGTCACAGTATTAAAACCAAAAGATTATAACTCCTCCTTTTTAAAAGTGCCCTCTCATGCCTTCTAATTTCATCTAGAATAAAAATCCAAATATCTTATCAAGGTTTATAGCTTTTGCATGATCTAGTCACTGGCATCTCTGGTCCATTTCATATCACAGTCTTCCTGGGGTCTAGAATCAAAGTGAGGACAGTGAGCCTTAAAATAAGTTTTCTTTTCCCTCTGGATTTAGGCTTAGACTTAGACTTTGCTCTTAGCATGATTTATCAGAGAGAAAAATTTCTTCAAAAGCTTTTTTAAGTCACTGAGCTTAAAGAAACATTGATATTGACTCAGCCCACTTTCTGATCTGCAGAAATGCGTTTTCCAGAGTTTGGAGGAAGAGTATATTTTTCTTTGTGGAAGACTTCATGGTTTGATCACTAAAAATTTGAATGATTCACATTATGATTTATTGAGAAATGTAATGCATATTTATCATTTTTAGGTATTCTCTCTCCATCGTGATTTTTATAAATCATTCTTGTCATGCACTATGAAAAAATGACTTTGGACTGTTTCACTTTTATTATTTTCTGTGTCAGATGATATAAAATTTTAATTGATTAATTGATTATGTAAATATAATTACATATTATGCTAGCATATTACCCCTTAATGTTATTATATATTATATAATATAATTGATAATATTTTAATTGATGACATTTGTTGAGAGGAAAAGACCTACATAATTTTTTACCTCTCACTTCTTAGAGCTGTCCTGCTTTTATATTAATTTAAGGCAAGTATAGCTGTAGTATTATTTAGTCTGCTAGAAATGTAATAACTAATGATGTTGATGAAAGCTTCAAGTTTTTGTTGTTTTGTAGTGTTTGATAGTTTGTATTAGAACTGTCAAGGCATCAAATAGGGAAATAGAGTGGCAATTGATCTGAAAACCAAATAAGCATATTAAGCAGATACATTTGCAGAAATTTGTAAATCTGTTTGAAGTTTCAAATGTTAATAAAACTTAAATCATAACATAATAACATATATTAGATTTTACACAATTCAAACCTTTAGATTCATTTGATATATTTGCTTCATTAAATTAAAACAACAATTTTCAAATGATTTAATATTTCTTTGAGACTCCTTTACAACTAGTGAGAATGAATCAAGAAGACACCAATCTTGTATCCTTAAAATATACAAGGAAGAAAACCTTGCAGAATTATTTCCACCAATGATCATCAACCCAACCGTTATAACAAACAGGAAGAAATGTGTTAAGGGAAAAATGGGACACCCCAAACACCTTTTGTACTCACTAATCAAACCTCAAAACGACAAATTTATAATGGTTTCAGAGAAGCTCTTTAAGTTTTGTGGCCATTGTAGTTAAGAATTTCAACAGAAATCTTGTTTAAATAATTGTTATAGATGCCAACCATTTTCAGTAATTGATGGTGGAGGATTGCTAAGATTTGCTTTAGATGTGGATGTTAATATAAAATTCTATTTTGGAAATATGTGCTAAAATGTTTTCTGAATTATAGTCTGTGCACAGAAAAGTTTAGTCACATCATTAGATGGGTCAATTGAAGTAAAAATTCATGTCCAGGAACTGTAGAAAAAAAACTCTAGAGATGACAGTGCTGAGAAATTATTATTCCCAAACAATAACACAAAAGCTTAGAAAATAAATGTCTAGAAGTTTTAATAATCTGAAACATTTTAAATAAAGTTTTGCTTTTTCTTATTAACAAATGCTTTCTTCATGATGGTGATTTTTAGGTTTGGATAAACATTATTCCTAAACATGCAGCTGTTAGTAAAAATGTGTATTCACTGCATACCACTGTTTGTCTATTCATGGGCGCTACGTGCTTCCTGGGATCCTAGTATCTTAAGTACTAGGCCTATAATACGAAATGTATTATGAAATATATTATTTTGTGAAGTAAAAAGAGAAATGGAAAGGAGAAATGCTAAAAAACAGATGGCATAAAATATTTTAAGTTGCATCTTGCTAATTACCCTGACCTCCTTGAGTCCATGATAATCCACAATCATAAAAATCCATGATAATCCAAAATCCATGATAATCTAAAATTAGATAATATTTTAGAAGATTAAATTAGGATAATGCATTCATCACAAAGGAAGGTTAATGTAAATCTACTTATAGATGCTCTTCATAATTTCAAATATTTCAAGTGCTGACTACATTGTCATGGATTTTAATTCCTGATGCGGCTCTTGAAGAGCAGAAGGGTGCGCTTCTCTTTTTCTTATAGTTTGTACTTCCTTCATTATTATGCTGTCTTTAATTTGATTTTTAAGACATATGTGTTTTCTGAGAATATGGTTAGTTAACACTATAATAATTTACAAATCAATCCAACTTCTTACAAGTTAACCAGAGTCACAATATCCCGGCTGCTTGAGGCTCGGCTCCTCTCACCACCTCAACAGCTAGATTGTCTCGCAGACCTCAGTCTCCCCTCCGTGTTCCCTGTGGTTATGATCTTGGGTGGGCATATTTTATGTGTCTGAGTAGATACTTCTTTTCTAAGGTTTCTCTTGCTCCATATTTATAGCATGAAATAAATGAAATAAATCACAGAGTCAGCCCTCCATATCTGTAGTTTCTCTATCTGTGAATTTAGCTAATCATGGATTTAAAAAAAGTTTGGAAAAAAAAATGTCTGTACTCAGTATGTACAGATTCAGATTTTTATCCATGTCATTATTTCCTAAACAACAGATTTGATTTAAAGTATATAGGAGGATGTGTGTAGGTTATATGCAAATACTATGCCATTTTATATAAGGGGCTTGAGCATCTGCAGACTTGGATATCTGTGGGGGAGTCCTGGAACCAATCCTGCACAGAGACTGAGGGATGACTCTAGTCAGTTTGGATTTTCTTTTATTTAAAGGACTGACTGAATTTTATAGTTGGAAAGGATTTTAGAGCTTATTTATATCAATCCCCTCATTTTTATTATTATTTTTCTTTCAGTAAATTAGTATTTAATTTTCCCCCCTTTAATTTATCAATACCTCTACATTCAAATTATTTACTTGAGAATAGAATGCCTATTCTAAAGGTATTAAGAACATTCTTTTTTAAAAATAATTTTTAACTGATACATAAAAACATAAAATTTTACATATTAACAAGGTACCATATCAGGTTTTGTGCATACTTATATAATGTCTAAATCAGGTTATACATATCTGTCTCCTCAAACATTTATCATTTCTTTATGATGAAAAGCTTCAGAATCCTTTCTTATAGCTTTGGAAAAAAATATAGAGCACACAGCTATTATCCAGAGTTATTTTCCTTTATAGTGGCACACCAGAAGTCCTTATTCCTATATAATTGTAACTTTTCTAAGTAGGCATGTCTCAGAAGACACAAATTGCCAATAGGAAAACTTAAAAAAATGTTCCACATTATTAGTCATCAGGGAAGTACAAATCAAAACCACAATGTCATGATTCATTTTTCATGATTCCAGGAAAAATGGCCATGATAAAAATGGTAAACAATAACAAGTGCTGGTGAGGGTGTGGAGATAAGGGAATGCTTCCACGGGGTTGGTGGAAATGTAAATTAAAACAGCCATCATAAGGAACTATAAGAAAGTTACCCTCAAAATTAAAAATAGAACTGTCATATGATCCAACAATTCACTACTGAGTACAGAGCCAAAGGAAATAAAATCAGTATGTCTAAGACTATTTTAAAGAATTAATATTAAAGAATACTATTAATATTCCTATTAATAAGAATATTATGAACATTAAGAATATATTAAAGAATGCTATTTTATAGAATGTTAAAATGATTCTTGATAATTAGTAACGACATTTTAAACACTTCCTGAGAATATATTTTGCAAAATTTCCTCAGTGCAAAGTTTATGCATGTCAGTACATGTTCTTAGATAGTGAAGAAAGAGTTATTAATTTTTAAAATAGTTAATATTTTTTACTGCACTATTACATAAAAGAGTTTTTAAAGAAATAATTGAATAATCTGCATAACAAAAGAAGTTCATTTACATATACAAGAATTTACTAGTTATGGCAGGTGGTACCACATGAATTAGAAGTAATTTATTTTAGTTTAGTTTTTGGAATCTTCATTCTATTACCTTCTGTTTTCAAATGATGCCCTGAATATCTTGACAGAAATACTCACTGACAATGTGAATTGAATGATGGAATGAACTCCGGTAGCAGAGAAATTTGCTGTGAATTTTAGAGAAACTTTTAGAACCATCTTTGGTTAAGATTCTGTTTATTGTCTATAGAGTGCTTTGTGTCAACTGAAAGCTCTGAAATCAGGAAATGATTACTGTGAGTGCTACTGAAATTAAATTTGCCATTTGAGTCATTGCCCAGGAGTTAGGTTAGGTAACAGATTATATTTATTCTTATCTCTTCAGTTTACGTGAGTGTTATGAACCAGATAGAATTAAGAAGGCTTTATAGGTTTAATACTTCAAATATTTCTCTGCTCACTCTTTCGAAAGGATATCTTGAAATCCTGCCAGGATTTCTTTGAGATCACGCAAAACCTTTGTCAGGAGTCAAATGGTATCAAACATTTTTGAGGAATTACTATAGGTTGGGTGTTTTGCCGAACGCTGTGCATGTATTTTCTCATGTATATAATTCTGTGGGTTAAATAACAATAGGATCTTCACTTTATGGATGAAGATTTTGAAGCACCAAAAAAAGAAGTTTATACCTTGCTGAAATTCACACAAGTGGAAGTGATGGAATAGGAATAAATCTGAGTCCTTTAATTACAGATCCCACGCTCTTCACCACCTCACCAGATACTTCATTCCTGGAGATGATCAAGCCTAGTCCAAAAGATGGCTTGGCACAGAGAGCCTAGAAAGCTTCCAGCATCAGAAGGATGGTTACCCAAGAGAATTAAAACTTTCGAGCCCTGAGAATCTGTGATTCTATGTTTATATCAGTAAGAAGGGTATTTTTATGTACCTTTAGATTTCAGAAAGGGAATCGTGACTGGAATTTCATCAAAGATGGATTTAAAATTAGTTTTAATTTAAAACACTAAAAAGGAATATAAAATAGTTTAGAAAATTTGGTTCCAAAAACAAATGATCTCTTCAAATTGTGGGTTAAATTTAGTCAAAGAAAAATGGTGCAACTCCTTTGAGAAAGACCTTGCTTCAAGGTCTTTATCTCATTTAACAATCACCATCCCTTCTGCACTGGTCTTCCTGCCTAGAACTCTGTCCCTTGTCATCTGCTTTTTCTGATGAAGTGGAGTTATTTACTAAAACACGTGTATGGTCACATAAGCCACTTCCCTAAAACAGATGGTTTTTACCTTGGTGTTCAAGGCTAATATATTTTGACCACAACTATCTACTCTCCTGCACTCTTTAGGTATTCCAGCCACAGGAGAATTATATTCCCTTATACAACATGTTAAGATGTACAACATGTTGTACATCTTTTTGCTTCTGCTCTTCTCTATGTGTGGTGTTTTTTTTTTTAAATTATCTCTGAATGGTTTTATTTCTTTTTTCCAACTAGGAAATGCCTACCCATCCTTTTTGTTCCAGCTTAAATGAAACCTTTCATAGCAAACTTCCCAATTGCTCCCAGGAAGAGTTAATAATTTTTTTCACTATAATTCCAGAGTTCCTTAAAGTATAATCTTATTTTCATGTACTCCTAACTATGAGTTCCTTGACAAGACAGCATTTTTTTAGAAAGAAATATATAAATGCTTTTATATGCAATTGCCTAGGCCAGCTCCTAGTATGAAATAGCTGCTCAAAAACCCCTGTCAAATGATTAGGTGAACTCTATGTCAAAGAAGAATTAAAAGTTTAGAGTTTGCTCTTAATGACATGCCATTCTCTTTACAGTCTGTTTTTGTCCCTATTTTTGAGATCCCTGGAAAGGTATGCTGTTGGCTTGAAAGTTATTATGTGTAGGACAGTGAGGGGATACTCAGGCCTAATATAATTTTTTTTTGGAGAAGTAATGGGAATACTTGGGTTTATTAAATGAAGTAGTAAAATGAATAGAAAAGTATTTTCATTATATCTTTATAGACGTTTCAAATTGATTCCATGTAGCAGTTGGCTGTAGCTGACCCTCTGGAATCAAGAGGTGGCCATATTCTGAATTAAGACCTCATTTTCCCATGACTTTTACTTCTTCATCCAGAATAATCTGTCTTCTCTAGTTGTAGAAGTGGACACCGAGCATGTGGCATAAACTCAGCCCTCCTTAAAGGGGTCAAGATCAAAACCATTCCCTGGGCTTAAGGCAACCAGTCCCAGGCTCTCTGCCTTCTTTAGCAATGGTCAAGAAAGAATTGCCAACACCCACTCCTTCCTGTCCTGTATGTTCATAGACTTGCTACCACTTCTGCCTTGACTCCAAGACTAATCTCTCTATGCCACTTATCCCTATTCCTGTCAGTCATCACAGAAAGCTACAGATTTCCTGGCTACCAGGTCTTCAACAAAATCCGGATATCCTTGACATTCCTCCCACTAGAATGCTCTGGTTAAATCTGGTCTCTCCCATGAGGGCACACTGTCTGTGCAGCCTTCTCAAGTGGTGATTGATTTTTATTCTCCAGGTCTACACAACTAGACCTGAAGGTGGATTTCAGATCATTCTTTTCCCCTTCCTCTTGAAAACTTCAAATTCCACATCAGATTGTCACTGATTCTCTTTTTTACTGTTATAATTAACTAACTCATGGTATACACTTAACCCTCATTTCCTTATGATTTTAATTCCTGGCTCACTCTTACTCTCCTCTGTATCCATTATTGGGAATGAGGATACCTCCATTAAATGTCACCTCAATTTTAAATCTTTTCTCCAAGGATCTCTCTTCCACCCTGCTTCAACCACCTACAGTCATGGTCAGAAGACCCTGTTTCCTCTCACTGCTGTGCACTCTACCCAATGCAACAGTGTTATTTTTTGCCTTATGATAGATCATGCAATTTATAATTCATAATTTGCCATGTTTATTTTCAACCTTTTGTTTCCTTGAGGTTAGAAAAAATTTTTCTATTCACTGATTGTAGGTGATATTGGCCTGATGTTCTTCAAATCTGTCCCCCCCCCCCGCCCTCTCGCCCTTAGACACACAGTCAGAATGATTTCAAGCCTCCCTCCATGTGTCTGGTTTATGGCTGGAGGAACATGTGTGGAAGCCATGTGTGCCATTTTGAATGTATGGCCTACATATACTGTCTCTTTCCTCATCTTCAGAGAAGTTCCCACAGAGAATTCTCATGCTGTCTGTGGGATACTGCAGCCACAAGATGGGTTCTTGAATCACCTCCTGATGGCTTTCTACCAAGCCCATTCATTGATCTTTCACCTGACACAGAAGTAGACCCCTATTGTGTTAAGCTGTGGATGTTATTGGGTTGTCTGCTATAGTAGTTGACGTATCCTGAATAACACAATGTTACCTTCCAAGCACTAAAAACTGTGACTGCAGGATGGTGCTTATTCCTTTTTTTCCCCTTCAACATAATGGAATTAAAGATCAGAAAATCACCAGTATCTTCTTCCCCAGTGCTTTAGATATAGTAATAGATTAGGCTAACAGAGGATCTGGCTTGGCTGGAATTGTCCTGGACTGTGGTAATCTGTGCCAAGAAAGAAGGATTTGGAGCACATTTTTCCCTGGAGAAAGAAGTCTTGCTCTAAGTATCCCAACAGATAGGAGAGTTTGGGAAGTACTGTGTGAATTACCAGATTAAGTTTTCAAATTAATTATTTCATGGTCTTTAACACCTTTGTTTAGAATTTAAAGCATTTCCCCCCCCATACTTAGTACACAAATTTAAAACTTGTTGGTGAATCTCAAATTCACTTTCATTATGCTAAGAGTTCTGTCGTAGGTTCAACAGAGTTAAAATCCAGATTCTAATACTGATCTTATGATTATCTTAGATATCTAGAATTAGGAATTTATTGCTGATTTTCTAGGAATCTTTCAGATAAAATGTTCCTTTTCTTTCTTCAAAGATAGGTAAAAGAAAATGATAATTTTGAATGAATGAATGCACAAATAAAGTTTTTCTAAGGAAAAGATAAGATGTGAAGATAATAAATAAATTAAGAATAATCAGGTTTGCACCTGATTTTATGTGTGTATCAACTTACTTCAACCAAATGGTACTATTGTACAGATGGAATTATATAATACAGATAGCGTGAACTATTTTTTTTAACTGTGTATTGAACAAACACTATATCATTGGAAGAATACTAATGACTCAGGGGAAGGAAAGAAAATAATATGTGCTAACAATAATATTGTTGTTCGTCTCCTCTATCTTATATATCTATTTACATTGGAATAGAGGTCCTAAGCTTTGCTTTTGCTTATAGTGAACGATTTGGAACAATAACATAATCTACACTGAAAAAGTGTGTTTGCTTTTTCTATATAAGTACACAATTTGATCACATTTGAAGACATTTTCCAGATATCTGCAGATTGTATTTTTATTTTCTAATTCATCTTTTTCTGCTATATACTACAGCTTCTATGAAGAATACAGTACCACGTTGTTGATTATATTGCCACTAATTCCTGATTCATGTGTAATTTGTAACTTTAAATCTCCTGTGCTCTTTTAAAACTCTTTTGTGCTTTTCTACATCTTTAATAATACTTAAAGCTTGAAAGAGGCAAAATCTAAATTAATAGACATGTAGTGCTGGTTTATAATTCAAAATAGCAGACTATTTATGAAAAGATCCAATAGAAATTGATTGTATTTGGTGTTTGTTATAATGTTTTCAAGATTTTCTTGAAAAGTGTATTCAAATATATTTCAAACATTTTTTGAAATATCTTCTCTATAAGAATAATTTTTATGGGAATCTGAAATATTGATGATTTAAGGATTCAAAACATAATACAAAGTATATTTGAGAACCTCAGGTAGTTTATAAATATTAATTTCTCTTAGGATGCTCATATGCTAGGATACCATTACCTTCACAATATATTATACACTGTTAAAATCTTAAATACATCTGTGCTTTCTGTTAGTCTTGTAGATACTGATTATAGGAAATACTTATTCAGTTATCCACTCGGAAAATTCTTTCGAAAGAGGTCTGCAAACATTTAGAGAACACACACTGGTCACTTTTTCCATTGTGGAATTGCTGTTTGACCTTAGAGTGACCTGTCTCAGAGAATGCATAACCACAAGTAGAATCTGGCTCCAGTGGGGAAATTACCCTAGTGCTGAATGAATAGGGAAACACTAAGAGCCTAACCTACCCAAGGAAGCTCAGGCACTTCCAGGCAGAAACTCACCCACCAAGGAAGATGGGCATCCACAATTTGGGAAGGTTCTCCAGTACCCTTATTTTTAAAAACAACAGCAACAAAACCAATAAAACAGTCTCTAAAAATCTGAGGGAAGCAGCATCTGCCTCCTTGGTGTGTGTGTTTTTGAATAAATTCCCAAGTGTCCTTTGACCTCAGCACAGTTTACTGAGAGCAGTTGGCAGGCACAGATTTGGGCTCACATCCCCTAATCTGCCTTCCAAATTCCTTCTTGCATTTTTCTTGTTCGGATCCTGTACATTTGGACTTGGCATTTCAGCATTTGTCACTGATCCTATTTTAAAAATCAAACTTGCTGTTGTTTTGGCTCAGGTACTTTAAAAACAGAAATTGAAAAGCAAGGAGCTCTTTAGCACATCTTGAGAATGAGGGCATCATCAACCATTTCCTGTCAATAAGAGTCGAATCTGGAACACAGGCTTCCTCAGGCTCTGGTTTGGTCTCCTCTCCATTCTTTCTCTGTTGGTGTCTGAGCAAATACTATATCCACTGATTTAAAATGAGAACAAAAGCAAATTCCCTTTCTAAATTTCAGTCCCTTGGGATAAATACAAGGTCATGACAGAAGACATTTATTTATTTATTTATTTTTTAAAAAGACAACTTATTTATTGTTATGGTTTAGATGTGAGTTGTCCCCCAGAAGCTCCTGGGTGAGACAATGAAAGACAATGCAAGACATTTAGAGAAAAAATGATTGAGTTATGAGAGCCTTAACCTAATCAATGTATTAATGCACTGATAGGGATTAATTTGGTGGTAACTCTAGGCAGGTAGAGTGTGGCTGGAGGAGGTGGGTCCCTAGGGGTGGGGCATGTCTTTGGGGTATACATTTTTTGTCTTATTTGCATACTTTTATTTATTTTTTTACAATTTATATATGACAGTAGAATATATTAAAATTCTTATTACATATATAGAGCACAATTTTTCATATCTCTGTTGTATACAAAGTATATTCACACCAATTCATGTCTTTATACCTGTACTTTGGATAATAATGTCCATCACATTCCACCATCATTTCTAACCCCATGCCCCTTCCCTTTCCCTCCAACACCTCTACCCTATCTAGAGTTTGTCTATTCCTCCCATGCTCCCTCTCCCTATCCTACTATAAATCAGCCTCCTTATACCAAAGAAAACATTTGGCAATTTATTTTTTTGGTATTTGCTAACTTCACTTAGCATTATCTTCTCTAACTCCATCCATTTACCTGCAAATGCCATGATTTTATTCTCTTTTATTGCTGAGTAATATTCCATCGTGTATATATGCCACATTTTTTAATCCATTTATTTATTGAAAGGCATCTAGGTTGGTTCCACAGTTTAGTTATTGTGAATTGAATGTTACAAACATTGATATAACTGTGTCCCTATAGTGTACTGTTTTTAAGTCTTTTTGATATAGACTGAGGTGAGGGCTGACTTGGTCAATGGTTCCATTCCTAGTTTTCCAAGAATTATCCATATTGCTTTCCATATTGGCTGTACCAATTTTCAGTCCCACCACCAGTGAATGAGTGTACCTTTTCCCCCATATTCTCACCAACATTTGTTGTTGTTTGTTTTCATAATAGTTGCCATTCTGACTGGAGTGAGATGAAATCTTAGAGTGGTTTTAATTTGCATTTCTTTGATTTCTAGTGATGATGAACATTTTTTCATGTATTTGTTGATTGATTGTACATCATCTTCTAAGAAGTGTCTATTCAGGTCCCTGGCCCATTTATTGATTGGGTTATTTGTTTTTTTTTTTTTTTTGGTATTTAGCTTTTTGAGTTCTTTATATACCCTAGAGATAGTGCTATATCTGATGTGTGAGAGGTAAAGATTTGCTCCCAAGATGCAGGCTCCTATTCACCTCATAGATTGTTTCTTTTGCTGAGAAGAAACTTTTTAGTTTGATTCCCATTTATTGATTCTTGATTGTAATTCTCGCACCATAGAAGTCTTATTAAGGAAGTTGGGGCCTAATCCCACATGATAGAGATTAGGGCCTATTTTTTCTTCTATTAGACATAGGGTCTCTGGTTGTATTCCTAAGTCCTTGATCCATTTTAAATTGAGTTGTGTGCATGGTGAGAGATAGGGGTTTAATTTCATTTTGTTGCATATGGATTTCCAGTTTTCCCAGCACCATTTGTTGAAGAGGCTATCTTTTCTCCAATGCATGTTTTTGGCACCTTTGTCTAATATAAGATAATTTTAGTTTTGTGAGTTAGTCTCTGTGTCCTCTATTCTGTACCATTGGTCTACCAGTCTGTTTTGGTGCCAATACCATGCTGTTTTTACTACTATTGCTCTGTAGTACAGTTTGAGGTCTGGTATAGTGATGCCACCTGCTTCCATCTTCCTGCTAAGGATTGCTTTAGCTATTCTGAGTATCTTATTTTTCTAGATGAATTTCATGACTACTTTTTCTATTTCTATGAGGAATGTCATTGGAATTTTGATTGGAACTGCATTAAATCTGTAGAGTGCTTTTGAAAGTATGGTCATTTTGATAATATTAAATCTGCCAAGAGCAAGGTAGATCTTTCTATCTTCTAAGGTCTTCTTTGATTTCTTTCTTTAGGGTTCTGTAGTTTTCATTGTATATATCTTTCAACTTTTTCATTCATTTGATTCTCAAGTATCTTTTGTTTTGTTTGAGGTTATTGTAAACGGGGTAGTTTTCCTCATTGCCTTCTCAGAGGATTTGTAACTGATATACAGAAATGCCTTTGATTTATGAGTGTTAATTTTATATCCTGTTACTTTTCTGAATTAATTTACTAGTTCTAGAAGTGTTCTGGTGGAACTTTTAGGGTCTTCTAGGTATAGAGCAATTAGACTGAGGAAAGAAATTAAAGGGATATACACAGAAGACATTTATTTATAGCTTGTGATAGGAATTAAATTGTATAGAAACCTGGTCCTAGGAAAAGGTATAATGTTTCATGTCAGGAAAACAGTTCCCATTTCTGCACCTTCATCTCAGAACCCACTTCTCTTACTCTCAGAGACCACTACAATAAACAGTACTGTTTAATTTCCTTCCTCAAAACCTATTTGCTCTATCAACTAAGCTTTCAGAGAATTGGGAAGCAATTAGTTGCTCAACAAATTCATGTGAAAATGTTGAAGAATAATAATTGAGAAATGTGCTAGCCTCTAATTCATTTTTTAAAATTTGTTCTAACTAGTTATAAATGAGAGTAGAACGCATTTTTACACATCATATATACATGGAGTATAACTTCTCATTCTTCTAGTTGTACATGGTATAGCATTACACCGGTCCTGTAATTATGTTTGCACGTAGGGTAATAATGTCTGACCCATTCTACTTTCTTTCTACCTCCATGCTTCCTCCCGTTTCTTCAGTATAGCCTCTAACTTAAAAAGGTACATTTGATTCTCTTTTTCTAGTCACAAAAATTTCTAGTCCACAGATCATTTCTAAGATTTTTTTTTCCAGAGTGGGCCTTCTAGTGGCTGCCAAATCACAAAATTACATTGTATGGGCAATGACTTTGTCTGCCTATATACAAATGAATTTAGACTTATTTCTTTTTCAGGATTTTTGCTTATGGACACCTCCTATGTAATATGAAAAGTATATCAAACATCTTTTTAGAGGGTGTGTTTTAATTAACACATACTGGGTCCTGTTGGTTAACTGGACCAGATTAATAATAGCAACTTATAGGAAATAAAATTTGATTTTATTTGTGTAGTACTGAGGATTAAGCCAAGAGGTACTTTACCACTGAGCTACACCATAGCCCTTTTTATTTTTTATTTTGAGACAGGGACTTGCTAAATTGCTGAGGATCTTGCTAAATTGCTGAGGCTGGCTTTGAACTTGTGATCCTCCTGTCTCAATCTCCCTAATCCTTGGGATTACAAGAATGTGTCACCATCTTGCCTGGAGTCTTTTTACTGAGAAAATATCCTATTCTCATCATCAAAGACAGGGAGGCATAAAATGGAAGTTTAAATCATATCAACCTCAGCTTCTTATTTTTATTTTGTCATCTATTTTGGAGGAAAGGGGATTCATTTTAGGAGATGATAGTTTTGCTGGATAGATGTGGACAGCAAGAAACATGTTGGGAAGGAGTCCTATGATGAGATGGAAATCCAGCACTCAAAATATACAAATGCCTCTTTCTGTATTTGCAGTGAAATTATTAACTAGGGCTGTCTCTAAAAGCTTTTTGTTAAATCCTGTTTTTAAATCTACTTACTCATAATAATCTCTAATTTACTTTTTGTATTTTAAATCGTAACAAAAAAAAAACTTTATGATCATTTTGGAACCAGTATTTCATTAAAAGAGATACATTTTAAATAAGATTAATGAATAGATTATTGGATTGTTTGGTAGTTCAAGTTTTTCTTTTCTTTTATCATTGCATTATAATTACATGTAATAGAAGGATTTGTTTTTACATATTTTTAAATGTACATAGCATAATTTGGTCAATTTAATTCGCCTTTAACTCCACTCTCCCTTTCCTCCTCTTTCTCACTGGTCCCCTTCCTCTACTTTATGGGTTTTCATTTTATTTTCATCAGGATCTCCCCACTTTTTTCCCTTTTTACTCTCTAGCTTCCACATATGAGATAAAAAACATTCTTGGCTTTCTGAGTCTGGTTTACTTTGCTTAACATAAAGTTCTCAAGTTTCAGCCATTTTTCTGCAAATAATTTAGTTATTCATGGCTAAACTCCATTGTGTATATATGCCACATTTTCTTTGTTTATTAATCTGTTGCTTATAGAACCAAATATGGTTCTATAATTTGGCAATTGTGAATTGTGTCACTATAAACATGAGTAGGCATGTATCAGTATAATATGCCGACTTCAATTCTTCTGGATAAATGCCGAGTGGCACAGCTGGGTCCTATGGTAGTTTTAAGCATAGACCTTTCAGGAACCTCCATACTGATTTCATAGTGTTTGCACTAATTTAAAATCCAACCAACAATGTAAATGTATTCCCTTTCCTCCACATCCTCATCAGAATTTATTATTATTTGTAATCTTGATGGCTGCTATACTAATTGGAGTGAGATGAAGTCTCAGTGTAGTTTTGATTTGCACATCTCTGTTGGCTAAGGATGTTGAACATTTTTTAAATAAATTTATTGGTCATTTTTTTTTCTTTTTGAGAACTGCCTGTTTAGTTCATTTGCCCATGTATTAATTGGGTTGTTTTGTGGTGATAAGTTTTTTGATTTCTTTATATAATATTCTGGATATTAATCCTCTCAGAATAGTAGACGGCAAAGAGTTTCTCCCAATCTCTCGTTTCCTTTGCCATGCAGAAGCTTTTAAATTTGATGTCATCCTGTTTATTAATTCTTAGTATTATCTCCTGAGCTTCAGGAGTCCTATTGAAGAAATTGTTGCTTGTGCCTATATGTAGGAGTGATGACCTTTTGTTTTTTTTCTAGCAATTGCAAAGTTTCTGGTCTAATTTCTACATTGTTAATCTGAGTTGACTTTTATGCAGGAGTATAGATAGGGATCTAGACTCATTCTTCTATGTATTAATGTCAGTTTTCCCAGCTTTTGTTAGAAAGACTATCTTCTCCAATGTATGTTTGATCCTATAAAGGATCAAAGACTGTGTTTCTGTAGATTTGTCTCTGTGTTTTCTCAATTATTATAAAAATAATAAGTATTGCTCAAATAGTAAAACCGATAATATGAAAGATGCCCATTTTATTACTTATTCCTTTTGATCTTCACCACACTTTTTACTGTATTTCCATTTCTTTTTTTTCATCACAGAAAAAGGAGAAAAAAAATTGAGAGAGAGAAGAACCAAAGAAAGCAGATGAGGTCAAGGGGAAGACAAGGGAATCATCAGAGAAACAAATGGGGAGAGAATCAAGAAGACACAGGCAGAAGAGCAAGGATAGTATCTGCAATTTGGGGCTCAAATGTTGAAACAATACCATCTGTGCTGCATTTAAAAGGACATTTTCCTTATTTAAGTTAGAGGAAGTAGAAAGGTTTAGGAGGCTGAGTGGAAAAGACTATATCAAACAAATCCTACCACACTGCATCACTTTCCCTTAGACCGGTCTTGATTTCTTGCCACCAGATTAGGTGCCACAGATGTTTAGTCATCTGAGCTGGTGGTATGTCACCATTCCCATGCTTTTATAATATTTTATTTAAAATTTTTTTCCTTATGGCTTAAAGTCATCAGACTCAAGGGTCTAAGTTAGGACAGCAAGAGGGAGCATACATAGCAATCTTTCTCCAGAAGAGAAAATGCTTAAAATTTGACCAAAAAACAGAGGAGAGAAACCAGACAGCTCTATTGTGCTTTAGTTATTTTTGTTTACTACTACCTGTCAGGGCTTGTGCTGCAGCAGCTCTGAGCAAGACAAGCCATTCTACTTTAATTTCATGATTGTCTGTTCATCACCCAGCCCTAGTCTCCAATTATGATTAGGTAATTGTTTTGCCACCTCTTATCCCCATTTGTAACTTGAAACAGGTCACTGATTTTAATAAGGTTAGAGTTCTTTTAATTTTTATGCCTCTCATTATTAAGAGATATTTATTGAGGAACACAGAGACCATCGTTTAAGTAATTTGTACCAAAGACACCCAATATCATGACAGATTCAGGATATGGTGGGAGACTGGCAGGTGGGGAAGGAGAGACAGAGAGGAATAGTTGGCAGGACCTGTGTGTATCATCTTCTCAGTTTAGAAGCCCATATGGTGCTTCATAATGCTCTGCTCAATTGCCATATAGTTTTAGTCTACATCCCATTAAAAATAAACTCTATTAAGAAGAGTGTTTCAGTTAAATTATGAGTCTCATAACTCACAACAATTTTGCAGGAGGAGTATTTCAAGTTTTATATAGACCGACCTTGAAAGACAAATTGGAACATCTATTTTTTAATGAAAAGTATCTATTCTAAAAGAACCGTTTCCACTATTTGGTTTACCAAGGACATAATGATTATATGTCTTTGATTAAAATAACTTTAAAATGCCTTTTAATATTGTAAACAAAATAAGATTAACCAAAATATAACAAATAAACACCCCCAACACTCTATTGCTCATAATTGAGGTATACTCTCTTCCTTTTGCAGCTTGATGTACAAAGGTCTAAGTCCTAATTTCAAATGTTAGGAATAAAGTACACAGAATAAAACAATTCCTGACTGTAAGAATTTATTATTATGGATTTTCTGAAGAGATATACCTACCATAATAAGTGGTAGTAGCCCACAACAATGGTCAGCGATCTATTAAGGTTTAATCTTAGAATTAGCACAGTATTGTGCTATATTGTTAACTACGCATAAGTTCTATTTAATTTTCACGGAAATTTTGGGAAAATAAAATAGATATAATTAAAAGGAACTGGACTTTATTTTATATAATCTTATTGATATGTTTGTATTTGAGCTATTTGCACTATCAACAGTTATATATGGTTCAGCTTTTATGATTTGAATGGTCCCCAACATTCACACTGGCTATATAAGAGGGCCACCCTCTCCTTTGATGGCTCTCCTTCCCACCACCCACTGTTTCCTGGATTTGTAATTTAAGGGAAATAGAGCAGCTGCCTTGAGCAGACTCACTCAGAGCATAATCATAAAAACACAAATTCCTACAAAAGCCAAAGGAAAAAAATAGATACAAAAACAACATGCACCAAGGAGAACTCTCACAAATGTACCACCTCTTATTTCCTTTATCACTTCCCTGTGGGTTCTGGCTATTGGACCTGGAGACACTTGCTTGTTTTCATTAAAAGCCCCCCCCCCCCACACACACACACTAAAGATAAATATATGACTTTGGCAGAGAAGTCAAAACAAATGTGAAAATTGAGAATCATCCAAGTTATTATCTTGACAATTTGCTTTTATACACCAGTTGGACATCTTCAAGAACCAAAGATTTATCATCCCATTGACGTAAACCCATAGTGTAGAAATTCTAAAGATATGCCATGAAACCAAGAGATTTCCATTCCCCAAATAGGTATTATTATTTTATTGCCTGATACAATAGTACAATATGCTACAAATGATGAAATGAAATTCCCAAGAATCTTTTTTTTTTTGAGAGAGAGAGAGAGAGAGAGAGAGAGAGAGAGAGAGAGAGAGAACGAGCACATTTTAAATATTTATTTTTCAGTTTTCGGTGGACACAACATCTTTATTTTTTTATTTGTATGTGGTGCTGAGGATTGAACCCAGCGCCACACGCATGCCAGGCAAGCGCGCTACCACTTGAGCCACATCCCCAGCCCCCCAAGAATCTTAAATATAAAAAAGTATAATTCAAGATCTTTAAGTCTTGTAATGTATCAGATGTTTACATGTAATACAATTTATTTATCAACTTAAAGAGCAGTTTAATTTATGCAGAATGTTATGTATCTTCATGCATTTCCAGTAATTTGTTTTACCCAAATTTATTTGGAAAAATCTACTTGGCAGCAATTCAAAAAATTTTGGCATTTTCTGTAATGCTAAAAAGTAATTTGGGGCCAGGCATCGTGGCACATGTCTATAATCCCAGCAGCTTGGGAGGCAGAGGCAGGAGGATTGAGAGTTCAAAGCCAGCCTCAGCAAGTTAAGAAGGTGCTAAGCAACTCAGTGAGATCCTGTCTTTAATAAAATACAAAATAGGGCTGAGGATGTGGATCAGTGTTGAGTGCCCCTGAGTTCAATTTGTATCCCCCCCCAAAATTTAAAAAAAAAGTAATTTGGCCTTAAAGCACATAAACAGATATATCTGTCAAATAAGTGAGCAAATGAATCTATTTTTTTTGTTAAATTTAGCATATTTTAAAAAATATTGCAGAGTATATAATATATTTTGGAATATTTAAAGTTGGATTGTTTTACCTTAAATTACTTACTTTCCTGAAAATATGTATGTTTAGCTGTTATAAAATGATAAACTAATTTGAAAATGCAATACCTGATTTAAAAATAATCTAATAAAAATATTTTAAAAATATAATTATAATATATTAAAAATATAATTACATAAAATTATTAAACTAAGTTAGTGAAGGTATTTTCAGCAAACATTTCTAAATTCCAGACACAAAACTTCTAAATTGTTCTTAATTTTGGTGCTTTGGATTTGGAATTGGTAGGCTTATTAGTTGGAAAGGGAGTTAGTTATCCAGTTATAGCCTTGAGTCAGTCATTTCATGCTTAAGTTATATAAAACTTCATTTATTATAATTAATCTGAGATTATTAAACTTAATTAATATTTTCCTTTCTAACATGTGCAGGTAATTAAGTCAGGACCATATTTGTCTGTAAGCATTCATTACTAAATAACGCAACACATTCATATTTTCTTCTATGTTCAAACCATTATCAGTTAAATTAGTTTAAGTATGAACAATTATAGACCTAATGGCAAGACTGGAATTGTTTTAAAAATAATTTACATTTATAACAATTTTTCACAAATGTTATTAAAGGTTGAGCCTCACAAGCACACTCTAAGGTTGGCATGCAACTTTTCTTATTACTCCAGCATCTTACCAATAGCTTCTGTTTGCTGAATATTTCCTTCAACCAAGAACCATGGCAACCAGGTTTCAAGTATACCTCTCTGAATCATAATGGCCACTCAGTGTAGTAAATTCTGTGATCAATATTAAATTTAAGCAGTTTCTCCAAAGTTATTGAGATAGTCAGTGGTGAGACTGGGAATAGAACCAATCTAATCTTCACCGTTTTGCATTTTTTATTTATGGGTGAAAAAACTGAAGCACAGATCCCTAGCAAGAAGTGAAGCCCAAATCTGAACTCAGTTACTCTGAATCCAAATCCAGCACTGATTCTATATAACTACCATAGTGTGTCAAATAATTTTAAAGTCTTTCGGCTCTAATTTTTCCATGTAAATCATGTGAGGTTAGCAATGACTTTCAGGAGGTCTAGACTAGAAGTTATTAAATATATTTTGAACTACATATATCCTCTTAGACGTAAGTACATTTTATTAGCAGTAGTTTCCAATATTATAGTCAAGTAATCTCCTTCCTTCTCTTCTCTTTCCCTCTTTCCCTTCTTGCATTCCATCCCTCCTTCCTTCCTTACTCCTTCCTTCCTCTCTCCTCTTTCTCCCTCACTTCCTCCTTTCCTTTCCCTGTCTCTCTTTTTTTCTCCCTCCCTTCCTCCTTCCCTCCCTCCCTCCCTCCCTCCCTCCCTCCCTTCCTTCCTTCCTTCCTTCCTTCCTTCCTTCCTTCCTTCCTTCCATCTTCTCTCACTCAGTGATAACTGCTGCAGTTATATTTGATGTTTTAGCTAATAGCCAAGGGGAAAGCAGTTGGATTTTCTTGTATGGAATAAAAATGAGCATACAGTTAGGTAATGAGTACTTGGTATTTCATGGAAATTGGGGTGAGAGGGAGGTCCTGTGGAAATACATTAACACCTTTAGAGTCTTGCACATGTATTGTCATGTATTGTCAATTTAAATTTATAAGAACAAAATAAATAAGTATATAATATTTATGTACATTGTATTTATTAAAACTCCTTAGATGAATGAAACTTCTTATACCAATCTTTGACAAGCTGTGTATATGTGAAAAAAACCCTAAAACTTATGAGTCAAGAACATATCAAATTATTTCTAAATATGAAAAGTATGGCTTTACTTAAATTGAAAAGAATCATTTTTATTTTAAAAATATAGAGTTTGATTAGCAGACACTATTTTAAGAAGAATACATTGTGGCCAATTTAATAATTTGGCAAGATTGTGAAGTGGGAGAGATTAGTACCTTGCAAAATGATCTCCCTTCTCTGTCTCCCTATCTCCCTCTTTATGTGCCACATCTCTCATGACCTCTTTGACTCACTGGCTTCTTTCAAAAATTAATTTGATGTCAATAATTTATGCCTTTGTGAAACTTTAGGTAAATTTCTTATTTTTCTAAGAATTATTTGCATTTTAATATTTTTCAGTGATTCTCTAATAAACAACCTTCTCCTCAACAGAATTTTAGGCATTATCAAGCAAGAGGGGACATATTTGAAGAAAGGGAAATGAAATCTTGAGCATAGCTGAGTGACCTTTTACTCCACATTTGCATAACATGAACCATGAGACCAACAAATCATTTGTAGGTGTTTTTGCAAGTGCTTATGGGAAAGGGAGGGAGAAGGAGAATAGCAAGGATGGTGGAAGGAGATGGTCATCATTATACAAAATACATGAATAAAGATGTGAATTTGATGTCAATATACCTTATATACAAATAGAGATATAATAGATTGTGTTATAAAGGTGTATTAAGAATTGTAATGCAAAAAAAGAGAGCTCATGTATAATGGCCTAATTTGGCGTGAACATACTTTATATGCAGAGTTACGAAAAATTGTGCTGTGAATGGATAATTATGAATGTAATGCATTCCACTATTGTCATGTATGTAATAAATAAATAAATTAAATTAAATCCTAAAAAAAATACTTTTACTGTTACTGAATGACCATTGTTAAGAAACTGTAGTTGGGATACTTATGCTAAACTATATGATAGTTTGGCATGGTGTAGTCTACCGTAGTCTACTATGTGTTCAATGGTAACACAACTTTTTTTTTTTTCCTGGCCAAATGAATACTATTAGAATGAACCATGATGTATGTAACAAAAGAAATTATAGATTTTCTAACAAAGGTCAAATATTCTCACAGGTAACTTGTAAGTTAGAATGGGAATGTTATTTGCTTTTATTTTGTTGCTTTGAAAATGAGAAGAGTTAGATTCAAAAATGTTTCTTTTTGGTTTGAAATTCTCAGAACTTTGGTATGTGACCCCTGTACTGCCTGTGAAAGCTCACTGTTAAATCTGGGGACTCAAAATAAAACAAATGAAAGCCTGCTATTTGGCCTGGAAGCTTGGTTGGAATACAAAGAAAATCTTGAAATTTCCAAGTATTTGTGATGGCACCAGAGCCTCCTTTGCTTCTGTGTGATTTATATTTTATAGAATTTAAGTTTGATTCAGATAACTTAGGGATTCACTCTAAATAAGTCTCACAAAAATAGTATGTTTTATCTATATTTGGTGATCTTGCAAATGAGATCCTTTAAAGATGATTAGGATGCTCTAGCCATTGTTAATGCTGTAGATTGATTTTGACATAATTCACGGTGGGGAATTGAGTTCCTGAAGGGTAGAGACATGAATGTTGGGTGTAGCCATAACTCATTACTATTATAGGCTCAACTCTTAGCTTGTATGGTAATGTTTGATTATGTCGAATAAGTACTTTTGCCACTTACCACCTAGTGTTCCAAAATATGATATTGTTTATATTTGATTCAACTAGTTTTAACAAGTGCTGTTAATAAAGGAGCACTAGTCTTAAAATACTTAAAGAGAATAATTAGGTTTAAAATGTTTGTTCATGTTGTTGAAGCTGGTCTCTTCTCTAGGGTCTATTAAGATAAATTTGATAACTTTTGATATAAAAGCACAACACCTGGAAAAAGCCAAGTAACTGAAGACTTTTTAAAATATTTTTTGAAGTAGATTAAAAACATAGGGTCCAATTTAAAAAAAAATTAAAAATATCAGAGTAAAATAAAATTTCAAATTATCGGAATTAATAGTGCATGCTGATATCTTTTCATGTATTATACCTTACTCCTTACAATGATTATGGAAGATAAGGTTGTTAATGCAGTTAATTAAAAAATATTGGTGGAACACTATTATCCAAACACTGTTCTAGGTTCTGTGAATATATCAGTAAGCAAGACAAATATAGTTCCTATTTTCTTGGAGCTCACACTTGAGAAGTAGTAACACATCACCATACCAACGCACCTGCTATGTCAACACAGGGCAACATGATTGGAAGGGCTATTTGATGTGGTCTGGTATTTCAGTTTGAAAGGACAGACCAAGGATTCTAGTAACAGCGTATATTTGAAGATAGAGGAGACAGGTGTTGTGAGAGAAAACAGTAGTTGCCATGGATGTTAAAACAATAGGGGGGAAAAAATGACCAGTGTGGCTGGAGTAAAATCATTGAGAAGAATAGCAGGGGGAGACGTTATCCAGAAAGATGCTTTTGACGTATAAACTATTTCTTGGCTATTATGAATAATTCTGCCATAAAAATGTGTGTGTCTTTATGTAGACATATGTTTTTACTTCTCTTGGTTAGATAAGTATGAAGTTTTCTGTTTGCAAAATTGGTCTACTCAGGAAAATATTCCAACTATTAAAAATATCTGGAGCATTACATTAATTTCTTATTTTTATTTACCTTTTTATAACCATAGCTTTTTTGTTCAGATTAAAAAACAATTCTAATTAAATTAGTTATCAATACAAATATAAGCATATTACCTGTATATTCATATCCCATTTAAGAAGTGAATGAAATACTTTCAAAACAGCTGAAGTACCTAATGTGCCTCCCCTCAATAGCTTCCTCTTCCTTTCCAGAGGTTATCCTTATATAGAGTTTGGTGTTGTCATTCCTTAAACTTTTACTAAGTACATATTCATTTCTTATTTAGTAAATAAGAAATGAATATGTACTTATATAATAAATAATAAACAAACATTACTATAGTATCTGAATACTTAGCAGGGTTTCATTTTTGCTCAATGTTATTTTCTTGAGATTTATTCATGTGTATAGTTTTCATTTTTAACGGTAAGTCATATATGTCATTGTCATATAATATTCTCTTTTATGACTATGTCAACATTTATTCATTTTTCAGGTAATGGGAAGTTAAAAAGAGTTTTGTTTCTCCCTTGTGGGAAAAAACACCACTATACATATTCTGTGTTAAGTTTCATTTCTATATGCAGGAAAATATTTTGGAGTATGTGTATGTGTTTTTAGATTTTGGTAAATTGCTTACTAATGCTCACAACAAGAAGAAATAAAGTTCCTTTTGCTCCACCTTTTTACCAGTTCTGTAACTTCTAGGTTTTTTTCCCCTCAAAATCATTGGGTATGCAAGACTTCTGAAGAAGAACTAGTAGCCAGTACTAATGCTCTTCAAATTCTCATATAAAATAGAAAGGTGAGGGACCTTTCCAAATTTATTCTACAAAGTTGGTATTACCTTACTACCAAAACCTAACAAGTATACAACAAAAAGAGAAAACCATAGGCCAGTGTCCTTGATGAACACAGAGACAAAAATCCTTTATTAAATACTTTCTAACCCCACTCAACATATCATTAAAACACTCGGGCACCATTGGGAAAATGGAAAGCATTTTCTCTAAATTAGGGAACAAATCAAGGACATCAACTCCTACCACTCTTATTTTGTATAGTACTGGAAACTTCAATTAGAGCAATGAGACAAGAGAAATAAAAGGGACACAAATAAGAAAGAAGGAAAATTATCCTATTTTCAGGTAATATGATCCTATCCTTTGAAGACCCTAAAAATTCTAACAGAAGACTTTGAGATTTGATAAACCAATTCAATAAAATAGCAGGATTCAAAATCATTATATGGAAAAGCTACTGATTTTCTATATATCAACAATGAGCTCAATTGAAAATGAAATCATGGAAGCAATCCCATTTATAAGAACCTCAAACAAACAAACAAAACTTAGGGTAAACCTAACCAAGGAAGCAAACAAACACCCCTGGACCCTCTGCAAAGAACATTACAAGCATGGAAGAAGACCCTAGAAGAAGGAAATATATTTCATGCTCATAGACTGATCAAAATAATATTGTCAAAATGGCCATATTACTGAAAGCAATCTACAATTCAACTCAATCCCACCAAAATACCAATGACATTCTTCACAGGACTAGAAAAAAAATTCATATGGAAGCAGAAAAAATCCCAAAGCATAACAATAATAGTAAAAAGAACAATACTGGAAGCATCACAATACCTTATTTCAAAATATACTACAGAGTCATTGTAATAAAAAACAGCATGATATTGGCATATATATATGCCAGTGCAACAGTGCAAAGAATAGAGGACCCAGGTATACCACTTGGTATACCACTTGGTATACACCTGAAGAAATAAAAATCAGGATATGATAGAGATACCTTACGCATGCCTATTATGGAATTATTCAAAATAGCCAAATCATGGAATCAGCTTAGACATCCATCAATGGATGAATGAATAAAGAAATTGTTGTATATATACACAAAGGAGTATCATTCAGCCATAAAGAACAAAATCATGTCACTTGCAGAAAAATGGGTGAAACTGACCAGACTCAAAAAGACACGTATAACATTTTTTTTTCTTGTGCGGAATTTAGGGGGAATAAAAAGATGACATGAAAGTAGAAGGAGGACCATTAACAAAGGGAAGAAGAACAGGGGGATGAGGGATAACAGATAATAGGGAGGTGGGTGAAATTGAAGTATAATGTATTCATATATGAAAATGTCACAAGAAACACATTGTTTTGTACAGTTAATGTGCTAATAGTTATAATTTTTAAAAAAGAGAAGAAAAAAGTTATTTAGTATGGAAGGATATGTTTAGGTATCTGTAGTCACTTAAAAATTTCCCTGAATCATGAACACCTTCTATTATGCATATTTTTCATTTTTACTTTTGCCTTAGTGACTTTATTTTTCATATTTTATCTATGTTTTTGCTAAATTGCTTGTGTTTATGTTACAGATTTCTAGGAGTTATTTTAAATATGAAACCTTTATAGATTATGTAATATGCATTGCAAATAATTCTCTGAATCCTATATTGGTGATGTTAGCAACTCCCTGGAGTAAATGATAGACTTGTTTTACTATCTAGTGTAATAAAGATAACATTTCCCTCTGGAGCAAAGATCTGGCATGCTTGCAGCTCATTATACAGATCATGGTTTCCTAAGTTCAAGATTTCTCTCCTAAAGCACATAGCCCATTGTGTGTTTGTTATTGACTGTCTTGTCTTGTGGGAATTGGGACTCAAAGACACTGTACAAAAATGTTGATACTTGACTGCTGCTTTGCTGCAAGTAATAAGTATGGTTCTTTACCTCCCAAAGGTGCCTTCTACTAGTATTCAGGAAAATGCAGCAGGCTAATGGGATAGTTTATAAAAATAGAACAATCTCATAACCTTCACAGGTCTTGATTACTTATTATAATATCTATTAAGGAGACATTAATTTTATTGATTTTTTAAATCAATTACTTATTTCAGTGATTATCTTTAAAAGGATGTGTGTTTTGTTGTACCAGGCAGAATGTAATATTAGTGTCAAAGTTCAATTCTATTCATAGTGTTGTCAGATCTTTTATATCCTTACTAGTTTTCTCTACACTTGTTCTATAAATTATAAAATGAATACCACCAAATATCTGATTGAACTGTGAATTTGCTACTTTAGCTTGTAGTTTATTAAAGCTCTATTTTTATATGCATGAAATATTTATGATTTTTATATCCTCTTACTGAATCAAAATTTCTCATAATTAGGACATATTCTTTTTCCTTTGAATATTTTTTTGCTTTATAATCTTAAATTTTCTGATATCACTATCATGATTTCATTTAATTAGTGTAATTGTGATATATTTTCCCCAATCCTTTGACTTTAAATCCACTTGTGTCTTTATATTGGATGTGCATTTCTTATAGGTAACCATGTAGTTGAGTCATGTTTGCTCATCTAAGTTGTCAATCTCTGTCCTTTAATTGATATATTTAGATCATTAACATTTAATATAACTACTAATATGTTATGGCATAAGACTATCATGTTAAATTGCGCTTTATATGTTTTCTCTCAGTATTTTGTTTCTTTGTTTTCTTTTATCTACCTTCCCATGGGTTATTTGAACATTTTTTGAGAATTCCATTTTTAGTGTATATTCTTGAATAGTTTTTTAAGTAGTTGCTTTAGATATCATATCATCTATACATAACTTATCATGATCTGCTGATTTGTCATCATTTTTGCAGTTTGAGTGAAACACAGCAATCTTAGCCTTATTTATATCCCTTTACTCTCTCCTATTTACAATAGTCTTATATATTTTTTTTACAGACACCTAGAACCATATTGGATAATATTATAATTTCTGCTTCATTTTCAAACTCAAGATGGTAAGAAAAGCCATGATATTTATTCATATTTTTGCTTACTGTGCTTTTTCTGAGATTTCAGTTTTCCATTATTGCTTACTTTCTGTTTGGAGAATTTCTTCTAGCATTCTTTTAAAGTAGATATTCTGGTGATAAATTCTTGTATTGTTTCTTCTTTATCTTAATTCACCTTTACTCTTGTTGTGGTGGTGGTAGTACTAGATAGAACTCAGGGCTTCCAGCTTGCTCTACCACGGAGACACACCAGCTTCACTCTTGAAGGGTATTTTCACTGAATACAGTTTCCTGGATTGACAGCCTGTCACTTCCCCCTGTCCTCTACCATTTCTGAAGAGAAATCCATTGTTGTTCTTGTTGTTTCTCCACTGTAGGTAAAATTTTGTTTCTCTTTCATTGTTTTTAAGATTGTCTTAAGCTTTCAGAATAGTGGCTACCATAGGTCATCTTTGTTGGCATTTCTTTGTTTACTCTGAGATTCACTCACCTTCCTGAATCTTTAGATAAATGTCTCTTGCCACATTTGGGAAGATTTCATTCAGTATTTCTTTGAGCTCTCTCTCTTTCTGCTTTCTATCTGGGTTCCCATTTCCTTCACTCCTGGTCTGGAAACTCTCTCAAAAATAGTAAGGGTAATTAATACAGTTCACCTTATTTGTTTCTCATTATTTTTTAAAATTTTTTTAGATGTTGATGGACCTTTATTTGATTCATTTATTTATATGTGGTGCTGAGAATTGAACCCAGTGCCTCATACATGCTAGGAAAGCGCTGTACCCCAACCCCAACCCATGTTTCCCATATTTTAAGGATAATGTCCTTTGTTGTCTGATATCAAATGGTTTAAAAACAATTAGTTCTGTCTGCTTTTCGGTTATTTCAGGTGATCACTGTTATTGTCCAGGGGCAGTAGTCTAGATTTATTCTTACCAAGAATTTATAATGTGCTTTGCTTCTTGAAACTGAATTTTCTTCTTTTCCACCAATTCTGGAATATTCTTAATTATTGACAAAGATTAATTTCTCTGGAACTTTTTTCAATGATTTAAAAAATATGCTTTTATCAATAACATAATATTTCTAGTCTGTTAAGATTCTTGATGGATTTACTTTACTTTTTCTTGGGCCATCTTTTTGATCCCTTGTGATTTCTTGTTCTAATTTGAAATGATTTCTTCTTAGTTCTTCATTGAAATTTTGTTTTTAATTTCTTTTGCTAGGCCATATTTCTGATTTTAATCACTAATTGCTTTTTCTATTATTAAGATATAATAACTCATGAAATTATTTTAAGGATATGTGAGTTGATATGCTTTCTAAATATGATGCTTTTGAATATGTCATCATTGATCTTTTTCATTGATTGATGGTTTATAGGGAATGGAATTATAGGCTTAATATTCTTTATTTCACCATTCGTTACATAATGCCATGTAAAGCCTGTACGAGTAAGGCCAGTGTAGCCTTACTATGAGACCAATGAAGTTAGTATCACAAACACTTAGAACAATCTCACTTACACATAAGGATGCAGTTCCTAAACAAACAACAGCAACAACAATAGCATTGCATAAAAATGATTAAGGTTTATAACAGGTTATCTGGGAAATGGTTCATTATCAAAAAAATCTATTGAATAAATAATTACATTAAAATGTAAAGAAGAAAAATCATGAAATAATATCACTAATAATTAAAACACAATTATAAAGCAACGTGTGCCAGATACTGTTTAATATTCATTATATACATTCACTTATTTACTACAACAACCTGTGAGGAAGATGAGGTTATTATGCTGATTTTATACATAAAGAAACAGACATAGAATAGTAACTTGCTTAATTATTAATAGCAAATTGCTCACCCAATTCTTTCAGTGAAAGAACTGGGATTCAAACTCAGGTAGTGTGGATCCATATTGTATGCTGTTCTCTATATATCTCAGCATTGGTAGATATTAACATCATTCTACAGATTTTTGTCACCATTTCCAATTAATCATTAGGTAAACAAGAATGAAGGAACCCATTGTAACAGAATATAGAGTTAAAGCAAAGGGATGGAAAACAGAAGAGATAAGAGACATAATTAATTTTTACTATTTATTCAGGATGATTTTTCTAAACTTTTCTTTCCTACTCCAGAATGCTTTATTTTGAGATATATATTTTGATTTCTGACAATCCATTCTTGTTTTGTTTATCTTTTTTTTTATGTCAGATTCTTTTGGGGGGATTTAACTTTCTGAATACAATATCTCACATTTTTTTTAAAAAGTTGTACATGAGTTCTATTATATTTTTTCAATGTGATTTATTTTATATTTGTTATTATCACATTTTGTAGACATTAATTATAAACTAGAAAAGAAAAAATGCTTTGAATTCTCTACATTTACTGAAGTAACTTTTTGATATCCTGAGGCTGAAGATTGTCTTGGTATAGGATTTAAATAATAAGCAGTTCTGTTTAGTATTTATCAGATTTTTGTTTTATGAAACATTTAATGAAATAATCAAGGCTTTTTTTTAATAGAAAATGACTCAATTATTATACCCACAGGTCTTGAATATCAATATACAGTAGAAGTGACAGTAAAGAAAGTAAAAACAAAGGGTAAATGAGTTGTAATGGTGGGGTTAGATTCGCCGAACATACTTGAGCAGAGTGGGACTCATTCTTTACCTTATAATATTACTGGTAGGCCGGCCTGTGAAAGGGCTTGAAATTTCATGGCATATTTAGAAAATCATTTTGTGGGCTGAAAAGGATTATGGTTTCAAGGACTTTGGTATCTTAGCTATATGATAATATAGGAGGCTTGCTTTTTATGCAGATTTTTGGCTAATGATTTGTCATAGAGAGTAGAATTCAGATGTTTGTTAACTGTCTCAATAAAGAAAAATCAGGTAAGAGCATATTAAATGAATGAAGCTAGGATTATAAATGAAGGCACAGTGAAGGTAAAATTGGTAGTTTCAGAGCAAAGATGAAGTTATTTCTGACAATTCTGTTAAATGCTCACAGAAGTGAGATTTTGCCTGTATAAAGCTGTCTGCTAGCTAATTACATTAAATTCGGATTGCGTTCTGGAAGCATCTTGTCTGAGAAAAGAAAACTGAAGGTCCCTTGCTTTACTCCCCTCTAATTTTTAAATGAGAAGGCATTTTATATAATATTTTCAAAGATATTTTTATATACATATTATGATTCTGACTACTAGATGCCATCAATGTAATTTGAATGGACAAAAAATTTTATATTGGAAAACTCTTGATAATAAAGTAATATTGCCTACTTTAAGGGACTGGTTTTATATCTGGAGAATGTCTCTGTTTTTCAGTTTCCTCAACTGTTAAATGTGAATATTATTTACCTTAGGCCATTTTTGTAAGAATTAAAAAGGTAATGCATGTTACCTTTTTAATTCTTACAAAATTACTAAGAACAGTATGTGTCATAGAAATGCCCAATAAATAATGAATATAATTACCTCTCTATGATCTTTGAACGCCTGTACCACAAATCTCAAGTTTACAAGCAAGTTTTCTTGCAGGGAGGAATAAAACTCTATCCATTCTCCTACGAACAAGAGGTAGGAGATTTATGTACATTTTTCTCAGCAGCCTACAGATAGCAATAGCTATTGTGAAGCTCATACTCAAGGTCTGCGCTTGTTTCAAAGAAAGCTCGCCATGTGTTGGGAGCTTGGCAGACAACTCAGTTCTGATTCCTTTTATGTCCACTTGCTCTCATTTGTCTTCTAAAATTCACAAACAGTACAGCATCAATTTCTCTCCTATCCTCTGCTTATACACACACACACACATGCAGGCACTCATACATATGCACATAAACACACCACTCCCTTTTCCTTTAACACACACTCACTCACATACACCCATACACATATCACTCCCTTTTCCTTTAACACACACACACACACACACACACACACACACACACACACGCACATTCACACTCATTTCGTTTTATTTATTTTCTAATCCCCAAAGGATTCACAGAGCAGGCTGTGTGCAGCAGCCGTGTTTTCCCCTGGTTAAATTGGCAGTTACCTACTGTGTGGAGTTGCTAGGAGAAGGTGACTAGCGTGATTACAGCATCAGTTGATGTACATATTCTCTCAATAACAACCTGTGGAGCTCTGTGATCTGCTTTTGTATGGCTCTGTGTGCTATTTTTTTCTTTGTTGTCCTTAATATTTGTTGTTGCATTTATTGTTTGAGCATGATATATTTCTGTCGGTTCCAGATCAATTAAAAGACAAAACCCTTGGCATTTAAGCAGGCACTTTTTTCTCAGGGTGGTGCTGCTGGTACTGGTTCCTACCATCTGTTTTCTTATTACATCCTGCCCTCCTTCCGCTGGTAGAGAGGAATTCAGCTTCTTCTGGAGTGCGAAAGTCATTCACGTTTCTTTCGTGCATAATAGAGCTCGTAAACTGTAGGAATTCTGATGTGCTTCAGTGCACAGAACAGGAACAGATGAGCTGCTTGTGGGGAGAGCTTGAGCACTAGTCGGTCAGTAGTACAGTAGCAGCTCACATGTGCGGATTGTTCCTGTGAGGTCAGAGCATCTGTTTATTCTGCTGTCTGCTTGAGGGGGGTGATGTGGTGAGCTGTGGATATGCCTGTCAAAGTCAATAGCAAATCTGGCAGAGGCTTCCCTCAGCTTTGTACCTCCGCACTTTCGTGATGCATAAGAGATGCTACTGTATAACTGCTTGAGATTTGTAGTGGACTGAGGAATGCTTGTTCTAGCTGCTGAAACTGACTGTAACTGTATTGCCCTAGGAGCATCATCATGGGATCTACTGCTACAGAAATTGAAGAATTGGAAAACACCACTTATAAGTATCTCATAGGAGAACAGACTGAAAAAATGTGGCAACGCCTGAAAGGAATGTGAGTAAGCTCTTCGCTTGTTTCTGTATTATTTCCCCCACAACAGATTTGACCATTAATATGACTAATTGTGGGTGCTATCTGCCTTTGTGAATGTAATAGTGTTTCCCTTGGAAGGATTTTCTCTTGAATTCTAAACTCGGTGCATCTCACCTAACAACTTGTTGAGAGCGGGATAGACTTTTGCACCTGCACTAAATTTTGTGTAAAGTAAGGTAACTCCTAGATAAGTCCTTTCACTGTTAAACTACGTGGCTTCTTTTATGCTTTTTGCATGTGCTGTTTAAATATGTGGCTTAGGTTTGCAAACTAGTGACTAGGAAAGCTGCTTGCCAGGCACTTGCTAAAATAAAATTTCCTTCAGGTAAGTAGATAGAGAAATAAGACTGGTAATTAGGTTTTGAAAAAACAAGGTCAGGATTAATATGATAAAAATAATTTTACCCATTGTGCTCATCCTTTATGCCTTAAATAATAATATTTCTATGAGAAAAAAAATGTTTATATGGTCAAAATGTTAGCAGTATACCAAACTTATTAGAGTATTGGCTGTAAATTAACCTCTTTGCTTCTTCTGACAGTAAAGAATAGCCCACAGTATATAAAAGCCCTTACTAAAATGGATTAAGAGTTTTACATTTATGTTAAATATGAAATGTAATGACCTGAGTCAAACTTTAATTGTAGTGCTATCATCTTGGTATTTACATCTTTAAGTTTTTTCAGTTGTGTATGCTAACTCCTGTTTAGTATTTTTGTACAGCATTATGTTTGTATGCTTTTTAAAAATAATGTCACAATTCAAAAATCAGATCTAATAATAATAATTGGATAAAAATGTGAAATATGAATATTTAAAGTCCACTGAAACAGCATAATATCTTTGCATATCCCAAAGGAAAATAGAGTATTTTCTATATTAACAGCTAAAGGAATACACACCATGTGAAGATGTCTGTCTTTAAAGATTTGTTTCTTTAATGCTGTGTTTACATACTATTTTACAAAATGCATAAATTTGTTGTCACTATTTTCATATATACTTTTTGAAAAACAAAAATTATATCAAACTTTAGAAGAAAACAACCTTTCCACTTTTCTCCATTTGAATATTGTTTCTAAATTTAAATAATGCTCTCTATACTTTCTTGCTACTTCAAGTAATACATGGCATTACAATGCATGAGTATAAGAGCACACTAATAATGCAAACAACAAAGAATAACTTTTAAAAAAGGACGCCATCTTCACAGCATTTGAATGAACTAATCTGTTTGTAAGAACTACTGAAGATATAGATGATACAGTTTTTCAATGTGGTGATTCTCTAGAGAAACAAGAAATCCCGTTGAAGCAAATAACAGCTCACAAAATTAATTAGCATAGATGCAAATTAAACATTACCAGTCATCAGATGATTTGTGTTCTAACCTAATGAGTAGATGAACATCTGCACTGAAAAAGCTCTATCTCAGATTAGAACATGTTTTAGATTTTTTTTTTTCTTTAACAGGGCAGGATATTTTGTTTGTATTTGTTCTGCTTTTCTGTAGTTACCTGAAGGTATGAAGCTGTATGGTGGTAAATTTATGTATAGTCTATAAGAAATTTAAAAAGTGATTTTGTTTTGACCTAACACTTTAGAGCAAAGTTATCTTTCACTTATCAATTGATCTCAAAGATGAACCTGTCATTTTGTTTCAGAAGAGGCTGACAGAGTCATTCAACAGCAGACCTTCTGGAATTGATAGTGGAGTACATCAACATATGCATAAGCTAATTTAATTTGGGGCTGTGTCTAGATAGAGCTAGTAAATTACCATTAACTTTTTTTTCTCTCCTCTTTATTATTGAACTAAGTGAAATGACTGCTTTTATATTAAAGAAGGAAGAAATTTGCATTCTGGTACTATTTAACTTGTACTTTGACTTAAGACATTTTCAGTATTTCAGGGTAGGTATGGCAAAACAAGAAGCTCTAATCTAAAATCTGCATTACTAATGTCTATCAAATTGTTTAATTATGGTCTTTTGTGTAATCTGCATTCAAAGCAGTGATATGAGGGACTCCCTATTCCATTGCTGAAATGCCTTGCCTATTTAAAATGCAATATTGACTTAAACATAATTTTAGCTCATATAAATTGCTAGTCCTAAAATTCTACTTTTAAATATCAACAGTTAAAATCATATTACTCTTGAAAGCTATCAACAATTGTGCAATCATTTTTCTTATTTTTTCTAAAATAGACCCAATGATGGACTTTACACATTTGTTTGGAAAATTAGAGTTTTAGTCTTTTACTACATCTTTGTTACATCTTTTACTACATCTATCTTTATAAATACATTCACTTATTTCAGCAAGATATTCTGTTTTTAACTGAGCTTACAATATGTGCATTTTGAGACTAAATAAAAATAGAAATGGAAATAAGAATGGTTTTTTTTTTCAATTATACCTGAAGTATGGAAAACATGACTACTACAGAAAAATCTTTAGAGAAAATCTTTCACAAGGATTGTCACGTAACATTTTAGACTTTCTTTTGAGTCCATGAAAATAATTTTAAAATTTTGTGACATGTGGGAAACATTGTTAAACTAAATTAAATATCAATTCTTCTTCATCATTTAGTTGATTAAATTCCTTCTAAATCTCCTCATACAATAGTTGAGCCATTATATAAAATGATGTTCCATTCCTTTGGGGAACAAAGGTGAAAGTTTCCTACTCTCATTCTGATAAAGACTTCTATGCTTTATTCTATTAATTTTCTTTTTATAGGTACAACTTTTTTTTTTCTTTTGCTATCTTCAATCCATCTGCTACCACTAATTTGTCACTCAGTATGACAGTTTGGATTCTTCACTATGACTCATCATCCATGATGGGGGAAATATTAGCAAATAACTATGACATCAGGTCCTTCACAAAGTATACTTTGAAAAATCATATACTTGACCATAAGTTATCCATTGTATATGGACTGAAAAATGCTCCCTACATCTCATGCTATCTCAACATTGGATGAAATTTCTTATTCAGAGTTTCTTGGGACTCTGCAACCTTTTTTATATGCTAAGGAAAGTAAACTATTGCTTGTCTTTGCAAAGATTATTAACTTACTAATTCCCATGTGGAAAGTCAGCTTGAAAATTTTATTCAATTTTTATGGTGGTGAGGGTTGAACTGAGGGCCTTGTGTTCTCTAAACCAGCATTCTACCACTGTGCTACCTCCCCTTCCCCTATTTGATGATTTTATATTCTTTTATTCATGTGTAGGGTTTTTTTAAATTTTATGAATGATGCCTTTTTGTGTCATGGTACTGTTTTTTTCTTCTTTTAACATACAAAGCTTAATAATTGTAGATTTAAAATTTGATCATATTTAATAACACTAGTACTACTTTTTTCCCCAGTTAGTATCACTGTTCTAGGAATTTAATTTGAGACAGTATTTACAGAAAACTTGATCAAGTAGAAATTTCAGTGAAAATTACATGAAGTTGTAGGAACAACTAAATCAAAGACATTCAATAGAATATAGGAAACTTTGAGCTGCTCAAAAGCATAATCTCTATACAAAAATGTAACATTTACTACTTCATAGTACTTGTTGTCAGTTCCTTCAGGTTTTTTTTTAAAGAACTAGAACCAGTGAAATTTAAGTTAGGAATCAACTTTCTGATTTTTAATTTTACATGTGTAGATGCATACCACCTTGTCTCTCCTCTCCTGAAGAATGCCCAGATGTTAACATCTGGAATTGTGAATTTCGCAGTTGAGCAGCATTAAGTGGCCTTTCTTTTTCCTTATTCTCTCTTTGATTGGTGGTAAACATGATCATTAATAAAGAAAGGTAAAATGTAGCGAAGCAGAAAGTAAAGGAGAAAGAAAGAACAGTATAATAGCTTTTCAATTCCAATATTGTTAAGGAGCACAGTATGCTGTAAAATTCTTAGATGTAGTTACCTAGACCCTCATTACCAAGAATATGTAAGCACAAACACTTATTTAGAATAAAAATTGGCAAACATGTAAATGACATAGGTAAAAGCACCGTATTCCCGAACAAACTAGAATCAAATTTTAGGGTAAAGCAGCATTATAGATAATAAATAAACTTTATACTTTTAAATCTTCTGCTTAAAATTCTTAAAGCCTTCTATTGCCCTAACTTCAAAATTTAGCATCCTTTACAAGATCTCTGTACCTGTTCAAACTTTGGAGTCTCCTCATCTCCTCTCATGCCTTGCTTTTGTGGCCCCCTTCCAACCAGTCTCCAGGTTTACCCACAGAAATGTTCTACGCCATCTTTGCTCATTTTATTTACATTTCTTTTCCTTAGTCAAGGTTATGCCTGCTCCCATGAGGCTTTTGTGTTGTGTGTTGTTGTGACTTTAAGGTGTTTCTGCATTTAGTGGGCAGTAGGGTTAAGGCAGGACAAATGTCCTGGTAAAGGCTCAGGGCATGCCTTTATCAAGAAGAGCTGTCCTACTTAAATGTCAACAAGGGACCCTATTAAGAAATGCTCAAAATTTCTGCTTGAATTTCATATGTAGAGAAAATCCTCCCTGATTCCTCATTTCCTTTTTTGGGTTCATAAAATAACCCAAACTTCCCTTTCTTAATAAAATCTACCTTTCCAACTGGACCACAGATTCTGAGTGCAAGAGCCAACTTCCCCTCACTGCGTTTGGTCTTAGATCTTCACCACTGAGCACAGTACTTTGCACAGAGCTGATAATGTCACAAATATTTTAAGTCAATCAATTAATCAATACTGCAAATCATTAAAATCCTGAATCTTATATTGATGCTAACTAGAAACTTAGAAAGTCAACCAGGCTGCCAAATTGGGGCCTAAAGCTCCAACTGGAGAATTGGAGATAGATTCACAGCTAGAATAAGGATGAAGAAGATGGAAGAGAATAATCTTTGCTTATCATCTACCAGTTGTCAGCACTGTGAAGATATAAAATATTTTTATTCTTATTTAAACCTGTCAATTATCTTAAGACTAAGTATCCTAATTAAGTTACCCAGGTAGCAACTGATGAAACTTGGACTTAAATATAGATCTGTCTAGCTCTAAAGCTCTTACTCATCTTGCTTTCAAAACAAAAAAGAGGGCTAGGGTTGTGGCTCTGTGGCAGAGCACTTGCCCTGCACATGTGAGGCACTGGGTTTGATCCTTAGCACCACGTAAAAATTTTAAAAATGAAATAAAGATATTCTGTTCATGTTTAGCTAAAAAAATATTTAAAAATAGCAACAAAAAGAGATGACATTTTCAGAATGATTACCCAGAAAGATCACCAGAAAAGGATTTAGAATGGTACTTCTAAAATGTAGTTCATGGGCCCTGTAGAATAGGTAGACTAGTTGACACCTCAGGGATGCCTATGTCCTAATGTCCAGGAAAAGAGGGATTATGGTAGGAGATGGGATTACAGTTGCTAATAAACTGACTTTAAAACAGGGAATTATTCTGGATTTCACGTCAACCCAATGTAATTACAAAGGTTCTTAAAGTGGAAGAGGCAGAAGTGCATGGTGAAAAGGATTTGACTTATCTTTGCTAACACTGAAGATGTGGAAAGTAGACTACAAGCCAAGGGACGTTGGTAGCCTCTAGAAGTAACAAAAGGCAAGAAAGGAGAGTCTCCTTCCAAGGTGTCCAGAAAGAATGCAGTCCTGCTGATCCTTGATTTTAGCTAAGCAAAACTTGCATCGGATTTCTGATCTACAGAATTGAAGATAATTTGTGGTTTTCTTCAAGTCACTAAGTTTGTGGTAAATGTTTTATAGCAGCAATAAGAAACTAAAACATACCTCTTCTGCCAGAGGATAGAAAGACCATTCCTGTCCTCCTGTATCACATACAAACAGACACGCACACACACTCAGACATACACACCAATCCTCCAGGTAGAGAATACCCGAGATCACTCTATGACCCATATGATCACTCTGTGGTCTTTACCAGCATACCTCCATCTAACCCTGGCTTGAGTACCCAAACCATCAGTTTCCTTACCGAGCTCTGACATTGAGGTATAACCTCAATATAATTGTGGATTTACTTCAAATGTTAGAGAAGAATGCTTATACTATCTTTCTTGGAAATTGTTGATAAATATCAATCTTAATCTCATTTCTTACATAGTTGAATATGTGACTCATCTGATGGAATAAGAAAGCTAATCAGTTTAAAAATCTATCCTTTACTCATAAACTAATTTGATTTAAAGAAAATCACCTCAACAAAACTTATTTTGGAGTGTGTATATATATATATTTAATATAAATCTAAAACTTTAGATAACATTATATGATGGTTTATATAATGAAGAGGGTTGAGGTGGAATACCCTAGAGATTAAAAAATTGAACTCTGAGCTGGGCATGGTGACACACACCTGTAATCTCAGTTATTTGGTAGGCAGAGGCAGAAATACAGTAAGTTTGAGGCCAGCCTAAGGAAACTTAGTAAGACTGCATCTCAAAATAAAACAAGGTAAAGGGAAATTAAACTTTGAAATCAATCAGATATTTTCTAATGCCACCTGTATTTTTAGCCAATGACCATGAAGAAATTATTAATTTTTCTAAACTACACTTTCCTTATCTGTAAAAATCCAATTATTTCATTCATTGTTCTTTTACACATTAGTAAATATTCACTGATTCTGTACTGTCAGGTTCATCCTTCAGCCTATTTTACACAGGAGCTTATTTGTTTTTTTCTTTTCCTTCTTTTTAATGATATTGAGGATTGAATGCAGGCCTAGCACATACTAGGTAAGTGCTCTATCACTGAGCTATATTACTGGCTCTTTTTATTTTATTTTGAGATAGGATTTTGCCAAGTTTCCTGGCTGATCTTGAACTTGAGAGCCTCCTGCATCAGCCTCTTTTGGGCAGATGAAACCTGCATTGGAAGATCATGGTTTAGTGTGCAGCTAAATAAGCTGGGACTCCTCGGAATTCAACTTACTGCACAAACTGCAGACTCTTCAGCAGGGGCCCAAATCTTCCTCTTAAATCTACATCAGAGCCTAGAGCAGATGAGACTATACTTTCTACAAGCGCAGAATCCCTTCCCTGCCCCTAGAGAAGAAAAACTTGTATCATCAGGCCCAATTGTTTCTCCACAACTCACCAGTCAAAAGAGTTGCATATACTCCAATGAAAGAATGTGAAAACAACCGATACCCGGCAGAAAATAAGCCTGCAAGCTATGGTATTTATTAATATTCCCATAACTTTACCCATTCTTGGGGATATTCCAGACCTTTACTTAGTTTATTTACTAGCTATATGACCTCCTAGTTGCTTGATTTTTTTCAATGTCTCACTTATGTTACCTGTAAATGGAAATAATGACATTCTCTTTTTCACAGATATTTAGGGGATTAAACAAATTAATGTTTGTAAATTGGTTAACAGGGTGTTTAGAATCCAGTAAATTCTAGCTGTTATTATTATTATTAATACTACATGCAGCAGCAGAATCCTGTATTTTTCTCAGATGCTTTTCTTATTACAGTCAGTGGGCAGCTGCTAGATGAGGAAAGGAGGCTTTCTTAGGAAAGTAGCCTCACAAGGGCTCCCAGGTCTCACTTCACCAAAACTGTTAAAATTGAGGAATTATTTTCTCTGGGGCAGGGTCTAAGGCTAGTGGAGGAGAATGGGCTGGCTTTGAGAGTTTCCCTGGTAGAACTGCCTTGATGGCCTCTTTACTTCAACTTCCTATGGCAGTCTTGGTATGGAGTTTGTGCATGACTTAGGACTAGACTGATTTCCTGAGTGACTCTGGCTTAAAAATCATTTCTCAAGTCTGTTGTTACCCAAATCTGAGTCTGATTTACAATGGAGTTGTCTTCTGGGTAATCGCTGTCCTGTGTCATATCCATCCTTCAGCCTATTTTACAAAATGACATATTACCATTATGTTTTTAGATTTTGAGCTTTATTTTATTTCAATCCGCTAACCAAATTTAAGTATTTGAGCAAGCGTCATTGCCATACAGTGAAGGATTGTGCTACAGGCTTTTTGGATAGGAAAGAAGCTGTTCATTAATATCATTAAACAGATGGTAGTGCTACAGACTGTTGAGAACCACCTATTCCACATATCTGATCTGGGCATGAATAAGTACAGTTAAAGAATAAAAATGATATAAAAATGGCATAACAATGATAATGGGTCATCAGCGGCAAAGTAATAAAACATTCTATTTTGGTTTCTCCTTTCTTTTTTTAAAATTTTTATTTTTTAGTTGTTGATAGACCTTTACTTAGTTTATTTATATGCAGTGCTGAAAAACTATCCCAGGGCCTCACACATGCCAGGAAAGAGCACTACCACTGAGCCTCTGCCTCAACCCCTAAGCTATACTTTCCTGAAGATACTTAAAGATACATTTTATTTTATATTTTATAAAATAGTAAAAATATAAATTTTTACTAAATAGGATCCCCCAAATGCTCAAGGATGCATATAATTTTTGTTAGTTGAAATTTTGATATTAATAGTTTCTCAAACAAGTTTATAAAGGATCATGAAAAAATTAGCAAAATCTCTAAGCACCCAATTCTTTAGAAGAAGAAAACAGAGGTCAACCTTAACTAAACTCTGCATCAGCACAGTGATCAAGGAGTTCTTTTGAAATAGGTCCTTGATAATTTAGAGAAAAATAAAAATAAACTCATTAGAAAAGCAACAATGTGCTGATTTTGGTCCACTCAAAATTGGACTTTCTAAGAGTTGGTTCAAAACTGTATTTGGAGTAAGATTTTAAAAAACTATACAACTAAGGTATCAATTTGTGATTTGTCTAGATAATTAAAAAAAAATCATCTGATGATTGAATCATGGTAATAATTATACCTACACTTTCTAGAAGATTTTTCTTTTGGTTCATGTCTCAGAACAATTATCCCCAGTTTTCTGATGAGAAAACGGAACCTCCAAGACACTAAACGACTTGGCCAATGTTTTACTGTTAGTAGGGAAAAGTCCAGATTCTTAGACTCCTACTTAGTTGTTCCACTTAACCTTGAGTTAGATAATTCTACTTAACACTCAAGATTCACTATAAAACCTGACATTTCAGGAGGTAAAGACTATTCTCTTGTTTTGATTTTTCCACAGCCCTGCCATCTGTTTGCCTAGCTCTGCATACTCAAAGCTGAATACCAGAGGGAGTTATCACTTGGCATATGCTTTAGATGTTAGACACTCGCCAGTTGTGTTTTGCTCCTTTTCTAGGACATGTACTACCATTACCTCTTCAATTTGTTTACCTGAACAAAGATCCTAGCTAGTGTTGGAAAGAGAGTTTGAATTTTCCTGAAACATTTTGCCCTTCTCAAAGCCTGGACCTTTGCAAAATCTTTACTATTTATTTGTCCTTTGGTACCCTAAATCATAGAGGCAGAAAACCCTGCCCAGTAGTAAAGTCTAAGTGTCTATCCCTGAAAATTTTTCTTTGCCTACACAAATACAACCAGGAATTCTAGTGATTAAAATTAGGCATTTTATACTTGCTTATGCTACCATTTATGCTCTTACTATAAAATATTTTAAGCATATAGGAAGGTTGTTCACTGAAGAAAAGTGAGCAGTGTTTACTCCTTCAGTTTTATTTCAGAAAAATCAACTTAGTGGACTTAATTCTATCATATTATTCCTGAAGAGAATATTGACCACATATGGAAAATGGCTAGTATATGGTTCAGGGCATGCCTTTCTAACTTTAGAACTTACAAAATTTCCAGTACCTCCTACTGGTTCCAGTATGAACAAGTGTCTGTATGTGTGGTCCTCTTTATACTTTATTCTTCAGCAGATCTCTTCTTTAATTTCTCTAGTTTTCCACAAATCAACCAGATAATCTATTACCATACTTGTGAGTGAAGTCAGACTAGACCACCCAATTCCCTATAAATTGTGAGGAAATAATAGATGTTTATTGTTTTATGAGCCGCTAAGTTGTGGTGTAGATTATTATACAACAAAGTTAACTGATATATACCCATAATCTGCTCTTAGCCTCTAAATTTTTTTAATATAATTCTTCTTTAGTTTCAACAGTTTCCTCTACCTCTCACTCCTTCTTTTTTATCATTTAAATTTTTTCTTTGATCTAATCAAATATGAATAAATATTTTAGAGATTATAAAAATAAAAAATGGAGGTCCTTCTTTTTAGAAAGTCAGTCCAATTAAATTTTTCTTCATATTATTTTCATTAGTTAAAAATATCAATGACATGTCTTTACTTATAGTATTTCTTCCCAAACCTGTTTTTTTCAGTGGTTTGTACACTGAAGTTGTATTGCTCATAGATTTTGATAAACAAAAATAATTTCCCATAATATTGACGAGAAGTATAGAGTAAGGCAGGGAAGCTGCATAGTTGCATAAAGGAAGATGGTTCATATCCTGTTACCCTAGCAACAGGCACTAGAAAGACCAGGGCTCTTCACACATCCTGTTGCCCTGACAACAGGTCACACAGGGCATGGGAAGGCCCAGTTCCCAGTCTTCTAAGCCTCTTCTCTGCAATCACAAAGAAAAAGGACAAAGTGGTGGTGTGCATCTTATTCCTCCCCACCTACATATTTCTTCCATTGTTCAAACCACTCTAATACAAGATTATCTTTCTAGATGTAGGAGAGGGTAAAAAAACAGTAACCTCAGGTTTTGTATTCAGGAACTCAAAAGCATTTACTGAATTTCAATTGACCTAAAGAAGTAAATCGCAGGAAGAAAAGAGAGAAGGGATTTATAAAATTGTGGAAATCTGAGAAGTAGGATAGCAACAACTTCACAGCTCAGAGCTGATTTAGGGTGTGTATCACTTTACCATATTAGTTAAGCTTGGTTAATTTTTAGAGAGTTAATTGGAAGGAGTCACATCTGTGAGACTGCAGCTTATTTGGTCAGCTCTATTCTATGAGCAGTCAATGCATAGCCAACCATCAGTAAATGATGTTATGCTATAAAATATTTTTTAACAACTTAATCCAGGATTTTTTTTACAAATATTTTCCCATTTTTCAGTCATATCTAGCATTATTTTCCTTTATCATTCATTGTTTCTTATCATGTAAAGTTGATAAGAAAGCAATCTGATTACAATTTTTCCTTGCCTCTCTTTGTTCGTTATGCAATTGGTTTGATCGTATAAAAGAATTAGAACTTTTTATTTTTGGTTTTAAATATTGCTTTGTCTTTCTAATTTGTGATTTACATAAAATAGCTGTCTGTTCAAAACTGAACAAATACCATTAATTTTGCTGTTACTAAATTTCCCAATTTTCCTGTGAATTAGAATAAAATATGAGTTTATACCTCTGGTTTTGAAGTAGAGTAATAATTGTACATTTTCTATTAAACCAGAAGTCTTTTTGGTGAAGACAAAAGTGTTGAGGAAGTCTTCTTTTTTAAAAAAAAAAATAGGAAAAAGGGATTTGTGGTAAAAAGACTTTAATTAAATATGAAAGAAGTATAGAGTGGTGAAGGGGAAGTGTCTGGGAGAATATAATCACACTCAAACTGAATTTCTAAAAGACCAAGTAGAAAAGTTGGAATTTAGTCAGAGTATATCATTGAAATCAGATAAATACTTCTGATTATCTGAAACTAGACTAGGTGACCCTTTTAGGTTCTCTAACTGACTTTCATGTTTTATTTTTATTGTTCATTTAATTTTTCTGCCTCTGGATAATCCTTCGTCCGTCTTTTGAGGTAACGAGAGGGAAGAAGTGGATTTCTTCTGCTCGTTGTATATTCAGTGCCTAGAACAGTATGTGGCTTAAAAATGGTTCAGTATTACAAAGGACAATAATATGGTAATGCCACCATTTTCCAATTGAGTGGTGTGGCTGATAAATGTTACAATTGTTCAGCATCAACATTAGTTCAGGCTGGATGTCAAACAAGTTTTATGGAGAATCTTTCAGTTGCTTCTGGAAAAATAAAGAGAATAAAGTATGGGAAAAACCTTTCAGTAGAGATCATTGGGAATATTATTGTATCACAGACCAAACAGCAATAATATAAAGGAAAACAAAACCACTTTCAATGGAACTTAAATAGTCTTAGAAGGATTGTTGTAAGAGATAAAAATAATGTAATCAAGGTGCCCACATTTTGTGTCTGGCACAGAATAAGCATCTACACACCACAGCTGTTATTGTGAACTACTTTTGTGATACAACTATGTACAAAACAATGTGTTTGCTTTTTCCTCATTCCTTTGCCAAATATAAGATTGAGGTAAAGCTGCCCCTACCTAACTCTATAGTTGGCAGAAATGAAAAGGACATTCATACATTGACTAAGTGACAAAAATTCTTATTCCAGATTCTAACTTCCTGAGTTCTCTATCATTCATATCCCAGGCAAACTCAGATTTCTCTTTTGTGATGAATCTGAATAATTGGGATTATGTTAGGAATATCTTTCTGTGATTAGTGATTAAAAAAATCTGACCTCATGTGGCCTTGAAGCCTGGGGAATTCTTGGTGAGTGCAGACCGCTGTGTTTTCTGCCAAAGTCAATTGCCTGCTGAAGTTTCTAAACTGTGATGAGTCAGACAGCAGGAGATGACTTGGAGACCATCAGGCTAAATACTTCAGTATCAGTTTTCCAGCTGTAGTTTCCTGTCAACTACTGAGCTGAAGAGTGATTCTCTCCTTGCAAGTTTCTCATCAAAGAGAAACTTATAAAGCAAGGTAATCTGAAAATTTCCAAAGTAATTGAGCACTTTTAACAGTTCTTACATTTCATTTTTACCAGACATATAATATATTCAAGGTATATGACAAAGCTTGAACTAAAGTTGCCATCTTCACACTGACATTTAAAATATTTTTGTTCTCTGACTTCATCCTGTCATACAAACATATTTCAATTACAGATAAATATTTTCAAAGAGTATATAAAACAGTGCTTCCCTTTAAAAGATTACCCAAATCTAAACCAAACTGGAATCATGGATGAAGAAGATCATGTCTTGTGTGCTTAATGATTGAGAATGTTTCAAAATGAAAGTTACAGCCAAAATAATAATAAGATTCAGTTTAAGGATGTAATTTCCCTCTATTTTATGCAAGGCAATGCATTTTAAAATTCATTACTGTAAATTGTTTGCTGAATAAAACATGATAAAATAGTGCTAAAATTATGTCTTGATTACTTTTCTTTTTGTATTTCTTTACTGATTTTTAAATTTTATTTTATTTTTGTATGGTACTGGGTATTGAACCCATGGCAAGACAGGCAACAGATGTCTTAGGAATTTAAGAAATGGCTATTTTAGAAGAGTAGTCAGGGAAGAGCTTTCTGTGACAGCAACTTGTGAAGAGGGACCTTAGAGAAGTGAGAAGGGAGCTATACAAGGACTGACACATTGGTGTCAATGCAGAAGGAAGCAAGGACAGAAACCCCGAGCCAGGCTGCATTTGATATGTTTGAGGAAAAACAATAAGGCCAGTGGGGCTGGAGCCCAGGCAAGAGAGAGTGGCCTTAATAAGTACAAGACAGGTAGTCAGATGAAAGGGGAAGAAGTGAAGATATGTTTTAAAATAATGAATATGCACATGTGTTTAAAGTTCATAGCACTAGATGAGAGTTCCAGGGAGTTAAAAGTGGTATGAGAATCAAGGGCTAAGCTCTAAGACACTCCAACACTTACAGGAAAGCAAACTGAGGAATGGCCAGTTTGACATTGCATTCTGAAAGTCAAAATGGAGAATCTTTCAAGAAATGAAAATGTCAAATATTGAATGTTGCTGAGAGGTCAGGTAACATGGACAGAGCATTGTCTGTTGATTTTTACATTGTGGCCGTCTTTAGCAATCTTGAGGAGAGACTCTCAATGAAATGGTGGAAACAAAAAAACCCACCCAAGACTGGTAGAAGAGGATTGAATATGAAATAGGAAGAATGTACAGCTGACCTTTGAAAGCATTTTTCTTTAAAGACAATGACACAACTTGGGTGATAACTAGGGGAGAATTGGGAGGTAAAGGAGTTTGTTAACTGTGGAAAATAGTAGTAGAGATTTCTGTGGGGAATTCTGATTGCTGGGATTCTGCAGGAAGTGAAAACTCAATGGGGAGGAGAGAGTCAGAAGGAAAGAGAGAGATAGAAAGGATAGAGGGAAGGCAGAATGTGAGCATTTGCTAACAGGTATGTGAGGAGTTGGTGATAAGGCCCTCTGATTACTTTTATATTCTCAGTGAAAAGAAATTGGCTATTTGTAGACCTTGAACAGAAGGGAAGGGGAGTGGCATTTGAGGTGCAAACAGTCCCCTGAGAGATGAGTGTGACCAAGGAAACGTGGTGAAATGGCAGGCAGTGCAACTGTCATGTATTTAGGGTGGCCTCAGTCTCCCTGTGTGCCTCCTCTTGCTGCATTCAGTTTGGTTGCTTCCATGCAGCATCAGAGCAGATGCAGATGGGTTTATTGAGTCCTATTTTGCTAGAAAACACCAGGGCGATGAAGGAGGAGAGGGGAAAATAGGGTTTGAGGATCTCTTCCAAGGCATTAAGCCTGGATCGAATGTGAGATCCAAGTTGGGTATAGAGAGGAATGAGAACTTGGGGGGATGATGGACAGTAAAAGAATGGGTGAGGCCAATGAGTTGGAGGTAGAGAAAGTGGGTGAACAGTTTTTGGAATGGGTCACTGGAATCACAGATCTTTTGTTCTTTTCAAAGACCCATGATTACATAATATACACATATTATGTGTAGACAACCTTACACAAGAAATACAACTTGTGAAAAGAATATATACAGGCAATTTCATTTTTTTCCCCCTCTGTTGAAAACCTCTTGAGCTCCTTTGCATTTCGTTACTAGGTTTTCACTTCAAAACAGAAGAGGCTGTTGGAAGCATGGCCATTCCTGCAAAGAAAACAAAGCTGGCAGATCTAATTTTAGGATGCTTTTCCTTGACAACAGTCTTTTAAACATTGCCTATGCAACAATAAAAATTGGCTTCAGAAATTAATGAGACCGCATTTGGTCAAGAAAATTAAATTCTCTTTGACACTAGAACTTCTTGCAGTGTCTGTAAACACACAAGGCTCTCACCTTTCTTCAATGACTAAAGTTTCACAGTTTGTGGCTTTGATGGTGGAGGATGGTAATTTTTAATTTATAGATCAGTAGCAACAGTGCACATAGGCAATGAAGGACCCTGTAAAATACCATTGGAACCAGAGATGTGAGGATTGCTTCACTACCCAAGAATTTCTGTTTCTCTCTTTATAGTCATAGTAGCTCCAACTGACCTAAACCAGACTTTTAATGTTTCTTCCTGAGAGACAAATTGCTTTGTAAACCTGCACACACTAAGCAAGCAATTAACTACCCTATTTTCTAATGATTTTATTACCAAGAGGAAAGTTTACCTTGGGCTGAAGTTTTTTTAACAAATTATTTGCACACACACATACACACATACACAAACACTCACATGAAATATTGAACTATAACTATGTACCTTGGTGTAAAGGCAACTTCCATTCAATAACTATACTTTTGTGTTGATGAACTTGAAGAAAGGTAAAAGTCATTGATTTTTTAAATTTTTTTTTTATCACAATGTCATTATATGTGGAATTTAGTGGGCCATGGTACCAAAGAATTGTAAGACTTCAATGTAAAGGTCACTTATGGATAGATTTTTACATCTACTTTTGGTGTTTAGGAAACTGAATCTTCTATTTTATGAACTAGACTAATTTGGGGATAGCAATATGTCAACTAAGTTGGTATTTTAAAAATTAACCTTTTGGAATTTTTGCCGTTTTTCTTATTTGACATGGCAGGGTTGCTCTTAAAGTTTAGTTCCAGGTTGCTTACCTCCTATAGTAATTATTGTTATTTTTAATTGCAAAGAAATTTGTCTTTTTTTTAATTTAACAACTTAGGGTTTATGTGGGAACCAGGAAACCTGGAAATAACCTTAATCTTAATTCTCTCTCTTTTTTTAATTGACACATTATCATTGCACATATTTATGGAGTGCAGTGTGGTAATTCAATACATGTATATGGTATGTGATGATTAAATCAAGATAATAACATTTTCCTTACCTTAGACATTTTGTGTGTGTGTGTGTGTGTGTGTGTGTGTATGTGTGTGTGTGTGTGTGTGTGTGTGTGTGTGTGTTTGGAAGTTTTAATTCACTCTCTTATAGTTCTTTATAAAAATACAATTAAGTAAACTATAATCACCCTACTGTACGATAGAACATTAGAACTTATTCCTCCTGATTAACTGTATTTTAGGAGTACCCATCATCTAACTCTCTATTCTTGCTTCCTTCTCCTCTCCTAGGCCTCTTTTGCCCACTGTTTACTCTCTACTTATAGGAAATACACTTGTTTAGCTTTTCATGTATGAGTGACAACATGTGGTATTTGTCTTTCTATGCCTGGCTTATTTTACTTAACAATGTTCTCTGGTTTTATCCATGTGGCAGCAAACGACAGAATTTTATTCTTTTTTTTTTTTAATGTCCAAATAATACCCCATTGTATATATTCATTCATCTGTCCATGGAGAACAATGTTGACTCCACATCTTGGCTATTGTGAACAGTGCTACAGTAAACATGCAAGTGCAGGCATCTCTTGGGTGTACCAGTGGCTTCCTGGGACTGAGGTGGTTGGGTATGGATACCAACTGCTTCCTGCAGTCAAGTCACTGAAGGTGTCCAAAATAATTCTTGAAATTCTTGGATCCTTAGTCCCTTTTGGTGATACTGTTCATTTTATGGTTGGCAAATTAATTTCTTTTTCTCATTCCCTAAAGTTCCTCTCTGCTGCTTTTCTTCCTGTTGAGGATTGAACTGAATGTTATCTGGGTCTGCATGACTCCTATTTACTCTGTTATGAAAGCTGTACTTGAATGTTCCAAACTGCCAGTCACACACTTTTTCTAGGTCTTTAAAGAAATATAAATAAATTTTACTTCTTTGATACCAATACTTTACATTACGGAGCATCTCTGCTTTCAAATTTTAATTCTCATTCTTATTAAAGAAATAAAATGGTACTATAAGATTAAAAACAAAGAGTTTTCTTTCCCACCTTTTGGTGTTTCCCAGGTTCACTTCCTGAGACATCAACTTTTTATCTTTTGATTTTTCTTTCTAAATTTACACCCGTATTTTAAAATGACAGTTATATGTGTGTGTCTCTTAGTTTCTCTATTTTGAACATTTTTTACTGAATTCAGATATCTGTGGAAGAAAATTTAGCATTTTAGACCAAGCTCTGGCCAACCCCCTTGTCTCAATTTCTCCTTATCATTTCAAAACAGTTCTATCACCATTTTAGTGAATCAATATCTAATCCTTATAATATTACGACTTCACTTCTGAGCCAAGCTGTGATATGTGCATATGTTTCCTATAGAGTGCAGTTCATTTTTTTTCTTGGAATTAATCTAATCTTTAGATTGTTGAATTAATTTAATCATTAGATTGTTAATCATTTAATTGTTAGGTTGTTGGCCTCAATGACTACAACCTATCACTCACTCTTTCCAAAAGAATTAAAAAATGCCCCTCAGTGTGTTTCTCACCCTTTCATACACATCATGTGCTCTTCCTATCCCATTTCTTTTTTTCAAAATATCATTTTTTGAGTTTTTTTCTTCCCAGGTCCCTCCAGGACTCGCCAAAGCCTGAGGCATGGCTGGGACAGCCCTTTGCTCTCCTAAGAAACTCCTTCAAAACCCTCATAAGTCTGATCTGCTGTTTCCTGGACCCTGTAGTTTCTTGATTTACTCTCATTTAGTCAGAGGGTTTCTCCAATAGCTCCTGAGACAGGAACTTGGAAATTAAATTTTTAATGTAATTTTTACAGGAAAAAAATATTTGTTTTATTTAGGTATCACTCATCTGACTTTAAAATAAGTTAAAAGTAATTTTCTTTTAGAACTTCGTAGATAGTGATCCACTATCTTTTGCTTTCAGTATTGCTACCAAAAAGTCGGATACCATTGATTCTTATCTCTTTATAGGATGTTCTTCCAACTCCCATGATCCAAGAATTTTCATCATTTCTTTTTTTCTTTAATTTCATGATAATAGCCTTCGTGTGAAAACTTTTATACTGGGAAATTAGGTGTTTTTTTCAATCTGGTAAAACATGGCTTTCCAGTTTGGGAAACTTCCATATGCTTTTAATTTGATAATTTTCTTTCTTCTCTTTTCTTTATTCTTTTTATGGGGGGTGGGAGAGAAGAGTTTTTATGTTGTGCTTCCAGGATTAAATCCTGCATTTTCTTGTATTTGTTCTCCTATTGTTAATTTTTGTGTAAAGTTTTTTTTTTCAAAAAACATTCCCCTCAAAAAAATACACCATACTTTTGTTATGCATATAACAATTTTTATAGCCATGAAATTAATTTTGATTGTGTATCTTTTATATTAAAGGATTTCCCCCTTGTAATCCCAGTGACTCAGAGGCTGAGGCAGGAGGTTCATAAGATCAAGACCAGCCTGTGCAGCATAATAAGACCTCATCAAAAAACAAACAAACAAAACCCCAAGGATTTCCTCAGAGATCTGATAATTCCTGATTGCCTTGTCACATTCAAGAGAGATATTAGAGATAGTGAAAACGTGATTGATGTTCATTGTGAATTGACTATATTTGATGAAGTCCTTAGTAGGGCTTGACCAATCAATTGGGTGATCACCAATTGTATTCACAGGCCTTTCTCCAGAGCTATTTATTTCTCATGTAGGAAAATAATTGAATCTCCTTAAGGATGCTTCAGTCCTGATACATTCATTCTATAAATCAGCGAGGAGAGGAAAGAAGTTGGGGTTCATATCATACACTATGTAGTCTTTACTTAATTTTAAAATATAAAATTTATATCTCTCTTAACTCTGTGGTTTAGTTTCACCAAAAAATAAACATCCAGTTTCCCATAATGATGTGGGAGCAGTAGTAGCTGGTCATAGAGAGGGAGATAGCGCTTACCTCCTCTTTCTATGACTTTCAGCCAGACTCTCCTTCCAGTTCCACTCTGACTTGCTGCCTTCTATAACACCTGGTGCTTCTAATTCCTGCATCTCTTAGGGGGTTCTTTGGAGTGTGACTTTTGCTTCTAGTTGTTATCCTTAGCTTAGATTTCTACTCCTCCATCTACATTCCAAATTTCCAAAAATTGAATTGTTTCTTTCAAATCTTATTACCTTCTTTTCCTTGTAACCCACATGTTACAGCATATTAAAAAATGGGATTCTTTCCATTTTGGCTTTGGCTGAGGCAAGGAAGTCCAAGACCAATGTAAAAGGTGCCATAAAGCCAGCTCCTACATGCTGAACTGCCCATACAGGAAAACTAAGTGAGTGGAAAATGGATTCTCTGGCATTAAAGTCATCCCTCCTTTGGTCTCTATGAATGGAATATTGAAAGGGAGGATTTCAGAACTTATTTGGAGAGAGAAAGAGAGAGACAGTTAGTTGTCCGTGTTTTGGTACCTTCAGCATCCTCAAAGAAAAGTGTAAAGATAAGAGATTATGAATGGAGGTTCCCTTTTTTGTCAGCAAGGATAAAGAAGCCATGAGACTTGACACCAAATCAGGGGCATGTGTTTTCTTGCAGACCAACCTGCACCAATTAAAAAAAGATTCTGCCTAAGATGACTGCCTATACCTGTAGGGCAACCCCACAGAGAGGACCACTGGATGAGGGAGGGAATCCTTAGCGGCCATTGCCTGCCTATGGATACTGTAGTCAAAGGACTATAGAGGGAAGAGCTCCAAAAGTCCTGCAGGAAGGAAGGACCCCTACCAGAAAAGAAATGAAGGTCTATCAGGACTCAACCCAGGAAACCAATTCTATCTTTTATAGAAAATAGTGTCATTTCCTTTAAAGAATTGGAGAGGAAAGAAATTCTAACCTGAAACAGATCTGAGCTTGGAAATGGGGAGGATAAGTCTGGAAATACTCAGTTTGAAAATGGAGTTCTGATCATTACACTGAATGCTGGTCATTTTGACTTCTGAGATGGGTCTTCTTCTTCTTGTTTTTGGTACCAGGGATTAAACTCAGAGGCACTTAAACACTGAGCAACATCCTCAGCCCTTTTTATTGTGAGATAGGGCCTCACTAAGTTGCTAAGGCTAACTGAATTTGTAATCCTCCTCCTGCCTCAGCCTCCTGAGCCACTGGGATCATAGGCATGAACCATCATGCCCAGCTAGGCCTGCTTTTATGATTGAAAAAGAAGGGAATATCTATTACCCTAAACATTTATATAAATGAAACAGTTTAACTCAGAACTTTAAAAGTTTGATAGAATCTTCCTATTATTATAAACTTTATGTGAGGGTTAGATTTGGAAATCAAAAAGTTTAAACAAATCTTTGTCCATTTACTCATTCACAAACTCACTCATTGAATAAAATATACTAGATTCTACATGTAGAGCTTGATACTTGCTTTTTCTAGAGGAATAAAAAGGTAAATCATTGTAGATCTTGGGGGGAACTTTATAATTACATATTGTTGCAAATAATTATAAGATACGTATGATCTAGTGGGGTGCAAGCAAAGCAGAGTAAACCTGAGGTTTTGTACAGTGAACTTTGGAAGTTTTCCTATTGGACAAAGGACCTATTACATGTGTAATGGGATTGGGAATGAACAACCATATTGCTATTGATAAGACAAATCATTGCTAGGCAATGAGCAGACTGGACACAAAAACAATCATCATAAATGAGGCTGAGTACCAGGTCATGGTAATAATGGTAAAAATTAGAAAGCAGATCAGTTATTTCCAGAGGGGCATGGAGTTTAATGGGCTGAATACATGCTAGCTCTTAAGACATTAGGAATGCCATCTAACATTTGATTATCTGTGCAGAATGAGGTAAGTGGTAAGTTGTGTCTTCTGCAAGTGCACAGAAAAATGAAGAACTTGTAGAAGTAGCATTCATCCTATTTCTTAAAGGATTTTTTTTAAGTAGCAGTAAGAAAATGATATTCTAGGAGAAACACTGAGAATATGTAAGGTGGTGGGAAAATGTAAGGTAATAGGTAAAAATAGCATTCTTTTTCATTAAACCAGAGTATTGACTATTCTAGTAGCCATGGGATATACAGCATTAGAAAGGTATAAAAGGGAATGTTAATGACCAATATACATGCTAAAGTATAATGCCACATACCATATACATATTATTACATATGATAATAACAATCTTTGGTGTATGTGTGTGTGATGGTATACATTATTACCTTCATTTCAAAAATAAGGAAATTGAGGCTTACATAAATAAAAAATCATGACTATGATAAAAATTTGGGTCTACTTTTCATTTTTTCTATTTAGGCACAGAATCTCTGGTCTAGTGCCTAAGTCTTTGATCCACTTTGAGTTGATTTTTGTGCAGGGTGAGATATACAGGTTTAGTTTAATTTTGCTACATATAGATTTCCAGTTTTCTCAGCATCATTTGTTGAATAGGCTATCTTTTCTCAAATGTATACTTTTGGCACTTTTGTCTAGTATGAGATATCTGTATTTATGTTAGTTTTTCTCTATGTCTTCTATTCTGTTCCATTGGTCTATGTCTATTTTGGTGCCAATACCACGCTATTTTTGTTACTATTGCTTTGTAGTAAGGTGTGGTATTGTGATGCCTCCTGCTTCACTCTTCTTGTTAAGGATTGCTTTGGCTATTCTGGGTCTCTTATTTTTCCAAATGAATTTCATGATTGTTTTTTCTAGTAACTCAACTCACAATAGCTAAACTATGGAACCAACCTAGATGCCCTTTAACAGATGAATGGATAAAGAAAATGTGGTGTATACACACAATAGAGTATTTCTCAGCCTTAAAGAAGAATGAAATTATGGCATTTGCAGGTAAATGGATGGAGTTGGAAAATGTCATGCTAAGCTAAATAAGCCAAACCCAAAAAAACAGAGGCTGACTATTTTCTCTAATAAGAGGATGCTGAATCCATAATGGGGATGGGGGATAGGGAAGAATGAAGGAAAATTGGATTGGGCAGAGGGGAGTGAGGGAAAGGGAGCAGATGTGGGGGTGGGAAGGATGGTGGAATGAGATGGACATTATTACCCTATATTCAGGTATGACTATACTACCTGCTTGACTCTGCACCATGTACAGCCAGAGGAATGAGAAATTGTGCTCCATTTGTGTACAACGTGTCAAAATGCATTCTACTGTCATGTATAACTAACTAGAACACATTAAAAAATAAAATCACATCTTGACTAAGGGGATGCAGAACAGATGTGTGTCACTACCTGGACTCTTAACCATCACACTAATTTGCCTCTTAAACATAGATGATCTTGAATGACATATCTAACTTCATTCTGTAAGAAAGTTCTGTGTTAAGAAAGTGTTGCACTAGTAATGTTTTAGTTAATTGAAATGGGATTAACTTCCCTGTTCACAATACATCCAAATCAAAGTTCATGGAATATGGGTTTTCCCATGTTCCTTTATATTCTTGTCCAGAAGTGATTGCAAATTTTGCACATATTTAGGTAATCATGATTTTTTTTATTTTTATATAGCATTATACTGTTAAGATTTTCTTTGTTATCATACCCTTCTTAAAAAGTTAAACATTCTGGGGGCTGGGGTTATACAGCACTTGCCTAGCATGTATGAGGCACTGGTTTTGATTCTCAGCACCTCATATAAGTAAATGAATAAAATAAAGGTTCATCAATGTCTGAAAAATATTTTTTAAAAAGTAAAACATTCTGGCTCACAACTGGACATTCAGAAAATACAGGTTAAAAAAAAAGCATACTAGGCATGGTGGTGCATACCTGTAATCCCAGCAGCTCAGGAGACTGAGGCAGGAAGATAGCTAGTTCAAAGCCAGCCTTAGCAGTTTAGGGAGGCTGTAAGCAATTTAATGAGATATTATTTCAGTAATACCTTTTGACAAATTAATAAAACCTGGAATTACATTGCCATTTTCTTTTCTCGTTAGTGAGCTTGACTTTATTTTTGTAGGTTTACTTGTGAGTGATTCTTATTTAAGTATTGAGTTTACCGGTTATGGAATAATTTATTCAGTGCATGGTAAAACATTCATTTTATTTTATACTATCAGAAATTTTGTTTGTATTCTATTTTTATTGTTGTAAATAGTAGTATAAAATATCCATATCCTCCTTGCCCTCTTTTGATCATTTAAACATATTAGGATTATTTAATTAAAAGGTAGGAATATTTTAGCATTTTTGATAACTGTGCCTGTTGTTTTAGAAAATGAAGGACACAATACACACTGTCACCATTAGTCTATACAGCTACCAATTTTACTAGGATTTAAAAAAAAATGCATACATCTCAAAGTTTCATTTTAGAAGAAATCTTCACATATTTTTGCCTGGCTGGCTTCCTGAGGCCCGGGGGTCTTCCTCTGCCACATTTGCCCAGCCTGATGCAGGCATGCGTGCGACCCACACATTGGGCACCCCCAGCTTCCTTTAGTGTTCGACTCAGATGTCACCTCTCAGAAAGGCTTAAAATAGCCCCCCCAAATATCACCCAATAGCTCTTTACGTTCGTTTTATTTGTAGCACTTCCCACCTTCTGACATCCTACTAATTTGCTTAATTGTCTGACTTCCATTAGATGCAAATGTCACGAAAGCAGGCATTTTATTTTTGTTCTGATCACATTCTGTGCAGGACCTGGATCATGCCTCAAGCCTTAGCTGACGTGTGTTTTTGTTGTACGGATGAATGAATAGCCCTTACACATTTGAATTGTGAAACAAATTAATAAGTTGTATATTATATAATTTCTCTGAAGGCTAGTTTCATTGCACGCTGTCAGGCATTACATGGTATTTTAAAATTTTGATGATGTAGAGGCAAAATACAGTTAAATGTTTGTATAGTCTACTTTTCATCTTCATATCTCATGTATTTATAATTTTCAAAAACTGATTTTGGTTGAACATACAGTAGATAGAAATGGAGTTTCATCATTTTTAGTAATTGTGTGATGTCAACCTATGTTTTAAATGAGTTAATCACCTAAGCAGAAACTAGCATAACAAAGCCCTTTTTTTTGGAATAAAAAGTAGCAAATCACATTTGCCAAATAAGGTGGATGTCTGGACTTCTACTTGATTATTTTCTTTACCATTTGTGTCTTAGATATCATTATCTCATTTATTTGTGACCAGCTCTTTGTTTTTCCCTGAGTCAGTGTAATCATCAGCGGTGATGAATTCAGAGTGCCTTTGGTAAGTTCAAAGTATATATTATATACTATATACTTTTTAATAATTCAATATATTGAATTATATATTATAATTCAATATATTGAATTATATTCCAATATTGTAGTCTTCATAACTGAACCAAACTGATTCTTTATATTTTAATATTGATAGATTGATAAAGATGAATTATACCTTCATTTGAACTTTCTGATTTAGTAAAGTGGATGAATGTAATGAAACTGATTTTGCAAATTTTTCAGAAAAAATAGGGTTAATAATAACAATGAAGCTACATACATGTAAATCCAAAATTATGTGCATTCTATTGAACATACACTTATTTGTTTAATATTTTAAGCCACTCTGATAAGATGTACTTGTGATAAAAGAAACTACAAATAGTGGTGTATTCAGATCTTGGCACATGAAATGAATAATTATTTGCTTTATTCTGACATTAATTTAATGAACTCCTTTTGAACATATGCATGAGTCTTTCTGCTGCAGACTGTCTTTCATTATGAATTTTCTTAGGAAGCTAGCTCCAAATAAAGCCTTTTGGTTTAAAACTGACAGTTTCAAACAGCTTTATTAAGGTATAATTTACATATCATAAAATCTATTCATCTAAAATATATAATTTGATGATTTTCAATAAATTTATAGGCTTATGTAATCTGTACCATGGACTAGTTCTAACAAATTTTTATCACCTCCAAAAGTTCCTTTGTGTCACTTGACAATCATGGCCCACTCCAGCCCGTTCCCCACGACGGTCCCAAACTCAGACAAATGTTGATCTGCTTCCTGTCTCTATATAGGTTTCCCTTTTTTGTTTTTAATTTCACGTAAGTGGAATCACACAACATGCAGTCTTTAATTTTTTTTTTTTTTTTTGTAATGCACGCTGGAAGTTCATTTCTTTTTATTGCTGAAGAGTATTCAATTTTGTGGATATGCCACATTATGATTATTTCATTTCCTAGTTGATGGACATACTTTGGCTGTTATGAATATTGCTGCTATGAACATCCATGTACAGGACTTTGGTGAGCAAGTTCTCAATTCTTCTGAGTAGATTCCTAGGAGTGGAATTGTTAGATCCAAGCTTAAGTCTATATTAATCCTTTAGTAAACTTCTAACCTTCCAAAATGGCTGTCATCTTTACATCCTCATTGTAGTGCATGAAGGTCCTAGTTTCTCCTCTTTCTCACAAGCACCAGCCTGCCAGCTTTCAGAACTGGAATCATTCTGGTTCATGTGTAATTGTATTACATTGTGGATTTAATTTTTATTCTCCTAGTTACTGATGATGATTAGCAACTTGTTAATGTACTTTATGTATTTTCAGTTATTTATATAGCTTCTGTGACAGTATGTCTCCTCAAATATTTTGTCCATTTTAAAAATCAGTTAACTTATAGGGCTGGGCTTGTAGAGCACTCACTTAGCAGGTGTGAGGCATTGGGTTCAATCCTCAGCACCACATAAAAACAAATAAATAAAGATATTGTGTCCATTTACAACTAAAAATATATATATTTTAAATGAGTTAGCTTCTTATTTTGAGTTTGTTTGTGTGTGTATGTGTGTGTGTGTTACTGAAGATCAAATCCAGAGCTTCACATACACTAAGTAAATGCTCCATCACTGAGTTCCATTTCCAGCTCAGTTTAAGTTTTTAGAGTTCTTTGTATAAATTAGTTATAAATCCTTTATCTAATGCATGATTTTACAAATATTTTCTCCAAGTCTACCACTTGTGTTTTGTTTTAATGACATCTTTGATGAGCAAGTTTTTAATTTTAATGAAGTTCAATTTGACATTTTTTCTCATATATTTTGTCTAATAGCTCTTAGTGTTTTAATCTTTGACTAATTCAAGATCAGGAATATTTTCATCTACTTGCCACTGTACTTTCTTATGATTTTAGTTGTTACATGTAGGTTTACAATACAGTTGAGTTACCTTTGGTGTATTGGTTGAGGTAAGGATCTAAGTTCCTATTTTTGCATATGGGCATCCAATTACCCTGGTAACATATGTAAAAAAAAAACATCCATTTTCCACTGGTACTTTTCTTAAAAATCAACTGATCATAAATGTAAGGATTTATTTCTGGCCTTTTAATTCTGTTCTATTTATTTATACATCAATCTACACCAGAACCAATTGTCTTGATTACTGTAGTTTCATAATAAGTTTGAAAATACATAATGTAAATACTCCAACTTTGTTCTTTAAAAAATTTGTTTAGGCTAATTTAGATTCTTTCTAATCTTATGGCAAATTTAGAATCAGATTTACAAAAGCTTCAAAAAATCCGGGTGGGTTTTTTATAAGGATATCATTTCTATAGATTTCTATAGATTCCGTCCAAGGGTTTGCCATGTTAACATTATCTAGTCTTCAGTCATTTATTTTTTGATGCTAAGTGTTTTGATGCTAAGTATTTTGTTCTTTTTGATGATATTTTGAAGGGAATTTGATTTTAGATTATCATTTTTGAATTGTTAGCTGTTATAATCCAGAAATATGGTTGAATTTTTTTATATTGATCATGTATTCTGTAAACTCGCTAAATTTATTAGCTTCTTGTAGATTTTTCTTGTATAGATTTTTTTTTGGAATTGTCTACATAGCAGATCATATAGTCTGGGAATAAAGAGACATTTATTTCTTCCTGCCCAACTTGTATGCCTCTAGATGTTCTTATTTGCCTACTAACTGGGTAAATCCTTCAGTATGATGACGAACAGGAATCATGTGGGCAGACACCCTTGCCTTGGTTCTATCTTGGGTAGAGAGCACTCAGTGCTTCTCTTAGATGCCCTTTAAGTTGATTAATTTCCTTTCTATTTCTTTTTTGTTGAATTTTTTAAACGATGAATATGTATTAGATTTTGTTAAATTCTTTTTTCTGCATTTATTGGGATGATAAATGCTTTTGTCCTTTGTTGTATTAATGTGCTGTATTATGTTAATTTCTATATTTTAAACCAATCTTTCATTCTGGACATAAATCCCCTGGAGATATATTATAAATTTTGTTAAGATTTTGTGTTGTATTCGTTCATGAGGAATACTGTTTTGTAGTTTCCTTTTTGTTTGGATTTGACTTTATAGAATGATTTAGGAAGTATCCCCCCTCTATTTGATGAAAGAGTTTTTATGAAGTTAGTATCATTGACTTTCAAAAAAAATTCAATTAGAATTCACCAGGGAAGACATCAGGGCCTGAATTTTCCTTTATGGGAAGATTTTTTAACTATTGTTATAGATCGCACTTGTTATAGATTTACTCAGATTTTCCATTTCTTCATGAGTCAGTTATAGTCATTTATATCTTTCTATGAATTGCTCCTTTTCATTTAAATTATCTAATTTTTGACATAAGGTAGATCAATATAAATCTTTTATAGTCCTTTTAATTTCTGAAGGGCTGGCACTGTTGTCTGTTTTTTCATTCCTGACTTTGGCAGTTTGTTTTTTTCTCTTGGGTAGCCTTACTAAAGGTAGGATAATTTTGTTGTGCTTTTCAATGAGACAACTTTCGCTGGGTGTAGTGGCACATGCCTGTAATCCCAGCGGCTCTGAAGACTGAGGCAGGAGGATCATGAGTTCAAAGCCATCCTTGTTAAAAGCAAGGTGCTAAGCAACTCAGTGAGATCCTGTCTCTAAATAAAATACAAAATAGGGCTGGGGATGTGGCTCAGTGATCGAGTGCCCCTGAGTTCAATCCCCAGTACAAGAAAACAAAACAAAACAACACAAAAGACAAAAAATGAGACACCTCTCGTTTCATTGATTTTTCTCTATTGTTTTATGTTATCTGTATAATACATTTCTGGATCTTTATTATTTCCTTCCTTTGCTTACATGAGATTTAGTTTTCTTTTTCTAGGCTCTTAAAGTAGAAACTCACATTGTTTATTTGAAGCCTTTTAAAAAATTATTGGCATTGAAACTATACATTTTCTTTTACAGTACTGCTTTAGAAGTGTTGACTATATTGATATGTTGTGTTATCATTTTAAAGTCCATAATATATTACAATTTTCATTGTAATTATATCTATTCATGGATTATTTAGAATGTGTTATTTATTTTATTTATTTTTGTATAGTCCTCCAATTTCTTTGGTTGTTGATTTCAACTTAATATTGTTATGACTGGAAACAATTCTAGAATGATTTCAATCATTTTAAATATATTGATACTTAATCTATGTCTTCTCATATTGTCTATCATAGAGAATTTTAAGTTTGTACTTGAAATATTGTTGGGTGAAATGTTCTCCAAATGTCAAGTCTAATTGATTAATCACCCTGTTTATATCTTCTATATCTTTGTCTATTTTCTTTCTAGTTTTTCTTTAAATATTGCACGTGTGGTATTGAAATTTACAAGTATAGTTGCTAGATTGCCTATTTATCCTTTTATTCAGTCAGTTTTTGCTTTGAGTTTTTTTACTCACTGTTGTTAGATATACATTTTAAATATATCTTCCTGACCTGTTGACTATTTTATCATTATGAATGAGTCTTCTTTATTTAGTTGCATTTCTTGTCACACAGTTTCTTTTGCATGATACCAATACAGTCACTTCAGCTCCTTTGGGTTTGCATGGCATATAGTTTCCTGCCTTTTTACTTTTAATTTATTTGTATCTTTGTGTATAAAGTGTGTCTTTTATAGACAGCAGATGATGGAATCTGATGTTTCCACCCCCCTAACCCTGCTGAAAAATCTCTGCATTTAACTGCAGCATTTAGATCAATTATATTTAATAGAATTGTCAGTGTCTTTGGATTTATATGTGTCATTTTACTATGTACGTTCTCTATGTTACATGCCTTCTGCATTCCAAGATTTATTTCAAATCAAGTTAGCCACCGTCAGCAATGAAGAGGCTGATTTTCTTTTCTTTTTTCTTTCTTTCTTTTTTTTCCCCTCCCCCCCCCCCCCCCCCCCGCCTCAAGTGTTGAGGATTGAATCCAGGATCTCACACATTCTAGGCAACTGCTTTACCACTGAGCTAAACCTCTAACCCCAAAGCTGCTGATTTTCAAGATCAGTTCTACTGTTATGGTTTGGATGTGAGGTGTCTCCTCAAAGCCCACGTGTGAGACAATGCAAGAAGGTTCTGAGGAGAAACAATTGAGTTATATTGAGTTATTAATCAGTGGACTAATTCCTGATGAGATTAACTGAGTGGTAAATGGAGGCAGGTGGGATGTGACTGGAGAAAGTGATTCATTGGGGGTGAGGCTATGAGGTATAAGTTTTGTATGTGGAGATTAGAGTCTCTTTCTCTGTTTCTTGATCACCATGTGAGCTGCTTTCCTCAATCACACTCTTCCAATATGAGGCCCTGCCTTACCTCGAGCCCCCAGTGATGGAGCCTGCTGTCTATGGATTGAGACCTCTGAAACTGTGAGCCCCCAAATAAACTTTTTCCTCCTCTATAAATAATTGTTCTGGTTGGGTCTTTAAGTCACAGCAGTGAAAAAGCTGACTAAAACACTCTACTGAATTGTGGGAAGCCATTCTTGCAAGTGATTGGGCACCTCCCATAATTGGGAGTGAGGCTTTCTGGCCAAACTGTGTGGGAGCTAATCCCCACCCTCTCCAGGTGCGAGAGCCCGTCCGTGTGGGGGTGTGACTGACCACTGACTCTGAGACCAATCACTGACCCTGACCATGGAATGCTGTCCCCCTCGACCTTCATTGAATGAAATTTTCCCCTAAATTTCTTGTTCCCCAATAAAAGGCCACTCCCTGGTATGCTCTCTCTCTCTCTCCTGCTAGTCCTGAGTAAGCCTTGCTACCCCACCGGGTGGTTCGAGGTGAGAGCCAGAGGGTAGAGCCGTCTCGGACCTGGTCATAAAAAAAGGTAATTGAGTCTGTGTGTTTATTTCGATCTCACTAGTTAACTTCTATGCTACGAACCTCTTTAATGAAACCAGCGTGCTGGTTGCGTGGTGGACCCAGTAAAAAGTCTGTGTTAATGGTGGTATTATGGTGTGGAAGCGAGTAGTTTTAGTCTAGAATGCCTCAATCTCTCACTGTTAACCATTTTTCAGCAATATTTGATAAATATATTTCTCAGTCTGTTGTTTGCCTTTGATTGATTCCTACAGCTCTGGATGAATCTTTTTAAGAATTTTGTCCAGTTGTATAGCTGCTTTTTATGAAGAGTATTTGTGCTCTTTTTAGTCCTCCATAGCCCAAAATCTCTAATATTTTGGATTTGATATAACATTTTGTTAACATTTAGGCTTTCTTTTTTCCCGGCAAATGAAAAAATGGTAACTTCAAAAGCTGCATTCATCCTTTTTTCCCTTTATACTTTGATAAATTGTGTGCGCGCACACACCTATATACGTGTACATGCATGCATGTTCCTGTGTTCTAGTATTTCCAGTTCTGCTAACAGGTCCTTTTTCAGAAAGCCCCAAAGAGGTGGCTATCACTAACAGTTGGAGCTCACAGAACTTTGAGTATGTTCTTTACACCTGGGGTTTTTGCTCCAGCTGTGGGCCTTAATTACCATTTGTAGATTCTAGCACTTAACACTGTTCTGTCTTAGCTGTTAGAAAAAAATAAGTTACTAGACCATATGCATGTTGGTAATAGATTTTTGTCATTAGGAAGGAATATGATATTAGATTCCCTTTGGTGAAAAAATTACTTTTTTCATAAGCAATGTTGTTATTGTGTTAGCTGTCATGATTAAGTGGGGAACACTTCTCATTTGTTTCATGGTTACTGTTCTTCAACATGATGGTGCTGAATATTTAGAAGTAGAAATTCCTTGTAGTTGAGAGGAGAAAATAATTTATACTATGATCACTTGAGAAGTTTTGTTTTCTAAATGAAACAGACAAAGGAGAGTTTTCAATAGCTCACTGGTGACAGCAGGACAGAATTTGTATTTAGTCAGTTCTGTTCATTTCCCACAGAAATTTATATTGTCTTTCTTCCCTATATACATAAAGGAGTCAAATGATTCTTGTGGTAGACTCTTTAAAAAAAATCCCTGGTCATAAATGTGAACAAGAAATTGTGGTACGAGATGCATGACAGATATCTGTATACAATATAATAATTACTATTTCTATCACATATTATTTATATTTTATTAGATACTCAATGAATATTTTAAGTTAATGCATTACATAACTGAAAAACTATGTGTATTTATCTCTGCTTTCAATTCTTTTACATTTTTTAGTGTTTTTCCAATCTGTTCAAATGTTTTTTAATCCTTTTGAGACCAGAGCTAAACTGGTCAAATGTCTAAAACCTACCTGTGTCTACTCATCTCTTCCTTCTCTCCTTCCTTCTCTTCCTTCCTTCTTTCTTTTACCTTCTTATGAAGAAGAGGGTAAAATTATATCTGAGAGAATAACACTAATGATTCTGTCAACTAGGGTTTGAATGAGAACTTTTATATTTTGTAAGTTATATAACTTGTAATGTTGAAATTTATGTAAAAATTATTGATTGTCAGCATTGTAAGCCAGCAACACATCTACCTTTTGGATGAGTTTTCAAGTGGAAGTAAATGTAATGACAGATACTTTGTTTTATGTATCCTTAAAATTGCAAAAAGGCTAATTTTTCAAATAGAAGTAAAATTCACTTTTCATGCCTTGAATTTGCCTAAGAAAACTGTAGATTGTCCTATAAATTTGATCTGAAAGAAGTATCCATTACTTGAACTAATACTGACTATTTTTTGAGTTTGGGGTATCTAAGGTTTTCATCCTTTTTCTTTGTTTCTAACTAAATGACATCAGTAGGAGGGAATATATATGTGTGGTTTCAGTAACTTCAAGTTCAAGGAAACATCATCAATCATATTTATTGTATTTTGTAGCAAGATGCCATGTATCTTTCATTATAAAATAATGCAACAGACCAGAAGTGATTTCTCAGAAATTATGACATTATAATTCTAGCGTAGAGAAGGAAATGTTATAATAGTCAAGTAACCTAAGGCCAGTTCAGAAGGTCTAGTAACCTTTTAAAAGTGATAAGCTAAATATACAACCCCTTTGTTTCTTGCATGATGAAAGATAGGATGTGTTTATAGTGTTAGCCTCCAAAAGGGTGTTGAGTCACTAGAAATTATACAGGAAACAGCCCACTTTCCAAACTAAGAAGAGTTTCTGCTACCCAAGGGCTTACACAAAAATTTCCAGGCAGCATGACAAATGCACTGTAAATAAGTCCAGAATAATCAGTCCAGATACTAATTTGACTTTTTGTCCTAACTTGGTTTGGACACAGACATTTTGTAAGTGTAAGTGATAAAGGGATATACGAGATATTGAGTGGTACCTCTGAAAAGAATGTAGTGTACATGTGGTGTGCATATTTAATTGTCCATCCTCTGTCTGTGTCATACATTGTTAGTTTATCACACCATGTCCCCACTGAGGCTGTACACAATCCTCCCCTCAGCACTCCAGGAATCTACTGCCAATCTGTCAGAATTAGAAAGCACTTGGTTTGGGGGTAACAGGAATAACCAGCTCAGTTCTTTACTCATAGAAATGCTTAATAGATCTTTTTTCATAGATGAATAAAATAAGATAGTCCAGAATTCATATTTTTTATAAGTTTTGAGAATTATAACCAATATAGAGAGTTATTTATTTTCAAAATTTGAGTCAAAACAAAACAAACTCTTATTAAAACAAAGTAGATTTAATAGTGGCTCATTTTTATGGTTGAGTTCATGTTGGCTGAGCAGCTTCTTTTTGAGATGTTTCACAAAGCTCACAGGGGCTCTGTCTGCTCTCCGCCATGTTGAAGTGAAGCCATCCTTAGTCATGGCAAGTATACAAGGCAGGCTTCTGCAGCAAAACCTTACCTTTATTCCTCTGCACCTGATACCTAAAGAATTAAGATCCTCCAGTCCCTCACCAAGGAGACATATATCATCTGAATGGTGCTTTTTTAGTAAGCTCATAGCTCCAGTCAAAAGTATGGGAGGACTTTGATTTTCAAGTCTGAGTTTGTCCAGTTTACAGACTATGCATCTTAGGCTTCTTTGGCCTCAGTTCTCTAATCTATAAAATGGATATCACTCTGAGAGTGCTCTCTACTTCTAAGATTTATTTTGTGATATGAAATTAAATATTTGAAAATGCTTGTACAATTTCGAGCAAATGTCAGTCAGCTTTCAGCCCTGCATACCATGCATTCAAGAGATGGCTGTTATCAAAGATGGAGGCAAGATGACATGGGCCTTGAAAGCACTGTCTTTGAAGCCAAGTACATTAGGATTAACATGTCCATTTCCCCATTTACTGTATGACTCAGAGCACATCTCTTGACCTTTCTGAGTCCATTTCCTTTATCTGTCTAGAGCACAATGGACTATTATGAGGATTAACTTGTCAAGCATTTAAAGCAACTGACATGGTCACCAGCACCCAGAAAACAGTTTATATGCAGCTATTGTGATCAACAAATACTGGTTGATTTAGTGAAAGTCATAATCTGAGACATGCTAACCACTGTACATCTTCTATTCCCCTCCACATGAGGAAGGGTGTTAGAAAGCTACATAAATGAAGTATTTTTCATTATCCTATAGTCCAATTACTGCTACAAAGGCTCAACATTCTAAATATTGACTTTTTATTGATGTTCTTTTGAAGGGCTGGAAATACATAAATGTCTCAGAATTATAAATTATTATGCTGTTCATTTGTTTCTTTATTCCATTTAGCATGAAATTTAACTCTTAGTGACAAACTCCTAACAAAACTTAAGCATTAGAAAAATATTTCCTTTAATCTGATTTACTGATGTATCTCCTTTTAGGAAATAAAAAGGGTTGTATATCAAGCATAGCATTTTTCTCATTATTTTGGCTGGCAGGAAGTACAGAGAAATTTTTTTCCACAAAAGCTTTAGCTATATTAAGAATTGAAACTTCCTTACATAGCTATTGCTTCCTGATCAAATCTATTATTGGTCTTGTTAATATATTCCAGTTCTGTATTTTCAGTTCTTTGTAAGTTGGCCCAAGTTCCTTCTTAAATAGATGGTTAAATGAAAATTAGAAAACTAAGAAAAAAAAAGCTATTCAATTCTGATAGGCTTTAATTCTATCTTTGCTGTCCTGCAATGTTCTGAATTAATTTTATTAAATCAGAGTTAAATTTGAGACTCAATTAAATAAAATGTTCTAGTCAGGCAAAGCTGTGTGCTGTATATTAATCAAAATTATGTATGCATTATGAAATCAGACTTTAAAATGGTTGCATTAATTTTCAAAAACATAATTTATGCTGTTAACCAACTTATGTATATAGAACATACATAATTATAATTGTGATATTTCACCTTTAAAAGAAAATTGGGCACAATGTTAAAGGAGTCCTTTCAATGTTATTATTCTGTTTCTTTTTGAGCTCATGGGGGAAATTTAACTCTTACTGTGTTCTTTTTGGTGGAGGCAAAATAGGAAAATGTGTCCTACTGTATCCTTAATGCATCAAGATGTTTCCTACATTTTTACTGGTAATTATAATTGGAGGTAATAATAGGATTCATTGTTACATATTAATATATGCACAAATTTTTTTAAAATTAGCACCCTACCTCCTCAATTTTGTGCTGTTATCTTAAGGGAAAACCAAATTAACAGAAGTATCACTGTATATAGCGTTTTTGTAAGCAAGCAGTTAAGGATTTAAAGAAAGGTTCCACTTCCATTCAGAGTACTTTCTATTGAGTGGCCTGAGGAAACTGATAAAGCAGTCTTAGTCATTGAAATAAAATGGAGTTGTTCCTTCATTAAAAGCAAGGGAATTGTAAAAAAGATCTGATGTGTCTGAGAAGTATTTTGTGTTGCTTAATGATGGAACAAAGTGTATAGAGTCAGTGTTTTTTGTCTAAGACATGTATATTTCAGTCACACACAAAAAAATGTAACTCTAGCTTTTCCAGAATATATCAGTAATACAAAATATCAAGGTAATAATGAAAATTGAAAAGCTTTAAGTTCTGGTCTTTTAGAGATACTTGGATTATAAATTCCTCTCAGTCTGCACATCTGTTTTCCTCAGCCGGATCCACTGCATAGGATACCATGGGGAGCAACGGGGAGGCCCAGCTCTCTATTCACCTCTCTTCCCTATCCTCCCTCTGGAGTGCTGCTTATCATGACTGTCACCTGATGGCCTCATCTGTTGCTGCCATCTCTGATGGCAATGATCTTTCTTGTGACCACCTGGGGACCTACCTTGACATTGCTGATGTGGAAGTCATCCTGCTCTTGCAGCCTATAGTGTCACACTTTTTGAAGTGAGGGACAACACTATCTTCTTGTTTGGCTCCTCAAAGGTTCTAAGGTTTTGGTTTTCCTTCCTGAGAAGGTACAGACAAGTCCTCAAGGCTGGAGGAGTTACCTACAGGGAACCACTAAGTCACATATGTACAAGTGCTGTACCAAGAGGCACCCCAGAACAATAGGCAGCAGCCCTGACTCCTCCCAGAGACTCCCCATTTCCAGAGAGAGAGAGAGAGAGAGAGAGAGAGAGAGAGAGAGAGAGATAGAGATAGATTATGGAGCTATTGGTCCTCTCCCTTGCGACAGTCTTAATTTCTGTAGGTCTGAGCCCTTTCACATTATCTTATATTTTTATGTTGTCTTCATGTAAGTAGGACATTATACATCACCTTGGGCAATTGAGAGTTCCTCAAAGAATGATAAATTCTGGAGAGGATGTGGGGATAAGGAACACTTTTACACTGTTGGGAGGACTAAATTAGTACAATCCCAGTGGGAATCAGTATGAAGGTTCCTCAAAAGAGCCACCATATGACCCAGTTATACCATTCCTTGGGGTTTATCCTAAAGAAATAAAGTCACTGTCCTACAGTGATACAGACACACCCATGTTTATAGCAACACAATTTACAATAGCCAAATTATGAGATCAATTTAGGTGTTCATCAACAGATGAATGGATGAAGAAAATATGGCATATATACAACAATGGAGTTTTATTCAACCATGAAGAAGAAATTGTGTCATCTGCAGGAAAATGGATGTAACTTGAGACCATTATGAAACCAAACTCAGAAAGTCAAGGATCATGTGTTTTTTTTTTTTCCTTCCCTCATATGTGAAAGGTAGAGAGGAAAAAAAAAAGAGGAAGGAGGGGAAGGAAAGGGGAACTACTGGGGAATGACATTGGCCAAATTATGCTATAATATCATGTGCATGTACAAAGAGGTAACAATGAATCCCACCATTCTGTGTAGTTATAATACACCAAAAAATATGGTGTAAAAAAGAGAAAAGTAGGAAGCCCATGAGTGTGCCTGTAAATAAAATTGTCCTTATATTCTATATTTTCCTTTTTCTAACTGAGGAAAATTAACAACTCTATAGAACTCTTAATATCACCAAGAGAACTAATCTAATAAAGCACTTACCATGTGTTCTCACTAATCTCATTTCATTCTTATAAGATCCCTAAAATTAGGAAAGCACACATGAAGAAACCAAGGTTCAAAGAGGTGAAGTAGCTTGCTGAAGATCAAACGGCTAGTTAGGAATGAAGTCAAGGTGTAATTCTAGCAGATCAGATTTTGGTTGTCCCAAAGTCCATGCTCTGAGCTTTCCTAGGGCAGCCTTTGTCTTCCTCCAACAAATTTACTCCTCATCCTTTTAGGAACGGAATATCCTGTCTTGCTGCTGGAATTATGCCTGAGGCATTCACATTGGTCCTTTCTTTTGATAACTGTGTACTTCAAGGATATTTTCCTCACTCAGAACGTTCTTAGCTGAAATGAAAGTAAAACTTCCATCATCATAAAACAACCTAAACCCAAGTACATATTTACTCACTATATTTATTATCAGGTAATACAAAATAGGTGCATAATATAAACACATTAAACAGATGTTTGCTATCAAATTTATTTTTTTATAGTTGTGTTTTACTATTGGGGAAGCTTAGGGGTCTGGATACTAAAGATAGGCTTTTATATTTAAAGAAGTCCTTCTTGGTTCCTAAGTGGATTTTAAAAGAAAGTTTCAGAGGAAGAATGTCTCATGAAACTCTCTTTGCCACCATTGCTGAGCCGTTGACTTTCTTGTTGACATTCACTGAAGAGTTGGAACACTGAATAGTGTGATAATTTCTTTCTTGTTAGAAAAAGTTTTCAACATTTTTTTTAAAGAAGCAAATGACAACCTAAAATGTTCTCTTCTTGGGGTGCAGTATAATAACGCAGTGAGTAGTGCTCAGCACCTTAATGTACATAGGGAATTGTGCTGGCATATTTTGGAGAAGAAACACTTAGTACACATTTGCCTTATTTTCCATCTTACATTCTAAAGCTTCTCATTTTAGTAAGGATTTGAGACATCATATAATAATTCAGAATAAAGGGAGCTCTTTGTTTTGCTTTATTAAAATTGGGTTTCCTGTGATAATAGTCCATGATGGGACCTTGCATGGAAATGTCCCCAGGAATTATGACGTTTGTGAGATCAATTCTGTGAAAGGCACAGGGAAAGCTTGTTGTTTGCATTCTTTCCTCTGCCTGACATGTATTACCTTTGTGATATGTTAGCCCTTTTGTTAAATAAGTGTTCTCAAAATGCATTTCTTGTTCATCGTTTTTTAAAAAAATGTTCTAAAGCCATGTAACGAAGGATTGTAGCTCTTGGTTTTGGAGAGTACTTTTGCTCAGGATATAAATGTATTGGTCAGTAGGGCAAGATGTGTCCCATGTTACCACTTAGAAAATTTAGTTCACTAAATTTTGAAGATTGTCATTTGCCTACCTTCTGTTTTTTAGATAAGTGTATATAATTTTAACCATTTGAAATGTTATTCCACCTACCTGCAGCACTCAAGTACGAAAATCACTTAGAACACAGACAAGGTAACTCATGAAAAACAAATTACCATATCAAAATAGTCTTAGTATCTGTAAAAAATGTGAAGTCAAATGCCATCTCCCACTGGATTGAGACTAATGTGCCATGTGAACAATTGTTTATTCTGAGTGTTGTATCACACAATAGAGAGTCTCTTCATTCTGCAGATAGATCCATTTGCATTATCTACTTGTGGTTCCCTGAGCAGTCATACTGTCTCCTGCCTCTCCCCTCCCTTCACCAGGCCAACTTCTTCCCATCCCTAGGTCTCACTTGATGGAAATCCACTTCTAAAGCTTTCTTGGATTAGAAGACTAGGTTAGGAGCCCTTTCACCATGACTTACAGACAGCACCTGGTGTTGACCAATAGCACGGCATTTATCATACTTTCTTTGAAACTTTTTATTCCTCTCTTCAACTAAACTCTAAATTCCTACAGAGCAGGGATTATCTTCTTGTTTATGGTAAAATACACATTCCTGAAATAATGCCTGGTAGAGAGTAGTTCCTCAGTTAACACCTGGAGAATTGAATTAAACTGAACATCTTATAGTGCTAGAAAGCACTGGACCTTATACCATTCAATTTCATGTAAGCTGTACTTTCTTTGAAGGAGCACAATTAGATTAAGTACAGTCCCTTTTAGTTTTAGTTTCTTGAGGGTTTGTTATTTTTTTAAGTCATGAAATAGGGACCCATTTTGTTAAATTCTTTCACTGAATCTATTGGAATAATTATATGTTCCTCTCTGTTTTCAAGTAATATGGTGAATTGCATTTAATGACTTTCAGATTTTTAACTCAGCCTTGCATTCCTGGCATAAATACCTCTTTGTTTATGATATATGATTTTTTTTACATAATGCTCAATTTGATTTCTTGTATTTTTAAAGAATTTTTATGTTTATGCTCACAAGGAATACTGGTCTATAGTTCTCTTGTATTTTTGCTTTGGTTTGAAATTGGGGTAATTCTGGCTTAATTAAATAAATTGGGAAGTTTTCTTCTTTTTTTCTGAAAGAGTTTGTGAATTATAGTCATCATTTTTTTCTTAAATATTTGATAGAATTCACCATTGAAACCATTCCAAGGCTTTCTTTTGGGGAAGATTTTTAATTACAAAATAAAAAAAATTTATATGAGGTATTTAGGTTTTTTTTTTTAATGTCCTCATTGTGATTCTAGGAATTTTTGCATTTCATTTAAGTTGCCAAATTTGTTGGCATAAAGTTATTTATAACATACCCTTATTATAAATCTTTTATTATCCTGTTAACATCCATAGACTCTGTAGTGAGGTAGTTTTTTCTTTCCAAAAATGGCAATGTGCTTTCCTTCCTTCCTTTCATCTTCTTTCTTTCCTTTTCCTGTTTTGCTTTCTTTTCCTTTGTTTCTCCTTCCACAAATATGAGGTATGCATGCACTTTAATTTCTGGTTGCTGTGTTAGTCTGGTGGCCTCATAGCTTAAAGTAACTGTTAGAAGTCTTCTAACTTTTGCAATATGACCATTTTTCTCTAGGCTTCTATCCATCAGAACTGTGCCCAGGTCCTTTTGATGTTTTGGTAATTGGAGTTCCCATGAGCTGAAAGTCTGAACTAGTTGGGAGGAAAAATAGAACTTTGATTTACTTCACAACTCTAATCAAAAGTTCACCTCTGTGTTACAATCCCACTGTGTGGGCTTTTTGGATAGTTTGTTCAAGAGCACCTTTCTGAAAACCAAGTGAAGCATATGAATAACATCTCTTCTGAAACCTTCAATGAATTCTACTTATTTATAGAACACAGTATACAGCTGTCAGCTCAGTAGTTTAGGCCCTCTTCTCTCTTGATCTTTCTGTTTTCCAACTTTGTATTTCATTACACTTTTATCCTCCTCTATCCCTCCAAGTGAGATGGTTTGCTGACTGTTTTGTTGACATACCCGGTGGATTTCTGCTCCTGTATAGAAACCTGTAGGACTGTCTTACTCTTTAATTTCCCCAAGTTCTGTTGGAGAAACAAACCAGAGAGGTGGCACAAATTGATCAATACCAAACACTTTAAAGGACAATGGGAATCAGAACCCGCATCTAGAGTTTTTCTTCCCCAAACTGAAATATTTATTGACTTTGATCTGGTGATAAACCTGAGATCTTTGAACAGATGGGAGAAAGTGAAACTTATCACTGGCAAGATGCTTGAGGTATCCCCGAGGATACCGGTCAGGTCAGAGGATGTGGAACAGGCAGAAAGGTATGGACACTGTGAAGAAAACATGTGGCCACACATTCCAGGTATTGTGAAGATCTGGAAGGTTAAAAAAAATGTTTGGGCAATTCCTTAAAATTATTTTCATATCAAATTATGTTTGTTATTATAAATGTCTTTTTATTTATGTAAACATTAATGACTGTTGTTTCGGGGTCTGTTTGACACACTAGAAACATAGGCATAAGCCATTGATTTCATGAATGAACATGATCTCACCACCGAAATGCATAAGCTAAAATTCTGTTAAGGCTTTTAGAACAAAATGGATTCTACATAGTTTTTTTTTTTTTAAGGGGAAATATTAATCCTGAGTTTTAGAATATTTAGAAATGTCTTCAAGCTTATCAGTGGATAACTCCATTCAGCAGATCTGGAGTCTGAATATATGTATTTATGTCAAATGGATAAAAAATATTATTTCAACCTATATCAAACAGGGTTTAACACTAATAGTAATTTAGATGATGCTATTATATACATTATACTTGTTAATGAATAGAATGAATAAAATGTTTTCTCAACTAAAGATCTACTTTTCCTCCTTAAAAATAATGCTTGTAATTCCTGTGATTTGTTAGGAATTATATAATTTATTTACTTCCTTCTTTCTTACCAGAGATTGAACCCAGGGGCACCTTACCAATGAGCTAACTCCCAGCCTTGTTTATCTTTTATGTTGAAACAGGGGCTCGCTAAGTTTCTCAGGCTAGTCTTGAACTTGAGATCCTCCTGCCTCAGCTTCCTGAATAGTTGGGATTACAGGCTTGTGTCATGGTGTCCAACAGGAATCATAAAATTTCTAATGGAAAGCATAAATATAAGCATTTAAAAATTTTTTGTTATACTGACTATATTAAATTTTTTTTTATTTTTACCAAAATACACTTAGTGTCTCAAATTCCAATTCATTTATATGTATTGGAAGAAACATAAAAGTTCTTAGGTGTAGACATTTAGAGTATTATTGGATAAAGGCAAAACTACTCACTATGATTTGGCTACTAAACTTTAGTTTGGATTTGAAATATTTGACAGTTCAATATTGTCTTCTGTTAAATTATTGTTGCTAGAGTCCTTGTGAACCAAGGACATTATCCCTTTCTCTAGCCACCACCACTTGTTCTTTTTCATTAAAACTAAGTCAAATAAAGAAACTGAAATAATGTCAACGTAACCAAGTAAGACAGAGATACGTGTGTGTTTCTAATATTCTTGTGCAGTAGTCTTTCTCTCTCTTGGATATTTCTTTTCTTCCCTTGACCTATGTGTTAGTCTATGGCCCAGTCTGAGGTGGACAGAGACAAAGGGGAAGGGCCCATACATGAAGAGTACTCCAATTATTCTGGCCTGCCTTCAGCAAGAATCCTGTTTGGTCTATTTAGTCAGTGTCCCTCCTTACCCTTGATGTTTCCTCTCAGTAATTTTATGTCCACTGATCCCTACCCTGGCTCCTGGACTATCAGCCTGGTTCTACATTGAGATATCTTTTCTCCCTATTGCAATAGTCATAAAAATATCTGATTTTTTTTTTTTTAGCATTTTTGCCACCATCTAGCTCTTGCTTTTCTTTGACAAAAGGAAATAAACAAGCTATGGAATAGGAAATAAGAAGCTGGTAAGTAGTCTACTTTAGTTAGGGTTGGTCAGAAAAGAGCTTACTGAGAGACATTATATGAGCTGAGTATTGAAGAATAATGATTTGATCGATTCGCAAAACTGCATGCAAAGGTTTAGCTTTATAGCTTCCACAAAACAAATCAACCCCTTATAAGAGGGTAAGAAATGAAATAGCTTTCCCTACACATCCAGGATGCCATTTCAGTTCTGACACTTCCCCTACATGTTTGACAGGCTTGCAAGTGACATTAACAAACTAGAAAAATGATGAAGGGCTTGTTATTTCTGGAGGTAATAATAAGTTTGGTCTTTACATAATTCTCCTCTCTGGTATTATTTTTACGGCTCAAAGCCTGTTATAATTTGGATTTGAAGGATGATTCTGAATGCTATCTTTTTAAAATAACTAAACTTTCTTAATCTTTGTTTTTAAAACAATGGACTACTTTTGCTTCATATCCTACCAAGTTTTTCTGAGCATTGGTGCGTCTGATGTGGTTTAGGAAATACAACATCCCCAATACAACATCTGAGCACTTCAGAAAGCTGCAGAAGTAGAAGAGACTCTCTGACCTTCTCCTACCCCGTTCCCCTGAAGCAGACTATAAAATCTAGGAAACAATTTTCTTGCTGTCCCCCAAAGAAGGTCTTAAAATTCTCATGTAAATGGTATCTACCCTTTATTTAAGGGAAGGAACATCCTTATGTCCAAAGACACAGGGGCTCAGAGAAGGATCTGAACCAACAAAACTTGCTGTTTCCCTCTGTTTATTACCATTGATACTTCTGCAAAACTGTCCCCACTTCATCCAACCAAAGCATTAATATCATATGTGTTCCCCTGTTTCTTTGTGAAGGCTACATGTCAAGTAGACCAAATTTATATTCAATACATTTATATTCCTTTCTCCTGTTAATCTATCATTTACTACAAGTGCCTCAGTCACAAACCTAGTGATGAGTAAGGAAAGATTTCTTTTGAACTGGGCGAAAATTGTTTCTATAACTGACTATGACAGGAAAGAAGTTCTATCACTGGTAGAGTATGTTATAAATGACTTTATGGCTTCACAATGATGAAAGGATTTGTCATAATCCATCTGCTTCCCAAACTCATTCCCTCCCCTCCCCTTTCTCTCCTCTCCTCCTTTCTCAACTCTCCTCTCCAGAATCTTTTAGGTTCTCTCTGCTCGAAGAAGTGACTCTACGTTTTCCAATAAATGGCAGTCTTCAGTCATAGGTAAAATCGTTCTTAAATTGTTCCCAATAGGTGCTTATCATCTTTTATTTGAAAAAAAAAATAAACTTAAGCATTTTAAGTTCTGTGACTGATCACATCTGTCACTATAGCCTTTCTCTAGAATCCTATACAATACTGGTAGTTTTGTATTGTTTACTAACAAAGATTATTTGCTTAGCCAAGCAAGTCTCCGGATATTCTCCTAGATCCATCTGTGTACTTACTTGTAAATCTAGTTTTAGCCAAGAATCCTACTAAGTCAGTTTAGCAAGAACTCCCCACGCTCATTGCCTGATCAGATTCCTCACCCAGTCACCCCCAGTGACGTCTGATCACCCTGGCACATCTTCAGCCTTCAGCAAGAACCTTATTAGGTCCTTTTAGTCAGAACTCTCTTGCCCCTGATGTCCCCCACCCCTGATAATTTTCCATCAATGGACCCCCACCCTGCTCTTTGACTGTAAATCCCTCTTGCATCCTTTCACGGGGATTGAGTTCCATCTCTCTACTACAAGACCTAGTTGTAGTAATCCCTTAACCTATCATGATGATCCTGAATAAAGTCTTTCTTATCATGTTTTTACAAGTATCACTGAATAATTTTTTTCATTAACATTTCTCAAAATTTCAGAAGGTTCGCAATTCTGTAATTTTCCATGATACTAGTACTCTGAGAAAAAAAAAAAAACACCAGAAGTTCAGGGAATGCTGGATCCTTATTGTTAAGTGGTAGAGGTGGGCAGATAAGGTTGGGAAGAGAGCTTTGGTGGAGGCAGCCTAGCTGTCACTGACGCTCTGAATTCCTGTTCAGTTATTAGATACATGGAGAGGTTGGGCTGGCAAAGAAGCAGTTCTTTCCCTGTCCTTCCTGGCTTACTCTCCATGGGCTCCTAGAAGTGTTCTTAGGCAGCCCTGAGTGAATCTAGAATGTGATTCCAAACTTAAACTTTTCTATAGCTATGTGTGTCTGTGATTTTGAAAACTGGCCCTGAATTTTTTTTTAATAAATGGTACATATTTTGTATATTACTCTTAACGCTTTAGGGACTTGGGCATTAATTATCTTCTGTAAGTTTGTTCATCAATATTAACAAAAACATGACATTTTTTGCCATGTGGAATGTTCTTGCTTTTATAAAGCAGTATACATGAGTGGGAAGAATGTGAATTGTTCCTGCTTGCTTTGCCAGAAGAAAATAAAAGTGTGTTTCTATAACTCTATTCTTACGATAACCAGTGTTACTTGAGGCTATCAGAATGCTGGCAGGTGACTTCTTGTTAAAGTACAATGCAGCATCAATATTCTCTTCTTTCATATAAAGCAATTAAATCAGAGCAGCTTTGCCTCCAATATGTAAAGGTTAAAGACCAAGTGTGTTCTTTGTGCTGCGAATGCTGTGACATTCATGGGGATGAGAGAGAGGTTAGCTTTGTCATAGGTATTTATTTTAAATAACTAATATTTTTAAATACATTGGGACCCTTGGATTTTTGGTCATTTTGTTAACTCCATGTAGAAAATGATATTTAATAGGAAAATATGTTTAACAGGAAAAATATGATTACTATCTGATTTATGAAACTCATAAATATAAGACACAATATATAAAATGTAATCCCTTGAAATATTTACTGTGAACTTTCAGAAAATGAAAGAAAAATGTTTCAAAGTGTTGACGTTTTTATTCTTAATTTTTAAAAAATCGGTGGAGGAAAATGATCCAAAATTTTAGGGAGAGGATGGGAAATATGTGCTCCCTCTTCATTCTAATAGGGCCCCTATGAGCTATCTGCTGCTGCTTCTTTCCCCCTCCTTCACATCCCTGCCCGCTGTCAAAGGTACAGATACTGCTAATCTGGCTAGTCAGTGTCTGTGAAATTTGGTCAGGATCATTACCTGCTGACTTGCAGATCCATGCCCTGCTCTCTCCTTTCCCCTTCATCATGCCCAGGTTGACCACATTACACCTACAGTGAGCACCGTGCCTGGCAGTCTCCCCATCCAAAAAAACATTGTGGTGACTTTGAAACTCAAAATCAAACCACAGCTACAGGAAGCACCAACATGGAATGTCCATGTGAGCATCCTGTACATTTCCTGTTTTTCTTTAAAGCAGGTTGAGCTTGGTTTCTGTCACTTGCAGCGCACATGACTGGAAGTGTTTTTACCGGAGAGAGTGAGGGGTTTAGACCGTACATTCCACCAGAGGCCATGAGATGACTAGTGAGGGGGTCTTGGTTACTGGCTCAACTGATAATGATGTCATACTTTCTTTACCATTTGGCTGCTATTTCCAGTGCTTATATACTTCAGGTATTTAATATATGGGAGAGAGATGGGAGAGTCAAAGTAAATAGAAGGACAGATTCAGCATTCTTGGTTATAAAACTGTAGAAAAAGATCAAAAGCCTGTTCCTCAACCTGAACAGTTTATACAAGGTCTAATTTATTTTTAAAGTTTTTTGATAGGCCAAACTTACTTTATACTATTTAAATACTCAGTTTTCATATTATATCATATAATGAAATCGTAGGTGTCAGGATAAGAGTGATTGATTTTAACCTTTTTTTTTTTTTTGTATTCTTTTCAGGCTGTTATAATTCTATGCCATAAAATAACACTGCCTAAACAGTAGACCTCAGAACTCCAGGTCCACAAATCACTTAATGCCAAATAAATGTGTGAAATGCAGCATATGAAGTCACCTTCTGATGACTCATAGGGTGCTTTAGTATATTAAAATCTTCAACACATAGTAAAGGAACTTGTCTATCTTTGCTGAGTTTGTCTGACCATAAACACTCTTCTGGCTGGGACCCACCTTTTCTTTTCCCTGTAATACCAACTGGAATAGAGCAGATGAGATAAGAATGACACCCACAAGGACAGCGACATTCTCTTCTCATCTGTCATATATTATTCAGCAGATGGCTTTTTTTTTTCCCACACAAGTGGACACTGGGACTCTATTTTTTTTTTAGTTATTTCTCTTTGTACATACTTAATCCAAATTTCTACTCTTCAATAATTCTCTGTTTCATATGTTTTTAAAAAGTCATCTTTCTGAACTGGAGCAATGGAAACAAGGCAAGTGCAATATTAAATTTACATGTAGACTTCAAAATGCTATGGAAACCAGGGCCTTTGCTGTTAGAATAGGAGATAGAAAGGGGATAGGAGGTGGCATTGGGGAAGGAAGGATGAAGTCAACGGATGTGTGTACACTGGTATCAAGAGGCTTAGGGGGTTGGAGTTAAGACACAGCAGGGTGCAAAATACTCTCTTGCTCTTGAGGGAGACAGCCTCAGTCAATAGATAATTACTGGTGGACTTTTTAGGAAAACCACTCTGGGGTTAGGTGAGAAGATGGACTGGAACAAGAGGCAAGATGTAAAAGGAGACAGGATCAGTGAATGTGGTCACCAGGTAGGTTGCAGGAGTGAGAAAGAAAGGAACAAAAGATGAGTTAGTATTTGTCAGTGAATGGTGAAGACGCAGACTCCTTGGCCTTACCGAGTTTAGAGTTGAGTAATGTGATGAGACAGTATTTATTGAACTATTTGTGCCAAGTATCGTGCTAAGCACAGCGGGGAGGATTACTATTTTTCTGCAAATTCAGAGTTTTTGAGAAAAAAATGCCGTAGATATTTGCTAGGGTTTAAGTTTGTTCTTTTTTTTATTAGTTGTTCAAAACATTACATAGCTCTTGACATATCATATTTCATACATTTGATTCAAGTGGGTTATGAACTCCCATTTTCCCCCCCATATACAGATTGCAGAATCACATCGGTTACACATCCACATTTTTGCATACTGCCATACTAGTGTTGGTTGTATTCTGCTGCCTTTCCTATCCTCTACTATCCCCCCTCCCTTCCCCTCCCCTCCCATCTTCTCTCTCTACCCCATCTACTGTACTTCATTTCTCTCCCTGGAGGTGAAGAGAAAGGGGGAATTGAATTTTTTTCTTTGTAGAATTTCCCATTGAGAGTTGGTAATTACAGTTGTACCTCTTGTTATAGAAGCTTAAGTTGGCCAGATAGTCCCTCTTCTTTCTCGCTTCCTGGGTTGCTTTATGCACTCAGGCTCAGCCAACTGGATGCTCCTGACCAGACTTGGGATATGAAATTAGCATACAAAGGCATTGAGCAGTTGGAGATCAGCTGTGGCTGGGGGAACAGCCATCCAGTGTCCTTCCAGTAAACTTCTTTTCTGAGTATGTTTGAAAGGACAAGTATAAACACAGGTACTAGGATGGACATGATAGAACACAAAACATAACTGAGAAGAATAGAAAAAGGAGAGTCCTTTAAAGCATGATCTCAGTACTGAAGGAGACTTCTCAACATGCATTTGGAAGCACCTTCTCAAGAAGGATGATTAGAATATTCCTTCCTCTAAGAACGTAACTTATATAGGCTCCATGATGCTGAAGATGTTAAGGATTTAGTCTTGAAGGACTTCTATTTTGGTGTTGTACTTCAAACTTTCAGCACCTACATAATATACATAGGACTATTTACCTATTGAAATTCAATTAATAGGAAATAACAGATATGTGTATTGTTCATTTTAGCGACGAATAAAAATGATATGAAATATATTAAACTTATAAAAGATTTTACAAATTCAAAGAGTAGATTGCAAATGTGTTTATTGTATTAATGAGAAGCATTTTTGCTCTATTGTATTAAATTGGACAAGGAAAAAGAGAGAGTATATTATTAAGTATAAAGAGTAATCTTTATAGATGAAAAGTTGGAACACTAATGAATGGAAGAGTGGATTGGCACATTATTTGTACAATTATGAATAATATTCAACATGATTCTAATTAGTGAGAATTTATGATGGCTTAAATTGATTTTTGCTATCTAGCCTTTTTTAAAAGTAGTTGCCTACATATGTTTCTGGTTTCCCCACATTTTGCTTTGTTAAGAAAAACTCCTCAAACAAGCATAATTTCTCCAGATCAGAGGAGGTCATACAATAAAATGAGGACAAGTCTGAGTTGGAAATTCTGGGACTCAGTCCTGGATCAATTACTTTCTGTACTCATCACTGAGCTTAAGTTCTCTCATTTTAAGAAAAGACTTAATAAATCCTATTTATTTGCTTCAGAGTATTGCTGTGAATATTAAATTAGCAGCAGCTATACAATGCCACCCCATCACTCTCTGTTTTCCCTACAGCCTACTTATTCAGTGCTTTTAGTAACTGATACATTTATTTACTCCCCTCTTGAGCTGGAAGGGAGGCTCCATGAACACAAGAACTTTATATACTTTGTTCAGTGCTTCACTCTAAATAAAGCACAGAGCATTCATTACCTGACACAGAATTGAAAAAGCCTTTTTAGGAAGCTTATCTCTGATTGGGGGTTAGGTCCAAAATATTAGATCTAAAGAAGCCCCATCATATTTGATTAATTACCATTGTCTGCCTTCCTTTGTACCACCATTATTCTACATTATCTCAAAACAAGATCGATAGTACCCTCTTGGAATTTTCATGCAAGCTGTAAAAGTCACTGTTTCCAATACATGCATCTTGGGTTGTGTACATCTGACAATATTGATCTCTCATATGCCAATATTCCTTTATCCGTAGAGAGCAGTGTGGATATTTTGGCTTGGGCCTAATTTTTACTTCATCTTCATATATCATAAATAATTTCTATTACTTCTCTTAAGTAGCTTCTATTACATATTTATTATTCCATGTTTCCCTCCTTCACTAAAACAAACCTATTATTTTTATAACCATGTTAAAATTCCTCCCATCTCATAGGTATGTATTTATCCAATTGTTTTATGCAAAGAAAAGTTCATCTCCCAACACCAAAAACAATGTGTACAACCAAAGTACCTCCTAGAGCTGCTTCTGTTTAGTACTGCTTGCCCGTGCATGCTTTCATTTACTTAAATAAGAATGAAGGCTGTATTTTAAGTTTGCCCAGTTGTCACACTATTACCACTGTTAACACCTGGCCATTCGTGACCCCTAATCTACTTTGGCATTTTACTATCCACAGGAGCTAAATCGTTCTATCCATAGAACTATAAACTTTCAGAGCTGGAAATCACCTTGAAAAACCTTCTTTTTAAAATATTTATTTATTAGCTGTGTGTGTGGTGGTGCATGCCTATAATTCCAGTGGCTTGGGAGGCCAAGTCAGGAGGATCAAAAGTTCAAAGCCAACTGAGTGAGGCTATAAACAACCTAGTGAGTCTCTGTCTCAAGATAAAAAATAAGAAAAGGTGGGGATGTGGCTCAGTGGTTAACTGTACTTGGATTCAATCTCTGGTGTGTGTGTGTGTGTGTGTGTGTGTGTGTGTGTGTAATAAAATATTTATATGTGTGTGTGTACAGTTTTAAAGGGTGTAACTCAGTGGTGGTGTACTTATTTGGCATACTTGAGCCCCTGGGTTTGATCTCCTGTACCAGAAAAATAGTAAATATAATAATTATTATTTTTATATAAAAATATAAAATTGTACATAACAATGGCTACCATATAGTGTTTAAGTACATATATATAGTATACAATGTTAAAATCAGGCTAAACATATTTTTTTCCTCAAACAATTATTCCTCTCTTATGGTAAAAACTTTCAAAATTATTTCTCCTAGCTCTTTGAAATGTATGGTACATAATTATTATCTATGGTCTCCTTGACTGTGCCATAGCATGAGAACTTCTTGCTCCTGAATGTAACTTAGAACCTACTTACTGATCAACCTTTCTCCATACTCTGGTAACCACAATTCTTATTCTCAACTTTTGTAAGACCAACTTTGTTTTAGATTCTACGTATAAGTGAGATCATAGGGCACTTGTCTTTCTGTGCCTGGTTTATTCCACTTAATATAGTGATCTTCAGTTCTAGACACATTGCTGTAAATGACAGGATTTCATTCTTTTTTATGGCTGAATAGTATTTCGCTGTGCATCTGTACCATATTTTCTTTGTATATTCATCAACTGATGAATACTTACATTGTTTCCATTTCCTGACTATTGCCAATAATTCTATAACTAACATGTGAGTGCAGATGCATCTTTGACATATTGATTTTAATTCTTTTGGATGTAGAACCAGTAGTGTTGAATCATATGGTAGTGGTTGTTTTAACCTGTTGGCGAATCATACTATTTCCCATAATGGCTGTGCATTCAAGTGTTCCGTTTTCTGCATATTCTTACCAGCACTTGTTATCTTTAGTCTTTTTGATAGTGGTTTTCTTATTAGGGTGACAAAATATCTCATTGTGGATTTGATTTTCATTTCCCTGATGATCAGTGTTGTTAAACCCTTTTTATGTGTCTGTTGGCCATTTCTGTCTTATTTTGACAAATGTCTATTTAGATCTATTACCATTTTTAAATTGGATTATTTGGGGGTCATCATCGTTGTTTTCTCCTCCTCCTCCTCCTCCTTCTCCTCCTCCTCTTCTCCTTCGCTATTAAGTATTTGAAATTTTTTATCTATTCTGAATATCTGTCCCTATCAGATTTAGAACTTGGCAATATTTTCTCCCATTCTGCAAGTTATATCCTGTACTGTGTGAAGACTCTTACTTAAGTATAATCCTATTTTTTTTTGTTTTTGTTTTTGGTGCTGGGGATTGAACCCAGCACCTTCTGCATGCAAGGCAGGCATCTACCAACTGAGCTATATCCCCAGCCCTTCCCATTTGTCTACTTTTGCTTTTTGTTTCCTGTGCTTTACAAAAAAAAAAAAAATCCTTCCATATTTCACTGTCCTGAAGCATTTACCCTGTTTATTTCTATAAGTTTTATGTTTCACATTTAAGTCTTTACTGCATTTTGAGGTGATCTTTGTAACTGGTGAGAGATAGAGGTCTAATTTAATTTTTCTGCATTTGGATATCCAGTGTTACCAACACCTTTACTGAAGAGACTATTTTTTTCTCCAATACCTATTCTTAGCAACTTCAATCAAAATAAATTGACTGTAGATATATGGCTTTACTTCTGGGCTTCCTACTCTATTCCTTTGGTCTATGTGTCTTTTCCTGCCAATACCCTGCTATTTTGATTAATACAGCATTTTAGTACATTTTGAAGTCAGGCAGTATAATACTTCCTGGTTTGTTCTTTATGCTCAAGATGGCTTTGACTATTCAGGTGTGTGTGTGTGTGTGTGTGTGTGTGTGTGTATGTGTGTATTTCTATATAAATTTTAGAATTGTTTTTCCTATTTTTTTGAAGAATGCTGTTATTTCAATAGGGATTACTCTGAATTTATAAATCACTTTGGGTAATATGGACATTTTAACAATGTTAATCCAGTCCATTAATGTGACACTTTTTTCCACATTTTTGTGTCTTTTAAAATTTATTTCATTCATGTTCTATAATTTCATTGGAGAGTTCTTTTAACTCTAATTCCTAGGCATTCAATATTTCATAGCTATTATAAGTAAGATTTTTAAATTTCTATTTCAGATAATTTGCTATTGTAACATAGCAATGTTATTGATTTTTTATGTTGATTTATTATTACTAATAATGGATTGGTAGATTTGGGGGTTTCTCTATCTATAAGATCATGTTGTGTGTAAACAGTGACAATTTGACTTCTTTTCCCATTTGGGTGTGTTTTATTTATTTTTTCTTGCCTAATTGCTCTGGTTAGGGCTTCCAGAACTATGTTGAATAAAAAGTAGGGAGAGTAGGCATCCTTGTCCTGTTCCAGAGCTTAGAGAAATTTTTCTGCCTTCCATCATATAATATAATGGTAGCCTTTGTTATGTTGAGGGACATTCCTTATATACCAATTTGTTAGGTGTTTTTTTCCCCTGATAAAAGATTTATTTATTTACTTATGAATGACAGCAGAATGCATTACAATTCTTATTACACATATAGAACACAGTTTTCCATATCTCTGGTTGTATTCAAAGTATATTCACACCAATTCGTGTCTTCATACCTGTACTTTGGATAATAATGATCATCACATTCCACCATCATTAATAACTCCATGCCCCCTCTCTTCCCCTCCAACCCCTCTGCCTTATCTAGAGTTCGTCTATTTCTCCCATGCTTCCTTTCCCTATCCCACTATAAATCATCTTCCTTATTAAAAAAAAAATTCAGCATTTGTTTTTTTTGGGGGGGGTTGGCTAACTTCATTTAGCATTATCTTCTTTAACCCCATCCATTTATCTGCAAATTAGTTATTACATATCTCATGATTTTATTCTCTTTTATTGCTGAGTAATATTCCATTGTGTATATATACCACATTTTTTATCATGAAGGGATGCTAAGTTTTATCAAAGGACTTCTCTGTGTGTACTGAGATGCCCATATAAGTGTTTTATCTCTCATTGTGTTGATATAGTGCATCATGGATTCAGTGTTCTAGTATTTTGTTGCAGATTTTTTTTATTGGTTGTTCACAACATTACAAAGCTCTTGACATATCATATTTCATACATTAGATTGAAGTGGGTTATGAACTCCCAATTTTACCCCAAATGCAGATTGCAGAATCACGTCGGTTACACATCCACAATTTTACATAATGCCCTATTAGTAACTATTGTATTCTGCTACCTTTCCTATCCCCTACTATCCCCCCCTCCCCTTCCCTCACATCTTCTCTCTCTACCCCATCTACTGTAATTCATTTCTCTCTTTGTTTATTTTCCCATTCCCCTCACAACCTCTTATATGTAATTTTGTATAGCAATGAGGGTCTCCCTTTATTTCCATGCAATTTCCCTTTTCTCTCCCTTTCCCTCCCATCTCATGTCTCTGTTTAATGTTAATCTTTGTTGCAGATTTTTGCATCTACATTTATCATGGATACTGGCCTGTAATGTGTGTGTGTGTGTGTGTGTGTGTGTGTGTGTGTGTGTTTATATGGTTATGGTATCAGGGTAATGTTGGCCTCGATTTAGATTTTTTTTGTACCAGGGATTAAACCCAGGGGCACTTAACCATGGAGTCACACCCCCAGCCCTTTATTATATTTTATTTAGAGACAGGGTCTTGCTGAGTTACTCAGTTGCTGAGGTTGGCTTTGAACTCTTGATCCCTCTGCTTCAGCCTCCTGAGCTGCTGGGATTCCAGGCATGCACCACCATGCTTGGCCTTTAGAATGTATTTGGAAGAATGTCATCTTCTATTTTTTAGAATAACTTAGGAAGAATTGGTATTAGTTCTTTAAAGTTTGGTCAAATTCAGCAATGAAGCCATCTGGTCTTGGGCTTTTCTTTGATGGGAAGCTTTTCATTACTTTTTACATATCTCATTACTTGTGATCAATCAGTGCAGGTTTTCTATTTCTCCATGATTCAGTCTTGGTAAGGTGTGTGTGTCTAGGAATTCATCTATTCTTCTATGTTATCAAATTTGTTGGCCTATTGTTCATAATAATCTTTAATGTTTTTTTTATTTCTGTAATATATATGGTGATATCTCCCTTTTTATCTCTAATATTACTTATTTGAAGGTTCTCTCCTTTTTTCTGAGTCAGTTTAGCTATGGAATTGTTGATTTAGTTTGTTTTTGAAGAAACAGATCTTTGTTTCATTGATCTTTTGTATTTTTGTTTGTTTTAGTCTCCATCTTATTTATTTATGCACTGACTTTTATCATTTCTTTCCCATTATTCATTTTGGGCTTGCCTTGTTCTTGTTTTTCTAGTTCCTCAAGATGCAGTGATAAGTTGTTTACTTAATTTTTTTTTCTTTTTTAATGTGGACACAGATTGTGATAAACTTCCTTCTTAGAATCGCTTTTGCTGTATCCCATAGGTTTTGGTATGACATATTTCCATTTTTATTTGCTTCAAGAAATTTTAAAATTTATTTCTCAATTTTTTTCTTATCCATTGCATTTCCAGGAATAAGTTGTTTATTTCATGCATTTGTAGTTTCCAAAGTTTTAGTTATTGCTGAAAGTAGGATGTTAAAATGTCCTACTATATTGTATTGGAGTCCATCTCTCCTTCAGATTCATTAATATTTGCTTGATATATTTGGATGTGCATATCTGTTTTACTGTTATTTCTTTTTACAAAATTGACCTCTTTATTATTAAATGATGACCTTCCTCGTCTCTTTACTTCTTTGAATTTAAAGTCTATTTTTTTCTGATATTAGTATGACTACTCCTGTTGTATTTTGAATTCGATTTGCATGGATCTTATTCCATCCCTTTATCCCTTTATTTATTTCTGTGTATGTCTTTAGAGGTGAAGTGAATTTCTTGTAAGCAATACATAGTTTTTTTTTGTAGTCCATTCAGTTACTGATTGGATAAATTAGTCCATTTACATTCAAGATAATTATTGATAAGTAAATTTTTACTATAGCCATTATACACATTGTTTTCTAGTTTCCTTCTCCCTTCCACACAGTCTTCTTTTGTGGTTAAGTGATTTTCTCAAGTAGTGTGTTTTGATTCTTTGCTTATTATTTCTGGTTAGTCTATTATGTATTTTGCTTTGTGGTCATCATGAGAATTACAAAAAAATATTTTGACTATAACAATCTATTTTGTAATGATCATAACTTCAAAGGATTATAAAAATAAGAACAAAATCAAACACACAAGTGAAAGAATAAGGGCCTTATGTATAGACCCAACTATGTATTGCTTACAAGAAACTCACTTCACCTCTAAGGACAAACATAGGAATAAAATAAAGGGATGGAATAAGATCCATGCAAATGGAATTCAAAGTAAAGCAGGAGAAGTCATACTAATATTTGAATGTAAATTCATTAAATTCTCTGATAAAAAACCTAGAGTCACTGAATGGTTAAGGAAGAATAAAGAACTTTACATGCTCTCCATTCTTCCTGACATTTAAAATTTTTTAATATCCATATCCATTAACATCTCTTAACATATTAGTATAGTTTTTAAATGTTTTGTTTTTAAATCTTTATCCTAAAGAATGATGGCTCATGTATCATGCTTGCAATATTAAAGCATTCAGAATTTGTATAATTACTCTTCTTAGTGAGTTTTATACCTTCCTATATTTTCTTTTCACTCATTAACATGTTTTTTTTTTTCTTCCTGTAGAACTTCCTGTAGCATTTCTTGTAGAACAAGTCTGGTGGGAATATATTCTTTCACCTTCTGTTTGGGCCTGCATGTCTTTCTCCTTTATTTCTACTGTTTTTTTAATTTTTTAATCTCTTCTTTATTTAAAAGGATAGCTTTTCTGGGTACAGTATTCTCAGTTGACAGTTTTTGTTTGTTTTCTATTAGGACTATGAAAATTTCACAGCACTGTCTACTGGCATGTAAGGTCTCTGCTGAACAAGTCTGCTGTCAGGCAAATGGGGGCACCCTTACAAATAGTTTTCTCCCCGCCTTCTGCAGTCTCTAGAATCTTTTTATTTTTCACCTTTGAGAGTTTGATTAAAAGATGTCTTGGGTAGACTTATTTGAGTTAAATTGTGCTGGTAAGCTTTGACTTTCCTAAGCCTGGATGGATATTTGTTCCTTCCCTAGGTTTGGGACAATTCCTGTTACTTTATTGAATAAACTTTATGCCATTTTGACCTTCTCAAGTCCATCACAAACTCCAATAACCCCATTTTTTATACTGTCTCAAAGTTCCCATGAACGTTCTGTATTTATCTTCATTCCTTTATATTTTTCTCTTCCAACTGTATATTTTCAAATAGCTACCTTTGAGCCCACTGATTCTTTCTGCTGATTGATTTATACTGCTATTGATGCCTTCTATCATGCTTTTCATTTTGCTGAGTGTTCAAGAATTTCTGTTTTATTTTTTCAAATTGCTTCTTTCTCTTTACGTTCTTCTGTTAGTGTATATCGAAACATTTCTGTGTGTTTTCTTCAAATTCATCGAACTTCTTTAAAATAGCTGTGTTAAAGTCTCTCTCTAATAGTTCTCTCTGCTGATTATTATCTGGTCAGTTTCTGGCACCTTGCTTTGACTATTGTGTGAACTCATGTTCTCCTGAAAGCTTTTGATATTTGTTGGCATCTGACCTCATCTGGGCATTGAAGGATGAACTATTAATTGCTGTCTTCAATGTGGCTTTGTTTGTGCCTCCCTTTATAGAAATTCTAAGGAATCTACTTATATTTTTCTGAACTTTTAGTCACTTCCACTACATTAGCACTGGATGGGGCTCAGGTTCAGACTTGTCAGGAGTCTGCTATTGGAGAGGTATCACAGTTTCAGTATTGGAGGGCAATGGAAGACCAGGTTTTTCTTCAAAACACTGGTGCTGTGTTCAGAGACAGAGACAACTAGGAGAGTACCTAGAAAGAAAGAGCAGCCAGTCCCCACAAGCCTGTCTCTGGGGCTGGTGCAGGCACAGAGACCTCTTTCTCAGTTACTAGTCTAGGGTCAGGCACTGCAAGACCATGACCTGTGACCACCAGTGCTGTTGAGCTGTGTCATACCCTGAGCCCACAGCTTGACAAATCCAGCACAACATTAGGGTTGGATCAAAGTCCATATGGGTATGGACTACCTATTGCTAAAGTGGAGTCATGTGTGGTGCCCCAAATGGCTAAAACCAACCCCAGGTGATGGTAGGTGGAACAAAAGTCCAGTCCACTGGAGGCACATGACTCCCTCTGTCCCTGACATGTACCAGGGACATCTGTCTATATACAGGCCTGGGGATGACAGTCCAGTGTTAGGTTTCACCAGCCCAGCAATAAGTTCCAAGGCAAAATCTTATACAGTATACCTTGTCCTCCCCCAGTGAATAAAGTCTTGCACAATGCTTGCTGCCCAAGTTTGGTGGATGGTAGTATTAATGAAGTCACTCCTTTGGCCGCCAACATTGATATTAAGCTGAGACACCTGAGTCTCGTAGCCATAAGGACCTGCACAGTCTCAGGGGTGCACTGAGGCCTGTGCCATAGTTTGCAGTTATGCAGGCAAAAATATGAATCCATCACACTAAGGTGCAGGTCTGGTTCCCCATCTATGAGCCCTGGCCTGATGGATGCCTGAGGATGGGCACTGGTGATAGAGATAGTCTCTTGGTCACCATGGTTAAGGCTTAGGCTAAACTGGGTATTATCTGATTCTCAGAGGTACAGGGGCCTGCTCCATCTCAGAAGGAGGACAGGTGGGCCCCAGGCCCACTCCAAGGCTAGAAATGGTACAGGTGCCTTCGGTTTCTATCAAGAATATAGTCTTACCATGGGCAGACCTACCAGTGAGCTGCAAGCCAAAGCTCTGAGCTAGTTTTCATTCCCTTCTCCCCAGCTGGTAGTCCTGCTTCCCTCTCTACTGCTTTAGATTACTGCTGGGATGATCAGTTCCAGCAGCTCAGTCTGTAGGCACTGGCCTGACAGTAGGTATCAAGAGGCTTTTCCCAGCACTGGAACTCACCCTGGTGGGACTAGTGCTGGGTTTCAAGTCTGAAACCTGGACTTAATTCTTTTTCCCTCCTCCAAGTAATTGGCCTCTTTCTGTATGCTGGACTTCTTGGAGTTGAGGGAGGGGTCAGCTAGGTGTCTCCTTCCTGCCTGCCTTCTTCTTCGTATATTAAAAGCAGGCACTGTGGTCTCTCACCTATTTTCCTTACCTCTACTGAATTTAGTTTTGTGCATAAATAGCTGTTCGACTTGGTGCACCTGTGAGGAGAGCTCGCTAGATGAACTTATTCAATTGCCATCTTGCTCTGCCTTACATTTTTTTTGTTTTTTTAATACTATGCCCAATTAACATGTGCAAACAGTTTTTCCTGAGATATTTAGTCTTTTTTATACAAATGTAATCAGATTTAAATTATCTGCATGTTTATGACTGAAGAAAACCTTATTTCATTTTCCACCTGCTTAAGAGTTTAATATAAACATATGCTAATTGAGAACTTTGGTTTGCAACATTGTCTGCAGGTAGATTACTAGAGACTCCCGGTTAGTATTTAGAAATATTTTAGAGTGTGATTTTTTTTTCCAAAATATTCAACATGGCAGAAAATTAATATTTACATTGACTTAATCAATGAATTTCTCTACCTGAGAAAGTGGAATCACCGCTTGATCTTGAGCTCATCTACTCTGGAAGTATGTATCCACATCTTAACAGGACAGGGAATATCTACCCAGTAAGTCCAGACTGACTGATTGTCAGTGGTTCTCAAAGGCATTAACAATGACTGTTAGGAATTTTTTGGAAATAATAGGGGATAATTTTTTTCTTGCCCCAATGATTAAAGGATGTCATAGGCATTTAGTGTGTGAGGTGCTAGCAGTTCTGCAATATGAAACTGCCATGACACAAGACCAAGTCAGGGTCACTCCAGGTGAATTGAGCTGGCACTGAATAATCACATAGACACAGAAAGTACCTTTTTCTTTGGGTTCAGTGACAACTCCTCAGCCCCAGCTTCCACAAGGGAGGCAAGAGAGGCAGACCAGAGAGAGAGAGAGAGAGAGAAAGAGAAAAAAAAAGAGAGAGAGTGAGAGAGAGAGAACATGCCTGAAACCCTATTTATTGGGGGGGGGGGGAAGACACTCTAGAAAGTTCCACCCAAATGAGGCAAGGGATTAGGTTTCAGGAGGGTGTAGCCCAGTCCCATTGGGTGATTATCACTCCCACAGCTGTAATTCCTTGCCCAGTGAAGGTGAGGTCCGCCTGCTTTTTGCTGTGAGTGGAAGCCAGTTCCACACCTTCATTGCTCAAGGCTAAGGGTATGTGCTCAGCTCCTGTTCATGGCGGTCCCCCAACATAAAACATTGTCTCTTGTCCTACAAAAGTTTCAAATTCTTTTTGTTTGTTTGTTTTAAAAGACTTTTTTTTTTTGAGTTGTAGATGGGCACATTATTTACATGATGCTGAGGATAGAACCCAGTGCCTCATGCCTGCGAGACAAGTGCTGTATCACCGAGCCACAACCCCAGCCCAGTTTCAAATTCTTCACCAGGCATTTGTGTAAGAAAAAAACAAACAAACCTGTTTATATATATCGGAACCTAGAAACACATTCAGTTTTGCATATAAACACACACAGGAATGCACACACTCATGCATGTTTTTTGGCATAGTTGTAGTATATACTAAATTTTCTGGGAATACTATTCCTGTACAGATGGGCAGAAAACTGAAGATTATATCTTTGTTTTGTTTACAATTTCCAAGAGTGTGTGAGGGTTATGTGTCAGATTTGTATTAGTACAAAAACATACTGTAGATAATTAACTTACAAAGGCAAAAGGGTCATTTTGTTGAACAGCTTTGGAGGTTCCAGTCTGTGACCAATTGGCCCTATTGCTTTGAGCCTATGATGAGGCAACACATCATTATGGAGGGACAAAGTGTTAGAGCAAATCCCTTAGATCATGACCAAAGGAGAAAAAAGGGAGGAAGAAGATGGGTCTCACAGCCTCTTCAAGTGTACACCCTCAACAACTTAGGAGATCCCATAAGACCCTACCTCTCAAAGGTTTTGCCACCTCCTACTAGCACCATACTAAGGACCAAGCACATGTGCCTTTGGGGACATTCAACATCCAAACTATTGCAAGGGTTCTTCATGGTCTACCTCAAGGTGAGGAATTGCAGTGAGTCTCCTCTGGCCATCTGCTGTTTGAGACACCCAGATGTGCTCCACCATCTGGCTTCTGAGGTCTTTCTGCACAACTAGAAGGCATTCTTTGGCAGAATATAAGAAAATCCCAAAGCAGCTCATTCTCTTCCAGGGCTGGCTTTAGTCTATGAGGAACCTGCATAAATCTTTCCCCACCAACAACCCAGGGAGGATAGGCTGACTCTAATGCAGCAATCCCTCCATCCAGGTGACACCTATCACTCCAGGAGAGACCTTTTAATCTTTCCAAATGGTCCCAATAAAGCCCTTTTTTTCTAGATTATAGCAGAAGGAAAATCAAAGCTGTCCCTTTTCCCCATTGTGCTGAGGTGGATGTGGAGGACTCAGTGCGTACCAAATATTTCTTCTAGTTATTTGCATTCCATGTGGCCTCTGGGGTCCTGGTAAGCAGAAGTAGAAGAATGGCTTAAGGTCACACACTGACCTTTAAACTCTTCCTTGGCAGGTTCTTGACAAGCATGCAACTCATTTGCAAACATAAGACAAGCTGTCACCTCTTTTGCTTGAGGTTTCAGCAGAATTTGAGATGGAAAATATCTTATTGTAACATGCTGTTCTAGTAAAATATAATGACTTGGTTCACTCAGCAGAAAGAAAAAGGTTTTATTGTTGACTGTAGAATCAATTTGCCAGAAGTTAAATTGAAGAATCATAGTTAAACAAAACAAAACAAAACAAAACCCTTCAAGAACATATACAAAAGAGGCAGAGAGTTAAAATTTGTCAGAGCAGAAGAAGATGTCTGTCTTGTTCATTGCTCTTTATCCAGTCTTCAGCAAAATTTTAGCTCACACTTGGCACAAAATGTTGAATGAAAAGGGAAAAAGTGGGGGAGGGGAGGAAAGCAGAGATGCTTGAAGAAAAGCAGCAGAGAGCAGAAGTAGTAAGAAAGGCAAAGCAGTAAAGGGGGCAGAAGAGAGTAAACGTTGAGTTGGCAGAGGAGCAGCAGCAGAACTGCACAACACTGTGCACTTTAGGCGACCCTCTCTTTTGGTGTTCTTAGTGCCATTAAGAGTTTAAGCATTCAGAATGCAGGCTGTGCACTGTGCAAGTGCACACTAACATGTGACCTCAGATTGTGACTTGAGATAAAAGCAAAAATCTCACCAATTAATTATTTATTATATAAGATCAGGAGTATGTAATACATTTCAGGAAAATTTTTATTAAAAATGATTAAAATTGTTTAAAAATGTCTTAAAAAGTCAAATCTCAGTTACTTAAATAGAATTAAGTAAATTTCAGTCTTCTCTGATGTTGCCAGTTAATACCAGAAATAAATTTTGAAGACAGTGTGTGCCTATGCCTTTTCACATACACACACACACACACACACACACACACACACACACAGATTATCTATTTCTATGTCTTTTCACATTTTCCTATTATATATAATAGGAAAATTTTTTATATATATACATATATATGTATATATATATGTGGGTTTTCTATCTATATACATGCTAATATAGTACCAAATATTTACACATTTATATTTCTATAAAGAGGAAACTATCTTTAGAGCACATAGTTTTATAGCTTTGGCCATTCAAAAGTAATTCAGAACCCAACCTTCATTAACTTTGGTAGAAATTACAGAATTTAGGCTGAAATTATTTGTCAACTAGATTTGTCATAGGAAAAGACTTACATAGAGTTATTTATATGCCTTTGACATCCTCTATTGTTTTCAGAAACTGGTACACAGATATCTAATTTTTCTTCTTCCTAGTTGTGACATATGAACTTTTGCAAATGTAAACAATTCTCTTTGTGCTTCGTATGTTTTTATACATAGTGAAAACCCAGAAGTTCATACACTGAAATAATAATATAACATTTCCCCAATGAAGAAATTATAATTTCCATAGCATGGCTCCTTAGAAAATAGAAAAAGCAATAGCATTAAAAGGAATGAGCCTGATTTGATCTTAACCAATCTTGATTTAATCAAACTGCAGGGGATTTTCATTTCCCTGGTAATGTTGTTTACTTTATTAAAAAAAACATTTTGAGAACTAGCTTGATGTCATTGGAATATTGTTTCCTGCCGTGAGCCAATAAATTTGCTTTCATGGGCAAATGCTTACGTTTGGGTCCCTAGGCTGACAGAGGTAGGTACGTGAAGTGAGGTAAAATCATAAATTTGCCAGATCCTAAATTCCACTCAGGCAAGATTTTTACAGCTTATTTCTTCAGTTGGAAACTTTCTGACTCAATTGGGCACTTTATGTTCTCATTTTTTTTTTTTCTGTTCCTTTCCTCTGTCAATTCCCTCATTCGCCCAGGGTTAGTAAAGTTTTGTAAAGATGCTCAGTGTTGCGCAATACTGCTGCCCCTCATAGTTTTTTTGAAAATATGACATGTGCTTGAGTATGCTTTTTTGTGTTGCGGGGGAAGGCAGTTGGCAGAGGAGGCATTAAAGATGATGACAATGATAAGGATGCTGACAATTGAAAAGGCAATATTTATTGGGTTCTCACTCTGTGCTGGGTACTGTGCTCAGAATGTTTATTTTAACTTCTTTAATCTTGACAACAACCCTATGAGGTAAGAACAATTTTATCTAACATGTTTTATGTTGTAGTCAGTACTACAAGTTCTAATTTACATAGGTTATCTACATTGGTTTAATTCAGTGTGATATAATAGCTGAAGTCTAAATATTTTTTTTAAAAGCCATATACACTGTAGAGTTTCAAAATCTACTCTGGTTTTGTTTAGTTGTTTGGGCAGCCTTAGAAGGAGTTATTAATTTTCAAGCCTGTCTCTCAAATAAGGAAACTGAGATAGAGACATTAAGGAAGAGATGTTAATGACTCCTCTGCCAACACCCTTCTCCCCACCCCCCACAAGAAAGCATCCTTAAGCACATGTCATATTTTCAAAAAACTAGAACCCACAAAAGTTTGCTAACTAACATGGGCGAATGAGGGAATAGACAGGAGAGGTCACATAACTAGTAAGTAGAAGAACCAATCTTCAAACCCAGGTCTTTTTCACATCTGATTTAAGGAAAATTTGCATTTTATGCAAATAATAGGAATATAGTCAATAATAAAAATAGAGCTAAAAACGCAAAGAATGCATGCTTAGAGAATGTGGGAAACAAAACTGAATGGGATAAAAATCAGAAAGACACACTTTCTCCTTTCAGCTAGAAATGTTGTTGACGGTGTTAGAAACTTAAAGACCCTCTGTTGCTAAAAGGGTAGGATAGAGGCAATGAGGTGAGCAAGTTCCTCTCCCCATTTTTCTCACTACTAATGAAAAAGAAAGGATTTTCCACTGAGGTGTTAATTGTTGTTTTCTTTTTGGTAAAGCTCAGTTGATTATCTTTTCAATTTCTTTTTTTTTTTTTTTTTTTGGTGAGATTTTTCTGGCTCAGCCTATATATACTTAGGGTATATTATATTGTGTTTCATTCATAGACTTATTACAAAGTTAAACAAATCTAGAATCCTAAGAAGAGCCAAAAGCATTTTTTGACATGTGTGTGTTGTACTCCTGTTGATGGTACAATCCTATAAACCTCCAATAATTAATATTTTAAGCTTCCAAACTTATATTTGAAAATATAGAGAAGAATTAACTTTGGATTTATGGAATAGAAGGAAAAGACACTGCTTTAGTATGTCTTGTAGCCTCTGTTTCCCCAGAGGAAAATACAGGGTCTAAACCAAGTGATCTCTATGGTACCTTTCCATGGCAATATCATAATTAATATTTGTACCTGCCATTTAATAAAGGAATCAGAGTAGATGATGATCACTTTAGGACATATAAGCTTTAGATAAAAAATCATTTTAGTCATTAAATCACACCAAAATAATTCAACTTAGAACTCATCTGAAAAGAAATGTAAGGGAATACATTTGCTGGTAGAGAAAATTGGCTGACATGCACAGTCATTAGCAGTGGGTGATAGTTTTGTTGGATGTGATGTGGAAAGAACAGAGAGCTGCCCTGGAATTCCTTTGAAGTGTTTTCTTTCAGTTCTAAATATCTGAGATTCTTTAAAATTTTCAAAGCAGAATGGTCTGTAATTTCTGCTGGTTCCCAAAATGTCACCTATGCTTTACAATTGGGGAGTGTCAGGGTACCTTAAATCAGACTTTAGTCAGGGAACTCAGAAATTGAGAATAATTTAAAGGTAGCTCTAAAATTGCCTTTCTTTAAAAATCTGCTTTCAACATGAGAAACAAAAGGAATCTAAGTAATAATACTAAAAAAATGATGTGAATTTATTTATCTGAAATGTGCTTTGACATGGTTTAAAATAAAGAAGGAAGGAAATAAAGTTATTAAGCACACTTAGTGTGCTGAGAATGAAAGTTAGGGTCTTGAAACATTAGGAAAACCAAAGATCAGCATAATTAGAAGAAGGTTCACCAAGCTCATTATGTGCATTCAATTGCTTATAAATGCAGCTTATGGTTGTATGTCATGACTAGGGGCTGGGAAAGAGTGGTGACACTCAGGGATGTGGAGCAAGATCATATAGTTACACTCATGTTCTAGCTCTACGATGGCAAAGAGTTGTCCAGTGTTTATGCATATCAGCAAACATCCACATAACAGATTCTTGATGGAACTCTGAAAAACACGGTTGAGCAGTTCTGACACAGTTCCAAGGTTGACATTTGATGATTTTTCATCTACCACTTACCATCTATAATGTACAAAAGTCTAAAGGGAAACATGTCATGGACATAAAAAACTATAATATATAGTTGAAAGTAAGAATGTGCCATAAGAAAGTATAAATAAGGTTTATGTTGGGTCAGAGGGAGTAAGTAGGACACATAAGATAAAATATGGTTAAAGAGATTGCCTTTGAGCAAAGTATTAGAGGGTAGACAGGAGTACCTCATAGGAAGGATTCCTTGGTCTCCAGATCTGCACGACCATCATCCTTACTGGGAAGTGTAGGGACATATATTTGGTGGTGGTTTCCAACATGTTTCTTCTATTTTTTTTTTTATGTGTGGCACATGCTGCCATTAGCAAATAGAACTCTTTATGAACTGAACTAGTGGTGGAGGTGGGCAGGTGGGAGAGATCAGAATTTGGTGGGAATGAGAATAAGTAGGGATCATATGTATGTTTGCAGTCTGAAAACTTTCCCAACTGTTTCTAATATGAACTTATATGGCCAGGCCATTCTCCTCACCCTCTCAAAAAATTATTGCTCATAGATGACATGAGAAATTCGGACATCAAAATAAAGTATGACATTATCTAAGGATAATGCAGACCACTAAAATGTATGAGGAGAAATGTCTCATAATAAATTATAAAATGTGTGTGTGTGTGTGTGTGTGTGTGTAAGTACATGAAAAAAGTCCTCCAAGTGAATGTATTCCTAATGGTCATCCTTCTGAAAATAACCAAATTTAAGTTTAAGTCTGAAATTTTATGTATAGATTAAGATGGTGGTGGGGGAAGCATCCTGGCCAGATAGACTATGTATCAAGTGGTTGTATACATCGTCTACATATAGTATCTTATTTTAAAATCATATCCCATGAAGTCATGATTACTTCTTCTTCTTTGTACATAAGGAAACTGCGAAGCTTAGTTATTTTACTTTCCAAAAATCATGCACCTTGTTAGAGGAGGAATTGGGATTCTAGACCAAAACAGGCCACTCCAGAGATCACACTTTGTATTCCGTATTAGAGAAAGCTGTTCAATCTTTTAGAAGCAGAGAAAATTAGTAGTTAATAATTTGAACTGAACATTTCACCTCTGTGATATAGTTCAGAATTTGTTCAAACAACAAATTAGCTACTTTGTTAGGTTTTTTCCCCTCCTTACTTTCCCATTAGCAAACAAATTGTCAATCTGAATAATTATTATTTGCTTTGAAATAAGTGAATATTTGTAATCAGTTCTTAAATCTGACATTTCAGATGGAGAGTTCTTAGCCTCCAAGTCTCTTATAATAACCAGTCCTTACCTAAAAAAGAGACTGGACTTAATTTTAAAAAGATTTAATAGCAGTAAAAATTCTTTCTTTTCTTTGACCTGATTTTACTTATGATTACCAACATGACTTTGCATAATCAATGGGTAAGATAAATTTATGTTCTATGTTAACAGAAGCTTATGAGAGTCTTGATTTCACTGGTATGCTGCTCTAACAGACCTGAGTGGTCTACCCCTCAGCACTTAGACACTTGTTAACTGCACTTGTCTGTCATCTACTAAGCATTTTATGATACTTTATAGGGCTGGGGGGTAGAGCTCAGTGGTAGCGTGCTCAGATTTAGCATAACTGAAGCCCTGGGTATGATCCCCAGCCCCACAAAAGAAAAAAGAAAACACTATAGCATATTCTTGGGAAACCATTTCTAAACATTTTACTTGTTATTTAATTTATTCTGGTTACATTTAAAATAATAAAACTGATGATGATGGTGTAAACACAATGCCATTACTACAATTTAAGTTTAAATGAATTAAAACATTTTCTTGTACTTTTTATCTGACATATAAGGATTTTAAATAGTGTTAAATACTGAATATTTATGGCTCAGCATGTTGCCTCATTTCTATCATAACTAATTGACTAATGAGGTTCTGGTAAAATTCTCTTTTGATGCTAAAGGCCCCTGACCATATTGAAAAAAATTTAAAATGTCAAATCTTGATAGAGGGTTAAAGAAAATGCTTTGAGGAGGCATGTGCAGTTTTGTGCCAACACACTAATCTTTAAAACAGTCCAAGTATTTTTAAGCTTCAATAATGGAAAAAACAATATTGGGCAGGAATGAAACAGGAAATGTTTAAATTGTTATTGCCTTAGGTAGAAACTGATTCAAGTAATGGTATTAAAAGTAATACAATATTTCAACTCTTAACATTGCATAAATGTTTGAATTATATTCTTGTACTATGGATATTCCTCTTTAGTATAGCTTTCACACTGAAACTAATATGATTTTTATTGGCATAAAATATTTTCCTTTAAACTGTCAGATCAGCTCTCTACAATAATATTTATCAGTTTCAACTCTCCTAAAGGGAATCACCAGCATTCATTGGAGCCTAGGAAAAATAATCCTGTTTAGAGGCAAAACAATGTCATTTGATTTTATGTTTGATGGGAAAATGGAATGTTTATTTTGAGGAGATAGCTCAAGGCATAAACTACTTCAAGAAATTTGTTTTAGGTTGTTTTTAAATCCATTACTGACTTTAGACTATTTAGTCGACCTTGTGAGACCTTAATATTTACATTTTATAGGAAGTTTCTTTATATTTCCTCATCGTCTTCTGGAAGTATTTTTATTTCTCTATCTTTGGTAAATGGTACTAAAAAGTTAAAATACTTTGCTTTTTGTCTATACTAGCCTTAAATGCTGAGAAAAACAGTCAATCACTCTTCAGCAGACAGAAACTCAATCACATTGAACATTCAACCATCACATTATGCATTTCCAAACATAATTATAGTATGGCCTAACATAGTCTAAAATTCCATTTTCCACAGCCAATAAAAACAGTTTTCTGGCCCAGATCCAAAATATGCCAAGTTTAACTTGTGTATCTCAGGACTGTTTTAGCATACTAAACCCCAAAGGGTTAGCTATCTTTTCCACTCCTTTTCCTTTTTCTAGTCAAAAAGGAGAATAAAAGTCCTAAATTAAGCATTGAAGGTATTTTCTTAGAAAAATAGTTATATAATTACATATACAAACATGTACATGTGGATAGACTGATAGAAGTTCCTTCTACTTAGATAACAGGATATAGAAACTAAAGCCTTGGTGATTTGAGGAGGTACATGTAGAGAAGATAAATGCTAATTGCTATGAAACTGTCATGCTTCTAACCTTTCTTAGTGGATAGAGCAGGAAATACAAGTATATACAGGTATAGATATATATAAGATTTCTTCCTAGACTCAAAATTCATAGGTAACATCTTGCTAAAGTATGATATAGATATGCATTTATTAATTGCCAGCCTATTTTATTTAAAGCAGTGTCAAAGAAATGTACAGAATATAAAAATGAGTTAGTCCCTTATCTCTGCATAAAAATAGAGAGAAATGTTACAGTAAATAGTGAACCAAAGAGATAAAAGAGCTATTGCTACTGTACTGTCAATGCCTTGGAAGTGGGAGTAAAGATTCTCAGCAGTTACAAAGAAGGGACATCCATCTCAGATCTGATTCTCAAAGAAGATTTCTAGAAGCAAAAGACAGCCACAATGAGAGTACACAACAAGCCAAAAGTGGCTGAGAGGAGAACTTTAGGAAGCATGTTCTAAGCATAGAACTTGAAACCTGATAAATTTGTGGAGGGAGAATATAATGATTTAGGTAAACTTAAAGTAACTCAGTATGGCCAAAGGCTGAAACTTGTGGGGTAGATGGATGGGTGGGGAGATTTTGAGAGATATAGTTAGATTCACATCCCCATCTCTTTTATTTTTAATTTTGAGACAGTATTTTACTAAATTGCTTAGGGTCTCACTGAATTGCTGAAGCTGGCTTTGAACTTGTGGTCCTTCTGCCTCAGCCTCCTGAGTGGCAGGGATTATAGCTGTGCACTCCAGGCCCTGGCTATTTTGACCATCTTGATGGTATCAGGAAATGACTGAGAGATTTTAAGCAAATGGGAATTCTACCTTTAAGAGGTTTTATTTGACTATCAAAGATAATGTGTACACACATAATTATTATCCAAGATAGAAGTTTTGCATGTCCCAGGAAAATTAGAGGAAGAATGATATGTAAGTGAAAGTTTGGAAGATCCACTTGAAGAGGTTTGGTAAACCTCAGTAAAGGTGGGACATTTTGGTTTGGCTTAAAAGGATCAGATATTACTCTTTTAAAAATTTACTGATTTTTTGTTAATCACTGTGAACATAAGCAATATACAGAAGTCAGTATCTCAAAGTTTTTAAACCTGCTTCTGAAGTATGGTAGTATTATAAAGTGTTGATGTAACAAAATTTATTGTAAGATACAACATTTCAAGATAATTCTGAATCATACATTTCCTTTGATTTATTTTTGAACTCTAAGAATTCAATATAATTTAAAATCCTTTTAAAGCCATAATATCCTTATAGATATTTCATTCTTAGGGTCAAATCTAAAATAATACATTGCATTTAGTTGTCACATTTCTTTAGTCTTTAAATCTGGAACAGTCCTTCAACCTTCCTTGTGTTTTTTGACCTTGACATTTTCAGAATACAGGATAATTATTGGTAGAGTCTTCTTCACCTTGGTTTTTTTCTGGTATTTCTAGACATATAAAATTTAAAAATTTTTTCCTACTGAATTGAGTAGTTTATTTTTATGTTTTGTCAAGAGGCACATAATGTTGGTTGTCCTAATAGTGATGTAATAACAGTAATGTTCCACTTTTTAAAAACTCTGAATTAATTAGAAGTTCAAAGAAAGAAACCTCGAGACTACAAATATCCTGTTTCTTCCCCATCAGATTTTCATCCCTGGTTTTAATATTTATGATTTTCTAACTCCATCATTCCTTTGGTATTTACTAGTTCATGTTTTCCTGTAAGGAAGTGCTTTCTTCCCACTGTAGTCATTCATTTATTTATATCAGTAATGACTCATGGATTCTCATTTTATTCAGAAGGTAATACATCACTCACCATCCACCTGTATGACTGTTTATCTATCTATCTATCTATGTATGTATCTATCTATCCATCCTACAGTTCATACTGTTACCCACAAATATATCTGTCCAATGCCATAAGGGATATTCTATTCTTCCTCCTTCCCATATAAGAACTTTCCTAACCCTGATCTCCTTTATCTTTTATACTTCTTTGCTAAAGAAATTTTATATAAAAATGATTATGTATAAATTTATGTATTTATAAATTTATGCATTCTTGAATCCATGGAAAATTTTCTGAGAAAAGGAAGAAAACTAAGGGAAAATTTGTATTAAAGCTATAATAATTAAACCTCGGCAGTAATAGCACAGAAAATCAAAAGAGAGAGCCAAATAAACATGAAACTTAATGAAGGATGAAAGTAACATTTTAAACAGGGGAAGAAATTAAGGGTATTTTAAACTATTGGCATGATAGATAAACGATTTAGAAAAATGAAATTGTATCATAATATTAAAGTATGCCTTAAATTTTAGGTGTGGTAATTCATTTTTCAAGATAGAAATATTTTTAATTGGAATATGCATATTTTTAAATGATATAGAAAATGTTTATTTATTTTTCATGAATAAGGTCACAAACAAATTTCCTATAATTGAGTGGAAATATATAATACCTATGTATAGTTAGGAAATATATAATATAAAGGGCACCTATGACTAAGTAGTGTTCCATCAATCTGCCATAATTACTCACCAGAAGGTTCTTGATAATAATGTCTGTGAATGGAAGAGCAGGTATTTATTATCTGCAAATACATTGGCAGAATTGATTTCCTTATCAGGTCAGTTGCCTTACACCACCACTTTTAGCTAATGAAACACAGGGCAGTTAAGTTTTTATAGAAATCAGGATGGAAAGAGATTATGTCAAATATTGACTATAGATGTTGCTGCAGTTTGGCACTTATCTCCTAGATATCAAAATGGGAACACTGGGATTCATTTTTGGAAAGGAATATGAAAGTTTGGGAGACAATCTCTTCATACTTGAGTTATATGCCCAGGGTCTGCACAGTGTCATTCTTTCCGTACATGGAATAACCACAAAAGAAGTTCATCCAAGTCAATGCCAAGCTGACAAAGACAAAATCAGTACAACTTTGTCATGCTCTTCTCTTGGATTCTCTCTCTGTTGAGTTCCTATACTCATCCTCACAAAAGGAAACACTGCTCAAAAACTATAAATCAAAACATCAAAGTAGAAACAAAACAAAACTACCTTGAAGCTAAATGTTGTCATGTAAACAGTCATATTTCTTCTTTCTGTCACCTCAAATATTTGTACAGTTACCCCATATCTTTCTTTTATTTCCTTTGGTGCAATTGACTGCAGTGTTTGTTTGGTAAACCTAGTAAAAATTTCTTCATGTTTTCTCTAAACAAGAACATTCATGTTTATAGTTTCATATGTAGGCAGCCTTCCCCCAACACCACATTTAATCTCCATAGCTGACTTTCCTTTTCGTAACCACTCTCACCCAGCACCACTTCAACCGTCTACACTTAGACCTTCCTTTGGTACTTACTGCATATTCAATATGCTTCTCCAGTGAACTTTCCATCTTTTTTCCTCTTACTACCAATCTGGGTCGTTTTACATCATTCTCCAGATAATAAGCCAGAAACATCAGCATTATTTAGGAATCCTTTTCTTTCTTAGGACACCTAATTATTTACAAAGCCCTATGCTTTGTCCCTTTTGATTTCTCCTGAATATGCAAATTAATGCCTTTGCCTTACTTCAAACCATAACTATCTCTTACCTAGATTACCCTAACACATTTTATTTTAATACTGATGTCCCTGCACCCACACTGGTAATCCTCAAATTACAGATCCTATATTTTTACAAGTGAGATCTTCCAAAACTGCAAAGCAGAAGGTGCCATTTCCCTGAGAGCAGCCCACCCATGTCTCCTCATTTCCTATTGATATAGCCTTAGCTCCACAGTATGGCATATATACATTGGTCTGTAATTTTCCAGCTTCATCTACTGCCACTCTCCTCCACACTTATCCCCAACTCATACCAAGCAAGATACCTGCCTCTTCCCGAATAATGGTAATTGAAGCTTCTGTGTTATTATTATTTTTTTTACCTATTTTTGACAGAACTATCTTTCCACCACTTTGTGTTTCTAATAATCAGTCCTTCCCTGGTGAGTTTCTGATCACTGGCTGAAATTTGCTAAAATAGCATAATTTCCTCTATGAAACTTCTGTTCTTTCTAAGCTTTCTGTATAAATTATTTATTTTATGAATGCACTTACTGAATTATATTGAAATTCCTTTAAAAGCAGATTATATAATTTTTAAACTTTATCCTTTTGAACACATGGCACATCATTTATCTCATTGGCAGAGGAGTTCACCATGTTACTTTCCAAAGTAGTAAATAAGACTAAAGTTTATCTAAAAAAATCACAGTTTACCTTTTAATATGCCTTAGATATGGCCCTGTTGGAGACCAAAATAGACTCCTCAGTAAGTCTCACACAGTCAGTTTTACTCTATTGTTGGGACAGTGTATTGTTTCTTTAGTTTTGGATGCAGAAGTTGATGCAAGATAAGTTTTATCTTTAAATACAAATAGTATTCAGTGAGATGAAATTCTTAAGGTTGGAGATCAGAACATAAGATTCATTTCTTCCACCTCAGAGGCAATTGAGGGTGAGCTGGCCTGAGAAAAAAAGCGAGAGGAATTCTGTAGTTGATGGGAGGGTGAATAACTGGATCTTGGAGGTCCCTTCAGATTCCAGGAATCTATTATTCTATTAATATCAACTCATTATCTTAAAGTCAAAAAGTAGATATCCAAGAGTTCTTATACTGAAACAATATATACTTTCAAAATAGCAGGAGTGTTCTGTATTTGCATAACTGAGAATGTGTTTGGAATCCCCACAACCTTAAGAAAGATAGAATTGATCATTCTATTCTATTCAATTGAATCTAATCTGTTGACTTGAGCTTATCTTTGGAAAAAGATCATTAATGAAACAGGAGTAAGAGAAGAGAGTGAGGATTAAATTACAAACTGATTGCAAGGAATTGAGAAAGGGAATCAAGGTAAAAACATGGGAGGCACTAGTTGGAAAAGTTCTGGGTTCAAACCTCCGCTTTGTCAGTCCTAGCTGTGCAATTTCAACTAACTCTAAAATAGAGATGCTAGATACTAATTTATAACCCAGACTGTCTTCAGAAAAATTCAGTATGATTGAGTTTGTGGAGCATTCAGCAGTGTTTGGTAGAGAGTTTATTTTCCATAAATGACAGTGATTCTTTTAGTAGAATGTAGGCTCTACATAATCTCAAGTAATCCTAAACTCTATAAGTCTATGAATGGGGCCCATCTCATTTTAGTGAAGGTGAAATATCTTATGATGTGATTTTGAAAGAAAGTAGGAAATTTTAATCAATCAATTAATTTTTTAATGATTTGAGTTGTTTGGACACACTTTTAAGAGAGAGAATTGTCTCACAAACACATGGTCTAGTACTGGAGAGTCATTCCACAACCTCATTTTAAAGCTTATTCTGACCTTATTTTTTTTTTTCCTGGAATTTCTCAGTGCTGTTTTCACCAAAAGTTGTGTTTATCCACTTTTGTTTGGTGAAGATCAAACAGAGAGTAAATGATAAGATTTATACTATAAAGCCTTTAAATATTTAGTCTTCTGCTTTTCTTGGTTCACTGATTCATGTTTGTAAGAGGCTTATGTCATGAGAATAACCCAAATCAAACTAACATGTCTTTGAAATCAAGACTGAATTGCCATTAGGGTTCAACCAAATTCAGATTATCCAAGAATCATATTCTTAAAAGGTATGGTTAGCTAAGATGCTTTTTTTTTCTTTAGGACTGCTATTAAAACTAAGAATATGATCAAGGAGAGGCAGTGCAATATGTTAGCAAGAACAAAGCTGTTGGCAGCTGACAGAATTGGATTCAAGTCCTGTTGTGGTAACATACCAACTGCACAGCCCTTGGCAAATTATGGAATTTTCTCAACTCTGTAGTTTCCGTGAGTGTGAAATGAACATTTGTGAATCTACCTTTTAGGTGTATTCTGAGGAACTAACTGAAATAGCACATATATAGTGCCTGGCACACAGTAGACAACTGGTGAGCACACGTCAAACTCTCCTGCTTCCACACTTTCCGATGTGTTAGATGGAGAAAAGATCAGATGAGAGGAGATTGTTATTTTTCAGGAATACATAGAAAAATGAAGTTTCACAATGTTAAAAAAGATGCAGAATTTCTTAAACTTGATTTTTAGTATTCTTTTCTAGTATTGGACCATGCGTCAGATAAAGCAAGTGGCCAATGTGTCAAGTGTCAGGCTTGGGGAAAATGTGATTGATCAGTTTTAATCTTGCTTGGAATTTGAATTTAGACTTAATAAAATGAGGGGCTGGGATTGTGGTTCAGCGGTAGAGCGCTCGCCTAGCAGGTGGGAGACCCTGGGTTTGATCCTCAGCACCACATAAAATAAATAAGTAAAATAAAGATATTGTGTCCAGTTACAACCCCAAACTAAATATTAAAAAGAATTTTAAAAAAGAATTAATAAAATGAATGTACAAATAAATTATGGCAACAGTTGGTCATAGAACAACTGATAGCAATGATAAATTGATATGAAAAATAAGATAATTTTAGAGGAGATTAGCAAGAATAAATCATTACAATAAAGCTGGAGTGTGGAGAATAGTCAATTGAAGCAAAGAGCAAAGCTAAGCTGGAATGAGTTTTTTTTTTTTTTGGTACTGGGGACTGAGCTCAGAGGCACTCGACCACTGAGCCACATCCCCAGCTCTATTTTATATTTTATTTAGTGGCAGGTTGTAACTCAGTTGCTTAGCACCTCACCATTTCTGAGGCTGGTTTTGAATTCACCATTCTCTGGTCTCAGCCTCCTGATCCACTGGGATTACAGGTGCGTGCCACCAAACCTGGTTCTGGAATGAATTTTTTGAGGCATGAATAGATATAAGGGTATAAAAATATATCATCTATACTTATGCTCCCTACTGATAACTCATTTTTGTTTTAGAAAGGCACAGGGATGGTGACCTACTTCTATACATCTGGGTTATTCACACAGATCCTATTATACAAACTACTGAAAGTTTGGCTAATTCAGTGACTACTTCTATTCAAAGTCAGTGTGAGTCATTATTATCTCTATTGCTGTCTAATTCTTAAAGCCTGGAGAAGTCAATAGGTCAGCATTTAGGAATTTTCCATTTAGTGACATTGATTCAATTCATTTCTTGGTGGTAGTTCTGCACATTTGCTCATAGACATTACTGGAAGCTCAAGAAAGATTAAAATAAAACACTAATAATTGAATTTAGGGTCAGTTTGAAAACAAAATTCAGAGGAAAGCTGTTAATGATGACTCAGTGCTGAAGCTACGTTGATGAACTAGCGATGGACTTAGGAGTGGAGCAGGAAACAAACAAACCTCAGTGTGCAGCTACTTTTGAACAACTTTCTGCTAACTGGAGAATCACAGATAAGAATATATTCACCATATTGGGAGAGTAAGCAAACCTCTGAATTGTATGCTTTTAAACTGTGGTATCACATGGATTATTTCTCTGATGACAACCTTTCCTCTCAGGTGATGGTGGGTCCATCTTGCACTCTTTAGGGTAATGTGCCCTCCAGATCAGGGTGCTCAGGGCTTTTGAAACTCTGCCTGCCTGTCTTCTTGGTCTGCTTGCTGAATATCTTTAATTCTTTCAGGCCCCTCTGTACCTTCTCCTTCTGAATTTTTTCTGACTCAAAGGGAATTTTATATCAAGGAGGTTTCTTTTTGTAATGTTCCTTTAACTCCCAATATACCACAGTCATTTCCTTTTCCAGTAGATTTGTGTATTGCTTGGTTCCACACTGAGTGGTGGGTGTTTGGCTATGAGAATCTGTTTTCCATGATTTCCGCTGTTGTTGTTGTTGTTGTTGATGTGTTCACGGAATGTCACCCTACTCAAAGGAAGTTGTCTGCCTGCCAGCTCTACAGGCTGTCAGAACCTGTAGGAGTGCTAATTGGAGCCAATCAAATGTTAACTGACCTGCTTCCACATTCCACTGACAAAGGAATTTCTACTATATGAAGTAGAAGGCTCAGTTCTGCTGGATACAAATGGCTGGGAAGTTAGCCAATCAGGGGAACAGCTTTTCTTGTCACTGGAAGCTATAAACTGGACTTCCTGATTTATTTTAGAAAATAATAAAAAAAAATGTATTTTGTTATTGACTATGTAGACAACAAACTTTAAAAAGTTGAAAGAATCTAGTTTAAAACTATGCACTGAATAGATTCTGTACTTCCCCTCCCCATCCATTCAAAAAAGACAATGTTTTTGGTGAAATTGGGAACCATTATGAAAGTGATTCTCAGTTGTATCATCAATTTTAGTATTTCCATTTATTATGTGTATAATTTGTTACCTCCAAAATTCAGGGGTCACCAAGCTGCTGGAAAAAGATCCTCAGTAGGAGGGACTAAAGGCCCTCTAAATGTGGCTTTGTGCAGTATTGGGTTAGTTTGTTCTTTCTGCCTTCTGTCATGAGGGCACACAGCAAGAAGACTCTCAGTAGACCAGACACTGGCACCTTGATCTTGGACTTCCCAGCCTCCAGAACTGTGAAAAAATAAAATTCTCTTCTTTATAAATTACTGACTCTCAGGCCTTTTATGATAGCAGCATGAAGTAGATTAAGACACCATTGTATTTGTTCTCAGATATGTAGAGCTCCTGATCTGAAATAGTGTAATGACTAATATTTCAAGATGAAACACATAAAAGTATTTGAAGCATTGCCAGGGATCAGTAATAGTCTATTTTTAGGTTCTTACAGTCATAAATATGAGAAAAAAATATATTTTAAGTACAACTTGAGTAGGTTTATTTTTATAGTGATCAAGAAGAGTTAAATGTTCTAATCTTTTCCTTAGTACATTTTGTGGGATGAGTTTATTCATTGAAGTGAAGAATTTGTGAACAAATAATAACAAAGATTGTGATACACATGGATTACGAGGGAAACAAAGACATGCAATATCCTATGAACTTCTGATGGTGTTGTCAAATGAGATACCTGTTTGAAGAGGAAACACTGCCACTGAAATCCAAAGGAGTAGGACTAAGAGAGTTTCAAACAGGTAAGAGCATGCCCACAGGAGGCAGGAAATAAATGGAGTGCTTGAGGGAAAAGAAGCCAATGCACTTGATAGGGAATGGGTCAAAAGATCAGAGTTTTGAGATGTAGTAGAGGGAGGTGAGGGCCAGATCAGGTAGCAGGTTGACATGACAGTATGGTCAGTATATTCACTGTGTGCCCACTAAAATGAACAAGTAAAAAAAACTTTATAATATAATGGGGATATTGTTTTTCTTTTTTACATTTTGATTGCCATTACCTTTTTTCTGTCATCAGAGGCCTCCATCTGCCTCATGCAGGGGTAGGGAGTGGAAATGATGTTAGCAAAGAAAGATAAGAAATTCAGCTTTGAGGGCTGGGGTTTTGGCTCCGTGGTAGAGTGCTCACCTAGCATGTGTGAGGCACTGGGTTTGATTCTCTGCACCACATATAAATAAATTAATCAAATAAAGGTCCACTGACAACCCCCCCCCCAAAAAAAAAAGAAAAAAAGACAAAAGGAAATTCAGCTTTGAATACCTCACCATTTGGGTATTCACTAATGAGTTGTGTAACACAATAGTCCTGCAATCCAGGCTTTGTTCTCACTAAAGTTTACAGACTTGTACACTAGGTTTATTATATACAATGGACAATGGGCACTTAGGAGACAAATCCAGAGATTTTTCTGCCATAAAGCATAGGAAAGCTCATCTCTTCTGCCCTGGAAATGCACAGAAAAGAGAACTCAAAGAAAAAGTATTTTCTACAAGTGGTCGTCTTACATCTTACCTGTAAGATGAAATCTTACCATAGGAACATATTCACTTGACAGTGAAAGCCTGAAGCAGAGAGGATGTTGCTGTGGCTTAGAGTTAGCTATGAATTATAATGTGGCCAATCCCAAACCTTCCTCAGTGCCTGTGTGGAATAGAGATCTAAGGAAACCCTTCCAGTCCTGTAGGGATCCCAGAGTTCATTTGAGATGGGACAATGTATCTGTCAAGATCTTGTAATGCTCACTGCAAGGGGTCAGAAGATCCTACACAGATGCCAAAGGGTTAATAGTTTCACTTGACATCCAGAGAGGGGATCTGGGTGAGATTTAGTGGAACTGGTAGCATTAGGGAAGACAGAGTGGCTCTGCCAGCAGGAAATGACTACTCTTCCCTGAATGAGTCAAATGAATAGAGCAGCCATGGATTTGGGCTGTAGACAGACAAGGGACACTGTGAAGACCAGGGTATGCAATGAGAGAAAGGACCTGCAGGTTTAGTCACAAGGCTACCTCATCTTCTTATAAATTCAGTTGTCTCCTTGGAAACAAACAAACAACAAACAACAACAACAACAAACAGTGGATAAGAGGAAATACAAAAGACTGAACATTTTACCAGACATGACTGAATTTTTGAAAAATAATACTTACATAAGATGACGACAAAATGGCATTATGATTACTTTTTTATATGTTAACATATTTAAGAAATAACCACTAAGTGTCTCTTATATACCATGCACACAGAATAAAACAGACCCTAGCTGGGCATGGTGGCACATGCCTGTAATTCTAGCAGCTTGGGAAGCTGAGGCAAGAGTTCTAAGCAACTCAGGGAGACCCTGTCTCTAAATAAAATACAAAATAATATTTCTGGGGATGTGGCTCAGTAGTTGAGTGCCACTGAGTTCAATCCCTGGTACTCCCCGCCCCCCCCAAAAATAAATAAACAGACCCTGGTCCCTGCCTCTGTGGAGCTTACCTTCAGTGAAGGTAGTTCAAAGTTGAAGTCATAAAAAAGCAAAGAGTAAAATTAGAAAAAATAAAGATGCTGCAATTTATTTTCATATATGAATAATGTACTATATTTAAAATTCTACAACAAGGTGGATGAGAAGTATTCTGTTGGTTGGACATTAAATTTAAATAACTTGCATTTTGTCATAGAGTCAGTGAGGGAGTCACAGAATTTCAGAGCAGGAAAGGACCTTGGAGTTCATCTGGCCCAACTTAGTTTGAGTAGTGAGGAAACTGACATCAGATAGGGAATTGCAGAGAAAATTGATGCTAGAGCTGGCGTTTGAATATATGTTCTTTAATATGAGTCCAGGGTTCTTGATAATAGAATAGACCTTCTGTTGAGATCTTGGTAGAAAATATTCTGCAATTCACCTATTTCATTCTCCTTGATATCAGAAGGCCCAGTTTCTAGAGATGGTTCTTATGAGCACTGAGAATGTAATGGGCAATTCTATGGTAGTTAAGTAGAGTAGGGGTTTAGGATAATAGACACTCCCTAGAGTGATTAGTTGATTCTCCTCTTTCTCCATGAAATTTGAAACATGGCCCAGAAAGAGCACAAGCAACTTCAGGAGCAGAGTGCCTGCTTACATGACAATATATGTAGTAGGAATATCTAGTTCATCACTCTACCATGCACAGGTTAGCTTCTTAATCAGTTGTGAAAGCTGTAGCAAGAAGTTCATTATAAAAAATGAATAAAATGCTGAAAGCTCTGAATGACTTACCCGGAAAGGATAAATCAGGTTTAAGTTCTCTCTGAAAGGTTGCCACTCTCACTTGCTGCTATAACTTTTTGCCACTGGGGGAAGGCAGAGCTGAGTTGAGTATGCCAGGAATGATTCATGCACTGCCACTCATCTTATGGTTCAGTTGACCAAGTAATGTTTCCCTTTCCTGATACAATATTTATAGTCCAGGCAAATGAGAATTATGGTATTGCCTGAATTTAATGTACATGTATTTTAATTACATTGAGGTCTAGGTGCTTTTCTGGGGCAGTTTCAAATGTACAGTATCACATGTACACTTATTTCATCCTTCATATGTGATATGTCAAAAAAAAGTTTGGAATGACTGAAATGAAGTTCAATGTATATGATATTCTAATCATACTGAAGGCTAGCTTTAACCCTGGTGCAAGATGAGAGGCAAAAGGGAAAGAAGCAGATTTTTTTTCAAAAATGAAAATGATAATATTTATGTATATATTGATAAAACCTAAAATACCATCTAATCCTTTCTTTCTTGCATTTCCTTTACCCTATCCCACTTAATTTAAAATGCCTTTAAATGTGTAACTCGTGACATTGTGTTAAACTATGTTGAAAACAAGAAAAACACACGCTTGGTCTCAGATTTGGCTAAACTTCTATAGTTAAAGAGACAACTTGCTGATATATTAATTTCCTTTCACTTGGGTGCGTAATATCAACCCATCTTTCTGCCATTGCATGCTTTGTTACTTGAGTATTACAGAGCCAGAGAACAAGCAGTAATGATTAAGAAAAAGAAAAAACTCACCTGTTTACCGTGATCATTGAGAGACACTTGTAGTATACTTTTGGTTTGGAAGTCATATGAATTGATCCATCTATTCTATCACAAAAAAATGTGGTAGTTAAGATGGGTATATTGGTTTCAGCTGAGTGTTTAAATATTTGCTGAATTGCCTATTATGACTGTATTTAACAGTGCTGAGGGGATTTGGAATGTATGGGAGCTTGTTATATATGTTTGAGGTATATGTGTGTGTGTATGTGTGAGTGTGAATATGTGTGTGTGTGTGTGTGTGTGTGAGAGAGAGAGAGAGAAAGAGAGAGAGAGAGAGAGAGAGACAGAGAGAGAGAGAGAGAGAGAGAGAGAAGAGAGGTGTTAAGACAGTAGGACTGCATTTGTTTTACTATATCAGGAAAAATATAAACACCATTTCTGATGTCTGCCTCCAGAAAAACAAAACTTTTCATAATAAATTCCACTTAGTCCACTTTATAACAGAGTTAGCCTGATTATTTATGCCATAAATTTTAGCATTTTGCACAGCACAGTTGTGTTAGTATAGGAAATTATTTTTGTAACTTAAGCAATAATAGTGAGATCTTTTCATCTTATTGAATATCATGTGAAAAACTGACTAAGTCAGCAAAGGAAACTTTCCTTCCCAATATCCAATTTAAGTACTCTTTGAGAAAGAGCTAATAAAAACATTTTTAAATAGATATTTTTTTCTTTGTGCTAAATGGATATTTGTAGGTATTTTTTAAAATTTTTTTTTGGCAATGAGATTGGGGTTTAAATACGGCTTATTGCATATGTAACTTTAACTTATCTCTCTTAATCACTTAAGAGAAAATATATATATCCATCATAAGGAAGATCTTATGGATTTCCTATGATTAATTTATCAACTTTCAGGTTCTTCAGTTGATAATCAAATCTTTTAGCTTCATGTTAGCATACTTGGCTTGCTCTTCAAATTGCACCTTGGCTAGTTGTTTATAGGTATTTGTTTTGAGTTTCTTCTATCATATTTATGAAAAAAAAATCTTACATTTTTTAATTTAAAAGTAGACAAAATTAATTTTTAAAGTTTTTGAGATAATTCTCTTGCATTGTTCCTTAGGAGAAATTTTTATGTTAAAATAATAGTAAGATAGGTAAACCATGACCAACGAAATTAAATTCTATTCACAAATGCAAAAAAACTTTCAAGAAAACTGCACAATGTTTTACTTGTGCACCTTCCTACATAACAAAGAAAGCCACAGCAGGTTTGAATGTAGGTGGTCTCCATAATTAACTGCTGCAAAGAACATATGTGATAATGGTGGAAACACTGATTTAGATGTCACTATATAAATAAATATCTATATGAATGCATGTAATATAAAATTAATTTATTTATAAGTCTACAGGTAATGTGTATAGATTTTGCAGTATCAGACATCAGAACTTCCATGTTAACTTATTTACAAGAAGCAAACTAATGATATTTGTAAATAAAATGATAGTACCATAACAGATAGAAAAGAATCATATAATTTAATTAATATGACAACTTCATTTAATGAACAAGTCAACCAGGGCTCAGATAGGTCAAGAATTTTGCCAGTGATCCAGCATGTTCATGATAGAACTAGAACTAGAACCCATTCATTTTGTTATTAGTGCTCTCAGACTGACTACATTTCCTATTCTGAATTAGAACTTCTTGATAAAGACAATGATTTGTTATTCTCCTCTCCTTCCTTGTCTCTCCTCTGGGAAAAAAATCAAAAGGTATTCTTGCTCCTCCAGAAGTATTTGGATAGTGCAAAGGACTACAGGTCCTGTCCTTCTTTGTGACACTTGATTCTTGTTTTCATGGATCATTCAGCTAAAGGCATGTGTGTGGCTCATTTTCCTCCTTCATTAAATGTATATTTTTAAAATATTTTAACCGTGCTTTGAGATCATTGTTTTATCACATACCAAACCTCTGGCCTGGAACCTTATGACATTATTGACTGAGCAGGAACTTTGTTAGCTATCAGGAAAGTCTCCAAAACAGGATTTGTTGAAAAATGAGAATTCACATTATCTGGAACTAGAATAAGAGTTCCTGCAGTGCAAGACTAAGTTTTCTAAATAAAACAGTTTTTAATGTCATTTATTTTCAGCTGTTAACATACTATCTTTTATACCTTCTTGTCTTTCCTTTTATTTTTATAAATTCAAATTTCATCATATAATAAAACCTTGGACTCCCAGGCTGTTTGGGGGATTTGTGTGTGTGTGTGTGTGTGTGTGTGTGTGTGTGTGTGCGTGTGTAGGCATGCATGTGTTTTCATTTCTTTTTCTGCAGTGCTTCCTCTTAGTTGGAAAGCCTCTTTTGGGTATAGACATCTAGGTACAATGTCACCAACAGAATTGAGCAATTTTTGTTTTTCTAACTTCTGTACCTCTGGCAAGCCTCACATGGGCTTCTATCAGTGTAATGGCATCTTCAACTTGAGCCAAGTGCAGGTTATTAGGTTACAAGTGCCAAAAATGATGAGCCGTCTCCACACTTCATCCAGCATGAATAAAAGCAAGATTGTAAAATAATTATAATCTCTTGAAGCAGAGCCAGCCCTGCAACCCGAGCCCATCTTTCTTCATTAATTTGTATACAGTTCTTATTTTAACAGGACAAACTTTTTTTTTTCCAGAGGGTACTCACATGGGACTGCTGAACCAGCTGTACAACTTTTATTTTGAAGAAAAAAAGTTGAGCCTCAGAACAGGCTGTTTTAAAGACAGGGAGGGACTTATCCTTTCCGAGCTTGACCAGCATGTGGAAGGAGCGCTCTCATGGCTGCTGCAATAACTTAGGGAGCTCCTACCTGGGTGACACTTGGGGTAGGCAGTTTTCTGTTTGTTTTGTTCTGTTTCCGAGGGCCCGTATGCTCCTCTGGCCCATATCAACGTGACTCTTGGTGGTTTTTGCACACCCTGCTCTGTGGGGGAGTGCCCCAACGTGCCTGTCTTATGTGGCCTCTATGGACACACTGCTCAGCTGGCAGAGAGCAGGGAAGTTTTCTCCCAGCACCCAAAAAGAGAAAGAGGAAACCACTTTTTCCTTCTGGCCTCCTTGCAGCACGATAGATCAGGATAAGCTTCCACATTCCCTCCCTGGATTTTCTGGAGTGGCTTCCAGGAAGAAGTTCAACTTTCACCTTTAAATGGATGACCACGTCACAATCAGGAAGAAACATCTCCAAAGACCCATCTTTAGGTGAGTAATGTTAGTCCCAGGTGGCTCAAGGGCTCTCAGGAACAATCCTTCCTCTCCTTCATCCTTAACTTCGGGATTTGCACAGTAAGATACAGCAAAACAATGAAGAATGCCTGAAGTTAACTTTGTGCATGCTGAAGGAGTCCTTTTATTTTCTATTTTCTGAAACTCTGTACCCAAGCTCTTATCAACTCCTCAAAATATATTTTAAAAAAATCTTAACTATTCAAGCACATGAGTGACACTGCACTGGAAAAAAACTTTTGAAACATTATGCAATCCCTCACTGTTTCTGAGGGCTGTGGCACAGCCCTCCGAATAGGAAATATTGTGCTTGGTTCTTTCAACTGATTACACTCAAGGGCAGTATTTTAGTGCTGCAAATGCTAGATCTTTCTGAAGTAATGTGTTGTGAGGTAAATTTGAACTTGAGAGCTACTGTTCTAGAGTTCCCATTTTATAGCTCATTCAGGAATATCAGACCAACAGTTCATGAAATAATGGAGCAAATGGAAAAATTGTACACTGTGGGAAAAATCTGTGGCCAGGCAAAATGTGGGTAAAGATTAAAATATTGAGCTAAGGTTTTATTTGGGAGGAAAGGACACTCTCTGTGGGAGAAGAAACTTCTCCATTGATTCTTTAACTCCTGATTCCTTAGCTTATGTACTTTTAGTAATTTTAAAGTAGCTAGAAAATGAACACAACAATTGCTTCCTCATAAAACAGATTTTTTTTAAAAAAAGAAAGAATTATATGTCAGTCTTAGGTTTTTCCCAAGGCAATATTCTAAACATGTAGAGATACTAAACATTATCAATAGAAAGTGTTAAAGTCAAGTTGCAACCACTGGCTGTTGATCTAGAATTAAATACAGAATAATAAAGTATATGGATGGAATTTCTGGCATTCTGTGGTTGTTACATAATGAATAATAGTGGACTTTAAAGACTATAATTATGTTAAGTGTGACTATTTTTTGTGTATTAAAGATTTCTACAATATTACTAATAAAAACAACATACTTTCATAATGCTTAAGACACAGAGCTAGTGCAAATTTGTTTTAAATACTTCTTTGACCCTAAGTTATACTTAAGTTCATACATATGCTTTTAATGATTTTTTTATTCAGTACTGAGGATTTAAACCAGGGCATCATGCTAAATTCATACAGTGGATTTAATATCACAATCTGTACCTACTTAAATATGTATTTGCAAATACTATGGAGCAACTGCAGTAAATAATAATAATAAAAAATCCAGAATGGCTTCCCAAATGTGAATTCACCTGCCAAATTTCCTCAAAACTTCTCCTTATCCTAAGTAATTAATCTCTACTTTTTCCCAAGTGCACATATGATTTCAAAAAGGCAGGATATTTGCACTGATGATTCCAAATTCAACTCCAATAAGATACCACTCAAACAGACCACCCATAGTAGTTTGGGAAGGCAAGGTACTGGAAAAACAAAAAACAAAAAACAGGTCACCTATCCATTATTGCTGATGTATTATCCTACTGGAGAGTGCTTGTGATTGAGGCAGGTGGTCTCCATGCCAAATCCACACTCAGTCCTGATGAATTGTATACTTAGGTGCTACTTGCAGGTGTATTGCAATCTAACTACACTATATGTGGTGGTTGACTTTGATAGAAAGAACAGATTCTTTGTGAAAATTGATATTCTTTGCCCAGATAACTAGAATGAAATTTAGTGGATTAAAATGATGGCTTCTTGATACTGTTAATCTAAAAGAGAAAAGGTAGCTACCAGAAAGATTATATCAGAAAATTGTTTTAAAACAAAACTGATGAAAGAAGGTCAAGGCTAGATGTGGGAATTGGGAATTTATTGATCAGCTGGCACCTTGACAATTGGCATTGCTTTGATTAGGGTTTGATGGGGATGAGGGAAAGAGAATTGGATTCAAATAATTAGGCACCATTCCTCAGAGAGAATTTTGGCTGATACTCAGTAAAATACAGCCTTGACATCCTGAGAGCTAGTTGTACTCTTTGGCAAGCTGGTAAGTGGATTAGGCTTGCCTTTGGCACATTTGCTTTCATGGCATGCCACATTTCATTTTCTTTGTTGGCTTTCTTGGACAGGTATCTTGTCCCCTTGGCTATCCTGAACTATACCTAGTGACTCACATTGAGACATCTTTCTCAGGCTTGACTTTTCTGGTCAGAGATCCATTTACCAGACCTTTCCTTCTTATTATGTCCTTGTCTGTGCTGTACTTTCTAAGGGACTTGCACATGGGTTATCATATCCACTTGATTAGCAAATGTTTCACTTGTGCTAGAGAAACCAGTTACAAAATTTAAAAAAATTAAAAAACAAAACAAAACAAAAACAACAACCACAACTTGGTTGCTTATAGACAATTCATTTAAATGTCAATTATTGATACAGATCAGCTCAGGGATTTTTGTTTGGAAATATCTGAATTTTGACACCATTCCAAATTTCTCTATATAAGCTGCTTTTCCCTCCCTGTAATTAAACACTTGCATTTAATTCAACTCATTTGGTATTCTTTGAGGGACTTTGAGCTCCCTAGACATATCATCTAGTACTTATGATGGTACAATCAGATGATGTGCCACAAAAGAGACAATAGTGTCCTGGGAAAGCAGATCTGAAGAATAATTAATTTGCATATCTAAATTACCTGAGAGAGAAGAGATCAAGAGGTTTACTTATTTCTTTAAAAAGTAATTAAAAATCAACCAATAGCATAAGTTCCCTAAATTTCACAAAGTAGAACTCATCCCTCAAGTGGAAAAAGTAGGATGAGAGTTTTGGAGTAGATGGTGTTCATTTAAATTCCATAGCTGAATGAGATACCAAGAAGTCTGGGAGGAATCTGACATTATTCAGATACAGTATCTAAGAATGTCTAGGCCTCCTACAATAAAGATTCCCAGATCATCTCACATAGTTAGTTACCAATCTATTTTTAAAACATCTTCCTTGGACATTTTAGATTTATATTTTCATATCATGTCTGTAAGGCAAAGAGAAAAGGCATAGTTCCTTTAATCACTAATGAAGGAGCATCTATATCTATCATCTTGCTTTTGTATATCATGCAGAACTTTGGGATCAATGAGACTACTCAGCCCTGAGCTTTTAAAATTGGTAACTCTTGAACACATTTTGTAGCTCTTTCTGCAAATGCTCTTATAGCTTAGGCTTGTCTAGATGAATCTCCTTTTACTCAAGAGAAACACTTAAAGTTTTATCATTTCCTAGGAAGAAAACACATCAAAAAAAGTATTTTCATATATTTCAACCAACAACACTGAGTTCTGACCCTCAGCACTTACATAATCAAATTAAATAGATCCTTAAAATCCAAGGTGTAAACCAACACTTAGTATTAAATGTTTTTCATGGACATATGACTTCAGGCTTTTAAAAACTTCCTTTTCTATATTCCTAGAGAAGTTTATCTCTGGCAATTATAATAATTTATCTTTATGCAAACAAGTCATCAGTTTATGTTTTAATATTATATATAACACATTCAAGTGAAGAACCTTAATGTAACTTCAGTAGAACTATAAATGAAAACATTTCAATCTTACTGTATACTCATATTGTTTAGTAAGTTTTCAATATACACATGCTGTAAATCAACCTTAGATTGTGATATCAAGAAAAATCTATTTCTCCTCAAATAAATATTGTACCTGTATAAAGACTTTTCATCTGAATTTTATTTCCATGAAGAGTTATCTGGGATTTTACTAGAATGATCTCCTCCAATTTGATTTGATATTGCATTATTTTTTTCAATTCTATTGTGTGTACCTTTGCACTTGTTGTTTCAAATTCTTTCTAGAAGAGTGAAAAAAAAAGAATTTGAAAAATAAATGGAAATGATTTTTACAGGCTAGCCTTTATATAGTGTTCTTTGGAACCAACAACTTTTTGAACCTTTTTTAGTGTTCAAACGTTATCTTTGTGGTGATTTTTCATTAGAAGTAACACTAAAAAGTCACAAGTAATATCCAACTATGCAAATGGTTCTCCATCAGCCCTAGCATTGAGGACTGGTCTATTAATCTGGGATCTGAGACACTAAAGCGTTATGCTGCCAGAGCCCAAGACTAATGAAAATCACATTGGGATCTTAACATCATTTAGTACATGCCGTTTCTTTTCTTTATGTGTTTTCAAAAGTTTTATTTTTACAAGTATCTGTTAGTGGTGGAATTCTGAGAGTGTTTTTGGCAGACATATTCCTTTCACACTGAAATGTAGAAAGCAGTAGAATGGAATAAGAAAGACTAGAAAAAGACCTTAATTTTGTTTTGGGGCCTCCTGGGAGTGGTTAGTGGCCTGTTGTGGTGTCTGAATTCTAATTTCAAGGTTCAAGATTTATTATTTATATAGGAATAGAATAAGCCATGTTATACATTTATCATAAATATCCATTATATATTTAAAATCATAAACATTTCAGAGTGGAATCATTTTTGTCTATTCATTCACTAGCTCAATATAAAAGTTAAGCTGAAAATGCTAACATGAAAAGACAACACCATATTTCAGATTTTTATACATGAATAAGGAGGAACATCAGACTGACTGTCATAGTGCTTTGGGGATAATTTTTAAAAACCTGAACAAATAAAATAAAACGTAAAATTCACTTCAAAATGTAAAGAAATCATGATACATTTTTGGATTTTTGTTTTGTATTTGTTTTTATGATTCTCTTTGATTTAAGCCTCTCTCTAACACCTTTCTCTCATCAGAAGTACATGCTTTAGATAGAGAAAAAAATGGTACAAAGTCATGCAAGTGAAAAGAAAGTACATAGAAAAATAATTAATAATGTGCTGATGAAGTGGTATAATACATAAATATCTCCTCTTTTATGCAACAAGTTTTCTCATAGGAAGCTCTGCCAATCAAATCTGAAATAAATGTAATTCTTTCTTTATAAAAATATTTTTATCAGTGTTTGGCTGTAAGATAAAATGGATTGGGAATTTGTTTAGTTAAAGAAAAGAGAGAGAGAAAGAGAGAGAAATAAGGAACATGAATTTACCTGTTAGGGTAATGTGGTCATTGGAAATTCAGTTTTAGAGATTAAAAAAATGTGAATGATGATTTTTATACAAGTGATGATTAATTGACAAAACCAAGCAATTATATTTGTTATTTTTCCTTGTTATTAGAGTGAAAAAATACACTTATAAAATGAACATAGGGTAATGAATATAAAGTTTATAACACTGTAGGGCATGATACTGATTAATAGAAGAACACATTTATTTTATAGCAGACATGTTTATTAAAAATTAATGTTTTTTGTTGCGCTCAGGGTATTATAGTGCTGCGAGTTAAAGCTCCTTTAAGATTTATAGCACAAGAAGCAGACACAAATTGGTCTTTAAAATAAATTACAAAGACCAAAGCAAAAACACATTTGAATGTAAGGCAAGTAATGTTCAACATGAAAAAAATTATCAGACCTTACTATACTTATTTAGTTTTCTAGTTGCAAAAGTACCTTTAAGTGGTCATCATCAATTGATAAACTAATTTGTTATACATTTTAATGTAATGCAGTAAGTAATTTACTCACTCCAGTATTATTTCATCCACAGTCAACCCACATTTAAAATTTCTCCAGTAAACTTACCATCATTAGCAGCAGCAGCAGCAGCAGCAGCAGGTATTAATATTAATACTAAGAACTACTTTTCATTGAACCATTATTGTATTTGTAGACAAGTCACATACATAGAATCTTCAGGGAAACTCCAGAAAGAGGTATGAAATTGACAATTCATGGTTTTGGGTGTAGGAGGAGCAGGGAGTAGTTTGAAGCATGGGAAACTATGCAAACCTCATTGTCTAAGTAGAGTAGGGATACTGTGTTTATCTGGGGGTGCTGGTGTGATTTAGAAATGACTTTTCATATAAAGATTTGAAATGTCTGAAATGAGGAAAATCAAAATATTCAAGTACAATGATTTAATAGTTTTATATCATCTGGAAATTTTTATATTTTGAGTAATCAGCTTTTTATACACAGAAGGAAGAAAGGAAGGAAGGAAGGAAGGAAGGAAGGAAGGAAGGAAGGAAGGAAGGAAGGAAGGAAGGAAGGAAGGAAGGAAGGAAGGAAAGAAGGATCAGTCATACTGTGGTACTTACTTGAAAGATGACCTGTAGGTCCAAAGGGAGAGAGTAGTTTTAAAAAAGTCTGCAGCATTTGTAAACTCAGACTCTTCATTTCTGTGACTGGACATACATAGTTTTGACAGTTTGTTCTCATGGGAAAGCTTCAGTTTATTTATGTATTTGATTACAGTCACTTGGATATGAACTCTAATTGAGGAAAATTCAACATTTCCTGAATCGGAGTTGCTGAAAGTGGATGGGCAAGTTAGTTCATTTGAAGGAAATGATGATAATACTTCATATTTGTTATCTGTGTGGCCTCCATGCCTGCTCTATCGAAGCCCTGCTTTTTGTTATGAAGAAGAAGCATTAATTCTGAGTCAAAGTGATGTTCACTTTTAGTGTTTTGATAACTCCAGACATTGATGTTTTAGGATGTAATTTTTAGAAGAATTTACTAAACAGATATGCAATCATTAATTATATATTTATTAACCAACTGTTTTATAGACATTAAAAATTATGGGCTTTTACTATGGAAATCACTTCAGCTTTGAATATATCAATATTGACTTTTCAGGATCAAAAAGTTCAGAACTAATTGGTTAAAGATCAAAGGTAATGAAAAACAGTAGGGCTATGTCAGCAACACATGGAAGTGACAATCTCAGGATTCCTAATTGAGGAAGGAAAGGAAAATCCCACAAGGCCAAGTCACTCCTAAATTACATCATTTAATCATACTTTGGATGTGAGCAGGGATAGGGGGCCCACTTGTTTGTTAGAGAACTCCAATGAATGTTATGTTGCAAATGCTTAGACCCAAAACAGCAGCTGTGTTAGAGCAATGTGAAGCAACATTCAAAGAACAAAAGGGACCTGCACATGTCTAGGCCCACGTATTGTGCTTTTGCTGTCTAGTTTAGTGCCATCCAGTTGTTTCTGACTGTAAGATCCAGTGGCATTTTATCTATATCTTTTTATGGCACAGACTTCTTCATTTTATCATAATTTCTTGATAGAAGTAATTATACTCTCTCCAGACAACCTCTGACATTCCTAAGGCTAAATCAACATTTAATTCATCTGTATTTCTCATAACTTTTAGGAGACATGTGTTTCATAAGTAAGTACTAAGCCAAGTCTTTAAACTTAAATACCTAAAGGGTTCAGTTTGGTATTATAAATATGTGAAATAGGATTTGTGAGGAACAGTGGTGATCAGAATTAAAAAGTATTTATTTTATTTTTTTTTTTAAAAAAAGAAAAACACTGAAAGACTAAACAAAATCCAGCTGCACACTGCTAACTAGTGACCCTTGACATGAATGAATGATAGGATAAATAATTTATTTTGTTAGATCCACATAGTGGTCATCTCTCTGTTTCTAGGGTGAATGGCAGCTAGTAAAGATTTGCTGGGAATTCTGGCAGCTATGTCCAAGAGGATTACAGGGAGAATGTGTATTTGGTTCTTATTTCTAACATTTGTCCATAATGAAAAAGCAAATATTCTCCACCACATAATGTACTGATTACTTATATATTATTTTGTAGCATTAAAGGTAAAGATGATACATAGTTTTTCAATGAATAAATGGATGTGTATTAACCTTGACTTGATTTATTCTAGCATCATGAAAATTAGCTCATTCTACCTTCAAACAACTATGACTTGTTAGAGAATATTTCCTTAAATTGAAATTTGTCCTCCTACCAATACAACTTTTTTCTCCTTGGTAGAACTGGAACAAGGAGGATCCACAGTCTTTCAAAGGACAGCTTTTCAAACAATGAAGACAATTGTGTCAGCTTTGCTATTAATAAATATTCCCCAAATATCATGGCTTAGAAGTACCTTAGCAGGTGGGTGGGATGAGTGGTTCTGCTGGTCTGTGTAAAAGGCTTGGGTGATCTCAGTGGGGCTTTCTCATGCACCTGGGCCAGATGTGGGTTTGTTGTGGGCTGGGTGATAAGGGGGTTCCTTGGTTCCATGACAGCTTTCTTCCATTGTGTCTCTCGATGAGGCTATCCCGTAGGCTAGCCTGGACAGGTCTCATTATAGTTGTGGGAAGTAGAAACACCTTTTTAAGATTTCAAGTCTGATTAAGTTGCTGCTGTCCCATTGGAAATGTGAAGTCAGAGGGCCCAACCCGAAGTGGGAGCAAAAGGACACTGTACAACATAATATCAGAAGATAGAGACACAGAGAAGCACATACGATTATGGCAGTTAATGCAGTAAATCTTCTCTGATGGTGTGTGTGCTTTTTCTGATTTTATTCTTTTCTTTAGTTCATCTATTGTTCATTCAGCCACTGAAGAGACAGCATATAAATTGAAACTTTCTTTCATGTTATAAACTGGTTGGGGTGACTAGTGAGGATAGGAAACAAATATTAACAGAGCAGAAGGTCCAGATGACTGTCACATGGGCTGTGGGTCAAATGTGGTTCAACTGACTTCAGGGTCACAGCATGCCTGAGATTCCTGGTTTAAAAAGTTTTAATAAGTTAAAAGTCTTATTTAATTGCCTAAAAAAATGAGCTCTTACCCTGATAATGACTGCTCACATTTCCTGGTTCCTTTTGGATAATTGATTTTCACCAAGTGTCATGCTAGCACACTTGAAGAAATTCATTATTTTAATAGAAGCTGAATGTGATTTATTGCATAATTTTGGACAATTCAATCCCATTTATAACTAATACTATGACACAGAAAGAAAGCTTTGTAGTAATAATAAAATAAAGCCTCCTTGTACATTTGAATTTGATTCAAGTCACATCCATAATGTGTAATCTCTTGGGATTGAGGTTTATTATCTTTTTAAAAAATTATTTATTTATGGGATAGATGTATGGTAATGTTTTCTGTTTTACTGAATCCTCCCAAAACCACTATAATAGGTAAATATTTTTGTAAAAAGCAACAAATTATATAGCCTCTCTTTTGAATCAGTGATTAACAAAATGAATCTGTTTGTTACTGACATTAGAATGGCAGCTTACAAAACACCAACAAAATCAAAATAAGCTTCTGCAATTTTTGCCACAGAGATTCTGACTCACTAGGTCTGAGGTATAAAGCTTTGGCGTATTTCTAGAAAATATCCATTTTGTGCTGATCCAAACTGAGATTTGGTATCTACTTTCCTTAATGGTATAAATAATATATAATTAATCTTAGAAATGGAAGAACAGAGTAATCTGGAAAATCTTTTAATAACATCAGCATCATTGTTGGAAATTAAACTTTCTTTCCTTCCTTCCTTCTTTCTATTTTCCATTTAAAAACTCTGTTAGGTTCAGGGGATTTGTGAACATAAAGAGGGTTAATTTTTCTCCTTTAAAAAGTATTAAACACCACTTTTAAATGATATAGGTCAATTAAGAACAGAAGCAAACTCCCATGAACTCCAAAGCAGTGACTCTCAACATTGGCTATGTCTTGTCATCACTGGGGGGTTTTTAAAATCCCAATGTTCAGGTGATATTTCTAACCTCTTATATTAAAATAGCTAGGTGAGATCCAGGAGTCAGTTTTTCTCAGACTCCCTCATCTTCTAGTACACAGACAAGTTTGACAGTTACAGCCGTAAAGAGAAGCACATAGAATATGCAGTGTAGAATACTTGAAGGTGACCTTCAAAGGGGAAATGGGATTTTGAGAGGGAAAGGGAAGAAGGATAAGGGCATCTGGAAGATGGTAGAACATGAATAAAGCTTGGGAATATGGAAGTGCCTGGAGTGTTTGGAAAAATTGGGGGAATAGAGAGACTCCTGACCAGCATAGAACCTTTCATCTCTGAGTGGAGAGATGTGTGACTGAAAGTTTTGTTAAAGAAAGACATTCAAGGGCTATGCTGTACGGATCTTGTAAATATGTGCTGTCACCCATGTGGACTAATTTCAAAAATGATAAATCCAAAGAGCTGAACTCCTGAGCTCAGCATTTCTAAAATGCCCTTTTGTCATAGAACATCATCCTCCTGAGATATCTGAACAAAAGCATCACATAAGTTTGGTTAATCTGCTTGTCCTGTTCATTCATCTCTTAGGGAATTACAAAGCATATTAGAAGTTTACAAAGCATATTAGAAGTTTTTCAGCAAAAGTTGAGTTTATCTACTTTAAAACATCTCAAAACTTTCCAATTATGCATAATCCTTATTAATATCCCTAGAAAGTAGTATTTCAAAGAAACACTAAGTTTCCTCCCCTAAATTTTCCCCAAATATACCTCCTTAATTTTTCTGAAATTCATTTCCCTACAGCTCATATTTTTTTTCTTCCTTTAACAATAATTTCTTATTTATATTATCTGAAGATAGTCTGCCCCCCCCAAATTTTTCCACAGTTAACATTTTTCATCTCCTCTCAGAGAATCTAGCCAAACAAAGTTGCCTAGTTGAGAGAGTAATGTTTTATTACATAACTGTAATGGTGTGAGTTTAAAAAAAGGAAGAAGAAATATTTTGAAAAGATTGAGAAACAACGAACAATGTCACATTATTGAAACAGCTGAGGGTAAATTAAGAAATAACAGATGGAAGTTCTGTGTGGATTATCACACCCAGGTGTCATTGCACACAAGCTTGGCAGCGTATTACCTAGCTCTTGAGCCTTTCTCTACATTTCATCCTGAAGAGATTTTTTGTTCAAAGCTTTACCCTTAAATTTACAATTAGTGAAAAGTGTGCAATTCAAAATCTGCAAGTAATATGTTTTGAATAATGATAGTGTTGTTGTATAGAGCCTTAAGAACAAAGGATTGCCATTACAGATTTTATCTTTATAACAGACAATGTTAGGAAACTTTAATGCATATGCCAGACCAATAGTATAAGTCTCTTTGAGGCCTGGTCCATTAGTTCTAGCCAAAGAAATGATTTAAATTTCCCCAAATACATTTTTTTTCTATTTAGAATTGCTTAATACTTAATATTTTTCTTCTAGAGGTGGAGAAAGGGGAAAAACTGACCCAAAGTAAATTATCACTGTCATGTGACTTACTGTGATGAGTACACAAACATTGATTTGTCACGTCACATATGATGCACATGCTAGGAATTTTAGGACATGAAGTACTGTCTCCAGAAAAAAATAAAGAAAGGAGGGAAAAGAAAGATCAAGTTCAGGCTTTTGCTTTGAAAGTGTTTCTAAACAGAAGAGATTTGTTGCTCTCAAAATATAAACAACATTTTCTTATGCAGCAGAAAGACCCTTGAGATAGTGAAGGATGTGGCGTCTAGGTTGTGCAAAACTAGAGCTAGATTTCATTATAATTTCATTAGTAGAAGTGATTAAAATAATAATCCGAGAGTAGCCATCCTATTAATCTATATCATGCCTTTCATGAATTTTCCAATATCCAAAATGCTTACTATTCACTTTTTAAAATTTAGTGTAATTGTGGCCATTCTTGAAGGACATAAAATATTTTACTTCATTGGAATTTTTTTTCTGAACTATTATACTAAGAATTTATTTTCTGAGAAGAAAAATCCTAAGTCTGTTAGGCAAATCATATAATGCTCTTAGAAGTTCATTGTTTTCTTTTTAAAGAATCAAATATTTAGAATATTTTATGTGGTAGATAGTTATAGAGACACAATTGGTGTAAAATTTCTCTTCTGTACTCATTAGTTCATGATGCTTGCTTTAATAATAACCTTCCAAAAATCAGTGCTAATTGAAAAAATGGAAATACTTTCTGACCACATTCTGGGAGCCAAACAGCTATACTAAATTGATCTTTAAGTTAAATATTATATAAAAATTCTTACTGATTCATCTATATCAGCTTTTAGATAAATTGATTGTGGAAGCTGAGCAGCTAAAGTTGAAAAATTTTGATCAGTGCATATCACCTGGATAATTTGTTCTGCTTTATCTTTCTTCTATCTAGCAACACATTATTCCCCTCTATGCCAATTTAGCTCAGTGGGCAATTTAGGCTCCCTGCTCCATTCAATGGAAGCTATGTCAATGCAGAGCTGGTGAAGGGCCTTAACTTACATTTAATTACTTTTCTTCTCCTTCTATTTTTTCTGATATAAATGTCTAGGTGACAATATGATGCTGCTCCTTTCCATTCCCTTCTGTTTTTTTCCTTTATCCTTTCCTTTGCCAGACATCAAAATATCTAGTGTTTCTTATGTGAGATTCATTTGTTATATACTCAAAAAACTAATGGTTATGCCAATTAGTTTGTTGTTCTACCTACATCTGTTTAAATATTGGAGCACTTAAACAATGGGTCTAAATCTGAGCAGAGTAGCCTTAGAACTCCCAGGAGGCTTCTGGATTTTTCCCTTCAATAATAGGACTCTTAGGGAAGGTCTGGAATTCCACATTGAAGACTCAGTGTACAACACTTAGGTGATGTTTCTGTAACTTCCTGAGTTACTCAGACATGTCCTTTCAAAATAATTTTCCCTTAGATTTTTGACTCCAAGTAACAGTTCAATCTCTTTTCTACTCATTAGTCTTTTAAATGTCGATTTTATTTCTTATTAACTTCTCTAGTCCCTTACAGAAATGTCTCTGCTATAATCTCAGCTATCTTCTCTTAAGTGATTCCTAAATTACCATTTGAGGCTCAACTCTATCCTAAGTAACATTTTACATTTCTTCCCATGTCTTAGACAGGACCAACTGATAACCTCCTGATATATGATACTATTCTATCCAAAGAGATTCATAACTAATACCTACTGCTCTGTAAGAATAAGTTCCAAATCATATGTGTGAATATTCCTGCAAACTTTGTCCCTTGAAATGCTAGTGCTCCCTGAGACTCAACAGTTCACACCCACAATGATACACTCAAACATAAAAACACAAACCTATACATTCCCAGTAAAATGATGGGATTCCCCAGAACTGTATGTTTATGCTAAATGAAAATATCTGAGAGAAAGATATAATATTTAGTGTTCTCATAATTATGAGGGAATTTCCTTTACACTAAATATCTGCTAATACAGCAAATTCTTCAGTAAACTATTGTTTGAGAAATATTGCTTAGAGAAACAGCTTAACATGGCTGTTTTGAGCCTCTTTGTTGATGGCTATTGAAGAAAGCACAAAACATTTTCCTATACTTCTAATCCCCTTGTCATTCAGACTTGAAATCTCAGTTTTGATCCCTCATCACTTCTTGTCTTCTGTAACAAAACAATTGTCCAGTTCTTTCAATTATGTTCATATAAAATTTCTTGTTTCTCTGTTCTTCTCTTTGTGCCTCTTTACATCAAAGCCTTTTACCCTGTCATCTAAAATCTCGCATTTTGCAAATTGCGCTTCTAATCCCCAGCCTCCTTTCCACGGTTCCTTGGTTCTGGAATTAGCAAATAAGACACTAATGTTTTGCCATGGTTTCATCACTTCTGTAATTTGCACTGACTCTTCATTTCTACCAAGTAAAGCTGATTCTTCTGGCATTCCTAGCCCTTTATATCTACTCTCCATCTGCCTTACCTTTTTTCTCCTTTCACAATTCCTGTGCTGAAGTCATTCTGGATGACTCCCTGTTCCCTAGGACCTGTTTGTGCTTCCCTTTGTCTACTTTGCTTTCTCTGCTTCAATGCTGCTCCTCAACTCCTGTCTGAACTATTTTCTATCTTTGTTGTACAAGTCTTAGTTCAAATGCTAATGTTCTCAAATTCTTCCAGCCAGATAAGCTTTTTTTTTTTCCTCCTTGTTTTTGGACTTTAATGGCAATAGTACTTTATGTGTAGCTGTGTATTTCTGAGAATATTTGTCTAAAAAATTTGTGTTAATTGAATGTGTGCCCTAGTTTTCCCTTCTTACTATGAACTTATTGATGAATGATAACTTGTCATAATCACACAATAACATAATAATCAAGTTATAAAGACCTTATTTCTCGTACAACTCTCTTATTTCACAGATAAGTGAAGAGCTCTAAAACATTGATTGCTTATCTAGTTCTCATAGCTTGTTAGCTCTAGATCAAGACTAGAACACAATCCTTTGGTCTTTCTAGCTTAATTTATTTGCATTTTTTGCTCTTCTATCCTGTAGAAGTAATAACCACTGAACATTCAGTATATGCCAGGATTTTACCTACATCACATCTAATTGAAAGAGCAGTATGAGTGTGGGCAATAGTCTTCCCATATCACAGATGAAGAAACTGAAATGCGGGGAGGTTGAGTTACTTGGCTAGGTAGAGGAGTTTAGAATTAAAGCCAAGTCCACTTGCTTCCAGAATCAAAGACTATGAATAAAAAGAGCTATGCAGTTTACAGTGGGCATTTGGAACAGTCATCTTAGGATCCTGAAGATTTGCATATCCATCCAAGAACCAAGTCTCAGGATTTAAAATGACTACATTTAGTTGTCGGGGAATTATAAGTTATATCCACTGTGTAATATGACTTCTGGAATGGCTAATGCAAAACTGGATATTTACCTAGCTCTGGTGAGATTTTAGAGCAAAATTTCTCAATCTCAACACCACTAACTTTTTCAAACAGATAATTCTTTATCATAGGGAATAACTTGTGAATTGTTAGACAGCTTCCTTGGTCTCTATTTCTAGAATTCCAGTGGCATACGGTAGTTGTGTAGAAAAAAAAAATGACTCCAGGCATTATCAAGTGTCCCTATATATTTACAAAATCATGCTTAATTAAGAACCACTGGTTTGGAGTAATTGAAACTCTAATGCATGTCTGGTGGAGCTAAAAATAAGCTCAACTTTGGAAAACTGGTTTGTATTGTTGGCCACAGTTAAATATATGTATGTCCAGAAATTCTACACCCGACAGAGAATACTATTACCATATAGTCCTCAGAGACCTGTATGTAAGCATAGTCTTAGAAAGTATTAGTCATAACAACTCAAAACAAACAAACAACAACAACAGCAGCAGCAGAAGGGATACAACTCAAGGAAGGATGAACCGAATACACATGCAGCTGATATCACAAAGTATGCTAATATCACAAACATAATATTGAATGCAAGAAGCCAGGCACATGACTTACCTACTCTATGGTTCCATTTCTTTAAATTCTACACAGAGCAATACTTACACAGGACAGTGGATAACCCTGGAACCATACTGGAAGTGACCCTGTGGTTTCTGGGTTTGAAAATATTCTGGGTTTTGTTGTTTTGTTTTTGATCTGGATTCTGATGACCTAAGTATGTTTAATTTATGAAAACTCACCCAGCTGCCACTTATGGTTCATATACAATTTTCAGAATGAATATTGTACTTTAAAAGTTAGTAAAAAGTTAGAGGGAAAAATAATCTCCCTACAGCAACTTCAGTTTGAGGGAAGACACAAACATTTCAAATTGACCAACTGCAGATGAAGCTTCAGGAAACACCTGATGGTGGTGTTGTGTGCAGGGTGGGAGGGGTGTTGAGGGGGCTGCAAAGGTATGAAATCAATGTCATGGTTGTTTTCTGTGCCCTGTCACTGCAAACACATCAAAGGAATAATACATGTGGAAGACAGCTAGAAGTTGATGAGCCTGTGTTGAATTTCTAAATCCTCTATGTTTACTTCCATATCCTGACAGTTTTATTATTCTACATTTTTAATAAAAGCGATTATACTATAATAATGAAGTAGAGCTTGAGAATTGGAAATGTTTTGCTTAGATTGACACAGGTCATGGGAGCTAGCTGAATTATTCTATTACACAGTCATCCATTTACTGTACTGGATTTTTATGTATTCATTAAAGAGATACTCCCACATTCATATTTAGATTGGTATAGCTGGGAACAATTCATAAAATATACATGATTCTTTTAAAATAGATTATACCCTAGTAAGTATTTATTTTATAGTTTCAAATTGTGAGTGCATTTTAAATTGTAAAATTAACTGAATTGCTCCTTATAGAACTTTTTCATAGATTCATTCTTACAGAGTAAAAATTTAGAAACAACTCCCTTAGATATATATTATGAAATAAACTGTTATATATTCTGAGGCTGAAAGAAAGCAGGAAAACATGCCACTTTTTTTTCACCCTTCATCTACATTGAAAATTATTATTTTTACTATTGATTCTGATTTATCTATTTGATGATATGATTTAAATGTCTCTATTATGAAGAAAGAAACATAACATTTAATTTACATTGATATTTTTACTTGTTGACCATATGGAAAGTATAATTTTAATGTTTCTGACTACCACAGTTTAGTAAGATCAACAAGACCAAAGACAAGTCATTAACATGGACTTACATTCTTACCCCTGGGGTACACCCAGTGATCCTTCCATCCAATCCATTGCTATGGGTGGGAGAGTAGGCAAAGGGTATCTACAGATCTATCTGACAATGAGAACATGACTATTTCACAGTCCATCATTTAATACTGTGTTTGAATTATTTATCATAGTTTACAGCTATGCATCTACTTCTTCATTTGTTTAGTATCTGTCTTTCCTCCATAATCTATCTTCTACATCCATGGAATGGTAATCGTTCATACACATTCTCTATTATGACTTGCACAGTGTCTCCTATGTAATAGGTGCTATATATGTCCTTATTGAATGAATGGATAACCTCAGTGAATTTTTTTAGAGGCTCGGGGCCTGTTTAATTAGTTATCTAATTTGAACCCAATAATTGAGGTTAATCATTGAATCCATCAGTCAATTCAGATAGAAATTTGCCAGTATGTTATTCACAAATCTAGGAGTGGAGCTGGAGTCAGATTTAGTAGACACTATAAGACATTTGCTAATTTAAAAAGGGGGACAAAGGTTAAATTTCAAAGACAAGAATAAAAGGAGAAGGGAAGTGTACCATAGAAAGTGTATTTAACTATGAAATGGGGCTTCATAAATCTCTGCCAAACTTATCTTTGAGACTTTTCCCACGTATTTTTATAACTATTGCTTCATGTGAAGAAAACATTTTTAAATTAAAATTAATAAAATGTCTTGAACAACTCTCAGTGAAGACAAAGTGACAAATCTGCCTATACTGTCTTCTGAATGCAAAACTTGAAGATCAATTTTTGACAACTTTATTGAAAAATATGCAGAAATTAAGGCTCAAAAATAGAAATTGAAATATTTTAATTGTTATGACAGATCATAGTCCTGATATATGACCACTTTTCCTTTTTATAAATAAAATACATTCACTTAGTTAAAAGACTAACCTAGCAACTATATTTTCTATAACAGCACACTGGCATAAGTTAAACTAAAACTATTTTCTTTCTGCATTTTTTCTTTCTATTATTATTTTCTCATTTCCTGATTATTTCTGACAAATTTTCCATATATATCAGAGAATGTTAAAAAAAATGGTCTGCTCTTATGTTCAACATGCCAACCATGCAATGAACTGAAACTAAGGACTATTTTTAAAAATATTCCTGAATGACTGAAGGAAATAGCCTTCTTGGTGTCCAGAATTTTGAGCAAAGCCATTGATAATACATACTTGTTGAATGAAAGTACAAATGATGAATAATAAACAAATGCTTAAAATATGCCATGTTTGGTCTGCTAGAGTTACTGGAAATCTACATTTTTACTGTCAGCCTAAAAATCTAAAAATAATTTGACTGCTAATCAAAACTGTCCCCTCAGGTTTATGCTAAAGATGAAGCCTACGGAATAAATGCTATAAATTCAAAATATTTAAGGCTTGATCCCTGAGAAATACTCTGTAAAAGATTTTGGAATTTAGACCAGGTTTGAACTTTAATTTGTTCAACTAGTATTCTCTTTATTTTAAAGAGAATACTAGTATACCATATAGGGCTGAAATGAGAACAAAATGAAATAAACATATAAAAAGAACACAATACCATGTTCAAAATATTCTAGGCACTTAAAAAAAGAATAACTATCACACTAGACATGGTGGCACTTGCCTGTAATCCCAGTGACTCAGGAGGCTGAGGCAGGAGGATCATGAGTTCAAAGTCAGCTTCAGCAATGGTGAGGTGCTAAGCAACTCAGTGAGACCCTGTCTCTAAATAAAATACAAAATAGGGTTGGGGATGGGCTCATTGGTTGAGTACCCCTGAGTTCAATCCCCTGTACCAAAAAAAAAAAATAGCTATCACTATAACATAGAAAGCTTAAACATTTTGGTAAAATTATTTTGTATAATAAATGGGTCCATAATTCTTCAACTTGAGAAAAAATATTTGAGTGCAATATTTTGTTGTTTTAAATCCATAATACTTTTTATATTTTAAAACTTACTTTTTATTATTAATAATGAATTGTAAATGTAGATATTATTGGGATACAATGTGATATTACATTATATAATATTGTAAAATTAAATCAAGCTTATTGCATATCTATCACTTCAAATGCTTTATGTGGAAAGTATATTTGAAACTTATTTTCAGAAATTTTGAAATGCATTATTATTAACTATAATTATATGCTGAACAATAGGTCTCAAGAAACTTATTCCTCCTGTCTAATTAAAATTTATATATTTTGATCAACATCTTTCCACCTCTTCTCCAGTATTTTACTCTTCAAAATTTTTTTAGGACACAAGATTTGATGTCATTTCGACAGAATAAATGAAAGCCAGATTAGTGAAAATTAGAAACAAATAAATACCATAGTGGCAGAAAAGAATTAAATTTTCTGTGAGAAGACATATTCAATAAGTTAAGTTTATGTCAGAACTACTTAGCAAAATCCTATCCAGAAGGTAGTCTCATGAAATGCAAGGTTTCACTGACTCTGAGGTATTGTGCTACTAGGCAGCAATAAGCTTCCCTTCCAGCTCTGTCGTCTTGTTTTCCTCATATAAATGATAGTGGAAAAAGTAGAAGAGTAATATTTACTTGAATCTTTAGTTTCCTGTGTACTCATATTTTCCTGGGGAATTGCTTTTCCACGCAATCATACATGTGTGTCTTCCTAGTCACATTGATGCCCGTTACTCAACATAGTTGTGTTGTGTGTGACTGCTGCTAAATTGTGCATGAATTTCATGATTCAGTCTGTTGTCATTTGGATATTGTTGACTCATAATAGACCTTTTTTTATTACCTACTTGTTTTAGCAAAAACAACGGTTCCTTCTCCGTTTTTCCTTATGAATCACTACAGAAATAACAAAACAAACTACCAATGTATTTCTATAGCTAATAACATTCCTCATCTATTGTTATAATATCTAACAAGAATCCTGGGGGAGGGGAGGCAGCATTTTTATTACTCTTACCCGAGTTGCAAATGGCTGGGTTGGCGATAGTACAGCATCACAGGTGCCACAGTAAATTACCTTTACATTGCTGTGAACAAAATACCTGAAAAGAACACCTTAGAGATAGAAAAGTTTACTTTTGGTTCATGGTTTCAGAAGTTTGTTCAGTCTATGACTGATTGACTATAATGCCCTGGGACCAAGTGAGGTAGAACATCATGGTGGAAGAACATGAAAGGGGAAAGCTCTCAGCTCATGGGAGCCAAGAAGCAGCAGAGTAGCACTAGAAACCAGGAACAAAATTTAGTTCCCAAAGCATGCTCCCAGTGATCTACTTCCTCCAGGCATGTCCCACCTGCCTACAACTGCCCTCCAGTAATCCACTCAAATTATTAATCCACAAACTGAATTAATCCTCTGTTAGGTTATAGCTCTCATAATCTAATCTTTTCACCTGTATATCTTCTGCATTACCACATGAGATTTTCAGGCAACAGCTCATATTCAAACCATAACAGTTATCAGTAAGGTTCTGACCTCTGCATTTGTAGTCTGGAACACATTCTGCTATTTGAGAAAACTTTCTGGCAAAAAAAAGCATTATATTGGCTAAAAAGCATTATACTGGCTAAAAAGCATTATGTTGAAAAATTAAAATATACAGTAGATAAAATTTGAGATTTTAAAGTGTTTTATTGTTATTGTGTTTTATTTTGAAACCAAGGCTAGATGATCATATTTACTTTTTGAATTTTCTATGAAACAAATAAAAAGAAGGAAGAGGTTTTATAGTTATTACAATAGTAATTATGTTTGTTTTCAAGTAAATCTGAAAGAACAATTTTGTGGTGTACAACTTTCATCACTGTGTGTTTCTAAAATTTGGGGGTTGGAAGAAAGGTTGCTCATCAGAAAAGCAGTAGTCAGTATTATTTGAGGCCAAGCTAGATCTTGACAGCCTGTCTTCTGTTATTTCCACATATGAAAATGTGGCACCATTTCATCTAAAGATTGGAACAATACAGGGATGACTTCTTTTACCACTTGTATTCAACATAGTCCTAGAAACTCTAGCCAGTGCAATTAGAAGAAAGAAGTTAAACGGACATGAATAGGAAAAGAACTCAAATTATTTCTATTTGCTGATGACATAATTCTATATTTAGAAGATCCAAAAAACTCTACCAGAAAACTTCTAGAACTATGAATGAATTCAGCAAAATAGCAGAATATAAAATTAATGCCCTTAAATCAATTATATTCCTAATATCAGTGATGAATTAACTGAAAGAGAAATTAGGAAAATTATCGCATTCACAGTAGACTCAAAAAAATTTGGAAATAAATCTAACAAAAGAGGTGAAAAAACTCTACAATGAAAACCACAGAACACTAAAGAAAGAAATTGAAGAAGCCCTTGGAAGATGGAAAGGTCTCCATGCTCTTGGATAGGTAGGCAGAGTTAATATTGTCAAAATGGCCATCCTACCAAAGGTGCTGTACATATTTAATGCAATTCCTATTATGGTTCCAATAATGTTCTTTATAGAAATAGAAAAAGCAGTCATAAAATTTATATGGAAAAATAAGAGACTCAGAATAGCCAAAGCAATCCTCAGTGAGAAAAGTAAAGCAGGTGACATCACAATACCAGGCCTTAAGTTATACTACAGAGCTATAGTAACAAAAACAGTATGGTATTGGCACCAAAATAGGCATGAAGACTAATGGTACAGAATAGAATACATAGAAACAAACTCACATTAACACAGTTATCTCAAATTAGATCTTAAACATACCATACATTGGAGACCATAAACATACGTTGGAGAAAAGATATCTGTCTTCAACAGTTGGTACTGGGTAAACTGAAAATCCATATGTAACAAAATGAAATTAGACCCACATCACCCTGCACAAAACTCAACTCTAAGTAGATCAAGGACCTAGGCATTAGACTAGAGACCCTATGCCTACTAGAAGAAAAAGTAGGCCCAAATCTCTATCATGTTGGTTTAGAATAAGAATTTCTCAACAAGACTCCTAAAGTACAAGAAATAACATCAAGAACCAATAAATGGGATGGACTCAAATAAAAAGCTTTTTCACAGAAAAAGAAGCACTCAAGATCATAAAGAGAGAGTCTACAGAATGGGAGGAAAATCTTTGCTATCTGCGCCTCAGATAGAGCATTAATCTCCAGGATATATAAAGAACTCAAAAAGCTTACACACACACACACACACACACACACACACACACACACACACACACACATCAATTAATGGGCAAAGGAACAGAACAGACTCTTCAAAGAAGAAATACAATTTGTCAACAAATATATGGAAAAATGTTCAACATCTCTAGCGATTAGAGAAATACAAATCAAAACCATACTGATTTCATCTCTCTTCAGATAGAATGGGTATTATCAAGAGTACAAGTAACAATAAATGTTGGTGATGATGTCGGAGAAAAGGTACACTCATATATTGCTGGTAGGACTGCAAATTGGTGCAACCACTTTGGAAAGCAGTATAGAAATTCCTCAAAAAACTAGGAATAGAACCACCATTCGACTTAGTTATCCCACTCCTCTGCATATACCCAAAGGATTTAAAATCAGCATGTCATACTGACACAGCCACATTAGTGTCCATACAGCTCGATTCACAATAGCTAAGCTATGTGGCCAACCTAGGTGCCCTTCAACAAATAAAAGGATAAAGAGAATGTGTTACATATACAAAATATAATATTACTCAGCCATAAAGAAGAATGAAATTATGGCATTTGCTGAAAAATGGATGGAACTATAGGCTATCATGCTAAGCAAAATAAGCCAATCCCAAAAAATTAAAGTCCAATGTTCTCTCTGATATGTGGATGCTGACTCTCAGTAGGTGGTGGGGAGGGAGGAATGGAGGTTCATTGTATTGGACTGGGGTGCGGGAGTAGGGAGAAGGGAGGGGCAATGGGAAAGAGAAAGAAAATACAATCTATTGTCATATATAACTAAAAAGAACAAATAATTTTTAAAATAAAACATTCATTGAATTAAAAAACTGCAGTTTTTTTAAAAAATGATTGTACCAATTAGTTTCCTCTTAAATTGAATCCATCTATGTACACTAGCCTAAATTTCAAATAATTTAAACTTCCTTGATTTATGTGGTAAACAGAAATTCAGACTCCCCCATTTCTTGTCACTTATAGAACTTGGTTAATTTATATAAATAGAGCTAGAAACAGTGGCGTGATAGTAACTTAGCTATTGAAAAGCCCCAATTTATTGCATTTACCAGTCTTTGTGTTGCATTTCCATCAGGGTTGATTTCAAGCTACAGTGTAGTGTCACCTGTCACTGGAATTGGAGTTGGGAAACAATAACAAGAAAGAACTGGTAGGAGCTGGCTTAGTTGTACCACTGGAAAGGTGACTAATGGTTAGCACCTATTATGGTGTAGATATTAGGCATCACCTAAAAAAAACTCATGTGTAAAATATGCAAGAAAGTTTAGAGGTTAAATGATCTGATTATGAGAGTCTTAACATAATCAGTGCAGTAATCCCATGATAGTATTTGCCAGGGTGGTAACTATAGGCAGGAAGGGTGTGGCAAGAAGTGAGTCCCAGGGGGTGTGCCTTGGAGTGTATATTTTTTTCCTTGTTGAAAGAAGCTTGCTTTCTTCTTCCTGTTTCATGTCCTAAGCCACTGTCTTCCACCACACTCTTGTACTCTGATGTTCTACCTTGCCTTAGGCACAGAGCAATAGAGCTGACCATCTGTGGACTGAGACTTCTGAAACCATGATCCCCCAAATAAACTTTTCCTCCTCTAAAGTTGTTCTTGTCATTTCTTTTGGTCACAGATGTGAAAACACTGATTAACAAACTACCCACACCCCTCAATCACAGGCCTGGAATCTGAGGCCAAAGCAAAAGCTAATACTCAATGGTTCTATTTATCCTCTAGCTATGGATTAACTCATTTTGCAATTTACTAGAAACTACTTGATGGGAAATTCACCTTCCTAGGACACATGATGTTCAGGGAGAGGCTCTTTTGAGATCAGCCAAAATAACTTTTTAAACATTATCCGGTTTCATTTTGTCTGCATTTTCTTACTTTCCTTTCAAATTCAATCCTGTAATTTATAATAATTCTGTTAATTGATGTAGTTACATTTTTGGATTTGAATTGAATACAAGTCATTGATTTTTATCTCCTAAATTTAAATTCTCTAAATTAATTAGATTGACATTTTACATGTCAAGTTTTTGCCTGTGGAGAAACAAACATGAAATGAAAAATGCAAATAGTATTTCAATCATCCTATGCCTAAAAGTAAAACGAGAAGTTGAGTGAGTGACTGGCATTTGAAACTGTCACATCTAATTAGATTTATAATCTTAGACTTAGAAAATATAGTAGATATTTAAACATTTGCCCAAATACAATTCAAATCCTTAATTATATTAGTCTTAATTGAGTACTTTTTCATGGGGAAAGGGGACTCAAATAGAATCTAAACAAAGAATTGAAAAAGGCTGATTGAACAAAGCATTATTTTATAATGTATTTTAACATATGGTTGATTGCCAGCTTCAATTTATTATGTATATTGTGTTGATTTGCTGTAGCAAAAAAAAATTTGTTGCCTGAGTCATTAGTATTAAGAATATTAAACCTAAAATGTTTAATTTTTCTAAAGATGTAGCAGAAGCTAGATTAAGTATTAAGTAAATTAGGTATCTTTAAGACCAAAATGGATGGACACCAAATGTCTCCAATTTCATGTTTCTAGCTACAAATCAATTGCACACAGAGCATAAATAAAATCATTTTTTAAGCTGAAAAAAATTTCTATATTGACTACTCTTCACATATTAGGCTGTCTGGCTGGAACTGTACATGATTTCATATTTTGTAATGTACACATGAATTGTGTTCTCAGACATAGATTTATAGACTTCAGAAAGGCTTTAGTTCAATTTTATTTCTTAAATTAATTTAGTAAATGAATTACACAGACTCCTGACATTGGTTGAAAAAAATGACTCTCTAGCAGCATTAATGTGCTATCTCCCAAAATTTGTCTGAAACATACCTGAACAGTGGTACAAGATGGCAGGACAGAAGTCATCACAAGTGAGCAGTCAGGTCTTTGCTAGGAAGTGATCCTAAAGGAATACTGTGAATTTACTGAGAGGAAAGGATCAAAGACTCTTGAGTGCAAGTGTGAAGGAAGACTTTGTAAGAAGTAGAAAAAAAAACTGTAGGAGTATGGGAGCTAAATATTGCAAGAAGAAAAATGTAGGTCTTTACAGGTGGGAAGAACAGGCGGGGGGTATTCTTGGAAGACAGAGTAAGTACATCAGGGATGACAGTTGGCTGTTGTGACTGCAGTTAAAGGTTAGCTGAATTGGACCGTATATAGTATGACTCAAATTGTCATGTACATGCATCTCACCTGGAGAGCATGTTAAAATGCAGATCTTGAATTGGTAAGTATAGGGTGGGCCACATGATAAGCATTGCTCTTGTTCCTACTGTTCTGCCTGGACCATGTTTAACTAGCAAGGTATTAGTCTTTAACTCCTCACCTTGCATTTTAGCTTGGAAAAGTTACTTAGAATTTATGCATAGATGAGACATTAGAATTCATCGGTTCTTATTTATAATTACTGGACTATAATGACTTTGAAGTAGTTCAAACTCTTTTTACAAGTTTCCTAAGCACCGTGTTTCCATGGTTTCAAGATGCTTAGGTCCTAGTTTCTGCTTGCTTGCCTCCTCATGCCGTCTCTGACATCTAAAGGATTTGGCTTTTTCATCTCACTCCCCATTTCGTCCTCATCACTTTGTTGGATCACTTCTACAGAGCTAGTGTGACTCCTGTGGAATTATTCTCCTTTTAGTGCTCAAATGCTGTCTTTGTGAAAACCTTCAAGGAGCGTCTACTTTTTGTCCATCATTTAGCACCTCACCTTGAACACCTCATCTATGCCATAGTCTTGGTCTCCCCTATGTCTTTAGTCTAAAACTGTTGAATGACAGGCCAAAAATGTAGGGTAGTGTCTAGTTGTGGAGAAAGTCCATTTTAAGGGATTTTATTTTCACCCTATAAATAAAAGCATTGACTTTTTAAATATAGAATTTAATTAAAATTCTCAAAATACTAGTCATTTCCAGTAAAAAAAAAAAACAAGGAAATTGATGCATTTTATTTTATATTCGAAATATTTTTATATGCAGGGGGCTTGAAAAATTTGCTATATTGTATAGTGGATTTTTTGTTTGTTTGCTTTTTAGATGTAGAAGGATCTTCTGGTGATATCTTTTGAAAGCCAAAGAATGACTTAACCTCTCTTGGAACTTGGCCTATGGAAGCTAAAGAATTTTATATAGTTTCTATCCTGATTGCCTCTCTGTTTCTCTCCTAGAACCTTAGGCAAAGGACACCTAGGAGAGGTTAAAGTAGAGCTGGAAGGTTGGGGCTTGGATAAATTTCTAGCCTATTCACAGCATGGAACCTCTTCTTGGCTTATTTCATACTTACCAAGGTCATTTTAAAAGCACTCCCTTCTTGTAGGATGTGACATTTAAAAAAAATTAGTCTATTAACATTTGATACCTGAAATTAAAATGGCCTTTTATTTTCTTCTGCGGAGAAGTGCCTTGAAGAGTATTTAGTTTTCTTCACTTATAACAACAAAACAAAACACCAATGGAATAATAACATCTTGGTTCTGAGAGAAGTCATTAATATTTTTCAATAAGACCTGAGGGTCAGAGATGCTCTCTCATTTTGACATTTTGACAAAGGTAGTATTCTCAACTTTGTGGGTTAGAGCAGGGCAACCAAGACAGTGCTGCCACACTATCCATTCCAGCAAGCATACTTCCTTTTGTCCTGCTCCTCTTTGCTCTCAAGTTCCTTATATTTCCCCCAACCTGTTCCTCTTTTCATTGAATTAAACCTGAAAGATAAAACTTCAATTTCTCTTCTTGCCTTAAGAGGGTGATTCTTTTGAATGAACATACTATTATTCTTGATCTTTTAGTTACTGAATTGCAAGACTCCCCTGAGGGTTGATCTTGAGAGCCCTCTGGAAGGATACTTAGGTTGAAGCATTTACAGGGACATTGCGTCCTTTGGGTAAAAATGTATGGAGATGGGATAGAGCAAACACATGTGTGCTGAAAGGTCTTTGCCATGTGCAAAGGCCCATCATTATAGAGATTTATCCATAAGGGGTTTGTCTTGAAATTGTAACACAGATGCAGCAAATGTTTCTCATTTCATAGATTAATAGGAAAATGTGTTGTCACCATGTCAAAGAGAATTTGAACTTAAGTCAGTGCTTGAGAGAAAATTAAGGATAAATTTAATTTGGTTTGTTCATTATCCACTATGTGTTCTGATATCTGCTGTGAAGTGCACGTAATCTTAATATGTTCAATGATATGAACAAGGAATTTAAGAAAGAAAAAATTAAATGTTCAATAAACATGCAAAAATGTTAATCTTGGATAGTAGTCAGTGGGAGACAAAACAAAATTCAATTTTTTACTTATTAAACTAAGTAAAGCTAAATAAGACTGATAACATTCATTGTGGGTTGATTAAACGTTATGGATTTTTGCTCTCTTTTGGAGAAATAATGTGATAATATATATTTTTAATTTCAACAAATACTATCACACTAAAATTGTTCTAAAACAATCCTATTTTAGAACTCCTTTATGCAGAATTAAAACACCAGGGCATAACACTGTATTTTGATTTCTGATTGTTTGTAACTGCCTAACTTTGAAATAAGTTTAATGTCTACCAATACAGGGAACTGGTTTAATAAATGCTATTGTAATCAAACTATGGAGCAGTAGGCATCCATTACCGGTGTGAAATGGATTTCTACAGTAATCTAGAAACAATCCCCAAATATGTTAGTATTGATAAAAGTGAACTCTAAAGTTCATTCTAGAATAGTTTAACTTAAAAAAGAATGGGACTCTCTGTACAAGTTTATTAAATTGGTAAAGCTTTTGTAAATTGATTATTAAGAAAACTGTAAAAGGATACAGAACATACTATTAATGTTGATTAATGGATGCAATTGATAAGAGGAATGGGAATATAATAGCTTTTGATTTTATATTCTAATGTGTATTTTTAACTTTTGATGATAATCATGTATTAATTTTTTCATTAAAATGTATAAAATAGAGATCATATCAGTTGTTTCTAGAGATTAGGAGTTCAGAGAAGGATTTAGCTTAAATCAGAAGCACAAAATTTTTTTTTGGCTGATGGAGCCATATTCTATATCCTCAGTGTAATGATGAATGATGATACATAAGTCGATGCATATGTCAAATTCATAGAACTTTACACTAAGGAAAAGCATAACTTATCACATGTATGTTTAAATCAAAATATAAATACTAGTGAAGAAAAAACTGTGGAAAAGCACAGGACTGGATAGATTTACTGCTTACTTACTAGACCTTTAAGGAACTAATGCCAAAACTTCTCAGACTAGTTAATTAAATTAAAAGGAAGAGAATGATTTTGAACTTATTCTATGAAGCATTATCACCCTGATGTCAAAACTAGATAAGGTTACAAACAACAACAACAGAACATTATAGACTAATATCTTTGGTGAGCTTAGATGCAAAAATCCTCAATAAAATACTTGAAAACCCAATTCAACAGCAGATTAACAAGATATAACATGATCCAGTTGGTTTCATTCCAACAATGCAAGGTTGGTTCAACATATGCTAATCTATAGACGTAAAACATTGCATAAATGGAATCAAGGTAAAAATCACATGATCATCTCAACAGATACAGGAAAAGCCTTTGACAAAAATTCAACATCCCTTCATGATATAAGAAATTAGTTATAGAAGGATCTTACCACAACCTCACAAAGACTGTATATAAAAAACCCCACAGCCTACATCATACTGAATGGGGAAAAAACAGAAAGCATTTTCTCTAAAATCGGGAGTGAGACAATTGTGTTCACTATTATTACTACTTTTTCAATATAATACTTGAAATTTTAGCAAGAGTAATTAGGGAAGAAAAAGAAATTCAAGAGATAGAAGTAGGAAAGGAAGAAATAAAATTATCTCTATTTGTAGATGATACTTAGAAGATCCTAAAGACTTTTACATCTGATAATCAAATTCAGCAAATTGCAGGATACAAAATCTACATAGAAAAATCAATAGCTTTCAATGCACTAATACCAAAACAATTGAGGAAAAAATCACGGGGATAATTACATTTAAAATATCTTCAATAAAAAATAAAATACCTAGGGATAAACATAACCAAAAAGGTGAAAGACTTGTACGATAAAAATTATAAAGCACTGAAGAAAGAAACTGAAGAAGGCATTAGAAGATGGAAAGACCTCTCATGTTCACAGACTGACAGAATTAATATCTTAAAGTGGCGATATTACCAAAAACAATGTACAGATTTAATGCAATTCCCATCAAAATGTCAATAAAATTTACAAAGAACTAGAAAAGAAATCCTAAAATTCAGATACAAGAACAACAGCAAAAAGACCCCAAATAGCCAAAACAATCCTGGGAAGGGGAATCAATGATGGAATCATCAAAACACCTGATTTTAAAATATACTACAGAATCATAGTAACAAAAAAAATATGGTATTGACATGAAAACAGATGATCCATGGAATAAAATAGAGGTAAAAATAGACAACTCTACACAGCTACAGCCATCTGATTCTTGACAAAGGTGTCAAAAACGTACGTTCGAGAAAAGGCAGCCTCTTGAACTGCCTGGGAAAACTGGAAATCCATATGTAGAAGATTGAAGCTAGATTCCAATCTATCACCCTGTATAGACAACACAAAATGAATCAAAGGCTTAAACATAAGATCTGAAACTGGATCTGCTAGAATAAAACAGGGGAAACACTTGGAGACAAAGCCCCATGCAAGTCTTCCTAAGTATGTCTCCAAAGTTAAGAAAGTAATCATAAAAAATCAATAAATGGGATGATATCAAATTTAAAAGTTTGTATACTGCAAAGTATACAGTTTATAGAGAGAAGAGACAACTTCCAGAGTGGGAGAAAATTTTTGCCATCTACTTTTCCAAAAAACTTAACAAAACAAACAACTGAACTAGTAAATGGGAAAATAAACTGGACAAACTCTTCACACAAGAATTAAGAATAGCCAATATGTATCAGAAAAAAATGTTCAGCAGCATTAGCCACCAGGAAAATGCAAATCAAAACTGCATTGGGATACCATCTCGCCCCAGTCAGAATGGCTAGAATCAAAAATACAAAAACCAATAAATGCTGATAAGGATGCAAGGGAGAAGGAACCCTCATACACTGTCAGTGGGAATGTGAATTAGTACAGTCGTTGTGTATAAGCAAAAAAAAAAAAAAAATGAAAGTCAACATATGATAGATGTTATGGTTTGGATGTGAGGTGTTTCCCAAAAGCTCACATGGGAGACAATGCAAGATGATTCAGAGGAGAAATGATTGAATTATAAGAGTCTTAACCCAATCAGTGAATTAATTCCCTGGTAGGGATTAACAGGGTGGTAACTGAATGGGTAGAGTATAGCTGGAGGTGCTGGGACTTGGGGCATGGCTAATATTTTGTATCTGGAGAGTAGAAACTCTCTCTCTCTCTGCTTGCTGATCACCATGTGAGCTGCTTCCCTCTGCCACACTCTTCTACTATGATGTTCAACCTCACCTTGAGCCCTGAGGAATGGAGCCAGCCTCCTATGAAGTAAGACCTCTGAAACCACAAGTCCTCAAATAATCTTTTCCTCCTCTACAGTTGTTCTGGTTGGGTTACAACAGTGAAAAAGCTGACTAAACAATAAAGATTCCTGCACACCCATGTTTATCACAGTACAATTCACAGCAGCCAAGTTGTGGAATCAGCCTAAGTGCCCATCAATGGATGAGTGGACAAAGAAACTATGATGCATATATCATCACGGGGTATTATTCAGCCATAAAGAATAATGGCTTCCTTCTCCCTTGCATCCTTATCAGCATTTATTGGTTTTTGTATTTTTGATTCTAGCCATTAATTGCAGAAAAATGAATGGTACCAGAGATCATGTTAAGCAAAATAACATTAAGAAGAACAAGTATTGTCTATTTCTCCTTATATGTGGAATCTAAGGGAGAAAAGACAACATGGAAGTAACAGGGAGACAGAGAAGAAAGGTCTCATGATTGGGGAAGATGTGGGGAGGGTAACAAAGGGCAGTGCAGGGGAGGATATGATCGGAATATGTCATTTCTATGTATGAATATGCTACAACCAAACTCGTTATTCTGTAAAATTAAAATGCACTATGAAAGGAACCGAATTTGCAACAAGTACTAAGGAATGAGTAGTATAAAACAGTCTTCCCAACTCTACTAATTATAGACTGAATTAAAAGACATTTTTTTCCAAGAGAAAACTCTGCCTAATTTTGAATACTTTAGGGATATTTTCCAATTTAAGCCACTTATTCATTGATAGTCTACAGAATAACTTAATCAGAGAGCAGGTTAAGTCAGTACATATTATTATTCACCTTGGTTTATAGCAAAACTAAACTCTAGGAGAATTTAGTAATTTACTCACAACTAGACATCTAAGAGGACTTTGCATTGAAATTCAAACTTTGGGTGAAAAAAGCAAAATATATACAGGATACAAACCATTTGCATGAATTAACTATGATAAGGTGGTAACAACAACAATAACAACAAAACTGGTAAGATTTGAAATACCAATATGTTCCTGTAGAGTAAGGGTAATAAAGGTCCTAAATATAACTAGTTTCTTGTGCCTTACACCTATCCAGGAACTCAGTGGACAGAGTGATCCCAAATTATCATAATCATATCAGTGTATAGCTCAATCCAGGATGTTTTGGAAAAAGATAATGTTTTCATTAGGAATCTTAAATAAACTATGCAAAGTACTTGACCTTTTCACTTGTAAAGGAGCTTTTAATGCAATAATAGGGGATAAAGAGTCATGGCAAATGATTTAGCATGGCGACGTCATAGTGGAAAAAAGTATAATGAATTTGACGTCTGTTTGGTAGCACCGTATCCACATCTTCTGAGAATGTTGCACTCTAGGTTTTCATGTCAGCATGAGACCAGAGTTGCATCTTTAATTTTGACAGTATGCACTATAATTCATGCTTATAGCTATTTTTTAGTATGAATATTAAATGTTTGCTTTTTAAGTGATCATAATTCAAAACAACACATTTTAAATATAATTTATAAAAGAGGAGAATAGGAACAGTATAGGAATTTCCTCACCAACTTCATTCACCTCCAGCCACTAGTGCCGTCTTCTCCTTTTCATTCTCCTTCTCCTACTCCCCACCCCTCCTTTTTTCTTCTCTTTCTTCTTTCTCTTCCTATTTCCTTTCTTCCTCTTCCTCTTCTTATTCTTCCTCTCCTCCTCCTTTTCTGCTCCCCCTCCTCCTTCTTTCTCTTGTTCTTGTTCCTTGTTTTGGTGTCATACGCTGTCTTTCATTTCTGCTGCATCTGTCTAAACCATATCCATCCTTTCCGAACTTGGTTGGAATCCAATGTCTTTTAGGTAAATACCTCTGAAATAATGCTTTTAATTTGTTGGAATCTTATTGTGCTTTGACTAATGTATGTTCTTAATTCTTAGATGCATTAATTTCATTTCTAATTTAATTGCCAGTATGTTAAGTGCAGAGATTATATCATGTTCCATTCCCATTCTCCTAGATCCATTCATTTGGTCACAAAGCTGTTGTGCATTTTTTTCTCTTCAAGGCCCCATGCCAGCTGGTGAGGGAAACATAGCAATGACATAAAACTGGTCCCTGATCTTAAAGAATTCACCATCCAATAAGAGAGAGAAATCTTGTCACATATTTGACTCTAATAGGAGACATGATGTGGTGGCAGTGATGAAAACAAGAAAATTACACCACAGTGTTGTTGTAACAAGTCGAGGATGTTTCTTATAAGTGACCTTCAAAACATTCAATGAAACTGTTTTCTTATCCCAAAGACATTTCCTTACATCTGACATAAATACATGTACTTTAAAAAATTGTATAAAACATTTTCTTCAAGGAAGACTTAATGGAAAAATAGCAATTGTTATTCTGATTTATACATTTGTTTTTCTCCTGAGGAGCAATGTCTCTAAAATCAGGTTGTGTTCAAATAAATGGTGTCTTAAATCACTTTGGGGAATAGGGCAACCATGATATGTTAGGTTCAACATATGGAATTGCCAATATTCAACTATTTTTGACCTATGGAACAGCAATCTCCTATGAGATGGTTGCCCCTTTGTAAATGTTGTCATTTCTGTCTATCTTGTCAACACCTCAGTTGTGTTAGAGGAATTATTATTACTACACATGTTAAGCTCACTTCCCCTCAAACTGTCCTTTACAATGTGCTAGCTATACCATTGAAATGAAAGATAATTGTGCATGCAGAAGGGTGCAGAAACAGAGAATGAGAGCAGATATTAAGGATGGGTTAAATGAATTCAATTATCTTATTTTGTTGAAGTAATAAGCAAGTACTAGAAGAGACCTCAAAAGAGAAATGCCCAGAAGTAGAGCTGAACTGTACCATTCCTGAGATGCATGTACACTCTTTTCACTCCTCAGCCAATACCACTAGATATAAGAGCAGTTGCAGAATCACTTAAAACTGATAAAATAAACGCCCAATTGATCAGATGCTATGTGACCATCAATATCATGCAAGGAAATTGGAAAAGCATTTCAATCCACTTTTTTTTTGGTCTCTTTCTTGGTGGTATAAAAGTAACACTGTATCTTCCAATGATATTGTCTTAGTTTCTATCCAATGAAGTGATTTAGATGCTTGTTCTCTTCTTGAAAAAGCTTTAAAAGTTGTTCATCTAAATGATGCTATAAAGAAACACAGACTCTATAGATCATTACAAACTTTTGGAGAACACTTGGTCAGCATCTTTTCTTTTCTATTTAGTTGAGGTTAATTATCATTTAATTTAATTCTCCTTTACATTTGCATTGTGTTTGATTTAAATTTTACCTTTGAATTTTTTTTCAGGTTTACAAAAATCCAAGTAACCTGTTATATACTAATTATTTTCTATGTGTATGTTATGATTTCTGTGGCCCAGAAAACGACAATCCATGTCCAGAGATAAGTAAATATTTGAGAACACAGAAACAGGGAACAATAGTCAACAAAGACAACAATAAAGTAACAGAACAGAAAAGAACTATTGAGGATTCAGAAAAAGATGAGATACTGAGGGCAGGAGAAGGTTGAAACAACTTCAGGAAGAACTTTATGAATGTTTTTGATTACGGGTGCCCACTAAATAGGAAGCAAGGAGGGAAAGTGAGATCAGGCAGGGAGGAATAAGACAGCAGGAAGACAGTGAGGGAAACTCCAAGCAATTTTCAGAGTATAAGGCAAGGCTGGAAGAGGATTTTGGAATCAAAATGAGGAAGATCGTTTTTCTGGATTTTAGCATACTGGATTATGAGGAGTTATTAATCATTGCTTTGGGGAGGTTTAGTAATTTAGCTATGAGAACTGAGTTATCCAATAACATCCTTCCATTTTAAATATTGTTTCATAAATATTTTGTACATCCTTTCATTGTAAATATTCTTTCATGAATATTTTCTGCAAAATATTAGTATTTTTCAGACTTTTAATCATTGACTTATAAAAAATGCATAAGTTCATAGTTTAGAGATGTCTATTTAGGTCTGCTAGGAATGACTAAATAAGAGTGATAGAACATTTAGAGGTTGAATGAATAGTAATATGTTATTGGAATATTTTGCTGCCAAATAAAATAGTGGAAAACCATATTGTCCAGAAATAATGAATATTTACCAGAAAGAGTAAAATAAAATTCTTAAATTTTATAAGTTAAAAATATATAAAAGGTTATGCTCCCAAAGAAATACCAAAGTAACACAGCTTTTATAAGCAACTCCTACTTCATGTACATGCATGTCCTTACCCCAGGCTCTTTAATAAGGCAGAGTGTCACCATCCCAGCAACCATATAAAGTGACCCTTCGATGACCTCTTTGAAAATCATTCTAATTACATTTTGGCCTGATCAGAATGTTGTAATAACAACTTCTCTGATGGAGAAAGTAGCCTCTCCTCCAAAATCCTAGATGAAAAACAACTTTTTGTGTCAAAAATCTGTTAGAACTCCTATAGGTTCTCTCTCATATCTCAGAAAAAAATATAACTATCACATCACAATAATATCAAGGTAATTATATAATTTGATTACTTACACTGTTGTCCTGGCTATCTCCAGATCCTAAGTGCTTGGAGCTCATTAGGGCTTCCTGATGAATATCCTTATTTGGACTTGACAATCACCATGACAACTGCCCCAGTCAGTGGCCTCCCGGTGTAGTCAAGAGGCCTTCTGCCAGTCATGTGGCACATGCCCTAGGATACTGGTGACCTGGAGTACTCTGAGCACAATGACTGTTCATGGCCCCCTGATGTGTACTCAGAGTATGGGCATTGCTACAGTCAATGATTTTCAGTTCTGATTACCTATGAGGTAGATTTTATAAGCTCCCATTAATGACTTTTGAGCATGCCAAATAATTTTTGCAATTAACAAAGAAAGTATACATGGCTATTAAAAACAAAATTGAGAAGAAAAAAAAAGAGTAAGTTTACTTGAAAAACAAATTTCAAATTCTTCCACAATAACCCTTTTAAAAGAGCCCATTTAAGATAATTTCTAAACATTTTTTATTTATTATAAAATCAGCACATAAAGCATTCTCAAAATGAACAAAATGCACTGGCATGCATGGGCAGAGGGTGGGGTCCTTTCTGCCTGGACAAGAAAAGAATAAGGCTGGGAAAGATTAAAGAGTTCAGTGTTCTAAAATGAATTTATGTTGGGGAGAAGTGTACGGAAGAGAACGGATAAAGGTAGAGAGGTATGATAGAGCAAAGAACTGTAACAAAGAGCAAAAAGGATGATTGCAGAAGAAAACAAGGATAAGATTCTGGTGGTTCTTGACTGCCATAGTTGCAAGTATGTTTTAATGATGGTGGTGCAGAATATCTAGCTTTGTGAATTGCTGCAAAGTAAGGCACTCTTTCAAGTCCCTGGACCATCATGGATGAATAGGACAATAAAAAGATCTTCCTTACTGATTCCACTCCTTCCACTTTAGACCAAGAAAAATGATCCTGACAAATACCCATTTATGGAAAGAAAAGATATTTCATAAATGAATACACAACTGTCTTTGTTCTATGTAATATTGAACTAAGGACAATCCTTAGTTAACACTTTATGGTTCAATCCTTATTTTATATTGCACTACTATGCAGTTTGTTCTGCTTCAGCTTTATGAAATGATGCATTTTATTTCCTCCACTTGCAGGATTATTTAGTCACACACAAGCCCTGCCTGTGAGTACTGCTTTATTCTTGTTTGTACCACAAAGTTCAGCCAGATGGAACTCATCCAAGCCCTTATTTCTATCAGACATTTGAACAGCTGGGATTCTGTAGTTTCTGCGTCTGAAGCAAAAGATCTGCAGAGCTCATGTCAGCAAGGGCCACAAGATCTCATGATCTCTGTCACTAGCTTTGTATTCACACAGTTTCACTTGGAAAAAAACAGCATCTGTAATTTGTGCCAGGATAGAAGAGAGGGTGAGAAGGAATTACAGTATCTGATGGCTTTTAATATTTGAGGACTTTTGAAACCACTTTACTAAATTCATTTTAGAAAATTGTAATTATGTCATTATTCCATCTTATGAAGTCATTTGGCATGAAGCACAAATTAGAGTAGTTCTAGGATGAAACTTTCTTTGGGAGGGAGTTAAGATTCATCATGTTTAACTTAGATTGCTAAGTAGAAGATAATTAAGACAAGTTGGTGCTGGTGTAGCATCTGAGTTTTATAGCAAGGATTAAGTTAAGTTTCAAAAGTTCTGAGTCATTTTTTACACTACTGATGAACAAATGAGAGTTGTTATTTTTAATTCTCAATGCAGGTATAAGTGGCATTTAAACAAAACTATCTCTTTACTCTCATTTCTCAATGGCTTAAAATAATTTTCATGGAAACCAACTTTAAAAGTTTTGTCAAAATAAAATTCAACTTGTACATGTAGTCCTTGTTGGGCATGTTGAGAGTTTAAGTAAATGCTGTGTTCATATTAAGACTGTCTAATTTTGGTACAGATAAAGTTATGTTAAAATCAGAATGACCTTTAAAAATTCCAAAATATGAAATAATAAAAATATTTTTAGTAAAAATTGTAATAACAAAAATGTAGTAATGTTGTTCTGATTGAAGTTGAAGTCAGAAGGTTTAAATATTGACAGCCTTCAAATAATACAATGTAAGGTCTCTGAATCATGCATGATAGCATTTTTGTTTGGACAGTTCATTAGGTGAAAATTGAGACTCATTAAGGAGTTACATAATATTAAAATATAAAAAAGTAATGATAGTGTTCCTCCAAGTTATTTTTATTGCAGCCAACAATTGGAAAATTATTGTTCTTGACATAATTATTAGAAAGAAGGGACATTTGGAGACCATCCTGGTTCAATTTCAGTTCCTTTGTATTCATTGAGACACACTTTTTTTTTACATTATAAAACATAGATCATAAGTATTTAGTTCAATAAAAGTTTGACATTTGTTGATATAGCCTGTAGCCACAACTCCAATTAGAATATTAAGCATTTTATTCTTTCCAAAAGTTTCCATATAGCCCAGTTGACAATGACAGGTTGACTATCCAGAAGTAACTTTTTTCTAATCTCTGTCACCTAATCTTAGTTTTGCCTGCTTAAAACATATAAATGCAATCATTCATTATGTACACTTTTGTATATGGCTTGATTAGCTCACTGTATTTTTCAGATTTATTCATATTTATGTATCAGTACTTCATATTGTCAATTTATGGATAGTATTTCATTATATGAATATACTAAAATTTGCTCATTTAATTTTCTAGTAGTGGATGTATTTTTCACATATTTCCATTCAGAAACTAGTGTGAATAAGAAGCCACTATGAATATTATTATATGATATTTTTTCTTTTTGTAGGTACATGCTTTCATTTCTCTTGGATAAGTACCAAAAAGTGAAATTTCTGGGTCATAAAGAGCATATGTAATTAATTTGATGAAAAACTATGAAACTAATTTTCAAAGTGTGAACTACATTTTTTTTTCACTTTCATCCATAAAGTAGAATTCTATTTGCTTCCTTTTGTGTGTCTATGTGCTCCACACTAGAAAATGTGGCATTTTAAAAATGTCTTTCATACATGTGAATTCAAAATGACAGTTCACTATTAAATTAGATTTAATTTGCATTCAACAGGTAAACATATTGACATTGAATGTCTTTTTATGTATGTATTGATGATTCACTTCTTTTGAGAAGTGTTGATCCCAGTGTTTTATTTTCTTTTTATTGGATCATTGTATGTTGATTATAGATTTGTGGAATTTCTCTAATATATTCTATGTATTATTAGATATATGACTGATCAGTATTTGCTTCTAGATTGTAACTTGCCTAATCATTTCCTTAATAGTATTTTTTTTTTCATGGTCCCTTTTGAAGAATAGAAGTTAAATTCTGAATAAGTCAACTTCATCAATTTTTCATTTACAGTTAAATGAAAAAAAAATTTCTTTTGCATAAGATAAGGTTACAGAGATATTTTCCCATGTTTTCTTCTATTAACTTTCTACTTTTGTCATCTATGAGTGTTATGGTTTGGATGTGAGGTATCCCCCAAAAGCCCATGAATGAGTCAATGCAAGAAAGTTCAGAGGAGAAATAATTGGGTTGTGAGAGTCTTAACCCAATCAGCGAATTAATCCCCTAACTGGGATTAACTGAGTGGTAACTGAAGTGGTAGGGTAAGGCTTAAGGAGGTGGGACATTGGGGGTATAATTTTAGAGTATATATATATTTGTATCTAGCAAGTGAAGTCTCTCTCTTTGCTTTCTGATCACTCTGTGAGCTGCTTCCCTCCATCACACTCTCCCACCATGATGTTCAGCCTCATCTCAAATCCCAAGAAATGGAGCTGGCCTTCTATGGACTAAGACCTCTGAAACCATGAGCCCTTAAATAAACTTTTCCTCCTCTAAAATTGTTCTGGTCAGATCTTTTAGTCACAGCAGCAAAAAAGCTGACTAAAACAATGGGTAAATTGGGTAAATCTTTGATTCATCCTGAATTAACTTTTGTGTATGATGTGAGGTAAAAGATAAAGTTGATCTTTTCCATATGGATATCCATGTGTTCATAATAATATTCATCTCTTAGGACGTACATATTAATTTCGAGAGCAGTCTATTTAGATTTGACATATGAATAAATGTACATACAATTTTACACATCACTTATTAAATAATAATAAATATATACTATAATGAATTGTTCACTAATCTTATACATGGATTATATTGATGTATCTACCTAAATTTAAAATATTTTGAAAACCAATACTCTAATATTCCTTTTCTACCATCACCAAATGCTCAGTCAATGCTTACTCATTTTTTATGATACTGGGGGTTTGAACTCAAAGGTGCTCCACCACTGAGCTACATCCCCAAACTCCATTTTTAAAAATTTATATTTTGAGAATTAGTCTTGCTAAGTTGCCAAGGTGCCCTCAAGCTTGCTATCCTCCTAATTCAACCTTCTGAGTCATTGGAATTATAATCATATGCCATTGCACCCAGTTTAATATTTATTGATCAAATGATTAAGGTGAAGGTCCATTAACATTTATTGTTTTTTGTACTTTTCCATCTACACTTGTCTTTGAAGTCCCTTGACAAAAGTTGCAAGTCATTTGGTAATTCAGTGTAGTTATTAAGTGCAAATCTAATTTCTTCTCTATTAATTATATTGCCATATCTCTCCCTCAAATATGACCTCTTAGATGTATTTTTAAACTATGTATCTTTCCTTTCTTTACTGCCTTCAAACAAGCTCAAATGTAAAGAAAAATTACCCAGTTTTCAAATCTGCTGCTTATTAAGTCCCATCATCTTTCTTCATTTGTTTAGTTTTGTTTCTCAAATGAGATGCTTTGATATCATTCTAGAAGATAGGTGAATTATCTTTTAGTATAAGACATTTGAGGTTTTACTTTAAGGAAAATCTGAGAAAGAGATTGTCTGTGTGGTCACCTTAAAACAAAATTTTACCAGTTTTAAATATGCCCTTTGAAGCTGGGTTTACAAGTTCACCATGACCATAAGGTAAACTAGTGATTAAATTTACTAATTATACTGACTCCATCATTTTACTATGTACACATCTATTAAAATATCACATCATAAGCCATTAATTAGTATAATGATTATGTGTCATATAAAAATAAAACTTGAAAAATTGTTAAGGTTAAAAAACATAAAGAGTGTGGAAGAATAATTTACACTGCTGATTTCTTTGCCTTCTTTTCCCCTCCTTTCTGTACCAATTCCTTTCCACTTGGTTTTGCCTGCCATCATTTTGTTAAAAGTGGAAGTTCTTTTCTTGGCAGTACCATGTAGAGCTTATACTCAGTCTTAGATCCATCTCAAGAAAGGCAGATTGAGAGTAGTCAGCCTCCTTTCCATTAGTTATAATGCAATGTTTGATACGAAGCCTCCTTTTGTGTGCCTATATAAATTAGTGGGGCTTCTTTTCCCCCAAGTCTTTCTTAACAACTACAGGTGAGCACTGGTAATCCATGAGGTCACAAAGCTGTCAAACTTCAACAGTTTCTCCTGGTCACTACCTGGTCCCAGTCTACAGGGGCTGGCTCTGTCATGCAGGATCTGTGTGGACCTGTGTGCTATTCACTCCCTCAATCCCTGCTCTTGCTATCTTGTTCTTTTCTCTGTCAAAGAAATGAAGCCTTGTCTTGTGGCTCAGTGTGGTGGTTGAGGTTTTTGCTCCTATGGGAAGGCTTTCTAGGTGGTGATCACTGGTGTGTCTTAGTATTGAGCATTTAGCCGATTCTTGAATTTCCCTATGTTCTGCATTACCTGTCTGATTGGTTCTGTAGTTTAAACAGCTTCCAGATGTGGACCCGAGACTCTGGCACCACACCCTCTTTCACACTATACCTTGTCACTCTGTAGAGCCAAAGCATGGGTGGAGAGTGTTTTATTGATCCCCAACCTTGCCTGGTCCTGAATTGCATAGTAATCCAAAAAGTTGTACATCTTTTGTACCCAAGGAACTCTATGATATTGGCACATAATTAACAGTGTTATCTGTTTAATTATTCATTGTCCTTATTTTCACATCCTGGTCTGGGACCTGTTCAAAGTTTTTGTTTAAAATGTCTTAAACAACAACAAAAAAAGATGGTAATAGTGATACCCATTGCTGCTTAAATAGGGCCTTTAATAAAAGAAAATTATCACTATTATCTCATTCATCAAATGTTTATTGAATTTATGCTACATATTTCAATGTTAGTTAAGCCCTGAAGTGATTTTTCCATGTCTTTTACCAATACTTTTTTCCCTCCATAATACCAAACACAGTGCCTTTCCCATAACAATCTTGTAAAAGATAAATTGTATAAACACAAGAGAGGTGTAAATAAAACACTCAGCTTTACTATATCCTCAAAAGAATGTATCTTCATTAGCCAGTCAAGATATGTACATCTGACAAAAGTAATGAAGTTAACAGTAAGATAAATATTTGAAAATCAACTCACGTCATAGGCTACTTCTGCATTTACAACAAAAGTGATACTATTCATTGATCGTACTAGGACAAGATATACTATTACGCACCAAGGCTATCTAAGTAAATTGCTATTGCTACTGTCACTTTTGAGAGAGGACACTCTTCTCCTTATGAGCATCCATGACCTCCTGAATCCCTAGAATACAAAGCCTGAAGGGAAAATTGTGAATGTGTCTATTCCTGAGTTACCTGTTGAGACACTAGAGAGAGTTTGCTCATGCTTTTAAATTTTTTATTCTTTGTCTTCTTGGAGTTCTTTTTCTTTGTCAGCTCCTGCAGTTCTATTATTAACCTATTATGTCCCATCACCCTATATGGGATTGAAAACATTGGACTTAATGGGTTAATAAAGTTGTCTCACAATAAGTTTTTATCTCAGGAGATCTGATAGCCATCAAGTGCTGAGTCCACCCCAGCTGCTGCTTTGAATTGGCAAAGACTTTCTGTCTAGGTTGCCTCTGGGAAAACTTCTTTTCTCTGGTATTTTTTCTGACTTGTTAATCATCCCATTGGAGTCATTGGAAGGTCCCATCTTTTTCTCTCTCTCCTGGTGAGCCTTACAAAGCCTCTATTTGAAGGTTTTTTGTTTTGTTTTCCTCTTGCCTGTTCCAGGTCTTTGTTGGAAGGTACCTGAAGTCTCCTAAGAGAATGTAATTTAAATGTCCCCAATGATAATCCATTTAACAAATTTGTAATCGCCCCTAATCCAGTAATGTCTCTATTGCAAGCAGCTGCTGACATGGTCCTGTCTTTGAGAGCTTCAATTTTGGAAGTCCCCTTTCTGCCCACAGTCTTCCTATCCTTTATGGTGCCCACGAGCTGACTGTAATCCCTTCCTTCCAGTTTAGCTCTCCTGAGGTTTTTTCTTCCTGGAACTTGCCAATGACCACTCTCTTGTGATATTCTTCAGGCCCTGCTTGGTCTACCCTCAGCTCAATTATCTGCTTCCTGCTTGCCTGCTCCTGGCCTGAGTGATACTCAAAAAAGTTTATTTGACATTGCTGCCTGTCATCCTTAAATAACATTCCCAGTCACAGTGAGATCTCTTGATTCTTCCCTAGTCTCTAACATTCTCACCAACTGCTCATAATCTTTGTAACTTTCGCTGAATATTTAAACAAACCCTAACCAAGCTGTCCATTATCACACTTTCAAGAAGCTAGAATCTATCAAGCAAAGTCCCTATTAATTTCATCCTACCCTATATCAAAGTTTATGTAATCAACCAATAACCCTTTCCTCCTCCTTCCTTATCTCAAAGGAAAGCTAAAACTCCTTTCTTCACACTTAGCTTCATTTCAAATAATGAGTCTATTTCTAACCTTTCATTTGCCACCAAACTTTATTTTGATTCATTGTTTCTAATTCTTCATTTCCAGTTTATTGGTTATGCTACTGCAATTTAGCTTTAGTCTTTCCATATCAAAAGAACTGCTTCAAAGCCTTAAAAATATTTATTTCTTGATTCTCCTTTTTTTCATTTTCCTTGACTGCCGTGCAGGATATATCATTGCTGACAACTTCTCGGCAAATGTGCTGCATCTCTCATTCTAATAATATCCCAGGGACCTGAAATTCACTTTAGTTCATCTTGGTAAAGATACCGCTAGGATGGGACTTCCTCCACATTTTAACAGATATTTTGTGGAACATGTTCTTACTACGGTTTCCTTTCAACAATTAAACCATTCTATTTTAAATGCACTAGATTCAATGTTATTTGACACCCTCCCAGTTTAATTAGATCATAATTAAATGTAACAATTACTAAATGTGTGATAAGAAGTTATTGTATATAAACAGTGTATCAAAAAGATTAGATTAATAAAGATGTATACTGTATTGATTTGTGAGAGGAGAAAATGGAGTCACTGAGGTAGGAACACATGCTAGGTGCTTTTTGAGGATGTACTGAGGGTAGAAACAGATACAATGCAGAGGTAGAGAGGAATACTAAATATCCTACCAAATAAGGCTTGCTGAGGTGTATCAAATGTAGGACACAAAGAGGGGAGAAGAATGTCAAGTGATAATTGGTCTTGCTTCATATGATATTCAAAAAGATTAGTGACTATTTATAAATATCTTTATTTTTAATTGACAAAAAATAATTGTTTATATGTCTGGAGCCAATCTAATGTTTTGATCTATGTATACATGAAAGAAAAATTCAGTTAAACTAATTTGTATATCTATTACCTCACCAACTTATCTTTCTTATGGTAAGAATTTATTCCTTCAGTTTGAGACATTTGTACCCTTTGAAGGGATGGAAGAAGATTCAGGAGAAACCAGAAGAGAGAAGCTATCTTTTTTTAAAAAAAATGTATTTTTAGTTGTAGATGGACACAGTATCTTTATTTATTTATTTTTATGGGGTGCTGAGGTCAGAACCCAGTGCCTCATACATGTGAGGCTCATACTTTACTGCTGAGCTGCAACCCCTGTCTGCTATTTTATAGCAGACAAAATACATTGTAAAATAACCAAGGGAAGTCATTAGATAATGATAAAAGTATCAGTTCATCAAGAAATTACAACAATTTTAAGTATATATGCACCCAACACCAGAGCACTTAAATATATAAGCAAATAATCTATCTGAAGAGAAAGATAGAACACAACATGTAGCAGGAATGTCAGCCCCCACCCCCCACCCTGCCACTACCCCCCCACCCACCCCCCACCCCTCCCCACCCCGGCCCTGGCTTCAAACATTGGAAAGATCATCTAGGTAGATAATTGGAGTTGAAGTATAGTTTGATGACATTTAAGTAATTCATCATTCAGGTCTGACTACCTATCATTAGGTCAGTTAAATAACCAAACTATTCAATTATTTTAGATGAACCAGCATATTCTTTTCCCAAGAGACAAATACAGCTACAATAATATAGAAGCAGCTACCTTTTAATGAGAGTCCATAATGGGCAAAAAGGGGATCTTCTTCACTTCACCTGTTAAGTTAGGCCCAACTTTATAAGGCAGTTCTTATCATCCTCATTTTTCAGATGTGAAAAATGAATGTCAAAGGCTTAGATCATACTCCAATGGTTAGTCATCTGGAAAATGGAACAGGCTCCCAGCCTGAGTTGTCAAGTTTCAAACTTCTTGCTCTTCTCTTTCACCTTATAGTATAAGGCTCTAGATTCAACAGTATTTTGTAAAGCTGAGTTCCACCCAGTGATTCTGTGATTTAGTTAGGGGATAACAGATGAATCACTTAACCTCTCTCAGCCTCAATTTAGTGTTTTCTAAAAAAAGAGGTAATGGGAAGGATAAGAAGGAGAAAATCAGCTAATCTTGAAATGTTGGCATCCAGTAGGACAAATGACATGCTTTAACAAATAAATGGTACAGGGGAAAAAAAGGAATGGGGAGCGGGAGGGATGTAATAGGTGTAACAAAATACAATGTCTGGACTTTTTGGTGGGGAGTGGGATAATTCTGATTTAAATAACACCCTAAAAAATATGTGTGGGACAATATGTGTGGGATAAATCATAAAATTTGTACATGACCTAGGTATTTGATGATACCAAGGAATTACTGGTAATATTGTATTTACCAATTGTGATAATAGTATTTGAAAATGTTATGGGGGAAAAGTGTCATAGGTTAATGAAGCATATTGAAAGGTAAACTGGTGAAGTGATGTTAAGTGAGATTTGTTTTTAAATACTCCATCTCATCTCTCTCCTATAGTGGAGAGAAATGAGAAAATGTTGGCACATTATTGATAACTGTTGAATCAGAGTAGTGGGTACATGGAAGTTCATTATATTAACTTCCCTCCTTTTGTATATGTTTTAAATTTTTCATACTAAAGGTTAATAACAGTGCTGATAGTTTTATAGGTATTCAGTTATCTCTAGATTCAGCAGGTTGTATACATTGAATACATACACCATTTGTGTGTTAATCATACCCCCATAAAATGGGGCAGGGTGGAAAGAAAAGACAAAGGAAGACAAAGAGAAAAGACATTAAAAATGGTAAGTCAGATATTGCCAACCTCATGTTCATGAGGAACTTAACAAAAAAAAATCACATATTATGGCATTAGTGCCTTGCAAGGTACAATTTACTTTTTAGATTAAATTTTAAAGTATTAAAGAATAACTGGATTTTAAAAAACTTGCCCCCACTAACCCATAAATCCTACTCATGCCGTCTACCACATGCAGTTTCATAGCTGAGTTGGCTTTGTCACTTCAATTTGTGAGGATATGTCTTATCAAAATGTTAAGTACCCAGGATGTAGGGAAATTCTTTAGTTTCACTTCATTGGTTTCTAGAAAAAGACTTTAACATTACTAGAATTTAAAAGGTTATCAGTGGGTTTTTGTTTTTTCCTAATTTAGGTGTTAAATGCTTAACACTTATTTGAACTTGAAATACAGGAAAGAGATTGTAGAAACTGTGGTGAGCAGATTTGCTAACTTTATCATATACTCTTCACATTACAGTTTTGTGAACAAAACTAATTATTTTACTTCTGATTCTACTCTTAAGAGAAAAGTTACAAGGATTAAAACTAAATCAATAAGTAATAGCTTTGGCCTTATGGAGTCTTCTCCTCAGCTGGCATATATCCTTTTTAATCTTTGTGAGCTTTCTAAATCAAAGGAAGCAATAATATAAGCTTGATTATTTTTTCTACCTTACAAAGTTTATAAACCGTTAAATATTTTTGACCAAAAGAAGCAGACTACATTTTTGTCATAGTGACCAATGATAATTTAAAGAAAGATGGTCAATTAGTACTTGAAACTTGCTTTTATTGTTGGAAGTGCTTTGTCAGATTGATGACTATCTTGTCATAGAAACAAAGGCCATGATGATCTAACATGAGCTGTGACAATGATGCTTTACTCTACTTATTTCTGTATCACTCTGATTGCTCAAGGACCTGCTCTCTTCCTTTCACATTAACCACAGCTGCCAAGTCAACTAGTCAAAACATTTCACAATTGAACATTAATGGACTCAAGAACATTAGCAGGAGCAAATGCAAGCAGGCTACCATAGTAACCCAAGAAATCTGAGGAAATGATGTTCTATTCAAGGGGCAGACAATGTCCCAAAACAAAGCTTTGCATAAACAGGCTGGCTTCTCCTGTTTAAAATGTGTGAAGGTGAAATGAGCTTCTGGTTTCTCATTGTTCATATTCTTCACTATAATTAGAGTTAAGTGCTATCAATATGGAAGTCATTAAAATTTTAAAGCAATACATTATTAAATTAATGAGGGTAAGGAATTAAGATTATTTTACATAGACATAGTCATTTTAGGATATTTAAAATTATATGATAAAGTTCATAAAACACAACAGGCAATTTGTAGTTAATGGATCAGTAAGATTCTAGGTTTGGCTGTTCCAGAAATGTCACTCACCCACAAAGGTACATGGGAAATACATCCCTCGTTCTAACTCTGTTTTTTAAGTTATCCCTTAACTTGTATTAGACAATCAACAATCCGCCAAAAAAAAAAAAAACCTCATTTATTATTATTATAGTGGATTTCAATCTTTTCCTGTTTGAAGCAAGATCTTCAGCACTTGAACTTTTGGAGTCACTTCTAAAGGGATTAACAGAATCAAATAGTACTAAGCACATAAGGAATAATTAAATTTTCAAAAATGCTTTGGTAGAGGAACTTCTCATAGTCTTTCTATAAAATAATCACAACTTTTCACAATTCACGTCATCATCTTCCAACAGCGTATCACTAAATATAACTGTTTATTGCCAGATAGGAGTTCTCTTAGTACTGAGGAGGCAAATTCCTGCATACTGCAGTAACTTTTACATCTTTCAACATTTGACAGTACATCTAGGAAGGATACAATAAAGAACAGACATGAGAAGCACTGGTTTATTGAATATCCACTGAGTACAGAGCCCTTTAGTAAGTTTTGTGCATCTTTTTCATAGTTTGATTTCATTTCCATGAAGGTCAATGGAAAATGAGGAAGACATTTCCAATTGAGTTGCTAACAAATAGATACTTTATCATATATTCAATTAAAATTATTCTGGAGTGGGTGAGCACATTTTTAACAATAAGAAGTAAAGGCAAGTCTAAACTCTACTAATAGTATTCTGATACAAGACACTGGTAGAAGAAAGGTGGAAGGATAATAAGAAGAATACAGGCTGAAGAGAAAGGAGGAAAGATAAACTGGCAATTTTTTGCAACCAAAAATTAACCTAGGGATGTGCATTGACACTAGTTTTATAATTTGTCCATTTTGTGATTAACAAGCTGACTTAGCTTAATTTGATTCTCCTTTCTTTGTAATACATACTTAACATATTTATACTAAGCTAAGTTACATGTTTAGAGTTCAAAGTAATGCCAGCACTGAGGAATGATCTTAAGAAATAAGTTAATTTCATGAAGACAGGAGAAAACAGCTACAGTATAAATGATCAGTTATTTTAAATGTCAGTTTGTAAAACAGCAATCATTTATATTCATTGTGATCCCTATGTGGGATGGCTGTTTCTGTTTATCTGTTTGCCATCATATCAGTTTATATCTGTTGTCCCTCCAAGATCGCTGAGAGTGTCCTATTTCACTCTCAAATGTTCTGGTTTGTATGTAAAGAATATAAAAACCTTAATCATAAACTGAAGCTGTGGGATATAAACTTTTGCTCAAAATTATGAAGAACTTTCCACAAGTTGGATTCATCTAGTAATGGAAGGTATGGCCTTAAGAGCCAATGGAAACACCAGAAGTCCTCAAGCTGCTGAGGGAGTGCTATTATTCAGGAGGCTTTCAGGAGGCCCAATCCAGACAACAGCTAGAACAGCACATCTATGCATTCAAATTCTATGGAAGTGCCAATATTTGGCTGTTTCAAACTTATAGAATTGTCAGTTTCACATGATTCAACTAATACGATATCTACCAACACTCTGGGAGTCTATAATGTTGTAAATACATTTTATACCTGAAAAGTCAACTATGATTTTTTTTATACTTAAAAATCTTAAAAGTTCTTAAATGAAGTTAAAAGTTCTCCATTAAGAAGAATGAAAATTATTTGTTATGACTTTGGTTAAGATAGGAAAGCATATACAACAGAGGGGCAGCACTGAAAGCTGAGAGAAAGTTGGCTGTGTTTTCATGCCAGGCTATCCTAAAATGTCAGAGACTATGTACTAGCTTTCTGTAAGGAGTAAGACTCCTAAAAAAAGAACTCAGAGAAAGTTTTTGAAAACAAAAATATCAAAGTGTTCTAGTATAGTCTGGCAATGCTCAAAAAGCCATGTTAGATTAAACCATGATTGATAACATTTAAGATCAGTGAAAGGCATACATTATTTATTTGTAAGATTGCATCCTAACAACCTCAGGGGCCCTTGTCATGACACTGAGACAGCGATAGCTTCTAGGCATATTAACCAGTAGAAATTCTTGGGAATCTAGGACAGAAAGATTCACAGACCCCAAATAAAGTATTTAAATCACATGTTTCATTGAACCAAACAGAAACACAGGACCAAGAAGCAAAGGTGAAACAACGGGATAGGTTATGGTATAAGAGGGTAGAAGGACTGCATGTCCTGAATCCAGTTTTGCACATGTCTGTTTGTCCTTCCTCTCAGCCACATCAGACTTCTCTTGAAGGTGTGGGTGTTAGGGCTAAGGCTGTGTTGAAGAAGGGGACTCAGGGGAGAAGCGTCCTGGAACCAACACATCCTTGCACTATTAGAGATATTTCGAGACAGGACCTGATGAATTACTGTAGTTTTTGTACCTCCTGCCCACTAGCCATACCTTTCTCTGCACATTTCAGCAGGTCACAAATGGGTCTATGACACACATCATAAATTCATTATGTCTGACTTACTAGGTGGCACACTCTGCATCATGACTTGGTCTTTCCTAGTTTCTGTTTCCATCTGTAAGTGATGTTCCATTCTTTCTAAAATCTTCATATCCCATAGGATGAATATCTGTATTTTGTAAGTAACTAATTTACTTTCTATCCATACTTATCACCTTATGAATTTTACCTTCAAGTCAATTGCTTGTGCTATCTAATCTTTTTTTTTTTTTTTTTCGGTATTGAGAATTGAACCCAGGGATGCTCTACCACTGAGCTCTTTTTATTTTTTATTTGAGACAGGGTCTCACTAAATTGCAGAGACTGGCCTCAAATTTGTAATCCTTCAGCCTCCTGAGTGCCTGGAATTACAGGTGGTTCAGTATCTCTTCTTAATATTTCTTCTGAGTTTTGTTCCTCTCATTTCTTTTTCTTCATTTCCATATGACAGCAGTGAATAATCTTAAAGTAAATGGCAAATACATGGCACTTCCCACAGAAAGAAGGTCAGAGAGAAAACTAAAGGCAAAGACTGAGTATCTTCCTTTCAGTTTCAACCTGCACAGCTATGACGACTAGTTTCACTGTTTTGTAGATTCTGTATGAGATCTTGTATGACAAAGATCTTCCAGTGGTGGTAATACAAGAATCTGAAAGCCAATGTTTCATGGGTTATTGACTTCATTATTTAACATTCAGGCTTGGCTAAGAATTTCATGATTATAAACAACATTTAAAAATATATAAATGTAACACATAACACTTGATAATTGCTGTGGGTATTGTAGATAATACATTAGTCTATTGTTTCAAACCATGTAACACAGGCACATGCCTCTGATGAAAATGCTAGTGGTAGAAATTTACTGGAAATCATATTTCCTTCTTACAGTGGATGATGGCAACATAAAAATATCTTCATAGATCAGAAACCATGGTATAAGTAAACTGTTGCCCAATTTCATTCATTCATCAAACTAAATTCATGATCTAACTTTTTAACAAATATTACTTAAATGCTAGATACATTCCAAAAGCTAGTGAAAAAACAAAGTCTTAATGACACACAAGTCTTAGGGCTCATGCTCAGATAACTTAGTCTGGTAAGAAAGAGGAGCAAAGTTATCAGTTAAAATGCAGTGTTACTCCTTTAAAAGGGTGGGGTCTAGAGGTGAGAGGAAGAGTAGGTTAGGGAGGTCTCCTGAAGGAGATCTTCCTAGGGAAGGTGAAGAATGAATAGGTTTGATGGAGATTAGGGAAGAATGGTAATGATACCTGCTTCCTCACATGTTGAAGGATAACATTAGAGAAGCACTCGGAGGTAAGCATATAAAGCAGGGTTTATTTTAAAAGGGGGTAACAGACTTTTTCCACAAGGGAGAAGGGGGCCATAGCTGGTTGCCTGGTATCCCAAAAAGTGAGGGTATTTTGCCTTTTTTTTAATATGTTTTAGGCTTCCTTTGTTCTCCTGCTCTCTTCCCCTTATCTTTCTCCTTCTTGCATATATGAGTAGGCCCAGGACATGCCCAGGTGGGATGGTCAAAAGGTGAGAACAGATGGACAGGGGGAAGGGCCAGGACTCATTAATTAACAACTTTTATAACTCCCTGTAGGGAGGGACAATTCCTGGGACAGGTTACCTTAGCAACAGGTTGGAGCAGGGGCAGGTTATCTTGATAAGGGTGGAGGAAGGGCTCTGAAGGCATTTCAATCTCTCAGGAGGCAGTCTCCAACTTCCCAGATTCAAATTGGCCTCCCTGATCTGACCTCATTTGATTTCCCTATCTATGCTAACTGCCTGTGTAATTCTGGCTTCAGTAACAGTCCAGAACTGCTTAGTTAGGAGAGGAGAATAAGATCCCCAAGTTGTTTAGAGACCTATTGTAGTTTAGATCATCTGTTTCAACTTCTAAATAGTCCAGTATTTCTTGCTCTTTCTATTACCACTGGCACAAATTACTGATTAATACAATGCACATCTGCAAATTTTCTTTTGGTTTACCTTTTAATTCTAGAAGGCATGTATTGATATTTTATTCATTTCATTTGTTATAAAGATTTCTGCTAAGCTGAACCCCTGTTATAAAATTTCTGACTGAGGAAATTCACACATATTTGCAAAATGCAACCACTATGTTTCATTCCTATCACCGAAATTAACAGCTCTGTTTCCTCTTATTGATACAAATTATTAGCTAGTGTAAGATGTTGTTATTCATGTTACACAGAATAGTTCTTTTCCAAAGTAATTTATCTGTGTTCATTTTTAAATGTAGTAGATACTCTATCTCTTCTTCTATATACAGAATTCATGGTGTGTGTGTGTGTGTGTGTGTGTGTGTGTGTGTGTGTGTGTGTATCATTAAAAAATTATACACGTTCATCTGAATTCTAGGCCTCCTAAGTCCTATCTCGGTAATGTCTAGTAAAGCTGCTCTTCACTTGAACTCTTTGCAAACATTACTTCTACTGAGAATCTATTTCTCCCATATATCCATGTGACTTACTCTTTCACCTCTTTGAAGTCTAAGTTCTAATCTTAACTTCTTAAGAAAGCTTTCACTAAACATTCTACTTAAAGTTGCTACCCTGGAACTATCCTTCTCTGTAATATCCTTTTCAGTAACACATGGAATTTTCCAGTGTATTATATACTTCATCTATTGTTTTGTTTTATCTTCTCTCTCTCACTAGAACACAGTGTTTTTGAGGTTAAGATTTCTGTCTTGTATACTTTTCTGTCTTATATAGGGAAAACATATATGCATGTATTCATGTAGTTTATTATCAACAACCACATTTTCTATAGAAAAATTTGAACATAAAAGAGAGATAAAAATATAAATTGATTTTAGGAATTTTTGAATTTTTCCCTCTCATTTTTATGATCCATTTATAATTTGAAAGAATATTAGTTAATTATTGTGTATTTGTGTGGTTTCTATAATATTTCTTGCTGTTGATTTCTAATTTCATTTTATTATGATGTGATAAAATGCAAGAAAGGATATTGATTTTTCTGTATTTGCTAACACTTGCATTGTGACCTAAAATCGGGTTTATTTTTGAAGAAGTTTTTATGAGCTGCTGAAAAGAAAGTGAATTCACCTACTTTTGGATGAAATATTCCATATTTGTCTCTTCCACAAATGGAGCTGGGAAAACTGGATATCCACATGTAGCAGAATGAAATTTAACCCTTATCTTTCACTTTTCATAAAACAAAACTCAAAGTAGATCAAGGACCTAGGCATTAGATCATAAACCCTGAACCTACTGGGAGAAAATGCCCAACATTCCATCAGGTCAGCTTAGGAACTGTGTTCTTTAACAAGAGCCTCAAGCTCAAGAAGTAAAATTAAAAAATCAATAAATGAGGTGGTACCAAACTAAAAAGTTTCTTCACAGCAAAGGAAAAAAATCAACAGTGCAAAAAGAGAGCCAACAAAATGGGGGGGAAATCTTTGCCACCTGCACTTCAGACAGAGTATTAATCTCAAGGATATAGAAAACCCCAAAAACTTAACACCAAAAAAAAAAAAAAAAACTAGTGCAATCAATAAATGGGGCACAATAAATGTTAGTAAGGATGTGGAAAAAAGATTAACTCACATATTGCTGGTAGGACTGCAAATTGGTGCAACAACGCTGGAAATCAGTATGGAGATTCCTCAAAAATCTAGGAATGGAACCATCATTTAACCCATTTATCCTACTCCTTGCTAATATCCAAAGAATTTAAAATCAGCTTACTATAGTGTTGCAGCCACATCAATGTTTATAGCAGCTCAGTTCGCAATAGCTATTGAATCAACCTAGGTGTCCTTCAATGAATGAATGGAAAAAGAAAATGTGGTATACATACACAATAGAATATTACTCAGCTATAAAAAATAATGATTTTATGACTTCTACTGAAAGATAAATAGATCTGGAGACTATTATGCCAAGTGAAATAAGGCATTCTCAAAATGCAAAAGACCCAATGTTCTTATATGTGGATGCTAACACACCACAGGTGGGTAGAGGAATAATAGAAGTTCAGTAGATTAGACAAAGGGAAATGAAGGGAAGGGAGTGGGGACAGTAATAGGAAAGAGAAATGAATCTGACTTAACTTTTCTATGTACATATTTAAACACAGCACAGTCAATCAAGACATCATGTACAATCACAAGACTGGGATTCTAATTACAATAAGAGGTATTCCATATAAGGATAATTATGTCAAAATATACCCTAATGTCATGTATAACTAAAAATAACAGATAAAAATAAGCATAGTACTGGCATTAAAACATACATAAAGACAAATGGAATAGAATAGAAAAATCCACATAGATCCAATCATCCAAACCTTGACAATAAGGCCAAAAAAACATACAGTAAGCAAAGACAGAGTTTTTAACACATGGTGCTGAGAAAACTGGATATTCATATGTAAAAGAATAAAATTAGGTCCCTATCTCTCACCCTGCACAGAAAGCAAGTGTACCAAAGACTTAGGAATTAGACCTGAAGTTTTGTTAGAAGAAATTATAAGGTCAACACTCCAACATATTGCTGCAGGCACCAACTATTTTTTAAAAAGATAAATAAAGTTCAAGAAATAACACCTAGAATCAATAATTGGAATGGCATCAAAGTTAAAAGTTTCTGCCAAAGAAGGAAGCAAGAGTGTTAAAGAAACCTTGCCGAATAGGAGAAAATCTTTGCTAGCTACTCTTCTGATATTCATCCTTGTGTAAGGGATGAATATCCAGAATATATAAAAAGCTCAAAAAAACTAAACACAAAATCCCCAAATAACCCAATCAAGAAATGATTAAAAGAGAGAAATGAATTTCTCAAAAGAAATATAAATGGATAACAAATATATGAAAAAATATTCAATATCCTTAGCAATCAGGTAAATGCAAATCAAAACTATACTGGGATTTTATCTACCTTCAGACAGAATGGCAATCATCAAGAATACAAATAACAATAACTACTGGCAAGAATGTATGGAAATATTGCTTGGTGTTGTGGCACAGGCCTGTAATCCCAGAATCTCTGGAGGCTTAGGCAGGGAGGATTGCAGGTTCAAAGCCAACCTCAGCAGTTTAATGAGTCTATAAGCAGCCTTGTGAGACCCCGTCTCAAAGTACAAAGAATAAATAAATCAAAGAGGCTGGAGATGTTGCTCAGTGGTTAAGCACTATTGGATTCAGTCCCTGGTACCCAAAAAAGTGTAAAATGTGTGAGAAAAGTACATTTATACATTGGTGCAATTTGGTATATAACCACTTTGGAAAGCAGTATAGAGATTCCTCAAAAAACTAGGAATTGAACCACCATATGATCCAGATATCCCACTCCAGGGTGTTTATCCAGAAGAACTAAAATCAGCTAAAATCAGCATTGCTATAGTAATACATGCATACCAATATTTATAACAGTGCAATTCACAATAGCCAAGCTCTGGAACCAGCCTGGATGCCCGTCAACAGACTTACACACACACATATATATACACAAGTATATATACACTAACATATATATATATAAAACACACACACACGCAAAGTTCAATTCAGTCATAAGTAAGAATGAAATTATGTTATTTACTGATAAATGGATGGGACCAGAGAACATCATACTAAGTGAAATAAGCCAGACCCAGAAAGTCAAAGGAAGAATGTTTTTTCTCATGTTTGAAAACTAGAGAGGAAAAAGAAAAGAAATTTTTAAAAAAGGATTTCACAAAAACAGAAGGGAAACTACTGTAGAGGAAGGGGATCAAGAGAGAGGGAGGAGGAGAGGGCATAAGGAAGCAGAGGGAATGAAATCTGCCACATGATGCTATTGTTCATGAACAAATATGCCATGATGAATCCTGATTTTTAATATACATGTACATTTATATAATATAAAATATACTAGTATATATATATAATGCACTAATTAAGAATGATAGAATGAAGAGCTTATAGAGTCCCATGTCATTGCTGAATATTTTTTCACCTGTTTCTGTCTTGGTGCAAGATGTCCACTTTATATTTTCTTCTTTTCCCCTAAACTGTGGCATACACCACTATCATTTTCAATAATTCTTAATAAAATTGCAAATGTTTACCCGAGTCAAGGATGGGGAGGGGGTTTCCTCCATTAACTGATAAGTCTCTAAACTGAGTCCTTTCTTTGGTTTTTGCCAAGGCCAATGTCTCGGCTTGGCACCAGAATCACGAGGCACTCACAGCTTTGTAGGTTCAAACAGCAATTCTTTATTCCAGCTCTCACACCATCTCCACACAGGTCCAGGGGCAAACGCGTTCTGCCGTCTCCCGCACAATTCACCTACTCCCCGAGGCTCTCTCCAAATCCCATTTTTATCTCACGAGAACTCAATGGGAACAAGCAGCAGGAACACCCTAATCCCAGCAATAATCTTCAACTTCCAACTTCCTTAAAACCCATTATCTTAAACTGGCAACGCCTTAAACTCAAGGAGCCGGTTACTTCCTCAAACCTGATCAGCTCTAAACCCGGATCTGCCTTGGTCCTTGAGCAAGGTCACCTTATTAAAGCATGCATGCAATGTTCCATCAAATGTCCTCTAAGCAGCATGGGGTACGCTTGGCAAGGAAATTTCGATGCGTCATTCCTACTTGGTAATGGCCCTCAGCATCTCCCCCCTTCTGATTAATTAAACAACAAGCAATGCGGCTTAGGACCGTGCCTGGTAGGTTGTCCAATTCAACATATGGTTCTTACCCGTCATCGGATGAACTGACCTCTAGGCGTCAGTCCCCTGTCTTAGGTTGAATCCACTGCAATCAGATCAACCCGTCGCTGACTACCGGTCCAGCATTCAGCCATGCTTGTGGATAGGCCTAAGCACCAGTGGGGGGGTGAGGTTCTTGCCTCACCTCTGTTGGCCCCCAAATTTAACCTTGGTGCCAGTGGGGGGGTGAGGTTCTTGCCTCACCTCTGTTGGCCCCCAAATTTTAGACCATCACTAGTAGAAGGGAGGAAGATACAGAAATGCCACGACACCAAGCCAATTGACGGCTCCTTTGGAAAAATTGCATCACTGGTGACACCATCAGCAAAGATGTCAGCATTACCACAATTAACATGGGGTGCGCTGGCAAGGAAATTGCATCACTGGTGACACCATCAGCAAAAATATGCCAGCAGTACCACAATTCGCTGCACCAGACGATAGTTCACAATGCATGCAACTGATATATAGTCCAGGCAAGTTCTGCAGGCAGTTCAAATCGGAGGAGTCTATCAATATGTCCATTTCCTCCCAAAGTAAATCAAGTCCTTGATTGAGCATTACTTGTTGAGTTATATTCATTGATGCATCAGTTTACTGTGGTAGCTATCATAGAAGCTGTAGTTTGGTTTTCTTAGTCTTCACCGGCACTGGGATGGAGATGGGAATTCTGGCAATGATGTTAAAGAGACATTATCCTGAACAGAATTATTAAATATAATGAAAAGGAAAAGTGAAAGTAAACAAACAGATCTGTTAATCACCTTTAAAAACAATAGTAAGCAAACAGATCTATTAACCACCTTTGAAAACAATCATTAACAGCTGTTTACCTAATTAGATTAAACCACTTAAATCACGTGAATAAAAAAAAATTCGGATCCATTTTTTCATGAGCGCTCCTCATATAAAAATATGGACATACACACATACTGACATGCAACACAAAACAGTGCAGACATAACATACAACACATAAGACAATAATAACAGCCTTGTAGCTTTACCTAGGTAAAATCTCCATTGCAATGTTTAAAAACTCCACAGTCAAAAATAAAAATAAAACACAGTCAAAAAACAAAACTGATCAGAAAAACATTAACCTAGGTTTGTATGAGCTCAAAAATAAAATAGAACTACGATGTGGGAAAAATGCAATAATAAAATAGATATTGAAAAAAAGCACCGTGGTTAATCACTGTCGCAGATGTAAGAATAGCCAAGCTGGAGCTCTGGATATCAGCTGTTATAGATTTCAGTCAAATCATCTTTTTCTGTAGAAATTGCTCTAGTTAGTGTCTCTGGAATCCAAATCGGCTGCTGTTCTCCCTGTGGAAACACAAAAATGGAACCCCGACTCCAGACAAACACTGGGTCAGGACCTTTCCATTGTCCTGTTAGAATCTTTCCAAAGTACCTTAGGCTTATGTACATTTTTCGGATACATATGTCTTTCCGCAGCATAAGTCCTGATGAATCCAAATTTAGAAAGTTTAGAGTAAAAAAAGGGTTATTTTAAGTTTATCTTTGGGGGATATATACCCCTTTAAGATCCTTTTAAATTTTTAAGTCTTTCAAAAGCATTCTGCCTTAGTTTTTAGAATTACTTTAGTCCTTTTAATTTTTAGATGTGGTTTTAAACCATAGTTGTCTTAGCCTTTTGTATTTTCTATCTGAAATACCTTTACTTGACATTTTCAACCTTTTCTATCTTATTTCTATCTTCTAGTTTTCTACTAAGGTTTTTATATTTACCCTTAGTAGCTTTTTTCTCTCCTAGTTTTCTTTTGTTTCCTATTTTGTGGGTTTAAAATTCTTGTCTTTCTACATCTTTTTTATCTTTCTACATCTTCTCTCTTTTTTTTTTACCTTTCTGTACTTCTGTTTTTGAAGTTTTCCACTTCAAATTTTTAATCTTCTTTATCTAAATCTTTTATCTTATTATCTTCCCATTTTCATGGGTTATTTTTTTTTCTCTGTCATGAAGGCATCTTAACCACCTTCAATTTAACCTTTTAAAGCCTTTAGCAACTTATTTAGATATTTTACAACCTTTTACTTTACCACACAAAGATTATCTCATCTCCCTCTTTTTAGTTTAATAAATATATTTTAATAGTTAATAGTTTGATGAGTAAAGCAATCTTTTATCCGCCATGAAGGTGTCTCGACCACCTTCAATTTAACCTTTTAAAGCCTTTTAAATATCATCTATACTGTACTTTTAAATGTACTTTTCACCACCTACCGCTTCACTCTTTTAAACGAGGCTTAGATTCTGTTTAAATCGCTTTAATGTTAGTTTACATGGCTGACCTTCAACCAAAGGCTTTTTACTCCATTAAGAAGCTTTGTCTCAATCTGCCATGTACAAATACCTTTTTTTCTTCTTTCTTCCTTTCTCAAGCTTTTAAAGTAAGTCTAGTTTCCTCAAAATCTTTTTAAATGACATTTACAACTTTTTACCACACAGAGATTATCTCATCTAGAAACATTTCTTTAACCTTTAACCTTTTATATTAAAATATATTTCCACATCTTGAACCTTTTTATATCCCTTTTTTAACCGTTAACCCTTTTATAAATTCACATTCTGAAACAACCCTTATACAATTTTTGAATTTAGACAAATTACTCCACTTTAATAAGATGAAATATTTTTATGTTTTCTAAGGTACTATTATACTGTAATTGAAACCCAACTGAAACTTCTTATACTCTTTGTATATAAATTACACATGATAGAATCTTAACTCTTAGTAACCTTGTTTCAGCAAAGACACAGACCAAAGCAATATTAAACCTTTTTCCATTTACCGATTTATGAAAACACACATAATGTTTAAATATATTACCTTATGGAACTTAATAAGTAAAGAGTACTTGATTTCATATTTAGTGGTTGATATTTTAACACTTTAGCTTTGTAAATTAATCAGCTGTCTGTAAAAACCAAGATCTTAGACAAGTATAGTAAACAGAACTAGCCATCTCTTTCTTGTTCAAGAAAAATCCTTCTACAGGATACCATGATGGTCCTATTGATATACTTAATAACTCATCTTTAAAAAGCCATGGGCTACATTTTTGTATTGTATCAACATATGCCCTAGTTGTTCTTGGTCTCACTGGGGTGCCTCCTTTCTCTAACAATTTCTCTTCCTTGGAGGCAAACAACTTCAAACCTCGAGTCAACCATTTTCCCCAGTTTGCCTGAGAAAGTTCTAGGAACAGGCAACTTGAAATAAAAACAAAATAAATCAAAACAAGAACACGTTGGTTTTTGAAATGGTCACCCATTTTTTTGCTCTCCTTCAGGATCAAGCAAATTCACTTACCCCCAAGCTTCAGACATCCCAAGTACGGGCCACCAAAATGCCAAGGCCAATGTCTCGGCTTGGCACCAGAATCACGAGGCACTCACAGCTTTGTAGGTTCAAACAGCAATTCTTTATTCCAGCTCTCACACCATCTCCACACAGGTCCAGGGGCAAACGCGTTCTGCCGTCTCCCGCACAATTCACCTACTCCCCGAGGCTCTCTCCAAATCCCATTTTTATCTCACGAGAACTCAATGGGAACAAGCAGCAGGAACACCCTAATCCCAGCAATAATCTTCAACTTCCAACTTCCTTAAAACCCATTATCTTAAACTGGCAACGCCTTAAACTCAAGGAGCCGGTTACTTCCTCAAACCTGATCAGCTCTAAACCCGGATCTGCCTTGGTCCTTGAGCAAGGTCACCTTATTAAAGCATGCATGCAATGTTCCATCAAATGTCCTCTAAGCAGCATGGGGTACGCTTGGCAAGGAAATTTCGATGCGTCATTCCTACTTGGTAATGGCCCTCAGCAGGTTTTCTGGCTTGATTTGAAGAATGAATACATTATCTTCTCACTTATGTTTCTCACATTATTTCAAGGGAAGTCCTAGACTAGCAAACAGAAGTGGACTCTAGTGCCAGTTCTGCATGGATCTACTCAAATCACATCACCAGCCTGACCATAGTTTTTGTTGTTTATTGTTGTTGTTTTAATTAAATGGGAACAGAAATTAAACCAAGCCCTTTTCAACCAGACACATTCTAGGATTTCTTCTGCTTGCAGATGAAATTGTTCCTTTTGCTTGTGTGATGGCTTAGCAACTATTCTGCCCTCAACCAAAGAACTTTGCACCAGGGGCAGGAGGCTTCCTGGACCACAAGGGGTTGGAAGAACTCTGGTTCCTTCTTTCCTGAGTGTAGACTATTCTTGCCCTTTTTTAAACTAATATTTCCACGTGATAAAAAGGGTCATGTACCTCTTAAACATTTTCCTGCTAAAGTGGCTGTGTTCTCAGCTCAATTAATTTGTTTTCAAAGGAATCCAACTATCTTTTGAACAATTGAAATTTAATTTGAATTAAATAATTTACTAGCAATTTCTTTACAATGCATACATATATGTGACAAAAATAATATATAGATATGAGCTCAACTGTGTGTGTGTGTGTGTGTGTGTGTATAAATTAAAGAAAACCTGACAGCTTGTATTTTTTCTTATTCTAAAAATAGTTAGATTTATGTTACCTTTTCATGAGTTTGGTTAAAACCTGAGAGAGAGATAACTTTATCTAAATGTAGCTCTTATTTTTGGGTCAAAAATTTTTTTGTATAAAGTATCATCAAAAGCACAAATTTGCAATTAAATATTTTATACTTAAATGATGATTTGGTGTTTAGAAATCATTTCCTTTATGTATTGATCCTTACAGTGACAATTAGTAAAAGAACATGTGCCCAAATTAGATTGAATTCAAATTTTTGTCCTATCAATAATTATGGGAATCAGATCCTCAGCTTAGGGAGGTATGTAATGGTGATTGTAACAATTGACAAAGATAACACCTTTCCAAGTCATTGTAGAAGTAACTGAAATAATACCCATAATGTATCTAGGACAGTGTCAGAAAAATAAGCTGCTATTATTATTTTTTTTTCAGATAATCCTCCTTGGCCCTCAGTTTTTAAAAGTGATTTTTCAATGAACAAAACTCATAACTTGGGACCTATGGTATTTTTACAAAGCCAAAGGTCTTTCTCTAAGAACCACAGTGATATTTTGAATATTACTTTTTCTGAGAACCACAGTAATATTCGGAATATTGTTTATCAAGAATCTATGCAGCAGATGAATTTAATTCAGTGCTGCATTGTGACTTTTTTTTGAGTCATGAGCATGTTTGTTTTCATAGACTGGTCTGCTATAGGAAAACAATTAAAATGAATCCAGGTGAAATTCATCATAATATATGCATTACTATTTACTTTGTCTTCGTGGTTTCAACAAAATTAAAATTAAAACATTTTCATAGGTTTCTAAATGTGTTGTAGGCCATAGGCACCATGAGCATTGTGCCTAATGGTTAAATCAATCTTAAGTAAAAAAACAAACAAACAAACAAACAAAAAACTGCTTCATATGGTCACAGACTTAATAAAACTAAGGAATTGTTCCATCCCTATGTTTGGTCTTGCAATTCAGAGAGTTTTCTGGTGAGATCTTACAGCCACCCCCACAATGCCTCCCAAAGCGTACTATAGTTAGCTTCCAAACCAAGTTAGATAAAACTGGGACAACTGCCAAATCCTATTGCCTCACTCTGGGTGAGTGATGGATGGGATTATACAAATTTAAATATCCATGATTTTTTTTAAAGTGTATTTTAAAACACACAAAACCCAGCAATTCTTCCACATCAGATAATAAAATCTAAGATTAATCACAAACAAATGTGTACTAGGATATGTTGTAGTAATTTGTCTTATCTTTTCCAGAAGCAGTATCTATGTTAAGTGTTCCCAAACAGTGTCAAAGTCAGTGTCTGGAATTGGTGTAATCAGAAAAGAAAAACAGTCCAGAGACACGCACTTGAAATGTATAGACGTCATGTTTGTAATCCTTGTGAGAAACAGAAGCACTCTATTGAAACTTCTGTAGCACTTCCCTTGTGGAATTTGGGCTCCATTTTGAGGGAAACATAGAATGCAGGAATTCAGGACTTCAACTGCTTGAAATCACAAAATCATTGGACCATCTTCAAGAAACAAAGCTAAATAAACATGCCATGGCTTGGCAATCTCAGGATCAGCCTGCCCTGTTCTGCTGGGTAATGTTTGGTGTGGTGTGAACAACCATCGGAGTCTCCTCAGACAGGAAGGTTTATGAATGCAGGGAATAGAAGCTCATGGGAAAATGCCTTCTGTAACCTTTTCCCTGTTACTTTTCTTGACTGCTGGGAGCTTTATTCTCAGCAGCATAAAGTGTGTCTGTGGTATACAATCTCCTGCAGAGTTTAACTTCTCAATGACTATACTGACATGGACATAAAAAAAATAATAATAAAACTACTTCCTTAAGATGACATGGGTAATCTTTTTTGATGCATGAAAAGGATGTTTCAAACTGAGAGAAAGGTTTTAGTACAGATAGAAACTTAGACATCTTAATCCTTAGACCCAGAAAACAATTTGAAACTGAAGTCATTTACATTAATCATTGATGTGTCAGCTGAAAGCTTGTAAATTTGTCATCTCTAAAAGCAGTTTTACATTATAAAGTCACTCAATAAAACTCTTCAAGTATGGGACAGAGAGGTTTATTGCCATTATTTATTACAAGTTCCAACATGGTCATTTTGTGTTTTTTTTTTTTTTTAAATCAATTTAAATGAGTAGTGAGTTCCAAAAGGGTATACTTAAATTTTTCTTCAACTGGATTCTGGTTATCAAACTAAGAAAACAAAACTGTTTATGTTCTGTTCAACTTAGATATATTAAACTTTTAAGAGTTTTCTTGGGAAGAAATAGTGCCTACCTTTTCCAAAGATCAACTCCTGTGTGTTCAAAAAAATTAATTAGTTCAAGAAACATGTTCAGATACATGTTGGGAAGTATAATAGGTACTAAAATCAGGAGAAAGTACGGAGGAAGGAAGAGAGAGGGAAGAAGGGAAAGAAGGGGAAAGGAAGAGAGAAATGAAAGAACAAGTTAGTATAGCCAATTGGTTAAGAACAAGAGTTACGGAGTCAGATGGCCTGGGTTTGAATGTCATCTCTTAATAACAAGAAATAGAGCTGGGTGTGGTGGCACACACCTGTAATCCTAGGTACTCAGGAGGAGCCAAAGTTCAAGGATAAGCAGTACAACTTATCAAGACTCTTTCTAAGAAGAAGAAGGAGGAGGAGGAGGAGGAAGAGGAGGAGGAGGAGGAGAGGAGGAGGAGGAAGAGGAGGGAAAGAAATAAAGAGAGAAAGAGAGAGAAAGAAAGAAAGAAAACACAATTGGGGTTATAATATAATTTTACTTTTCTTTCTCTCAGTTTCAGTTTTCTCATCTTCAGCATCATAGTAATGATAGTCTGATAGTCGAACTTCCCAGGGTTATTATGAGCATCAGATGGGTTTATGCATGTAAACTACTTAGAATTATGCCTGGCACTTAGTGAAGCCCTCAGTAAATCTAAGCTAGTATCTAAATATTATTGTTGCCAAGATAATCGTAGTGTAGTAGGAGAATAGCAAAATACCTATGCAAGTATAAAACAATGCAGTCAATACAATGATGTAAACCTGAATAACATTGAAGAGGAGGCACAGAGACAATACCAAAGGGGAAAAATAGAGTGGCTATTAGGAAAAGGAGATGGCAGGTAACATTGAACTTGCTGGCAGAGTAGCACAAAAGGAAGAGAGAGATGAATTCTGATCAGGTGGGTCAGACAAAATTCTAAGAAGAGGTTACCTGGGAGCATATAAAGATTTTTAAAGCATGTAGTCAAAAAGGCATCAACAAAACATTGGTGACATGAAAACACAAGGCAAGTTTAAGAAACCGTAACTGGTTGGAAGATGCTTGAGAAAAAATGTCTGAGTTGAGAAAGATGAGTCTGGAAGAAAAGGTTAGAATGGAATTTTCTGTGGCTTCCCATGAATGCTGGCATATGTGCAGTAGGAGGCCACTAAAGGACTGGAATGAAAAGGTGACATCATTGGATTTGTCAGGAAAGATAACTCTGAGAGTTGAAGAGTGCAGACTGATACACTTGAAAAAAGCCCAGGAGACTCAAGCAATTGTGAAGCAAAGGGAAGGTAGCTGAGAGATGGTCAAGAGGCAGTCAACAAATGCCCATGCTCTTGAGACAGGAAGTGACACACTGCTCATCACGAGGAAAAGGTGCCCACTACTCAAACCACCCCCACCCCATCTCCCTTCATCTAGAATTCTGGAGCCCAGGTATCAGAGGAGACATGTGCTGCCTTGGGACAACTTGCTTGGAAATCTAGCTCACATATTTCATGATGTACCGATAATAGCATATTTATTTGAGGCATATGCCTTACTGTGAAGAAGCTATCTTTGAAATGTATATCTGAGACATTTAAATTAAAATCATATTTGAAACCCAACATTACTCAGAATACAACAAATGGGCACAGTGGTGCATGCCTGTAATCCCAGCGGCTTGAGGGCTGAGACAGGAGGATCATAAGTTCAAAGCCAGCCATAGCAACTTAGCCAGGCCCTAAGCAACTTGTCTCAAAATAGAAAAATAATAACTAAAAAGGGGGACTGAGATGTGGCTCGGTGGTTAGGAACCCCTGGGTTCAATCTCTGGTACCAATAAAACAGAACAAAATAAAACAAAACAAACAAACAAAAAACCGATTTCTTCCAGATTCCCAATGTGTATTGATTAGATTTTGAGTAAAGTATCACTATGAGGCTCTGTGGAATACTATAATCTTTGTGTTCTATTTAAGTATTATTTATCAACTCTTCAAATGCCAATTGTTTACAAAATATCATAGATCTACAGCAATATGTTAAAGACTTCTTCAGCCTTTGTTGTTGTTGTTTAGAATTTTCTCCAATAGTCATTGGGTGTTTAATAGAAATTTAAATGCATTTTTCCATTTTGATATTACTTTGTGCCTTTCTTTTTTATATTTGAATTATTGTGAGTTTAGAAAACACTCAGAGGTATTTCACAGGAATATTTGAATTTCTCATAAGTATTTTCAACAGGACATTATTAATGTTAATTATTCCTGCTGGTATTTGATATATATGAAGTAGTGATACTCTTATTTATATCCTAATGGTTCTTTGTAGCCAAAGAAATACACACGTTTTGCAATTCTCAGAAAAACTGTAGGTAGCCTAACAATTCAGTGAAGCTTAGTCTTTCAATATTGTAGCTCGAATTTCTGTTCAAAAGAGGCCAGTGAATTTGTGCTGATCCACATATCGTTCTTTAAGCTTTTTCCTATAAACATTAAGATAATTTAAAGCAATTTTGAATTGATTTCAGGGACTGAAAATATTGAAGTCATGTGAGTATTTAGACCACTGGTTCTCTACTCTCTCCTTTTTGGTCTTCCTTTACTGGTTTTTATTCTTTTTTCCTCTCTCCCTGTCTCTTCCTGCCTCCTTCCCATTGAACCATCAATTTCTAAGAACCATTTATCATAAAATTATATCACAAGAAGTCAAAGAGATCTCATTTTAGTGTTAATAATTTATTACTCTTATTAAAAATCCTTAATATATTAGATGCAAAATGGTATATAACATAGTGTATATCCCTAAATCCATGTAATCTGTTTTTTTCCCCCTATTATACCCTCAAAGTATTCCCTAGTTACTATTCAAGTTTTAGCTTTAATTTTTGTATGGTTCAATTGTTTCTTAATACCAACACTCATCAGGGTAGTTTAAAAGCTTTTATAATGAAGCTGATCTTTAGCTCTCCATAAATTGGGTGATTCTTTTATTTTAGATATTATCCAAATAGAACTTTCCTATCCTGGAATGAGATGACGTTTTAGAAAATTGTTGGCAAACCAAAGTCAGTCAGTCACTTTCCAAGTCTCTATAACTCAGTGCCACTTGAAAGTATTTCAAGTTGTCATTGCAAGGGGGAAAGTCATTTGAAATCAAAAGACTCTGATTTGTTAAATGTGTTCTCAGTTACCATTGTTAACTTTGAATATTATATTGAAGGAACTACACAGAAATCATGTTACTATAGAAACGGCATTGCTGCCAAAACTCTACCTTAATTAAAAGCATTTTCAAAAAATTTCCATGAAATTATTTGTAGGGAAAAGATGCTTTAGAGAATTTTAATTTGATAGCAATGATTTTTGTTTTAGTGTATACTGTAAAATTCAGACATGTGTTGAGCCAGGTCAAGATCTATCTGTAATAACAGTGGTACAAAATGCAAGGAGATGAAATCCAGTGATTCATAAATAAAATTGAAATATCTCTTTCAATGTTACTTAATTTTACAATTTTATTTTCAAAGATTTATTTTGTAAAAACAATAACAATAAAAGTAAAAATTACTTTTTAAAACTGACAATCATTTTGGCCTAAAATTTCACAAATATTTATCATTTGAATACACACATATACACTCACACACACATATATATTTCCAGTTACTATCTTCCCTATACTGTAAGAAGGAAGATGAATTCAGAAATTAATTTGCTTTAACCATTGAGATATGTTTCTCTCTTAAAGCTCAGAATATTTGTTTTAGTATAATACAGTAATTGATAAAACTACCACTAGTAAATTCCCTTATGCACATTTAATTTTGTATTTAGTTATATTTCTTATGTATATAAGAAGGATTTATTAATGTTAAACATTAATGTGAGTTAAAACAAAAATCCTCAACTCATCCCCCCTATTTTTCCCAATTTTATTTGAGTATTTATTTTATTAAACAAATTAGGAAATAAATAATCCATGAAGTGAAGTACATCAGCACTTAATGTGTATTGGCTATGTTTGTTGTTATTAAGTATAGGTTAAAATTCTCTGAGGACCTTATTAACAACGCATAATCCACCGTGATTTACTTTTGTAGGTTGGAAATGAGATCTAAGAATCTTTATTATTCAGAAATACACTTACCTTAAGTCACAATGACAGAGTAATCTACAAACCTATGATTAGGAAACTCTTGTCTAAGATTTCAGTTTTTATTTAGAAATGGTTTTAGAAATATGTTAGATATTAATATTGAGTGTTTCCTAAAATACATTTCTTAAATTTTCTCTTCTATCCAGACATGATAGCACATGCTTATAATCCCAGAAACTCTGCAGGCTGAGGCAGGAGGATCCCAAATTTGAGGTTAGCTTCAGCAACTTAGCAAGACCCTGTCTCAAAATAAAAAATAAAAAGGACTGGAAATGTAGCTCAGTGGTAAAGAGCCCCTGATTTCAACCCTTAGTACCAAAATAATAGTAATGATAATAATAATAATAATTTTCTCCTTTAAACTTTTTTGTTTCAAAGCTATATTAACTTCCTTAATCTATCATAAATCTCAATACATTACTGATCCATAAATATGTGTTCTTTTCTCAAGGACCAGTTACCATAGATGTTTTTTACTTTGGATTTTCTCTTAACATGGAAATAGTAGCCTTACTTCTCAATCTGTCATGACATCTACTTTTAAAAATGCATGAATATCTATAATAAACTTTTGATGACTTATTTGTATAATCCAGATGATTGCAACTAAATTCTGCCTTGAAATGCAACCTCTAGATAGAAAACATGATTTTTCTGTGAACACACTAGGCATCTTTTCCTTCTAAATTGAGGAGAAGTACATGCTTGATAGGACATAAACTTGTTCTCGTTTTTAAATATTTTAAATGGATAGATTCTACAGTTGTGATATGTCTACTAGCAGTCACAGGATGACAATGTGTATAGTATAAAATAGTTGAGCATTTGTTTCTACTGGGAAATTGTAGTAGTTAGGATAGGACAGATTATGCTGCAGTGACAAATCACCCCCAAATATTAGTAGACTAAAAAGATTTTTTTTCTTATTTACACTGTGTGCCAATTATCAATTAAGGATCAACAAGGAATTCTGCTCTGGGTCATCTTCACTCAGGGATACAAGTTGACTGAGAGCCCACTATCTGAGCTGTCACAGGTCACTACAGGAAGAAGGAATATTTGCAGCATGTCCTACTGGCTATTAAATGCAACCCCACATAAATGAGACACACCACTTTCATTCATATTTCATTGACCAAAGAAAGTTACATGATTATACATACGTTAAAGGGCAAGGAAATTCTCAGTGCCAGGAAAGAATAAAACTAGGATATTGCTAAACTTTTCTCAAAACAACCAGAGAAGACATATGGTCTCTAAATACTTGGTAAGTTTTAATTTTTTCTCCTGTATATTTATTCTGTTTAGTTCAACTAATCTGAGACAATGTTAACTTTGTGTTTGTGGTAGCTCTTTCATAAAAATATGTTTTGATACTTTGATAATTAGACTAAAATATTATGGTTGCAAAGTGATTTATTTGAAAAAGTTTGTGATGCATAGATCAACTAATGTAATCATAATCACTTAAGAATAGTTCTTAAAGTATAAGTTCTTACTATTCTTCTTGAAATTGTCACATAATTATATTCTTTAAAAACAAAAATCTTATTTAAATCAGAGAATTTAGGTACTCAGAAATTCTAGTCCATCCATGCTGATTAACTGACATCTTAGTAGTGAACATCTGTATTCTATTCAATCTCCCAGAAATTAAAAACATGATTTTGTATCTGATAAGTATGTAAGTGCAGTTTAGCTCCAATTATAATTAAATGAAAACAATTCATTATTCCCATATAGTATGCACTCAGTAAGTGTCTTATTATGGGTTTTAAAACAAGAGGGGAACTTGGGAAATTATCTTAATAGTCCATTGGCCTTTTGTAGATAAGGTTATAAGAATATATTAAAATATATTGATCTAGCAAGTAAATAAAAATCCCTAGCCAGTTAGCAAACTGTATTACTTATTTAAAAGTCAGTTAGGAAAAGCAAAATTTAGAACCTATGTACTCTATTGAGCAATTAGTAAGTGAGCCTGCATTTGCATTCCATAACTGTATTTGATTTTCATAATAAGCATTTTACACCAAATAATTCTGGATTTAGCACATGTAATTACACTGCCACCACCAATAAATGCTGGTAATCTAAATAATTAATTAACTGAATAATTTTTAGAAACAGGTAAAATAGAAGCACAATTGAACTCACTGTGCCTGTCTGCCAGGACCATGAGCAAGTGTCTGAGTTTTAGTTTTAAAAAGTAAAATATGCAGGTGACTTTTCCATATGTGGTTATAATGGTAGTTGTCAAGATACATTTTTACTTTTTCAGATGTTCATATTTAATGAGTACTACTTTAGCTATCTCACTGAAACTCTGAGGCCCATCCCAAATGAAATGTGCTGCACAAGGACTATCTTTTTATTTGTATCTCACATAGTTGAGACACACTAGGTTTAATCGCTGATATTTAAGAAATGATTTTTAAGTTCTTACTTTGGAAGCAGAATTGGCTAATGGTTTCCATGACTCAAGATGAAATGTATTCACTGCTTAACTGAATGTAGCAGCTGTGTTTTGTTTACAATATCTTGTCTAAAATAAATGCTTTCTGCCACATATCAAGTCAACTCCTGTAGGCAACTACTTTAGTCCAGCTGGCAGTTGGGCAGGACACCCACACAATTAAGAAGAAAATTCTTTTTTTTTTTTTAAACAAAAACTGAGTGTTATTTTTCCAGTAATTTGACTGTCTTTTTCATAATATTTGTAAAATTGTTTCTTTCTCTCTGAGTTTATTTCCTTTTTCTTTCATTTCTTCCTCTTTTCCTTGGAAATGAAAATTAAACTATTTCGATATCCTACCTTTATTCTGTATCAGTATTTATGTTTCAGCACTTTCATCTCAGAATAGATTTAACCCTACTTACAGGACCATAAATTACTTCATTACTGTATCTTGGACACTGGCAGAAGATATGAGACTCCTAGGTCAGAAACAAAAATCCTTCTTATACCCAGCACTGCACCCAGCATGAGAATCAACATATATGTTGGTCCTTCTTACCCCCTCTTGTCCCACAGGGGCAATATAGTACTTGGACTCAGGTGTACCCTACCCATGCGATGGCTTTACATCACAGTTAAGCAGTACTAAGCTTAGGGAACCCACTTTTTCTTAGTAAATTACAGTCTGCTATTTATCACAAAGGGGGATATTACCTCATCCTCAAGGTTGCTTGCAGTAAACACAACCTGAGAAATGGCTCGGGTAAAAAGGTCATTGTTCCACAGGCTTGGCACAGACAACAATATCCTCCAGAAACCTATGTAGAACGACTTCACAATACCCTAATGTGTGAAAATTGTAAATTTTTTGAGATGCATTGCCAACTATTAGGTGGGTGTATGTGCATATTATACTTGGCATATGACTAACTGAATATGTATATGATAACTTAAGTAGTAACCTGTTCATATTCTTTTTTTATTTTTTTATTTTTTGGGGTTGTAGATGGACACAATATCTTCATTTTATTTGTTTACTTATATGTAGTTCTGAGGATCGAACCCAGAGGCTCAGAGTACAAGGGAAGTGCTCTGCCACCAAACCACAACCCCGGTTCCTTTATTTCATTTATATGTGGTGCTGAAGATTGAATCCAGTGCCTATATGTGCTAGGCAAGTGCTCTACCACTGAGCCACAACCCCAGCCCTGTTCAAATTCTTAATCCAGATTATTTCTTAAAATATTAGCATCAAGTGTATTATTAATATCAACTAATTATAGTTCAGATGAATTGCCTTAAAAATAACTTTATATGGTTCAATGAAGTCTTATTTGTATGACCCAAAAGAGGCTATAGTCTTGGCTGCAATTTTACATTCAGAAGTAGAACAAATTGCTATGATTGGTCACAAAATGCTAAAGTACGGAAACAAGGCTGGGACTTAAAACATCTCAAATGAAATGATTCATTTGTGACATGCATGGGAAAGAGTTCCACATTTGTAATGAGGCATTACTTATTCTTTGATATCACCCTGTCGGAATATTTTCACCTCCTATTCAATATCTTTAGTATTTATACCCTAAACTAGTACTTATATCTTCCCCACTGCGAGTTTAATAGCCATGTCCTCAAAGATACCTACGGAGTGTGGCCATTCCAAGTCATTCTCTAAGAAATTGGATTTCATTAGTTTGAGACATTTGAATTTTTAAGAAAAAGCATATAGAAACAACCTTTATTGTGCTCATTGTTAATATATTAGAAAACTGAAGTGCTTATTTGCCTTACTGTTATTAAAGATGGAAATTTTGATGGCTACTGTGGAAAACTAGCTGTTAAAATGTAGAGGCAGTAAACTCAGAGGCCAAAATCACCTGCAGTCCTCAAGCGCTGCTAGGAGATTTCAGAGTTTAATGAAATCATTTCCTGAGTTCCTAGGAGATGACATTTGCCTATTTTGTGTGCATTTTTCTCTTGGAATTCTCTCGAGAAGAATATGTCCTATTGCTCACTGTGCCTTCTGGTAACACTGCTGAGACAAGAAGTGGCCATGTTTCAACACAAGCCAACACTGAGTTTATCATAGCTCATAAAAATAAAAAGAAGCTATACCAATTGCAGAATTGTAGCAATCAGAGCCATTTCTTGGGATAAAGAAAATCAGGGATCTGAATATTATGAAAAAGGAAGTGAAGACCGATGGCAATCAGGCTAGTGAGGACCATATTGGTAGTGGCGAGGCTGGTGGCCGGTGTTGTCCTTGTGGTTGGTACTGGGAGCCTCCACTCTGGTCACTGCTCTAGCCCCCTCTGTCCTTGCCCCACCTAACAGATTGAAGAGTCCATGGAGACAACTGGAAATGCCCTCTGAAACCTGTACACACCTCATAGTCTCAACCATGAGAAAACCTGAGCCCAAGAATTCAATGCCCAAGTGAATTACAGTCTGTTTCTAGGTCCTGCATGAGCTTCCTTCCCAGGTCTGTCTCCGAGAGGGTAGACTGGTCCCATGATGGCAATTCTATCATTTACTTCCCGTCTGTGTTCATCACATATACTTTACTTTAGCTGATATCCAGGTGATCTCAGAACTTCTCATGCAAAGCAGGTTTCACTTAAATGTCTTAGAGCTCTGTAGCAATAGTTAATATCTGTGGGTCTAACTTCATCTACCTATAATCACCATATAGTCACTAAGTACCACGAGGAACCAGATTGCAAGTGGCCTCTTTCCTCAGCTCCAAACTCACCATACTTGCTTTTGGATATGGTCTTGTTGAATCTCTGACTTACTGTTGAGCATCAGTTCACAAACAGATGTTACATATTTTCTAAGGACATGCTTGACTTCCAAGAGGTCTGGAAGTTTCCTGCTATCTTATCTGAGCTTCCTGAACTTGATTCCTCTCTTGATTTTGCTATTTTTCAGCTCTCTCCTTTTCAGTAAGGTTCCTGAACTGTTCTCTTTCTAGTCAAGCCAAGGTACTTCTCTCCCTGACACAGGTATCATTCAATTCTGTCTGCATACTGTCTTTCATAATACATTTCTCTTTCCTTTTCATCTTAAGGATGCTTTTGTTTTTCACTTTAGTATTTCAAATATGATTACAAATGTTGATGAAAGGTATCAAAATATATAGTGATCTACCATAAGCATTTTTTTTTTTTGCAGGGGTCTCCTATTTTTAATGGCCCTATTCATATGTGCTTAGGGCTGATCTCATGGGTGTGCAACGTGTATAACCACACAGAGCCCTGGGGTTAAAAGTCCTCACTGTTTATTTGAAACCATTCTGTGCTCTCTTGGTAGACAACATTGGTATAAAATGTATCCTTGAACGCCTATAAGCAAAGCTCAGCAGGACAACGAAACATGTACCAGGAAATTAGTGCCTGGGGTCACCATTCCTCTGTTTTTAAGGGTCCAAATCCTACCCAGACTTCTCCTTTCCTCTCTCTGCCATGGCCAATGACAAGTGTCACCTTCTGGGAGGTGGGAAAGACAAGTCCTTTTTTTCCATGGGATAAAGGACAGGGGTGCCTGCGTTCACTGATTGCCTCCCACACTGACAGAGGGGTAAGGAGGACTGGGATCTGGCGCAGGGGTCTTGTGGTGAGATATAGTGGCAACTGTCCTGCTGATGGGCTGACAGCAACAGAGCCCATTTAGAAATACACTTAGTGGTTGCGTGTTTGTCATAGGTTGAGGCTTGTGGAAGGGGAAGACTGTCTCCGCACCAGGGACTAGCTTGTTGCTCCAGGTGCTGGTGGGAGGAGGAACTCTGGAGCCATCAGACCTGAGCTTGCCCCCGAGCTAGCCATGGAGTAGGCCTCGGGCTGACCATCAGTTTTGCACTCAACGGGGCCACAGTGAGTGTTTCCTTGGCCAGCGCTGTGCCTCAGGCCCCCTCTTCCTTCTAACTTCCATGGTTCTGGTTTCTGTTAGTTTGGCCAACTCAAGGCATCCTCTAAAATAGGAATTATGCAATTTATCATTCCACATATGAGTAAAGTACTCTCGTGTATTTTCATTTATAATGGACATTGTACCACATAAGCATAAATTATAAAATTCGTATAACAACTGAAAATCTTTACTTTTTCTTTACTTACAATATAATTCTATAGCAAATAAAAATCACCATGACAGGTCAAGAGAAAGATCATGGAAGAAAAGGAAAAGCACACCTTAAAGTACCTCTTTCTTACTTTTTAGAAAGGGAGCCTGGCATTTTTATCTGGCACTGAACCTTACAAATTATGTGGCTGGCCCTAAATGGAGCCATTCTTTCGGAGAAACCACTTCTGTTCATTCTGAAACAAAAATAACTAGCAAACTAAAGCTGAACATAAATGTGCTCTATAACTCAACAGTTCCACTTCTATAGAGAAGTGTAACAAAAAGGTGTACATATTTTCATCTAAAAATGTGCTGGAACCATCATAGAAACACTAACTCCCAGTGTCCTAAGGAGAGAACTATTAAAATGCCGAATAAATGGTGGGGTCAGATCACATGTATAAGAAAACAATAAATTAATCTCACAAAGATAATGCTGACTGAAGTAAAGCAAACACAAAAGAATAAACATACAGAATGATTTATTTTATAAAAATTCAACATATAAGCAAAACTGATCTATGATGTTGTTTGCTATAGTGTTAGAAGTCAGAATAATGCTTCTTATTGTAGGACGGAGCAGAGACTAAAGAAGGCATAAATATAACTTTTGGAATCCTGATAATACTGTTATTTTTAAACTTCAGAGTGAGTGACAATAAAATGTTCATTGGTGAAAATCCATCAAGTCGTAATTGGAGATTTGTGTGTCTTCCACATTTATATTACATTCTAATTTAAAAGTTTAATATCATAAAAAATCTTTTTTTTTATTCACAGCTACTATAAATAAGACCAGCTTTTGTTAGTGTGAATTTCAGTGGATGAAATGATATAGGAAAATAAATTTATTTTCCTTTATGTTACCATTGTAGACTATGCAGACAAAGAAGAAAAAGAAACCCTTGCTTTTGATCAAAAATTTGTAAAAGTAGAAAGAGTAGCAGGAGGCAAAATATATGTACTAGTTCATTTTCTGTTGCTATAATGAAATATCTGAGACCCGATAACTTTACTAAGGGAAACAAAAACTTGATTTAGCTCACAGTTCTAGAGGTTGAAATTCTGTAATTGGGCAGCCCCTCTGGTTCAGTCTCTGGTGAGGGGGGATGACAGCATGGTGAGAGTATGTGTGAGAGCAGAGAGCAATTCAGTGGTCAGGCTTAGCTTTTATAACAACTCACTCCCATGAGAACTCACTTCTGTAGACCAGCCTTCCCTTCCAAAGGCAGGGTCTCCAGTGACTGAAAGGACTCCCACTAGACCCTGCTTTTTAAAGGTTTCATTACCTTCAGCTTTATTACCCTGTGGATCAAGTTGTAACAGATGAGCCCTTGGTGGAGGGCAATCACATCCAAGGCATCTATTACTATTATAAATGTCCCTCAGACAGTAGTTGGTGGTCACTTGGATAAGGTGACCCTTTAAGAGATATTCTGTGGAATTGAGGTCAGGAATTAAAACCATCCTCAGGAAGGCTAATGCAATGAGTTTTGATAATTAAACTAGTGTAGAGTGTGCAAGAGAAATAGACTTCTATTTCATTAGTCCAATTATTATTTTCCACGTATCTTTTAATCGTCAACATTGAATCATGATCAGTCAATCAAGATAGTTTTGAAATATTTTATGGGCTCTTTCTAGTTATGCATGAGAGTAGAATCCATTATGATATAATTATACAAGTATGGAATAAATCTTATTCTAATTAGGACTCCATTCTTCTGGGTGAACCTGATGGGATTTTCTTAGGGATTTTCATATATGTATATAGGAAAATTATGTTGGGTTCATTCCACTGTCTTTATTCTTTTTTGTTGTTGTTTATTTGCTTTGTTTGTTCTAATTAGTCATAAATGACAGTAGAATGCACTTTGACACCTCATACATAAATGGAGCATAGTTTCTCATTCTTCTGGTTGTACATGATGTAGAATCACACCTGTCATGTGGTCATATATGTATTCGGGTAATAATGTCTGATTCATTCTACGATACCCCCTCCCCTTTCTTTAACTCCCCTCTACCTAATCTAAAATAAGTATTTTCCCCTAGCTGTTCCCCCTTATTGTAAATTAGCATCTACATATTAGAGAAAACATTTAGCCTTTGTTCTTTGGAACTGGCTTATTTTGCTTAGCATGATATTCTCCAGTTCCATCCATTTACCATCAGATGTCATAATTCCATTCTTCTTTAAGGCTGAATAATATTCTATTGTGTATATATACTACATTTTCTTTATACATTCATCTGTTGAAGGGCATCTAGTTTGGTTCTATAGTTTAGCTATTGTGAATTAAGCTGCTGTAAACATTGATGTGGCTGTGTCCCTGTAGTAGAAGATAAGTCCTTTGGTTACTGTCTTCACTCTTAAACAGTTTTCTTCCTAGGAGCAGTGAAAACTTTGTACAACCTTTGGTAAACTGGAGAGGGCTATCCAAATGCAATTTCTTACAAAATCCAATAATTATAAAATAGTTTCAATAACTGATATTTTCTACCTTCTCATTATCTGTTAAATAATTTCAAATCCATGAAGGATGATAAGTAATAAAAAATGCCCAATGATAGAATACTTATTTTATTATTTTCTGTCCCTACCCTGTCAATAGCTTCCCATTTGGTTTCTCTGACAATAATTTCTTATACACAAAATCAATTTCCTTTTAATCATAGTAGTAATTCTTTAAAACCAAATCTGAGCAACTCAGTGAGACCCTAAGCACCTCAGTGAGACCCTGTCTCAAAATTTAAAAAATGGAAAGAACTAGGGATATGGCTCAGTGGTAAAGTACCCCTGGATTTAATCTCTAGTACTGAAAAAAAAGAAAGAAAGAAAAGAAAAGAAAAATAAATCAGATAATATGAATTATCTAGCAATTGAACCCCCACTCTGGCCTACAGAACAAGATCTGTTTTACTTACTTTGGTTTATAGTTCCCTTCACAATCTGATCCTAACCTGGACCCATGTGATCCTTTCACCCTGTCTGCAGCAGTTTCTCTCCATCTTTCCTGAAGGCTAACCAGCATGGTGTCAGGCTTATGTCATGACCTCTCATGTGCGTATTTCTTTTTTCTTTTTTGCCTAGAATGCCTTTATTTCTCTGTCTTCCATCCCCAGTCAGGGTTAATAATGCCCCTTGGTCATCTTGTGAAATTTTGTTCAGACTTCTGTAATATCTTTTGCCTCAAAAGACTGTTGTATTTTTTTTACTGCATGTCACTAAACTGTGAGAAGCAAAGTAAATTTATCCCCATATCAGAAGGGATTAGGTCACTGCCTGGCTCATACAGTTGGTGCCCAACTCTGAAGCCAGATAGAATCTGATGAATTTTTACTGTACCTTGCTTTAAAAAAAATAGTATGAGAAACAAAAATTATATTGTAGCTAACTCTAAATATTAGTTTGAGCATTTCCTCAGCATTTTGGATAGTGGAGGCAGTGCTGGGATGGAGAAATTATCTGTTTGAAAGCCCAAACTGGTTTTGTTCTATAATCAGGACATAATAAAATATTCCCCTGCTGCTACCCTCGAGAGAGAATTTAAATACCTTTCCTTTTACATCTTTTGTATGTAAGTGTGTGTGTGTGTGTGTGTGTGTGTATGTGTATGTGTGTGTGGTGTAAATTTTCAGACAAGTACCACATCTTTAAGTCTGTGACTTTGGAAAAGAATGCAGTTTGACAAATCTTTATCTTCTTAATCAGAAGATTGATGATTTACAGAAATTTCAAGTGCCTTTCAATGTCACAAACACTACTAAAAATTCCACCAACCTGGTCTCAGCCCAAGAACAACAAAAAACATGACAGAAAATCTAAACATAAATGCCTGTCACTGAAAGCTTTTCCATTCAATTTGTTTTTGCAGTTAAGTTACCAAGGACTCGATAGCCATATTATGTTTCTGACCTGTACTGTCTCAGTTGGAGGTCAGTGAGTGATTTTGGCAAAGAGAAATGGAAAGTGTCTCTTTTTCAGACAGATTCTTTGTTTATCCTATTTATTTATGATATTTTAAAAAATAAATTGTTTGCCCACAGAGGCTTTCCCTCTCCTCAGTGAACTCACTTTATAATCGTCAGAATGTTGAAATACCCCTCTTGGCATTCACAGCAAAGAGCTTTTTGACTAAACAAACTCAGCAGTCAAAGGTCTGGTCTGTACACTCACTTGGGTTATTTTCAATTCTCCGGAGACTGAAATCACCATAGCAATGACATTTTATTCTACCTAGATTCTTATTGGAGATGACTATTAATATAACATTTATCAGAACAGATTAGTTTATTTTGGTGCTACGATAACACTTTTTACAAAATTCAAACTCTTCCACCTCCTTTGCACAGTCTTTTCTGTCTTAATTTTCTTTCCTTCATCCACAGACTAAACTGTTTAGTTCAATCTGCTTTCAGTAGAGAAAAGTACAGAACAATTTGAACTCAAAATTTAAAACAAGATTCAGTCAATCTTTCAGGCATAGAGTAAGTGCAAGGTAAGATTTTTGAGATCCAGAGATACAACCAAGAGGGTAGCTAGACTCAGAGCCTGGGCAAACTAAGAATTGCTTTCTGAACTAGAGAAGTTAAATGGAACAGAAAGGTCAGGGTAGAACTTGAAGAGTCAGTTGGATAGCTGTATCTACACACCTTAGTAAGAGGTGCAAAATAGAACACAGAGCCAGGTGAAATTCCCTGAACCATGAAACACAGGAGACTTTTCTAAGGAATGTATGGCCCTCCTCTCAGAAAGTGTGAGTCAATTCACAAAGCAATTAACATATACCGGAAAAGTCAGAGACCACAGAATACTGAGGTGTTCATGTTCATTGCCACATTCACCTTTCCTGTTTACTCTTCTCCTTTTGAGTCTGGTCACTTTCTGTTATCAGAAGAGTTTATGAATCTCCTTGAGTTTCTGAAGATTCCTAGCAACATAGACAGAATGGAGAATTTTTTTTTTTTACCACTTTTTGCACTTTCCTTAGACTATACCAATTTCTTCAAGGCTATTTAACAGGAAGTGAGTCTTTAACATAACACCTACATTATTTCTCTTAAAGATTTGGAATTATAGCAAGTAGATGATCCCAAATAAATGTTGAACATACTAGTTGATTTTACATTGGTGTAGCACCAATGGGTTTGAGATCCATTATGTCCTCAAATCTGCAGGAATAGTAATCAGCTTAAATGTATCATTTCATTGCAATTTTGTTTCCATAAGAAGCATTTGCTACTTCCTTAAAAGATAACTAGGTCTCACCATTACTTGCTACCTTTTTCTTATACTTCTCCTCAAATAGCATAACTATCTTTTAATTTGGGGGCTTTGCCCCTTCCTTCATGAAGCTATTTTTGATCCTCTGCTAAATCAATATTTTCTCTTTTGTGCTCTCACAGTGCTTTGTTTATATCTGTCCTATGGCTTTGCAGGGTAATTATTTATGTGCATCCTTGTCTTTTCCACCAGATGATAATTTCTTTGAAAAAGAAGACTATGCTCTATTCATTCTGTTGGATAGTACTTACTTCACATGATGCCTGTCTTAAATGAGGCATTTGATATATACTAGAGAAAGGACTTCACTACATGGATAAAAAAGCAATTTTCCAAGGGCCGAATTCAGTTAACAAAGATTTCAATCCATGATTGTACCACAGACAAAGAAAGGAATGTTATTAATGGAGATCATGAGTGGAGCACAATTTCAACAAAATGAAATGGATACCCAATTGCATTAATAGTGAAACTGAATATATGAGTTATGCTGAAACAGCACGGATTAGCTATTAGACTGCAGACTCCAAACATTTCTGACTTCACAACTTTAAAATGGATTTGTAGTTGAAGTCAGGCAAATGGCTTTCTTTGCAGCAGTGTTTGTGTCTGCTCCTTTCCCTTAGGTTACCATTGGAGATATGATAGGTCCCAGTGTTACCAAGGGACCCCTAGAGGTACAAACAAATTAGTCTTTTAAAAATCCTAATCACAATTTACATCAAGCATTTGCTCACTAAATGGCTTTTATATTTAGGCTGGAGGGAAAAGCAAAACTCAGGTTCTTGATATCTTCTTTTCCTTCTCCATAAAGATGGAGACTCAGCCATTAGGCATCAGGCCTGCTATTATAAAACTTCATCTCAGATTTTGTTTCAAAATAATTCCTTTGAAAATAATACAGGGTTTTAATAGTCTGTTTCTTAACTAGCTGCCAAATAAAGAAAATGAGTGAATTTTTTCAGAGATCTTTGGTGAAATTCTTGAGATTTTTTTTTTCTTTTGTGTGGGCTTTAGCTTCAGGCAGAATGAGCTCAAGTCATAGCTCTGCCATTTATTCTTTGAAAAATCGTGAAGTTGTCATTTCAACTTTCTGAATTGGATTCCTCATTCTTGAAGCAGGAATCAACTGTAGTTTGTGCACAGATATGTCATAAGTAAATATGCTTTCCTCTGTACATACACAGATCATTTCTAGATGGTTATAGATCTTCCCTTCATGAAATTGTGATCTTCCCTTCATGAAGAAGGTGCCTCCCAGGTGTCAGGGATGGGGCAGAGTTATGGTCATGATGTACTGTTTTATACATGGAGAACATTGTATCATCACATTTATTACCTTCCCAAAGTAAATTGCTTGATTAATTGAAAACAGTCAAACATGAACTAGTGATAACATAATTCTGAATAGGTATTGCTGTCTGTATTATACTCTATAGTTAACCCTCTCTGATTTGGTCTCCATAGGCAAACATGTCCACCCTTTTATAGAAACTTTAGTTCAACTGTATTTTATCTTAGCTCATCCTCATGTTTCGTTAAAGGAAATTTGGGGTTGTGCTTTTACGATAGTTCGTGACCATAGAATAAATTAAAATTTAATGTCAATTTTTAAGTTTCAGGGTTTTTAAAAATTATTTGTATTTTTGTACTTCTTATTGATAGATCTAATGTTTTAGAGAATTTACTAAGAATTAAAGTGGATAAACACAAACGATATTGATGATTTCAGAGAGTACAAACATTAATGACTCAGCTTGTCATTCTTTTAATAAAACATATAGATTGAAAGTATAATAATACACATTTTTTCCTATAAGTCTAGACATTATTCTAGACTCTTGGCTTACTTTATTTGAACAAGGCAGACAAATTTCCTTTTCTTTGAAAGAGGTTGCATTGTAGTTGAGAGACAATACACAACAAACACAATGAGTATGCAAATTATTTAGTATGTTAGTGGTGAGATATCCTATGAAAATAAGAGAGAGAATGAGGATAAGGGAAATGAAAGTGTCAGGTGTTGGCATGGTTGGTGGCTTTCACTAAGGTAGTCACTGTGGCTACATCGAGAAAAAAACTTGAGCAAAGACTTGAAGTAGATGAGGGAATAACCACACAGGGAAGTGGTTCCAGGAAAGGGGAAAACCTTTGCAAATATCACCAGGGATCAGCAAGATATGTCCATGGTGACAGGTCCTTGACATGCATGACAGAAAAACATTTTAACACATGTCAGATATTAAGGCACACAGTTTTATTTATAATAGCAAGGAGTATACTGTCAGGAGAGAATGTGGGCCATCTCAAGAATGAGAAACATTTTTGTGGTCTCAGATCTTCTTTCAAAGGAAACTTGGTGCTGGGTGGGCATGGGAAGGTATATGGGGATGATATGTTTGGTGATCACAAGACAGTTTGTGATGGTCTGGAGTTCTTGGGATCCTGGGGTTGACTTCTTTTCCATTATCTGGTCAATAGAGAACATTGATAAGTACCCTATATATAATAGGCTTTGTATCACCTTTTGTTCAATCTATTTTAAAATTACATGTATTAGTGGTTAATCAATAGTGTACAAGGAAATTTTCAGAAGTGGGTGAGAATCCAGTAAACTTTAAGATTGTGAATGAAGATTTGCAATTTCCCACAAATTTGGTAATGACAGATCTGGTAGGAGCATTAGCTTTGGAATTGAAGGAATGAAGAACATTAGCACAAGGCTCATCAAGTTGCATTTCTGTTCTTCCCATTGTCTGCTTCCAACCCAGTCTTATCTCTTTTCTATCTTACCTCATAAAGACTCAACACAGAAGCATCCTGTGTATTCAAGTAACAGCCAGGGAGTGAGTCTGGCTGAGGTTAACGTGAGAGAAAAGGAGGTGTGGTAGGAGAGAGGTAGCAATAACTGGGGTAAGTTCAGGCAGAGTGTCAAAAGCCATATGAAAAGCATCAGCTTTTACTTTGAGTTAATAGAGAAACATGGATGATTTTGTTATAGGAACAACAAGCTCTGGCTTTTTTAAAGGGATCCTTATGACCACTCTATTCAGAATAGGGGCAAGAGACGAAGCAAGCATGCGCGCGCGCACACACACACACACACAAATCATTGTAGTACAGGCAAGAAATATTGTGTTCAGAGAAGTACCATTGTTAGTTTGGTATCTGGAATGTGAAAGAAAGATAAAGCAAGAGCTACTTCAGGGTGTGTGGATTAGCATGTGTCACCATTAAATGAGATGAGGACAACTAACAGAGGATCACAAATGGAGGGGGAAGTACTGGAAGCTCATTTTTGGAATATTAAGTGTGAGATGCCTGTTAGTCATCTAAGTGAGGATAGTAGTGGGACAGTGAGATCCAGGGTAAGGATACAAATGTGGAAGTCATTTATAAATAAAACCTAAATAAATAACCAAATAAACTTCAATAAAGACTTTGAAAATAATCACCTCCTTTTAACCTAAAACTCAATCCAGGAAATACTGGCTGATCCTGAGAGCAGAGAATACAGACCTAGAAGAAGACCAAAGGGGAAAGCAATGGTCAATGAGTTGACATGTGGAGGTGATAGTTGTTTCTGAGGTCACTTTAGCATAAGATTCTGAAGATTCCAAGTTCTGTGCTTGAGACAAGCTGTTTTCTGCAGAGATTTCTGTCAGGGAGTGCAAATAAATGGCACTTTGAACCTGAATTCTGGATGAAATGCCTTCCTAAGATCTTTGAAATATTTTCAGGCTTGTGTGAGTGCGTGTGTGTGTGTGTGTGAGGGAAGATGTGAGAAACAGCAAAGAAAACTAACATGCACAAACACTATAAAGATGCAAGATGTTTTCTGCCTCTTGAAAGATCCAATGAACCTTTAGTGCTAATATTATTTGTCCAGAAAACACAAACACACACACACATGAGTGGTAACATAATTTTAAATAGAGACCATGACCAAAAATTGGAGCATTTATGAAGCAAAGGCAGCAAGGAGCTAAATGCTCTGAATGATTTTATATAAAATGGTGTATATTTGAGGATATTTTTATCATTATCAATATAGACTGTTTCCTTTATGAAATAGACAATTAAAAGTTGCAGACTCTGCCATTAATTTGTTTCACCTAATTTTTTTTTGTTGTTTTTAACCAAAGAATGATTTAAAAGTAAGGCCTGAAATAGTTGTGTTGTGGAATTATAAGGAAAAGTTTAATATCCATATCTTGGCCTTTAAGCCCACCAAATGAGCAAAACCAGGTGCCCAGCTGAATATCAGGATTCAGAACAACAGCAAGTGAATCGCAGTGAACAGCCTGATCAAAGCAATAGAGTAGGACTCAGAGAACTGAGAAAGTAATGTATTTAGAGCTTGGTCTTCCAGATGCCCTAAGGATGGAGGAAATGACAAAAGGAGATATTGCGCTCCTCAATATGAGACCAAAGATAGTAGAATCTTGCATACCTCTGACTGCATTTTCATTCATACTCCCAGAGCAGTAAAGTTTGGAGCCAAATTTTGTTATACTTAATCTAAAAGAGCTAAGAAGATAAAAGCTAATATGCAATTGTTGGTACAAACAGTAAAAGTCTGCATAACTAAATGTTTTGCCATTTAATCTCTGCTCCTTTTTTCTTTGTAGAATTATTGATATCTTATTACATTGTTTACAGCTTCTTCATACTCCTATTTTATAGCTCAATGCAAAACATAAGTAATGTTTCCAATTAAATTTCAGTAATGACATCAAAAACATTGATAAAGAGACTAGTAGGTCTTACATGTGGCAATAAAATTCAAGAGTGCTAAATATGGTCTTTGGATATTCTTGCCAAAGATAATATATTTGATATTTTAATTGCTAAAAATAAGAAATTGTAAGTAGTAATATATTAATTCTGGCACTCTGATATCCAATTTAATCACAATGATTTTTATAAGTGTATTACAAAGACTTAGAGCTGTATAAAATGTCAACCTTGTCAATTAAGATGCAAAATTTTATTAAGAATAAGAATTTTTAAAGGTTGCAGCAATTTTAATGACTTTTTTTTATTAAAAGACACATGTTACACTAGTTTTTGTAAGAATAAACTTCATCTAGTTAGTTTTGCTGATTGTGGCATTCATATATATACTATGAGATGGTTCATTATCATAGTGTTGCATATTTATTAAATTAAAATTACTGAATAACATGTGTTTACATAATAGATATGCAGATGTTTATTAAATTTAATTTATAAATCTCTCTGTATTTCCTGATTTTGTTTCTGATGTTACTGTCATATAAGGATATTTACTGTATTAAATTTTTCACTTTGAATACAAAGGCCATCTTTTAAAAATCAATAATTTACTGTTTTTTAAATAGTTTCTTTCTTAAAATGAATACTTAGCTCTTTAATTGTTAACCTTTCTTTATCCCTATTAAATACACTTAATTACACTATATACGCCAAAAACACATTTTCCTGTTTTGTCTTATCTACATCTAATATTTTCATACATTGTACCTCATCATTCAGTTGAAAATATCTCATATTTCCTCTTTGATTCATGAATTAATCACAAGACATTACCTAATTTCTAAGCATATGGGGAATTTTCTTTAATAGTTGCATTGTCAATGGGGAACATACTCTGTTTTCAAATGTTTGAAATGTTTTGAGATTTCCTTCATGATCCAGTACTTTGGCCATTTCATAACTGCTTCCCATGAACTTAGAAAGAATGTGTTCTGTACTTGTTAGTGTCAGATGAACCTGGGTACCATATCTATGTTAATTACGTCAAGTTTGTTCCTGGATTTGTTTAGGTCTTCAGTGAACTGAAGAATTCTCTGAGAGCAGAGAATACTGACCTAGAAGAAGACCAAAGGGAAAAGGCTTGGTCTTTCCTTTTCTTAATTACTAAGAGAGGTTTGTAAAAGTATTTCACTATGACTTTGGATTTGTTGATTTCTCCTTATAGCCCTGTCATATTGTTTTACATATAATTAGGTTAGGCTATTAAGTACACACATTTTAAACAAAATTCTGAGTTGAATTTTCTATATTTATCAATGATTCTCCTGATCTCTATCATTTTGGGTTTAAAATGGATTTTATCTTATATTAATAAAGTGATTCAGTTTTCTTTCCTTTGGTTTATTTTTAATCATTCTGGGTTCTTACATCTTATATGTGTCTTTTTTTAAGAGCATTTGATGTTTAGTCTACCTAGTCTGTGTATATTCAATGTAATTATTAATATATTTTGTTTAAAAAAGTAACCTACAATTTGCTTGCTTTTATGTTATGTGTTATGTTTCTGTTTTTATTTTCTCTTCTTCTAAAGCGATGGAATTTTTTTTCATTTAATTTTTTATACCTGCATTATTTGAAAATATATGCACTCATTTTGCAATGATTTTAGTGACTGGAAATTATAACATTTATATCTTTCCTAGAAATTATAATATGCATGCTTAACTTACCAAAATCAAGTGGTCATATTTTTATCTTCTCAATAAATGCAAGACATTAAATTTATTGAACTCCATTTATTCTCTATTTTATAATTCTGTATATATTTTAAACTACAAGAGAAGTTATTATTACTGTTTTATACTATCAATTTCCACTTAGGTCTATCCATATATTTTCTACTGTGTGATCATCAATTCTCTAACTCACAGACATAGTCTTCTCATAAATTGTTCTTACTTCCATTCTCTTTTTTCCTTCTGGGACTCTAAACATCATATGTTAGATATTTACCCTGTTTTTCTCTATGTCTCTTCTCTTTGTCTCTATTTCATTTCGGAAGGTCTTTTGACTTAACTTTCAATTTATTCATTTATCATTAGTAGCATCCAGTCTACATTTTTTCAGTTCTGTCACATTTTACAGTTTCATTTCTTTCTTTTTCACATGAATTTCCATAGTATTTTAATTTTAATTTTTTAAATTATAATTAATATAATATATGTACATATGTATGGAGTAAAATATAGTTTGATAAAGTTTAAAATATGTAATGATTAAATTCATATAATTTGCATTTCTACTTCTTCAAATATTCATCATTTCTTTGTAAGTTTCCTGTTTCTGGATGTTATTTTCAATTTGATATTATTTCCCTTTGTGCTTTGTCATATGTATTCGATAATTTCAGTATCTGGAGTCTCTGTGACTCTGTGACTCTGTTCTGTGATTTATTGTGCTAGTTTTAATTCATGAGGGTTTTGTGTATTCATTGAACTTTGAATTTCAAAATTTATTTTTAGAAATAATTTGAGATTTAGGGTTACTCTTTCTTCCTCTAAAAGGGATTTTTCGATATTTATAAATCTCAAACAATTATCCCAACCCAAGATTATAATTTGGGATTTTGTAGGCCCCATTGACTCAAAGCTGGTACAATTCATTTAGTACTTCTAGAATGAAGTCTTTCAGAAACCCAGCATAAATCTGGTGGAAACAGTTATGGTGATCGACCAGATCCATGACCCTAGCAGACCCTAAATATAAGCTCTGTTTCCATATCCATATGAAGTTCAACCTCTCAGCTACTTTTTTATATCAGCAAATACCTTTGGAGTAAAAACTATATTTTATAAAAATGAGTCCACCTCTCTGAATTCTCATCTTCTCCTGGATCTTGATCATTTATTTTTTACTGTCTTGCTGCATCGTGCTAATTTTACGAAGGTTTTAGAATGTTTTTCCAACTTTTATGAAGTTTTCCAAAATTGTCTTCAGAAGCAGTATTAATCTGGACTACCTGGTCCTCATGCACAGAAAGTAGATGTGTTGCTATATTCACAGCTATGACTTCATTTGCTGCTATACTAAAGAGGAAATTTTAAGAACGTAAAGAAACTTCTCTATTGTAATGCTAACATTTAATCTATTTACAGCAAAATGCTAGGTCATAGAGAGCATCCTGTGTTTCCCTATCTGTTCTCCTCATGCCTCTACCATCCCATATTATAATTTCTTCACCCTCCATCTTGCATTCATTAGACATAACTATTCACTCAGAAGTAAACCATGTGTCTTTAATGTGAACCACATCCTAATAAGTGCTGTGGAAAACAGACACTCAAATGTTTCAGTTTTTGTCCTTGAGTTTTAAAATCTACTTGATAATTCAAAATATATTGTGTAATTTTATTTAAAGCTAAGAGTAATATCATATGCACCAGTTGTTTAGTAGCTCCATAGTAGTTCAATACCACTTTGAGCACCAAAGGAGAGAACAGTGTTGCTGATTTGCTGATAATGAGTGAGTTGTATTGGATGCAAAGCTGAAAATTAAGAGTGAGAGGGATCATGATTTAAATAAATTGCTTATATCAGTCAGGGTGGGAAGTTAGCCAGGTAGGATAACAACTAACTCTAATTTATTGTGAATAGTTAGGAGTTAGTACCGCCTGTTTAATGTTCAATATCCACCAAAATGCCAAAACAAAATAACCTTGAGCTGTGATTGCACCTGAATTCACTGTGTCCTTGCAAGCAATGACATTATAACTCAGAAAGACGTTTCAGTTGATAAACCAGTGAGTTTTATGGGCCTGTTTATATGTAAAATCAATCCCATAGTATAGTTATAAAAAAATAAACATGATTTCATTTATTCTTCACATGTAATTAGAAAGTATACATGTACACAAACATATATTTATATGTACATACACTATAAAATAATTCCCTTTATCCTCTGCAGGAATTTTTTGTTTGTTTGTTTTATGGTTCCAACAATTAAACACAGGGGCACTTAACCATTAAACCACTTCCCCAGGGCTTTGTTTATGTTTTATTTCAAGACAGGGTCTTGCTAAATTAGTGCTTTAAGTAAGAATCCAAAGAACCAGAAGAAAGCATAGAAACTAATTATATACCTTACTAAGTTGCTGAGTCTGGCTTTGAACTTGGGATCCTCCTACTCCAGCCTCCCTAGCCATTGGAATTATAGGCATGTGCCATTGTACCTGGTGGCCTCCTGATTCTAAAGGACAAGAAAAGTGTTATTTTTCTGGAGCTCTCAATCCCTCCTTAATGCAACACAAAAAATCTCTAGTTAGAGGTACAAAAACATATATTGATTTTATATTTTTTCAAAAGAAAAATTTTTCATAAGTACATGTGAAATTATATAATTTAATTAATACAATATAATTATATCTCAATGGCTATTGTTTAAACACTTTATAGAAAACTCAGTTCAATGTAAGTTAACAGTGTTTAAGTGATAAACTTTACTTCTGCATCTTTGAAAATATTTCCTCATTTAGCTACTAAGTCTGGTCCAGGCATAATATAAAGACATGAAATATACTCAGACAAATTATAGAAGAAGACCATTTGATAGCCAGAAAGTAGACATTAAACACAGAGTTCCCAGCTGCAAGCAGGGGCAGATTTGGCTAATGTGATAGAAGACATCTAAAAATTAACAAACTTGCCAAAACAAAATAACCTTGAGCTGTGATTGCACCTGAATTCACTGTGTCCTTGTTTCTTCAAAGGATGTGTCCTATATGAGCACAATAAAACACTACAATACAAATAGCTTTCTTTGTATTAGTTGTTACTTCAATGATGTTACAAAGAAAAATTCACAAGCAAAGTTTATGCTGTTTTAGTGATGGTTGAGACAAAACTGCATTTCATACCTATATATTGAATTATCTGAACAGGCCAGATAATTAAAGTTTCTGGGGCCACTGAATCTTTAGAAAGAGGAATTAGAAGGTAGATTGCAGAATTTTCAAATGAGTGCATCCTAGGAGTGAACAGTAATGATCAAAAATGGAGACATCTACAAAGATGTCATTAAAAGACACATTAAGAGTTACAAATATTGCTATTCTGCATAATTAGGAACTTAGAAAAACAATCTGTACACACAAGCATGACTTTATGAAATGACTTTATTAACAGGATGAACTGAATGAAGTATCAGAAAACTTGAGTTCTTGAGCCTCATTGGCTACTTCTTGGCTTTGCAATTTAGGCAGAACCTGAATCCCCTTGAAGTTTGGTTCTCAACTTAGTGAAATAGAGAAAATTATTCTTGCCCATGTTTCCATCTATAGGTTTGAAAAACTGGAGGCTAAATGTGATGGTGTTTATAAAAGTGTTTTGGGAGTATAAAATACTACTGAAAGCATAAGTTTTATTATTAATGGGAATCAAGTGTCTCCATTCTCAACACGAATGCCAGAGGTGCCAGAGAAACATAAGATACAGTCAATGACATAAAATATTTATACTCTGAAAGCTTCTAGGAGGAATTAGTGCTTTAAGTAAGAATCCAAAGAACCAGAAGAAAGCATAGAAACTAATTATATACCAAAACTCTATATTTTACAAATGAGTATTATGAGACCCATAAGATCCATTTGATTTCTCCTTGGTTCCACAAATAGCAACCCTGGCATAATCAGGCTTCATGATTCTAGATTGAAACTACCACCATTACCTTGGTTAGGAAGCAGAAAATACTCCATTTATAATTAATACACCTATTTCTTATGTGATATGTCTAAATATTCATGTTAAAGTTGTATTAACCAAAATTGGCTAATACATATGTATTAACCAAAATTCATAATAAAATTCTTGTTTAGAATTTGAAATATATGATGTGAAACTGAGTATGGGTCCATTATATAATGTGTATATTTCCAAAATTAATATTTTATATGACAGATGCTATGAAATAAGCCTGCTATTGTTGAAAACAGAGGTACCAAGCATAATTTGGAAGTCTGGTAGCCTTTTGCATACCCTCTATCAACTTAACAGTATTTTAGGATATCAATAAGAAAAAAATAATCTCCCCCAAATCTCATTTTTCAACATCATTTTCCCTTGTGCTTTGTACAAAAATGCATGGAGCACATGAATATGCTTCTGCCCTTTCCTTAAGGGAAGTTCATTGTCAGCATGTGCTATGCTTGCTTCAAGGAAACAAAATTTATATGCTATTCTAAAAGATTTCTAAAGTAGAAGTAAAAAAAAAACTCTACAATTAACCCATTTGACATGTCAAAATATTCATCATCATTAAATTATTTTCAACAACCAGATTTCATTTAATTTCCTTCTATTTTAATCCCAGGGCTCTAGAAAAGCTACCTATTGTACCTCACATTTTAGCTATTTTAATTATATGCAACATAATCATACAATTTCAGGGAAAACTCTTCCTTACCCACATTTCCTCCTACTTGAAAATCTGAAGATGATAGATCTAGTTAAAGGCTATTTTTAATATTCTGTTTCTAATGTCAAATTTTTACTTTCTGCTATTTTATAAGAGAGATTTTATGAAGTGATAAGGTGCCTTTGGACTAGTTGATGACCAAAAGTGGAAGGAAGAGAAGGACCAGTAAAGCCTTTAGAAGTTTTATTCTTCAGTATTCAGCAGCTCTCTGAAAGTTTGACAGCAAGTTAGTCTTCAATGGTGAGAGCAGGTATTTACCATGCAGGTATGGTTGCAGTGAGTTTTATTAGACAAGCTTTCTGAAAGATAGCATTTAAATTAAATGTAATTTAGTCTGAAAGCAAATATATATACATAAGACATATTTTGCAAATGGCCTTAAAATAGCCATTTGCTTATCTAGAACCCCCTCTTAAATTGTTCCTCAATAAAAGTTGCAATTTCCAGTATGATCTTGTGATCTATGACCAAACCACACAACAGGAGCTTGCTTTCTCGGGGTCACATTTTGATGATTTTTCCAGATTACATGTTATTAAAGAAAACATCTTTTTTAAATTAAATAAACTCAATTTTTATTGAATTTAGCTCCTTTAAAAAGTGATTTTCAAGGACTAGATTTTTTTTCTTGCCATACTTTTTTTTTATTATTAAATGGAAATTGATGGGTAAGCATCTAGTTTATACTAAAAAGGTAGTATGAAATGAGGCAGGGTAAGATAAATGCATTTTTAAAAGATTTTATAATCTATTAAGCAAGTGAAAAACATTGTGTTTATTATGTCCCATTTAGTTCTACCAAAGAAGTCTCTTCACACACCTAGCAAAACTTTTTTTTGTGCAATTGTATAAAGAAAACTCTATGCCTTTGAGGTTAGAACAAGATTATCCCTTCATAAACATCTAAGAAAAAAAATAACATTTTTAGCACAAACCCATGAGAAAGACCTTCATTAAAAATTATGTTCATCAGAGAGGCACTAATAATCATGAAGTAAAAACAAGGTCAAGGGTTTTAAGCAGCTCATTAAATGCAGTCTAGTTATTAAAATATTGTTTACTGTCACTGGTATAGTTATACTAGAAAAAAAAACAGATGACTTTATTGCCTGTCATCTCAGATCTTTCCCTCCTGGTTATAAAAACAAAAGCCAGAAAACTTTTTTTAGAAACTCATAGAAGAAAATGTGCTTATAGGGGTGGAATTGGTGGCAGAGAATGCTGTGACAGGTAAAGTGGTTTTGATAGCATTGGTGCTTACACAAGGTAACAGTCCAAGTGCTAAGCCACCAAAAAAGGAACTCTCATGTCAGTTTGAGCAAGTGAACTAACATTTATTTTATTAACATTTATGCATTCTATGAAATCCTTGTCTGGTGGTACTATATCTATTTTACAAATGCTCGGGCCCAGAGATGGCCCAAGCAACCTCATATCAAAGAGTTAGTGGGTGGTGGAATCAAGGTTCAAGTGTGGGTGGTATTGGCTCCAGCATCTTCATTTCTCCACTTAACCCCTTTCAAGGAAGAAAGGGAATGAACTCAATGGAAACCAAAGTCAGAGATGACATGCACCTGAAGGCTCTAGAGGATAGGATGATAGGAAGCTTACTGAGGAAAAAAATTAAAAGAAAGGCCATGGGTAGTATCCAATATTTTAACAGATATCACTTTATTGTCTATTAGGGAAAAAAATCCTGTATTTCTCTTTAGTGAACCGGAAAGGATCATCCAACCTTTTGTCCAAAAGGCAGCAATACATATTTAGTCCAGTTTGACAAAATTTTATTCTATAATAATTATTAGAATAGCTAATCCTTTTAGAGGAGTAAATGAAGCCATGTATGAGGAAAGGAAATCCCGCAGTTCTTTTGATGAGCTTCTGTCTGCTCCTAAGTGAGCTAAAAACTAAAAATATGAGACTAGTCCATTCTTGAATAAATGTGAAAGCAGCGGTTGAAAAGCTAATTTCTGGACTCCAGTGGATATTTTATTATAGCTGAGGAGATAAAATGATTTGTTATTTATCCAAAGTTTTAGGTAATTAATTTTATTTTTAACTTTGGAAATGACAGAATTATTCATTGTTCTGTCAAAGATTCCACACATATCCTCCCATTTTTAGATGGTAAGTTGAATGTAACTCAGTATTATGATGTGAACTAAATTTGTTTCACATACTGTTAAAATGAAATTAACTGTGAAACTCTAACCTGTAGAAGATTTTCTTTCCATTTAGTTTTCTACTGCTCTCTCACGCATTCCTTGCATGTGAAAGTATAATCTTTTTGACTTTTCCTGCTAAAATCTCCTCCCTGCATTCAAGGTCTTACCCTAGACATCATAATGTATACTTCAAAGATGTATTGTAATGATATAAAGATATATTAAAACTCAAGTAAGAGAAATAAAATCTAACATGTATTTACCATTTGCAGTGCATTAAGTATTTACCACTTCTTAATGTTCTCTTCAAAGTATTTTAAATGTGTATTTCATTTTAATTCTCACAGCCAACTTGTGACTAAGGCACAGAAAAGTTAAATCACTTACTCGGTGCCAATATTCACATCCTGAGCTATGATGCTTCTAATGAGTTCCTCCCTGTGCCAACTCAGTTAAGTTACTAAACTGTTCTATACCTATGTCTTCTCATTTATAAAGGAAGATAGTGAGGGTACACAATAAATAGATAAGCTTCAAAGAATTCTCCTTCTTCCTGGTGGAGAATGAGCAGGTAAAATCCTGGCTGTGGAATTCAAGGGGCAAGGTGGAGCACAGAGTTGGGAAACCAGCCATTCTTGCAGCTCCCAGTGGAAGCCCTGAGAATGAATGAGGAAAGTGAGATTACCCCAAGGGCAGGGGGAGTGGGGAGTCTACTATGGTACTGAGGGATGAAAAGGAAAGTGTGGGAGAGAGTTTGAAAGAGCTGGAGCAGAACCAAGAGAGTGATGCTAGAGAAGCCAAGAAGCTAGCCAGCAAGGCCAAGCACAGCTTTTTATATTTTGAGGACTAAAACCACATCACTATGTTTGGCAATGAGGTCATCACTGACCTTTTAGAGACCCTTTCTAGAACTGCAGCCATGCAAGTGGGATAGTAGTGAGTACAGAGGTGAAGAGGACAGGAGGTGGAGGAAGAGGAGAGTAACTGTCAAGTGGCCTGGCACAGAGTACGGGCTGCAGTCAGGGTGAACAAAACTGTAAGAGGGCTCCCAACTAGGGACATTTAAGTGAGTTTAACATTTAAGGGTCAAAAAACAAGGAGATTGAGAATGGGGAGAAACAGAATAAGATAGAAGAGAAAGAAGTATGTCCCTAGCCCTTCTGAAAACATTTGCATTTTGATAAATTTGTCAGTGCTATTACCCCCAAAATAACTGATGACAATTTGAGATTCAGTAAGAAACTAATGTTTTTTAAGCAGGCACTATATATCAGACTCGATTTTAAGTACCATGAAAACAAAGCAGAAAAAAAAAACAGAAAAGAAAAAAGAAATAGAGAAAGAAAAGGAAATAGCAAAATCCCTCCTTTTATAGAAATTTCAGTGCAAGGTCTAGTAATTCTAAAAAAAAAAAAAAAAATGTTAAGCAAGCAAATGAATAGAAAGGCAAGATGCCCTGTGGGGATGAGTAGAATGAAGAAAAGTGACCTGGAGTGAGGGGGTGGGGACCCTGAAGGAATAGAATTGCTAATACACTTAGGAAGCACTGAGTCCTGTTTGATAAGGAAGTTTTTTTTTTTAATTGGTTGTTCAAAACATTACAAAGCTCATGACATATCATCTTTCATACATTTGATTCAAGTGAGTTATGAACTCCCATTTTTACTCCAAATACAAATTGCAGAATCACATCAGTTACACATTCACATTTTTACATAATGCCATATTAGTGACTACTGTATTCTGCTGCCTTTCCTATTCCCTACTATCCCCACTTCCCTCTGCTCCCGATAAGGAAGTTTTTCAACAGAAGGCTGAAGACATTGAAAGACTGGATAGAGGGCCAGAAAAACTTTCAGACAAAAGAACAGTAAATGCATTGATCTTCAAGAATTCAGATTTAGGCAGATTGAAACTATGGCTAAGAGGCCACTATGGTTGGAATGAGAGGGTGGGAAAAAGGAAAGTGACAGCCCTAGAAATGGACTACATTTGAATTACTGTTTTAGTAAATATTGTTTTAGTTTTGCTATGTATAGTTTGTTTTGTTTAGTGGTAAAGTTTATGACCATTTTAGACCATTTTGAGAACTTGATGAAAGCTGTGGATTCATTCCCCAAGATAAAAGCCCATATTTACACAAAGAAAAGAAGTTGCTTACAATTTTAATAATTCTCCAGACTTCTGAAGTCTTTCCTAGATCCCAGGGTACCAGTTGGTGCTACGGATGATGAGCCACAACCCAACTCAATTATTCAGTGTTACTGTGATTCTGAAGGATTCAGTGATCCTTATGCACTTCTCTCTGCCTCTCTTTCTTTGTTCCACATTCTTCTTTATTGTTTATGGCAAAATCCCAATGTGTTCTCTGCACATGTTTTCTCTATTTACTCTTCTCAAACCCACTGGAATCAGACTTTGCCCCCACATTTACACTAAGCAGCTATTATCAGTCTTCTGTAGCCTCATGCTGAGGTCGTAGCTCAGTCTGCATATGGGAACCTTTTGCAGCATTTAGGGGGTGACTACTACTCCTTTCTTGAAATAATCTCTTCACTTGGCTCTATCCTCCTCTCATTGGCCACTCCATTTCAATGAACTTTCTTGATTCTTCCTCATCTCTTTACTTTCAAAATTTGGAGTATTTAAAAAACAGACAAACAAACTTCTGCTCCAACCATATTGACCTCCAAATCTTGGATCGAATCCTAGCAACAATGTCCATGACCCTGAGGAAGTCACTGAGCATTCTGAGCTGCAGGAGGGTTAGTACCTACCTCAGAGTTTGTTGTAATAACCTCTGTGAAAGCAACTGGCACATAATAAATATTTAAATATTTATTGAACCTGTTGCCCAAGACTGAACCACTGATTTTCTTTCTTTCTTTTTTTCTTTTTTCTGAATGACTAATCTCAACTGACTTTGTCTTATGTTGAAGGCTGTCAACCGTACACCAGGTAGAGGATGGATATGGCAAAGTACTCCTCATTACCAAGTACCAAGAGATGTCACAAAGGAGTATGGATATGGGGTGAGCATCTTGCTCCAACAGGCCTCCATAAATTAGTGATTCTGGTTTTTATTTTTTTTTAATTTGAGGCAAAATATAAACTTAAAATGAGAAGCAATGACAATAACAAATTAGACTTCTAAAATAGAATATTCTTGGCCTTAGGTAGAAAGTATGAAATGGTTGGCATTGGATCGAAAGTCTAAATTTTTTAAGATTACATGGGAGGTCTCTGATTTCCGTCTGTTTTAGTTTTCTCATATACAGGTAATTATGACAAGTAAGTTACTATATTTTGGAATCCCTTAAATTTCACCATGAAAATCATCTTATGCATTTCATTTTCATATTTAACATAATTAGAATTTTAAAATAAGCCTAAAGTTATATATATATTGATTAACTTACATGTGTGATCCCAAAGCGGAAGCTTTAGTGGATTAATGTGATAGAATCAAGATCCTGGTGTGGGAATTATGGTTGGAGAGATTCTACTCCCTGTTCCCTAACTTCTGAGTCATAGAACCTTTCATGTTATTTCTCAAATTCAATAAAACTGAAATGATATTTTTGCCCTATCTCCCTTACAATAATATATTGAGGATCAAATGAAATAAAGCATATAAAATTAATGAGTATTTTTTTCCCATCAGCAGCCTAGGAAATAGTAAAAGCTAATAGCACCACTGATGTTTATGGGTCTGTCTTCCACTGTTCCGCGGTGTCTTAAGAGCAATGTCTAACATAGCAGTTGTGCTCAGTCTCTGATTGATTCCTGGGCCCACATTTGAAAATCTATGCTATAACTGAAAAGCCTGCTACCTGCTCCAGAAACCTGTGCAGTTATCACTGAACATGGTAGCTATGCCCAGGAGGGTGCTGCTGCATAAAGACAGTTGAACTGCTCTGCCAGGTTGGAGGGCTCCTGGGGGAAGGCCCTGGCAGTTGGCCCAGCTTCACACTAATGGCAGAAGTTGGCATTGCAGAGGCCCACTCAGAGCTCCTGAGATGCTATACTTGCTTGTGGTCCACAGGGGATTCCTGCCCCTGTCCACTGGTGACAGTAGGACTCATCTTTCCAAAGACCCTGCAAGTAGTGTTCATGCTAGAGATGGGTTTTTCCAGTGCTCCTCTGACAGGTCCTTAAGTCTTTCAAAGAATTCTCTCATCCCTTCCCTGAGTGGAAAGAAATCTTTATATCTAGCTGCTAAACATTAAGGCAGGGGATAGTGACGTTGTAGTCCACCTGTACAACTTTTATTTTGGCCTGGCTCTATCCTTAATAATATTAGTATTAGTAATTAGTATTAGTCATAATAGTATTTTATCTTCTCTCATAGAAAAAAATGTCCACTATTTTAGTTACTAAATTCTCTCCTAAAAGATGTCACTTTCCAACTTTTCTGAATGAATCTGTCTTTCTTACTGAGAGAAATAGCTAACCTCCTACTTGGGGAGGAAAAATGTGAATTTATTGGCTTTGTTTTTTGTTTCCATAAAATCTTTAGATACATTAACCAGAACTGACAAAATGTGAGTATTTGAAATTAGGCACAAATAAGAGAGAAATCAAGTGCATTTGCCTGCCTTTTAATATACATTAAATCTCATATATCCTTGAAATGTGATCATTTTCCACTGCTTTAACTTGTTTATAAGTCTGAAGGCTTTTATATAGCCATATGTTTTAGATTTATTTGTTAAAACTCACAAGGTTAAATAACATATATTGTATTCTATAATAATCAGAAAAGATAACTTCCCATGAGTTTTAAAAAAATATAGACTATATCACATAACTGCATATCACATCCCCACTTGGGATATTGTGGGTTATTAAACTTTAGCAAAAACTCTTTTTGAAGAAGGTAAATGTAATTTAAAAGTCTACTGAATTATATAGTTATGATATTATTTCCATAGAACAAAAGTTTCTGATTTTATTTCTAAGACTATAGCCTAGTAAATTAATGATTTCTGAGAAGACATTTAGTGTATCTCTTTTGTATTTCTGTTGTAAAATAAAGAAAATCTATTGTTTCGCTTGTGCACTAGTCTATTCCACAAATAATACACTGTACTTTGTAAAGTCTTCTGAGTTTCTGAAGTGAAAGGTCCATCAGGAAAAAAAGTTAGACCTGTTGGTGAATTATGTAATGTTGTATTTGGGTAACATATGTTCTTCCTGAGGAGAAATTAATTCAACTACTAATATTCAGGAACTGGAGAAGTCTGATATTGATTCCATGACTTCCTATGTGCCTAGCACCATACTAAGAAATTTGTATACAATTTTGAATTAAAAACTTGTAATTAAGATTCAGTTTTGTTTTCTTTAATTAAAAAAGAGAAGCCTTAATTTTAATAAGAAAAGCTAATTTTCCCAAGTAACAAAGCAGGAACTTAAAAGTACAATGTGACTTTGGAGCTTCATTCCAAAAATTAATAACAGCACTTTGGAGCTCCCATTCCAAAAGTTAGTGACAGAAACCCTGACTTGTCTAAAGATAATTACCTTAAAATTACAAAGCCAGGGTAAAACATGATATTCTTCAATCCTTGAATGGTGAATCTGGAAGAGAACTTAAAATAATATCTAGCTTAGTCAAGGTTTATAATAGGATCTAAGCTGTGAAACTCTCTTCAAATAAACTCTCTTACCTGGACGCTAGAAGAAATAAACTATATAAGTTTGGAGAAATCTATTGAAGATAGAAGGGACAATGGTCGGCTTATAGGATTTCCAGTTTCAGGTGCTTTCTGAGGGAAAATCAAAGAATCCTTCCAGAATCATCCTAGAGGAATAATTTGAAAATTCATTATTAAGTATTACATCTCATTTTATAAATTTTTAAAAAATAGATTTCCTATCAAAAGTTAAAATTTCTAAAAATCATTTTGCTTTTTATTGAAATAATAAAGTCTTCTTTCTTTATGGTTTCTTTCTCTCTTCTTACATCCATATAGTAGGGTATTGGCCACATTTTTCTTTTTGTTTCATTAATTATTAAAACTCATTTTTTCAGTGCTGGGAATTGAACCAAAGGCTTCACACATGCTGGGCAAATGCTCTACCAATGAGCTACATCCCCAGCCCTGAAACCCATTATTAATACAGTGCCTAGCATTTAGAAAGAACTAAGTATTGTGTATAAATTAATTAAAGCATAACATATAAGTTAGCTTTCTTAGAGAGATTATGTATATGTGTGCATGAAAGAGAGAGAGAGAATGCTTGGGAAAAATAATTTTTATAGCTACATGTTGATTTGTAACTAAAATCTTCAGGCACGCTCTAACATATTGCCTTGGGGAGAGCTTGTGAACCATTAAATGTGGGACACCATGTCCCTTCACAGAGAAATAAGCAAGAAGTGGAGAAGTATGCCAATTGGAACCAGAGGAAAGCTCAGAAATCCTGGCTGTGATTTCATGAACTGGAATTCAGTCAGAGGGCACTAGAAAATGTTCTTTCTGGGAAATGCCATTACTTCTGTTTTTAATGATTATCTTAGTTTTATATCTCATTCAAAAGGCAAAACATCTACCTGCCATAAATAAATGGTCATGCTCAAGTCATTAGCAGTCATTTGGCCTAAACACAATTTTTTTTTTGCTTTTAATTAAAACTAGATTTATTTTCCTTAAGCACTTTATTAAAACCTCTTGCAAGAGATTAAATGTGGAAATATTAAGATAAATTAACAAATAACTTAATTAATGATTACAGATTGTATGCCTAGTAGTGAAAGAGGGCAAAAAATAGATTTGGAATAGTTAACATGTGGGATATTTTTGGAGCAGGGTATGCCTTGAAGATTAGATCTCCTGGAGATAAGAGTTAAAGTCAGAAATAGCAAATTTGCTGTTAAAAACTATGAAGATCTGCTGTCAAACAATATTTGACCTATGAAATGGGTCTTGAGTGAAATCACTGAGTATAGGTGATCTGAGAGCAACCAGCAGGTAAGTCTGCTGGGAAAAATGCAGACCACAGGCAGTTTATATGGTATTCTAAATAAGAAAGAAAATTGAAAGCAGAATACTGCTCAGGATCCTGTAGAGACTGAATCAATACTCAGGATTTTATTGTTTAACATTAGAAAACAATCCCACTAGATGATAAACAATGTGCATCATTTTTATGTGCTTTTTCAGGCTAATTTTTGGAGGTGCACCTTTCTGTGCTCCCTGGTAAGTTACTGTGCTTGTCAGCAGGAGCTAAAGTCATTCTGGCAGCTTCTAAGGAACAGCTGTACAGATAAAGATGACTCAGCTAAGAGGATCAAAAAGGAGGTTCCAACATACTTCTCATCCTGCTGTCCCTTTGAGAATAAATTTGTTTGTGAAAATTATCCCTAAGGTTGTCATGGGAGTAAATGAAGTTTATACAATGGTATCACCTGTTTAGTGCATATTGTACTAATTATTTAAGCAAAGTAAGAATATAGGAATAAATAAAGATAAAATTATTGTTAAATATGTATAGATTCAAGATGTAAAATTAAGGGCTAGGCCATATTGGACATTTTAATTTTGCTGCTTAACTTCATTCCAGAAAATAAAGAAGAAAAAAAAAAAGGATTTGGCTTAATGTATTTTAGAATTTTTTTAAAAAAAAATCTCCTTTGATCACTAGACCATTCACCATCAATGTCATAGTTAATAATGTTTATTTAATAATACCAATAAAGATCTGACAGAATATATTTAAAGCTTAGGTATTGTCAGTTTTTATTATAACTTCATATAATTCTGTTGCAATTTTGAAATCCAAGGAAACCGAAAAGAAACATTTTTGTCTTGATGTAATAAACATATCACGTGATTTCACAAAACAAAAATTATCAAGGTATGAAAATTAATATGTGATGGGAAAGAAACATTGCACTTTCAGGCCACAAAAGCATAAAGGGTAAAATAAGAGAGGGGGCAATGGAATGAAAAGAAAATATTCATTCTCAAAGGCAACTCTCAACACATTAATATAAACATAGGAAGAATAACTAAGAAAATAATTAATGAGTAATTCATGCTGAGAATTCTAAGACATATTGAAATAATGTGGGATGAGTAGAATCTTCTTAAAGGTGATTAAAAAAAAAATAGGGGAATGTAGAAGATCCTGTATCTTATAGAATAGAGTTGAGGCTGGCTCTGGAGAAACCAAGGACCACTAATGTCCTCCGCAATTTTAGGAACCACAGAGCATCATTAAGTTGTACAAAGATTGTTTTCTCCCTGAGTCTCTCAGGTAGTGAGGCCTGGAGGCAGCCTGAGTCTGTGGGTGAATTTCTTTCATTCCAAGGTTGTCACATGGACACCGAGGTGAAGTGCTGCAGGCAGACTGTGAATCCAGCCATTACCATTGCAGTGTTTCATTCCAAGGCAGGTTACTAACAGCATTTCCTGCAGGGCTTTCTGTGAAAACTGCTTCTTGATTATACGGATTGATGGACATAACATGAGTCTTTTGAAACAGCAGACACAGAAAATGGCAAATGGCAGGGATCTTTTCTCCACATGAAACAGTATTAGGACAGACTTAGGCCAGAGAATAAAATGGTGGTTTTCAGTAGGGGACATGACGGGCGCCTTGGAGTATGAGGAGTTTAAATAACATCAGTGGGATTGTAATTTTATATTTGGAAATAAAAACTATGATGTGATTTATAAGAAAATGTTACAAAGTTTGGAACTCTTGGCTAGGAAGAATACACAGATTATAGTGACCCATTCTGAAGGGATAGATCTGTTAGATCTGTTTGAACAGAGGAAGTATGATTTTAATATTTGTGAAAGGCAATAAAATGTACTAAAAATGTGAGAAACTGGTATGATTTTTTAAAAAAAATGAGTGTGATAGCCCAAAAATATGGATCTCACTAGGTCTAATGGTGCATACCTGTAATTGCAGCAGCTGGGGAGGCTGAGGCAGGAGGATCGCGAGTTCAAAGCCAGCGTCAGCAAAAGTGAGGTGCTGAGCAATTTAGGGAGACCCTGTCTCTAAATAAAATACAAAATAGGGCTGGTGATGAGGTTAATCATATTTTTACATTAAAATAGAACAAAATAAATATGACAGTATTTAAAGTGCCAGGCGTATATACTTGCCAAATAGTAACTCATTTTCTCCCCCTATTTCTGTCTCTCTCTCATTCTGCTCTTCTTATCTTTCTGTCTCCCCATCTATGTTTTTTTTCCTACCTTGAATCATATAAATATACTCAAAATCAATTGAAAACTAAAAGAAACCCACTCCTAGTGATCTTAGGGCCCCATCTATTTCCCACACTGGCACTCTTAAAAGTAAGACTTCTCATTCACATTCCCTCCACTTCCCATGGCCCACTCAAATCTCCACCTTCTGCAACTGGCTTTGATTCCCATCTGTCCCACCACATTCTTCTCATCAAGGTCCCCAGTCCCCTTGATTGTCACATTTAATCAGTTTTCTAAGATGTTCTTGCTGGACCTAATCTTCAGGAGTGCCAGTGTTATATGTGTCCTTGTTTGATGGTTTGTCCCTCAGCTTCCTTCTGCCCAGTCCTTTTCAGATTCCCTCCTCACAGAGTTCATCTTCTCCTCTTTGCCTGTGATGTCAGTATTGTCACTTTAATGGTTCCCTCTTTAGTTTGCCATCCTTGTCTCTCTATAGAATCTCCTGGAGACATTTATTTACATCAACAGTTTCAACTACTCTTCGTTAGTTTATGTGTGATTTGTGAACCTGCTTTGGAATCGCTTATGAACAGTTAGCAGGAGTGCAGATTTGGGCTTGATCCCAGACCTCATCTATTCTATCTTCTGATGAATGCCAAGTCTCTGTCTCCATCTCAGTTCTCTTTCTGGAGTGACAGAACAAAGGGCCCTACTTTCTATTGGGCAATTTGCTTGGATGCTTTATAGGCACCACAATTTGGGGGTGCAGAGAATTGAACCTGCTATTTATTTTAGCTCAACTTGCCCCTCCCTTTCTCATGGCTGCTCTCTTCTAAGCCCAGGCACTTCCCTTTTTCCCTACCACAGTATCAGTCATTAAGTCCACGCTCACTGCTTTCTCATGTTCCTTACTTGAATAACAAAATAAGCCTCAAAGCTTCTCTGTCTTAGTGCCTCATCCCTTTTGGGTTTTCCTGCCACCATATTGTATGTTATGGTTTGGACATAAGGTTTCCTCTCAAAAGTTTCTGTTAATGCAGAAATATTCAGAGATAAAATGATTAGATTATGAATGTTGTAACCTAGTCAGTCCATCCTAGTTTGAATAGACTTCATGTTAACTGCGGGCATGGCTAGAGATGGTGGGTCACTTGAGGTATGCCCTGGAAGAATACATGTTGTCCATGGCCCCTTCTGCCCCCTCACCCATCACACTGCTTACTGACGCCACCATGAGCTAAGAAACTTTTCTATCACTGGGCATTTCCCCCAAGATTTGCTCCCTCACCTTAGGTCCAGAGAAAGAGCTAGCCATCTATAGACTGAGACCTCCAAAACTGAGCCCACATAAACTTTTCTTCTTTTCAGTTGTTTTTTTGGGTGAGTTTTTATTATATCAATGCAAAACTGACTAAAACACTCCAATAGTTCAAGAGTAGCATTCCATGATTTAAACCAGTAGCTGGCTCCCTAGCAGTCCTCTGAATAAATTCCAAACTTCTCAATAGTGCATAAGGCCTCTGCTTGCTTTCTACCATCATCAACTGTGACGTTTTCCACAGGGGGCATAAGACCTGTTTTTTTGTAATGATTTGCAGTTTATTGAAGACTTCTTTCTCTTGCATGCCTCCAGGCCTTTGGACAAGCTCTGGATGCCTGCCTTTCCATTCCTCGTTTGACTAACTCCTATATAACTTTAGTCCTTATTTTAAGAATAACTTCCAAAGACACCCTCAGGAAACTCACCATCTCATTTAGGTGGAAAGATCCATACTGTTTTTCTTTGTTTTTCCAAAGCAATCTGTGCTTTTCTTTGTTATCCCATATGGTGATTGTCAGAGCACTGGTCTGTGCGTGTACAGTCTGTGAGAATGAGAACCTTGAGAACCGTACCTTTTATTTTACAATCAGCCACAACAGGCACAGAACTTGGTGCCTAGTAAGCATTTAATATGTGTTTATTCAGGTAATGGCTTATGAATTAATAGTGTTTAAGGTGCATAAAGGTGGCATTGTGAGGGGAAAGAAAGAAACTTTTCACAAGGTCTTAGTTCAGTGAATGTGGTTTTATCAAACAATACTCTTACTGTACAAAAAAAAACTTGTGAGAAATGTTCAAAGAACATCTGCTTTTTTAAAAATTTAGCATAAATATTTAAAACAACGCTGGAGCCACATATCGCTATGAGTGTCATAAGGTATAAATGCATGAGAGTACGAACATCTGGTTAGAATGGAAATATGTTGAATTGTGAGTATTAAGATGCATTGCATAACTAAACTTGTCTAAATTCCAAACCAGAAATTTATTATTTGGAAGCAAGAAGAAACCAAAACATGAACCTTTCAAACCTAAACACAGGCTTGTCAAAGGAAGAACAATGAAAACATGTCCATCCTTAAAGTCTTGTAAAAGGATATAAGCAATTTTTCACTATTTTTAATGAGTGTTGAATTCTAGCAGCATTTTGTCAGATTTTTTAAACATAATTCTAAGCCAGCATATGTCAGAAATGAGATAAATATCCCTGGTTTTGTCTTTGATTTTCAATAATTAATAGTATTCATTTAAGATCATTTTTAAATGTTTTACTATATTCTGAGTGTGTGGTCCATACAATACCCATTAGAAATAAAATTATAAAATAACAGTAGGTTGTAATACAACTTAGAAAAATGAATAAAAAATTTAAATGGACTCTTTCCTCATTCTCTGAATATCTTTTCTTCAATTCTAAAATTGAAGACTTTACCAGTCTTTCTACAAATATTGTTAACTATTAATATAATAGGCTTAAAAATTGATTCTTAATGTGATGGACTTAGTAGGATGGAAAGACCTTAAGTTTAGAAATCAAAGCACCTAGACTTATCTGAATGACGTACTAAACATGTGGTCTTAACCAAATCACTCATCCCCTTTGAATCTCAGTCCTTCCTCTGTAAAATGGAAATAATATGTCCTGTTTGCTTATATAATATTTACTTAATTAAATGATAAAAATACATGAAACTTCTTTGTAATACTTTATAAATTCATCAGTATGAATAATGCACTATAATTCTATAATATATTATACTGTTTCAGTATTTAACCACATATTACCTCATTTTTATGTGATAGTTTTCTGTTATCCTATTGGGCATGTGGATGAATTAGGATAATTCAATGGCTGTTTATATTTGAGAACCTGTGAATAAAGTCCTGTACTCTTAGATGCACCTGCCGAGCATAGGTTCTCCACCTACACCCAGAGATGCACTAAGTTACTGCTGGAAAACACCCAGATTTCTTTGAGCTCAAAACTTTCAGATTCTTCATCTCTAAGTGCTTGAGCCAATTGTTACTGCTTTGAAGTTATTTGTGTGCACAGCTTTGCCAGGCTCCCCTTGCCAACATCCCCAGTGGGAATAATGATGTGTTTGCCAGGAAGTATTCTTTCGTGCTCCCAAGGCTGCCAACCCATGAAGTGTAAAATGTACACTAAACTTCCCAGATCTCTCCTGAAACCACATAGCAGTTCTTGAAACTTCTGTTGAAAACTCCTCTCCACTACCTTGCCATACTTAAGAGCACTAAATCTTCCTGATTGTGCCTTAGGGTCCCATAAAATCCCTCATGAAAATAGATATCCCAGCTATGTGATCCTTCTCTCTAATACGATTAGTGACTAAAAATGGGCATGAGGACTCTAACCTGAGCCAGATGCAAGCTGCCCCCCTTTTTATAAAATCTCCATTCCCCCACGTCCTGTTCCCAAGAAACCCATAGAGGCTCCCGCTTTTTAACCAAAACATGTTAGAAAATAAACTTTTGGTGTGGATTCTTGGAATGCATAATCAGACATTGCTTCTTTTCTCCTTTGCTATAGAATTTAACTAATATGCATTTTACTTTTAATTTATTGACTAATGTTTTTCTTTCAGTTTTCAAGAGGTAAATTCCAAGAAATAAGGTCTGTGTAGATCTTGCTACTATTGTAGCTCTAGTACTTGTCACAAAGTAGGGGATAAAAAAAACTTCCTGAAGAATGAATACTGAAAAACATACTCATAGTAATAGTATTCTCAACATTATTAACAAAAATCTTTGACAGACCGCATGCATATAAAGGCCTTTTAATTTTGACTTTTGTAAACTTTGGTGTTAATGTTTTAAAGGATACAATGCAATAGTGCCCATCAGTAAGAATCTCATACATGCAATGATATAAGAATTAAATATATGTCTTAAATGACATAAGTGATAAAATGATATAAATGCATTTGACTTGGGGCTAGGGATATAGCTCAGTTGGTAGAGTGCCTGCCTCGCATGCACAAGACCCTGGGTTCAATTCCCAGCACCACACACACACACACACACACACACACACACACACGCATATGATTTAAATGATATGTATTAAATGCTCAGTGAAATAAATCAGTCACAAAAGACTATAGATGATATGTTTCCATTTGCATGATATTTTATAAAAATAAAACTACAAGGACAGAAACACATCATACAACAGAAGTAAGGAGGGAGCTGATGGAAAAGGACAATAATGCAACTTTAAGGGGTAATGGAAATGTTCTGTATTATTGTAGTGATGGTTTTGTGTCTTTGTCAAAACTTACTGGTCTCTACATTTAAGAGTGGATATTTTTGCTATGTACATTATATAACAATAAACCTAACTTTTAAAGAATAGATTTGCACCCACTAAACAGGAAACAAACTGATAAATAATAGAGGAATCAAAGCTAAAGAGGTCACAGATGTTTTCTTGGAACAGGTTCACTTGAACTTGGTCAGAAAATACAATTATTTTGTACCTCTGTGAAGAGAAGAGTGAAAGTAAAACTTAGGGAAATTTTAATGCTGTCCCGTAACCCCAAGTCTTAGTGACTTACTGTAGTAATGGTGTAATATGATGAATATATATACCTTTTTTAATAATTTGAAAATAATTTGAAAAATTTTTAATAATTTTAATTTTTTTTCTATAATTGCAAAGCATTTTTTTCCTTTTTGCTGACTTACCCTATAAAATTCATTTTTTTCATACCTCTTGAATGTTGCTGTCCCTCTGTACCTTCTAAAAAGGTTTCTTCCCCCTTGAAGGAGAAGATATGAATAAGTTATTAAGTATAAAGAAAGGAAACGGCAGGATTTCTTAGAGAAATTCTCTGCAATTCTGTTTTGTTATAGCTAAGAATATGGAGTTACCATCTGTGCTAATAAAAAAAATAATAATGTGTACAAATAATATTGAAGTATAGAATGATAGACTATTATTTCAAAAAAATAAAATTAAGGGTCATGATTTGTTTCTCATTTTTGCAGATTTCATTTTTGCCTTATCCATATTTCCCTCTTATTAGTGTGTTGAATGTAGCCTGCCTCAGTTATTCAACTCTACCTCTTACCTTAGGGCTGTGTGTCACTCCCAAACCCAATTTTCTGTTCTTCATTACATTGGCATTCTTTCCCTCTGTTTTTAAATTACCTTCTCAGTGCCTTTGAATCCAATTTTAACTATTTTATTGAGTTCCAGGGCAACTTTTCTACCATTGTTGAGTTATTCACATCAATCACAAGCAGTTATTTCACTTCTCCATATCTTTATGTCAGAAACATTCTTAAAATTGTTGTTTTGATATACTCCTCCAATTGTATTTTTGTGCATATTTTTACCTATGCCTGTAAAATGAGTTTTTCTTCATCAATTAACCCTCTTCTTCCTTCAAAGACCTGCTCATTTTTCCAGTGAGATTTTTGACTGAAATGACTTATTTGATATTCAAATTGAATAGACTTGTTCTTTCTCATCTTGGATATTTTCTGACTAGAGTCCATGCTACATAGATACAGTAAATGCTTTATAGTCTTAGAAGATAACTGGTTTAATCACTGAGAAACCTGGCCCTCTAACTTTCTCCTAGTAGCTGGGGTATATACTTGTTTTAGAATTTTGTTGTTGTTGTTGTTTGTTTGTTTGTTTTTTTTATCATTTTCCAGAGCCCATATTTAATTACTAGAAATGGAAATGTTTTAAAGTTTTGGTTAGGTAAAAGAGCAATAAATTATCTTTCATTGTGATTACTCTTTATTTTGGAATTAGAGTACTAGTATGTTCAATGTTATTCTCTATTCTAGGGCAAACAAAGCTCAATATAAACATAGTGGACTGATTTTTCTATACTTAATTTTGTAACATTTGAAGTGAAATACATGATTATGTACAATAAGGGTAGTTAATAGAGGCCTCTCTCCTTTCAGAATTAACAGCAATTGTATCTCTTAAGCACAGAAACTCACCTACTTTTTAAATGAAAAGAGAACTTGAAGTTCTTGAAACTTTTATTAGGTTGATTGCAAACCCTCTGTTTTTGTCCTATGTGAACCACATTGTCACTAGTTTTTTTAAAAGCAAAGCTAATGACTACTTTATAAATTTACAAATAATTATTTAGCTAGAAAATATGATAAATTATAAAAATTAGAAACAAAAATATAGGAAATACTATTTCAGTTTAGAAAGAAAAAACAAATATGGAAGCTTTCCTAGCATGTATACATACTTTGTGGATAAGTTGTACCACTAATCTGAATTTTAATCAATGTTAGTAGAATTTTATGGATACACAGTGCATTTTACAACTATGGGAAAAAACGTATTTTACTTCCAATAAGTATAAGAAATTATTTATGTTGTTTCACACACCTTTAATACTTTATAATGTAAATGCTGCTGTGTTTGTAAAAAACAAAACCCACACATTGGATAAAAGTGCAAATTTTGGAGGGTTGGGACAATAATTCCAAATACCATGTTCTCCCACCTTCTCACCAACAGTTAACCACATTTACATCATTATTATTATTTAAATATTTTGAACATATCTCACTTTTTATTATAATTTATTCATTTATTCTGTAGCCATTTCTGTTAATTTCTAGATTTTTCTCTGTTTATTTTAACCCTTTAAAGAATCTGCCTATCTCAGAAAGGGGAGAAAAGATGATCCACATAGGGAGTGGGTTGCTTTGCAGCTGCCTTTAATGAAGAGATACATGTTTAAAATTTTTCAATGACTTGAAATTACATTAAAATCTCCTTATTAGAGATTTCTATCAATGTATTTTATTTGGCACTTCAATATTTAGTATACTTTTAGCAATTTAAAAGCGATGATTTGCATAAACTACATCCATCTTTAATACAGTAAAAGTAATTTCTCTTACATTGCTTACATAATTGACTTAATTTTAACAGTAGGCTTCAGAGAACAACCTTTTCATTCTTCTGAGTATTGTATATGTTACATGTGATATTTCCTCCTGAGTGCTCTAAGCTGGATGTAATTTTGTTCTCATTCAGTCTATAATTACTAAACTTGTACAGAATAGTATTGCCAACAAGGCCTGCCATGTGAAAAGAAGAATAAGTTCCCAACTGCATATTATGTTTCAAATTGCATTTTCAATACAATTGTCAATGCCTTAATAACAAATGTTCAAAATAATTCAGTTCAGTTTTTTGAGGAATCTTTATACTGTTTTTCACAATGGCTATGCTAATTCCCATTCCCACCAACAGTACACATGTGTTTCCTTTTCTCCTTACCCTCATCAGTATTTGTTATCTTTTGTTCTTTCCATAGTAGCCATTCTAATGCGTGTAGAGTGTTATCTTATTGTTTTAATTTGAATTTCTCTAATGATTAGGATTTTTTAAACTTTTTTTCCCATTTATCTATTGTTATTTGTAGGTCTTTTCTTTAAAAAAATGTTCATTCAGGCTATTTACCTACTTTTAAATTAGGTTATTTGTTTTCTTGCTTGCAGTGTTTTTATTTCCCTACATATTTTGGATACTAACCATTTATCAGATGTATGGCTTACAAATATTTTCTCTTTGCTCTCTAATATTCTTTGCTATATAGAACCTCTTTTAGTTTGATCAAGTCTCATTTGTCTATTTTTATTTTTATTGTCTGAACTTTTAGAGTCATATTCAAAAAAATCATTGCCTGGGTCAATGTTGTATAGTTTTCCCCTATATCTTTAGAGTGGATTAAGAGTTTCAGGTCTTGTGTTTAACTCTGAAATCCCTTTTGTATTGACTTTTCATGTGGTATAATGTAAGGGCCAAGTTTCATTCATGTGGATATACATTTGTCCCAGCACCATTTATTGAAAATACTGCCTTTTCCTACTATGTGTTCTTAGCACTTTTGTCAAAAATCAATTGACCATAAATGTATATGTCATTTCTTAGCTCTTCATTCTTTTCCATTATCAATATATTTATTGCTATTGTAATATTATTCCTGTTTATTTACTGTATCTTCACAATATGTAGTTTGAAATCAGGTAGGATGACGCTTCCAGCTTTATTCTTTTTGCTTGGTTACCTCGATTACTTGGGGACTTTTGTGATTCTATATAATGGAATGGGTTTCTTTCTCTATTTCTTTAAAAAATGGCATTGGAATTATGGAAAACTGACTTAGGGAGAGTGGACTCTATGTATCCCGGGGTAAAGAGATTTGCGTGCTGGGTGTTGGAAATGGGGAAGATATGGACTAAAATGGTAAAGTCTGAATAGACAGAGGCAAGACATTGTTAGCATCTTTTGTAAGTAACTTGCCTAGCTTCACACAAAGCTGTATGTGGGAGAATGTACACAAGAGCACAGTTTTCTGGCTCTTGTTGTAGTGGTGCTATACTAGACTCTTACTTTCACATTTTTTCTTAAAGAATGTTAGTTTTTACCTAAAAGTGGTGTGCACAAAGTTTTTCATCACTGTGACCAAAATATCAGAAAAGAACAACTTAATGGAGAAAAGATTTATTTTGGCTTATATTTCAGAGAATTCAGTCCATGGTCAGCAGCTCCATTGCTCTGTGTCTTAGAAAGACAAACATAATGCTGAAGGGTGTTGGGAGGAAAGCTGCTCAGCTTGTGGCAGCCAGTATGTGTGTGTGTGTGTGTGTGTGTGTGTGTGTGTGTGTATCCATGCATGCATCCATGCACACACATGTGCACTATCTGCAAAGTAGATAAACCTTCCCAGGGCATATCTCCAGAGGCCTACTTTCTCCAACTATGTCCCACATCCCAGTAGTCCATCCAACTATCAATGGGTTAATTCATCCAATAGATTAATCCACTGATGATGTTCGAGCCCTCATGATACAAAAATTGCCAAGAAGCCTCACCTCTGAACCATGATGAACTGGGGAAAATACTTTCAACACAAGAGCCTTTTGGAGGATATTCCAGATCCAAACCATAACAAGCATCATATTTTTAAAAAATGAATCCTAATCTAATTTAATGATTAAAACCTCTCTTTGTTGCTTGCCCAAAGATAAAGATATTTTTAAAATAGATTTTATCTTTTCTCTGTTGAGCTCAGGAAATAGAGTTTAATAAGAAAAGACGATGGTCTCATGGATGGGAGGAAGGGAAAATAAGGAGAGTGAGTAGGATCGTTTTTTCCACTAATGCAAAAAATCAAAACAAAGGAAAGACAGTAGCAGCTTTGTGCAGTAACTAATAGATTTCATAACCCTCAGACTGTAAAAAGTTACCTTGCAGTTAACCAATGCAGTAGGAAAATATAAATCATAACATACTATATTAGGGTTCTCTGGATAAACAGAACCAACAGGATATACATTTATAGATGAATATTTATTATGAGGAATTGGCTCAAATGATTAAGAAGGCTGAGAAGTCCTCAAATCTTCTGCCTGTACGATGGAGACTCACAAAAGCCAGAGGTGTGATTCTAGTCCTCAGAGCTGGTGGACTTGGTGTAAATTCCAGGCCAAGAGCCAGTGAAGACTGGTGTCGAACTCAAGCATAAGACAGGAAACAAACTTCTGTTTCCTCTGCTTTTTTGTTCTACTCAGGCCCTTCATTAATCCATGAATCCACACATTGTGGCAGGCAATCTACTTTAATGAGTTTACCGATTCCAATGCTTTTCTCATCCAGAAACACCTTCACAGAAATACCCAGAAATAATGGTTAATATGGGTACCCATGTCAAGTTGACACACAAAAGTAACCATCACACACACCCATTGACTGTGAGGTTAGGCTTTAGCTCTTCCAAAGACAGTTTTTCCTGCTGTTCCTTACTTGAAGATCAGTGTCCTCATCATCAATTGGTCTCATTTCTCTTGGACCATTCACTGCTATATCTGCAGGGAAAAGAGATCCATATCTACATCCATATATGATTCATCTACCTACATCTAGGGTTTCTCCAGAAAACACACACACACACACACACACAGAGAGAAAGAGAGAGAGAGAGAGAGAAAGAGAGAGAGAGAGAGAGACTTAGACATCCAAATTTTTGCAAAACTAAAATTTCTTTCTTTCTTTATTGAACCCTAATTGATAATTGAGAACATATATGCCTTGATATTGCCCTCAATGCCCTATATGACCTTTCAGGGGTTTATGTTATTGCTCTCCAGAAAAACAGGACCATCCAATCATTTCCTAAAAACCTACCTCTGAACTCCACCTCTGAATATGAAATTATAAGAGGGTAATGTACTTATTAGATTGACTCACACCATCAGAGAGACTGAAAAGTTCTACAGAGGCTGGCTGCAGGATAGAAAAACAGGAGAGCCAGTAGATGATCTGTCCCAGAAACCAGAAGCCTCAGAAGCAGACATCAATGTTGCAGAATCAGAATGATGGCCAAAGGCATAATACTCCCCTACTGATCCACTGGTACAAGTTTGCATCTAAAAGTTAAAGAACCTTAAGTGTGAGGTCCAAAGACAACAGCAAGAACTGAAGATTTAATTTCCCTTTTCTCTGACTTTTTTCCAATACCTAGCCCTCAGTCTGTCAGATGATGCCGCTCACATTCAGAGAGGGTCTTCCCTACTTATTTCACTGACATCCATATAAATTTCTCTAGAAATACCCTCACAAATGCAACCAGAAGTATGCTTCATTAACTCTCTAGGCATCTCTCAATCCAGTCAACCAAACACCCCAAATTAGCCCTTATAGAGATGTATCCAGACTAAACAGAAGACAATAGAGCTCCATATCATGGAACTGGTGCAGAGTAGCCTAAAGGGTCTAATCGTAAGCTTAAAAACAACATAAAAGCTCAAGTCAAGGCAATATACTTTTGCTTAATGGTTTATTTATTTATTTATTTATTATTGGTATCATTTGGTTTCCAAAACAAACAAACAAAAAATAAAACACAAAACAGACTGCAATTTACCTGCTGTTACCTGAAGGAAACTGGGATTGCTATAGGTACTACTTTCTCTCTCATGGGCTAACAGTCTTCTTTGATTTGTCATGATTCTTATGACCATGGTACTTCATGGCTCTTCTCTCAAAAGACTTGCTACTGTTAATTTCTTGCTTCTTGCTATTTCCCAGTTTGATGTGTTTAGGAGACAGAATCCATTGGTCTCAGGTGAACTTTTTGTGTCCGGTTATATCCTATAGTGCTTGATACTCTGTAAACCGCCTGCCCCTTGGATCAGTGCTTGCTTTTTGCCCAGTTAGTTGGTACTAAAGGAACAGTGTCATGTGATAATAAGTATGACTTCCTAAAGAACATCCTATAGACAGGATTTTAGACTTTCCTGTGAAACAGAATTTTTGAGCAGCATTGTAAATATCCATCTAGCACACATATTCCTCAAGGGTATTTTCATACTTAATTGAGATAATACGTATGAAAGTACTTTTTGAATTATGAAATTTTATTCACATGACTTGTTAATGCTATTATGTTTAAAAGCATAACCACTTTATGAAAACATTAGTGTTGCATTCTGATGAAAAGCTAAAATTAAATTAGAAACATTCTTTCTGTTAGCTGAAGTTATTTTGAAAAATTATTAATGGGCTTTGAAGAATAGCTCTCTAATTTTTGCTTATCTACCACATGTTTATTCATGTTGTATAATTCATACACTCATCATTTGTATACCACATTTATAGTATTATTCAGTAATACATATTCATCAGTGAGACTAGGCTCTGTATATACAATAAGAATGTACTTTAAATATTGAATATTCTTGCTATTGTGGAATATATGTTTCAAAAAAGAAATCTTGTGATGCAGATAACCTAAGCAGAAATGAAGTTTAAAAATGTTTAAATGTTAGTTTTATTAAAAATTAGGGGCTAGAAATGTAACTCAGTGATAAAGTGTTTGTCTAGCATATAGTAGGCCCTGGATTAAATCCTCAGAACCACAAAAAAATAAATAATAAAATATAAGACAGGAAAAAGTAGTAGAACAATTCTTTGTAAATATCACAAAGATTATTGAATCTATAGACACTAAGATCTCAGATGATTAAATTTTGACCATTTAAGCATGAAATATCAATCAACACAAATAACCAAAGAAAAATATCCCCCCAATATATACAATTTTATTTGATGGTAAGATTATTAAAGAAAGAGCTTCTAGTCTTTCAGAAGTTTAAAAGGATAACACTTGTGAAACTACTTATATACTTAAAGCACAGCCAATAATTTGAGCATTTCAAAACCAAAAAAAAAAAAAATCTTTTACCTTCACTGTGAATGCATTTGTTTCTAAATTAGTGATACATTGTCACAGATCATATGTACTACTCATCTTATTTTAAAAAAATCAAGAAATATGTCATTTCAGAAGCCATAAGGAGCAGTCATATTTCCCGAGCATCTGGTTCATCCAGCAGTGACTCCAAAAAATATTCAGGGGAAGAAGAACACAATAAATAAATTTGTACTTCAGATTGCTTTAAAAAATGTAATTGAAATTTTAAGAAAAATCTTTTGAATGTCAGAATTCAAATGCTATGAAGAGGCAAGTAATAGTTTTCTTGAAAACTCAGCAGTACCTTTCTGCAGATCCCATCACTGTGTTTATAGGCCTGTGTCCTTCTGTGCTTATACTATTGCAACTCACTTTCTGGTAACCATTTTCAATCCATTGCAATTTTTGCTCTGAATGGTTGTTGAATTATATTCCAAATTAAACAAATTCTATTATTACTCAGTGTTCCCAGAGGGAATTGGTATGTTTTGTTCTGTTTTTCTGCTGAAATCTTAAGACTGCTAACCACAGAAATAAATAGCTACATTTTGCCCATTTCCTAGAGTCCCCATAATCTCAACAGTTCTGAGATTGCTCAAGGTTCAAGTCCAGAGTCTTCTCTGAGGCTCAAGGCAATATCACAATGTGAGCTCCTGTAAAATTAAAAGCAATTTACAAGTATCCCATATATATAAAGGTACAGAGTAAACATTTCCATTCACAAAAATAGGGGGATAGAAAAAAAGGTTGGGACCAAAGCAAGACCAAAATCTAGCTGGGCAAACAAGTTCTATAATTCTATGTTCGGCAACTGGCATGATGTCCTCTCCAAAGGGTTTGTGTAGCTCAGCCCCTGTGGCCTAGTTGGTTGCAGCCCAAGTGGCCTTTCTGTTGGCTTGAATCTGCTCAATCCCTGCAGCTTTCCTAGGATGATATCTCACTTTACTGGCATTTTTTAATCTCCAGATCTGCACTGCAGTTTCATCTTTCTTTTCAAATCTCCACAACTTCTCAGAGAGGGCCCACAGGAACTCTGACCCTGTTACACTTTTCCTGGCCTCCAAGGTCTTCCCTTGAAATCTTGGTAGAAGCTTCCAAGACTCCTTAGCTACAGCATCCTGCATTTCTGCAGAACAGCACCACATGGTGGACACCAATCATGACACATGCTGCCTTCTCTAGCAGTAGCCAAACCTCCAGGGACCCAGCTACAGAAGCCTCTGAGTGTCTAGTTGTCTAAGCACATTTAAAAAATAAAAATAAAAAACTTCCTAGGCCCCCTTGTGCAAGACGCGTGCCCCACTGGTCTCTTCTCAAGAGAATTTTTACTTTTACTCTCTTGAACCTGAGATGGGTATGGTTTTAGCAGCTCCTGAGATGCCCTCAAACCGTCTTTTTCAATGTCACTAAACAAAGTTTTTAGCATTTTTTTAGTGGTGGTAATGTCTTTAACAACTGCAACTTCCTTAGCCCCAGTTTTATTCCCACCTTTCAAGTCCAAGTTTTTCAAATCTTTCTGCCCTGCTTTCTGCTCCTGATTATCACAATACATTTGGCTAAAAGTTGCCAGCATTATCCATGCCATCTCCTGAATGCTATGCTGCCTAGACACTTCTTTCACCAAATTAAGAAGTTAGGCTGGGAATGTAGCTGAGTTGGTAGAGTACTTGCCATGCATGCAAAAGGCTCTGGGTTCAATCCGCAGCCACACATACATACAACAAAAAATGTACATTTCTTTTAAAATCAGCTTCACAGAAAGTCTCAGGATGTGGATACAATACAGACAACTTCTCAGCCAGAACATAACAGAAATGGCCTCTAGTCCAAATTCCAATAGAGTCCTCCTCTGAACCCTCTTGAGCTCTTTCTTCCTTCATGGTCCTATTGCCATTGTGATCTTAGCTGTTTCCAGAATCGGCCATTAAGTTCCACTCAAACAATTTAAAGCAGTTCCAGCTGGCACTGCTAAGCATCTCAAGAGTCCTCCCACCAAATCCAAAAAGCTCAAAAAGCTTCTGAATCACATGGTCAGGTTAGTCACAGCAACAACTCCACTTCACAGTACCAATTTCTGTATTAGCTCTTTTCCCTCACCTCCTCAAGCCATACTCTACCACTTCAGTTACCACTCAGTTAATCCCTATCACTATTAATTCACTAATTGGGTTAAGACTCTCATAACTCAATCATTTCTCTGAACCTTCTTGCATTGCCTCATCCATGAGCTTTTGGGGGATACCTCAATCCAAACCATAACAACTGACTAGTAGTTTTCTATAGTCCTCAAGTATAGGTATGCTTGGAGATTTTCTTGTATAACTTCAGAAAGCAATGGAAAGCCTGAAGAGTACCTGGGTTAAATATGTGATTTATTAAGATCACTTCAGTGGAAATATAAATGTAGAATTACCTAGGCAGCACAAGAGAGTGGGAGGATTTGCAACAGAGAAAATAGTTGGTAGATGGAATTAATTGTCCAAGCAAGAGATGATCAGCATGGGGGCTAAAGTTGTGGCTGTAGGATAGAAGAGGAAATGTTAGGCATGTAAGATGAGAATCAGTGGTACTTAATGACTGAGATAAGAAATAATGAACACACTTCTAGTTTGTAATGCTGAGTGGCTGGTGGTGCCATTACATACAATATAGTGTAAAAAGGAAAGAGCAGATTTAGGGGAAAGTTAGTGAGCTCTGTTTGGAGTGATAAAGGTTGAGGTCACTGGTTGATGTTCTGGAGAGGTTAGGTAGAAAGAGTTAAACACAGCTTGGAACCTCAGGGATAGGGGCAGGAAACGCAGATTCATGTCATCAGCATATAGATGGCAATATATCTGGGGGAAACACATAGGTTAAAATGAAAAGCAAGGATAGAACCTTAGGAAAGACTAACATTTCAAAAGCAGGATGAGAAAGAAAATAAGAAGAAGGGACCATGCTGGAGTGTCATAGAAGCCTTGGGATATAGTTTCAAAGAGCAGAATGTGGAACATGGTGAGGCTCCTCAAGGCAGACAGAGGTGTTCTGGATTCTTTATATTCAGAATAGAGATTCATCTGTCACATTTTGTTCATGTTTTAAGATTAACCAAAGTTACCACTAACCCTATCCTTGCTTCTTCCCTTTTATTCCTGGCTAGTATTAGTAAACAACAGGCTTACATTTTGGAAAAATTAGTGAATATTTCAAAATTTTTCAGTCTTTCAATCAAAGGATTTTGAGATGATTCAACATTGTATTTTATTATTTTGAATGTTGAAAATGCTGAATGCTCACTTTAAAAAAACTTGACTATGAAATACACATATTAAGTTTGGGTATTAATAAATTTTATAATTCATGACCTTTAGTGGATATAAAGATTAGAGAAAATACAAAATTTTCTTCAGAGCTAATTTATTTATGGCCCTAATTACTAAACATATTGCTTTAGAGTAAAAGAATCTTTAATTTGTTATTTAATGACACACATGAATTATTTAATTTTTATATTATAATAGTGTGTAATTTTTTCTAGCAAAATTGGAAAAAAAATTAGTCAGGATAACTAAATACGAATTCTAACAAATTTGTTTGGAAAAAAAAATATATATATATATAAAACTGAACTTAAGGTTTGTGTCAGTATGAGCTATGCCTAGTTCATAGCATGCATAAATGAGTCCAATTCATATCATATTTCTAGATATTGTTCTTTGTTTCTATAACTATTAAAGAGAATCACTAATTGTGTTTAGATTGATTTAACACATCAAAAGTTAATTTGTGGATTAAAGGTAAGGATTGAATCAAAATAGAAAATGAAAATTTTAGGACAAAGCACATACATTTGCTGTTATTAGACAAAAGCCAATGATAAAAACCTGGAATCCAGTAAAGAAGTTGAGCAAAGTGCTATATTTGAAAAAGAATAACTATAGAAAATGCTTTCTTCTGTTAAATGTAAATTGACCCCTCATGAAACCTGCTTTTTTTTCAAACCAGAAGGGAAAGCTAAACAAAGAAGTGTTTGTGATTAATGAGGAGGTACGATATTAAAACACAGGGAGTGATGTCTGTCCCTCGTTTAAATATTTATACACATGTTATTCCACTTGCTCTAGTTGTTGTCACTGCTTCTCTTCCTCTGTGTCTTATGTGACACTGGCTCTATCTCCCAAGCAATTTGTGGACTCTGAGAAATACCTGCCGCAAATAACCTGCTTGAAATTATATTGCCCCTTGGGGCTGGGGATGTGGCTCAAGCGGTAGCGCGCTCACCTCGCATGCGTGCGGCCCAGGTTCAATCCTCAGCACCACATACCAACAAGGATGTTGTGTCTGCCGAGAACTAAAAAATAAATATTAAAAATTCTATCTCTCTCTCTCTCCTCTCTCACTCTCTCTTTAAAAAAAAAAAAAGAAAGAAATTATATTGCCCCAAACCTCACACATTAAAGGCTTGGAAGACATGTTTTTAAATAAACAAAACTTTTGCTAAGAGAAGGGAGAAAAAGAGGTCAGTCTGTAGCTTCCATTAAGAAAACTATTATGATTTATTTGTGAAATTTTCTAATGTCTAAGCAAACAGAGAGTACTGAGAATTAGAGTAATCAGACAGGTAAATATTGGCTTTGTAATGGGGTGGGAATACTTGGATTTGGATTATTTGGGGGTTTGGGGAGAGATTACTTGGATTCTAAAGATACACCGAATCCTAAGGAGTTTGGGACAACCAGGAGAAGTAAGGTGAGGAAGTGAACTATTGCAAATGAGTCCAAATCCAGGATCAGGAGGCTAGAGTTCTAGTCCTGACTGCCCCTCGTGGCAGGCATCTTTGAACTGATATGATTCATAGGCTGAAAGAAAGATCTTAAACCAAATTACTTTTAAAACAAACCTTCAAATCTGAAATTCTGAAAGCCATTGATTTTAGAACCACCAAAGCAGCATCTATCTATTGCACTTGAGTAGGAGTAGATGGAGAGGCAGACATAAAGTCAGAGAATGAAGCAAGCACAGTCATCCATGGAAAGCAAATTAGCAGCTTCTTAAGCATCCTAGGTCTAGCAGTGGTACTAGATCAGTGCTGTTTTAAAGTTGAAGTTTCCTGCAAGCTACTTTTACAGTCTTTTCTATGTTTCCCACATGTTGAAACTAAGAATATGGGTAGTTTTCGGGACATGTATTGATTTGTTGGCCTTCAAGGTGATTCTGTTTAGATTTGTCAGAATCTACTATGATTTTACACCATTCAGGATTGCTATATAACAAACATAGAAGCATGTTTTCCTAAAATACTAGTATTCAATCTTAAGAGAATGATTGTTAATAGATAAAGCATATTGGTTACATTGTTTTTAAACCAACTTTCCAGGGCATAGTTATTAAATTGTGATTTGTGAATTGCATTTTCACTGTGTATGTGGTTACCCTTGATCACTCTCTGATTTTGGAACTCAGCTTGACCTTTTTAGGCCCCTGCTTCCTAAGCTTCTCTGGTTCTTATAAAGCCTGCATGCAAAGTGACTGGCACAATGAAAGTTGTCAGCAACTACTAATGCTGATTTTATTACAACAAAAATGCTACTTGAAAGGAACGAAATAAAAGCTTTAGTTCCGTATTTGCAGATAAATCAAAGAAAAATTATATTTAAAATAAATAAATATTAAGAAATTATTTGTTTTAGATATCAAAAATTAAGCTTTCCTTCTAATATTGTGTTTTTTAAACTTTGTTCTTTTAAATACCATGTAACAAATTTATTTTATCTTTATAATAAAAAATTTTCAATATAAACAAGAAGCATAATTCAATTCAAAAATTAAAAAAGATATTTTGTTCCTATCTGAAAAATTAAGTCTTTTCATTGTATGTAAATATAAAATTTCCTTGGCTGAGGGTAACCCAAGTTTCTGATTAAGTAGAGGAAAAAATAGTATATTCTTTATCCCCAGACATTGCATTTAAATTTTCAGGCTTAGTAGAAATAGAAGAGGTTACAATTAAATTGGTCAGCTACATAGTTCTTTAGGCATAATATGGTCAATATATTTAGTAAATCTGGCTTTCAGCCACAAATAGCTCTGGTAATGTTAATGTAAAAGGCAAACATGTTTGTCTTTTTTAGCTCAGTAGAGTTGATGATGAAAGTGTGTTCAGCTTTGTGTATAGAAAGGTCAACAAATTTTATTAATGAACCATACCTCACTGAACACCAGCCATATGCCAAATAGTGCTAGTATTTTTAGTAATAAAGGCCCCAATGCAAGGTTCTCTCTCTGCTTGTGGAAGAATAAATAGAAGAATAGATAGATAGATAGATAGATAGATAGATAGATAGATAGATAGATAGATAGATAGATAGATAGATAGATAGATAGATAGATAGATAGAGATAGATAATAGAAATATATCAAATTTTCTTAAATTTCACTAAACATTAAAATAGATAGATGTGGTAGAAAAATCACTGCATAACTATTTTAGACTGGTTTGTCAAAGAAAGATTTGCAGGAGAAGTTTCATTTAAACTGAAGTCTCAGAGGGAGGAAGCTACCAGCCACATATATTGTGGAATAGTGTCCTGGGAAGACAGAAGAGCTGTTAGAGAGGCCCTAGAGGAGGAATTTTTTCTAGATGGTCAAGGAACAGTAAGAAAGTCACTGTGAGTAGACCACAATGCATGATAAAGAAAACTGAATGAGACAAGTTCAGAAAGATAAAGCAGGGGTAAGATCATCAAGTCAAGATGAGAGATTTGAGTTTTAGTCAATATTCTACTAGAAGACATTGGAGAATTTAAACAGGAGTGAAATGATGAAGTGTGTGATTAGAACACATTTGTACATGTATACATGCACACAAACCTCCACCTCCTGCCAAGAATTAGATTATAGAAAAAGACTGAATGCATGGAGGCTAGTAAGGGAACTGAGGCAATATACAGCCAATTGCTCATCATACCTATTACTTCCAGTAGGATTGCTATTGACAACCCCCATGAAAATTTTAAGTGACCATTTGACTGATTTATCTTCAATGGAATATAAGTGGAAGTTATGAGCACCATTTTCAACTCCCAACCCTAAAGCCTTCCAACTATAACCTTCCACACTTGTTCCCACTCCATGGGCTTAATGTGAATAAACATGGTAGTCATGGAAGCTGTGTACCAAAAATAGCACTGTATGGCAGAAGGAGCACAGGTCCTGAATCAGTCACTAACCAAAAACTCACACTTGGACTTCACAGGACTGAGAACTTAGTTAACCCATGTGTAAAGTTACTGAATTGGGGGTCTTATAGCAGCTGGCATTACTTCACCAACATAGGGAGTCATGAAGAAACTAAGAAAATGAAGCTGTTTGTGCTAAGGACATGTGAATGGTGGTGGAAGGTGGGTGACATATTTTGGAGATAAAATTGAACATAAAAACATGATTGCAGTTGGTCACAGGGTGTAAGGAAGAAGTCAAAGAAGAGCCTTAATTTCCTCTTTTGTGAGCTGTGTGGTATGAGTTGTCATTTGCAATACTAGGTACCCTAGAAGGAGGAAATCCGATAACCTCACTTAGAGGTGTTGATTTTGAAATCTCTAAGTGCCCTCCCAAAGCAGCTTTCTATAGCATACTTAAAATTAGAGATAAAGAAACTATCAATAGAAAGTGATAAATGGGTTTATACTACATCATTGTACAAAGCACTTAGTATGAACTATTTAATTTTCTAATAGCCCAAGTAGAGAAGATAACATTACTTCTCCAACATTACAAATGAAAACCCTCAGACAATGTAGGACACTTACCAACATCAAAGTCTACTAATAGGTGGTGGTACTGAACCTGTAAGCTCCAAGTGCTTCACAACAGTGAATACTTGATGTTTTCTCATGATCTACAAGTTTGCTGTTTCTTTGCTGAACTCAGCTAAGATCAGCTGGGTATGCCTCTAAGCTGAAGTTTAGATCCCAAACTGCTCCAAATGTATCTTCATGGTCCTCATCCAGCTACTACTTGGGGTATGTTTTTATCATCCTGGGTCATAGGAGCTCAAGAGGCCAAGTCAAACTATGTAAATACATCCTATGATGCTATTTATTTCAAGGTGCTAACTTTCCATTGGCCAACCCAACTCACACGGTCTTGGCTAACACTGAAGTAGGAAATGGTTTGGAATAGAGGACTATATTCCAGTAACCCTATTACACTACAAGGACATTTAACAGAGAGAAAGAAAGGGGATAAAACCACAGCAAAGATGATGCCAGAGAAAACAAGAAAGGAGAATATTTTGAAGAGTGTTCAGAAGTTGAATATGCTATAGAGCTTTGAGAAACATGAGGACCAAGGAAGACACTTAGAGGTCATGCTAGCACAGGCAAGCCTAGCTACAGGGGGTGGAGGGGCACACCCTGGGAAAAGTGAGATATGGATGTTTCCAGGCAAGCTGCTGTGAATAGAAAGCAAAGAAGTTCAAAAGTGATAGTTAAGAGAGTCAGGATAGTTTGGTAACTAGTACAGTAGTTAATACTGCATGGCTACCAATCTAAGAAAACACTAGTTTTGAGACCTTGAGAAGTTTAGTAAACCTTATGGAGTCAGATTCCTCATCAAACAACAAAGACGAAAATTACCATATAAGATCAATATAAGATTAAAGAAGTTACTATAGAGCATATGTAGAACAATTTCTCACACTCTGTGAATGTGTAGTGAATATTAGCTCTTATTATTTTATTTCCAGGATGGGAAAATATTCAATACATTTATATATTGATGACAAATGTTTTCTATAAAAAAAAGATTAAGAATCTAGGAAAAAGGGAATTTCTCTATTTTAACAAAATCACCACTCACCTACACTTTCTTTTGACTTAGGTAGATGGGAAAATTCTATTTCTTCTGCATCATTTTATCCAACATGTCCCCTTTAGGGAGCATCAATTTCTTATATATCTGTTCATTAATAACATTGTAATGAATTTCAGTTTATTTCCTTCCAAAATATATTTTATATGCTTTGTAGCAAAGATAGTTAAAATATCGAATCAGCCAAGGCTTCTTAAAGTTTGTGCTTGCTCATTCGGCTTTATGTGCCAATTTTGCGCTTTAATTATCAGCCATTTAATTAAACTCTTTGTGATGCATCAGTCCGTAAAATCCATGAATGCAGCTGTTTACTTATAACTCTAAACATTACTTTGTATTTAAGATTCTCTCTAGCTAAGAATTAAGCCAAGTCAATTTACCCAAAACTATTTTAAATCATGGCTATTTCCTAAAATCTTTCATGTATGATTAAGGCCCTGATTTCTCCAACTAGAATTTAAATCACAATGAGGCCTCAACCCTTTTTGCCAGCATTTTCCTTTGTTCTTCAGTATAAACCCTTTCCTTACCTTGCTGCCTCTTGTTCTCCCAAATTCATTCCTGAAATAGGCCAGGTTAGGGCTATCAGAACACTGGCTGCTTAAAACTTGACACCAAATTCACTTGAACCAAAGAAAAACAGGTTGTGTTATGGTTTGGATGTGAAGCATCCCTCCAAAGTTCCTGTGTTAATGCAGGAATGTTCAGAGGTGAAATGATTATTAGAAGACCTGTAACCTAATCAGTTCATGAACTGACAGGGAGGTACCTGTAGACAGGTGAACAAGGCTGGAGAAGGTTCATCTTCCCTGCAGCCATTTTCTCATTTTCTTTCTCCCTCTGCCTCTCCCTCTCTCTCTTCCTCTCCCTCTCCCACTCCCACTCTCTGCTTCATGATTACTGTGAATGGAGCAGTGCTCCTCAACAATGCTCTTCACCATAATATTCAGCCTCAACTTGGGCCCAGGGCAATGGACTTTGTCTTCTATGGACTAAGACCTCTGAAACCATGAACCTAAGTAAACTTTTCCTCCTCTAAGTTGTTCTTGTCAGATATTTTGGTCACAGAAATGAAAAGCTGACACCGTACTTAATCGTAGTAACTGTTACTGACATTCATCTCTTCGAAATTCTAATGCCCCCATCATCCTAGTGGCTCTAGGTCTCAGGTGTCACTGAAGATTTGTACCACCCTTAGAACAAGATATTAAAATGGAGTTTGATAAAGTACAATCTTTTAGGAGCCATGGTGCTTTTCACAAATGTGGGTTTGTTGCTATGGCATCCTAGCTAACCACTAATTTAATCAAAAACACTTTCCCTTGTCTGTGCTTTCACTTTATAATCTTTGTATTTTTGTCAAAAAATGTCAAGTTATAGCAATGGTTCTTTTGTATCTTTTGATTTGGGGTCAAGACTCAAGTTCCTAAGAATGATTTACTTTCTTCTAAATGAATATATCTTCTTTCCTTCCAGAAAAACTTTAGATTATGTCTTTCCCTGTTAAATTAATGATCATTCGTTATTTTTTTCTGAGTTTAGTTGAAAAGATTTGAAACATGTGCATGCATACACACACACACACACACACACACATATACACACACATATACATATGCACTTTAAAAATAATAATAAAAGCCCAAGCATAGCCTCTAAGTGTTTTTCACTTTCAAATCTAAGAGTTTGTATTATATGGCATTTAATGGAGGCCACCACAGTTACAACACATGTGTGCTCTGTGTGTGTGTGTGTGTGTGTGTGTGTGTGTGTGTGTGTTGTTGGGGGGTGTGTGAGAAACCCAAGTATCCTTCATATTACAACCATGTGCTCATAAGGATAAAGTAGACTCCTCAAAGGGATAACAGTGAAAAAAGTCTGTTGCTATTCTTGGAAAGATTTGATGGTTGGAAAAAAATCCATTAGAGTTACTATAATCATACTATATAGGTGACCATTTATCAGGTAAGGGTAGAACTTACCTCTGTACATATGTGGACACTTGACATTTTTCAGTATGTTATTATTTTTTTTATTTTGCTATTAGATTTCCCAGTCTTTACAAATGATTTTGTCATTCCTAAGTTTAAAATTCAAGGATTTGGGAAAGAATTTTTTTTTCCTGTGGTGCTGAGGATTGAACCCAGTCTTTGCATATACTTTACCAGAGAGGTATATCCCCAACCTAGAAATATTTCTTCCCTATTACTTATTGACATTGATCAATATTTATAATGATCTTACTCTTATTTCCATCTTGATATAAAAGGAAAGAGCATGGAATTTTGAGAAATACAGAATTGCATCAAATATGCCTTTTCTGTGATTCAAGTATGTGGTTGTAGACAGATTAGTGAAAACTATAAGCCTAAATGTCCACATTTCAAAATTGGTAATATTTCTTTGAGTTTTGTGACTATTAATTAAGCTTTAATAGTTTGTTGAATGAGCTACATTACCAATGATGTTTAGGACTAAAAGATTTCTTCTTCCACAAACATGCACATAGACTAAATGTTCATATATTGGATCAACTGTCTATAAAAATCAAAAAGCTCAAATTAGACTTAAAGAATTACATGATGATCTCAAAAGATGCAAAAAAAAAGGCATTGCCAAAATATAGCTTCCTTTCATGTTCAAAATAGTAGAAAAACTATTGATAATGGGAACTATCTCAACACTGTAAAAGCTATCTATGTTAAGCCTAATGCCAACATCATTCTATATGGAAAAAAAATGAAAGCATTCCCTCTAAAAACTGGAACAAAGGGATGCTCCTCTTTCACCACTTCTATTCAACATAGTCCTGGATACTCTAGCCGGAGCAATAGACAGATGAAAGAAATTAAAGGGATACACATAAGAAAAGAACTCAAATTGGCACTATTTGCTGATGACATGATTCTATACCTAGAAGACCCTAAAAGTTCCACCAGAAAACTTCTAGAACTAGTAAATGAATTCAGCAAAGTAGCAGGATATAAAATCAATACCCATAAATCAAATGCATTTTTGTACATCGATGATGAATCTTCTGAAAAAGAAATTAGGAAATCTACTCCATTTACAATAGCCAAAAACAAAAAAACAAACAAACAAAACAAAACAAAACCAAAAAAACCTTTGGACTCAACCTAATAAAAGAGGCAGAAAAAAAAACACACAAAGAAAAACTACAGAATACTAGAGAAAGAAATTAAAGAAGACTTTACAAAATGGAAAGATCTCCCTTACTCTTGGATAGGCAGAATTAATATTGTCAAAATGCCATACTACCAAAAGATATAGATCTAATGCAAATAAAAAAAATCCCAATGGCATTCCTCATAGAAATAGAAAAAGGAATCATGAAATTTATTTGGAAAAATAAGAGGCCCAGAATAGCCAAAACAATCCTTAGCAAGAAGAGTGAAGCAAGAGGCATCACAATACCAGACCTTAAACTATACTACAGAGCTATTGTAACAAAATCAGCATAGCACTGGCACCAAAATAGACATGTAGACCAATTGTACAGAATAGAGGAGACTGAGACAAACCCACATAAATACAGTTATCTCATATTAGACAAAGATGCCAAAAATATACATTGGAGAAAGTATAACCTCTTCAACAAATGGTGCTGGGAAAACTGGGAATTCATATGCAGCAAAATAAAATTAAACCTCTATCTTTTATTGTACACAAAATTCAACTCAAAGTAGATCGAGGACTTAGAAATTAGGCCAGAGGTGTAGCACCTAATAGAAAAAAAAGCAGGCCCAAATCTTCATCATGTCACCTTACGACCTGACATCCTTAACAAGATTGCTAAAACACAACAAGTAAAATCAATAATCAATAAAACGGGATGGACTCAAACTAAAAAGCTTCTTCTCACCAAAAGAAGCAATTAATGAAGAGAAAGCCTATAGAATGGGAGAAAAATTTTACCACATTCACATCAGATAGAGCACTAATCTCCAGGATATTTAAAGAACTCAAATAATTTAACACCAAAACAAACAAACAAACAAAACCCAAATAATTCAGTCAGTAAATGGGCTAAGGAAATGAGCAGACACTTCACAGAAGAATATATACAAGTGGTCAACAAATTTATGAAAAAAAATTTAACATTTCTAGCAATTAGAGAAATGCAAATCAAAACCACTCTAAGATTTCATCTCACTCCAGTCAGAATGGCAATTATCAAAACATCAAGCAACAATAAGTGCTGGCGAGGCTGTGGGAAAAAGGTACACTGATGCATTGCTGGTGGGACTGCAAAATGATACAACCACTTTGGAAAACAGTATGGAGAAACCTTGGAATGGAAACACCATTTGACCCAGCTATCCCACTCCTAGATCTATACCCAAAGGACTTAAAAGCCACACAGCCGCTTCAATGATTGTAGCAGTTCAATTCAAAATAGCTAAACTGTGGAAACAGCCTAGATGCCGTTTAATAGATGAATGGATAAAGAAACTGTGATACATACACAGACACACACACACACACACACACACACACACACACACAATAGGATATTACTCAGGCTTAAAAAGAATGAAATCATGGCGTTTACGGGTAAGTGGACGGAGAATATCATGCTAAGTGAAGTAAGCCAATCCCAGAAAAACCAAACACTGAATAGTTTCTCTGATGAATGGATGTTGATCCATAAGTGGGGAGGGCAAGGGAAGAATGGAGGAACTTTAAGATGATAAAAAATTTACTCTGATTGGATCATTACACATTGTATACATGTATTGAATTATCACACTATAACCCATAAATATGCACAATTTATGTGTCAACTTAAAAGAATAAAAAAATCAATAATATTTTGGTTTTTTTTCTTTAGTATTTTAATCTTCTTTTTTGTCTAAAATTTCATATTAAGCTCAAAACTTATGGATGTAGTATTAAAAGCTGAATTGACCATTTGTTCATGGTATTAAAAAATATATTTTTCCCTTTCAATTTCCCAGTATTCAATTGTTAAATCAGACTGCATGTACAATGGTATTAGCAGACACTGAGAGAGATAGATAGTTATAAAAAATAATAACATTTTCACAACCTTATTTCTTTAGACAACTGATATTTGTCACACAACTGATTTCTTTAGTTCTCTCTGGCTCTAGAAACACATGGTGAGTATAATGGACAATGAGTATGCATAGTTATTTTTCTCTTTCTTAGCAGCAGGAGCAGCAGCATCTGCTCAACATCTGGTTCTTTCAGGGAGCAGCTGATTATTAGCATTCAAACTGAGTCTTCTATCCATATGTTTAACTTCAGATAGGCTTCTTGAGATTACTTGGTTATTTTATTAGTATTATTTAAAGTTGCATGACCATTTGTTCCACAAGCTTGTTTTAAGTAGTTTTCTTTTTTTAAAGCAATGCTCTTTTAAACACCACTAAGATAAAGCAGTGTGATTTTTTTACATGGAACATTTAAAAACAAATTACAGGAGAAAAATCAATATCTGTGTTATAGAACTTGAGAGAATTTCACACCTTTGAATAAACATGGTAAAGTAAATGATTGAAACAGAAAACTTAATGCTAAAATTAACAAATAAAAATGACTCAAGAATTTTAGAGTTCATGGACTCCCTTAGAATATATCTCCCAAGTCTTTATAGTTATAGAGCCTTGGAGGTGAATGAAAGTACTGAAGTCGAAAATGATACAATTATATACAAATAAACTCAGAGTTTCTAGACCAAATGTAATTCTACCTACATAGACTTTCAGTTATGCTGTATAGTTCTTTATTTCTTATTTCTTCTATCATTCTCTCTACCACAGAAAAAACAAAGAGATTATCTTCTAATTGTGAAAAACACAATATTTTTAATACTAAATGGGTAATGTCCACTGTGCCAGCGTACTAAATTTCCTGTTTCATAATTGCTGTTTTGTTTAGTTACTTAGGTATGTTATTAAAAAGAAGTCTCACCTTTTTGGTACCCTATTATCATCATTTTGTTCATTTAGTTGGGCAGTGAGAAATAAAAGCTTTTTTCTTTTGAAAAAAGCAGTGGATTATCTTATATTTCTATTTTTTTTCAACTTGAAACTCTCTATAATTACAGTAGAAGAACAAGAATTTATAAACCAAAAGAAAAATCAAAGACAAAAAAGGCAATTCAATGGAGAATAGATTATTATAATAAAATTTAGAAATATGGTATGTAAAAGGAAGAATAGTGGTAACTCTAAAAGTAGAGGAACCAAGTGAAGGGTCATCCATAATAAAAGAAATGAAGCAAAGCTTTTAAAGTTTGAGAGAAAATGCTTCTCAATTTAAAAAAAAATCTTTCAAAATTATTAATCAACTGGTAAGAAAAAAAACCAAAGATTTTTTAGCATTCAGAAACTTCAAGAATTATGTCACATGAATACTTTCTTAGAAATTACTGGAGAATTTGCTCTTTCCAGCAAGACAGGGAAGAATTCAGAAAGGAGGAAGTCAAAGGATCTAGAAACAGGGGATTCATAAAATTTGTTCAAGAGAGGCCTTGGGATGGCTACTGTGTAACACGTCTGGAGAGCAATTCAACCAGAGTTGAGCCAGAAGATATAGAGTTCCAAGACAGAGATCTCCAGAATGAAAGAGAAATTACTGATTGGTATTTGGTGGATGTAAATGGGATAGGGGGGTAGATTTCAATAGACACGGAAAAGATAATGCCACAAAAAAGGAGGTAATCAATAACTTTGGCTAACAACCACCACTAACTTCAGAAATAGGATTGTAATCTTCATATACTATTCATCTATTTAATGAACATTCTATTTGTAGCCATAAAAATGTAAAACTTGATTATTGGTAAATTCAGAGTATTACAGAACAGAATTGAGAATTGGAATATAATGGAACAGACATAAAAAACACCAAAATCCTTATCCACCAGAAGCTTTTGGGGGGTCAAAGAAAATGTAGAATCACCAGATCCCAGGAGCTTTGGGAGTTTCTGCAAAGAGACACCAGAGGGCCCATCCAGGGGCATCTGAAACCACAGAGGAAACAAAGCTTCCACATAGTGATTTCTGTGAGGAGTCCTTACTGTATTCCTGGTTGTCTTATCATCCCATGATACAAGTCATCAATTTCAATAATTAAATTCTTAGTTTTACATATTCAGAGTTGTTTAGTTTTCCTAGTTAGTGTCTTGTTTATTTTTGTTTCCTAGTGTTAAGTTATACCAAGCTTATGACTCAGTTGCCATTCTCAAAACTGCTTCCGTCAATGTAAAAAAAAAAGGGGGGGGACTTCTATAAAATGCAACCCAAGTATTTTGTCATTCAGTTTTAGTGGTTTCTTAAACATACATGTGTGTGATATGTGGTGGAGGGATCATCTAAATCAGAAGGTTAAAATACTTCTCTTAATATAAAAAACAGCCTTCCCAATAAATACTATGTTCTCAGTCAATTCATTTGAACTCAGTTTGACTGCTTATTATGCCACAATTTGCATCCCCACAGCAGGACTGGGCATTCAAGACTCTCTTCTTTAATCAACTCAATTTTCCTCTCAATGAGTATCAAGAGTATCTGAAAAACTTTTCTGCTCTCTGATAGTATCTGTGGGGGAAATATTTCTCTTTATTACTTTTTTTTTAATGTTGTGTAATCTATTTTAATTGGAAAAATTCCATGTTGACTTTTCTTTCCATAGTTTTATTTTTTTTGTATGCGTAATTCTCTAAAAATCTATTTTTATATGATTTTCCATTTCTGCTAGTGTATTTTTGAAGCCCATTGGTACATGGTTCTGCATTAACTAAATGTCCCAAACCACTTGCTATGTTTGTCTCCCACTAAGATTTGGATGCTGAAATCCTAACTCCTTTCCCGCTCCAGGGGATAGAATCTGGAGGTGGGGCCTTTAGGGTGTGAGTAGTTCTGAAATAAAATGCCTGCTGAAGCTCATTTGCTCCTTCTGCCACAGGAGTTGACAGCGAGAAGATGAGGAAGTGGGCCCTTGCTGGTGCTGAATCTGCCAACACATTGATCAAGATTTTCCCAGTCTCTGAAACTTCAGAGCTGCGAGAAAGAAATTTCTTGTTTTTTTTATAAGCTACCTAGCAGATAGGATTTTGTTATAGCAGCTTGAATGGACAAAAGGCACCATTGTTAAACACCCCTTTTCCTTTTGGTGGAAACGATGCTAAGATCTTCCGTGCTCAGCCCCAACAGCAATAGACTACAGTTTTTCAGCCCCTCATTATTTCAGGAGTTCCTATCTGCCTACCCAACCTCCTGCTCACTCACTTTCAGTCGTTCTAGATCATATTCATATTTGACTTTCCTAAAAGAACTCAAAATGCTATACTTTCCCTCCCCTTTTTTTTTTAAATTTTGCAAAAGAAAATGTGGTGATTTCAGTCATGGTAGTTCATGCCACTCTCATACTGTATAGGGTTTCCACCTATTTCCCTTTCTCTTTTTCTCTTAAGATGGGTTTGCATTTTATGACTAACTCAAACTTCAAACATGTGCATGTTTTCGATCAATTCAGTACATGAGCCTGGCATATACAATGAACAGGTTTGTATTTAATTATGTTAAATCTAATTTTCTTTTCTTGACTTCATTCGCCATGTGTCTAAAATACCCCGAGAACAGCTAGAGTTTAATGTTACCATTAACTCAAGATTGGAATGCTTTGAACCCTTTAGAAAATTTCTGTTCACTTCCAATTCAATATATATTTTGAGGCCCTGTTATTTTTTAATCACTTAAATTTGTCATGGATAATGATTCCAAAACTACCCATTAAAGTCACTTTTCTTGTGAGCAACATATGGGTATTTTAACTTAATAGAGAACTATGTCATTTGAAATACTTTTATTTTTATCAAAAATGCAGTCAGTTCTCTAGGAGTAAATAATCTTGATGGGTTTAGTTCTTTCAGTTCCTTCTTTGAAAGAGAGAACTCTATTTCCAAATAATATGCTTTTAGTAATATCTTGATCAACTTCAGACTTTATTTACAAACACTCAAGAATGATAGTAGAAAAAATAATTTGCCTATTAACTTCATCAACATTCTTACCTGAATCTTCTCAAGAGTTATATTGCACCTATATTTTGTTGTTGTCATTAATGTTTATAATAGTACCACTTCATTAATATTAATCAATTGACAAATATTGTGCTTTGACTATTTCCTATCTTGTACAACCATTTTTTTCTTCTGAAATTTTGCAGTGGTGCTGAGGTTTGAACCCAGGGCCTCACACATGCTAGGTGAGTGCTCTATGGCTGAGCCACAGCTCCAGCTCTTGTATTTTAAAAATATGTATATAAAACAAGTTTATGAATATTCTAGTGGTCTGTCCAAAGAAGAATCCCAAACATTCTATTAGTTTCATTGTTTTTAGATTCCACTATTTCCCTTGTAGGATCCAACCTACTTCCTTTCTTCTGTACTCCTGTGTCAATCTGGACTAACTAATTCCTAATGGGGCACACATCTATTTTTCTGGGACTTCCTTTTCCCATTTGTTTGTATTATATTTTCTCTTATGTCTCTGTTAAATGTAAATGTATTTCCCCGTGGCTTCCTAAAAAATAAGAGTAAATTTTCTTCAAACTTGCTTGATAGTTTGAGAACAGAATGTGAGGCAGGCCCTGGGACTCTCTACATAATAATCAGGGCCCAGTGAACTCAATGCAAAATGAAAATATTCAGTGTCTTTTTATCAAAATTATTAAGTTCAAGATAGTGACAGCAAAGCATTAAATTAAGTGTGAGACCCTTATAAGTGCAAGACCCTGTTTAACTAACAAGGCGCATGCTTATGAAGTAGGCCTTGACTGACTTTTCCCTTGTTAACATTCTCTATCTCTACTATTCCCTATATGTAGAACTCTAGTGAACTGGATATTAGATCCCCCAAATTAATTATCTACTTTTCTTATCTTTATTATCCTAGTATCCATTCTGCTATCTTATTGTTTACCTCCTGGCATGGTAACTAGACATTTTCCTCTACCACTTTGATTGATATTTTCGTGTAAATTATTATGGTTAATTTTAAAGAGCTGTTTTATCACCATTTGTTCCCTTAACAACAACAAAAGTGGCCTATGTTCCTGCTTCATGGATGCAGCTCTTCTCTTTTCTCAGAGTTCTTTTGTTTCTCTCTTAATGTTTCTCTTTGGGCTCCATGTTGTTTCCATTCCATCGAAGTGTTTTGGTTTTTTTTTTAAATGAATTTGTTTGTATTTGTATGTGACTTTCATGTTGGAGGTTACCATTAATGCCTGTTGACCACTGATAAACCATTGAAGAACAAAGCCAAGGCACAGTGAAGGACACCTATAATCCCAGCTATTCAGCATGTTGAGGCAGGAATATGCTGAATTTGAAACCAGCCTGGGAAACTTAGCAAGACCATGGTTGATTGCCCCTGGGTTCAATTTCTAGTAGTACCAAAAAAAACAAAAACAACAAAAAAAACTATATCTACTTCCTATCTATCTATTTACCTATACACACACACACACACACACACACACACACATACACACACACAAACACACACACAAACACATACAAACATAGATATACATATATGTATATGTATGTACACACATATATTTGTGTGTATATATAAATGTGTGTGTGTGTGATATATATGTAAATGGAAAGTCAATATTTGAGAATACCTTTATATTTTCATATGTTCATATATATACACACAAACATATATATACATGTGCACAGTATAAGTAAAAAATATATATAATATATATCATACATATATATTATATATATATATTTTTTAAGTGTGAGGCTTTGAAAAGTTCTTTTAATCTCTGGGTATGTGAGAGCTGCTTGTCCCCTGAGGGGTGCACTGAAGGATGAGCAGGCAGTGCATCATTACTTTCTAGAAATTCACTTGCCTCAATCTCTCCAATCTTCAGCATTCTCACTCTTTGAATAGCTGGGAGAATGGAACCTGACTTACTGTCACTCAATATTGCTGACTTTCACAGAATCTGTTTTCAACTGGCTGTCACCCCTGCCTCACTTCTGGTTTCCTATGGGTTTGGTAAGGGTAATTTCTCCAGGGTAGAGAAAGAAATCCAAAATCTCTAAAAGATCTCTACCCAATCCTCCTGATTGGTGTCTGACTACTCTTTTTGCATTGTAAGATCATTGGACTCCCCACCTCCTGAGCTATTCTAGGTTCAGGAGGCATTAACTGTCTTGCTTCTCTCTATAATCACCCTTTGAAAGCACATGGATTTCTTCTTTTTTATACCTTCTAAGACAGTTACCTCATCTTACTATATAGTTTTTCCAAAAATATGCTACAAACTTTTCTCTGTTGTTTTCTTCTTTCCTATTCTTTTTTTTCCATACAGCTGTTTTACCTTTTCAATCTCTTTATGTCATTAATTTTCAGTGGTGAGCAATAATAAAGACGTTTTTAACCTGCCAAGTTTACATGCAAACCATAAATTTCAAACTGTAAAATCATACCACAAACTTTCTGGTTCAGTTCACATCAGCATCCCTTAACAAACAGCCCCTTCTAGAGTCAGGCTTCTCCAGTGTGAAAGTATGAATTTGATCTCATGGATTTCCAGAATTTTCTATGTAGTAATGATAATGAAAACTTGGTCCTTTTTCTCAATGCTGATTCAATAACAAGAACAAAGTTTTGAGGAAAAGAAATTTTATTACTTTGCTAGCACAGGAGAAAGGCAATAGACTTATGCCCAGAGGCTGCCATTCTAACTACCAGGGAGAACAGAAGGCTGTAAAGAGGAAGTACCAGGGCTGTTTTCAAAGTATCCTCACCAATGGATCTAATTAATGCTTAGCTAATATCCTTGGAAGTACTGTTGTTCCGGTTTCTAGGTTCAGCGTTTCTTTATTGTGTGGACCTTGAGCAGAGGTGCAGAAAACAGCCTACAACAGAAAGAATGTTGATTTTGCTTTCCCCTTAGATGAGGAGGAGAAGAGGGAAAAGAAGGGGAAAAATCATATATCAGTTTTAAAATAAGCTGCCAGTGGTTGAGAAGCTAGTTTTATATTCAAAGCATGAAAGAGACTCCTGTTCCATGAAAGGGAACCTGTTACAGTAGGCGATCCATAGCATTTTGTGCAGCTTCCTATCTCCTTTGGCCATTGGCCAGATGCTGTTCACTACAGGAAACTCTGGGAAGCAGTTCCCTAGGGGCTAAATTGCTCCTTTCTATAAATACCAGAAAGAAAAAGAAACAAAAAATGGTGGATGTGGGTCAGGCAAGCCTTCAACAACTTTAAAGCCCTGCCTTTACTGTCTTTTTAACACATTCATAGATTTGCCTTAAAGATCTCCATAAGAGGAAATGGCATTATGGGATGGATGATAGAAGTTAGGCAAGAAAATGATAAAAGAGTCAAAACAGGTACTTTGAGAAGCTATGAGACAACCGTCTTCGCATCACAAGAGCATCTGCAGTTGTACATGCAACTACAGAATTACATGACTCCTCTGAGCTAGTGACATAGGACTCCAGGAATGCATAATCAATAGACCTGTGTCATCAAGGCATGGCAGAGTTAGAAAATTCAGAGAGAAAGAGGGAGTAACAGAGACAGAAGGAGTGATATGGAGAGAAAGAAAAACAAAGATTTGAAAGGGAATTCTGTAGATTGCTGACATAAATAGCCTTTTGAGGAGGAGGAGGGAGAGGAGGAGGAGAAGGAGGAAGAGGAGGAGGAGGAGGAACAACAGGAGGAGGAGGAAGATGAACAAGAGGAGGAGGAACTGCCTCCAGGGAGAGCAGAAAAATTTGTGTATTTCACTCTTCTCCTTTCCCTTGTTTCCTCTGATTCTCCACATTTGTGAAATCCAACTGGATACCTGCTGTGAACCCTACAGGCCAGTCTCAGAGGAAGAAGCAGAGTAAAGAATAGTAAAGCAAACCTGGGCAAATGAAAGATATTTAACATAGAGTGTCTACCTGAGCTGAGTGCTAAATGAGTTTTGCAAGCTCCAAGAGAGTAACATAAGATGGTAAACTGTTCTTAAGTGGATCTACTATGTGTGCACTCTATTCCTAATCTGTCTTCTCTGCTTTAAATAACTAACTAGTAGGTAAAATTCACTAATTTTTATTCATTAGAATAGGCATTTTTAAGTAAATGCATTATATTTTAATGTATATTTATTTAAACATCTAACATTTTACAGAAAATCACTGAGTCTACAAAGACCATGGAATTTCAGAGGGGTAACTGTGACCAGGTACAAATGATTGGTTCCCTCTTAGAGTGAAGATGGTATTATGGGGTTGTTTTGTTTTGTTTTTTTCCAGGAGGAAGAAATGGGTCTTGAAAGCATTTCTAATTCTGAACGTTTGTAAATCTGTACTTAAAAGGCATTTTTCAACATGCTGAAAATTATATAATGTTCATTTCTGTAAGAAAAAAAGCTAATACCTCTTGAAGAGATAATGATTTCTTGGAAAGAAGGAGTATAATTTTGGATTTCTTTTTGCTTAAAAAAAACTATTCATCAAACAGTTGGATATCTGTGTCTGTGGATTCCACATCCATGGATTTAACTAACTGGATTGAAAATATTCATTAAAAAAACAAAATCACATCTGTACTGAACATGTACAATCTTTTTTTCTTATCATTATTCCCTAAATAATACAGTATAACAACTTTTTACATACCATTTATTTTGTATTAGGTATTGTAAGTAATCTAGAGATGGTTAAAGTATAGCAGTAAATGTACATATTAAATACTACACAATTACATATAAATACTACATGTAAATACCACACAATTTTATGTAAAGAACTTTAGAATTCAGGGATTTTGGTATCTGCAGGGGTCCTAGCACCAATCCCCCATAGATACTAAGGGATGGTTATATTCTCTGTCTCAACAAAATTGCTTCACTCCTTTAAGTGTAAACTATAGGCATGTGCAAACATGCTTCTATTTAAGGCTAATAATATTAGCCATATTATTTTTAAGGTATTTTGGTATACATATACATAGTGAAATGATTATTGCAGTCAAACAAATTAATATATCCATCATCTCACAGTTACATTTGATTGTGAAAGTGCCTAAAATTATGTTAGCAAATTTTCAGTGTAAAACATGGCATTATTAACTACATTCCTCACATTCTACATTAAAACTTTGATCCCATTTTTTTTCTCATTTTCTTCAATGATATAAATTGTGTTAGAATTGTAAATCTCCTAAGATAAAGATATCATAGTGCTTTATAGTTATGTTTGCCAATATGGAGGAAGTGTCTGAAAAGTTTTCAATCTATAAACCCTGCTTCTTAGACTAAGATTAGGTTTTAATTTTTTCTGAGCACTGACCTTCAGTGTACACAATTTCATTATTTAATGGATTCATCATTTCTTATTGTTTTAGGCTCTGGGCTAGAAGGGCATACTGGAAATGACACAGTAGTGTTGCATTTTGACAGTTGCTATCTGTGTCATTTCATGCTTTCCTACTTTCAGTCATATTTTAATATTCATATTTACTACAGGTGTTCTTTTAACTTTATGTATTCTGATTCTTAGTGAAGGAAGGTTTGTTTTGTTGTTGTTGTTTTACATTACTGAAAGTCAAACCAGGACCTCATCCATGCTAGGCGAGTGTTTTACCAGTAAGCTATACTCCCAGCACTGTTAGTAAAAGTTTTTAATAAGAAATTCAATTTATCTATTTCTTCTTGAGATTTGATAGTTTGTGTCTTTTAAGGAATTTTTAATTTTATCTGAGTTGTTAAATTTCTTCAACTAATGCTATTCATTTTAATAGTAATTAACATCCTTGTTTACCAATTCTATTTGTCATATTTGGGTCAATTTCAACTGATTGATTTTTATCACCATTATGGGTCCATTTTACTATTTCTTTGCTTACCTAGTAATTTTTTATTTGATCAGAGACCAATAGGGGGAATCACAGATAAAAAAAATTGAAACTATAATGAAAGTTAAGAAAGTTTCAGTATGGAGTAATGAAGTATAATTTAGTTTATAACTAGGGAGACACCACAATAAATGGTAATCTTCAAAGGACTTATGAGATGGATAACAACCTAGATATGCTTAGTAACTACAGCATTGTTCAGATAGTTAAAGATATGGGGGAACAGGATTTCAGTAAGAAAGAAGAGCTTATATATATATGTGTGTGGATGTGTGTGTATATATATATACTTATGTATTCAATACTCATATGTATCCTTATGTATATATTCATATACATACATATAAATGGGTGTGCATTCAGTAATAAATATTTGTTGCATGCAAAGCAAAAGAGACAACAGGAGTTCTAATAACCCTGAAAATATATATTCTTTTTCAATCTTTTTGTCTGTATGAGTTGTGAGTTTGCTTTTAAACCACACTGAGAAGTCTCTGTGAGAGGCATGTTCATTGTGCAACAAGCACAGCCTCTTGTTCATTGTTGTGGTTGTTGATGGGCCATTCCCTTGGGAACAGCTGTTGGCTGTAGGACTTAGTGGTTCACCTGCAGATAGTCTCTGAGAGAGGAGCACCTCTTAGTTTACATAAAGTTTCTTTCTGCCATTCTTGAGTTCTTTTGGATTTTTTTTTATTCTTTTCATTTATCAGTTAGAATTGGGTTCAGTCACATAAAAAAAAAATTCAAAATAGCAATGGCTATACCACAATCCTTGTCTTTTCATATGAAACAAGTCCAGAGGTGGGTAGTATCACTCAGGTGATTAACAGCTTGATATCCTGGCCACTTCCACCTTTCATCTCAGCAATGTTCCTTGGGTACCTTCCTTTGTGATCCTGGATGGCAGTTGGACATTTGGATAGCTCCCCCTCATTCTAGACCTTAAGACATGGGCAAGGGATATGAGAGGACTCCTTTTAGCTGACTCCACCCTCTTCAAAATAATTGTTTAGAAAATTTTACACAAAAACCTCCATTCACATCTCACTGGCCAGAATTTAGTCACTTGGCCATACCTATCTCCAAGAGCTTGAACAGTGTTGTTTTTGTTTTTCTTTAAGTGGGAAAAAACTGCTAATTCAAATTAAAATAGATTACAGCTACTCAGAAATAAAGCAGGTAATCATTTGAAGTTTCTGATTTTTCTATTTTTTTATTTAAATAATTTTAACTAATATATAAAAACATAAAAATATATATTTATGGAGTATCATGTGATATTTTGATGGACATACATTGTATAATATTAAAATTAAAGCTATTTCCTCAAACATTCATCATATATTTACAGTGAAACACTCAAAACACTTTATTCTTATTTTTTAAAATATACAGTACATTATTATTATTTATTGTCAACCTTTATTATTTACTATACGCAGCACACCAGAACTTCTTACTCCTACCTAACTGTAATTAACTACCCACTTATGGACAGTTCTTCTCTTCTTCTCATCCCCTCTACTCTAGGAACCATCACTCTACTCTCAACTGTTATGAGATCAAATTCCTCATATTCCCTTTAGGAGCAAGATCATGCAGTACTTGTCTTTCTGTGATGGCATAACACTGGCATAGCACTGGTATAAAGACAGATACATACACTAAGGGACCAGAACAGAGAGCCCAGAATTAAACTGATACATCTACTGATGTTTGATTTTCAACAAAGGTGATAAAAACATACATTGAAGAAATGAGTCTTTCAATAAATATTGCTAGAAAATTGTATGTCCACATGCATAAGAATGGAACCAGACCTCTGTTTCTAACTGGTTATAAAAATAAACTTCAAATTTATTAAAGATACAGATGTAAGACCTTAAACTATGAAACTGCTAGAAGGAAACAGGTGAATCAGGACATTGGAAAAGAGCAAGGATTTTTGGGGTAGATCCTAAAAGCACAGGAAACTAAGCAAAAATTGACAAATGCGATTCATAAAACTAAAAGGCTTCTGCACAGCACAGAAATAATCATCAGAGTGAAGAAACAACCTACAGAATTGGACAAAATATTTGTAAACTATATGTCTGACAGGGGCTAATATGTGGAATAGATTAGGAACTCCCAAACCCAGTAGTTTTAAAATGGGCAATATACCTAAATAAATAATTCTCAAAAGAAGACATAGAGATAACCATACACACAAGTATATGAAAAAATTGATCAACATCACTAATCATCAGGGAAATGAAAATTAAAACCTCACTCTATTAAGAATGGGTATTGTCAGCTGGGCATGGTGACATATTCCTATAATCCCAGAAACTCAGGAAGCTGTGATAGAAGGATAGTAAATTTGAAGACAGCCTGGATAGTTCAGCAAGACACTGCCTCTAAATAAATGTGTGTGTGCGCGCGCGCGCGTGTGTGTGTGTGTGTGTGTGTGTGTACGCACGTGAACAAATAAATAAATAAAAGAATAAGTAAAAGAGCTTGGATGTAACTTAGTGATAGAGCACCAAAATGGATAAATAAATAAATAAATAAATAAAGTACTGGTGAGAACAAGGAAAAGAGGAAAAGGGAACCTTTGCACACTGTTGGTAGGAATTTAAATTAATATAACTACCATGAAAATATTATGAAGTTTCCTCAAAGAATTAAAAATAGAATCACCATATGATCCACACTCCCACTACTGGGTGTATATCCAGTATGTGAAAGAGACATCTGTGTTCTATGTTTTTTGTAGCACTATTTACAATAACCAAGAAATGAACATAACCTAAGCATCCATCAACTGATAAATGGAGAAAGAACATGCAGCACATAAACATAATCTAGTCAGCCATTAAAAGGATCGATATACTAAGTACTTACTGTTTTTAAAGCATATCATACAACCAAGTACAACCAAATGGTACTATTTCCTGGATAAGAAGTTTTAATCTGGCTGTGGCTTTTTCTCATGGAGAAATAAAGTGTCTTTTACAGGTGGAGGAATGTCAAATACCTGCTGAAATTACTAACTTGTCATCATACCCTAGGCCTCAACATTGGAAATCATCCAAAGCATGTTGTCAGAAAATCTGTTATCTCTAAGCTAGTGCCTAAAAGTAGATATACTCTATTCTCTCTTTTGAAATACCCTAGAACAACAGTGGAATTAAGTTCCATTTGGCAGTTCAAGAAAGCAGATCAATTGGTTTCACATTGCTTATCAATGGCATATAGATAGTAAGGAATATAGGTTCCCTTTGTGCTTGATGTAATGCAGTATTTTTGATTAACAATTTACTGCATAGAAGTTTTTTGCACAGTATTTTTGATTAACAATTTACTGCATAGAAGTTTCCAAAATATTATTCAAGTATTCTGTATTACCTCTCTATATTAAGTATCAATGGCTGCATAACAATATCTCAAAGTATTACCTCTCTATATTCTGTATTACCTCTCTATATTAAGTATCAATGGCTGAAAATAATAAACTTGATTATCTCACTGTCTGTCTCTGTAAATCAGGATTCTAGACATGAATTTTCTGAGTTCTATACTGTCAAACTCCTGTGAATTGGGCACATCATTACATCTGCAAAAAATGAGAGAAAATGTTTTTTTTTTTTAGGTTTGCCTTAGGTTAAAAAAAATCACGGTAAAACCACTGCATATACATATGTATTTTTTTTGCTTGATTATATTTTCTGATCTTTTGCCTTTCATCTTGGTTTTCATTGCTGTATACAGTGAACAACAGTAACTGTGGCAGCCAGAAAAGCACTCTAAATAGTCCCTTAGGGCCAACTCCGAAGAAGTAGAGACTCCATACTCTAAAGTCTAGTGATAGGAATATGCTTTCATGAGAGTGTTGAAGAAGTCATCTTGAATTTTCAACTAGCTACCTAATATTACTTTATAAAAGAAAAAAAACTAAAAATATTTCTATTGTATGACTTAGAAATGGGTGACTTAGAAAATAGAAAATATATAACTATTTTCCATAGTTATAGTGCATCGCTCTAATTCTTTCTCTATGGCTACTTTTTTGGAATAGACTAAGATGCCTAGTGAAGCAGCTGGAGAAAGGTGACGTGAACGTGGTGGACTTGAAGAAGAACATTGAATATGCAGCATCCGTGCTGGAAGCAGTTTATATCGATGAAACAAGGTGAGTCAGGTCCTCACCTCCTCTCTCTTTTGTCCTCATTCTTCTCTCCCTTCTTCATTTCTCAGTCTTGACCCTGCTTCACTCAAACAGCAATCGAACATATCTTAATATAAAACCAAAATCAAAATCTTATTAAAAATTTAAAGGTTCCTTTTGATCTAGTTAATTAACTGGACTATGATTCTTTTTTAAAAAAAAAAAAACAAAACATGTCCTTTGATCCAAATGCTTTAAGACAACAGAAATATCAAACAATAAATTTATAAAATGAAAGATAATTCATTCTCTTCTCATGCACCCCCACCTTCAATGTCCTTAGGTCTAGTCTTTAAACGTTAGAGACAGGTGTAGCCTTATATTGGTTTTCACTCAGGTATGAAATTTTCCTCTAATATCAGAGTTTCTTCTGAGAAATGGCTATGACATGCCCACATGCTCACGCTCATGATTTCCTGGAGGGCTTTGTGAAGCTCCAAATATGTCACCACCCAAACCCAGCCTCATCGTTAGCAGACTGGTAAGGAGATTAGGAGATGGAGATTCATTGGAAGAGGGTTGTTATCCCAGTGCTGTGGCTCTCAGCCAGGCCACTTACCCTCCAGGGAATGTTTGGCAGGCTCAAGAGACTTGCCCAGTGTCTCTTGGTGTTTACAGAGTGCTAAGACAGGGTCCTGACTCTCAGAAAAGATAAAGGTGACAGTCAACTGATGAGAGCCTCCCATGAATTTAGAGCTAAGAGGGAACCTTCAGCTGGAGAGAGATAATCTTCCAGAGTTTGACTCAGATAACTTTTCAAAGCCATGATGAAAATGGAATAGAGGTCTTTTGAAGTAATAATAAAGTAATAAAGAGTACCAACATCAAAGGATTCTAGGGTGTTTTTGGTAAAAGGATCAGGGGAGAAACTGAAAATTTCAGCCAAAATATCACAGAATATAAAATGTTTAAGGTGCCATGAACATGTTCAGGTGTTCAAGAGTACTGAGTTGCCTCTGAAGGACCCACAAAAAGTCTCTAGGAGAGAAAATTAACCTACATTTGGGCATTTGTTACACAGAGGACAGCAAAAGTACCAGTCTAGTAAGACCCTCTGCCCTGTTATTCTCTCTCTGTCCCTCCACATTGTTGAACAACTAGAAGCAGTAGAGTAGGGGCAGGGAATGGAGAGTGAACACACTCCAGGTCTCTTCCCTTCTGAAGGTATACATGCTGAGCTTGGGAAGGTAAGAAATGTTAAACTAGAGGTGAGATTGAAGTTTTTATTTATCTTTGTGTACTGGACTTCATATAAACAATGGGTAATATTGTTTAATGGGTAATAAAGACCTGATTCAAAAATCAAAATAATACAAAAGGTTTCATCAGTCTTGCCTCCACCTTAGTCCCCAGCTAATCTCTTATTATGTGATATATGACAAAATTTTATTTTGATATTTTCCCCCCTTCTTTCATGGAAGATAGCATAGAACATACATGATCTTTCATTTTGCTTTGTTTTTTTTTCCCCACTAACTAAGGCAGCAGGGGGATCTTCTTGCATCATGTTTTGTTCTTTTTTATACTCAACCATGAAGATTTTCACTAATAATGACAGAGACAGCCATAGCAAAGGCTGTGCTGCACAAGTGGTTCTGCTTTGGTCCCCAGAATGGAGTTCCTCTGCCAGAGCATGGTTTAGAGTTACAAATTAAGTGGGGGGCAGAATCAAAGGAACACTTTTAAATTATAAATTCTGTCCAGAATTGTTTTCACTGTTGAATTTCACTGAATGAACACAATATATATATATATATATATATATATATATATATATATATATATATATATATATTCTAAGCAAACAGAGATTCAAAATGTGAATTTAAAATACCTGATATTGTTCCTTTAATTTCTTTGTTCCTTTATTTTCCTGTGTGGCCTTTATTGTTCACCAGTTGATTGGACTTAACAGGCTTGACATCTCTTTATTCTGTCTTTGGCTAGACATTTCATTTTATATTTATTTATAAAATTAAAGAATTTCTGGACTGAGGGTAAAACTCAGTGGTTGAGCACAAGGCCCTGTGTTCCAACCCCAGCACTGCAAAACAATAACTAGCCCCCCAGATCCCCCAAAAAAGACTTTTACCTTCAAGAATTTTATATATATTAATAAAATTATATACATATATAATAAAATTCATCTTATAATGGCAATGTTAACTATATGATTTTGCCTAAGAATCATATCTTTCATTTGACAGATTATTACATGCTATGCTTATTCATTTTATGTTATATTTCCTTTCTCTGAAAATTATGACTCCATGAATATTTTGTTAATGTAATTTACCATGAACCCTAACTCATTTAAACATGAATTATGTTTAAAGTATAGTCCTTTCTCATTTGAAAAATTCTCTTTTGTAGGAAAAAAAAGGTTAAGCACAATATTTAACTGCTTCATGGTAGAAATTTAATTTGGAGGGGAAGATTGCTTCTTACCACAAAACATCCCGGTTCCTAATGCCAACCACATCATTCCCAAATTTCTACTTAAATGACAAGAAATGTTCCACCCTTTCATTTTTACTTCCATGACATCATTATTTTTAAACCGGATTAATAATAACAGCCCACATTTATGCCATCTTCAAAAGGCTCTTGTTTCATTACTTCACATAGTTTCACCCCAATCCTCAATATTGTTTTCTACGTTTTACTAATGAGAAAACTAGAGATCATTTAAACATCACAACAGTTCTATGAGATAGAAATTCTACTATTACCATTTTGTATATAAGGAAATTAAATCACATAAAAGTTAAATAGCTTACTCAAGAGAATGAATTGAAGAGTGAGATTAGGACCAGGGCAATCCAACTCCAGAGCCTAGGCTACTAAGCACAATTCTCATCCCCATCCCTTTTGCAACATTTAACCAAAAGTGAAAGACTGGAAGTTTGATGGACACTCATGTGCTCTCAAGATCTTGAGACTTGGTGGGTGCAGATAAAGTTGTATCTTATCTGTTTGCCTTCAGTGATGACATACTGCTAGCTTGAAATTGGCTTTGGTGTGATATTAACACCATGGAAAATGTCAAATGCAACATGCAACATCATTGGTTTTCCCTGGAGAGCCTGATAAACATTTACCATCATGCCACTGGTAGACCTAAGATCCCCGCTTAAGACTCTTCTAAGAGCCCAGATTTTATTGACAAATATCAGTTTAGAAATTCTTAGAACACACATAGTTTGATTTCCTATGCCTATAGTGAGACACATAGCATTAAACTGAGGATGTTTCTATTGAGATATACATAGAATTATTTAAGTGTCATTTGCCTTAGGAATATTACTAAAATAAGGATCGTTTAAAAGGAGTATGGCTTGAGAAGCATTTAGTTGATTTTTATTTATATTTTTATATCCTATATGGCTTCTGAAACTTATTTAAAAATAATTCAGTGAATATTCCAGAAGTGTTGCTTGAAAGTTGACTGTATTGAAAATTAAAAGATAAAAAAAAAAGGTCAGCATATAATAATACTGGGTAGAACATAAATTATTAGTTGGTTTAAAACATCCTTTTTTATTTCTTTCTTTCTCTGCTTACTAAATACTAGTGACCACAGGTTTTCAGTTAGAAAACAAAATAAAAATTTCTCTTTAAAGATTATTTTGGTGAGAAAAATAAAAACAGTTTCTGACAAAAATTAAATTCTGACCTTTGCAGAGATTATAGCACAATTCCCTAGTGAACGTGAACATTTGTTGTTTTTTTAAAAAGACATTTTCATATGCAAATGCCAATATTTTATGAGTCTTTCTTTCAGATATGTCCCTAGAGGCTATTATTTTCAAAGTCGCACAGTTGTAATCCAGAAACATGTGGCCTAAAAAGAAAAAAAAAATCTATTCGTCCTTATTTGGATTGGGACACTGCCAAGCAAAGTAGCATCCTTGGCCTCCCAGGCAGCTGACTGGGAGATGTACTTCCAGAGATGGATACTGTGCTTACTGATATCTTACAAAAATAATTTATAACTTCATTAGCTCAGAAATATAATGCCAATGAGAGATATAAATTGGGAATTATAACCCAGGATTCTCACTTTTTTATTTTCAGGACCTTGTACATGTTAGGCAAGTGTTCTGCCACTGAGCTAAATCCCCAACCCCCTCAGATTTTTTTTTAATGTCTTTACTTTGTTACTAATCTTTAATGTTTGGAGCTCCTTTGCAATTCAGATATGTTGACATCATATCGTATCTCAAAATCCTAAAAATCTTGAGAATGTCTAGTGAAGGTTTACTTATTTCACCAATCTGTCCCATCACTTTCCTCTGCAGCCAGCTCTTGCTTCAGCTACTGAACTGTACCTGTGCAGGTCCCTTCTTTCCTTCCAAATTCCATCTATCTACAGACAGCTCCTAAAAATTAGCTGAAGCCTTTCCTCCAGTTTCCCAAATTGAAGCTAAACGCAGTTGCAAGTTGTATAACACCTACTGTAGAGGCTTTCAGAACCCACTACTCAAGCCCTTGCACATAGATTTTCTATCACCCATCCCTCAGCATTCACTAAAGTCTGATGCACCTCTCACCTCTCACAGAAACCAGTTTACTATTTCCTGTGGAAGTCCTTTCAACATGTTTTCCTATTCTAAGTTCAGCTTCTCAAGGTCCAAGTCCCAGATAAAGAAAAGGAACAATCAAAATTAATGTCAAGTTGGATGTTCATCTCCCAGGATCAATAGTTGTGCTAATGGAATACGCAATTTAAATTCATATTTAGAAAAACAATGACAATTTTCTAAAGGATACAGAATCTTCAGTGATCAACTGTGTTCACAGTATAGATGAGCTTGCATGTTACTGTTCAAGGATGTTTAGTTTTGGGAATCTTATTTTTTTCATATTATATATGCCAGAGCAAAACCTTTACTTTATCATAAAAAACAAGAGCAGTCTGCACAAAGGTAAAATATATCTCTGTAGAATATGATGATTTTTTTGACTTTTCAAATGTCATATTTTCTCTCTTAAAACCATTGAGATTTTAAAAAATTCTTTGAGTTCCTTATGGAAATGGATTACAGTGTTACATTAGCAACTGAAGTCCAGGGTGAGATACGGAGTAGGAGGGCATTCAAGGACAGGCAGAGGGTTCAGGAGGAGACAAGTACATAAGGGCAGGCCTGGAGCTATCAAAAGTGAGACTTAGAATGGATACAGAAGCAGGTGGCATATCTAAAGAATGTAGAGTGGCAAGTTAGCAGAGAGCTGGGACACTGAAAAGGGTAGATCAAATGCCACAAAGAGAACCAATGTATGTGTGAGGAAATTACTGATGCCTGTAAAGCGTAGTTTCAGTAAAGAGAAAAAGCTACATGCCATATTATGGTAGTTAAAGAAATAAGTGGGGAATGTCTTTGTGAAGTAATTAGTATTGATGAGTTTTTCAAGAATTTACTAGTAGACAAAAGAGCAGAAATAGAGCAATCTATTAATGGGGACAGATGCTTGAAGAAGCCTTTTCTTATTGTGCTTCATGTTGGTTGTAGAATGAAAGGCTGCAATCTGCAGCTTAGAAACAAAGTTTAAAAAAATCTAGAATGAAAAGGGGAAAAAAATTTCATAGATAGATAAAAGTATCCTTGGGAAGCTATTTAGGAAAATGAAAAATGGTCATAGGTAGGAAATACAGATGAAGATGGTGCTAACTAGTGCTCAGCTAAGGGTCTTTAAATAACAAACACAGGTAGCACCCCAAACAGGAAAGGTTATTTAGTGTTTCACTTCTCAGCATATAAAAGTGCTATAGTAATTATGGCCTATGTATGAGCAATGGGTTGCAAAACTCAGAGATCCATGTGAAATGGAGAATGAACTCATTGTATGTAGTCACTACAACCTGCCCATCATGATGGCATTAACTCAGGCATGCTCCTTTGACATTTAAGTCAGAGTATGAAAGAGAAAATGGAGAAGAACTGAATTAATGAACGGTCTTTTTGAATATTTCAATTTTAAATGATAGGAAACCGAACCAAGCCAGCTTCAACCGAATGATTAATTTAGTGGTTCTCACTGCTGCCTATAGACATTGGTTGATTCAGGGCACAGATGATGTCAACAGATCAACCTTTCTGTTTTGCTTGCTCTGGACGGTTCTCCTCTGATGCTTTGAATTATAGGAAGGTGGTGGCAATATTTCCAAGCTTCATATCCTCAACCTGTCAAATCCAGCAGGAATAGAAAGGTTTTCTTTCCCACAGGATCCAACAAACATATTCTTAGGTTTCGTTGCCTCTAGTTAGGTAATATGCTTATCCTTCAAACAATCATCGTGTCCTGGAGAATTGGACACACGAGTTCAGGAGTCAAGCATCCCATGAGACACGTGTGAGGTCAGTTCTATTTAAATCACTTGCCTACATATTGAGAATGGAGGAGAGAGCTTTCCTCAAAAACAACAACTATGTCCTCTTTACTGTGAAAATGCAAGCATTTATGTCAGTACAAACAAGGAGGCCTGGATCAGGGTTTGTGGGGTGTGTTGAGAAAAGCCCTTGACTGGCAGGTCAGCAGCTCCTGCCTGGCTTCATTCCTGATCCTAATTAGCCTCTAGGCAAAAGATATTTTTCTTTTCTCTCTAGTCATTGCTTTTGTAACATGGAAGATGAAATCTCAGTCCCTTTCTGTTCTGCAGTCCTATAGTCTTTCCCGTGGTTGAAAGTCCGTTGCTCAGACTGAACTATCCTGGCCACCAGGAGGTTGGCAAGGGGAAGCTGCTTAATATTTGCTTATTGGAGGGGCATTTAAAATATGGGCTCTTATATTTTTTAGATTGGTTTTTTCACTTGGAGAAGCCCCTGAGAAAATCAGTTTGAGAGGAATGTGCTAAGACATTGCTGGAACTCAGTGAATCCATAAAAAAGCAAATTATAAATTTTACAAATTCTATGCTTGTGGTGTTAGTTGTGGGGAGGGGCTGTTGTTTGGAGTGCTGTGTGTTTATAGGCTCTTCTCTCCCTGTAGATGGAGTAGGAAACCAGGCTTAGGAAAAGTCATATTACTTTTGATTGGGTTTATACGTTCTGTCTATATGTGGTATGTTATTTCCTACAAAATTTCAGAAAAGTCTCATTAAGGACAAAAAAATCCATGTATTAAATAAGATCTCACTATTGTGATATTTTTGAGTCAGTAAAATATAAATGAATGTTTTCTGGGTTTGAAAAATGTTATTTTAAATACTATTCTTTTCTGTGGTGACATTAACAATGAAAATCGTTTGATCGTTATATCTAAGGCAACATATTATGCAATTTGCCAATGTTACTGCATCTAATTCTCAAAAAAAGTCCATGAATGAGATACTCATATTTTTCCACTGTAAAGTTAATAAATGCAAGGCATAAAGAAAGTAAGTAACTTGCTTAGGATCATATGATTATTAAATGTCCAAGACAAGTTCAAATTCAAATGCAACATGCCCAACATTCATTTTTGTTTTCTTCATTGTCAACAAAACCTACTCTTTAAAAAAAATGAAAAAGATCTATCTTCTTTTGAGAGTCCAACCTCAGCACCAGACTCAGGATGGGTGAATACTAATTGATTTAAACCAGTATCAGTCTCAAGTTTCCCAGCCAGTGAGTTTAGACATTCACATGTGATACAATTTTGGACAATTAGAATTGTCTCCAGGAAAGACTGATAGGGTCATTGCCAGAAGGTTTATTCTCCATAGAAAAGGCTGTTGTTTGTGAGAGTATGATGCTTGAAATTAATATAGCCATCTTGCTAAAAGCATAAAGCCAAACCTAATATTAAGCTTGATGATATAGAAAGATAAAGGAAACCTGAGTCCTTGAAAATGTTATTGGACTGCTGATTTTAAAATTCCCTTACTGAAGTCAATCTACCTTTAGGTTTTTTAAAATAACAGAATTTCTCTGTTAAGCCACTTTGACTCAGGTTTGGTGTCATTTGTCATTGAGAGCATTCTTCTGGCCATGTAGGTCTGCCTTGTACCAAACCCTTCAAACCCATGTTCTTAATTTCTAATTGCTCCAGGGAGTCAGTTTATCCTAACAATAAATCAGTACACAAATGTTTGGTTTCTAAAATAGCCACTTAGAATTCATAATTTATTTTTTCATAAAACAAGGTAAGAAGTTGATTAGATTTCCAAGGTAGCCCACAAACCACATTGACCCCATGGCACAGCCAAATAACACCAATGGTACTTGAGCAAGTATCAAGTACTGGAAATCAGATACCTAAGGTTTGTTTCTCATTAGGTGTAAGAGAATTTCCTCATTCTTTTCTACATTCCATCAGCAAGCCTAGTTCCAAGATAGGTGCTGCCTCTGTCGGCCCTCCATCTTTTCTCTCATCTCCCCATCAGTCTCATCTGAATCAGCCCTATGTGTGAGGCTGTCTCCAGCCTCTGTCTAGACCACCAGTCAGTTTTTCCCTGGCATCCTGCTGTCCTACGGGTCCACCTAGGAGCGGGATAGGGCTCTCAGCTCCCTTCCTGGAAATTTATCTGGATGTGTTATTGCCCTCCTCATGGTTTTCTTGGTTTGGAGGTCGGACAGGATTCAGTGTCCCTTCCTCGATTTCTCCTGCTTCCCTTTCTGACCACTTTTCATTAACCTAGGGAATCTCTGGATGATCACTAGGTTGGAAACTGTGCTTTGACTGATTCATAGACTGATGTTTTCTTGGTCTGGGCCTTTCCTCTTTTAATTAGACCTAGATTTTGAAACTCAAAAGCAAGAGTAGGGCTCTTCTTATCCTTCAGGTAATGGTGTGTCATATATAGTCATATATAACTTGAATTGGTGAATGAAATCATGCTCAATATATAGACATAGGGGCATAGGGTAACAGGAATATTTTTAAAAATTATTTTTTGATGTCATCTTTTCAGACATGAAGCAGAATCTGATGCAAAATGTTAACATATTTAGCAGTTGCATCAAAAGAAACAAACAAAAGTGGCATTATTCCTCATCTGGAATAAATACCTAGCTACTAGAATAATACCTAACTACTGCAAATACCTTAATATTTTAAAAATATGTAAAACTGAAGATTCTGCCTATTTTTATACTTTTATTCATTTATTCAATAAATATTTATGAAAGATTCTCCATATACACTGATACTTATTTTAGTATTCTCTTTAGCTACTGTTAGCTACTGTTAACTCCTTGCCATTATCATCTCCACTAATTTGGCCTCATGGGCCTAAAAAGAAAGATATTCCTTATCTTCCCTCGTGTTTCTGCCTTTGGAAGATATTCTACTGCTTTCTGGCACTCATTTTTTGCACCTGCACAGTTGAGAAATCGACTTTTGTATTTTGAAATCAAGTGTCATACAGATAATTCCCATTTGTCAACATCAATATAAAAGATTCTTCAATGAAGATGCCTTCACAGGGATTCTTCCATATGTCTCTTCCCATGTCTTTCACCAAAACTGTCCTCACTCACAGTAAAATAATGGACACATGCAAATAAGTAGTGCCCTATGTTCACATCATAGAAGAGAAAATAAATCATATTTTCTGAGCAGAGAGATTTTATTAATTGTCAAGCTGTGAATGGAGAAAAAGGGCTGTTCTCAAATGTTAGTGTTCATCAGAATCACCTAGAAGGCTTGATAAAATAGTGTGCTGGGCTCCACTCCCAGAATTTCTGATTCAGTAGATCTTCATTAATGTCCTTGAATTTCCATTTCTAACAAGGTCCCAGGGACACACTTGGAGAATACTCTTCTAGAAGATGTCACAATGAGGCTACAAAGGGGAGATACAGAGAGAACATTAGAACTTTGATGGTTACAAATTTAATGCGTTATCAAGAGTGTGGCTCGGTATTTCCCCAAGTAGTATAAAAGATGATATTGGGCTGAAATGTCTTCCCTACCCTTCAGAAAATTCTATCATGAATAGGGATATTGAGCAAGGGCTACTATATTGGAGATTAGCTGTGCCTCACAGCAAGTTTTGGGGACAGGGGAGGCTGGTCCTATCCTTTGTTATGTGGTACATTCACCTCTTACAGGACTGTGTGCAGTCTCTACAGTCTCTCTTATGCAATGGTAATCCACATTAAAAAAAAAAAAAACTAAAACAAAACCAGAGAAAACATTGATCAGATTTATCAAATTGACAGAAAAAGAAAAGAAACTTCTTTAAAAAATAAAGTTATTAAAATAAATTTGTAAGTCTGCCATCTTAAACCATTTTTGAAACAAGAAAGGGAATAAATGATAAACATGCTTTGGTGGTGGCCTGGTATATTTTAATGTGATTCACACTCAGGAAGTACATTACTGATAACAGATATGGCATTTCAAATGTATTCTCTCTTTCATATATTAAATTTATTGTACTTCAAAGTACCCTGAAATTTTTGCCACCAGATATATTTCTCTGTGAGAATATGATTGAAATATCAGCTTTGAAAATAAATCTAAACTTCCCTCATCCAAAATTCCCTGTTGAACAAAACTCCACTATAATTTTTTTATACACTTATTTTATTTGTTTATTTTTATGTGGCGCTGGGGATTGAACCCAGTGCCTCATGCATGCTAGGCAAGAACTCTACCACTGAGCCACAACCCCAGCCCCTCCACTATGATTTTTAAAAATTAATTATTTATGACTCTGAATTTCCAGGCAGAGATGAGACAGAGAATAATAATTGTTGGTATCATTATTAACTGAACATGAAGGTAGCCTGGATACTTTGTAGAGAAAACATGCATTTGAGGTGCAGAACACCTCAGTTACAGATACAGACTCCAAAATCAGACAGACATCAGCTCAAAATCCAATATGGCTTCTCCTGTGAGCAAGTCATTTAAGTGGCTGAACCTCAAATTACTTACTTATTAAAATAGATTTAATGATAATTAATATTTACATCTTCCTCATGGTGCTTATCAGATTAAATGAGTGAAAGTTTGCCTCCTTTCCTGCTTCATAGTACAAGCAATAAAGTTAGCTGGGGTCATTATCTGTATCTATCCTCAGATCATTCTGAAGCCTGGTTGAAGGGCTGGTATTATCGTAGGTTTTTTTTGTTTTTGTTTTTTTTTTTTCTCTTTTTGGGTACGGAGTGGAGGATAGGGTGCAGACAGCTCAGAACACAGACACATTAATAAAAGAAATAACAATGGATTCCCGTATGAGGGAACCACTTTTGCAAAAAATCTTTCATACTGCAGACAGACAAACCTTTCAATTCCCCCAGCTATGTTGTAGAGGCTCCACAAGGAGCCTGCTTGCAGTACACAAGTTCACTTTCAGCCTTAACCCTGGGCCAGTAGTGCTGCTTCCCTGAGCTGCACAACCCCACTCAGGATGCCCAACAATGGCCCTGTTTTGGTGCATTCCTCCCAGAGGTAGACAGGGCTCCAAAACTAGCAACCTAAAACTGATGTCCTTCTCCCCTTACCAGTTAACAGTATCTTGAAATTTCCTGCCTTGTTCAAGGTGCTCCTCTACCATATTTTGTACACTGGGACTCTGGAATTCCCTATTTAAAGGTCTTTAAGCTAGGCTCCTAAGTCTAAGTGAGCTTCCTTCTTAGGTCTTTGATTGAAGAGGTCCTGGGTACTACTGTTTTCATTTCAGCATCCCAAAGAGCGGTCAGAATGCAGCTACTTCGAAGACTAGGCAGATTGATGGAAAATGCACATGGAGGCTGTGGTGGCCACCTGCTTCTGTGTGAGTGCTATAAAGTGAGGGCCTGAGATGTAGAGGGGTGCAGTAGGACAACCAAAACCAGCTGTCCTAACCCTATCATCCAAGAAGTTGAGAACTTCCAATTCAAACCCAATGTATTAGCCTTTTATGAAACTTATTAAAAGGTAGGATAGGGTATGTAATAGCTTATTCACCTGATGACAACTTTAAAATATTAATTATGAAGTATTTGGAAGAAATATGCTCTACCCTGGGCCCATCAAATGGAACTGAATTAGCTTATTTAAATGTATCCTTTATATGAATAATATGAACGAAAAAGAAAATTTCGAACTAGAGAAGCCAGTTTCTCCTAATCGTATCCAGCACTTGAAACTTAATAATAAGTAAAACCGTGGGCACTAATTGCCTGGAATTATTGTGTGGCTGCTTGGGTGTAACTATTTTCCAAGAGTCCACTGTGGACAGAAATATTTTCACTGACACAGAATTGTAAGAGTCAAAATCCCATGACCTCTCCTTCCGTGGCCGCCTCCTCCTTTACTTCCCTTTCCCTGCAAGCTTTCTAGTTCAAAATATAAGCCCTTTGGGAGATATGTCATCTGATTTCAAGAAAAATTTTGGAATATAAATAGCTCTCCTAAGGATCAGTTGATCACTGATCAGATGTGGAGCCATTTTTCACAGTGCTCTGGTCCCCCTTCAACACACAGCCTGCTCTAGGAACCCCTCAATTATGCATTATTGACTCCATTGGGATTGAGAAAAATAGAGAAAGCATTTTTTTCAGAGATCAACAGTGATACATTTTATGTATATACTTTTTATCATTTCTTTCTATATCATGCACTATAAGAATTCCTAGGAAAATCTATCAATGATTCTGTTTTCATGTTTTCTTAAACACAGTCCCCGTTTCCTAGGGATAAAGAATTATGCTCACTCTGCCTTCTAACAATAGAATGAAGAGCAATCAAACTATTGGATATTTGAAAAACAAAATTGATTATAACATTTTGAGGTCCCATTTTATCAACTTACTTACATAAATCCCAGAGATAAAATGAAGACAAAATAGTCTTAGATATTTCAGGGACATCATCTTATGTAAACATCCCAATATTTCAACTCATCTTAAACAATTGTACAGGAAAATTGCAGATGATAATTCTGTCTATAAAATGTCCACATTACATTCTAGTTCTCTTTCCTGCCCTGTGCAGCTTGATCAAAGGACACTTCAAAGGCCCGTATGATGCTAAGAAATAGTAAGACAGAGTATAAGACAGGTGCCAGAGAAAGAGAGAACACAAAATAAGAGAAAGATGGAGGGAAGAAATGAGTGCCATTAAGTGTATCAATCTATTTTTTAAAACTTGTTTCAATTTAGATGTTACCCATCTTTCAACCTTTTTTTTTTTTTAAAATCTCCAAACTGGAATAATGATCTTGAGTCTGCTACCACTTACTAATATGTTCATTAGGCATTTCTTAGCATACTGTATTTGATAAATGAGCATAAAAGTATTTGACAGAAATACTGGATTCCTTGCCTAGCAACACAAAAATAATGCAATTATCTTAAAATTCCTTAATGAAAAATATTGTAAAAGAATTCTTTTCCACATAAAATGTATGGGAAGCAAATAAGCATTCAGTAGACTCTATGCTTCTAATCTTGAATTTTGATCTTCTCCTTGGCTAATGATGTGCAGTACATGAAGCTTTGGCAGCAGCAATAAGCTGCAGCTCCCAGTCAGTCATATACTCACAAGAGTTAAAAACTGATACTCTGGCTAAGTTAGAATATTTGGTAGAATAAATGCATTTCCAACTTAGGATATTTTCAACTTACAATGAGTTGATGTTTACCCTACCATAAATCAATGAGCATCAACCTGCTGAGAGCCATTGCCAAGTAGGAATGACACATGGCATGACCCAGGTCATTTGCAGTGACATTGCATGTAAGGTGACCTTGCTCAAGGACCAGGGTGGATCCGGGTTTAGGGAGGATCAGGGTTTAGGGCGCTCCTTGTGTTTAGGGCAGTTCCAGGTTTAAGGTGGACCCTGCTGGGAATAGGGTGTATCCCGCTGCCTCAGGCGCACCTGCTCCTTGATTTCCCGTTGAGTTCTCGCGGGATTCAGAGAGTATTTTGGGATGTAGAGCCCAGTGGTAGTGTGGATTTCCCCAGAACGTGTGTGTAGAGTGCCGGTGTGAGTTCAGGAATAAAGAGTTGCTGTTTGAATCTACAAGGTGTGTGGTGGCTCATGATTTTGTGCCCAGCCAGACTGCGGCATTTGGTGGCCCGTACGGGGAATGAACCCGCGACCTTGTCAACCTGTATGTATCTCCCTCTTCAATTTGTTTTTTAAAAAATATTATACAGTTACTATTCAAGGGGAAATTAACCTAGCAGCACTGAGAAAGATGACAACATAAATTTCTCCCTTTACTGCTTCTTGTAAATCAAATGACACAAGATTCCAGACTAAAATTTCTACCATTTCCATTCTCACGCCACTCCCCAAAGGGCAATCACCTATATAGTTGAGGATAAATATTTCTAGATATTTTCTAGTTATTTGGTGGGAATATAACCATTGTGTGCCCTGTGCCTTGCACTATTTTGAATGTGGACAATATAACAGTGCACAAAAACAGACCAGCTCTCTGCTCCCAAGGTGTTTATAGTCTAGTCCCCAGACTGTGATCACTAAATGAATAAACAAACCAGGACACATGTGGTGTGACATCAAGTAATGAAGGTGCTGACAGCAGGACAAAGAGATGGGATTAAGGTGCTTACCATGGTGGGTTGATAGATGACCAGGGAAGCCCTCTCCACCCAAATCCAGTGAGGAAATGACTCACACCAGAATCTTGAGCAGAAAGAAAAGAGAGTGCAAAGACCCAGAATCAGATGCAAACTTGGAAGCTTTGCCTACAGCAAGGAGGTCAGGGTTGATGGAAGAAAATGACCAACAGGGAACTTGTTACAAGATGAAATTGGAGACTTTACTTGAGATGACGTATGTAGGGCTTTAGAAGTAGACATTGACATGATCTATCTTAAACCTTTGATGTGGTAGCACACACCTGTAATTTCAGCAACTCGGGAAGCTGTGGCAAGAGAAGGTCAAGGTCAAATCCAGCCTTAACAATTTAGTAAGACTTCAAGCAACTTCAAGCAACTGTCTCAAAATAAAAATAAAAAGGGCTGGGTCTGTGGCTCAGTGGTTAGGTGCCCTTGGATTCAATCCCCAGTACCCAAAAATGGAAAAAATAAAAATCCTCTGGCTGTGGAGGGAACATGAGACTGAACTATGGTAGAAGGAAGAGCTAGGAGACCAGTTAGGAGACACTGCAGCAGGCCAGGCAAGAGATGCAGTTTGGTTTCACCACTGACTCTCATTGCTGGTGGGGATGCCACATGGTACAGCCTCTTTGGAAGACAGATTTGGCAGAATTTTATAAAACTAAGCAAAGCTATTGTGTTCCTTTGTATTTATTCAAATGAAGTAAAAAATCTGCTGTGAATGTTTGTAGTTTTATTCACAGTTGCCAAAATTTGGAAGCAAGTAAGATGACCTTCAATACTAGAAAACACTTTTTAAAATGTAGTATATCCATATTACAAAAACCTGTTCTTGTGCAGCAATAAAAAGAAATGAATTATCAAGCCATAAAGAAGACATGGAAAAACCTTGAATGCATATTATTAAGTTATAAACCAATTGACAAAGGTGTAGTTTTTAACCATATGATGATTCCAGGTATGAAATAAACTGAGAAAATAAAAACTATGTAGACAGTAAAAAGATCAGTGGTTTCCAGGGACATAGAAAAGGGGCTAGAAGGAGTAAGGAATATAGGGAACAGAGGGCATTTTTTAGGGCAGTGAAATTATCTTGTTTGATTTTATAATGGTACATATACTTCCTTATATATTTGTCGAAACCCACAGAATGTACAACACAGTGAGCCTTAATGGAAAGTACTGATTTTAATTGACAATCATATATCAATATTGGCTAATCAATTGAAACAAATGCACCACCAAAACACAATAGGCCCAAAATAGAGAAAATTGTGGAGGTGGGGGTGGATCTGAGATAGATGAGAACTCTGAATTTTCAATTCATTATTATTTTTTGAACCAAAATCTGCTCTAAAAAAAAAAAATCTATGAATTTTTTTTTAATAAAGAAAGTGCCCAAGATTGTGGTTCTCAGAAAGAGCAGAGCACAGAGTTCTTTAGAGAATAACACTCATTCTGAAAGAAAAACAAAAAAATAAATAAATAAGAAACTTCTTGTCCAGAATAAAAAGGTCACAGTTGGCTGACTATAAAGACTTGCCCAATTTCACATACCAGAGTAGCAGAGATGGGTGCATAAATGTTCGGAGATACTTAGAGGCCATTTTGCAACTGTGCTATAGAACAGAGAAGGATCTTTGAGGAGCACACTTGTGGCTACCCATTTTTTGCCAGCTGAAGAGAAAGAAAAAGACTTCTAGTACACTATGACCCACATCCTGACACACCCAGGTTTCCTTCTTGTCTGCTGTATGTGTTTTCCCAGTCCTTCCCTTCAGACTTTTGATTCAGTAAAAAATATTCAGTAAAAAATATTGCTTACCCTAAGATAAGCAATAATAAATTTTAAAAATAAATTGAAAATGTACCAACACAGAATCCATACAAAAATTCTATAAAATCAAAGTGAAAAAGAATGGGAAAACCATGAACAAAGAACCATGGCAGAAGAATAAGGTATTTCCAAATGCTTACTGTAAATTTAAGAACAATGAAATGACCATTTCTGTACCAAAAAAATAATAATAATAAAATTAATACCAAGAAATAAATAATGTAATGCAAGGAGGAAAAATAAAAAAGGTGGGTATGCATAGCCCAGTAAGCAAGGGAAAAGGAAGTCTCTTCATCAGAGAAAGAAAGCCACTCTTAAAGCAACAAATTTAGGAAAGCAAAGTGCTTTACAAATGAAACAGTTTAAATGTAAATGAGTATAAATTTTCAAAATAGTTCCTAATTGTCTTCTGTATTTCAATAGTATCTGTCGTGATATTTTCTTTTTCATCATGAATTTTAGTAATTTGAGTTTTCTTTCTCCTTCTTTTCCTTAGGGTGGCTAAGGTTTTGTCAATTTTATTCATTTTTTCATAAAACTAGCTTTTTGTTTTGTCAATTTTTTGGATTGTTTCTTTTGTTTCAATTTCATTGATTTCTGCCCTGATTTTAATTATTTTCTGTCTTCTACTACCTTCAGTGTTGATTTGTTCTTCTTTTTCTAGGGCTTTTTAGATGTAATGTCAGGTCGTTTATTGACTTTTTCTTCCTTTAATGAATGAGCTTAATGCAGTGAACTTTCCTCTTAGCACTGCTTCCTAGTGTCCCAGAGATTTTTGATAAGTTGTATCTGAGTCCTGATTTACCTCTAAGAATTTTTTTTATCTTCTCCCTGGTGTCTTCTGTTATCTATGCATCATTCAACAGCTTATTATTTAGTCTCCAGGTGTTGGAGTAGCTTCTATTTTTTATTTTATTATTGATTTCTAATTTCATTCCATTATGGACAGATAGAATGTAGGGTAGTATCTCTATTTTTTTTTTGTATTTGCTAAGACTTGCTTTGTGACATAACATATGGTCTAAGAAGGGTCCATGTGCTGCTGTGATGGAATATTCTATATATGTCTATTAAGTCTAAATAATTGTTTTATTGAGTTCCATAATTTCTTTGTTTAGTTTTTGTTTGGAAGATCTATCCAGTAGGAAGAGAGGTAAAAAAACAGGACAAGAGGAAAGACAACATTACTCTAAAAAACAAACAAACAAAAAGGTATAGTGGGAAAATAATAGATATGGAAACTAGATGAAAGAGACCCCTGGTAGACATAACCTATTTCCCTGAAGAAGAGAAACAAACAAATAGAACAGGAAAAAAAACTGCAACAACAGTAATGAAATACCATTAGGACTTTGACTCATGTTGAAAAGGCATAATGAGTACAGGAAAAATGATGCCTAATATTCACTACCAATTAAGGCCTAGAAAGGTAATGAATTTAGAAAATGAAAGAGCACTTATGTATTGTGCTCATTTAACTGTAACTCTTCCTGAGCTCAAAACATCATTCTTACAAGTCATTCTGTTTTCCCCACAGCATCCACAATGGCCTCTTAGAAACATAAATCACATCACAGCCTGTTTAAGGCAATACGGACGTTCCATTGCAAATCTGGCAAAAATTCTTCAAGGGCTTGATTTTAGCTGGCTATGTTTGACCCCTGCCATGATCTCCCTTCTTCTGGCTTAGTATACTCCAGTCACCTTTGGCCTCCTTTCTGTTCCTTAAGCAGCTTCGTACTGATTCTGACTGGGGCCTTTGCATTTTCCTTCTCCTGGAATGTCCTTCTCTCAGATTCTATCTAACATAGAATTCTTTCTCATTCCTTAGATCTTAACACCCTCCCTGACCATTTATCTAAAGTAGTGTTTCCTCTCATAATTATTTCACTCTGTTCTTTTTAATCTTTTTTTCTTTAAAATAAACATATGAAAGGGACCATTCTAAGTTTTCAATTTTTAATCAATGCATAGGTTGGCAATAATTTGTCAACCTAATCATTTAGAAAATTTAGATAACGGTGTTTGAATTCATAATGACTAAAAAGGCATTGTAGTTTATTGCAAATAAGATTTTTATTGCATTTTAAAAATGGAAATAAGGCTGGATATGGTGGCTTCATGCCTATTATCCCACAGGCTCAGAGGTTTGAGGCAGGAGGATTGCAAGTTCAAAGCCAGCCTCAGCACTTAGCAAGACCCTGTCTCAAAATAAAAACTATAAAAAATGTCTGAGGATATAACCCCTGGTACCGAAAGAAAGAAAGAAAGAAAGAAAGAAAGAAAGAAAGAAAGAAAGAAAGAAAGAAAGAAAGAAAGAAAGAAAGAAAGAAAGAAAAGTGGAAATAGGGTTGATATTCTCTTTTAAACAGATAGTAATGGAGATAAGCAATTGCTGTCTGATTTATAATTGACACTCATAGTTACTACATACTGTTCATGAGTGATGGAGAAAGAGAGATTGACTTGAGGAATTGGCTCATGTGACTATTGGGGCTTGAAATTTGCAAGATATCTCAGCAAGCTGGAAATTTCAGCAGGAGTTAATGTTGCAGTATTGAATCCAAAGGCAGTCTTGGAGGCAGAATTCCCTCCTATTCCAGGTACCTCTTTTATCTTAAGGCCTTCAACTATAGATGAAGTTCACCCCCATTTCGAGGGTAATTAATCTGCTTTACTCAGTCCTGATTTAAATATCAATCACATCTTAAAAATATCTTCATAGCAACATCTAGATGAGAATTTGACCAAAGACTAGGTATCATACTCTATCCATGTTGACACATCAACTTAACCATCACAGAAGTGCCTATTAGTCTTCAATATTTGTTTTTTAGTTATACAATAGCATATTCTATGCTTCTCTCTTTGCACACTCACTACCTTTATTTCCATGCCCACGAGTTAATCCATACCACTTTCTTCTCCTGCAATCTCATATATACTCTTCTTCTCTTGCCTCAGTCTGGCTGGGCACAAAATCACGAGCCACTCACAGCTTTGTAGATTCAAACAGCAATTCTTTATTCCTGAACTCACACCGGCCCTCTACAAACACGTTCTGAGGAAATTCACGTTCTGGGGAAATCCACGTACTCCACCAGGCTCCGAATCCCAAATACTTTCTGAATCCCAGGAGAACTCAACCGGAACTCAAGGAGCAGGCGTGCCTGAGGCAGCAGGATATGCCCTATTCCCAGCAGGGTACACCTTAAACCTGGAACCGCCCTAAACCCAAGGAGCGGGATACTCCCTAATCCCAGCAGGATTCACCCTAAACCTGGATCCGCCCTGGTCCTTGAGCAAGGTCACCTTACATGCAATGCCACTGCAAATGACCTGAGTCTAAGACAAGCCCATTTCCACAATGGAGAGTCCTTCCTCTAAGCAGCATGGGGTAGGCTGACAAGAAATTGCCATGTGTCATTCCTACTTGGCAATGGCTCTCAGCATTCTCTAAATAAATAACCCAATGCTCTAGGACTGAAAGTTGCCAGACTTTTGAGTAACACACACTGTGAGGACTATTGTTCTCATACACTAATTTTCTCATGTTTGATGATCTGCCTTAGATAATTTATGAGTTTTAGGGCATATATTTTTAAGGTCACTAACATCAAATTTGCTGTAGAGGAATTGGCAACAATTTCCTCATGTCTATCATTCTACTCAGATCAGCTGACAAGAGAAGGCAGGAGCAGAATGCCTAGAGCATGGTGACATCACAGGGCTACACCACAATGGTTCCTATACCACCTGCCCTGCTCTGTGCTTTATTTGGTCACCACATAAGAGACAATAGAAATGCAATGAATTTTAAAGTAATGAATGTTTTAAGTCACACAGTAGAGTTTCTTCCTGAAATGGGCTGAGGAATCTAGTTTCAAATGGGCAAAAAGGCAGAAAAAATAATTTACTTTGGATTACAATGTCAGCTTTTTAAGGGTAAATTAAAAACATTAAAACATAAGAACAGACAGAAAATTAAACATAATATAAAGTGAGTATTAATCAGTTTTAATATCAATTATATGTCTTTTATCTCCCTATGTGTACATGTAGTTTTGTCACTCCATCACTTAAGTTGTGCTTATTCTCTCATAAGGTATTTCATAAATGCATTCATGCTACTTAATACCACAAAAATAAATGTTGGCAGATGACTGTCTTTCATATGTGTATAGGGGACAGTGGCACATGGTCATTCAAAAGGACATAAAGATTTACTCTTTTGTATTATCTTCTGAACCTCTCTTTGGTCCATATTTGGCTGTGTTGGGTGGGCCTTGTCATTGTTGCCCTTTGTTTTGTCCCTGCCCTGTTGATATGGTGTGTGATGTGTCCTTGAGGCTTTGGCACATGCTGCCATCTCTGGCTTCCTTCCCTCTATTAGCTCATAACCCTTAGACCTCATTCTGTTGCAAAGAGATTCACCAAAGCAAATGGAACCCAAAGGTCAAAGCTAAAGTGTGCAAAAAAGAGCTCTAAGTTATTAAATTGGTACACTGACAAGAAAATAATCAGGTCAGATGACAGGCAGAGCTGGCCTGTGTTCTTCCTGGAGGCGAAGCTCTACTGCTCTGTAATGCCATTTTTGTGTTTTATGGAGAGTCCACATTCTTGCCAATTCAGATCTTTAGGAAGTTCTTGACTATTGAAGACGACAAGCCAAAATATAAGGATGATTCCTTAGTTCTTCCTTCCATGACAGTTCTCACTACCCAGGCCAGACAGCTTTATATAACTGGAGTTCATACGTGAGAGGGGTAGTGGTTTCAGCTACTGCTCACAGCCTCATGCACATAGTTCCCCATCATATCTTTACTCAGTGTTGGCTCTTAACTGGAGATGCTTCTTCTACCTTGACTGGCTCAATCTCCTAAAATGAGCTTTCAAACTACAGTCAGTCCTCTGTTACTGTGAGTTCCACGTCTGAGGATTTTACCAACCTTGCATCCAAAATACTCTGGGGGAAAAAAAATTGTGTCTGTACTGAACATATATAGTCTTTTTTTTTTTTTTGGCTTGTCATTACTCCCTAAGCAATACATGAAAATATAACTATTTAAATGGCATTTACATTGTATTTGGTATTGTAAGTAACATAGAGATGATTTAAAGTATCTAGGAGGCTATACTTAGGTTATTTGAAAATACTTTGCCATTTTATATAAGGGACTTAAGGTTAAGCAGATCAGGGAATATTGAGGGAGAAGTGGTATCCTGGAACCAGTTCTCCAAGAATACTGAGGGATAACCATAATCCATTGATTTTCTTTAGTTAACATTTTTTGAACTTTTAAAAAATCTGTGGTGTTGATATCAGAAATAACATTTTAGAATACCTAAGTTTAACATTTTCCTAAAAATTTGAAGAACTTACTGATGAAATGGCATCTACACCTGTGAATGAATTTTGGAAACATCAAAGCCTTATTTAAATAGCACATACTCTCTATACTATGTATATAAGATGTTAATTATAAGACAACTTTTATGGTTTTGACCCCCCTCTTTTCTTTCCACCCAGTTGCTTCTTTTAATAGCAGACATCTGTTTATGAATTCTCTTCCCTATCTTTTCTTAGTTTTATTCATTATTGGGATGATATATTAACAGTCTAAGCCTCTTAATGGGTATCATTATACATCAACGTAAGGAAAGCTGCAATTGCTCACATGGATTAGTTCTTACCTTTAGAAGTTGATGAATTTGAGAAATTAAGAGCTTTCCCAATGTTAACCCACATTTTTTTCTTTTTTTAAATAGTTCATAATAAGTACTAATGATAATAATTTGCTATTACTAAGTCTCATTGCAATGCTTGTTTTCTTATTATTAGCTTTCCTTCATTTTTTTTCTAAAATTTACTGTGCATACATTTTTGCAGAAGGCTACTGGATACAGAAGATGAGCTCAGTGACATTCAGTCAGACTCAGTCCCATCGGAAGTTCGGGATTGGTTGGCTTCTACTTTTACAAGGAAAATGGGGATGATGAAAAAGAAACATGAGGAAAAACCAAGATTTCGAAGCATTGTGCATGCTGTTCAGGCTGGAATTTTTGTGGAAAGGTAAGCAAAACTATTGTTATCTCAAGAAAATAAAATCTAAAAGGCAGTGAATATGTTCACTGTATCAAAGTTATGAGAGACCTATATTGTATTCGTTGAGGAAAACAGTAACCATGACTTGAATGAACAGGTTAGGAATTTTGTGATAAATTTGCCTGTAACTAAATATTTTTGCCATGAATGTATTATTCTTATTTATACTAAATTGACATGAAGACTGAAAGCAAAGCCCTTTAAATGACCATTCTGAAATGATTTTTTGTGCTTAACTGTTGAAAACTAGTCTAACATATAGCACATTATACAATTGATTTTGTCTGAATAAAATATAATAGCTCATTTTTAAAATTCTGTATTAGGTAACAACCTACTTACCTAAGTCAAGCAGGCCTTTTTCTGCCATAAAAAGAAAAGAACTTCCTCTTCCCATCTTTCCATCATGAGAAGAAAGTTCTCTCGTTTTCACTTTTGAGAAGTTTTTCAACACTCCTGTCACTGAAACGAGGTATTCAGTGGCCCCTACACCATGGAGTCAAATCACCAAAGTTTTCAAGTGAAACACAACATCATGTGACCCAGTTTTACATGCTTTTAACTTTTAAGAGCAAGATTTATTTATTTTTTCTAGGAAACAAGATGTTTCAGAAATAAAACTACAAATAGATCCAAAATAAAAATGTCCAACAAAATTGAAAAGTAGTTATCAAAAATCCCTTAGACTAACACATAAATAAATTATACATACAAAAAGATAATTTAATAGTTGAGAAACTAATGAAGTTGAAGAACAAAGATTTTTTTTGTCAATGTACTTTAAGGGAGAACAAAACATTTTTCTTTTGTTCCTTCTAGATCTCACCTCCAATAAACTTTAACTTTTCTGTGTTAAAGGAACAATGGGAATGACATTTGAATTTTAAAAATGTAAATAAGGGTACATACAAGGAGAATACAGTGCAACTTAACCATGTATCATAACAACAGCTATGAAGCTTCTAATACTTCAGAATGTGAATATCACTCAAAATAGTATCCACTGAGTGATTATTCATTATTTTGCGAATTTTTTAACCATACCTAATTAGCTCAGGTAAAGGATCCCTAAAAATATTCTGAATAGTTTGGTGATATAACAACACCCCCTTCAGTGCATAAACTTATTTCAATTCTTCCAGGTTGGACCAGAAGTATGAGGCAAATAGGCAGGGATGAGGAAAAAGAATGTCTATAACCATATTCCTGTTTTTTCAAAACAACTTATGCATACATGTGAAGGTTATTGATTTCCCAGAGCACCAAATTTAAAAAATCTAAATAGAATTTCAGGAAGTTAATAAGAGTGTCACAGATAAAAGAATATGTTTAATTTACTAAAGAAATATATTTTGTCTTCTTTGCTTAAGAAAAAATTGCAGAAGTTGGCAAACTGTAAATAAATGCCAACTGTGGATGAAAACCAACTGAATTTGCATTTCTGTTCAAGACAAGATTAAGAAAAATTCAGTAAAATATATTGACATGCTAAATTTCCATTGTGTGTACTACTTAAAACAAATTTTATTTTATAGCATATAGAAATATCAAAATGTATATATGAGCTCACTAAATGAATAAGCAGCTTGAAAACTAATGAGGAGAGCATTTAGAAATGATATCTTTTAATCACTGCTGAATCCCCATTAGTAACATGTTTATCTTGAATTTTCAAAAATATTTCTCTTTAATCCTAAAAAATTAGCCTCCTTCTTGAAGTTTTGTTGCTTTCTCCTCTAAGGCTTCCCTGCCAAGATTTAATACCTCAGCAAGTCCTGGTAATTCGTAAGCTAAATGTGTCCTGATTTCACTACTCACTTCCACATCTCTACTCTGGCATCTCCAATCCACACCTCCATAACCTACGATCAGAAACAGGAAGTAGCTTTCTAACTGGGCTTCCCTCTTCCTCTCTTGGGCTCTCCAAACAACTCATCTCACAGTGATGTTATAAAATAAAAATTATCTCTGTCACTCTTAAGGTAGAAATCTTTGGATGATTTCCTATTTCATTTGGTAATCGGGCCTCACTTAACCAGATACCTTTTTCTTTCTAGCTTCATCTATTGCTGCCCTCATCCTTGTCCGAATATCTCTACCAGCTTTGATTTCAATTCCAAGCACATTCCTAAACTCTTTCCTTCCTTGGAACCATTGTCAATCCTGCTAAAAATGATCCTCCCTGCTATCCTATGGGGCCCATTCTGCCTTTCCAGATTATTCTCTGATCCCTCTGAATTCTGGTCCTCCAGCAATACTCCAACCAGGAATTCACCTCATGGCACCTATTACTGTTTCTAATCATATATTGCTTCTTATTTTTTTGTCTTTCTTTATCACTTATATAAACCTCACAAAAGCAGCAAGAATGTTTCCCTTATTTTCCACTAAATAGTCCACTGTTTAACACAGTGTTTGGCATAAGATAGGGTGTTTTTTTTTAAGGTTTTGAATTATATTTTATAATTATAGTAAAAACTTCCAAAATCAATGCATCATATTTTCAATTGGACTCACCACCTGGAGGATCCCAGGAAATTCATTATTCTTTTTCAGAAACTTGTGATCCCAGGAAATTCATTATCCTTTTTCAGAAACTTGTGATATATCACCTATCTACCAAAGCACAAGGAAACCAGATTAAGGTTCTTCCCACGCTCATTCTGATTCCAGGAGAAATCATCTTAATTTCCATCTGATTTTCTATTTCTCATTTTCTATCATATAATTCTATTCCTGATTATAGAATTAGAAATGTATGATGAAGAGGAAGTTTGTCTCTTCAGAAGGACAATCTTTCTTTACGTTCCATGTGGTGATAAAGTACATTGATAAGTCTTTTTTATAGTTCATGTGGTGATGAAGTATATTGATACTCATTTCTCAACCTCCTCCCAGTCTGAGAAACTCACTGGCACCAGAGTTCCCAATGAGCCAGGGAGCTCTGAGTAATGTAAAGGTTGGAACCAGAGGGACTGGCAGCAGATTGATGAGAACAGCTATAGTAATAGTAATACAGGCTTTCTTGTGTGGAGTCTTTATTAGATTATGAAAGGCATTTATACCCTTTACCCCCCACAAAAATCCTTTTGCAAATAAATGGCATTAAATAGCATTCCAAAAGTCTTACCACCAGTCAGCAGCTAACTCCTGATTCAAAGCACATGTTCTCTTTGCGGGGATACTCCTTTCCCTGACATGATTTCACATCACTTAATGTCTTAAAATTTCTTATTCCTGATTGGGTTTTCTATTGAACTTTTCCCTGTTAACCACCTTTTCATTTCTCCAGCACCTGTTTTTCAGAAATACTGACTAGAAAAATAAATAGAAAAGACTGTTTCCCACAAAAACAAACAAAACAAACACCCATAACCAAGGTTCCTTATTAGCAGTAATTATTTTCTAGATCTTTTGTGGTGTGGTTTGTACCTTCCTTGCTCTGGAGGATTAGAATAATTATAGCTATCTCAATGGAGTAATTAATATAAATATTTTTATTTTTAAACTGCTTTTGAATCTTCCAATAGATATAATGGGTAAGACTAATTATTATACCCACATCCAAAATAGTTTACAGTTTTTTAAAATAAACGTAAAATTAAAACACAAAAACAAAATAACGAGGTACCTCGTCTGAAATAAAGTGAGAAGATATTTTTATAAGAAAACAATCTAGGCTAAAGAGACAATTAAACAAAAATATTTTCATTCTGAGTTTCCAAGAAGTCAAGATTTAAAAGAAAAAGATGATAAATTACTTGGATTTTTTCATCTTTTAAAAAAGATGATTTATATATAGAAACTGAGTAACATGTCTTCCAGATTTTTAATATAAAGTTCATTGATTAAAAAGGTTAGTATCTTCCACAGTGGTTTTACAAAAAAATGTATGATGTTTTCCTCAACAACTGTTTCTTAAATCCAGTGTATATGTCACTATATTTAATTGAATTATGGTGGTTGTTCAGGCATTTTTGGGGGAGTGGGGATTTGCAGAGAGCCATGTATCTTTCATGGTCCCAAATGAAAGTCAGTTGCTATTTTGACACATTAGGGTATCTTCTTATTTTGGTGCTGGTAATCGAACCCAGGACCTTGCACACATACATGCTAGGCAAATGCTCTGCCACTGAGCTATATACTTCCAGCTCTGGTTTATGTCATTTTGGTTGCTTATCAGAAAAGGAAAACTCAAACCAATTACTGGTTAATAAAAACATTCTTGTTATTGATAATATTATGGAAATAGAAAGAATTGGGTTGTCTTTCTGAATCATCTTTCTTTAATATTGGATAAAAATTTGAACAAACTTAAGTAATTTTTGTCAATATAATCTCCTCCAGTGTATCCTTAACAACAACGACAAAAAAATAATCCTTGTGTAAATTTTGATGATGAGACCAGGACAAAGGACAGGTAGCTGATTATCAAAGAAAAGGAAATGGCTAGATAGCACTCCTCATCACCTGGTTGCTAACCATCTTGGGGGGAGAGAAAGGATCACATTTTCCAACATAAGTAACTGTCCCCTGGATGGCTCTCTTCCTGCCCTTTTGATCACCAGGTAGGCATAGGTCGGATGGGAGGAGGCAGCATGAGCAAAAAAGAAACCTAAAATCTATAAAAGGGGCAGGACACCCCCACTCCCTTGGGCACCAGCTCTGGATCCCTTTCTCTCCAGACAAGTTCCCACCCCCACTCATCTATCCTTTAGAAACAACTTGTTTTCTTGCTGCAGTGTTTCTTGGGTATTTAATCGTCAACACCAGGGGATCCGGGACCCAATCCTAATTTCAAGACTAGTTTCAATGATAGATATTTCCCCCCTTGCAATTTCTATATTGTAAGAAAATAAAAGCAAGAATATATAAAGGAAATATTTTCATGACATTCAGCTTCCATTCTAAAAATTTTGGAATATAAATGCACATAAAATAAGAACCTGTGCTGTTGTGAATGTGGCAGTATGTTAGAAAGCGTAGCTGCACATGCAAACAGTTCATCTTTTAATTACATGAAATTCAAGGGAAGCTATCTTTACATGAAAACTAAAATCACATGAACTTTTACAGAGTAGTTGTGAGTAGACAAAATGCTGTTGAGTTCTATTATACTGTAGACAGATAAATGGTGCCTGTAGTTAACACTGTTGCCACAAAGGGAATATGCAACTAATGATAAAAGGTAAGCAAATTAGGAGTAATCATTTCCATTATATTTAAGGAAGAGATGAAAACTTGAAGCAAGTAAATTTTATACATACATTTATTTTTGTCTTTTTTAGGATGTACAGAAAATCCTATCATATGGTTGGTTTGGCATATCCAGCGGCTGTCATAGTAACATTAAAGGTGAAATAATTTCAATTATTTTCATTTATAAAATATTCATTTTAAAAAAGTCTTATTAAGAAAAGAAAAGTAACTTTGTCTTCTAAAAGTTAAATGGCTGAGAGAAAAAAGTTAAAATGGCTGAGAGAAAAAATGAGAGTAGGCCTTTGCTGCAGTCTGCATGTTGGAATGTAGAAATTATTTTAACCATTTACAAAAGGTAATGTGTTCCAGATCATGACTCCTTGGAGACTTACATGAGGAATGATTTGCATTAATGAACTGTATCAGTGCACATATATGCATGCGTATGTGCATATGTGTGTGGTTTTCTTTTCTTCATGTTTTATTTAATTGGATATTGAATTCCATTTTGAGATGGCACTAGTATTTGTCAGAATATACATATTTTTGTTACATATATATATATATGGAAGCCTTAAATACATTACCAAAAAAACCCCAAAAGATGTTTTAGTCAGCTGTGTTTAAAAGATACAGAAGAAAAGTATTTAAAATCTTGGGCCTGAGAAAATGCAAAGTATAAGAGAAAAATTGAGAAAACAAAAAAAAATTCTTTTTTCTTGTATCTGGCTTCTCCTGAGAATACCCTGTTCAGAGGTGTAATTGCGGTATTGTATGTGTTAGAAATAACTAGAGATGACACTCTGAAAGGAGAAGCTGGCGGCTCACTTGTCTGCGTTTCCTGTGTGTGGGCATGCGTGTGCACATTTGTCACAGATGTTATTTCTACAGAGACATTTTGTAGGATCCTCTACTGAATTCTTTATTTCTTTCTGTCTCTTCATTTGGTTGGAGAAAGTAACTTTGTCTTCTAAAACTACTCCATGGTACTGTTAACCAAGAATTTATAGCATAATGGCAGCCAGTAAGACCTTGGACTGCTTCATTTCTCACCTATATACTCCTTTCCTATTTTAAATTTGTATTGCTTATATTTGTATTTTAATTTCCTTGTAAGCATCCTCTTTGTGTTTTCTTCTCTGCTGCATGTTAGATTCAAATCTTATTAATTAAAAAGGTATTCACTTTCCTTGGATGTTTTAAAATAGAATTATGTTCCTGAAACTATAATACAAATATATAACTAAAATGCCACAGTAGAGTATACTAATTATTCCTGTGTTCTGAAGAGATCTTGCTTTCCTGTTATTTTTTCTACCATGTTCAAAGAAATTCCTTATTTTTATTTTATTTCTTTTTAAAAATCTTTGCCTAAAAACCAACTGAAAGTATGTTGGCAGGAGAAGGTATCAGTTTTTCTGAAATGGGAATTTCGTAAAGACATATGCACTAAGAGGTTGAGGGAAGAACTCTCACCAAGTAAAGAATATTTTAGTTAAATAATTTATTATCATAGAAACCTCCTTGTCTTGTTTGTTCTCAATGTGACAGTGCAGGAGGGAAGCATCTGCAATGGTTTACAAATGCAAATCATCATTGTTTATGAAACTCCTCAAGAAACAGAGCTAACTCTTTACGCAGCAGGAATCCCTGGTTGGAACTCTAATAGCTGCCTTGAAAGAGTCTGAGCTAACTCTTCCTTGTTAGCTTTGGAATTTGATAAAAGATTTCTTGGCCTCCTTTGAGCTTTACTGATGGTAAAAATCCTTCTAACAGAAACTTTAGAGATTTTTAATTTACAAAGAGATAAAGCAAGTGTTTGGGGATCAAACTAGAGCCAAATGGAAGATAAATAACAATGGCAGACAAGAAAACCAAAAGGTATTTCATGGGTGTTTGGTTCCAGGAGATTGAAAGTACCATTTGAGGCTGTTACTGTTATGTTTTCAAAGGAGACCTTTTTTAAAAAGACGGGTGAAATACTTCTTATCAGATTTTCAGTTTAGTTTAAGCATGTTACAGCACCTACAGTTGGCTTCCTAAAAGAATGTTAAAACGTTAAATCTATGAAATTCTAAAAAATGCCTACTCAAATGCAAAAATTAATGCATAGCTTAAAGGTTGCCCATTTTTTGTTCAGTACCAAATCAACTGCGTATGTGTATATAAACACTGTCCTTTGCTAACAGTTCCAGATCATCTTTTGAACTGAATTTTGTGCTTTAGTTTTTGTTTGTGTATTGGTTTTTAGAAAAATATGAGGTAGCTAAAGTGGTTGATTCTTCCCCCACCCCCCACTGTCACTGTATTTTTCCCAGTGCACCTGCTTCCCTACAAGCTTGCCTGTTTCCCTACAATTGCAAGAAATAACACCAATTACTATTCTCCTCCTCAATTAGAGGGCCCACTTCCTTTTCTTACCATCAGTCCCTGGAGAAAAGTATAACTGGGTCAGCTTAAGTCAGAAGGAGTAATAACGAGGTAGTGTACTGTCTACCTCCTGTGGTATTTGTATCCTGCAAGAGGAGAGAAGGTATCAAAGCTTCCAGCCTAATTACTGTTACAGGGTGGAGTCCTTCCATGAAACTGAGGCAGTGCAAATTACCCTCTTTAAGCCCCATTTCTTGTGATCAAGTCAAAAAGATTTCAGACATATTGCTCGGAGTAACCGGCATGAGTTTATTAGAAGGGCTGGAAAAGAGGAAGGGGACATTCTCATGGGAGAGAGTGGGTCCTCTCCCAGATAAGAGTAACTGTGTGCCTATCCTGCACTCTAGTTTTATTGGGGATCCCAGAGAAGTTTCCAGAGAGTCATGCCCAGGTTCACCTCTTGAAATTTGACTGACCACAGGATGTCATCAGACCTTTAAGTCCCCACCACTATAAAAACTCTAGGTCACTTTGGCCCATGTTGACCAGATTCTAATTGGATTCTTAAGCACAAAATCTTCCAGATTTTATGGCTATGAGGAATTATCTTTATCTCCCTGAATTCTAGGATCTGGTGTGTGAAAAGGCCACAAAAGTAAGGGTAACTTAAATTCTTCCTATCAACATTATTTATTATCTCAGGACTGCATTTCTTCTGTAGGTAACAGGTAGTTTGCTGAGGAATGTGACATATCTTGTCTTCTTAAGCCAGGCAGAGCTGTACATAAATTACTTCTTGGAAAAGAAAGCATGTGGGGTGAGCACAGTGGACCCATTTTATAGAATTATTTCCTTAACCATTCACATCTGTCTGTCCCCTATCATTACTAACTATAACGCTGAAATTCCAAGCAAAGCAGCAGGTGGGTAGGAAAGGGAAAAAATTGGGTCTATATTCCCTATATTCTTCAATTGACATCACCCATATCACTAGCAATTCTACTTCAGGACCGGAACCAATCTGGGAAGATGTTTTATGGCAGGCATTTTGGCCTCACATTTTGTGACCCTGTGATATCATACTCTGGTAAAATGCAGTTTGACATGCTGAATTGAAATATGACCTGCTGCCTAATCTCTCAAATAATTTCCCATGCAAAACCACAAAACTATATGATACTGTCACCTAACATATTTACTCTTATTTTTTTATAGGATGTCGATAAATGGTCTTTTGATGTCTTTGCCCTAAATGAAGCAAGCGGAGAGCATAGCCTGAAGTTTATGATCTATGAACTGTTTACCAGATACGATCTTCTCAACCGCTTCAAGGTCAGAAGTGTGGAAGGAAAGTGAAATACCTTTAGAATCAGCTATTTGAATAATCATGAAAATGTAGAACACTGATTAATTAATTCACTTTAGAATGTTTCTAGTTAACAGGTACAGATCTAAGGTTGAATTCACCACATGATGAAACCATTCTCTGGCTCACCAACATATCTATCTATCTATCTGGGGACCATGAGGCCAGGACTGCCTCTTTCCAACAAGATTCCTTGCTCCACTGACCACTCACAGAACACTCATATGTGGATTAGAAGTTACATCTTAAAGAACTAAGACCGATCTTCAGTGTTCCTAAAACATAGTAATCCTCTATTATTAGCTTTTCTTACACTGAAATAATGGGCCCTCTAATCCACTTCATTTGGAGCCATCTAAGCAACAGATTAGAGTTAGGACTTCTGAGCAGTCTGCTGCTGGTGTTAACTTTCCTGTAGAAGCATGGCATTGTTGGAGATAGAAAGTGCTGGGAAATTGTCTATTTTAATGCCTTTGTATTATAGATTGGAAAACTAGGCCTTACAGATTATAATTGAAAATATTTTCCCTTTTTAAAAACCAATTGTTTTCCTTGACTCAGGAAAATATAAAAATGTAAACATTATATAGTGTGGGTTAGACCATTTTTTCATCCATCTGCTTTAAGTACTTGGGGGTTACAATACTTCTCAGGATTGAAAACTAACATGTTAACTATGTGTGTGTGTGTTTTTTTTTTAATAATAATCCAGATTCAACTTAAAGAAATTACTGCCCACATCTGACTCACTGTGTTTATCCCAAACTCTGTGCTCAAGTTGATATAGTGCCACTCTTGAGGCTAAAATATAACCATATTTATCACTTTCCACAGATTCCTGTTTCTTGCCTAATTGCTTTTGCAGAAGCTTTAGAAGTTGGTTACAGCAAATACAAAAATCCTTATCACAATTTGGTACATGCAGCTGATGTCACTCAAACTGTGCATTACATAATGCTTCATACAGGTATCATGGTAAGAATGCTTTTATAATAATTTTGTTAGTTTGGAGACATTATTTTCCATGACTGAGAATTTCTCTTGTTTCTTTAATTCCATAGAAGTTTTATTAGGAGTAATAATCTTTTAGAATTTTGAGGTTGAGTTATTTTTCAAAAAATATTTTAACTCAATGAAAACAAGACATCTAGAGGAAAATAAAAATATAATGACTTTCCAAAATTTAGACTAGAGAACATTTTTGTGAGAACATCTTCAGAGTAAAAGAGAACTTTTCCCACATTGTCTCATTTTCTCAGAAACTAACATTTGGAGTTTTTTTTCTGTTACATTGCTAATCACAGTCAAATATACAGAAGGATTTGGGGAAATTATTCATGTAAATTTTTCCAAATGCCCTTTCTTCTTTGCATTTTGATGAATCAATGGGATAAGTGAAGAAATGATTCAGCAATGCAAAACCTAGGATATCAATGAGTGTAAGTCAGGAAGTCTGATACTGCTTAGAATTTCTGTAATGTCTTAGAGTTGAAGATGACTCCCAGAAAATGAAAAGTGAGAAATAGGACTTCTGAAGGTGCCAAATTGAGATGAATTCAACAGGATGTGGGTCATGTGAGTATAATGGGGATTTAGAGATGCTGCTTTTGCTAAAAACACTGACTCTTCATTTGAGCCTGCTGATGCCCAGTGGGTCACTAAAAGCAGGATAAAACTTGACATCTCTGCCTTTGTTATTACCTTAAATCTTGGTTCATATCCCTGCTTATTCTACACATAGGCATGTTAATTATTTAAGGAATACAATACAGGGTTTATTAGCCCTAAACTTACCTAATGTACCTTATGCTCCTTCAAGACTGAAGACATCAAAATAAGATAACTTGGATATTTTCAAGATTTTCAAGGACATTCAACTGCTTGGAGTGCTTCCTAGAAGTCTCTAGTCATTGCCCTAAATCTGTAGTCTCTTAGACTCTAGAAACAGCAAAACATCACAGATCACCCCACGATCAGATTGCCCCACTAAGTGGGATCAATTGCCCTATTATAGGAATTGAGGCTACCCCACTAAAGTAGGAACAATTATCTCATGGAAACCAGATTGCCCCTTAAAAGAATAAAGCCTTCTCCACAGCAACCGCACAGAACTAATCTTGAGATAATGATCAATCAGACCATGGCCTGAACAGGATGATATACTCTGTCAGTTTTACAAAGCCTCAGCCATACAAGCTCCCCCCACTCCCTAGCTTTGTTCCCCTTTCCTGTGAACTTCAAAGTTTCTTTCAGACCCTGGAACAGATATTTGATCATTGTATCTGTACTTCCCATTGTGGCATGCTGATTAGAATGTTTTTCCTGTCCTTTACCTTTATCATCTGATTGGCATATTAGGATGAGTGACTGAGCTTAGTCTCATATTGGTATTACCAGAGCTGGGGCCTTCCCCCAAGGACTTTGTTAACATGAGGACACCAATCAATGTCTTCTTGATTTCTCATGAGCCAATACAGGCTAAAATGGTACCATAAAATTCCCACAAATAAGTTATTTTACCAAATCCCATAATATGCATTACCTGTCTGTTTAGAAATCAGAAGCTAAACTATTTATATTATCAGCAACAATAATTGGTATTTGGTTCTATGAGACTTGGGCTTTTGGGGGCCCAGAGAACCTCAATAACCTCATCACTGTATCATAGACTATATCCTAATTTGATCTCAAGCAAATTCTCTGGGGCTTTAGCAGAGACTCCTAAAGAGCTTGAAAACTTATAACTTGTGCAGGATTCTCTAAGCTTTAGCATATGCAGAAAATTTACATCATTATGGCATTCCCCTGTCCCAAGAAACCAGCTATGATGTTTACTACACATAACAATCTATTTACTAGGATTCCTCTACAGTGTCTTATATGGTAATCAAAGAAATTGTTCCTCATTTTCTTTGCCTCTTAAATGGTGTAGATCCTTTAATGTCTTGGGCTGAGATCCCACTCCTGCCCCATGTTCCAATATATCTACTGCTAAAAACAAGCAAAAAACCACCAATAACAGAAAAACCACTCCAAATCATAATGATTTAAAAAATAATTTGTTATTGTCTCTTAAAGCTCTGTGGTTAAAAGATTTCCAACTAGGAGACTCTCACTGGGTGTCCTTCATGTGATTATGGCCAGCTAGCAACTGTGGCTAGAGACATCTGAAACCAACACTGGGCATGGCATCCAAGATGGCTCAGTTACAGGACGGGTAGTTTGTATGGCTATTGGCTGGGAGCTCAGCTGGGAATTAAAGGAATTTTTTGGAATTTTACCACAATTTCATTCAAATTTATATTCTGTAACAAATTTATCTTTTTAAAAGTAGTATATTTGAATTGCTTTATGTTTCTCTTTCTAGTGTGCATGCATGTGCATGCTAGAAATTCTTTTAAAACTTTTTGGCTTTGAAAAAGTTAACTGAAAACGACTCATTAAATGTCACTCGAAAATGTAAAATGAACTGATTGGATTTCCTCAGAACAAGATGGATTGAGAAAACAATGCCTACATCAGTAAATAAACTGTACACTTAATTATAAAGTGAAATTAGAAAATGCATGCCATTTAGGGCTGGGAGGTAACTAGAATTTCATCATCTTAAAATATGTTTCTTCCCAAGAACATTTTGTTTTGTTTTGCTTGCCACAAGTGTGAAGGGAGCTAAATGAAAGTCTAATTTTAAACTTTAGAATCTCTGGTCTGAAAGTGACATTGGAAAGACAGGAGGAAGAGATGTCATATTAATGGATAAATAGAGAAATTTAAGTCCACAATGTGACTTCACCCTCAGATTTACAAGGAAGACTTGCTGCAGGACATAATAAGCCATTCCATCTTCTCTGGAAGGCTGAGGAATCCGGCCCAGTCCTGGCATCACGCCAAGAGAGCTGCAGTCATTAGTATAGATCACATAGTCCCTTTCTGAGAAGGCCTCAGTTTATCAAACAGAAATGTAACTTCCCCTGCTTTAGCAGGATTAGCATAGAAACCTGTTCCTAATTTTATTCATCCTTTAGCAAAAAAGGATCAGTGGGCTTTTTACATGCCCATTAGTCTGCCCATTGCAGAAATAGTCTGCTGGTAGACCTTTAGTGTTTCCTGGGATCAGGAAAGTGCATTTAAACTACAAAGAATGATGAGAAATTTCACAATAGGTGGTGAAAGGGAAGGCAGAATGAATTCACAAATGTGTTGAGTATTTTGTCAAAACCAGGTTTCACTGCCAGCTTGACAGTTTTGGGAAAGTTATTCTAGTAAGCTTTTCTCTAGATGAAAAGATGGTAGGTAGTCAGTGAATATTAATTTTCTTACATGTGAATGTGTTCGTTATTTGAAATGACAAAGCATTTCAGAAATATTCTTTTAACTAAAACTCTTCAGTCATTTCTCACCACCTGGATTTGCTGAGGAGAAGACTGGGTCACTCTAGTGTTTTAGTTGATGTCCTACTATTTCAGGACAGCCCTATCAGTGTAGCTTATATGGAGCACTCCAGTAACAGCCTGACACTGTCAGTTGACTAATGCATATTGTCATCTGCAAGGTATTCCAAGGACTGAAGAATGGTGCCTGGAAAGGATTATGAGGAAGCCATTGTCTTCCTGGTTTGTTAAAAGGATAAGGACACCCTGGAGCCTAAGAGCTGACAGTATAGGGGAAGCTTGACATTAGTACAACCACTTTCCTCCTTTTCTCTCCTTTTGTCATATGAATAACTTGTAGCCCTGAGCCACAGTGACAGTGATGTGCAAAAACACAATCCATTTGCTAAAGAGCTAATGGTTTATGGAGTGCTGCCAAGCTACCTCTAGCTGTCTCTTTAAATATGAAATCATCCAAGGACCTTGGCCAGGGAACACTTGCATTTGAAGGCTCTTGGCACTTTGCTCTGATACTCAGAAGAAAGAGAGATGACTTGAAATCTATTTCTTTTAGAACGTGTATTCCATTGAGTATGCCCCAAGGCAGTCTCCCATACTTTGGAATGACTCAATTTTTCTCTAATCAGTCTACAGAAAATGTGGTGCTATGTCCCTACTCTGCAAAGTTTGTAGAAATTCTCTCCTTCTACGTGGCTTCCCATATAACAGTTTGGTAGAGTGGAAAGGGTGTGGGCTTGGGAGGCAGCCAGACAGATTTGAAAGCATGCTCTGCCACTTCCTAACCGGCTAGCTCTCTACTTGGTTCCCTTATCACTAAAAGGTAGTTTAAGATACTGATCACCATATAGGAAGAGTCACTACATCTTATTTGTAAAGCACTTAACCTAGAGTTAGAAACAAATAGCTATCAACACATACCCTTATATTATTATTTTAATATACTAGTTTGCTGGTAAATGACAATTAACTACCTTAGGCTAGTCAAAGGGATAGGAAAAAAGGTGTCTATCCCCATAACTTCAGGCCAAAAGAATTGCTATTTTTTCTTTTAAGACATAGTAGAAACTAGGAAATCAATGTGATCCTCTGACCTGAAATTCTCCCCACCCTGTATAAACACAGGGATACTGTTCTATCACACACACATACAAAGTAATTCAGATAGGAAAATTATAAGTCTTAAAGCCTAATTAGCTTTTGCCCATTAATGTATTGTTAAATTAGTTTAAAAAATCTGCTTTTGAAACCTCAAAAGCATGTGTTCAGTATGCTGCCTCCTTCAGGAGATTGACAGAAGGAGCTGAAACACTGGAGTCAATGTTAGTTTGAACTTCTGTTCTTTCCCTAAATGTCTACGTGAGCTTTGGCTGCATGGATATCGATCCAGTTTCTTAGGATTCAGTTTTGTGGAATGCAATGTAAGGATAAAAATATTTACCTAGCAAATGGTAAATAGAAGGTTTACAAGAATTAAATTATAACATCTTAAGTATCTGTTAAGTTGGTTCCCACCTTTTCTGTCATCATTACTTACACACCTAGTGACAGTCAGTTCCTCCTTGTGATATAATTTGAGGATATAGGATTAGTCTATCTGAGCATTTCTCCAGCAAAATGCAACCTTGACACTGTAATAGGACAATGTCTCTCTGGATTACTCAAGGCTCATCATTTTGATCCCTTGTTTCTGTCCACTAGGAACCAAAAGAACCTGGGTTTTATACGGACCACTGTTCTAGATGGGAAGAGTGGTATGATTCACGCTTTCTAGACTGTGAATTATTTACAAAAATCTATGAATCTAACCATCTATTTTTTGAGTTACAATGTCATCGGACATCAGCATAAAATAAATGAACAGCTAAGGAGTTAATAATCAGTCCAAAATTCTACTTTTACTGAAACCTAAAAGATGTGATTCTCAATTAAGTGTGAAAGTTCAATGTTTATCTTCTTCCAAATTATTTTACACTATAAACTTAATTATCAAGGTCACAGTATATCAGTAAATAAATGGATTCAGGGAGGATGTTCTATTTTTGGAAGGCAGCAATTAATTAGAAAAAAACAGGAAATACATTTATAATCAATTTTGACAGCTAGAAAGATAATAATTTTAAATACTTATGAGATAATCTATAATTAAATTCCATCTCTGATTATCTAATTTCTTTACTTTTGCAACTTCACATTCAATATTATCTTAGTGAATAGTGGATGTTGCTTTCTTTTAAACCACAGTTTAATCTATAAATTCATAAATGTAACTAGGAAGACATACTTTAAGAAAATAGGTATTTTTTTTCCAGGAAACAATTTTCTTTAATAAAACAATAGATTTTGGGGGTATAAAATCTGGTTTAATTCAATTTCTATTCATTTCATGGTGTTTAGTTCCACAGTCTCAATGGGAATATTGGAGGCTCAATCCCAGTTCAGCCTATAACACAGGCCATTAATAAGGTCACTTTCTTCCTCTTAATGACACAATTAAATGCATCTATAAACACAGAACAGTTAGTTATAAAAACTCCCTTTGGTTAAGAAAATCATTTCTGCTTCAGTCATCCAACTGTGAGGCATTTATACTTGAATTGCAATCAGTTAAGATATGTTAGCTGTTATTTTCTAGATTTAATGCCTTAAACAATTTACTTAAAGTAACAAGTTTTGTAAAATGTCATCTATTCTGTATTTTACTACATGGCAAGGCTCATGATAGGCACACTGCATACATTAACTCTAAACTTCCCTCAAAAACCTCACAGAAAAATGATCACTAATCCCATTTTAATGGGAACTGTAGCTGAGAGGGTAAATAACTTATTTTCCTGAGGATCAACAGAAATTTGAAACCAGAATTGTCTGAATGCATAGTCTTTTTCTGCTACTCTTGACTACCTTATTCTTATGCAAGACTAGTGACATTCTGTTTGACAAACTGATATTGAGTTCCTGTTATGTACCAAATGCCATGAGAGGTCCTGTGAAGGAAAAAAAAATAGATTAGTAAGACCATGCCTTTGCCAACTCTGAAAACAGTTGTCACTTGGTTCATTTTTGACTCATGACCTTCAACATCTGCCTCTTGCCTTTTATACAAAATCCAAATCCATCAGTTCTAATAGAGGAGGCCATCCATTTTTTTCATAATTTCTATCCTCTTTTCCACCTCACTTTTTAATTGATTCTTAAGCACAATTGTACCATCGGTAATTGTACTTTAATACAGGGCTCTAAAGTATCATTCTACATTTGTGCTTTCCATGTAAAATCCCCCTTCCCCCAACCCTGCACTTAACTACCAAATCTTCTTCCCAAATCCTCCATTCCTGCCATCAAGTATCATCTACTTGCAGCACTAATACAACTTTCTGTAACGGTGGAAATACTTTGTACCTATGGTGTTCTATTTGAAGGCAACCAACCGTCACATATGAGCAGTGAGCATGTGAAATGTGCCTACTACAACTAGGAGAATGAATTTAATTTTACTGTCTTTCATTTATTTTTAATTAAATTGTCACATGTGATTACCATGTTGGAAAGTAGAGTAAAAGTACTATGCAGAATGGGAATGAGGAATAAACTAATTGTTGCTAAATAAACTTTAATAGTACAGAAACTTTGTTTGGCTTTCCAGTCTGTAACAGAAAGATCAATCCTGGATTTTAAGTGAGAGCAATTTTATTTCCTTTATTGCTATTAAGTTTTATTACACAGTCATGTATGCGTTATGTATAGAAAATTTGGTAAATTCTTATAAACTCTTCTAAATCTTTAAATATACAAATGAAGTTCAGTTTCTCTCATGAGCAAAGTAAATATCTTCAGCTTTTAGATGGACCTTTTTATTATAATGGAGTCTTTTAAAATAAACTTTAATTATGTATAAACTATATGGTAAAAATCACTAGTCTGATGGTGGTCTCTGAGGGCTCTTTTATAAACATACTAATTCTAATCATGAGGGCTTTATTCTTTTGACCTAAATTAGCTCTCAAAATCCTTACCGCCTACTAACATCTCACTGGGGGTTAGAATTTCAACATATGATTTTGGGATCAGTACACAAACATTTAGGGCATAATGTAGAATTAAGAGAGAAATACAATATTTCTTTTATCCTGGTCTTTATACTTTCTTTCCTAACCAGATGTCCTTTAATCTTGTTAACTAGCTGCCTGGTTCCCTGAATATCACTTGAACTTTGTTATCTGCTGTTTAGATCTTGCTGAAGCAAAGCTTGCTAGTTGTTGGCTTCATGTGTAAGTCTAGAAACATTGCTTCATGCTCCTCTAGTTTTGACTGTATTCACACCTCCATTGTTCTTACGTGGCCAGTCCAGTTTAATTAGTGGCCATAACCTTGGGTAGCAATATTTGAAATATGGCATCTCAGATGCCAGATGGTGTCTACTCAGGATCCTGTTTGTGCTTGTCAGCTCTATGAAGACTTTTGTTATAGAAGATAATGCTAGTACATGCACCTTTGTGGGCATTTTCTCTAGTGGTAAACAACGAAAAATCTGTTCCTCATATTTTTGTTTTATTTGTTTATTTGTTTGTTTTTAGTTAATGATTCCCAACTGGAATTAAAGGTATATTTGAAAAAAAAATCACTAGTCTGTAATTGATTTCATAAATACCTAAACTGGTAAAGCTGTGAAATCAAAGTCCAGTCAGTCTTTTAAATCATAGAATACTATTTTTTTCCAGTTAGCAAAGACAATTATATTTTGAATTTTAAGGTTTGAACTTATAAGCCATGAAACAATCATTGATCTCATGAAGGGTTCATTATACATACACAGTAAATGGAGGAAAAATAGAAGAACAATTCATTTAAAAGAAATGTAATATAATTTTATATGATTCATGTACTGTATGCACTGATAATTTTTTTCACACAACGAAAAGATGGCTTCTTCTTTATAATTATGATGAAACTTTTCTTTAACTTACTAGCACTGGCTCACTGAACTGGAAATTTTAGCGATGGTTTTTGCTGCTGCCATTCATGATTACGAGCATACAGGGACCACAAACAACTTTCATATTCAGACAAGGTAAGTTTGATAAAGTATTAACTTTTATAAGTTAAATTTAAAATTCACTTTCTGCATATTATTGATTTTTAAAAGAATTTGTTAAAAATAAAGATTCTAAAAAGAATAGGTATAATGGAGTTTTACCAAAATTTCTTAAGCTATGGCCATTAAAATAAAACAACTACTATTGTTCAAGAATCTCATGTATGTTTTATGACATATTTAACAACTTAAAATATGTAAGAAAATTTCTCTCTTCCCAAAACTTATACTATAAACTGTTATACGTCTATTCACTGAGACAAAATCTGTGACATATTGTTTAAGGTATTGGTTTGGTGTAATTATGTACTTGAAAGTAGTAATTTGCACTTCTGAAAACATTCAGAGAAAAAAGAAATTCCTTTTCCAGGCCAGTGTTGAGTCTACATATAAAATAATTGAAAAATTAAATTATTTAATAATAGTTACAATTGATGTTATTTGAATCAAAATACTAGAGATGAGTATTGGTGTGCTAGAGTTGCCATGACAAAATATGACAGACTGGATGGTTTAAACAATGTGGATTTATTTCCTCACAGTTTTAGAGGCTGGGAGTCCAAGGACAAATGTCAACAGGTTTAGTTTCTTCTAAGTCCTATCTTTCAAAGGAAACAGAGGACTTGCAGACACCTACCTTCTTGCTGTGTCCTCATCTGATCTTTTTTTAATTAAAAGTATTCCTTGGTATCTCTTTCTTTTCTCATAAGGATATTAGTCATATTTTATTTTGTTAGCACCTTTATATTACCTACTCCTTTTAACTTGAATTACATCCTTGAAGGCTCAATCTCCAAATATAGTCCCATCCAGGTTTAGGACTTTAACATTCAAATGTAGAGGAAGACACAATTCAGTCTATAAGAAGAGATACCCTAAGCTCTTTTAAGTTAGGCACCTTAGTGCCTACATGTTAGAAAGTAGTCCAGGACCCATCAGGACCAATTCACTTTATATATGTGGTATTCTGATTCTTCCCAAATCTTCCACTAGTCAAAGATGCCTAACAAGGAAGTGTAAGCTAAGAAACTGGTAAGTCTCTAGAGCCATCATAGAACTATGTTCTCATCAAGGGAAAACTAAATAAGGTTACTTTTTGTTTATTTGTTTCATTTAATGACTTTATATCTTAGAGAAGTTATGGGTTTATAGAAAAATTCAGCAGAAAGCAGAGTTCCCATATACTCCCCTACAGCTTCCCCCTGTTATTAACATAGGGCATCAGTGTGGTACATTTGTCACAATTGATGAACTGATATTGATACATTAGTATTACCTAAAGTCCATAGTTTGATTGGGGTTCTGATTTCCTTTTTATAGATTCTATGAGTTTTGAAAAATATGTAACGCCATGTGGCTACCTTTGTAGTATCCTACTGGTTTCACTGCCCTAAAAGTCCCCTGTGCTTCAGTATTCATTCCTCCTTTGCTCACTTTTTGTCTCTGAAAGCCACTGATCTTTATAATGTTGTATTAGTTCTAGATAGTTTTCTGTACAATATCTCTTTTTCCAATGTGTCATGTAGTTGAGGTTTCTTTCATTTAACAATATATGTTGAAGGTTCCTTCGTGTTGTCTAATGGCTTCATGACCCATTGTTTTCATCATTGAGTAATATTCCATTGTATGGATGTATCACAGTTTATCTATTCATCTATTGAAATAAATCTTGGTTATTTCCAAATTCTGAACCTCAGAATAAAGCTGCTTTAAGCATATATGTGCAAGTTTTTATGTGGTTGGTTCATTTGGGGTTTTAACAGAAATATTTTTAGCAACTGATTTTCTGGATATGAAGTGTTATTGTTTTGATGTGGAGAATATATATAGAAATAGCTCATTAAGATATTAGACATTTTAGAATTTAAAAGTACCTAAGGTGATTGAGATTCATGTTTTAGATCACCTAGTCTAAGCCTCACAATATAAGAAGAAAAGTCAAAGATTTCTAGTGGTACAGTATCCTATCCAAATGCACCCAGTCAGGGGACAACAGTGCCAGGATATGAAGCTGAGAAGAGTGACACACTCTCAATCCAGTTACGGACACAATCTTCTCTCACAGCCAGAGAAAGATACATGGTAGATCTAATCTTTTATAGCCTGTAATGAGAGGTGTTTATAATTTCACGGCCTATGGATGGAGACAGAGAAAGGACTGAAATTCAAACAGGGAAGTGTTGGGGAAGGCATTCTGTCCCACTCCTGGAATAAAGAAAATCCAAATTCCCCAGAATGACATAGAATGAAAGGAAAAGGAAAACCTTGGAGTCTGGTTGTACAGTAGGAAAGTTACTGATCTACGTGTATTTGCAAAGTATAGAGTTAAGCATCAAAGAGAGAGAAGACTATATATATTGTTTTTGCTTATCCAAGTCTCTACATTCATGGAATCCTTAACAAGGAGAATTTCAAGTAAAGTAGATAGGTCATTACTGAGCTTAGCTCTATATAGGACAATGGTTTTTAGGGTCTGGAGAAAGGATCAAGTGATTGTTACCAATGAGTACTTCTTGTCTTCTGTTTTGAAAAGTGAAGGCAATGGACTGGCTTTTCGTACCCACAGTGCTAGGTCACCCCAACTGGATGAAAAGTCCTAATTATCTCCTGCTTTGGACTGTGGAGGAAAAGAAAGGGGAGGAAAAGGAGGATGGAGGAAGATGAAGACAAGGAGGGGCAAGAGGGGGAAGGGAGGAAGAAGAATCAATCTTCTCCAATTTTATATTAAGAAACTGCATAAAATGGGGAGAGCCTTATATTTTACTTATTTTTTAAATAAATTGTCTAACAGGGCCAATTATTTAATAGATTAATTCTATATGTACTTGAAATTTTCATAAGCAAAAAATGTTGTAATGAACAAAATGCAGCAATATGATGTGCTTTTTCACTATTGCTATTGCCTTCACACTTTGTCAAAGCATGTATAAGGTCATATGTCACTCTTAGCAATAATTCTATTATATTTTGTATTATTCATTTTGCTTGGATTTAGAATGTTTTCCTAATATTGAAGTTCATTTACCATATAAGACAAGATAACTGAAAAGTAATTTAAAGCATCAAGCCAGGTGAGATTTGAATTCAATACAGATGGTATAATGCATGAAATCCTTGAAAGTGTAAATAAATGGAAATAATTTCCTCTTCATGAACAGAAAATGTGGAGCTACATGTTACCATGGATACTGAATGTTGCTTATAGTCTTGTTCTTTTCTTAGCAGCTAAAGACCATATCAAATATTAAGACCATGTTGTATTCTCAGCATTCTTGTTGAATTTATGAGACAAAATCTTGCACACTTTTTACAATTAAATCTGGTTCAAAAAAAGTATCTTTCCTTATTTCTGAATGGGATAGACATGTGATGCTTTGAGCCATATTAAACCATAACCCTGACAAGGCTGGTATAGGTGCATTTGGGTCCATGAGACACAAATGAAATAATTGGAAAATCATTTTTTCCTATGATCTCAGGCAATACTCATGGTATTTTACTGGAAATGCCCATGGTATTTTACTCAGTCAAGATCTACTTAATGATCTCTTCAACCAGGTTACATATATGCTTTCCTAGTCACTTGCTCTTTATTGTTTTGATTATCCGTAAGGGATTTTTCAGCCTTAACTAAGATTACTAAAAGAAGTCTATGTTGAAGATATGTACTATAAGCTCAATATATATATGTGGCATCACCTTTATTATAGTGTTAGAAACAGAAAGAGAAATCATTCTATTGCCTGAGAGGACGCTTCTTTTATGTGGGATTAGTAATGAAGCTTTGTTTATATGGAAGACTGTTAGACACAGATCTTGAATAGATTGTTAGCAGCACATACTGAATTTATGTAGTTCTTTATTCTTTAAAAAATAAATATTATTGTGTATATATAAGATATACAGCAATATTTATGTAATACATATGGATAGTGAAATAGTCACTATTATGAAGTAACTTAACATACATATCACCTTGCATAGCAACCCACCTTTTTGTTTTATTTTGCTGGTAATTTTAGATATTTTTTGATTTTGTCTTTTTAGGACAGTGGCAGGGGAAAGGTTAGACTATAACTAGGACTCCACCCACCAAAAAAAGCCTGAAATGGTCTGTCTTGAGTAAGGCATTTTTCACTGGACAACAAGTGTTTCAAGCAGAAAGGAGAAGCATGCAAGGGACTGTGTGTTAGGGGAAATGGAAGCAAAGTTGCTATAGGGCTTAACTTGATTTTCTTCAAATATTTTTGCTGTCTATTTCCACTGTGTCAACTTAAATGAATGAGTTATCATTTTAAAATACTGAACATAGTGATTCTGTGTGCATTGCATACCTGTAGGTGATGTAGCAATCTAGGAGGGCAGAGGATGGAGAACCAAAGGCTACATTATATAGAACCGAGAATGCTTGGAATATTTTATGCTTTATGCTAGAACAACCAATTGATTAGTGTAACTTAAAGTAGTTTATTTGATGATCAAGTTACATGGAAATATAGGCAGGCAAAAAAATTAAAAACTTTCCTTGATGAATTCATCATTTTGAAAATAATATGTTTCTATTATGAATTGGTGGAGAAATATACACTTCAAGTTTTGATGAAAAATGATTTTTCTTCTTAATTCAAAGTAAAAGAATCCATAATATTCAGATTTAATCACAACATAGTAAGGGAGAAAAAACTAGATTCACAAATAGACCACATGATTTTCACACAGATCACCACTACCTACCCAAAGTACTTTTAGTTCAAAGAAATGAGGGTGATAATCATTCAGATACAAAGGACTTAACCACTCTCTGACTGAGAATGTGAGGTAATTTTTTTCTTGTGGCAGATTTAGATTATCTCATAGGTTATTGGATTACAAATTTAAAGGTAAAAGGTATAAATTTATTTAAACTATGGTAATTAAAAAGAAAATAAGAAACATGACCAAATGGGAATTAATCCAAGGTACTCAAGCCTGTCAATACTGAAAATTCAATTAATGTTTTCATTATATCAAGAACCAAAAAAGAAAAATCACATGATCACTTCAATAGATTCAGGAAAAGTATTTTTGACAAAATCCAACACTCATTTATTATTAAAACTCAGTAAACTAGGAATAGAGGGAAATTTCCTCAACTTGATAAAGAATATTTCCTAAAGTGGTTACCAAGGGATGAGTTGACCAGTTACGTAGATGTTGTTAAAGGATATAAAATTTAGTCAGAGAGGAGGAATATGCTCAAATGGTCTATTTTACATATTTACATATTTACTTAGTTATTGTGGTGCTAGAGATTGAACCCAGGGCCTGTGCATGCTAAGCAAGTGCTTTACCACGGAGCTACATCACCAGCCCCTCCAGAGATCTACTGTATAATGCATAACATTACATTTATAGTTCATAACAATATATTGTATTCTTGGAAATTTCTAAGAGAGTAGATTTAGATTTTAAATATTTTCACCACAAAATTATATTTAAGATAATGTAGAATGGTAATTAATTCAATTCACCCATTCCACAATGTATACTGACTTCAAAACATGATGTTCTAAATTATAAACATATACAATTTTTACTGGTCAACTTAAAATGTAAACAAATAAATTAGGAAAAAAGACTACCCATGAAAAACCTACAGCTAACATCATACTTAATGATAAGAAACTTGAAACTATCCTACTAAGATCAGCATCAAGACAGACTAGATCCTTTTCATCACTGACTTTTAACATCATCCTGTAAGTCCTGACAAAATCAATAAGACAAGAAAAGGGGAAAAGGGTATACTGATTGAAAAGAAAGAAATAACTATCTCTGTTTGCTGATGATATGATTAGCTATGTAGAAAATCTGAAAGAACCACAATCACAAAATGACAACAACAAAAAACAACCCTGAAATTAAAAGTGATTATAGTGGGGTTTCAAGACACAATGTTAATAGATCGTGATCCATTCTGAGTCAGTTGTTTACTTGTATGCCAGCAATGAACAAGTGGAATTTGAAATTGAAAATCATAATAGCATCTGTATTAGCATCCCCAAATTGAAGTAGTAGTTTTAAATCTCTCAGAGTACATAGAAGTTCTACAAAAAGAAAATTCTAAAACTCTGATGAAAAAAAAAAATAAATGGAGAGATAATCAATGTTCATGGATGGAGAGACTTAAAGATATGCTTTCTTCCCAACTTGATCTATAGATTCAATGCAATCCCAATTAAAATCTCAGGAATTTATTGTGTGGATATTTTCAAAGTGATACTGAAGTTTGTAAGGTAGAAGAAAAAGATTCCGAATATCCAACATAATAATAAAGGGGAACAAAGTTGGAGGATTGACACCACCTTATGTCAAGACTTTCTACAAAGCTGCAGTAATCAAGACAGTATGGTACTAGTGATAGAATAGACAAATAGACAAATGGATAAACAAATAGACAAATGGAATAGAATATAAAGCCCCAAAATGCACCCATGAAAATTTAATAAGGACAGTACAATGGAGCAGAGATAACCTTTGCAATGAATGGTGCTAGGGAAACTAGACATTTGTATGCAAATATACAGATTCAGATACAGATACATATGTAGACATAGACATAGACAAAGGCAGACATTGACAGTTATGGTCTAAATGTGTCCCGTAGATTCATGTGTTGGAAACTTAATCCTCAGTGCAACCATCTGGGGATGTGAAGCCTAATGGGAATATTAGGTCATAAGGTTTTTTATCTTTATGAAGATAAAAGACCTAAGGTTGCTGTCTGGGTTGTTTTGGTCTTCCACCATGTGATGCCTTCTACCATGTGATAATGCAGCAAGAACATATTCACCAGGTAACAACACCTTCATCTTGAACTTCTTGGCTGTGAAAAATAAATTTATTTTCTTTAATAATTACTCATTCTCAAGCATTCTCTTATTGTAGCACAAAATGTACTAAGATACAGACTTTCTACCCTTTACAAAGGTTAACTTAGAAAGGATCATAGTCCTAAATGTAAACATAGAACAATAAAATTCCTGCAAGATAACGTAGCAGCAAATCTAGATGAACTTGGATTTAGTAATGACTTTAAATACAACACCAAACGCACAATTCATGGGAGAACTGATAATGTTGGACTTGATTAAAAGTAAAAACTCATGGTCTGTCAGATACTGTTAAGAGAATAAAAAGACAAGCCAGAGGCTGGGAGAAAATATTTGCAAAAGATATATTTAATGAAGGACTATTATCCAAAATATACAAATATTTAAAGCTCAACAATAAGAATATAAATAACTTGATTAAAACATGAGCCAAAGATTTTATCAGACATCTTGGAAAAGATCAACAACAAATAAGCATTTAAAAGATGCTCCCTGTCATATATCTTCAAGAAATGCAAATTGAAACAACAATGAGATACCACTACATACCTGTTAGACTGAGGCAAATCCAAAACACTGAAAACACCAAATGCTGGTGAAGTGGCAGAACCACAGGAACTTTTACTCATTGCTGGTGGGACACAAAATGGTGCAGCCATTTTGGAAGACAGTTTGACAGTTTCTTACAAAACTGAACCTACACTTGCCAAATGATCCAGGAGTTAATACTCCTTGGAATTTATCTAAAAAGTTGAAAACTGAATTCCACACCAAACCCTGAACACAGATATTTATAGCAATTTTATTCAAATTGCCAAATTTGGACACAACCAAGTTTTCCCTCAGTAGGTGATTAGCTAAATAAATGTGGTATCTCAGGAAAATGAACAGGATTTGAAGCTTAAAAAAGAGCTTTCACCCTCTAAAAAGAAATGGAGGAAACATATATGCATATTAGTAGTGAAAGGAACTAATCTAAGCATACAATGTATTATATGATTCAAACTTTATAACATTTTGGAAAAGGCAAACCTACAGAGACAATAAAGAAATGAGTGTTTTCCAGGGGTTGGGAGCAGAGAAGGATGATAGGTGGAATACAGATGGGTTTTAGGGCAATGAAACAACTCTATATGATACTAAACTGGTAGATATGAGTCATCATACCTTTCTTTAAACCAAAAAAATTTAGGAAATTAGGAATGAATCACACACAAGATAAACTGTGATGATTCTGATGATGTGATGATGTGTCAGTGCAAGTTCCTCAATTGGGTGATATTGATAATGGTTATATATGTGTGAAGGCAGAAAATATGTGAGAAATCTTTGTAACTTCTGCAATTTTCCATGAACCTAAATCTGCTTTAAAAAATAAATATATAATTCATTTTTATATTTAATTTTAAAAAAATACAGTTTTTAAAAATGGAAACAATATTTCTATAATTTTATGAGTTCAATTATAAGACGTTTACTGGTGAGATGACTTGAAACTTGAGTATTTTTTATTAGACATCCATGAAGTATAAATAAATCCTTTCCTGGGCATTTTCTTTTTATCTTTAGGTCAGATGTTGCCATTTTATATAATGATCGGTCTGTCCTGGAGAATCACCATGTGAGTGCTGCTTATCGACTTATGCAAGAGGAGGAAATGAATATCTTGATAAACTTATCTAAAGATGACTGGAGGTGAGTTTCAAATGAAACCTAAAGGGAATTTAATTTCAGAAAAAGGATAAATTATGTGGTTTAAAGTGAAAAAAAAAACTCTAAAAATCAATGCCTTCCTCATATTACAAACTCAGTTACTGTTGACTGGATGATTCTGAGAAGGATTTGTACCTGGAGGACTTTGTTCAGGAGTCAGGCTCTGTTTGATGGATCTGAAATATTTCCAGATCAATTATTTATTCATACACACATGTAAGACTACACATCACACAATAAATACTTTAAGATGCATAATTGTGCACTTCAATGGAGCTCTGCTCAATTTGTGCTAATAGCTTGTCTTACATAAATTAAATATGTTGGCATCATATTCATTCTTTCTATATACATGATATAGTGACACTAGATTCCACACAGAGAAAAATAATAAATCCAACCCTACTACTCCACATAAACTTTCTATCTTTTTATCCTTTGGTTGTTACCTTCCCTTTGCTTGATTTTGGATTGTCAGAGTTAGCCAATGAATTTTTAAAAGTTAAACAGAAATTTCAGATCAACATAAAATCTTTTTAATGTATGTTCCTCATTTTATATTATGTTTATATATTTTTAAAAGCCCATGTTTATCCCATAATAAAGATCTTATTAAAAGATAATAGATGGATGGCAGAAGGCTCCCACTCAAATGTAAGTATCAAAGGATTTTGGTTTTTATTTTTGCTCTTACAACAAATTAAAGAAAAATGTAAAGAAAAAAAAGGTGTCATGCCTGCCATTAAGAATGGACTTTAAGCAAAAGCAAATCGGAAAAATTAAATTTAGGGTTTCAAATGAGCCCTAGTCTCCTAAAGCTACATTTTCAAATTTCCAAAGCTTTCTGTATTTTCTAGGTCAATTCCAGAAACATGGGCTCCATTTGCAGTTGTAGAAAATTCCATAAGGTGGGAAAAGAGGAACAATGTTTGGGCATCCCATTCGGGCTTTTCATTCTATTCTGTAAGAAACTAGCCTAAGAGGACTCCAGCCTAGGAAGGCCAGGATTTAACTGTACAAGAATTTTAAAGTGACTACAGCTGGGTTATGTGGAGAACAGCTGGGCAAAGAGAAGCAGGCAAACCAGTTTCCTAAGATCCGAGAGAGAGAGATTAATTGCAGGTAGTGTGTTAGTTTTCCTCAGTGGTTTTCATTCTCAAAGGTAATATTGATAATAATTTTTATTCTTATTACCCCTTTGAATTAATCTCCTTTCCCTCAAAGTTGACTCTTTTGTTCATTCAGTGTGATTTTATTTTCTATATTTTGTTCTTTATCATCTTCAATAATTTATTCTGATAGTTTATTGTGATAATATCTGGTAAATTTCTTGTCAACAACTTCTCAGACTCATGCTAATTAAATTTTTACAAAATTATTGTTAACAAATAGTATGTATATCATATGGACTATAGAATTTAATTGATTAAATACTTTCCATTTTCTTCCATAACCTTGATAACATTTCCCTGAGAATTAAAATATGGATATCTTCTTAAAGACCTATAGATTTTTGCTCTAAATGTCTATTTATTTCTTAAGGTAATTTTAGTATGGTACAATCACATTAATTTAAATTTTGGGCAAAAATTCTTAAATTAAGAAATATTTCCCTGATGTATTCTTTTGCCTGGTTTATGGACATAATACTAGGCATTTACTGATCACTTATCTGCAAAGCACAATACATTATTAGGTTCTATACATTTCACTAAATTTTAGTCTTATTTTTCTTAGTGAATATAAATATTTTGTTCAGTTGCTATTCTAATATGATCTTGTCACAAAATCGGAGAAAAAAATGGAACTGAGAATAGTTTTAGAATCTACTTTCAATAGCTTATTTTCCCTTCGTATTTCAGTATTCTAAGCAAGCTGTTCAATATTATAAATAATAGCAGAATATTTATTTCTACCTCTGAAAATCTGATTGAAGGGAGTACCCACAATTTAAAACAAATCCAATATATGGTTGCTTTTGAAAATACATCATCCATCAATAACATCTTTAGTTAAAATATCTCTGATGCAAGATCATAATTCAGATTTACTCCACACCTTGATTTAGCCTACTCTGCTGGCCACACCAAAGAGTGCAAACAAAATATGGTTTTCTGTATAAGTGACTTTTTACCTAACTCTACAGAGCAAACAAAGAATGGTGGATTACGCAAGACTTTGCGGGAGTGGCTCATTCCCCACTTACTGTGAGAATGAGTTTTTCATGAACAGGCTTTGTGATATGGTCACTGTATTGGTCACCATCTTGGCTGAACATTTCAATAGTGCCGACTGCTCTACATTATGGAAAATCAGGTCCCAAAATCTTAAACAGAATTTTGACTTACTTTCACATCTTGACCTCTTTGAAGTTCTTCTGATGGTAAGTTGGCATAGTAGTCAGGCAGTGGTCCAGGTGCCAGCTTTGGAGTGAGAACCAGGTTGCATCCTTTATCAGCCATCTACTAAACAAATGGCTCAGGCTCTTCCAATGGAAAATATTAATACTCCCTCAAATGTATGAGGATTAAATGTCTTAATGTACCTACAAAGCAATTGCAACATGGACTGAATAAATATGGATAAATAATATTGCTTTCATTAATAGTAGTAATTTTAAAAAGATGCAAAACAAGGAAGCAACAGTGTTTTGAGAATCCATGCCCCTCTCTCCCCATCTCTTCCCTAACATATTGAACTATCAGTTTGGATTTAGAATGGTCTCAAGCCCCACTGAGCTACATGTTTTACTTCTAAAGCATTCAAAAATTATATTTAAATTAGTGTCTCATTAAAATAGCCAAAGATTCTTTTGGATAGAAAAATAAGATTTTAGAAATTATAAGTTGTGAAGAAGCCTGTGAGGTAAGAAGAAGAGGCATATCACACTATTATTCATACATCATTCTGCCACTAACTTCTTAAATCCCTGAGAATCAATGGGCAAAAATAATGTTGAACCTTTGTGAGCACTTTTATATTTAAAGAGCAGCAACTTTTGTACTCATATCCACTAGGCAAATATATGAATAGTAATACTTATGGAAAGGTTCTATACAAGACCAATAAATGGCCAATTGAAACTATTATTCTTTTGATGCCTCTGCAGGGATCTTCGGAACTTAGTGATCGAAATGGTTTTATCCACCGACATGTCAGGTCACTTCCAGCAAATTAAAAATATAAGAAGCAGTTTGCAGCAGCCCGAAGGGTAGGTTATTTTCTTTTGTCACATTAAAGTACCATGAACATGGACTCAGAAAAGATTAATTGGTTGCTTTGTTCTGATAATTTGAGCATGTCCTTTCTTTGACAGAATTGACAGAGCCAAAACCATGTCCCTGATTCTCCATGCAGCAGACATCAGTCACCCAGCCAAATCCTGGAAGCTGCATTACAAGTGGACCATGGCCCTAATGGAGGAATTTTTCCTGCAGGTGCCTCTTTCATACTCTTTGCAAATAATTTTGGAAATAGTGACTGTGCATTTTTTTCATACACCTTCTCTACAGAATCCAGAGCTTGTGACTAAGTATCATCAATTGCCATAACACATTCTTGTGGATATTCAAAGAATTTATTAATCTTTTAGATAAGTATGCTAAATAATCCTGTGTAGTATAATACATCTTTTAAAGAGAGTCAAGTCTTAGATCTCAGGTGCCAGGCTTGGGAAGGAAAGAAACAAACAGATTATAATTGGAATCTGCTGTTAAGAGAGAAGTGCCAGGACAGAGAGCAAACAGCTTTCTTAATGGAAGGGCAAAGGGAGGATATATACCACTTCTTTATACATCTTGTTGGCTAGAATTTAGTCATATGTGCCTAGCTGCAGCAGAGGCAGAGAAATACAGTTTTTAGCTGTGTGAACACATGCCTAACTAAAACAACAAAAAATATTATTATGTGAGAAGGCTGGAGATAGAGGATGGCTGGTATTCTCTGCTACAAGTATTTACATTTTACATTTACATGTCTCTTTTCTGTCCATCATTCCTGTATGCCCCCTTTAGCACATAAAATACAATGTGATGCTAACCACTCAAAGTCAACCTCAAATCCTGTAAGTTAAAGGCTCAGTCTTCTACAAGACTGGTCTACTTCAGATGCTAGCCACAAGTGGGGCTGTAGGACACCAGCTCTTCTGACCAGCCAGTTCTAAGTTCAGTGTCTCTTGCAACCCATTTTATATTTGATAATTAGTTAGAATAGCTCATGGACTGAAGAAAAGAGCTAATCTTAAAATTACAAGATACAACTCAATAATAGTCAAATAAAGTAGTGTTTAGGGAAAGGTCTGGGAGTGTCCCAGTCATGGAGCATACATGTAGTAGACAGATGGATTAAATTGTGCCATCCTCTTGTCTTATCAGTGTGTTCACTTATCAGGAAGCTCCAGTGAGTTTCAGTAACCAGAATATTTATCAGGGTTTCATTATATAGCATGATTGATTAAATCATTGTCCATGTGCCCCTTCCCCCACCAGAAGGTCAGACTGACCCAAAGTTTCAACTCCTTAATCATTTGGTTGCTCTCTTTGGTGATCAACCCCCATCCTGAAGCTAACGACAGGGTCCATCATGAGTTGTCTTCATGAACACAACAAAGAGTCACCTGTCATTCAGTAAACTCCATAGGTTTTTGAAGCTTTGTTCCAGAAACCAGAAATGAAGACCAGTTGTTATATTCTTTATGATACCATAGCTCTGTTTAGAAAAGCTCTTTTATTTCTGTATTTTCAAATTATTTTATTCTCAGCATAGTTCTTTACTTAGAATGTTTATTCATCGATTGAATATTTATTCTGAAGATATAAACACCGAATATATTGCTATACTTGAATGAATGTTTTCTGTCTCCCATTGTTGATAGCTATGTTTTATTTGAAATAGCACTGAATAGTCCTAGATAAAATTACTGAGTGACTACACCAAATTCAAATATTTTTATATTAAAAACAACTTGTGAAAAATATTTTAATATTTTATGCACATAAAAAGTAGAATAAATGTTAAAATACACCACATCCTAAAAGGCAATTGCCTGCTATGGTCAATTAAAAATTATAATTTTTGTACACTTAACCAATCAGTAATCAGAAAATGGTAAATCTAAAGAGACCTTAGAGAGCTTAAAACTATCTCTCTTATATTAGAGATGAAAACATGAAGAGATAAAATGATTTTTGTCAGGTTGATAAGAAAATTTTAAATATTTAAAATTGAATGGTCATGAAAACAAAAAGGGAAAAGTTGTTGAATGAAACTAAAACAGTGAATAGAGGAAATTTTAAACCATTAAATGCTTTCCGTATTAGAAAAAAAAGATACTTTGTGAAGCTAGAAAAACTTAAGAAAATTAGACCAAAATAAATTGATGGAAGGAGATAATAAATATAAAAGCAAAAATCAATAAAATAGACCAAAGAAAAATAATAATAACAAGAATTATAAAGGTAAGTGCTGATTTTTCTGAAGAAGTAATAAAATTAGTTGTAGTTTCAAAAAGAGAAAAAAATTATAAAGGAAGAGAGAATATTACTATATATCTTACATATGTCAAAAAGATAAGAAATATTATGCACAATCTATGCCAATAAAATTGACAACATAGATAAAATTGTCAAATTCTTTGAAAGATATAAATTACTAAAACAGACATAAGAAAAATTATAATCTGAATATTCATTTATCTATTTTTAAAAATTGAATTTATAATGTAACTCTTCCCATGAATAAAACCCCAGGCTCAGATGACTTTAATTCTTAATTCTGATTTCCATTAGTAGTACTCAATTCAGGTAAAAGATGGTAAATTATCAAACATTTCAGGGAGAAATAAGGCCTGTCTTACACAATTTTTTTCATGACAGAGAAAAAAGGGAAAATTGGCAGCATAACCCCTAAGAAAACCTGAAAAAGACTTCAAATAAAGAAAATTACACCCCCAATCATGTCATGAAACTAGATAGAAAAGTCCTTAAAATATTAACAAATACAATTCATCAACGTAGTGAGCACATATCATGACTTGAGTAAGTTGAATATTCAAAAATCAGTTAAAATGATTCACCATCTTAAAAAAAAGGAAAAACAATCATATCATTCTTAAAGGCACAGGATGCCTTTGACAAAATTCAACAAACATTAATTATAAAAACTCTCAGCAAATAAGAAATAGGAAACCTTAATGTAACACTTCCTGGTGAGATATTGAACATTTTTATACTAAGATCAAGATATCTACTCCAAACACTTCTATTCAATATTGCATTTGAAGTTCTAGCTAGTGCGATAAGGTGCTAAAATAAAATAAATAGATTGGATTAAAAATAAGCAAAATTTGCAGAAACATGGGCATCTGCATGAAACACTTTAAGAAATTTACAAAAGCCCCTGGAATTAACAAATGAGTTTATCAGAATTGTAGGATCAGTTGTAGTAAATGAGAGTAGCAAGTTGAAAATGAAATTTAAAAAGTGATATTATGAGAGAATAAGATAATAAAATACTTGAGAATACATTTAATTAAATGCATGTAAAACCCCTATGAAGAAAGCCACAAAATATTGTTGAGAGAAAAACTTTAAAGACCTATATAAATGGAGAGTGTTTCCACATTAATGGATTGAAAGTCTCAATATTGCTAAGATGTCAGTTCTTCCAGAATTGATTAATATATTTAGTATAATCCTTATTAAAAAAATGAAACAGGCTTCTTGGTAGAAACTGAAAAATTAACCCTAAAATCTAGATGGAAATAACCAAAACAATTTTGAAAGAGACTAAGAAAGTTGGAGAACTCATGCTTCCTTATTACATAACTTAGTAAACAGCTACAGTGATCAAAACAGTGTATTATTGGCATAAGGATAGGGAAATACGTCAATCAAATAGAAGAGTGATTCCAGAAGTAGAACCATACATTATGTGATTTTCTACAAAGGCAGCAAAACAACTAGTGAGGAAAGGAAGTCTTTTCACAAATGGAAATGGAAAAACAGTTATAAAAGTGTGGGATAGAAGGAAACTTGTCTTCTACCTACACCTTACACAAATAATAAATCAAGATGGACCATGTATTAACACAGAACAGAACCCAGAACTATAAACTCTTGGAGAAAAATGCAGGAAAATATCTCTCTAATCTAGGGGGAAGGGCAATACTTTTTAGAAAAGCCACACAAAGTATTATCCAAAGAGAAAAATGGCCAAGCAGACCAAAGAAGAATTTAATATTTCTGCTCTTCCAAAAATACCATTATGAAAAGATAGACCATAGAGAAAATATTTGAACTGTAAGCGTCTTTCCAGGAACTTGTGTTGAGTCTACATAAAAACTCTAACAAATCAATAATAAAAAGGAAAATCATGGCAATTTGAACCGACACTTCATACAAGAAAATATACTTGTGGATAAAATGTACAGACAAGTATGCATATTGTCTTTACTTATTGGGGAATTGCAAATGAAAACCACAATGAGATATTACATCTACACCAGAACAACTGGAGTTTTATTTTATATTATCAATAACGTGGTAAAAATGGAAGTGTCACATATCACTGGTGGGAGTATAAATCATTGCAGTCACCATGGAAAACTATTGATTTGTAACATCTACTAAAGTTAGACTTAACATTGCTTATGTCCCAGCATTTCCACCCCTTTTGTGTATAATCCAGATGAATTAGCAGCCTTGTTCACTTTTATTACAGAGGAGTAATAAAAGCAGTGTTATTTATAAAAGCCCAATGCTAGAAACAATCCAAATGTCCATCAGAAATACAAATGAATTAAATAAATTATAGTATAGCCATACAATGGATTATCATGCAACAATAAAAAAAGACTAATGATAACAAACAGTAATAAACCTTAATATCATTTATGTGAAATTCAAAAATGGCAGTTAACCTATGGCTATAGAAATCAGAATAGTGGGTATCTACATAGGGTAGGATTCCCTGGGAGAGGTTAAGGGAACTTTTGAGGGTAATAGAAATGCTCTGTATCTTGATTGAGTGTCACACAGGGTGTTTATACAATTATACAATTCAGATTTTCACATAAAGTTTTTCTCAATTTAAAAAAGTCTCTCATAATAAAAGTTCCTCATCAATTACTTAATTTTTTAAAGTCCTAAAAAAATTTCCAATAATACCATGACTGCATCATCCTTTGTTTTACTGATTGCCAAACAAACAATACCTGACAGAGTAATCAGAGTAATGAATTCAATGAAATTGAGTTGAGATGTTTTTTAAGTTCACCACCCTGTTCTTGAATGTTACAGGTAACTAATAGCAATAATGAAGATTTCAGACAACAGTGATTATTGACATCTGAATTTAGGGGTAGAGAGAATTGCTCCATAGGGCTACTCAGCTCCTATGTCATTCTCTGTGCATAGTACCCTGTGACTCAGATGTCTATTAGAGATTAAATCACACGCAACATAAAGGTTAAATCTTGGAATAGGTAGAGCATTGTGACACTTGGAATGCTATTTGTTATCTGCATTTTTCACATGGTGTTACTAGAGTAAGGAGGTGTCAATTTTTTGGGGGGGGGCTTGTTTTTTTAACAGGACATTGGTGGGCGATGACAGGCACTCATGAATCCCCAAAATGTTCAGAAAGGGGCAGTCCTTGCCTGAATGACCTTAACACTTAAGGTAAAACACCTATAACTCCATGCTAAGTAACACATTCATGTTAATATGGACGATTATAACATCAAACCATCTCTATTAACATAGCTTGATCTCTTCCAAAATGAAAATCAACCAATTCGTCATAACTGATTTAGGACTTGATCTTTTTTTTTTTTTTTTTAAAGAGAGAGTGAGAGAGGAGAGAGAGAGAGAGAGAGAGAGAGAGAGAGAGAGAGAGAGAGAGAGAGAGAGAATTTTTAATATTTATTTTTTAGTTATTGGTGGACACAACATCTTTGTTTGTATGTGGTGCTGAGGATCGAACCCGGGCCACACGCATGCCAGGCGAGCGCGCTACCGCTTGAGCCACATCCCCAGCCCTTAGGACTTGATCTTTAAAAAATGAAGTCTCCCCTCTCCCCCCGCCCCGCCATCTTCTTTTCTTCTTTATTGGGGATTCAACCCAGAGGCACTCTACCACTAAGTTACCCAAGCCTTTTTTATTTTTAATTTTGATACAAGATCTCACTAAATTGCCTAGGCTTGTCTTGAACTTGCCATCCTCTTGTCTCAGCCTTCCAAGAAGGTAGGATGACAAGCATGTGCATCCAGCTGAATAGTGGAATCTTTTATTGAAATATCATTTTTCACTTTCTGCATTTTTGAAATTGAATGACTTTCAAATCCCCTTCAGAAATACATGCAGCAAAATAGGAAAATGTGGAGTTAAAGGTCAACATGAATTTGTAGTGTTAACAAATATGTTTTTCAAGCAAAACCAGTTTATCTCTAAGAGACTTACATTACCATATGATAATAACTCCAACAGGTAAAAAGTTTTCTTGCATTCAACCAAATAAATCTCATAGTGCCCTTACTTATTCTTAGCCATACTATGTACTTTAGCCCTTTGGAGTTGAGTATAGATATGATTCCACTTCCTTGGCATTTGCATTTCTCTGAATGTATTTGACTTACACTATTAAGCTGAATTTGTGTTTCTGTACTGATGGGCAGGACTGCAATGATTCTGGCATGCTTTTTTTTTTTTTTTTTTGCTCATTCTCATATAACCATCTGTGAAGCGACCACTTTGTCAAATCCACAGCATTGATAGACACCTTCTTGCTATGTGTCTAGTCAAGGTAACTAGGGTTTCTCATTTTGAACAGTGAAAAAAGCATTTTAATGATGTAATTTTAAATGGTATTTCTTCATTCTTTCAAAATACACTAAGAATTTAAATACCATGTCTTCTGAGGCACTGGCAGTGCCAGAGTTTTGAGGCCCATCAAAGTACATCTGTCCAAAAATCATCACAATCCTTAGCTGCAGATTATAATATTTTGTATTTCTTGCTTTTTGCTTTGTTTTCATGGTGCTGAAAATTGAACCCAGAGCTTCAAGCATTCTAGGCCAGTACTGTACCACTGAATAGATAGATAGATAGATAGATAGATAGATAGATAGATAGATAGATAGATAGATAGATAGATGTAGATATAGATAGATATTGATATATATCCCTATACCCTTGTTAAGAAAATATTTTATATTTTTTGTGTGTATTAGTCAAGCTAATAATGCAAAATAGAGAGATAATTGGAGAAAAGCTCAAGTGTAAGGTCTAGCTTTCCCTCTTTGCAGCAGTGATGTGGAGGAAACATCACCTTTTTACCCTTGTGTATCTTCTTTCTTAAACCCAGTCTGCCTCCAACTCAGGATGACTGTGAAAAGCACAGTGATAGAAGGCATCTAAGTGAGCATCCTACACTAAAAACCACAACATGGATATGAAGAATTGGTAGTATTTGTTATTAACTCAGTTTTAAGTTTTGCATTTTTCCAAGGTAAAGTTACTAGAAAACATCAATTATGAAGTATTTTGTTATTTGATAGTTACTTAAAGTTGAACTTTTAGGTATCCTTTGCCCAAATCCCTTAAAGCTCAGCTTTAGGTAACCATCAAATAACAGAATTTTGATTTACAGCATAATCACAAGACTTAAAAAGTAGCTAATAAGTATTTTCTTTCACTCTGCTGAATAAAGCATTAGACTTGGAGTTCCTTCAGTAGATTTTGAACAAAATTAAACACGATCATGACTATCTACCCAGCTCATTTTTCTATGTTGGGCTTCCGTAGACATGAAGAACTTTTAAAACCATGTGTTTCTGAAGGACAAGCCAGTGTAGACCAAGCTATTTACATCACCTCTATAAATCCCATCAATATTACCCCTGTTCATGGTGCAACTTCTTCAGATTTTCCCTCTAAAGTCAATGGAAGTTAGCTAGAGGAAATCAGGATTGTTTTCAGAATTATAGACCTGAGAAACACTTATTTCTTATTCTTGATTAAGCAACTGGTAGTAAGGCAAAGAGGTCCTCATTGCCAAAGCATGTTCACAACAAGCCTGTGACGTTCATAAATACAGAGCTCCCCCTCTGAGTGTTCAACGGATCCACACAGTTGCCTCCACCCTCTGCTATAATGGTGCATTTGAACTAAGACCAACAAGAGGAAGGGAGGTGCCAAAGAATAACCCCCAGTACAAGCAGATGGGTTTTGATCCTTTTTCTCTTTACACATCTAGATTGACATAATAAAAACACATTTAAAAAAAATAGTCACTTCCATGAAATTTTGTTTGTATTTTATACTTAGTTCCACATAACTAAATGAAGTGTTCCATTCTTCAACTAGTTATTTTATGACAGATGAGGGGAAATCTATATTTAGATTTAGTGCAAAAATTAGTGCAAAACAAATTTATAAATAAATGCTTCCTTGTTAGACAAGGAGAAAAATGATGTGAAAATTATATTATTTGGAAGGAAAGGTCAAGATTGTGATTTACCCTAAATTACATACAGTTAAGCCCCTTAATTTTGTTCAATGTTTCTAGAATATGAAGTGTGTTATTTCAAAATAAATGGTATTTCCTAGTAATAAAAAAGTAATCAGTCCATTCTTGGCCAATGATCTGATTTTGTATAGATACAACCTTCAGTATTGCATAAGTGTAAAGAACTGTAGCTGTGAGCCAGGATAATAACTTAAAATGTAAAAATCAAATATGCTAGTTTCAAGAGGCATGAAAGTGCTATAAACATCAGTTATACAGGGAGTTATAATGTTCTATAAATATTTATAATACTCACAAAAAATGCAGTTATTCCAAATCATAAATTTTACTGAAAGTGAGTATGTTTGTGTCTATAATCATTAAACATTTTAACAGTTTTGGTGTCTTTCTGAGAACTTAGAAGGATCCATTTTTAGAAGGAGTGAGGGAAGGTAATTAGATAAGCTCTTCAAAGGGGGCTAAATCAGAGCATCATCCTCCTGTAGCGACCAATTAAATTTGCTTGAACTAGTGTTCTCTCAGATTCTACCCTTTGCAAAGCCTATGCTAGGGACTTCTTGAATATTTGTTGTTGATATCGTTTTTGTCAGTAAAACTTAGATTGCAATGCATGAAGTTTCTCAAGATTTCTGTATTTCACCCTCAATTATCTTCTTCATTTATTTAAAACTATAGAAATTGTTTTGGCTTCAGAGAAACGCATGGGGGGAAGTGCTCTTCAGTCACTGGATTTGACACCTTGTTCAGCTGTCAGAGCCTTTTACACTGTTAAGAAAGCATAAAAACAATTACTAGCTCTTTGTCATCACCTTTCAAAGAAAAAAACCTCAGCAATCTCCAGGGAAATTGTGGAGACAGGCATAAGCACTAGACTGTGCACGTCAGTGTTCCTAGTTTGATGGGGCCACCTTGCCACCTCCTCACCTGCAGGTTTATCGCCCAGAACACAGTGCTGGACCCAGAGACAGCACTGAGCGCACCAGTTTCATTTCTTGAGTTTAGTGCTTCTGCAACCATGTGCACACCAGAAACATGTTAAGATATTAAAACGTGTATTTTTGGCTTTATGGAGGCATTACCCTTAAATGAAAACATAAACTCCAAGTAAAATATAAATTGTTGTTTGGTTTAATACCTATTGCTTTGACCCCTTGATTTTATCCTGATGAAAAGTATATATTCTTTATCAAGGGATGGAATAAAGAAAACTACAAAGTTGATCAAATATATACAAAGAATATAATTTTTCCTTTAAATATTTTTCACTTTACTCTTGGAAGTACCCACTTGTCCTATTGAGTTTTCTAGTTCCTTCATAGTCTGGCTATAGGACCCCCTACTAACTTTGTATTCATGGCCTTTATTCATCCCAAAGAATAAATAACACTTTGAAATATTTATAAATAAATTGAATAATTAATGTACTTCAGCATTTAATGAGCTTTAGCAGTGGAAATTTGATATTCTAAATTAGCTGTAGGGTACTAGAAGAAAATAGGACACTAACTGTTCACTCCAGCTATCAGAATGTCCACCTGTATATATCTGTCAAATGCCTAAGTTGTATATGTAAATGTTGTCACCCAATAATCTATAAAATTAGCTCATGAATTTAGGGACTACCAAAGAACCATGTAGTATTAAAATAAATCTATTAAATTTGTATTCTTAAAATACCAGATAGTAGCATTTTGACCAATAAAAACCAGTTAAATGAAACTTAACTGCATTTAATAAATAAAACCATATAATTAGTCAATCAATAAAAAGCAATTAGATCTACATATGCCAAATAAATATCTTTAATACTAATTTTCCTATGAAGTCTGTCAGTAGTCTTATTTACATTTAACAATATTATTATTATTTATATTTTAATATAAAGTATTAATGGTATTGTTATTCAACGATAAACTATTTTTCTTATACCTTATTATTATCATGTTAAAAATAATTGTATATTAGTTTTCAAAATCTATACCTTATCCAGATTCTCTGGTTTCCTGTAGCAACACCAACAGATTCATTTTCATTTAGATTGGTGGACCAAGAGCTATCCTCTAATCATCCCAGGTCACCCCTCACACTGCTGGCAAATTATTGTTTCAAAAGTTGAATTCTTTGTCATGTCAATTTCATGCTGGAAAAAGGGGGGGGGGAAGCCAATCCCTCTCCAATACATGCTAAATTCATTACAATGGGTCCCCCCTGTTTTAAAACAATCTAGGATATGCATTAGACATCATGGACATCTTTAATTGACATAGCTGCACATTGTTGCTATTATGAATTATGATTCTTTGCTAAATTTAATGACTATTCACTAAATGTTAGGCACTACCTTTGGACTTCAAATAAAGTATCTTAGATAATCCTACTAGGCAGATCCTATGATTATTATATCTTAAAATGAGTAGAACAAGATGACAAAGTTAAGTCAGAGGTAAGAGTTTGTTCAGCACATGCTGGGACCTGCTTGTAGTGACAGAGCCCCTTGCACAGCAGTGATTCAGTGACCTCTCCTGACTCCAAGGGCAATGGCATTAATAATTCTCTTCTATGTATTCAGAAGATGGGTATAAATATTAATTCTAAATAAAATTGATGCCATAAATTGAGGGAGTTGCTGACAGAGATCACAGAACCCCTTATTTCATCTTCTCTAAGTCATGATGTAGTAAAATCTTCCCTTTTGTAGCTACTTTGCTACAAATCATATTTTGATTTTCCCAAATAATTCTGATTTCAAAATTCTTGCCAGTAATCAGAGTCATGGTGTAAAGGGAATGCACAGAAAACATTCTTAAAACCTTCAAAGCCATATACTGATATGGTATAACGATCAGGATACACAAATGTTATAGGAAATCACGGGCTGAAAGGAAACCATGGAGTCATGAGCCAGGCATTACTTCCAAAGTTGTGGATTGATGCGAGACAGGTGCCAGCATTTTAGGAAGAATACAGACCTCAGAGTACTCCTTCAAATGGTGAGATATTTGAAATGAACAGGAACAAGGAAGCATCCTCTCTCGTTCATAAAAAGATCCTCTTGAATACAAAGGAAAACAGCAATGTGTGATAAACTTTGTGAGAATAAATATTTGCACAGAGTAGCTACCTGTATTTTAGGAGTTGAAAACCCATGTTGTTAAACCCGAACATAAATGTTTAATTCTTTCACACATGTATGCAGTTAATCTAGTTTTGATAAAAGCAAATAGCAAAGAATCACTGAGATTTTGATTTTCTCGAAGAAGAATACATTAAAATTATGTCTGAAGAATGTAAGAATGGTGAAGGTATGGGAAATTTAATAAAGCTTAGTAAACAGAAAGGTATTTCCAACTGTGCATACACATTTAAGTTGAAAAAACTGTCCAATAAAAAAACCTTGATTCTGAAGTTTTGCTGGTGTGTTTGACATTAAATAAAAAAGGAACAAAAAAGTCCATGAGTTGAATTGTTACTTAAATTCTAAATGATATGCTGAGATGACTAATTTATACCAACTTTTGAAAATTGCAAAAATCTCTTTACAATCAAGGGGTTGTAACACTCAGACAAAGTATACGGGTGCTTAAAATGTTTCTGATTTTCCCCTGGAGAAGCTTCTCCTAAAGAAACCATCTAATAAAAATTTCAGGTTCTTGATCTTGTAGTTATATTTATATATAAATAGAAAAGTAGTGCTGGATTAAGAAATGAAAGACTCAGCTTTTCAGGCGTGCTACCTAGGCTGCTCACTATCTTAGTTTGCCCCACCTAAGTCTTCACTCCTCTGCTTTTCTTTCCTCAGGGAGACAAAGAAGCGGAACTAGGGCTTCCATTTTCTCCACTTTGTGATCGAAATTCAACGATGGTGGCCCAATCCCAAATAGGTAATCTGAAGGATGGCAATTGGGCAAAGTGGGTGTGTGTTTTCTATTTTCACATGTGTACACCATTCTGTTCAAAGTCCTCCAGGAAAAACTCACTCTTTATTCATGACAAAGTTTGCCTTTAGGCTGATCTAGATGATGCTAAGTGATAAAAACTATTGAAATAATTTATAAAATGAATTCAATAAAGCAGAATTGGTAAACGTCATTGTTATTCTAGCTATAATCTTTTATACAAAATAAAGTGCTTTCTTCTTGGGAAGGGACTGTAATTTTCATTTGTTGTTGACTATTGTATTCTATAATTTAATCTCTTAGGTATAAGGCAATTTGATGAAAATATTAGCATTCCTATTCTGTTAATGCTAAGTATCCATAGTATGCTTGATGTGCAATCTCATATTAGTTTTGGGGGAAAAGTTCCTGTGATATGACTAAATAAGCCAACTGCAAGAAACTTGCAAAATCATATTGCTTCCAACCTCATTCATTATCATCTGTATTTTTGTTGGGAAATTCAACTCCAGTCCATTATTAAAACATGATTGCTATGCTGCATGGTTTGAATATTTGTAATAGTTCTTCCCTTAGCTAGCATATTTCTTACTGAATTACACAATCGATGAAAATGAAAATAGCCATCTTACCTCTGTATTTTGGCAGCTGTATCCCAAAGCAGCAGGGTGGTCAGAAAGCTGCTTACTCTGGCCTTCCTCCTTCCCAACCAAGTTCAACAGCTGTTTATCTAGAGATTATGAGGAAGGTGTTTATCCTCAATGTTGTGCAGTCTGAGGATTTCACCTAGCAAGCTGGGAAGGAGTGATGTTCTTGAGGCTCATTGCTGTCATATAAATTGCTACCATATTACCTCATTGGACAGTCTACTTGTACTGGTCATTTAAACCCATTCATGGAACTCAAAATCACACTCTGGGTAGGCAATTATTACTTTGATTTAAGATGTCAATTAAAATGTACATTTATAGGAATTTTTAAAATTATAAACATGCCTCAATATGTACTATAAATAATATAGTTACTTGAAATGTTAATTATTTTATCATATGTGGATATTTCCAGGGCATTGTCACTTAAAGACCCTCCTTCCCATTATTCTTTTATATTTAGGTAATAGTTTATTGCTCCCAAGTGGGTTTAAGGACACAAGCCCTTGATTTCAAGCACCAAATATTTCCTGGGATCTTAGGAATGTTGTCCCCTCCTCTACTTAAATACCGGGTAGTAAATGTTCCCAGAGGACAATGCCCCTTTCTCTGTGTGTCATTTTCTATCTTGATGAGTACTTTAAATGTGAAAGTCTTCATTCAATACTGACATCTAAAAAGCAGTAAGTTTAGTGCTGTCTCCCAGAGATGTTACTGTTCCTGGGCTGATTTGACAGCACACGCCCACATGCTGCGAACTAACACTTTACATCCAGGGAATAATAAACAGCAATTTGAAATGCGAACAAGTTGGCAGAAAGCTCTGACTGACATAGTAAGAAAAAATGTAAAAGGTGGTTGCATTCCCATAACCTGAGGGGAAAATGCCAATTATTTAATTCCTTTGGCATTCAGATATTATTTCTTTCTGGTCAGTAATAAAATTCACAACAAAATGAAGACCTTTCTCAAAGAGTAATGACCCTTCTCATCGGGACAGAAAAACATATCCCCACTCATTTGATCTGCATCTGTTGTTAGCAATAGCATATAAAGCTGAACATTAAATAGGAAAGCCAATATACTTAAGTTAGCGAGCCTAAATTGTAGCACTTATACTGCTTGGGAGATTATTTTGTAGAACAGTTAAGCTATTTTAAAGATTGTGCTATTGGATTAAAATAGTATCAAAGGGCAAGAAAACTGATATTATAGTTGATATTTGCTATCCCAGGAGTGTGCCAAAGAGAGGCTCTTCATTTTAATGATCTTAGAATTCTGGAAGTTGTAACACTTTGATTTATCTTTTTTTATTTTTTTTTTCTTTTTCTTTTTTTAGGTTTCATTGATTTCATAGTAGAGCCAACATTTTCTCTTCTGACAGACTCAACAGAGAAAATTGTTATTCCTCTTATAGAGGAAGCCTCCAAAACTGAAACTTCTAACTGTGGGGCAGGCAGGTATGATGTTTTTCTTTTATATCATTTTTCATCTCTGTGGTTTTTAATAACCTTTTATTATTTAATGATTAGCCTTATTTCTTAAAACTAGGCAGGGAGTTCTTGGAATAATTATTAGGTCGTGTTGCCACCTAGTGTCATGATGTTGTACTGCATCTTCCTTCAATATTGAGAACTGAGGTCCACAGTTCAAGAAAAATCCAAGTCCTCTAAGTACAGGAAGAGGAGTCCCTGGCTCTCTTAGTGGAAAAGGGAGGCAAACAGCTGCCACGTGCTCACAGCTGGACCTGTCTGTCTGCTGTTCTGCTTCAACAGTCGGTTTCATAAACTTTTTCAGGCTCTGTTCCCTCATCCCATATCCTGACTGATCCTCTTCTCTTTTGTATCTTTTGGTTTCTTTGGTGATTATTGTTAGTTCAACCATTGTGGGGTTACATGTGGCTGAGGTGCTGAGACGATCAAATTCGAAAGGCTTGGTGAACGACGGGAGCTATTCCCCAGACTATTCCCTTACAGCAGTGGACCTGAAGAGCTTCAAGAACAACCTGGTGGACATCATTCAGCAGAACAAGGAGAGGTGGAAAGAGTTGGCTGCACAAGGTAGGGTTGTTCACCTCATCTCCCTGCTCCATCTCCATCTTAACTACTCCTTTAATAGTTTGGATTTTTCTTCCCTTCAGCCTTTTCTTTTACAAAATATGAAAGCTTTGGTATTTGGAATTTGGCTGCCATTTGATTATTCAAGAACAATTGGCTTCTTTGTTAAATGAAAAGGAATTCTGCCCTGGATATCCCATGTGGGCTGTGGATATGTGTCAGTGGTAGGCAACCTGGAAGTGGCACAACAAAATGGTGACAAAACATTGTGGCACAATCACCCCTATGCTTTTATAGATGAGCTTTCTAACCTGTTTTAGCTCTGGGCTATTTGAATGTTAAGCAATGAATCTTCTCAAATTGTTGTGTTTCCCTCGATGAATTTCCAGTGTCATACAATAGTTGTTTTTGTTAATGCTGTTCAGTTTTATATTTGTTTTCTATGGAGAGGAAAAAAAATGACCTTTTTCACATCGCCAAAACAGAAAGCCCTTTCCCTCAACATTTTGAGAGAAATAAATAAGATTATTTATATCATCTGCTTTAGAAGTAGCTAGAGAATTAAGCCCTGTATGGGTTGACTATTATTATTATAGCTATTTTTGTTGTACTTCTTTGATGTATTCTAGGAATCAGAGATATAATTTTAAAAAAAGAGGCAAAAATTCCTACGTTCATGAAGGAATGAGAGGGAATCAGGAACGGGATTTAAATTTTAAACAAGTGGTCAGAAAAGCCTTCAAGCAGTGATAATTTAAATAAATACATGGAGGAGGTTAGAATGAGAGCCATGGGGAAGTCTAGGGTAGTGGGAAAGAAATTTTCTTACACAGGAAGTGGCCACCACATCATCTGGGAGGTAGAGCTTGCCTGACATACAAGGAAGCCAGAGAGGCAGGGAGAAACTGGGCAACTAGGAATGATATAGGCAATGAGATAAAGGTGTAAAGTGGTGCCAGATCATTGGTTTTCATCCAAGAGAGATGGGAAAGCCAATTGCAGGGCTTTCAGAAGAAAAATTGAGAAATATGAACTGAGGCTTTAAAAGGAAAATATTCTTTTGTGTGGGAGGCAAAAAATGTAAACTAGGAGACCAGAAAGAAGGTGATTGATCATAATCCAGGAGAAAGATGGGAGCTTAAAGTAAATAGTAATGGTGGAGAGTGTGTCAGAATTCTGGATACATAAAGATGGTACCTGAAACTGTATGCATGCAAGAGTGATAAGCAAAAAGAGATTGGATTCTGGATATATTTTGAAATATTGGGTTACCAGATTGGATGTAGAGTGAGTATGAAATAGTCAAGAATGGTGTCAGGCTTTTTGGTTTCCTTACACGTTGTATCTATGTAAGTTTATATGATTATTTCACCAAACACTTTCTCATGCTAGCAAAGGTGAAGATGCACATGACGTATTCCCCAGTAATTCCACTTCTGTATTTTTACTATATAGATAATTTTGCTCTTGTACATCAAAAGATATATCCAAAATGTTTATAGCACAACCATTCATGAAGGCAAAACAAAGCAAAAAAAAGGATTCATATATTGTAGTTTGTATTATGTAATAGTATGTAAATATTAAAATAAACTTCAGATATGAACATGAATAGGAATGAATGTCACAGACAGCATTGAGCAAAACATACAATCTGCTGAAATATTTTAAGATGCCATTTATAAAAAGTTAAAAAAAAAAAAAACTAAACACAAAGCAATAGGTTTTAGAACCAGATGAAGTGATACATCCCTATAATTCCAGCAACTCAGGAAGCTGAGGCAGGAGGACTGCAGTTTTGAGGCCAGCCTCACAATAAAAAAACTAAAGAAGACTAAGGATGGTTTTAGTGCCCCTGGGTTCAATCCCTAGTACCAAAAGAAGAAAATATAGATGTTAGGGTACATATATGAAAAAAATAAAGAATTATAGAATAATTATAGAATAATTATTCAGAATTATTCAAGAAGGTAGGATGGGTTATTTAGAAATTAGTAATATTTTATTTCTTAGATTGGGTACTAGATAGGTGTTCATATAAAGATTACATATAAGATATATCCTTCATATGCACATAGAAACTCATTTGCATGAGTAGACTCTTTCATAATAAAAATGAAAAAAAAATGTGGTCAGCTATAAAAATACAGCTTCTAAAATAGTCGATTTTAAAGTTGGTGAGTATCAATCAGATGTTATCATTTTAATTTCCTATTATCATTTTCAGTGTGTGTAAGATACACTGTTTATTATAACTTTATTACAATTATACCAAGATGAAAATGAACAGTTTGCATGATGCTTAGAGCTGCAGAGAATCAGTTAAACATGAAGGCTCTGAAGAAAGTCACAGGTGCTTGGTCATCATCATGTTAGCCCTGGAACTATAGATCATAGATGTCTCAAAAACATACAGTGAAAGATTGCACATCCTTAGACTCCAAGGCATGAAGCTTCTGGGTCATCAATAATACAAAAAAAATCATTTTAAAGAGTAATTTTCATTCAGTAAGCCTTCTATTAAGGGGCTGGACACATCTAAGTATGTTGTATTTGAAAAACAAGTGCTTTCCTTCATCTCCACATGTTCATTTATGGTTAAATTTTATCATTTAGACCTTATGACGGGTTCAGCTCCTTAGCACGTTTTGTCTTTGCCAAGCCTCCGACCTCATCTCCAACAGGAGATTTTTAAGAGGGTTCATGGTGATTCTTCCAAAAGAGGGTGGGAGAAATAGTGGGAAGAGTTGCTCTTCCTTTCTTGTACCACATAGCCTTTCTAACCTCGACAAATGCCGTCATTGATATAACAGTGTCTGCCTGATCAAAGCTCACTCCTCGAGACAGCCCCCAGTGCCATGAATCTGTGACTGTCTCCAGCTGTGCTTAGGACCTATGAATCAGCTTTGTAAACAAGGCTTCTAAGGGAGTGATGGAAGAAAAGATCACGTGTGCCTGTACTGGAGACCAGTGAGATGATACGTGCCTCTTGTAAACGAGGAAAATCATATACCTAAACATTAAAGTGCCCTGATGCAGCTCATTTCCATCAGTGGCATTTGATCTTGTGCCAGGTGCAATGTCTGGGTCTGGAGCTGAGGTGGAGCCAATGAGGTTCCTATGGGGAACTGTTAGAGAAGCACTCCTCATTAAAGCAGGGCTTGAATGGCAAGTACTAATGGTAGTTCTCCTTTACCACAAAACAATGACTTGCATAAGCCACCTGGAAGTTTGTTCCATCTTAAACACACAGATTCCCAATTGAACCAGGTCCCCTGAAGCCACCTTGATCAGAACAAAGGCCGGGAATCAATCTCAGATCAGCATTCTGTCCCCCTTCCCAAGGAGAATGTGTATTTGAGAAAATAAGTTATGCCCCAGAAGTCCCATACCCTTGAGGTCAATCCTGAATGAAATGTAATTCATTTCTTTCTGTACTGGGATTAGTAGGAGTAGGGGTGAAGAGATTCAGGACACATTTCCTATGACATGGGTTTTCTCAAGGTTATGACATTCCCCTTTGAAGGTTTGCACTACATCTCTACCCAGGGAGAAACAGTGTCATCTGAGATGTTATGACGAGAGTGTTGCAAATAGTGGGAAGTAGGGAGCCTGGCATAGGTTGATAGCCACTAATGAAGTCATCACCAAAATAGTCACAGAGGCTTCCTATGTTCTCGTGCAAAACACATGCCTGTACATATTTTTGAGAGCAGAGTTCAGGGTCTGTTCATCTTGGGTCTCTGGCAATTCCTGTTCATGCCCAGGTAAGAGTTCAGTAACTATTGATTAGAGGAGAGTTGACTGAACTCTCTGGAAGTCTGATTTTAATGGTAAGTCCATCGAAATGAAATGATGTCACTCACAATCTTTGTACAGCTTTCTTTGTTAGCTAAAAAATGGAAATTCCACTGATAAATGGCAAAAGAGAAAACTAAATACAGGAGACATTGTACAGAACTTCCTCTTCTCATTTGATATCTGCACTTGCTTGTGTTTTATGATACCCAAAACTTAGTAACTTGCTTTAATTTTACTTTTCAATATGAGTAATGACTGCAAGAGTTCACAGGAGTTTTGTGACCTCAGAAAACCATTAGGTAAGAGAAGTGACCAAGGAAATTTGGGGTGTAGATAGGTTAGAGGGTGGGAGGAAAAGAGTGGGAGATCAGATGCTGCACTGTTTAACAGGTGATGGGGGGTGGGTAGAGGTAGTGGGTTGAAACAGTTCTGGGGTAGTTGTCTCATTGATGTGCCCCTCATGTAGTTGGTGTTCAATGTAACCAAAGTTTGACAGGGTTACTTCACACTGCCCACAGAGAAGCCATGTTCAAGACTTTGTTATATAACCTCAATAATTAACCAGTTCCAAGTACATTTGTTGGCTTCTTATCTTTTTTTTATTATTAGTTGTTCAAAACATTACAAAGCTCTTGACATATCATATTTCATACATTTGATTCAAGCCGATTATAAATATCTTTAGTTGTCCCCACACATTCTCTCTTCAAAACCTTTAGGCTTACATTCCTCTTGATTCTAGATCTCCTTTTCTCTCCCACTTGGTGTATAATATCCCCTCAATTGCTCAGAGCAATTTAGTTCTGACCTCAGACAATCCATTCAACAAAACGAAAACCTTATTCTTCACTTAAAATGACATTATAGTTCTTCAAGCATGCCTTGAGATTGTCAGGGTTGATCATAGTTTTGTTATTATTTTCAACATCACTGAAATTCTCATAAAAGTTTAATTTACTCATTACCCTCAGGATATTTATCAAAACCCTTTATGACTATACCTATGACTTACCTCAGTACTCATACAATCATCATAGAACTATCAATGAACTAGGTATTTTCTTATTTTTTGACATTTTACTATTCATTTGATGTATTAAACATATAATCTTAAATAAACAAGTTTAAGATTATGCATATTGTTAGAAAAGCTAATAAATTTTCTCAATGAAACGAAAGATTCTAAAGAATACATTTTATTATTGCCTGAAAAATTAAAAAACAAGACTAGAAATCTTTCTCACTAAAAGAGAAGCATTTAAAAATTGATGGAAAAATATTAATATTTTCAAAAGATGAAATTTACATTATAGTTAGTATGATATGTTAAGATATTTTGATAGATTAATAATTAAACCTTAGGCATTATTACTTACACAGTGCTCCTCCTTATTCACAGGAAGTGTGTTTTAAGATTCTTAGTGGCTCCCCGAAAGCACTCATAGAATCTAATCCTATAAATACTATGCTTTTTCTTATAGATTCATACCTATGACAAATTTTAGTTAATGAATCAGGCACTGTAAGAGATTAACAACCATCATCAATAATAAAAAAAAGAACGATTATAATAATATACTGTCATAAAAGTCATGTGAATGTGATATCTCCCCTCTCAAAATATTTATTATAATATACTCACCATTCTTCTTGTGATGTGAGGTAATACTTAAAGGAAACATTTTTTCTGATTCTCTTTGGTATATATGAATTGCCAGCATCACTATAGTCTTGCATTTGGGAAACATTATCAAGTAAAATAAAGGTTACTCAGACACAAACACTGAGATGCAGCAACAGGCCAATAACTGAGATGCTACTAAGTAACTAACAAACGAGTGGCTACACCAGACAAAAGGATGATTCATGTTGCACACGAGAAGAAGTGAGACATATTATATGAGATTTCATTCCTTTCTCAGGAAAGCACAAAATTTAAAACTTAGGTTTATTTCTTTTACATTAAAATTGTTTGGATGATGGTTGACCTCTGGTAACTGAAACCTGGAAAAGTGAAATCATGAATAAGGAAGAACTACTATATGTGGAATATCTTAAATTTTAATATTGTTTATTATGTATGGTAAGTGACTTTTGGATTTATGTAAATTCATGTTCTGCTAAGCATGTATTCATGTGCTCAACAATATATTGCTTCTATCACAATCATTACACTGTTAATCAAACAGCACTGTGATTTTATTCATTTAACAAGGAGAAACTGCAGTTTAAGGGAGCCAAGTAGGTCATATGCCACCACAGATTTGTATGTATATTACAAGTGATATACATATAACATAATACATATACATACTAATTTTCTCATTCCTTTTCACAGTTTTCATGCAATACACAGGTAGGAATAATCACAGAAAAAGGAAACAGTTTCTTGTGAAACCTTACCCTAGAAACTAGCATGATTGCTTCAAGAAATCTTCTGTCTAATTTTAGCACAGCAAATCCAACAAGCTTTCAAAGTACTCATCAAGTCAGCTATGTCCCAGGGGCATTTTTATGTTAAAATATTTAAAAATGTATTAATTTGGAAGTGAGATTTTATACCATTTATTGATTTATTCACTCATTCATTGATCATTTCTATAAAAATTTATTGTTGGTCACTCTATAAGGAAAGAATCGTAATATGACAAAAATGAAACTCAGAAATCTCAAGTTACTATCTAAATAATTGGTCTTCATAAAGTCTAGGCTCTGCATCCAGTTTGCTTAAGTTCAAAGTTACCTTCTAGATCATATCACAGAAGCAAATTGTGGAAGATGATTGGTAGAGGTTCATTTTCTAAGTTTTTCTCTAGAGCAAGAGTGCCATTGCTATTTGCTGGAGGAGGATCTGTGATAGCAAGCAGTACTGAAGGGTGTTTCAAGTATTCTGTGTGTGTGTCCTGCACACCTGTATTTGCCTGAGCAATAAAGTAGGAAGGGAGGTAGAGGGAGTGGATGTGTATCTCTTCCTGATTACTGGTTGACTCCATGATGATAAAATACTGCCCCCTCCAGGTTTATAAGATAAGGGATGAAAAAGGTATGAAAAGGGATCTGGGCTGGTAGAAGGTGGACTGTTGGGAGAGGTGCTTCCCCCTGAGTTTGGAAGAGCAATTTTAATGTTTTATTGATAGTAGGAGCCTTTCAGGGTAGACTCTCATGGAAACAGTTTCTTATATCCTGACAGGCTCCTACTATCAATAAAGCTGTCTCCACACATGGTACACACTTTGTTCTTTCATTTAGTCAGAGAGAACCCTAACACATGGTCCTTATCGACTATGATAGATGATTTTTTAACTTTCTCTGAGAACCCTCATTATTATGATTAACAACTTCAGCTAATGCTGCTGATTTAATTTGATCATTCAGAACTTATGACAAAGACTATGTTCATATACAAAATATGTTCACAAATGAATAATATAAGTATTTCTTATAACTTTTTATGTATGAGTATATTTCTAAGAGTATAATATTCTTTCCTTAAAACATATTTCTGTAACTATCCCAAACTAGAAATGGAGTCAATATAAAGTCTTGAAAATAGAAAAGAAATCTAATCTTCGATACATTCGATACATTCAGAAGTGTTCTAAAACCCAAATTCAGCCAAATTTGTCATTTTATAGTTTATCATAATGCTTATGTAGCTACAAATTTATTATTAAAAATGCTTGTAATATTATTTATATTAAATTACAAAGAATGATATTGTCAGTCATGATTATAACTTGTAAGACAATAGCAATGTCTTAATAATTTTCTAGATGCTTTCTCAGGAGATTAAAGACTAGCATACCTGAAAATCATGTTGTAGTCTATATAAGCACATTCACTCATCTAGCTCTGTACTTCTATAAGGAAGGTGATTGAAGTTAGATTATATAAGATCAATAGAAAAAAGTCATTTTCTGGTGAAAAAAAAAGGGTATATAATCTTATTTTTTTATGTTTAAAAAGAAATCAGATAGACTGCTATCTCCTTATAGAGTATAATTCTACATCCAGAAATCTGTATACTATTTGTAAGTAGACAATACTAATATCTTTCAAGATTTTCTTTTATTAGGATACTGAGCATCTCTATGCTAGTTGAGCTCCCTAGGAATCCAGGCAACAATTCAAGTGAAGAGAAAAATTAATTGAATTACATATTTTTTTTTAAAGAATCATGTCAAGATTACTACTGATGAGTGCAAGGATAACAAAAAATTTCAGTAGCAAAAGTTTCAAATTATATTTAAAATTAGAAAAATACATAATTTATATTTATAATTTTATCATAGTAACCCCTACAAACATAGCTGATTATAAAGCTAATTAAAACATTTTTTTCACAACTTCCTGACAACATTTCTCTAGATTGTTAAGATGAGTACTTTTTTCTTTTTTCAGAAAAAAAATTCAATTCATGGAAGTGTAAGTTTTGCTATCCGTAAACACCTTTAAGTAAAATCTCGTGCATGATGGCAGCTCTGTTCTGACCAAAAGACTTGGCACTTTCAATACTCTTGCTGGAAATCTACCTGGCTGTGTGTGAGTAAGGGAACACATTTTTGCAGATTGCTCAGTTAACATCATGAACTACCAAAAACATCAGCTGCAAATTCCTCAACTGACCTGGCTCAACTGGTGTGGAACCGATTCATCTGATGTTTACATCAGCATCTTTATACTATTCAATATCAGTTTAAATAGTATTTTGTGGCATTTCTCTTTGCTGAGATGATATGGTGAGTGACAATACATTTTCCTTGAGCAGCCAGTCAATAATTTGTTATTTCTGCAATAAAGCCACCCACGTATTTTCACTCTGGCAGTCCCTTTTCTAAAATGTCTAAAACATAGTGTGAATTTCATAACATTCACTTATCTTTTTTATTAATTCTACTTTTTGTTCTTCTGAAAAATGCTTTAATGGTTCTCTACCGTTAAAAATGATTCATGGGGTTGGGGTGGTGGCTCACTGGTGGAGCACTTACCTAGCATGTGTGAGGCACTAGATTCAATCCTCAGCACCACATGAAAATAAATAAACAAAATGAAGGTATTGTGTCCATCTACAACTAAAAATATATATTTAAAAAAATGATTCCTAAAACCTTTAAGGGACAGATATCTAATAAGTAATGCAGAGGCAGGGGTTGTGGATCAATGGTAGAGCACTCCTTCTAGCATATGTAAGGCATTGGTTTTAAGCACCACATTAAAATAAATAAATAAAATGGTTTTTTGAAAAAAAACAAGTAATGTATATGTTATAGTGGGAGTGAATGGCAGGGATAAAGTGTTTTAATGTACTGTTTTCATTAGATTTGAAAATTTTTCTTTTTTTTTAATTCTTAATATTTATTTTTTAGTTCTTGGCGGACACAACATCTTTGTTTGTATGTGGTGCTGAGGATCAAACCCGGGTCATACGCATGCCAGGCGAGCGCGCTACCGCTTGAGTCACATCCCCAGCCCATAAAATTTTTCCACTATATATATAATTCAGTTTAAGATTAGTCACATTATTTTCCTCCAGAGAAATCCTTTTAAATATTTTAAAGTGTTTTTTAATTCTTTTCCTTGGATTCCCTCAAAACTGATTTAATGATTAATTGTACTGAAGTAGGAGGAATGCTCCAAGAATTAATGAGCTAAGAAAGAATGGCTATGTCTAATATTGAAGAGTATATTTTCAAAAAGAATTACATTTATTCCCACTCTGTGACTCTGGAAAAAAATTGGTTTTAATATATCATAAAATTTAATTCCAAAAAGACATATGCTCAGGAAAGACAAAAATCTAATAGGAATTAAATTACAATCAGGGAGACAGCATAGTATGGAGTGAAGACATGGAATACTAGAACAATATTATCTTTTTAAATTCTGTATCATTGTTTATTAGTTATATAATTTTGAACAATTTATTTAATATGTTGTGTTTCAGTTGTCTCAGTTGTAAAGTGAGGAGCATAAAAATAAGATATAAGAGTGTTATGAAGTTGAAATAGTCAATGTATGTCAAGTGTTTAGAACTTGGTACTTTCTACAGTAATTCTCCTAAGTTCACATTTGTCTTTAGACTATGTGGAGAGCTTAAAGAAGTGAACTACAAGAAAATATTCTTGCTCATAACAATTTTGATACGAAATTATGTTTAACTCATGACAAAATACATTTATAGGGACAATTCCATGAGTCAATTGAGGGAATTGCTTTATGGTCATTAGATCTTACTACAAGAGTGATTTCTATCACTTACCTTTCTTAATCAATCAATCAAGATTACCTTTTGAGGGGGTCTCCCCCAAAATTTCTAAACTCCAGCCAAGTGTCTGCATAAGGGAAGAAGAGATGGAATTGAGTTGTTGTGGATGTTTGATGCAGCTGCATACTTTGTAAAGCTGTAATTGAACTACATTATTCTAAACATATTCTGTGCCAAGGATTCTGCCACTTAAGACACCAGCTGTTAATTGTGGTTCAGCACAAATACTAAGGGAAAGAAAATAATTCTAAAATAAGAGTGTTCTGTAGACCTCGAAAATTTAGCTAACCCAGCAGATTTGGTTTATGGCAATCCAGTTCTTCTGAAAAAAAATATTGCCATTTTAGTTGTAATCCTTTCAGGTATGCTTAGGTTTAGACTTTATATATACTACTAAAACTCTTCAACTTTCTGAACTTTGCTTTTTCTATAACTAAATATTGTTCATATCTGGCTAATGTAATGCTTCCTCATTAATTATAGGAATCTAGACAATTCTTAGAAATCATGCAAATAATTACCTTTAGCTGAAAGCTGGTATTTTTCTCATATATATTTAATTTCCATATTTTGTTCGTTCTTTAAAAGAAAGATTACAAAAACTGGAGGGGAAAGAAAAAGCAATGATGAAAGGTTTCAATGATCTAATGCTGCAACTTTATTACAAAGTCATCTTTGAAACAAGCTAGGCCCATCCTTTAACAAGACAGCAGCTAATAAGTGATTTTGGAAACCTTGCACTAATATTTATTCATATCGGAAAACTTTGTGGAGGTAATGAGAGAAATACAATCTGAGGATCACTTAATGACACTAGCTTATCCCTCTGGTCATGGGGTTCATTCAGAAGGGCCCTGTGTTCCCACATCACCCTTCTATCTTAGTTTTGGTTGCTATAAAATATAATGAGTAAGTTCACCAATAAGGAAAGCCTATGGACACCAGTGGGAAATAGAAGTCTCATAAAATAAATGCAGCACAACAACATTAAGATATAGCTATGTTGTTAGTTTGATACAGAGACAATAGAGTTCCCACAGCGTATCCTCAACAACTTATGAGAGGTATCCCATTATACAAGTCTTCATAGATTACAAGTTCCACCACTCCCCAAAATCCTGTCCAAAAGTTTTAAAGTAAACTGTATCTGATTGCTGAAAGTGCTCTTATTTTAAAGCATAAATTTACAAGTATATTTCAACAGGAACAACTTACATATACATCCAAGATAAGCACTGTTATCAAAAACTATAAGATGCTTTACACAGCCCTTCAGATAACCCCTCCTCATGCCAGCAAAGCCAGAGAAGTACATGTTCATAGAAGAGCAATAAAAGGCACATAGGAATATTGAAAAAACATATTCTTTCTCATCTGGGGTGAAAGAATGGTTAGATATGTGAGATTGATTCCTATCTTGGTTGCTTTACATGAGTGCTAACCCTCTAAACCCTCTAAAATTTGTTGACATGAAGTTGAGAACAATTGTTATAAAAATGAATACAACATTTTTGGCAATTGGTAACTCTAATTCACTGTAGAGCACAAATTTTTATGGAATATTAACAGAATATCATTAGGAATATGTACAGACTTATAGAATTTTGAATTATACTTAAGTCTAGCAGTTGCTAGATCTTTCTTCTATCAAAAATATTGGGTGAGAGTTACATATTCAGCTTTGTGAAGATTATAAATGGTTTTAGTTTTCACAAAAAAAAGGAGGAGGAGAAAGAGAAGGCAAAGGAAAAGAAGAAGAAATAAGGAACAAAATTATAAAAGACAGACATGCTTTCCTCTCTTTTATCTTCCCTTGCAGAAAACATGCCAAAAAATGCTCTCTATTATCAATTGTATAATAATTTATTTTGATTATTTTCAAATAGTTAGTCAATGATATCATGATTGCAGAACTGGAGTCTCCAATGTCTCTTGATAGTATGCCCTGATTTATTCCCTGCAAGTATTATTTATGCCACCTACAAATAACACCATGATTCTGAGATCACAAAAGTGAGCTAAGATTGCAATCTAAGAGCTTGATTAGCTAACGCTAGGGGATTTCTGTTGGTTTTGGTAGGTCTGTCTCTCCACCATCGTCTCACTACACCTGCTGAATTTAGGCTATTTATAAAGCAAAGCCATCATTTTATAAATTGTTTTTGTAAGTTCAAACTTTTTAAACTGGTTTAGATAAACAACTAAAAGTCTTTGAGATGAACCAAACCAATGGAGCGTTTTTACTTCATCACCTTTTTCCTGTCTGACAAACAAGCTTCTCTGCACTTGCTTTGAACAGTCCCCATGAATTCATTTCCAAGGAGTAACTTCCTATATATGTGAGCTTGTAAATCCCTTTGGTAAAATGAAATTCCATGGTTGTGTTACTGATCTTGTTGAATTGAAGGCCAAATGCTTTGACTTCAGGTTATCTATTTGTGGTCTACACTGAAAGAAATCACTTAATTGTTCTGAGTGTATTTCTTTCCTATAATCAAGTGAGACTAGAACAAAGTTTTAGCCCAGATTTATGTAGATGGAGTCTATCATGTACTATCATGAAAAAAAATGTTTTAGTATTATATGCCAAAATACATCCTACTATCATGTGTATCTAAAAAGAACAAAAAATTTTTTAAACGATTTTTAAAAATTAGTCTTTAACAGAAATTTAGCGCATCCATCATTTGTACACACCAGTACACATTAACATTTATAGTACATAATAGGAATTTATGTCCTTTGTAGTCATAAGTAGGAATCATAGATATTTTCATAATACATTTAGTGGAGAGATCTTGAAATCATACTATTTCAAAATAGTATATGTAATAGACTGAAGTTAGACTTTGTTATTTAAAGAATCAACAAAGAAGCCCATTTATTACCAAAGTATATCACTAGTTTCACTAAAATATGTCAATAGCAATATTTTATTGTAAATAGAAACCTCTGTAGTCATATGTATATCATTTGTAAATACTATTTTTGAGCAGACCTAAAGAGGGAGCCATGATTCAAAAATGATTGAAACTTTGGACTATATACATGTTTCCCAAGGTTATTACATAGACGAGCTCTGGGCTATGAAGGTCATCTAAAATGGTCTTTAATGGACTGAAATAGGCAAATAATTTCTTCATTTTAAGAAGATTGATATTTCAAAAGGATGTGACTGATTTCTATGAAAGGCTAAGAATAACTTACAAGTCACATTACCCAAGTTATTATAAAGGCTTCTATGATTAAAAATTAAAGTAATGTAACATCTTTATATTAGGACATTATAGTTAAACACAGAAGTTGGATTCATTGTGATAAAATCATACATGCATGAAATTTGTTTTACACCATTTCAGTCCCTGTTCTCCCTACTTTTCCTCCCGCCTCCATCCCCTGTTCTCCTTCCTCTACTGATCTTTCTTTTGCTTGCTTACTTATTCATTTTGATTGGTGCTTTCTACATCTCATATACATAAAGATGAAACTTCTTGTGGTATATTTACATATGCACAGGACATATGCACATGACATGATTTTGTTAAATTGTTTCCACATTTCCTCCCTTCCCATTTCTTCTCCCTCCCTCTTGATTTGCTTCTATTCCACTGATTTTTTTTTTATCTTTATGATATTCCCCACCTCACCTTCTTTCCCTTATTTTGCACTAGCTTCCACATTGACAGAAGACATTTAACCAATGATTTTCTTAGTCTGGCTTATTTCACTTAGTATTATGTTCGCCATTTACATCTATTTGCCAGCAAATGCTGTAAGTTCGTTCTTCTTTATGGCTGAGTAAAACTCCATTGTGTATATATACCACATTTGCTTGACTATTCATCTATTGACAGGCATCTGGGTTATTCCATAATTTGGCTATTGTGAATTGGGCTTCTATAAACATTAAAGGGTCTATATCACTAAAATGTGCTGATTTTAGTTCTTTTGGATAAATACCAAGGCAAGGAGTGGGATAGCCAGATCATATGGTGGTTCCATTCCTAATTTTTTGAGGAATCTTCATCTTGCTTTCCAGAGTGGTTGCACTGATTTGCACTCCCACCAACTATGTAAAGAGGGCACATTTTCCTCATATCTTCAGCAGAATTTGTTATTATTTGTATTCTTTTTTATCTTTATTTATTTATTTTTTATTTTTTTGGTGCCAGAGATTGAACCCAGGAGTACTTAACCACTGAGCAACATCCCTCACCCTTTTTATTTTTTAAATTTTGAGACAGGGTCTTTCTAAATTGATTAGGGCCTCACTAAATTCTTGAGATTGGCTTTGAACTTGCAATCCTCTTACCTCAGCCTCCTAAACCACTGAGATTATAGACAATCATCACCTTGCCTGGATATTATTTGTATTCTTGATAATTATCATTCTCATTGGAATGAGAATGATAATTCTCATTAGTTTTGATTTGCATTTCCCTTATTGCTAGAGATGTTGAAGTTATATGTGTGTGTGTGTGTGTGTGTGTGTGTATGTATGTATGTATTTATATATACATATATATGTATATTTGACCATTTGTGTTTCTTCTTTTGAGAATTTTTTTAGTTCTTTTGCCCATATATATATTTTTTCTTTTGGTGTTAACTTTTTTGAGTTCTTTATATATTCTGAATATTAGCCTTCTGTCAGAGGAGCCTGGGGAAAGATTTTCTACCATTCTGTAGCTTTCTTCACATTTGTACTCATTTCCTTTGCTGTGGCGTAGCTTTTTAATTTGATGACATCCCACACATTGATTCTTGGTTTAATTTTTTTCTTTAATTTTTTAATTTTTTGTTTGTTCTTTTTAGTTATGCATGACAGTAGAATATATTCTGACATATCATACATACATGGAATAACTTCCAATGCTTGTGATTATACATGATGTGGAGTCAGACTGGTTGTGTATTCATATATGAACATAGGAAAGTTATGTCCAATTCATTCTACTGTCTTTCCCATGCCCAACCCCCATCCCTTCCCCACATTCCCTCCTGTGACACCTGGTGAACTACCACTCCTCACTCCCCTTACCACACCCACTAAGAGTCAGCATTCATATTGTCAGAAAGAACATTTAGCCTTTGGTTTCTTGGGATTGGAGTTCCATCCATTTACCAGGAAATGCCATAGTTTCATTCTTCTTTATGGCTGAGAAATATTCCATTGTTTATATGTACCACATTTTCTTTATCCATTCATCTATTTAAGGGCACCTAGGTTGGTCCCATAGCTTAGCTATTGTGAATTGAGCTGCTGTGACATTAATGTGGCCGTGTAAGTATGGTATGCTAATTTTAAGTTCTTTGGGTATATGTGAAGGAGTGGGATAGCTGAGCCAAATGTAGGTTCCATTCTAAATTTTCTGAGGAATCTCTGTAGTGTTTTCCAGAGTAGTTACACCAATTTGCAGACCCACTAACAATGTAAGAGTGTTCCTTTTCTCCCACATTCTCGCCATCATTTATTGTTGCTTGTGCTTTTGATAATTGCCATTTTTACTGGAGTGAGATGAAATCTTAGTTTTGATTCACATTTCTATAATTGTTAGAGATAGTGAACATTTTTTTCATATATTTGTTGACCATTCATATTTCTTCTTCTGTAAAGTCTTCAGTTATTTTGCCCATTTATTGATTGGGTTATTTGTTTACTTGGTGTTAAGTTTTTTGAGTTCTGTATATATCCTGAGATTGATGTTCTATCTAAGGCGCAGGTGGAAGTTTTTTGAGTTCTGTATATATCCTGAGATTGATGTTCTATCTAAGGCGCAGGTGGCAAACATTTTCTCCCATTCTGTAGACTCTCTCTTTATGTTCTTGGTTGTTTTCTTTGCTGTGAAGAAACTTTTTAGTTTGATATAATACCATTTATTGATTTTTTAAAATTTTACTTCTTGCACTTTTGGAATCTTGTTGATCCATAAAATATAACTGGCTTCAAAAATGCTGTAAATGAGAAAAAAATAAATATGAGTATTATAAATGTCCATGTACCATTAAGGTCACAATTAAACAGAGGAAATGGCAGGGGGGGGGAGGTGGGAAAAATAAAAACAAGAAGAGGAAATAAATTCTTGATGCAAAGTTAAAGAATTCTTTCTATTGGAGTTCAGAAGATTCTCAGCTTCTATTCTCAGAAATTTTAGGTGGGGGTCATCTGGATTGTGATGTTCCCCCCGCTGGATTGCTGGAGCGAGAGAGGTAATCTGGTAGGCAGAGTTCCTGGAGACAGGGTATAGGTTTAAGTGGGCTCCAGGCTCTTTGCTGAATGCCAATGGGTCTGGAAATTTTAAAATAGCACACCTCCAAGGCCAAGACATCTCTCCCAGCTGGTCCTCCAAGCAGCCAGATTGGTGGAGCTCGGTGGGTTTCCATAACCAGTTGTCCCTTGTATAAAGCTCTCTCTGTATTTAATTTTCTCCTAGTCACCTAAGCACACTCTTGTCATGCAGTGTGTGTTTTCTGGGTCTGTATTTCAGGCCAAACTCAGGTTTCTGGCTCCCTCAGCTGCCAGCCCCCAGCACCATGGCTGCAATATGGTTCCTTCCTCTGTCCTCCATAAGACACCTAGAGAGATGGCAGCTTCTTTCCTGGACAAGGATATTGTGCAGTGCCCCTTTCAGTTTAGTCAGGCAATGTTCTTGACCCCTGAATGTTCCACTCCCAGACAGGCCTCAGGTCTCCTAAAAGTGTGGGTCCCTTAAATTCCCTTATCCCTCTACTTTGCTAGAGGAGGGACCCTTCTGGATGCTGCTTAGGGCCCAGCCATGGCAACAGCTGTGCCACTGGGGATTTCTTTCTTATTATATCCAATCTCCTGAGTGCCTGATCTGCTTTAAATGTCCAGTTTTAAATTCCAGCAAAGTCCTATCTTTTCTTTGTTCAGCCATCTTGCTGAGAAGCTGCCTGTCTGCTTTCTTGGCTTCACCCCATGGAGCAGCCAGGGAAGAGACTTCCTCTATTCTACCATCTTGGGGAAAAAAAGAAAAAGAAAACTGTTTTATTTCCTGAGCTTTAGGGATTTTGTAAGGAAGTCAGTGCCTACACCAATTTGATGGAGGGTTAATCCTATGCTTTTATTCTAGGACTTACAAGATTTCTACTCTAATTTCTAAGTTTGAGGTCCATATTTATTTGGCTTTTGTGCAGGGTGAGAGATGGTGACCTAGTTTCATTCTTCTACATATGGATATCCAGTTTTCTCAGCATCATTTGTTAAAAAGGCTATTTTCTCCAACATACATGTTTGGTACCATTGTTAGTATCAGATGGCTATAATTTTGTGGGTTCATCCCTGTGTCTTATATTCTGTTCCATTGGTCTTCATGTCTATTTTGATGCCAATATCATGATATTTTTGTTGCTCCAGCTCTGTGGTATAATTTCAGATCAGGTTTTGTGATGCCCCTTTATAATGTTGTGGCAAGTTCCTTCCACCCCTAGTTTTCCTAACATTTTTACCACAAAAAAGATACTAAATTCCATCAAAGGTCTTTTCTGCATCTATTGAGATGATCATGATACATGTCCTTTTGGTGAATTACATTTATTGATTTGCATAGGCTGAACCAACCTTGTATCCTGGGATGAAATACTTACTTGATCATAGTGATCATCTTCTTGATGAGTTTTTGAATGTAGTTTGTAAATATTTTTTTAAGGATTTTTACATCTATGTTCATCAAGGATATTTTTCTATGATTATATTTCCTTGATATGTCTTTGGTTTTGGTATCAGTGTTGTACTGGCTTCATAGAATGTATTTGGGTGTGTTCCCTCCATTTCAATTTCATGAAATAATTTGAGAAAAACTGGTATTAATTATTCTGTAAGGGTCTGTTAGTGTTTTATTTTTTGTTGGATTTTTCATATTACCAGGACATTGTAAACCTTCTTTGTCTCTTCTGATTAATTTCTTGAAATCTGCTTTATCAGATATAAGAATAGCCATTTCTGCTATTTCTTGGATTCTATTTGCATGGCATGTTTTCCATCTTTCTACTTTCTGCCTGTGAGTATCTTTGCCTATGAGTTGTGTCTCTTGCAAATAGCATATAGTTGGATCTTGGTTTTTGGTCCACTCTGCTAATCTGTGTCTTCTAATTGGGGTGTTGAGATTTACATTCAGTGTTATTATGGACATGTTTTTGTAGTTCTCTGCCATTTGAGTTTGCTTATATTTAATTATGTATTAATTTTTATTTAGTTGGTTGATCTTTTAATGATCTTCAACTATTTGAGAGTTTGGAGATTTATTTGGGGGTACCTCTCTATGCAGTTTGAGTATTCTTTGTATTGCTTGTTTAGTAGTCATGAATGCTTTTAGTTCATATTTGTTGTGAAAGGTTTTTGTATCCCCACTGATTTTCAAAGAGAGCTTTTTTCTTGATATAGCACTCTTCATTGGCATTTTTTTTTTTTTTTAGAGCTTGTAATGTCTCATTCTAGGCCCTCCTTGATTTTAAGGTCTGAGCTAAGAAATCAGAAGTGAGCCTTATTTATTTGCCACTAAATTTGTCCTCACAGATTTCTTTCATAGATTTAGTATTCTTTTCTTATTTTGTCTGTTAGGCATTTTGATTATGATGTGTATTTCAGAGTTCTATTCTAATCTTGTCTATGTGGGGTCTTATATACCCCCTGTATGTGGATGTCTATCTTATTTCTGATATGGGGATTTTTTTCAGTTACCATCTCATTGAAGATGTTCTTAGTACCTTTAGTCTGTGTATCCATGTTTTCTTCTATCGCAGTGTCTCTCAGGTTTGTTCTCTTGGTGCTATGCCAGAGTTCTTGTGTATTCTGATCTCCATCTTTCATTTTGTTTCTTTATTGCATGCTGAGTATTCAAGTTTATATACACTGTCTTCAAGGCCTGAAGATCTGTTGGTGATGCTTTCAAATAAATTTTTAATTTGATTCATTTTTTTTCTTTCATTTCCATTTCTGATTGGTTTCTTTTCAATATCTCTATTTTCTTTATTACACTTTATAACATTTTCATCTCCTCTATTTGCTCTCTTAATTCATTCCTTAGATGGTATTTTAGTTTGTTGAGTACTTTAACAATCAGCTTTTTGTGATCTTTTTTTTTCCTGGAATTTCATCCATTTCCATATCTGTGAGATCATTTGTTGAGGATTGTAAATGTTACGGGGAGACCTATTTGCCTCTTTCCTCATGTTTTCAGAGATCTTGAACTTATACATCAATTGAAATGGATTCCCCTTCCCTTCTTGTAGATGAGTTCTTTTATGAGTGTTTTCCTTCTGTTGTTGTTGTTATTCTTGGGCTTCCCTTATTTTGATGTATGAGAAGATATCCAGGGGAGAGTGCTGAGGTCCCTTTATGATTGTTCCTCCTTGGAGCCTAGTTGTTGGTTTGAGGTTTTTGTTCCCCAAAGTAATCTTGAAAGCTTATCTGGGGTTAGATTATGTGTTGTGTGAGATTTGCTGCTACTTAGCTGAGATGTGGTATTGCTTGGTAGCAGGCAGTATTTTCTCTACTATCTGAAAGTGAAGTGTCCCAATAACTTTCCAGCTCCTTTTTGGGGAAGGAGGATCCAGGAATAGTGCTAGTTTTAGCAACAGAAGTAGCCTTAAGATAAATATTTATTGTCTATTTTTACATCTATAACACTAATTGCCACCATTATAGGAATGGTGGGGTCATCAGTATTTAACATTAGTCCCAACAATTAAAAACAAAACTGTGATCTAAATGTTTATTATGTTGTCTTCTGTATTAATAATCACAACAACATGAATGGGGGGAATTATATAAACTATGACTCTATAAAATAGTGGCATTATAATTTCTTAAGTGAAGAGCAAATAAGGTAGAAAGGCAAGAAAAAAATTGAAATATTAAAAAAGTTGAACAGAGAAGAGTCAAGAGGTAGTTAGCAGATGTTGGCTGTGAGTAAGGGGTAATAAAAACTGAAATAAAAATAAATTTTAAAAGAAAGAAAGGGGGAATTGGGGTTGTGGCTTAGTGTTAGAGCGCTTGCCTTGCATATGTGGGGTACCAGGTTTGATCCTCAGCACCATATATAAATAAATAAAGATATTGTGGCCATCTATAACTAAGAAAACTTTAAAAAAAAAAGAAAGGAAGAGGGAACAGGACAGTTTGGCTAATAGTGTGAGAAGAGAGTGAAGAGGAGCACTAAGAGGGACAAACACCATGATACAAACATAACCAAGTGTAAGATCAAAACAACCCAAACCTATGTATATTCATACCTTACCGAATTCAAATAAAGGTTAAAGAATAAACAGATGAGTAAGAAACAAAGTAAAATTATATGAATATATACATATTTTTAATCTATGTAGTAAGTACACACATAAACACACACACACAACCAAATTTTGCAGAATGAAAAAAAGTAAAAAATAATAAAATACATTGAAATGCTATTTGAAAAAAAAAGTTTTAGAAACAAGTAAAACTACATGGAGAGGATATGGAGGAAAAAACGTAAAAAGAGTTGAGAATTTTTTAAAAACTTTTAATGAGAAATAAAGTGCTTATTTACAATAAGGGGATCAAAACTATTTGCAGGGATGGATTTTCATTCTTTGTGTTTATTTTGGGTTCTGTAATCCTTGGGTCAAGGGCTGTGTGTTGGTAAATCCAGTGTCTTTGTGTTCCTCACCTATCTTGGCTAGGAGAGGCTTTCACCTTCCAGTCTCCCAGTACAGGGTGGGGTAGACTGGAAAGGGCTGAAAAATTGTGTATTCTTATAGCAGGGGAGGTGCAGAGTTCTACACTGGAAGTTGCAGTAATTAGGGTTAGTTTTGGTTGACCTTTGGAATTCTGTTGGTGGGTATTTGAGATTTGATTCATGCCCTCTATTGCTGGAGAGAGGCTGTTCTCTACTGGACATGTGAATCTGGAAAGCTCTGATAAAATTCACTTGTAGGGGTAGGGACTAAACCTCTCGGCAGGTTTTACTTTCACCACTATGAATATGAATTACCAGGTATTTGCCCTGGAGTGCAAAACCTCTGTGTGTCAGCTGAAGTCTTCTTCCCAATAGGCATTTTGGGACATCAGTACCCTTAAAGGGAGCTCTCTTTCCTTAATAATGGGAGCTTGTGTGCTTCAGGCATAATTTTCTTTGTGCCTATTTTAGTCACTCTGGGGTCAAAATAGAAGACTTCTGAAAACATCTCTCTCTTTAAATATGGAAAATTTCAGATTTAAAAACTTCCTTCACAAGTTCCTGATCTGTCTCTGTTTGCTAAGGCGCAGTGCTTATAGATGGTTCCTGTGCTGGCAACTGGCTTCATTCTGGCAGTTCCCTGATTCCTGCTGTTATTTGCCTGTGGACCAAGCAATTTTCGGTGGAATTTCACAGAATCAGTGTCCATAGACTCTGGGTCCCTTAAGATCAGCCTCCTCCTCTATTCCACAGGTTCCCCCAATCCAATTATATATATATGCCATGCTGTCCTCTCTCACTGCTTGTACTCTCCACTTCCTATTCCCCTCAACAATCACCCTGTCATGGCCACTGCCTGCCCAGCTGGAACATATCTTACATTACTTCTTATATTATGTTCAAAGTTTCTGACTTTCTGTGTCTCTGTGGTTTCTTTTACAGTCCAGTAAGTTCCCTTAGTTACCAACCTCAATGAGTAGTGGTCTTCCAACTTTGGAAGTCTGGTGATGAGAAACTGCTGGGAAGTGTGTCCTTACTCTAATCCGTCATCTTCCAATTGAACTTGGTTTTATGGAGAACACTAATTCAATATTTTCCAAAGTAATCTGATGTCATGAAATTGCTTGTCAATATTTTGTGTGTGTCTTTGAAAACAACTGGAATTTTTCAGTTTTAAAGAGAGATATGTTTTCAGTGCTGCAAAACTCTTATATTGAGTTGGTCATAATATTTAATTATTGATCTTTCTATTGTATGTGCAAAATTACTCTTGTCATGCTTGAATTCGGGACCCCCAAAAGACAGAGACCAAGATCGAAGTAAACAGCAAAGAGGTGCTTATTGCTAGCTAGCTCGGTCCTCCGAGCACACACTACATGACCTCTGTGATTCTACATCATGGACAAGCAGAAGAATGAGAGGGTATAATCCATTTATGTATGATGTGTCAAAATGCATTCTACTGTCATGTATAACTAATTAGAACAAATTTTTAAAAGGCAAAAAACAAAATAAACAAAAAAAAAAACAGAAGAAATTCTTAGAGGAATTACCATGAAACCATGGATATAAATAGTCCCAAATAATTAGCCCTCTTGAGTCATTATATTTAATGTATCTGCTTTTCCTCTCTCATTAAAAAAGTTTTTTTTCAAACCAACCAGCAATTTCAAATACAGCAATTTAAAAAATAATAAAAAGACAACATTGGTAATAGAATTTGGTTCTTATCTAAGAGAACTGAAGAGTTCGATAGGTGACAGATGAGCACATGGAGAAGATGCTGTGTAGGTTTCAGCCTTTCCTTAAGCAGTTCATGCGAATACATGCCTCCAGACAGTATCATGTGAGCCGAATGAGCCCCATCGTGTTTGTGTAATGCAGCGTTAGCAGATAGAAACTGGAAGTGTACGGGCAAATTTCCAAGGGCGATGGACATTACAAGAAACCAGGAATTTCTGTGCTCTCTGGAAGCTGAGAGAAATTTCTAGCCATGGACCTTGGCAAGAAGTCTCTGAAGAAGAAATCATGAATGTTGTCAAAGGAAAAAGAAGTCAGCTCCAGGTACCTGCCAGTTCACACCTGCCAGATCTAAGAAATGATGCTGATCAAATGGAACTTGACTCTTCCTTTTGGCACAGGAGTCCAAAGTCATCAGCTGGAAAAGAAGATGCAAGATGTGAAAAAATCAAACTCTACCTGCTCCCAACATGCACATTTTCTGGGTTCTGCAATAAACCCCAGTTGGGAAAGAAGTATTGTCTTATTTGACTATTACAATGTATACATGTGACCAGACCTTCTAATGTCCGATTTGAGACTTTGAAAACATAATGTGATCACAGGATGGTTTTTATTATCTAAGAATGATCAGAAAAGTTATGAGACCACCTGACATTTTGATCCTGAAACAGAAGATAATTTCCTCTGCTGAGTATATTTGACATAAATCCACTAATAACTGATGTCTTTTACCACATATCGATCACTTGCTATACATTGGAAGTACATAAGAATAAGAGACTGGCATAGTCAATATAATCTGCAGAAACAAACTAATGAAATTCATGCTCTTGGAATCAGTCAGCTTCTATATAAACCTTGAGGAAAAAATAAATCATTAGTGTGGAAAACATCCCCAAACTTTTGGAAAAGTTATAGAGAATTTATCAGAAATAGAATTATAAAGCAAAATGTGCAGATAAAAGAATACATACATTTGCTTTGTGATTTATTCCATCATATTACATACTCTCTTCTTGTCTAACCTCAAGCAAACCCTGAGGCAGATGAGTCAACTTCTTACAATAAACGTTGGAAGAATTATTTCAAAATTAATTCATGCAAAGTTTAATTATTTAGACTACCTTCGTTCAAGCTTTAGAAAAAGAATTCTATCATACGTTAAAATTTCCTGAAATATCAAGATATTTTGAGTAATTGACTTAACATTTTAATTTCTTTTTTGTTTATTTTGTATTCTGCATAATCAGAATTTTTCATATATATATATATTTTTTCTTTTTTTACATCTTTCTTTGTAACTCTATTTCTGATTAATGTTCCACAAATTTTCCAGAAGTCTTGAAATATTTTCTATGCTAATGATTTTTTCCTCAAGTGTATACAGAAGCTGAATGAATCCAAGAATATAATTTCTATTAGTTTGTTTTTGCAGATTATTTTATATTAAATATGGCTTATCTCTTATTCTCATTTGTTTTAAATTTATAGCAACTAATCAGTATGTGGTAAAAAGACACTGGTAATTAGAGGGTATATTTAAAAGAATTCATTTTGATTAAAAATATTCAGGAAAAACATATGTAGTTGATACACATGATTTAATAGATATTTAAACATGTCTCCTCTGTTTCACTTCTGTATCCCCAGATTAGCTTCAAAAATTACATAATCACCAGAAGATGATTTGTTATGCTCTGTAGATCCACAGGCTGAAAAGAAAACGTTTGATATCTTTGGAGGAATGTACTACCAAATCCATTGTAAAACTCGGTCTCAGCATTTTATAAATCTCTTCCATCTTCTGACCTTATTAAGTTTTTCCAAAGGCCAATTTTTGTTTTGTCTGTTTGTTTACTTAATTTTTTTAGGTGAATCTGATCTTCGTAAGAACTCAGAAGACTTAATAAAGGCTGAAGAAAAACATGCTGATGCACATCCATAGGTCTGAAGCACCTGAAAGGCTTCTGTCACTTTAAATATGAGAGGTAACTTCACTTTTTAGTAGTAAACCTAATTTCTAAAATGAATAGGTTGTAGAATACCTTTAGAGACAAAGGTGCCTTGTATAAATGCTCCTCTTAGATTCATTTTTAAAACTCCTCGTTTCAGTCTTCAGTTTTTTTGAAAACTCCCCATTTCCAGTCTATCTTAACTTTAAAATTTTAAACTTCATAAATAAAAGATATATATAGAGAGAGACTCGACTTTTAGATTTTTGAAAATAATAAGCTATAGTCTATGGGAATATTAATTTCTAATTTATCTCAGAAATATAAATTTTTGTACTGATTTCTATTTTTATTTCAGGTAGGAAATATGAATGCTGATACCTGCTGATAAACACAAAGCAATGACATGTTGTGAAATAAATATCATGTTCACTAAACTCAGAGGACATATGCATTAGTGGTTTTCTTATAAAAAATTCATTTCTTAGGACCTGCCTTCAGTCTACCAAATTATTGACTCTGGGAGTGTGATGCCTTGGAAATCTGAATTTTTAATAAGTCCATCTGTTGATATTTCTGTCCACTAAAATGAGAATCCCTGTCTTGGGCCTTAGAAAAGAAAGGTTTTTTGCACAGTGGCCATGTCTGAATGTCTTGTAAAAAATGGTAATAAACAAAACCCGGGTTCTATCATGATGCTTGCTGCTGGGTGGTGAAGGCAAGAGAAAAAGCCAAGGGCACCATACTAAGCCTCTGGGAGGTTATTATTAGTTCCTCATATATTTTGGATATAAAATAGTTAAAATGTGATTTGCTTTTCAGACAATTCCTTCCTTGTTCTTGAGTTACAAAGACATTAAGACTGTCACTGAGATGAACATCTCACATATATTATCTCAATTAGCCCTTTCAACAGTTCCACAGTTAGTGAAAGTTATTTTATATATGCAGCTTGCAAAGAAATTAAGACACAAAGTGGCTCAGCAACTAAAACCAATCTCCATAATTAACAGTTACAATATATTATCACATATTAGCTACAACATTCCTTTTTCATATCCTCCATCCAGATTATGCATTTATTACCTTTCAAGTCCATGGTCATTGCAGAAGAGTCCTTAGGTCCTGATATATATATAAATGAGAGAGACAGAGTCTACTTCAGGAAAAACTAATGCAGTGAAGTACTACAGGTGTTTCAAATAACAGAGTTTTGTTGTCAAATGATTATCATTAGAAAACTGAGTGAAACAATATTAAACAAGATTCTTTCCTATAGGATATATCCAAGTCAGTGTACATTAATTATGTAGCTTCAAAAAAAAGGACTTTAGGGTCAGCATTCCCTAAGCATTTTGATATGTATGGAATATTTGTGAACAATTTTCCAGAAATTGTGTGTGAGGAATACAGGTTACCCACACATTTGTACAGATAACCATTCATTGTATGAAAAAAAATTACAGAGAGAAGATAATAAAACCAGAAAGAATTCCAAAACAATTATCTATCATATGCTGATAAATCCCATATTTTTGACCAAATAAATAAAGTACAATGTAAAATTACTACATGGTAATTGATCATGACTGAATCATGATCTCTATTTTTTTTTTACTTTTCATTAATGAATAAAAATTGTGCACATTTATCACATACAAGGTGTTATTTTAAAATAATTAAAATGAATTAGTATATGTATAGCCTCATATTCTTACTTTTTGTGGCATGAAGACTTAAAATCTATTAGCAATTTTCAAGAATACAGTACACTATTGTTATTCATATTGTTGTAACCATGGTATATAATATATCTCTTGAATTTACTTATCAGGTCTAACGGAAATTTTGTATCCTCTGATTAACATCTACCCAAATGCCTACCCCAGCCCCTTCTCTTCTGATCTTAATTTTCATTTGATTTTTATTTCAGGATAATGAAATCAGCACTAAAACCATCCTAATCCTCAACTTTCCACAAAGCTATATTCTCTTCTTTCAACATACAATTAGATGAGGCCATTTTAATTCCTATAAAAGGAAAAAGAACATAAATTTCAAAACTAGTAACTAGCCAAGTAAATACCCTCAAGTTGCTATCGAAGTTTTTGGCCTGTGTTTCAGCTATTGGTTTTCCTCTGCATTTTGGCCTTCTTCAATCAAGCCAGAGAAATTTTAATTCAAGAATTGGACAGTTTTAAATGCTCATCACTTCTAGCCCAGACATAGTGACTGTGCAATATGCAAGCAGAAGACAAAGCATTAAAAAATGTTTCTTGCACTGTCTTATGCAGAATGCTATAACTACACATGTTTTCAAGATCTTAAGTTAAAGAAAAGAAAAAAAGAAACAAAGCTATGGAAGAAAATTCTTTTGCAGTGTTGGGGAAACAGGCTCTTTAGATTGTCCTGCATATTTTAACTGCTTGGGAATCAAGTGAGAGTTGGAGTTTCCGGGGAAACTAGTAGAAGCCCTAAGGCAACAGTGGAACATCTAAGCTGAGCTTGATGGCCTGATGAGGAACACCTCACTGTAAATCTTTAGCAAGGAAATAGCAGTGCAGCCTTCCCCTGAAACCAGTGGACCAGCCTGCATCCATCACTGTGGTTTCCAAGTACCAATGCATCATCTACATGGGTATGGTCACTTTGCAAGCCACATACTACCAACAGATCCTGATAACAAGAAGCATCAGCCATTGTTTCCAATAGACACTTAAAGGGAGAATGGAGTTTGCCTGCTGTGGTGTTAATCCCATAAGGATGTAAAAAAAAAAATATTACAGGTCAAGGGATAAGAGATAAGAAGTGTGCGTGTTTGTGTGTGTGTGTATGTGTGTGTGTGTGTGTGTTTAAAAATGTCTATGGAAATGGAAGTCCACACTTTTCTGTACAGATAATTATTTGATGTGACTTTTTAATTTTACTAAACAAAAACTAACTGCCACCCTTAGAAGTTCTGCTTCCTTGTCATGTTTTGCCTGAGCATGTGCAACGCCTTTTGAGAACTACCTTTATTTGTTATTAGCTGACAAGAAAGGTCAAGCACAATTAGGTGATGTAACTTTTCACTGTACAAACATTTCAACGATTGTAAAGTCTAAGTGAATTTACTCTTGTGAAAGGTGGAGACTGGATGGAAAGAATCAAGAAGAGTCATCAATTAAATGGCACAAAGGAGGGTCCATCCATTCCATGAGTTGCCTCTTGCACCTGCTTCCTTCCTGGGTTCCACAATGCTAAGCAATACTTTAGAAATTGGTACAATCAGAAGCTTTTAAAACTAAGTAGTGAGATTTTATAACTCACAACTTAGATCTCTTTTAATGTGTAAGCCATACTCTATATGCATATTTAGTATGCATCATTGTAATTTAAGATATTTTTGTGTCTAAACTGTATAAAATGCTTTTAAATGTTCTGTGAATAGGTCTTTTAGTTTCATCTGAATCTTGTGCAGAGACACAGCTAAAAATAATGGAATTGTATCATAGGCATTACAATGCAATTGATATTTTAAATGTAAGTCGGTAAAGATTGATCTATAATAATGTGTTGGGGAAAATTTAGGGAAATGTACATCATGGTGACTTTTTGTCCATTAAAAATGGACTTTTTATTTCTATTTATGGAGAAATTGTAACTACTGCTTTTAATGTCTTTTTTAAAAACAAGCTACTTACTGTCTGGAAAATATTCTGCATTTAAAATAGAATCTGGTTGCTTGGGAAGTGTAATTACTAATTATTCCTATTTGAGCCAGTTGTCTTTCAGTAAAGCTATAGAGGGAAGCGTAAATTGAAACCCTGCTTCTCCAATGGCATAGGAAATATAGCCACTCTGTTCCAATTAATATTTTAAGATCTCTATATGTTGTTATTGTGAAAGAGAGGAATATAAAGGATTTATCAATGTCTCTGTATGGGCACTAGCTTCATTCCAGGTTATGTGGCCCGCCAAGCACTGTGACTGAGCTCGCAGAGGCAGTGGGGCAAGACTGTCCACTTCAGAAGTGTCCCAGTGCTCAATGAACTTTCTTTTCAGAATTTCCTCTCTATCTCCCACATTCCCTGCTCCTCTCCCCTACTTTGCCATTTTATCTTCTGTGTTTCTTCCTTTCTTCTTTCTCTCTCTTTCTCTGTAAAACAGCTAATTTGGCACACTAATCAGCAGGAAGTCAGATTGGAGGTCACCTGTGCCCTTCCTTCTTGCAGGCATCGGTGTGGAGTTCATGCTGAAGAGACAGACTAATGGGTTAGGCTGCTGCACCTTGAATGTCCTGCTTTGCATTCTTATTCGCAGCTTCCCAACATATATATCTTGTAAGCCCATATGCCTTTTTATTTAACTAGGACTTTTTAATTTAATTTTCAACATGACAACCTAAAATTCTTGTGTTTTTAGTATGCTGTAATTCCCTGCATTCCCTATTATGTATGATTGCCAAATAAATCATGTTTGATGGAAAATGTCATGACACATTTGGTGCTTGGTGTATTTCAACTTGGTGGGGCATTGAAAAGCTGGAGAATCTGGGAAATCAGAGCTAGACAAATAAAAAAATGATGTATGAGGTTTTTTTTTCAGACAGTGATTGCATCCTATTAAATAAATATTTATTAAATGTTTAGTATTATACCATTTTTTTGCAAACTCCTATCTAGAAACATGGTTCATATATAAATATGGAAACTTGAATTTTTCCTTCAGAAATTTCAAATCTTACAGAAGAGACGCTCTATTCAAAAATTGGTGTTAGTTTTGTCAGGGAGTGAATTTGCTCTCTAATGAAATATTTATTAAATACATTTTGGGAAGGGGGCGTATTCGGGACTGAACCAAGAGGTACTTAACCACTGAGCTACATCTCCAGCCCTTTTTATTTTGAGATAGAGTCTCACTAATTTGCTTAGGGCCTCCCTAAGTTGCTGAGGCTGACTCAGCCTCAGGGAGCCATTGGGTTTATAAGAATGTGCCAGTACACCAGGGGGCTTAAACGCTTACTATTTGCAAACTCTTGTCTAGAAATATGGTGCATATACAAATATTAAAAGTTAAATTTTCCCCCTAAACTTTCAAAGCTTTTAGGGGAGATAGTCTATTCAGGCTGTAATTTATACATCATAACTAGAATGCCACATATAAAAATAACCAGGTACAAATAACATATGTCTTTGGATATTAGAAGAGGTAAACTGTTCCTATCATGAGGGCTTCCAAAAGATTTAGACTAGGTGGTATGCATGAGTCAACAAATAACAAGCAACAACAAAAAAAATCATGTAATCATTTTCTATTTTCCATGTAAATACTTCTGAAATATTTTCTCTAATCTTCATAGTAATCCAACAAAGTGATATTGATACTCACAAAGGAAAACAAGTCCCAGAGAAAGACTCTTGTCTAAGGATACATAGTGGCAGAATCTACCCTGGATTTGATTCTAGGCGACTCTGGATTTGATTCTAGGCGTCTCATGCATCAGAATCTTTTTTTCTTTCTACTACACCTTTGTGGGACAGGGCAGAAACACAGAGGCAAGGAAAGCTCTGTGAAAAAGAGCACTTGGGAATTTATGAAGAAGCAAAGGGTGTTGAGTCAAGGTGCAGGCCCGGTGAGTTTCAATTAAGTGAATACAGAGCAAATGGTGTGATGTGTGTCACCAGAGGCTGTCTCTCCATGATATTAGATGAAAATATAAAAACTTACCTAGTCATCAGATACAGGACACTTAACTGACTTTTTTATTTTAAATGCGATTTTGTGATAACTTTCCAGATAATGACAAAAAGCCTTTAAATTCTATTTTGATGTGGAAATACATCTTAGATATAAAATACTTATTTCCTAAATTAAGCCTTCCAGTTTTTAATTGCTTTTCTAAATAAAACATAGCTTGTTCATCATTTAATATAAACCTTAGACAAAGAAAATGTATGTTAGAGTAAAAAATTGAGCACTTACTAGTGTTTGGCATTAAATTATTATCATTTCTTTAAAGGAGATTCTAAATATTTAATATTAGAATCCTGGGGCAGAGTTGTGGCTCAGTGGTAAAGCACTTGCCTTCCATGCATGGGGCACTGAGTTCGATCCTTAGTACCACATAAATAAATAAAAGTATTGTGTCCATCTAAAAATTTTTTAAGATCCTGTGTATGGGTATATGTGTATATTTAAAATGCTATTTTGGGGGCTTTTTTCCCTTATTAACTTTAGAAATTTCTGGTGTTTGCTTAATATAGTGAAGGTTGCAGAACTTCCTTTTCATCTCAAACAGATACATGTTTATTTCAGATGAAGATTATAATTGTTTAGTTTTTCTAGTTCATTATAATGGCACTATGGCATGACATTGTTTTCTTAGATTTTTCTCTTTTACTCTCTGTAACTATTTCTTTAGGCATTACCATTCCCCTGTATGAATGAGGAAGTACAGCAAAGAAAGCGGAACAATCTGTGTAAGTTCATACAGGCAGTAAGTGAAAGAGCTCAGGTTTGAAGTCTAACCATTAGGCAACACTGCCCTTGTCCCAGAAAAGATCTGTCATGTCTTTTCTGCACACTTTGTCCATCACCTCCCTTTTCTACTCTTTATTCCATTTTGCAGGTACTTCTAAAAACTTCCACTCTGAGAAGACAGAATTTCTAGTGACCGACAGTGGTGTGGCGTGCACTTTGGTGATCAATTAAATCATGTGTTACTGTACATGAGGTACCTCTGATTTTCATAGGAGGAATATTTAATATGTCACCATACATGTGCCTTTTCAATAATTGTTGGTGCTCCAAAGACCCTTGATACTCAAACAACAGTCCACATCTGGAAACTCTTCAGAAATAAAAAACCTCAGGCCTCATTCATACCTACAAACCAGAATTTGCATTTTAAGTCAATAACTGGGTGATTTTTATATACAACGCTGTTCTAAATGGTCATTAAATATTCCACAGGTAATTCTAACCCCCTAATAAAGGTTGGGGTGTATGTAGTTCAATGTTAGATTGCTTGCCTTGCATGAGTAAGGCCTTGGGGTGGGGGTCAAAAAAAAAAAAAAACCTAAAAAATAAATACAACTGAGCATTTAAATACAAGATTGCTCTTCTTCTAACCAGAGGTGCTTACTAAATGCTTTTGTCACCTCTGCAACCCCTTGAATCCATGAATATGCACCATGGAACCAGGCCACATGCCCCAGCTCTTGTATCTTTCAATGCAGTGCATATATCTGTATTAATGAAAGGTGATTTCTTATATGAATAATTAGAAGAAGACCCATGAAGCCTCTCAGAAAAAAAGATTATGTCACCATCTGGCTTTCAAAGCAAAAAATCCCGGGGTGGGGGAATTGTAAAATGCCTCAAGACAATATGTCCTGTTTTATTGGTCTGTCAAGCAATATGATTGAATCATGCAGTGTGCAAGACCAACACTGTCATTCACAGGCAACAAGTACATTGCATGAGTATAAGCCTCAAAACACAGTTTGATTATTTTATTCTTATCCACAAGTTTTTTTTGTAAACCTTAAACTGTTGAAGACTTTATGAATGTTTATAGCAGCACAATTTACAATAGCTAAACTGTGGAACCAACCTAGCTGCCCTTCAGTAGATGAATGGATAAAAAAAAAATGTGGCATATATACACAATGGAATATTACTCAGCAATAAAAGAGAATAAAATCATGGCATTTGCAGGTAAATGGATGGCATTGGAAAAGATAATGCTAAATGAAGCTAGCCAATCCCCAAAAAACAAATGCTGAATGTTTTCTCTAATATAAGGAGGCTGGTTCATAGTGGGGTAGGGAATGAGAGCATGGGAGGAATAGACGAACTCTAGATAGGACAAAGGGGTGGGAGGAGAAGGGAGAGGGCAGGAGGTTGGAAATGATGGTGGAATGTGATGGACGTCATTATCCAAAGTACATGTTGGTATAAATATACTTTACATACAACCAGAGATATGAAAAAAATGTGCTCTATATGTGTAATATGAATTGTAATGCATTCTGCTGTCATATATTAAGAAAAATTAATTTATAAAAAGCTTGGAGAAAAAAAAATAGGCTTGGAATGCACAGGGCAGACTAGGGAAGGTCATTAAGCAATAGAACTCATTGCCTTGCCTTGAGTGTTCAATTTGGAAATAGGAAGTGAAAATGTTAGGAAACACAAAATACAAAAACAGAAAAGAAAAGGAAACAAGGAGCTGAGATTGATGGAAGGAAAGCGAGCTGGGTGGATTTTCAGGTGCTAGAGCATAGAGTTGGCTAGGAGGCCTTATTCCACATTGTACTTCAGGGAGAGGCATGGTATAAGGCACAGATTAGTGTTAGCTGGTAAGGGCTTAGTGAGGCCTAAAGGGGTAAAAGGATGTATAAAGGAACCCTGTGTAAGACAACTCTGATTCTTTGGTTTACCAAAGAAACAATGGCTTTTGCATGACTGAGCAATTCTTCTGCATAGGGACCACCTTCCTTGTCCCTACATTTGCTACAATTTTCAGTCTTTGAGTGTTGTGCTTATGTCCCATTATAAGCCAACCCAGACTGCAAATGCCTCTCACATAGGTGTGCTTTCTTTCATTTAGGATTTCCATATTGAAAAGGATGAAGCAGGCATGGGGTTTGGAAGACCATCGCCTGACCTGAAAGACTTTTCAATTACTCTAGCTGAACGCAGAACTCACGGTGTTTAGTTTTTCTGTAGGTAAAGTCAGGCACACAAAGACTTACAAATGTGGCAGCATTGCCTCTTTAGGTGCTTCTTGCTTGCAAAACACAGAGTTCAACATGTATCAGTCTGTTTATAAGTCAGGCGCTTGAAAGGAACCAAGTCTGAGAGGAGGCACAAAGCCAAGAGGTCATGGTATTGATCCATGGTATTAATTTTGAATTTTAAAATAATGAAGAGATACCAAAGATACATTTGATGAAACTTCTGATGGGTGAACAAAAAACAGACACTAATTAATACTGTTTCTTGAAGTAAACACAGCTAAGAATATATATATATATATATATATATATATATATATATATATATATATATATATATCAGAAAGAAAAATTTAATACCATGAAGATTCATAGCTTGTAAAAGTTTGTACAAAGAACCAGAATCTGTGGTTTTCAAGTCAAGCTTTATTCCTGGGGATAATGTTCTATAAATATTTTTAGAGAATACATAAAGAAACTCCTTCACTTAAGAAAAAAATTAAACATTTTTATTATTGTTTTTGAAATCTTTGGATCTTGAAGAAAAGTTCATACTCGTTTCTTCAACTTTATCTGACAAACAATCTTATTCCTAAATTATGACCAATGTAAAAATAAAATGTTCATTTTATTATGTACTCATTCTGAAAGACAGTAAATCGCATTGGATTTCATTTTAAAAAATCTATTAAGAATAAAACTGTGCATGCTTATGAGCAAGTGAAAAATATAGTTATTTTGAATAAGAATCTTCCTGTGCCTTAAACATGAATTAATTTTTCCCTAGTATGTTGACATATGCCCATGTGCTTGTGTGTGTGTGTGTGTGTATGTGTGTGACTGCATAAAACTTGATGGAAATTAGAGATTTTAAATTTCTAAACTCCTTATTTTCTAACTCCTATTCTATAATTAAAGCCATAGTTTTCCTTCTGAAAGACAGAACTAAATGACAGCTATAGCACTTTCTTTTTTATCATCATTTTTATATTGGTCTCTGAATACAAACTAGTATGAATGTAATCCTTTGTTTTTAAACCAATTCCAATTCTTTGTTACAGAGAGTATCAAAATAGCATTCTTCACTTAGCCTTCCAGATAGGCTAAGCATTCCAAGAACACTGGATTCATGTTGTGTTACTTCCTTTTCCCATAGTGGAACACAGTTAATCCCAACTCTTTTTTGGTTGGATTTGGTATATTGAAAATCAACTGAACATTTCTAAAGGCTTTCAGGATTTACATTGTAGGATTATTGTGAGATTTAAATATGTTGGTGCAGATAAGGAACTTGGAGCCTATTGACATATGTTTTATACTCAGAAAGTATTCTCCATGATTTATTCATACTTATTAGCATTGGCTCCTGGCTACAAGATATCAATGCATATGAGGACACAATAGCTAAAACCAAGTACATGCATAAGTCTGCTATGTTTTCAGTTCCTTTCTTACATTAAAGCATAACAAACAGGGAAAAACAGAAAAGTAAAAGCAATGAGTTTAAGGCCTTCCATCCTGGAAGATACAGACTTGAGATTCTGGCTCCAGAATTTGTGCCATCCAATACCATTCTGCTCTCTCAAAACTAAATCAGAGCTAGGTCACTGCTCAATGGCAGAGTATGTGCTCAGCTCATGTGAATGCCTGGATATCATCCCCAGCACCAAAATGAAACAAAACCCTAAATAAAACAAAAACCTGAGACATTGCTGAACTGACCTAGTCTATAACCTGAGACATTGCTGAACTGGACCTAGTCTATAACCTGAGACATTGCTGAACTAGACCTAGTCTATGGTTTCTTCCTTTGTTGAGAACCTTATCTTGGCCTAGCACTTGGGTCAACTTAAGTTAAATCATATCATTTTTACCAGGACCATGTACACATTTTTTTCTTGCCTTTTGAAGAGTGCTACCTTGTTTGTCTTTACCACATTTGGTTAGCTATTGACTGCTCTGCTTCCAGCTCTTCCAGTTGTTTCTTCTCTGCACACTGTCCTGTGAAATCACTCTAAGAAATTCTTTGGACCTACTGTTCCTCTCCTTATTAAGAACAGTGCCTCTTGCCTACCTCAGAGGTCAGCAAGTTTTTCTGTAAAAAGTCAGAGAGCAAATGCTTTAGGCTTTGAAGCCCACATGCCAATATCCTGTCTCTCTTCCTCCACCTCCTTTTCAACATTTCCTCTTCTTCCTCCTCCTCCTTTTTTTTTTCTTTTTTTCTTTTTCCTCCACAAGCTTTTAGAAAGGCAGATTCATTTTTAGTGTGGTGGGGAAGGGCATACAAAGCCAGGACACATGGTAGATTTGACCCTTGGGCCTGCTTTATATAGAGTTGCTTCTTCAGGTCAAGGGTCCTGGTCCCTGGGGTAAAAGCATGAGGCAGCTAATGCCAGCAACAGTCCTACTGGAGACCTAGCTGCCCTGGGTGCTGCTGGCCACCCTGAACACTAGGAAAGGAGTGTCTCCACCACACCAACCACTCCTTCCCAGCACACAGGTGGATTTGAAAGGGTTGGCTACAGCATGGGAGCTCAGCCCTTAGCAGAATCACAATTACATCCTCTGGAGGGATGTTAAACCCCAGGTGGTTTGGCTCTGTTCCCAGGGGTTCTGATTCACTAGGCTGGGTGGGACTGAGATAAAGCTGATGTTATTGGACTAGGGATCTCACTATGAGAACCACTGGTCTATAAGTAAAGCTTAAACTCCTTAACATTACGTGCAAAACCCCTCACTGTCTACCTCCAGTCTAGCTCTTTAGCCACAATCTTCATTACCATTCTGTATTTCTGTCAGGTATTTGCACGCAATGCCTCCCTTGCCTGGGTCTTCTATTTTTTTTTTCTTTTTTGCCATCTATCACTCTCCCTTCTTCCTCCAAGGGTCTACACATGCAGCTCTTCCACAAAGCCTTCTTCATTGCCCAGTCAGACCCCTAATCCCTCTTTGTCATTCCTGCATGTAAGAAAACTAGTTTTCTGCATCATACACACAAGCTGCTAGATTTGAAGGAAAAGAAACAATGAGCCTTACACATTGTAGGTATTTGGTAAATATGTGTTGTATAAATGAATGTGAACAAATGAATGAAGGTAATTTATTCCTGTTTATCCTGATGGTTTTATGATTGTTGATCCTTTTCAGATAATATCACCAGTTCATTCAATCAAAACAAGACTCACTTTTGAAGCACTTAAGATCTACAGAATCCTAAAAAGCCACTTGTGTTTTTCTCAGACAAATGAGGAGTACATTAATCCATAATTAATTCTTAATAGCACACTAAAAGCAAACCTGAATTTTATGGGGAAAAAAACATTACGGTCTCTCCATCTGTCTCTTATCTCTACCCTTGGGGAGCTGGGTCTGCTGTTGCAGATATATTCACTGCTGTGCATCCTATCAACTTTGCTAAAGGCAAAAGCTCACATTTCCTGGGTGATTTCCTGTACCCTCAATGATTATTAATGGGAACTGTCTGGAGCCACTCTGACAGGAGCTATGTATACACCTTTAAGTCCTAAGTAAAGAGGTACTGCAATGCAATTGGACCTTCCTCTGCTTGGATAAGAAAGGTGCAGCTCCAGGGGTGGATGTCACCTGATAGGGTTGAATTACACCCACTTGTTTGTTGTAATCCTACTCTTCTGCCCTTTATTGTATAGAATGTTCCATGGATTAGCTCCCCCCATTAACAAAACCCAGGTGGCAGGCCTGCTCCTCCCTCTTTCTTGCCTGCCTTGCCCTGCTTGTGGGAGCTGTGGCTGAGGAGTGGTCACTGAACCCAAAGAAAAGGTACTTTCTGTGTCTGTGTCTTTATTTAGCCCCACTCATTGGAGTGACCCTGACTGAGTTAGTCTCATGTCCCTGCAGGGAACCATATGGGATTTGGAACAAGAAGGACTTTAATTCTTGGTGGTTGGTAGCTGTTGAAATTTTCTAACCTCTAATCATGAATCCATTAAAAGGTAAAATAATAATAAAGAATGTTTAAAGGGTCTAGACAGTTCCTGACACCTTGTTGCCCCTAACAAACACAAATTAATATTATATTTTTTTGCTGGGTGGGGTAAGGGATTGAACCCAGGAGGACTTAACCACTGAGCCACATCCCCAGCCCTTTTTGCTTATTATTTTGAGACAGGGTATTATCTTTTTGTATTTGTCCAGATGGCTGTTATTTATTGTTGAATTTTATATGAAAGAGCAGAAGCAGAAAACATCTTACCTAAGCACAGAATTGGACCCTCATTTCAATTCTGGACGTTATCATTTGCAAGCTCTGTAGTCTGGACAAGCCTTGATTTTCTCATCTATGGAATGGAGACAGTAAGTGCCTATCTTATAGGATTGTTGGGATGATTAAATGATATGTAGAAAAAAAATAAATGATACAAGCTATAAAAACAAGAACCTAGCAGGAGTTCCAGCCCTTCATTTAAAATTAATTAATGTTTACGTTTTCAAGAATACAGTGCGGCTCTTTCTTTAGTAGCAATATTCTAGAAGTCCACTTGATGGGGAGCTTGCTCTGTGCAAGGAATGGGCCAGACCTTCCATAGTGGAGATCTTATTGTCATTAACTTCAGCATTTATGCCCTTGCTTGAGAAGAAAAGCACAATTACCTATGTAAGTATACATACAGATGATAAAATGTTTGGGGATTGAGATATAGATTAATGTATATGTTTGATAAATAAGTAGATAAGACAGAATACATTTATCAGTTATTGGCTAATATGTCAAGTAGACAATCTAGAGAAAAATTTTAAGGCAAACATTCAAGAGAAAAATATCAGCATTAAGATAAAATAACAATAATTTTAGCCTTTCTGGATAGGTTATTAAATGCAGCCCACAACTGAACAATCAGCCACACTAACAGGAAACAAAAGCATTTTCTCAGAAAGGAAAGCTGCTTGCACACCCTCCAGTAAGATTCCCCCACGCTTGCAATTTCAGACTCTCCATTAGCTAGCAATAAAAGCATTCTTTGGAGGAAACCAAAAAAAGGAGAGGGCTTTTCTGAATGTGGAAATTGCTCTGTGAGAGGAACAGACACTTCCACCATGTGTGGTAACTCAGATGCAACCTAGAACCAATCTCCAAACCCACCAGAAAGAAAAGAGCTGCTAGAGATAGCCATGGTGCAAAGGATGCATTGGCATGGAGGCGACTTGGCAGCAGTGGGCCAGAATCCACTAAGAGCCAGTTGGTGGCAAGGGACAGCAAGGGGCCTCAGCAGGCCTCGCCTGCCCACATTCTGTTTCCCTTTACTTTCACTTGCTTAACAGAAGGGTGTATGGAAAAAACGTTGGGGAGTATTTATGTGTTTAATGGCAAACAGGTTAATTTTTTTTTACTTTAAAAGGTTTTTTTTTTATTTCAATGTAGTCAAACATTATACACACACACACACACACACATATATATATATGTATGTGTATACCCATGCATGCCAAATCACACACACACACACACACACATATATATATACTCTATCCACACATACAGACATACATGTATATTCCTCAATAGAAGAAATTATTAACTCCATATTACACATGAAAGAAAATAGGGCGATTGATTTGGGTAACTATATTTTCCCTGAACTACTACTTTAAATTAGTTTATACAGATGTGGTTTTGGTAGTTTAAAATGAAAATGTTTAATTTTTAATACTTTTTGCCAATACAGTAGACATTACTTTTAAACTTTAATTTGGATATTAACTAATTCCATAAACTCAGTTTATACCAAAAATGAAATTGTGTGGCTCAAGCTCAGTGTCATATACATATATTTATTTGGAAGCATAATTCCTATTTTACTCATAATCAAACTTCATGTCAAGTTTTAATTTTTAGACTGAATGTTCTCAAAAACAAAGGACCTATATGTTGCTGAAAACACTTGAAATATGTAACAAAAAAGTGACAAATTCAAAATAAGAAATCTATGTCCCATTAGGGCAAAACAAGAAAGAAGAGAGCAACATATGGCAACATAATTAGTATGATTAGGGAAACACATCTACAGAATTTATCCTGCAGGGAAAATGTAATGGGAAACCCACTTAACTGGTACAATGCCTTGAAAAATGTTTCTTTAAAAGATACAGAAGAAAGAAAAGATATGCTCCCATAATGATTAAAGTGATGCACTCAACCCTGTGTGTGTGAGCTACTCATTTAAAAAAAAATTCTTATTATTCCGTATTTTTCATTCAAATTAAGCCATGTTGTAACTTTGCTACCTTTGAGAAAAAATGGTATTTTGAAACTCCCCAGAGAGGGGGAGCTTGGGTCCTTGACATATGTGATTGGAAAGAATTTCAGCATGTGTCAGATATTGATGCACAGAGATTTACACTGAAAAGCAAGAAATCCACATTCAAGGGAGAATGCAGGCTATGAGAGTGAGAACCTCTAGGATTCTCAGGCTCTTTTTTTTTTTTAAGTATTATTTTTAAGGAAACTTGGTGAGGAATGGGCAAGGGAAAGGTGGTGAGATGACATCAGTCTCTGATCATGAGATGGTTTTCCACGGTCTTGCAGTTCTCAGGATCCTTGGATTGAGGTCTTCTCCACTGTCTGATCAATAGACAGTGTTGAAAAGTACCTTCCATTACAGGTTTTATATCTCCATTTGCTCAATCTATTCTAAAAATACATGCATTCATGGCTTAACAATGCATAGGGCCATTTTAACAAGTGGGTGAATTTCTAATAACTTTTAGATTATGAGTGAAGATTCATAGATTTCCTAGGAATTTCTGAGTGACAGGCCTGAAAGAGAGACCCCTGGCCAGGGAAATGAGAGTCTGAGGAACTGCACAAAGTCTTTATTTAAAATAAAGTTCTAGTCTCCTTTTCCTCCCTTTGTTATCCTTTCTACCTATCTTTTCTATTTTTTTTTTTATCCTACCTATGGAGCAGTGTATGGTTTGGATGTGAAATGTCCTTCAAAAGCTCCTGTGTGAGACAATGCAAAAAGGTTTAGAGGAGAAATCTTTGGGTTATGAGAGTCTTAACCCAATCAGTGAATTATTGTGGGATTAACTGAGTGGTAATAGAAGGCAAGTAGGATGTGGCTGTAGGAAGTGGGTTGTTGGGGGCATTCCTTTGGGGTATATATTTTGTGTATGACAGGTGAAATCTTTCTCAGCTTTCTGACTATCATGTGAGTTGCTTCCCTCCATCACACTCTTCCACCATAATGTTCCGCCTCACCTTGAGTCCCGAGAAATGAAGCTGGCTATCTATGGACTGAGACCTCAGAAACCTGAGCCCCCAAATAAACATTCTTCCTCTAAAATTGTTCTTATCAGGTCTTTTAGTCACAGCAGTGAAAAAGCTGACTAAAACAAGCTTTAAGTAGAACCTATCATTCGTTAAATCCTGGGGCAATGCAGGAAAATGATACTAATTTTTTAAAAAAGCAATTCATAAAATTGTTCTCAATGTTTTTTTGAATTCATGCCTTGTTCTTGTTATAAACTCATCAATTCTTTCCTTTATTTTAGCTACTAAAGGTTATTTAAAAATGAGATTTAAACATACAAAATATTTTAAAATGAGCCAAATACTTTAAAGAGAGTTTCAAATTTACTACTTTTATTTGTCTTGGATCATCTTGGTTTTAAAGTCAGTGCCAAAATTTAGATAGAAATCTAATTCTTCTTCCCACCTTAGTCTCACTAGCAAGATTATCTCTATATACGCTTTGTGTCTGAAATGTGGGAGATTTTTTTTCTACGTCATTCTGTAAAACACTGTGGGGCACACAGAAGTCTGTGGCTACTAAGAAGGGTGATATATTTAATCCTAAAAACAATCACAACTTCACAAACAGGGCATGAGCTAGTGGAAAGATTTGTGGAATTATGGGTTCATGTAAGGACACTCATAGTCTTCGGATTTCAGTTTCTTTGTTTAGAAAATGAATCCTACCTGTCATACATAGTTAATGTGCTTATTAACTGGGAAACAGGTAAAACCACTTTATTGATTGTAAAAAAAAAATCACCAAATATTTTCTAGCAGAATAGCAACAACAACACTAGCCTTTTTAAAATAGTTTTTTATAACTTCAATGCTTAAATCAGTGCTTGGCAGGTAGACTACCAGAAAAGATCTGTGAAACTAAATTGAATCAAGACCAATGGAATTTGTAAAAGAAACAAAGGAATAAATAAACACAGTGGAATTTGAAAAAGAAACAAGAGAATTGTGTTTGAAAGCCTCCCCATTGTAAGAGAAGGCTCAGATTCCAGAATAAGAAAAACTAAAAATGAATCACTTCCCCAAATTCAATGTCTCCCCGTTAAGTTGTTAGGAGAAATAGAAAGGGAGGAACTCTACAAATAGTGTAATATAAATAATTAGAAAAATGTAAAATAAGGGAACAGTTTCTGAAAAACATGCCAATATTTATGCATAAAATATCTAACGTTCTTCAGAAGGCAATCCAGTAAAAAGCCAATGGCACAATAGCACAGCATGCAGAGCTGGAGCTGGGGCTGATGGTGTTTGGTTTGCCTTAGTATTTTTCCAAGCTTAACTAGGAACACAGCACTGACAAGTCCACTTCTGGTTGTTATCAACTATTTTTTGCACCTGGAGGAAAAATAAAAGATAACTACCACAGAACACAATGGAAATGTTCCAGAGAATTTAATTCTACATCACATAAATCTCTGTAAACGGAAAAATCTGGTATGCTGTGCTAATAGCAAAACAGTTTGCATACTAGGGTAAATTGATGATTTGTAGGAGGAAATTTTTCCTGCAAGAACTTTTCAGTCTTGGAGGTGGGCAGGAAGCAAGCAAACAAAAAAAAAAAAAAAACAATGATTACCATTTTAAGGTAATTTTCTAAGGGGGAGTTTTAAAAGAAAACAATTGGTTTCAATGCTTACTCTATTGCACACATATTCACACATATGTGTGCATTTATACCCTTCTAACTCAACAATTTTTTCCATTGCCTGTCATAAAATTATGGATGTCCCTTTCTCCTCTGATTTCATCTTTCCCTAATACTGTTGCTTTCTCTTAGCCCCATCTCTTCTTTTCTCCTTTGCTGCTTGCCTGCAGTTCCAGAAAGAGAGGTAAAGATAAGAAATATGTGTCTTAGAGTCACATGATCATTTGGTCATCATTCTTTATTATACTAACCAGAAAATTAAGTTCCAGAGTTTCATATCACCTTGTTTTAATTTTTTCCAGGAATCTGTCATTGTCTGAAATGATGTCTTTTAATTATTAATTTATGTATGTATTAACTATCTTCAGAACACTAGAATATATACCTAGAGATTTAAGAAAACTACCTACCTAGATTATTAACCTGTATTCCCAGCACTCGATATCTAGAATGCCATAAATATTCACATACATTTACTGAATAATGAACTAGAATTTTTGTCTCTTGTTTATAAAATAGATTTTTGAAAACTATACAAAATAATTATATGAAAAACAGTAATAGACTAATTAACAATAGGCTAATTAAGAAGTAATAGGCTAGGGCTTGGCCTATAGCTCAGTGGCAGCAGAGCACTTGTCTCGCAAGTGTGAGGCACTAGGTTCAATCCTCAACACCACATAAAAAATAAAGATATTGTGTCCATCTACAACTAAAAAAAAATTAAAAGAAGAAGAAGAAATAATAGGCTAAGTGGTACATGGTGGCACACAAGTATAATCCCAGTGACTAGGATCCTTCTGCCTCAGATCATAAGTTCAAGGCCAGCCACAACAACTTAGCAAGACCCTGTCTCAAAATAAAAAAAAATAAAAATGTCTGGGGATATGACTCAGTGGTCAAACACCCCTGGGTTCAATCCATGGTACCAAAAGAAAAATTCCATTCATTTGCAAATTCATTACTGCTGGCTGTTCTACTGATATCCAAGCTAACTTTCATGGTGAAATGTGACAAAGTTGAGATATGGCAAAAATACTGGATTAAAACTATTTTCCAAGCTTCTTTGCATAAGGGTGTGGCCTTGTAATGGTTCTAGTCAATGACACATTAGTGAAGGGTTTGGACAAAATTTTGCTTCTTTGGTATAGATTATCTCTCTCTGTGTTCTGTTATCTCCTCTTGGAATAGACTAATGGGATGTTCCATCTCTTGGGATGATGAGTTTACAACTCTGAGAGTGTTAAGGAAAATGAGAATTGCCAGTTGCACCTCTGTTTCAGTCCTAGATATTTTATTGCATGGCAGAAACAAACCTTGGAGTCATTGTTTACTGATTTTTATATTATTTGCTGTGAATGCTTACCTGACACAATTTTGGACTTTCATGGTGTATATATCTATGGAAAATTTCTCTAGACCTCAATTTTTCAACCTTTAAAATACAGGACATATAGCAGGACTCAAGGATGTTTTCCAGTGTAGGAAACTCTAGTAATTCCAGATTGGTCTCATTTCTGAAAAACAAAGCAAGTTAATGTACTCTGTAAAACTTCTGTTTGTTTCAATAAACTTCAGGTGGCCTTTGTTAGCTGTCTGTCTTTATAAGTTAACACCTGAAAAGCCATTTGCTGGATATTCCCTACTATGCTGGTACTTTCAGAATTCTAATATGGCAATGCCATAGATTCCTGGGATTTGCTATGCTTGTTCCCTCAAACTAGCCTCATTGTCAACCAAAGTCAGAAAAGAGGTGGGTCAAGGGATATGAAGTAGCATTAGAACAGTAAGAAATAAAAATCAGGATGAGTTTAATATCATTTTTCTCTACTAAATTCAGATATTTTTTCTTGAAGTCTCCAAATTTCTGTTTGCTCCTCTACCTACCTCTCTCTCATTCATCCTCCCATTATAGATCAAGTCACCATGGTCTGCAAGGTTTATAACCATCTAGATGGTTAAATATAATGGGAGAGGGGGCAGCTCCAGTGTCCACACAATAAAGATGAAAGCAAGATCTACAGTTAAATAGAGCATATACTCTTTACAAAACCAAGTCAGGCACTTTTGTCATCTGTAGGTGATTTCATTAAATTTACACAAGTTTGCAAAGTAGGAACTTTACCCTCATTGCTCACTAACTTATGACGGTTGATTGCAAAGCTTATCACTTTAATTACTTAGAATGTCATTTAAAAATAAAGCCCACCCCCTAGCATTTTCCTTTAGGATAAAGCTTTAGCTTTTTCGTTCTTCAGAATCTTATGATATTATGAAAGTAATTTAATTTCTTTAACAGATTTTATATTTCAGCAACATATTTACTAATTAATGTGCCTGCTGAGGTTTTGAGGATTGTCCTTTTGGAGTTAATATATAAAGGCATTTTATCCCATATTCCCTTTATTCAGAGAAAGCAAATACTCAAAACTGCATATTGGCCTAAGCACTTCATGTAAGTAGACATGCTTCTTTTATTATGCATTCTGCTCTTAAACTGTTTGCTATTCATTGTTAATGAAAAACATATAAAGACTTTTTAAATTAATGCAATATGCATGGTTTATTTGTGAATTCATAAACCCACAACGCAATTAAATGAATTCTGTAATACTTAACAATTTAGTTGTTTGCTGTGATAACATAAAAAACCAATGCTTCCATAAAGGTCATTTCATTGTATATTACATTTGTGATTTGGAGATACTTCCTCTACGATAGTAATTATATTTTTTAATGGTTTAAAATATATTCACACTTTAAACTTACCCCCATCCTAAACAATAATAGATACAAAATCATAGTTTTGACGTTGTTGGCTCTGTACTTTTATACATATTTTAACAAAATGTATAATTACAAAAATAAAAATAATTTGCTCTTGGTTTACCTAAATCATCTTATTTTTCACAATGTAGAAATCAATGACATGTATTAAAATTAAAAGTGAATAGTAAAAATTTGCTTAAGAACAGAAATTTGTGTGAGATTTTTGTTTTTAATAAAGACCCTTATTTTGGACAACTCTCAGAAGAAAAACGGGTTACAACTTTATTGTCCAATAGAATAAACTTTGGCTGAAATTCCTGCCCTGCCCTGCCCTGCCCTATCTTGTTCTTTGCCCCTTTCTCACGTTTAGGAGGATAAAAAAAGAATAATCTGTAATATATACGTCTGACATAACCTCTCTTACATTCAGTATAAACAATTGAAGAGAACCCAAAAGTAGGTGGCCAGGATGCTGAGAAAGTTTCGGAGGACATGATGAGATTTATGGAATAAATGAGACCATTTAGACAATGACATCAGAGCATTTCTCAATATCTGAAAAGTAGATATGTAGGAAAGGAGTTGACAGAATTCTAGTGTCTTCAGAGGTATGACGGTGGAGAAGGAAGAGATGAGGATGTAGGAGAAAGAGAGAGTTTAGCACAGAGAAGAATAACTAGAGCTTTTAGGTTGCAAAGAATAAGTGTAGTGATCTCCATAATGCTGAGGAGGATCAGGCATTAGGCAGGATTGGACAGATGTTCTCCCAGGCCTTTCTAACTCTGATAATAACAATAGACACCAATTATTAAATGCTCACTAAGCTGGGCTAGGCATCTTGTAATCTTCTCTCTTAAGTCTCCTAAGGACATATAGGATAGGCATGACTGTACCCATTTTACAAATGAGGAAACTCAGTCAAAAATCTGATGAAGGATGAATTTTAATTCAAGTCAAAGTGACTCAAAGCCTACCTACTAACCATTTTATATTATAAATGCAGTCTTGGAAATACAAAACTTTCATTTTGTTTTCATCAGAAAAATTCCTTCACCCATCAGCCAAACTGAAGCCACACGTTGTCTTCTTGAAAAACAAAAAGAGGTATTGTAAATTATAATTGTGTGGAAAGGAAACTAAAAACCCATTATGTGAGCTGTTTCCTTCCATTTCTGAGAAAATCAACATATTTCCCAAGGAAAACTTATGCTTTCAATTGTGATCCTTTTATGCTTTGAGAGTGGGGAACAGAATAGAAGAAACCAACATTTCCCAAGAAAAACTTATGCTCTTAATTTTTATTTCTTTATGTCCTGAGAATGGAGAACAGAATAGAAGGATCCAGAAGTCAAGCTGTTTATTTCTACAAATGGTGTTACAGAATCAGCAAAAGCTTTGGTTTCTTTTTATTTGCCTAAATTCTTTTGGGAAAAAAAAATTATTTATAAAAGTGTCTCTTCAAGGAAAGAAAGGGGTGTTTTTGTTTTGTTTTTGACTTCAGGGTGTCTCAAATACTTTCAAGGAGTGTCAGGATGTTTTCCAAATAATTCAAAATCACTTAAAACAAATATAGACCTTAATCAGGTTTTAAGCAAAGACAAACTTGGGAAATCAGTCATAGCAGATGGGTTAGGAACCTCCAAAATATTTTGGGAAAAACTGACTTAAAAAAAAGTGTGGGAGTGGGAGGGAGTGGAGGGAGAGAGAGAGAGAGAGAGAGAGAGAGAGAGAAGAGAGAGAGAGAGAGAGAGAGAGAGAGAGAGAGAGAGGGAGGGAGGAAATAGAAGAGTGAGGGAAGAAGGGAAAGAGCAAGGGAGAGAGGGAGGAAAGAAAGAGTATTCACTCATAGTCATGCTATTACTTATCAGTGAGTTTGCATGTATTTTCAAGGAAAATGCCACTTTTGCTGTATTCTGTTATAGTTTCTCACAAGTCTCTTCTTAATTATTATATTGCAAAGTTCCTATTCAAACTTAAAAAAAACATTTTACTTCTTGATATCAAGATTTCACATTTTTCTTCCTATCTTAATTTCCTCTTTCTTGATTTTTGAGATTTCTTATCTTCCTTTCATGAAACATTTGAACTTCACTAATATCATCCATCCCTATGGGAACCAGGCTGACATTCCTCTATTCCCACTAAATTGTACATTCCAATATTATGAATAATTGAAATTGTTCAAAAATCCAGAACTTTGAGTTACAAAAAGTTGTATTCATTAAGTACACATTTGTCTCATAAAACCTTACTTTATACAGATGCCAGTTCTACACAAGAGGGATTATCTTTTCTTTATTTTCCTAACTCCCAGCAGAGTACTTTCCTAGGGATAAGCTCATAAACAAACAATTGTTGAACTAATGAGTAAATGAGTGGATATATGGAAGAATTAATGGAATTTTATATTTTATGATACAGAAGATTTATAAAATGCTAATGATTTATTTGAATGCAACGGGAATTGGTGGTTGAAATTTCAAGTAATAGTCAAAAAGGGGATAAAGGAGATTTGACATATTTTATTATAGATTTAACATTTTTCTCTCTTATTACCCAGATGAAATGCTGGGAAATACATATCATACAGTTTAGAAAACAAAAAGAATTCTATGGTTCTTTAAGTAATGTGCTGTTGGAAAGGGAAATATTTAGTATCTGATATAGTATTTTGAATCAAGAAATCTGACATTTCTTAGTCTTTTTAAAGTAAACTGAGTTTTCTATTCTATTTACAGAAACATGATAAATGCAGATCTTAAAGATTCCATTAGACATTCTTCTTTAAGTTAATCCCCAAGACACTCATGTCTAAATGTATTTAATATTTATTTTTTACTCTTAAAGTGATGCTATTTACATTTCACTTTAGAATGCAAATCATGTCAGTAGGATATGAGGGATCAAGCTCTGGCAGTTTTAAAGTTAGAACAGACACATGTTCACAAGTTCCTATGTAATTCAAAAGAAAAATCACTGTAAAATAAACGCCTATCATTTAATTGTGACATGGATCAACTTGTACTTGGTTCTAGAGTTCAGTTGTGGGGGCTTCCAGGTGGTGCATTTGATCATAAGATTTGCAGTGCAGAGCTGGAGGATGCTTCCGGAAGTCAAACAGTGGGGTTCCATGGGATATCCAGAAAAGTTCCTAGTTTGGTTATTCCCAGGAAGCCTTCTTGCTGCAGACTGGTATTAATGGTCCCACTGCTCCTCTCTCTCATTTACGCCCTCTTCTTCTTCAGGGAAGGCTGATTCATTCTGGCCTTTCAGATGCTTAACCCCTGAAATTATAAAAATGGTGAAAAATGCAAGTGAAATTGATTTTTGGCAGATTCATGGCTTTGCTACAAGAGATGAAGAAAGTGAGTGGAAAGTTTTCATTGGGGCATATGTGTTTTTGTCCAAGAATCTCAACAATGTGCTTCTATATAAACCTTTTGATTCACTGAGCAATAAAAACACTCACAGCCAAATTTCCATTAGAGACAGACTATCTTTTATAATTAAATCTTTTCTGTTAGGGATTACATCACAGCCTATTAAAACCCTGTTAACTAAAAATCTGCTCACAGGCTCTTATTATAATTCTGATGTATCATTTAGTTCAAATATTGCTTTTGGCATCCCTGAACTCCATTACAAGGAGAACTATTGAAACTCTTTAAGAACAAAAAGGTGTGTGTGTGCCATTTCTGTAACTTGTAAACAACAAAACAATCACAATATTGTTAGTTTTCTTTTGGAACCTGAACATATCCATTTGAATATAGAACACCTGTATTCAAAACTCTTCAATAACTGAACATACAGAGTGGAAAAAAAACATGGGTCTGCCATACAAGGCTCAGATGATCTGGCCTCTCCCTACATTTTGGGCCTCATTTTTCACCAGCTCTTCTTCCCACAGTTATGATCATTTGTGCCCTAACAATGATAACCTACTCTTCCTCATTCCCGACCACTCCAGGCTCCCTCAGGCATCCCTGCTTTGCTTATCCTGTTCTCACTGCCAAACATCTTCTTCCTCCTCATACACCTATTCATCTCTCACTCATCCTTCCAGTTCCAGGGTACCTCCTCTGAAGGCTACCCAGATTCCCCAGGCAGACTTGGTAGCTCTTTTTCATATTTCCCCACTGATTCTGGATTCCTCCTGTTGCACCAGTTACCTTATAAAAGCTCTGTCTGTTCACATCTTTCTAATTAGAGCAAACTCTTTGATGTCAAGGCACCTGGAGTTTCACTTGGGAGTCCCAGGCACAGTGCCTACCATACAGTAGGTGCTCGTTAATGTTTACTGCCTGAATGAGTGAATGAAGGAAGGAACAATTGGTACACACCTTTGTGAGGTCCACAATAATGATCTTTAGATAGGTTTCAAAATTAATTCAAACTTGTGAGTATAAATCAGAAGACCGCTACACTCAATCTAAAAATTTACTCTTTCATTTTCCTTGTTTCCACACTCAATCTAAAAAATTGCTCTTTCATTTTCCTGGGTCTATTTCTGTTAACACATCACATTCTCTACACATATAGTGAAGTTTAATGTGGAAATTTCTGTACTTTTTTTTATACTTTAGAAAATTGGTTTAGAAGGTTTTTTTCTAAGTATTGCTAAAATATACTCCAATTAGAGCTGATAAATGAAAGGAAGTTACTATTCATGCTTCCTATGAATCAACAGCTCAAGAAATGTGTGGATTTGCACGTACTGTAGACAGCAAGCCTCAGAGTACTATTTGGCAAAGAATGATGTACTTGGACTTCATGGATTATCTTGCAAAAATATTTGATCAGTTGTAATAATATTTAAATACTTTAATTTCATCCACAAGTACAGATCACTCAAAATTCCTCTTGACCCAAGACTGTGCAGATAAATTTGTTACTAAGAATTGAAAGTTATTTCATAGAACTATAAGTTTCATGGAAAAGAGGTATAAAAACTAAGGAAAAGAAAAGGGAGCATCTGACTAGTCACTCTGGCAACTGGTTTTCCATGTATGAATCCCTACATCTCACAACAACTTAGGGAAGATATGATCGGTTCAAGGTCACAAGGGTAGTATGGTGCTAAGAGGAGCTCTGACATTGCAGTCCCTCCATGTTCATTGGATGAGTGGATGAATGAATGAGTCATGAGCTTCCAATATCAGGATACCTCCACTAATTTTTACTATTAGCTTTTGGGATGCTAATCCATCGTTCACTCGCAATCACTCAGAGTTATTATGGGTTTAGAGTATTAATACTGACCCTGATGCAGAGGATCTTAAGACTCTTTCTGAAATATGAATCACTCAGCCACCTGCCACTCATTTTCCTGGGCTGAGGCTGACTGTGCTTCCCCACATTTGCAAAGGTTCTACAGACTCCAGAGCTCATCTCTTTGAACTGCAAGGTAACTACAGAGTAATAAAGTTGTATTTGAGATACATTCCTTTAAATGAGAGTTAATGGCCTAATGCCAGCATTGATTTGTCCAAAGGAGGAGAGCAAATGCAAAAAAAAAAAAAAAAAAAAATCCACAAATAAAATGTTCAACTAATTTAACAAACATTAACCAACTAACCTACCACTGTTTACACTTGAGTATAGGTCTACTTGCTTATCCTGATCTACATCATTGATTTTTTAAATTACAATGGTCACAAAGTCATATGAAAAAGTCATACATTTTTTTAGAGCAAAATGAATCACTTGGATATATTTTAGAAGTTTCCTTCCTTAGCCTTATTCAAATGTGAAATGAATTACTTCCAGGTGAAAGTTTTGATGAGACCCAAGCTGGTGACAAGTATCACAGAGATGTTATGCAGAACACCAGAAATTCTTTGTTTTCCAAAGTAGTTACCATAATGCCGTCTTTCAATTGGATAATAGAAAGTTGGTTAATTTGTGTTTTGAAATAGCCCTCAGACCAATGTTTTTCTTTTCCTATCATCAATATTTATTTGGTTATAAATGAAAGATGCTAAAAGGAAAATGTGAAGTCTGCTGAGGACTAATAATTTTTCTCCTCACCCTTCACCCCCCATCCCCAAACACATTTATTTTGCATTCAATTTTCTTTAAAATCCCCTTTGATGTTTGAGTAATTCTGGAGAGGGAGGAGAATAAATTGGTCTGGGGGTGTTGACAAAATTCTTGGAGAGTCCTCCTTTGCCAAATACCAACAAGCATGAGGAGAACCCTTCAGTGCATAGGGGCTGTGGCTTGGCATATCACCAAAATCCTCCCAGGGCAAGCGCAGACTCAGCCAGGACTGCACACAGGCAGGAGGCAAAAGGAATCTATTCCGAAAACACAATGGAAATTCTTTTCTCCATCCCAAATGAGCACACAGGTAAATGGCCCAAATGTAAGACAGAAAATGTTGTATGAATATGCAAAGAAATGAGGAAAGTAAAAGTGAAGGAAAAGAAAGTAGACCAAGAAAAAAGAAAAGGAAAAGAAATAAATGCCCCCAAGTGGGACCTAATTCTTATTATGTTCTTCTCTAGTTTGTAAATCAGGGGGTTAAATGTAGATTAGATGAAGTTGTGAAGCAGCAGTGTGAAGAATTCTGAATAATCTGTAGACAGAAACAAATACTTAGCAACCCACAGATCAATTTTTTTTTAATCAATAAATCTGGAGCCCAAGATGACAGGTTTATTACACTTGTAGATGATAAAAAAATTGGGGAAAAAGAAGATGACATGAAGAATGACAAATCTAGAATTTCTAATGGCTTCCAAGAGCAGGACAATAGCCTAAGTGATGAAAATAGAGGCCAATAGGGATTTTTGTTTTTAGAAAGGTGCTTTGGGTTCTAAAATAATAAATAGAATATGAGTGCAACCTTGATTGATCATAAGTAGGGGTTTTAGGTGACCAAGTTTCAACATGACCATATAGAAGCTTCCTGTTTCTAGGATCAGGCTTTAGGTGTTATTGGTGGCATTTCTAAAGCCAGAGTCAGCAGTTTGAGAAAGGGATTTGCTCTCTAGCCCTATGTTAGCTACACCTTTCCCCCAACATGCTGCCTTCTCAGGACCACTGCGGAGAGTCAAAGGGATTAAAAGAAGTTTTATGAAATCACTCTTCTAAAGGAATTGTAGATGAAACTAGAATGTTTAGCAGAGAAAATGAAGAGTACACAAATGGTTTTTGAATTCCTAAACTATTGGGAAAAAAACATAAAATTAATTTAGGTAACACCTGAGAAGATTAGAAACTATATTGATGGATGCCATTTATGAAGTGGGAGATGTAGCTCAATATAAAGACGATAGCTCCTAAATTCTGTTAGCTCATCAATAAACATGTGATTGAGCTCCTCTTCGTTGTCTGTGTTCAAGTCAGAGCTGAACTTCCATCTTTGGAAACTCACTGACCTGAGATGCTACTAATTTACAAAGGGAACATGTTGTACTATTGAAATTTTGCTCTGCTATTCGTACTATAAGTTGCAGGGGAAAAAAGTAATTATAAGTTCAAATGACATGATAGCCCAAATCCACATTTTAAAACTAATTCACATTGGAAGTAATAGATATAAATGGATTTTTTTTAACTACATACTTTAAACCTTAGAAATAATTTTAAAGTCCTCTAGGGAATCTGTGAATGGATTTTGGAGAGACTCTGAAGCTCTCAGAATTCTGCTTATTTTTGTGTTTGTGCATTATCAGGGAAAAAGGTCCATAGATTTCTGCAGAATCTGAGGGGTCTCTGATCTCCAAATATCCATGAAAGTAAACAGTAATTTAATCTCTTGCAGTGACGGAGGAATATTTCAGACAGTGAAGTGATTAGCTTAAATTCACACAGTAATTATTGGCTGAGCTGGAACACAAATGTTGGGCCCTAATTCCTACTGTGGACTCTTTGCCCGTGTCACTAGGACTCAATCTTCCATTGTCGTTGATCTTTTCTAAAGTTACAACTTGGAGAAAATTATTTTGACTCAGGATCACCCGGCCCTTTTGACTATCAAAAAACTTTAGGTAGTGGCTCTAAATAGTAACTTTTCAGTCTTCTTGTTGTTATTGCTTTCAACAGAATTGGGAATCAGAAAAATGTAGAATTTTAACCCTGCCCAGGAACATTCCCATAATAGAATCGAATTACAAATAGTGTTGAGGTCATTAGAAAAGAGACTGCCATTCTCTCTGCTGAGCCCAGACCTGGAACTGGGCTCTGAGAGACATAGGAAAAATAAAGTAGTCTGGTCTGTGGAGACAAGATGTAGTAATCATCAAGCAAGATGAGTAAATAAAATAAAGGCCCGTGTGTACGCTGAGCATGAGAGAGACATGACTACAAATCAGATAGGGACGAGGATGGTGTGCATGTAAATGAGGTTAATTCAATGAAGAAGTGCTATGGACCAGAAGAAAACATAATGCATTAGGAGAGTTGCAATAAGGGAAAGAGCTCCAGATTGCAGGATAGTAATTTGTGCAGCCATTTATTGAGCAATATGTTAGTTAGATTAAGGGAAACAGCAAGCCTAATGTCTATGCAAATAGTATTTGCAAAATACATTGAACAGGCATTAGTTTTCTAAAAGCCTATAATGAACAAAGGGATGAATTCAGTGGCCATGGAAAGATGACTTTCTAATGATCCCTTAAGTATTGACCCTCTAAGTTTTATTTAAAAAATCATTCTAGATGCACTCAGGGAACATAATTTAATCTATAATATGGTACAGAATGGCTCCTCAGTAAAGGCCCATATCTCTTAGATTGAAAATGTGTTTTACAATTCCCAAAATGCCTTCATACGTACTCTATTTTTTTTTAATCTTCTTGTCACTCATTTATAATGAACAGCTGTACATTAGTACACCCAGGGGTCGCATAGATCAAGTGACATATTGATTTCATCCCAAAGCGAGAAACCTATGTCCTAGACTCACCATAAATTTGGCCCTTTTGACTTTATTTGAGTATATTATGTGTTGACAGTACAGTTAATATCTATTTGAATATGGTGACCAGTCAACTTAATGTAATCTGCAAATCTGCATATGGTCACTCCTTTTAACTCCCAATTAATACAGGGAGGCTTTTTTTTTTCAGATTAAGTTTCCAGTATAATTCTCTCTTCATCATTTATGACAAAAGGGACAATATACTTAAGTGATATTCATAAGTGTTATATATTTTATACACATTTTACCCAGGGATTGAACTGGGCACCTAACCACTGAGCTACATCCCCAGCTCCTTTTTTAAAAAAATATTTTTATTTTTGAAACAGAATCTCACTAAGTTGCTTAGGACCTCACTAACTTGCTGAGGCTGGCTTTGAACTTGATATCCTCCTGCCTCAGCCTCCCCACTCTCAGCCACTAAGATTACAGGTGTATACCACTGCTCTGGGAAAATGTGTAATATTTATTTTTTACCAAAGTCACTGCCCAAGAGTAAAGCCAAGATGAAAGTTACTGCTGCAAACTATTGTTAGAAGTATATTGTTTAAAGAATAATCTAGTATCACTTATCAACATGTAAAGAGCCAACATCTTTATCATTAAGTCTGAGGCTGAGACCAGGAAAGGATATACTTGTACACACACACACACACACACACACACACACACACACACACAGTTTTGTGAGGATTCTTCTGTTCAGCCTGTATGAAAACCACTTTGACAGACCAAATGCCTTTTTGCCCTCCACAGTCAAGTGCCCTTCTAATATCCCCTTTTCTACTAAAGCTAATGCATTCCCCATGAATTTAGAAGTGAACTTAAATTTTTAAGCCTACATATAGTGGAGCTAAACAGTGTTAGGCTATTTCACTTTATAAAAAGACAGAATGGCTCCCCTGCCTGCAAGATTTGACTGCAATTGACTGAACACAATAGCATATCTAAAATTAAAGAAAAAAAAAAAGATGCATCTATCAACAGTCAGTGGTTAGCCTTGAGAGCAGTATAAATAAAATAGCAAATGGAGAGTTACATTCACAGCCTTAGAAGTAAACACCTGTGTGTTTGAAGGGTCCCCAGGGAAGGACATCCAGTAATGGCATTAGAGACTGTGCTGTCCTCAGGAAGTGTACTTCCCTATTGAAGCAGTGGTCAACACAGTTTCACGGGGAATGGTAATTCCCTGCTGAAGTTGAGGGTCACCACAGTCTGATTCCCTGATCACAAAACCAATCACCTAGCTCTGTCTCCAAGCTTGCTGTGAAAATCCTCTGATAACAACAGAGCTTGTTCCTGAGGCTAGAACGCACTGATTAGGATGAAACTATCTCCACCTGTCAATCATATTTCTTATTTTGTATTAATAAATTTACATTCAACTTTTACAAGTTGGTTTTGGTACAAAATTTTACTGAATATAAGTACCCCAAATTCAATTAACTCTGGGACTCATCAAGAAAAGGAAGTTTGGGAGCCTTTCAAGTGGAGAGGCTGATTTTGTCCAGGAGTTGGCCAAACTAAGAGACAACTTTCAGGGATCTCTGGGGATGAAGGAACAAGGACAATCTGATTTCAAGTCTCACCATAAATCTATAGTAATCAAGACAATGTGGTATTGGCAAAAGAATAGGCAACCAGAACAAATGAATAGAACAGAGTCCAAAGTTAGCTCATATAAATCTTGCCTCTTTTTGACAAAGGAGAAAAGGCAACAAAATGGAGCAAAGATAGTTTTTCCAAAATAAAAAAAATGATGCTAGAACAACTGGACATCCAAATTGCAGAGACTTAAATGCACATGACTAAGTTAAAGGAGCCAATATGAAAAAGTAGCATACTGCATGATTCCAACTATATAACATTTTGGAGAAGGCAAAACTACCCTAGTTCCCAAGGGTTAGGGGGTTGGGAGAGATGAATAGAGAGCATAGAAGATTTTTACGGTGGTGAATTTATTCTATATGATATTACAGTGGTGGATGTATATCACATATATCTGTACAAATCCACAGCATTAAGAAAGACTCATAATTGAAACTACAAACTTTGAGTGATAATCATGTGTTAATGCAGGTTCAGTTGTAGTATGTATCACTGTGGTGCAGGACGTGAGTAGTAGAGAGGATTGGGCATGTTTAGGGACAGGAGTGTATGTGAATTCTCTGTAGTTTCTGCTTAATTTTTCTTTTCTTTTTTTTTAAGGAGAGAGAGAGAGAGAGAGAGAGAGAGAGAGAGAGAGAGAGAGAGAAAGAGAGAGAGAGAGAGAGAGAGAGAGAATTTTAATTTTTTTTTTTTTTTTTTTTTTTTTTAGTTTTTGGCAAACACAACATCTTTGTTTGTATGTGGTGCTGAGGATCGAACCCGGGCCGCACACATGCCAGGTGAGCGCACTACATCCCCAGCCCTCTGCTTAATTTTTCTGTGAGTCTGAAATTGCTCTAAAAATAAAGCATATTAATTTAAAAAATTACTCTTGCTGCAATATTCACAACTATTTGTAGTGAAGCAAAGGATTAAGTGAGGTAACTTTAAAAGGTAAGATTAGGAGGCTATGATAGGGGAAATAGAAATATGTTTAATAGGGATAGCATTTTAGTGTTGCAAGATGAAAAGTTTTTGGAGATTGTTTGCACCACAAAATGAACATAATTAATACTACTGCACTTCTGAACTGTACACTTGAAAATGGTTGATCTGACAAATTTCATGTTTGTCTCTTTTGCCACAATTTAAAAATTCCTATCAGGAAAAATAAAGAAGCTCTTGTACTATTTTGAGACATGATCAGGATTCAGATCAGGCTAACAGAGAAGGTGTTGAGAAATGTTCATATACTGCACAAATTTGGAAGACAGAACTAATAGTATTGGCTAAAATATTGGATATGGAATATGAGAAAAAAAGAATGAAGTCAAGTATAGTTCCAAAGATTTTGTCCAGGGTAACTGAAAGAGTGAAGTCAGCATTAACAGAGCTGGGAAAGACTGACAAAGAATACTTTGGATAGAATATCTGGAGTTGAGTTTGGAAATACTCAATTTGATCGTTCTAATAGCTACTCAAATGGACACACGTTTTTGGAATTCAGGGGGGCATTCTGGGCTCAGATGTGCAAGTGTGGAAGTCATCATTGCATACACTTTATTTAAAGCCATTGGACTTTTGGTGAAAAGAGAGGGTAAGTAAACAAGAGAAAACAAGAGATGAGCTTTGTAGTCCTCCAGCAATATGAGGTGAAGGATATCAGGTTGACTTGGAAAATGAAACTGTCCAGGAATGTTTTATGAAGTGGGAAAAATACCCAACGTATGGGAACATGTAATTCAAGGGACTATAAGGATAATTAGAAATGGCATGAGCTTACTGTGCCAAAGCAGAGAATTTAAAAAAAAAAAAAAAGTGACAACTGAGAATTGACTATTGAGTTTAGCAACAATCACGTCCCTCATAACCCAGATGAGAGTGGTGTTGGTGACATAATCTGAGGTGTGTGGTAGGTCTATAAAGAAGGAGAAGAAATTAAGACAGTGAGTGTACCCAGTATTTTGGAGGAGAATTGCTGCAAGAGAAATCAAATAAAATTTTTATTAGCTGGTAGGAAGAGTGGAGTCAAATGAAAATTCTCTTCTTCATTGAAATAAAATTAGAATACAATAAACTGCACATATTCAAAATACAGTTTTATCAGTTTTGACAGTTGTTTGTACCTGTGGGACCATTACCACAATAAAGATAAACATTTTCATCTGAAGAGTAATTTTTAGCTTGGAACAAAAAAAGAAAAAAAAGAGTATGCTTGTGTGCTGATGGGGCTGATCCACTAGAAAGAGGGGAAATGATGTCATAGCAAACAGGAAGGAGAATTTCTAGAGAAATATTTCTTAATATGAGGATAGATACACTGTACAACTGGAGGGCTTGCTTTTAGAGAGGAACACACCAAGTTCACTTGTAATGGACAGAGGCAGGCTATAAAAGGGTACAGACGGTGTTAGGTGGAAAGGTCTCAAGGTTACAGTCTAGGAAAGTTCTCTTCTGATAGCTTCAGTTTTCTCCAAGTAGGAGGCAAGGTGATTAGGTAAGTGTGAGGACTGGAAGTCTACGTTGGAGGTTTCAGAGAGAGGTGACATGATTAAAGAGTCAATCTAAGAGATATGAAGAGAGCAAGAATCGGAAACGGCAGTGTGCTTTCCAGGAAGCAGCAAGCACCCACCAGAGGCCTTGTAGTCAGGAATTTAAAATGAGAATGGTCATTGAGGCTGTGTTCTGTTGCATCAGACCAGGTGTGGAATAAGCCAACCCTTGGTCTCATCACAGAAAACCTTGTCAATTTGTTTTTATTCCATCTTCAGAATAATTCATACTTGAAAACTGATCAACCTCCATTTTTTCCCCATAAAACGAAAACACAGAACTCCAATTATAAGCCAAGGAACATCTGAGACTTTCCAGGAGCTGGGAGAAAGACAGGGGGAAGATTCTTCTTCAGCACTCACAAAAACAAACAAAACAAAACAAACAAAAACTCCCACTCTGAGGATACATTCATCTTAGACTTCTGACCTTGGAAACTGGGATAAACGTCTGTGGTTTCAGTCACCTGGTTGTGGTACATTGCTATAGCATCCATAGCAAGCTGATATTCCCACAAGTTAGAAAGGGTGTGGTGGATCTCCCTTCCTCCTCACCATCACTGTGACTCACCTTCAGCTGGATTTAAAGTACAGGTAGTTTCTCCTGCCACCAATGAAACACCCAGCTTCTCAAAAGAATCTATCATCTGCTCTCCATCAGCTCTACCTCCGTTTTGGCAGTCATCTGACAATCTTGTAACCACCTCAAATGGTCTGGAGAGTACAGCACCTCCCTACCTTCCCCTGCCACCACTCCAGAAATCATTGTTGAAGACTTCTGTATCAACCAAGATGATCCACCACTCCCCACTTTCCTCTTTGCCCCGACTAAAGGCCATGGTCCCTCACCATAAAGACCCCTTACCTACACTCCTAACATCTCTGCCCTTTGCTCCTCTGTCTTACTCATATGGAAAGACCACAGTTAGAATAAAACCTAATTCTCTACAATTTTAATGCCTGAATCTAGACAGGAAAACACACACACACACACACAAAAAAAATTTACAACCATGCTGACTAACTTCACATAAAATGTTTAATCATGATTTTTAAAAATTGATTTTAGTTACACATGACAGTAGAATGTATTTTGACAGATTATACATACATAGAATATAATATCTTCCCATTTTCCCCTACACCAGCCTCTGACAATCACAATTCTACTCTCAACTTCTATGAGTTTGACTTTTTTAGATTTCACAGATAAGTGAGATCATATAGTATTTGTCTTTTCATGCCTGGCTTTCTTCATTTAGCAAATGTCCCCTAAGTTTACCCCTTTTTTTTGCATATGGCAGGATTTTCTTCTTTTTATGGCTGAGTAATATTCCTGTGTGTATATGTATTTTACTTATCTCTTATTAGTGGACACTTGGCTATTTTAAAACACTGCAGCAAACACAGAGGTGCAGGTATCTCTTCAAGGCAGTGATTTCTCTTCCTTTAGTTATTACAGTGTTAGTCTATTGGTGCTCCTGCAACAAGACCTAAGACTAAGTAACTTATAAATAAAAGAAACTTATGTCTCTCAGTTCCAGAGGCAAGGTAGCCTGCACTCAGAGTCTGTTGAATGCCTTCTTGTTGTGTTCTTACATGGCAGAAGACTGTAACAGCAAAATCTATGCTAGTTTCCTCCAGTCCTTTTATAGGGCACCAATCCATTCATAAGTAAAGGCTCTTAAGCATTTAATCACTTCTGAAAGAACCTACTCAATCCCCACCACAACAAGGATTAAATTTTAACACTTAAATATTGGGGAACATTCATACCATAGCAAATATATTCCCAGAAGTGGGACTGCTAGGTCATATGATACTTCTACTTTTATTTTTTTAGGAAACTTTATACTGTTTTCCATAATGGCTATACCAATTTATGTACCTTCCAACAATGTACAAGATTTTCTTTCCTCCAGATTTGTGCCAACCCTTGTTATTTCTTATTTATAAAAGCCATCATATCAGATGTGAAGTAATATCCTATTATGGTTTTGATTTACATTTGTCTGATGATTAATGATATTGAGCATCTTTTCAAATATTGTTAGTCATTTATTTGTATGTCTTCTTTGAAAAAGAAGTCCTTTAAATCAGGTTGTTTCTGTGCTTTTAATTTATATGTGTCCCTTATATATTTTGGATGCTAACCATTTATCAATTGTAAAGGTACAAATGTTTCCTCCCATTCTAAAGGTTGCCAAGTCATCTTGTTGGTTGCTCTCTTTGCTGTATGCATTTTTTTTTAATCTGACATAGTCCCACGGTTTGTGTGTACTTTTGTGATTATACCCCCCAAAAATCATAACCTGGGCCAATGTGAAGAAGAGTTTTCCCTGCTTTCTTTCAGAAAGTTTATGGTTTCAAGTCCTTAATCCATTTTTGAGGTAATTTCCTACATGGTACAAAATAAAGGTCCAATTTCACTCTTTTGTATGCTTTCTCATCATGATTTATTGAAGAGAGTATCCTTTCTCTATTGTGTGTTCTTGATTTTCTTGTCAATTGCTAGTTGACCACATATGCATTAGTTTATTTCTAGGTTCTCTACCATGTTTCATTGGTCTATGTGTCTGTGTGTGTGTGTGTGTGTGTGTGTGTGTGTGTGTGTTTTCTACCAGTAATATACTGTTTTGTTCACTGTAGCATTGTAATATATTTTGAAATCAGAATATATGATGACTCAAGCTTTGTTCACTGTGCTCAAGATTGCTTAAGCTATCTGAAAGTCTTTTGTGGATTCATACAAATTTTAGGATTTCTATTTCTGTAGATAATGTAAATAGAATTTTGATAAAGATTGATTTAATCTGGGTGGTATGGACATTTTAGCTATATTAATTCTTCCAATTCATGAATATAGGATATCTTTTCATTTATTTATCTTTCCTTTAACTTCTTTCATCAATGTTTTCCAGTTTTCAAAGTACAGATTTTATATGTCTTTGATTAAAAATCATTTCTAAATATTTTTATACTGTTAAAAAATTGGATTTCTTAATTTCTTTTATAGATAGCATGTTGTTAGTGTATAGAAGCCCAAGTGATTTTTTTGGGGGGGGAGGTGGAATGTATCAGGGATTGAACTAAGGGGCACTTGACCACTGAGCCACATCCCCAGCCCTATTTTGTATTTTATTTAGAGACAGGGTCTCACTGAGTTGCTTATCACCTTGCTTTTGCTAAGGTTGCATTTCAACTTGCGATCTTCCTCCTTCTCCCTCCCAAGCTGCTGGGATTAAAGGCATGCACCACTGTTCCAAGCAAGCCCAAGTGACTTTTATATGTTGATTTTATATCTGGCAACTGTACTGGATTTGCTTATTAGTTGTAACGTTTTTTATTGGTGGAATCATTAGGATTTTCTACATACAAGATTATGTAATTTGCAGAGACAATTTAACTTCTTTCCAATGTGAATGTATTTTATTACTTTTTCTTGCCAAATTGCTCTAGCTAAGACTTCTGGTGCTATACTGAGTCGAAGTAATAACAATGAGCACCTTGATTCTGACTTATATTAGAGGAAAGGCTTTCAGCTTTTCACCATTGATTATGATGTTAGCTGTGGGCTTATCATACATGGCCTTTATTATGTTGAGATATATTTCTCCTATATTTAATTTGTTGAGAATTTATTTCATGAAAGAATGTTGAATTTACTCAGATTCTTTCTCTGCATTTATCAGGATGATTATATGAATTTTATCTTTCACTCTTCTAATGTGGTATATCACTTTCATTTATTTGCATAACGTTGAACCATCTTTGCATCACCAGGATAAGTCTCACTTTATCATAATGTGTGATCCCTTTAATGTACTTATGAATTTGGTTTGCTACAGTATTTTATTGAGGAGTTTGGCTTATAGTTTTATTTTCTTGTATAACTTTACTATCTGGCTTTGATATGACATTAATGCTATTCTTTAAAAAAAATAAGTTTTAAAATGTCTCCTCCTCCTTAAGTGGTTAGAAGAGCTTGAGAAAACTGGAAATCTTAAATTTGGGGTAGAATTTAGCAGGAAAGCCAACAAGTCTTGGATTCTTCTTTGAAAGGATACTTATTTATTACTGACTTAATCTCCTTACTTATTATTAATCTGGCAGATTTTCTATTTTTTCCATTCAGTCTTGGTACGTTGTATGTTTCTAGGAAAATATCCAATTCTTTTAGATTATCTACTTTGTTGATATATCATTGCTCATAGTAGTCTAATTATTCTTGGGACTTCTGTGGAATTAGTGGTGATGTTTCCTCTTTCAGTTATGGGAGTCCTCTTTTTTTCTTGGTTAGTCTAGTTAAAGGCATGTCAATTTGCTTATCTTTTCAAAACAAATTCTTAACTCTGTTGATCTTGATTGTTGTCTATGTATTCTCTATTTCTGCTCCGATATTTATTTTTTTTTCCTTCTACTAACTTTGGACTCAGTTTATTCTTATTTTTCTAGTTGAGTTGTAATGTTAGGCTGTCTATTTGAACTCTTTCTTTCTTATTAATGTAGGCTTATATTACTATAAACTTCCCTTGTAGAATTGCTTTTTTTTTCTTGGCTCATATGTGGTATTTGTCTCAAGATATTGTTTGATTTTCATCCCAGTTTCTTCTTTGATACATTGGATTTTCAGAAATGCAGCTTAGTTTCCACATATTTGTGAATTTCCCAAAATTCCTCTTGTTACTGATTTCGAGTTTCATACCACTGTGGCTGAGAAAGCCTCTTGATATTATTTTAATTTTAAATTTATTAGGAATTGCTTTGTGGCCCAACACACATTCTATCCTGAAGAAATTCTCTGTACACTTGAGAGTGCATTTACTGTCATTGGATGGGACTTCTATATATGTTTTTTAGGTAAATTTTAACTACAATATTGTTCAACTTTACTTTCTCCTTATTGATTTCTGTCTGTATTATTTACCTATTATTTAACATGGAGTATGAAACTTCAGTATTACTATTGTTTACTGTTTGTTATGGTTAGATATGAGGTGTCCCCCCACCAAAGTATGTATGAGACAATGCAAGAAATTTCAGAGGTGAACCAATTGGATCAAGAGAAACTTAACCTAATCAGCACATTAATCCACTCACATGGATTAACTATAGGCAGATAGAGTATGGCTGGAGAAGGTACATTGGGGGCACACCTTTGGGATTTATATTTTGTGATGGTGAGGACAGTGCGCACGCTCTCTCTTACGCGCATGAGCTCTCTCTCTCTCTCTCTCTCTCTCTCTCTCTCTCTCTCTCTCTTTGTCTCTCTCCCTCCTTCCTTGTGTAATGCCTTTCCTTCACCCACTTTTTTTTTGCCATGATGTTCTGCTTCATGTTGGTCTCAGAGAATGGAGTTGGCCATCCATGGACTGAAACCTCTGAAACCATGAGCTCCCAAATGAACTTTTCCTCCTCTAACTCTTCTTGTCAGGTCTTTTGTTCACAGTAGTGAAAAAGATGATGAAAACAGTCTAGTTCTAGTTCTCCCTTCAGTTTTTTTAATATTCACTTTCTATATTTAAGAGTTCTAATGTTAGGGGCACACAAACTTGTCAATTATTCTACTCTCTTAATGAATTGGCCCCTAACTTATATTAATCTTCTTTTTTACTTGTGATTGATTTTTACTGAAATCAATAAAAGTCTGTGTTGTCTAATAGCATAGTCACTCTGCTGTCCTTTTTGTTTGTTTTTGCATATAAATGAAATACCTTTTTCCATTCCTTTATGTTCAACCTATATTTGCCCTATGGATAAAATGAGTTATTATAGGAAGTATATTGTTATATCCTGGGTTTTTGTTTGTTTGTTTGTTTTTATTCTGTTTTTGTTACTTTGTGTCTTTTGCTTGGAGAATTTAATCCATTTTCATTTAAATATTGATAGGTAAAAACTTACTATCCCCTATAGCCCAGAAAGTGACAATTTCCAATCATATATTATCTCTTCAAATTTTTCACACCCAATATATTCCTTGCCTTCTCCTCTTTGTTTCATCTTTCTCTTCCAATTTATGACTGAATTTTGAAGACTCTATATTAAAAATTATATCCCAAATCTAAAACTTTTTTTTTCTCAGCTCTGGTAATCTCTGGCATTAGTGATGTAAACTGATACATCACTAATGTCCACCTGGAAGATGCCAATAGATTTCTAATTTGTCTCTCCACTTTCTCTCCTTTCACTCATAATCAATTCCCCAAATTGAATTTTTTAAAAAAAGAAATTATAATACTCCACTAAGTAAAACCTTTTATGACCAGGCATGGTGATGCACGCCTGTAATACAGCAACTCAGGAGGCTGAGGCAGGAGGATGACAACTTCCAGGTCAGCCTCCGCTATTTAGCGAGCCCCTAGGCAACTTAGTGAGATCGTATCTTAAAATTAAAAGGCCTGGTGATGTAGCTCAGTGGTAAAGCACCCCTGGTTTAAATCCCTGGTGCCAAAAGAAAAGAAAAATAAAGCCCCCAAACCTTTGATATTGTTGCATAATCCTGAACATGAGATTCCAGCTCCTCTATCATAGGCTTAAAGATTCATCATGATTAGGTAAAGAATTATCTCCTTCCAGCACCCTCCTCACTTGCTCAGCCCCATAGATCTATCACACACAGCCCTTCTCCAGATTCAGAGGTTTGTCCTCTGCTCTCTCCACTGGGTTCTTCTTCCTCTGATGAGTCCCTGTGGCTTGTTCCTTCACCTCATTCACACAGTCAGAATGGGATCCCCTGACCATGACATCCCAAACACGCCATGCTTCTGTCCCTTAATATCTGTTCATCTCTTTTTTCCCCCCTTCCCCTGGAGTAATTATCACTCCCTGATAATATATTTATTTGTTTAAGGACTTGTAGTACATGTCTCCCACCCCCAGAGCCAATATATTATTTTATTGAATGACTGATCAGAGGATCCTGCATCAATATTTGAATATCATAGAGACTCAATTCTATTTAATTGAGGAAATGACACTTTTTAATTTTACTTTCATTAAAACTCCTGCTCTAGTATGAATAGTTTTCAACCTAGTGATTTTTTATTTTTTTAACAGATGAGAGTTTCTGCCTAATTAATTTAGGTCTGTCTAAAAGTTAATTAATTCATCCATAATAAATATAGAAGGGTAGAGTGTTTTGATCTGGAGTTGGCTTGTTTACCCTCAGCTTCCTATACTACTATTTTAATTTACCAATCTAAACTAACTTTGATGTTACAATTCTACATAGTGGCAAGAAAGCTTTCAATAACTCTTTAAGAAGCCATTGAGAAAGGGTACATATAATGTTTGACTGATCACCCAACAGATAATTAATCCCATTGTGTATATGACGTACACCCTTTAAGTGATGTGAATAGATTTGATTAACTGTTTTTGGTCATTTCTGTAATTCTTCTGTTGCCTGTAGTTTTCTACTGTTGAAAAGTGTGAATCTCGAAGAATTAGTCTCAAAATCTGTTCAGTTCTCTCCATATCCTGAGGCTGTTTTCTTCTACTTTCTCTGCAGAAGGCCTTAGCTCAGTTGGTTTCTTGATGACCACCAGGAAACTTTTGAATGACACGGTCCTGGCTTTCATCTGCTTGACCCATGGACATGTGGAGCACATTTTGAGGCTTGCAGCTGTTTGTCTGTGCCCTGGCTTTTGTGTAGGATTTACCATGTGCTCTTAAGCATGCTTGCTCACCGGTAGTTCCACTCTCTGACCATCCCTTTGAATAATGGCAATGCACTGTATCACCACCCCAGGGCCTGCTGATCTACTTTCTTCTCTGATTTGCTGCCCTCCAGTTGGTCTGCTGTACTTGTCTCCAAGTGCACAATCACAGCCTCTCTTCTGTTTACATAGATCCTTAATGAGCTCTCCATGGATAAACTAATATCATTTCTTTATTTCTTATTATTTTTAAAAAATTAAGAATATTTGATACAAAGGAGCAATTCATTGCTCAAATTTCCCAAGGAGTAGCAATTTTATATAGATTACATTAAGGAGGTAAAATATTACCATTTTTTATTACTATGATAATTTTCTGCTATTTTCATCTATTATATTCAATTGTAATAACTAGACAAAAAGTGTTTACTTATCTAGCTTAGTTTCTCAACACAAGTATCACTTACTTGGGAATTTTTTAAATAACAAAATCAGAACCATCCCCTCCCCTCAGACATTATAAATGAATTGTTTTAAAATTATGACTTTTCAATTTCCAAATAATTCTCTTGAAAGGGAAAACTATCTTAATTCCATTGTATATTCACTGCATTAAACTTAGAAAAAAGTTACAATCATCTTTGTATTAGAAAACTTCTAAAGTATATGATAAAAATAATATCATATGTTAAATATTTAAATGTCCATGTTAAATTTAATTTAAACCCATAATTTGAGAGAAAGAATCCTCCTGAAGTATGCTTATGATTTATGATGACCTAGATGTTTCTTAATCATTTCAATTTATTCCCCAAACTTACTATGCATCTAGATTATTTATCATTGTTTGCATTTTATTTTATTTCTTCCTCAAATAATAACAGGTACTCCGGGAAAAAATTGAATTGATAAGATAATCACATATTAGGGACAAAATGAAACTATTGAAGCTGAACAGCGTGATATTTCTGATTTTGATATACTGACTACCACGAATCTTCAATTTACTAACACACACACCACACATATACACAACAGAGTCTCTCACAGAAAATACCAGAATGGCCATTTGTCTAGGTACTCTTGTGCAAAAGTAGCTACGAATTAGACTTCTGATGTTATCCCAAAGTGATTTCACATACACAACAACAGATATGGTTATTAAGGATATATTAAATATGTCTCATAAAACCTCACACATATCTAATTGCTGGGCCATACTATGTAGATTGTACCATGAAAGTTCTTTTTTAAAATAAATGTCATAATTATTAATAGTTCAACTATATCATATATTTTGTTGTATTAATTTGTCAAATTATTCACAATTCCATATGTTTTGTGATCCTGTTTTGGTTTTATTTTATTAATACAGGGAACCTCAAAACTAGATAGTGTTCAGAATCCCCATGCCCTATCTTGACGTCCAGAAAGTTTTCCAAAGAAAGGAAAGCTCCATGTATATCAACAGAAACAAAAGGAGCCCAGGCTGGGGTCCTGTCCTGTTCCCTACTGTCTTCCCCACCCAGCCATTGGATAGAGAGATGCCTTCCTGTAAGTAGCAGTAGTGCCATAGGAAAGTACTTTTTCTCAGTCACCGAAGCATCACTTTTTTGTACTGAAAGAACTTTAGAAGGTAGTCCTGCATGTATAAAAAATCCAACTGCTTCCTGACACACGCATGCATACCACACATTGCAGATGTGAAAAGCAAAGCCTGTTTTCTAAAGAGATCCCCATTCAACTAGAACATGGGTTTTCTGGCTTTCATTCCACAGTCTGTGCATCATACCACACCAGGCACAGAAAGCAAATCCCAGCAGAGTCGTTTTTCCAACCACAGACTGGTTGCCTGATGCTGGTGCAAAGAAATCATCATTAAAAGGTAAACTGTGTTACGTGGTATGTAGAAGCTGAACTCTTTAGAAAGATACCCCAGTAGATATTTGGAAACATTGAAATGAACTGTTAGTGTAAAAATCTAGGCAAAATATGGATTCTGCTCCCATAAACTGGCCTAAAAACAAACACCATTGGTAATACCACTTCTACATATTCTCAGATGGAAACTCCTTACAAGTTAATTTGGAACACATTCCTTTTCTTTCTATAATTGCAGACTGCCTATCTGGAAATTTACCAATGGTACCACCAAAATATAATTTTAAATAAATAGAAATATGAAGATAAAATTCTAGATTTCTAACAAAGATTTGTTTATTTCTCAACAGACATTTCTCCAGCTGTTCCTTGTTTGTTCTTTATAATGGATATCTGTTGTTCAGCCTGGTCAGCACCACCCTCCACCTGCCCCTTCTTATAAGAAATGTCTATCGTCCCCACTCTGCTTTCTCTAGGAAACACTATTCTCCCCACTATTAAGAAGGAAAGTAATCTGCATTGCCTGATTCTTATATTACCTTGCCTTCTGAGCCTTGGGTTGATCATAACCTTCCCTCATGGTCTGGCTGATCCAAGTCATCAGGATGGTTTTGAATTATAGGTGGCGTAAGATGTTAAACACGTTTGCTCTGGATGATTCTGTTTCCTAGTAAAGGAGACAGCTGGGCTGCACTGGGGAGGACAATGTTTACGGGCAAACATAGGACATGGGGGATGGGCAGACTTTGGTTTTCTATTTCCTAAGGCTGAGCTGCTTTCTTCCTCTCCTGGTAGTTTGTTTCATTCTTAATACATGAAGTAACAAAGAAATCTTTCAACAAGTTTCCCTTTTGCCTAATTGTGTTTGATTTTTGACATGTGAAACCCAAAGAATTATGACTAGTCCGTTCTCCTTGCCTTCAATCTTCTGAGATGGGAAGCAGGAAGCAAAACTGAAAGGCAGTTGGCCTATTCTTTATCTTCTGTACCTCCAACTTTGACTTAAACTTATGATGAGCTGACAACCAAAGATGGGAAATGCTTCTTGTGTCTGGAGTATCCTTCAAGTTACACCTAAAACTTAGATGTGTTACCAGAACTAAAGAACAGTAGAACACCCTTACCCTTGGGGTAATGTGTTCTAAGACCCTCACACCATGCCTGAACCCACGGATTGCATAATTGTGTGTGTGTGTGTGTGTGTGTGTGTGTGTATCTATCTATCTATCTATCTATAATGTTTTATCCTAAAGTTATGTATCTATGATAAAAATTCAACTCATGAATTAGGTACAGTGAGAGATTAACAATAACTGATACTAAAATAGATTATGAAAAGAAAACTCTGACAAGAGATTTTTTTTAAATGTATGAATTGTTTGCTTTTGAAATTTTCCATTTAATATTATGAACCATGGTTGCCTCATCCAACTTAAACTCTGAACCACATATAATAGGAATTTCATGATAGAGAAGAAAGCTTTAATATCTTTTAAAAAATGAGCAATTGTCTCCTTAAGAGCAAGACCATTGAGAAACAATGAATATCATAGGCTTGCATGTCAGAGGTCAAAATCATCACAACTGATATTACGCTTTCCTGGTTACTGAGACAATGATTTTATTACTTCCAAGCTTTCAGCACTTACAACCAGCTATCATTGTGTCGTTATAATTATTTCCATAGAATGTGGAGAAATCTATGTCATATGTTGACACACATGACATCATAAGACACTAAAAGTCATGACCTAACGAACAAGAAAACAGCTGGGCACAGGGGCACAAGCCTGTAATCCCAGTGGCTTGGGAGGCTGAGGCAGGAGGATCATGAATTCAAAGCCAGCCTCAGCAACAGCAAGGAGCTAAGCAACTCAGTTAGACTCTGTCTGTAAATAAAATGAAAAATAGGGCTGGGGATGTAGCTCAGTGGTTTAGTGCCCCTGAGTATTTTTTTTCCAGAAAAAAAAAAAAAACAGGAAGGAAAACATAGCAAAGAAAATTGTTTTTACGCCCCCCCTCCCACTACACACACACACACACACACACACCACCACCACCAAAATTTGTCCAAGGTTTCTCGTGTTCAAACTCAAGTACTTCAGTTTGGCTTTGAAAATACAAGGGACTGGGTACTATAATTCTTTAACCCTTAACACCATATTTGTTCTTGTTGTTCCTCTATATTTTCCCACTCACCTATATTATCCTTGCATTATGATCACAGTCAACTCTAGGTTAAAATTAGTTTAGTTTAAGCATGGTTTACCTCTAGTCTCTTCATAGGATAGCTACCCTGTATTTAAGTTTGGGGAGGTTATTTGGGGAATTTCATCTTTTCCCTTTTCACTGACATTTTATATTATCAATATTTATGAGCCAACTTAAAGTGGGGTCCCCTTCTACTACTGCTACTCATTTCTTAATCCTAGACCTATCATGCTGCTTATTAATAGTAACACCTTATATTATTATTTCATTTTTTCAATTTTCCAAGGCAAAAAATATAAAATCAGTGAATCCATAATATGACACTGTAGCCTAGAAAGGCAGCTGCTATTTATTCTCCTATTTCCCAACTGGAGATACTGCAGCTGTCAATGATTAAACGAGTTGTCAACATCAGAACTAGCACTAGAACTCTGACTTCTTGAGTTCTAGTCTAGTTCTTTTCCTAGGAAGCCTTCCAATTTCTTCTCCCCTTTGGACCAGGATCTCATTCTCCTCATCCAAAGTATTTTTAATTGGTGATCTTCTCCATCCACTTGCAATACAACATGATGAACATTTTGACAGTTTTTCCACTGAGGAACACAGATGGCTTTCCCAAACCTCAGAAGAAAAGTTCCAGTAAAGGCAATGTGAGTCCAGTCCCGTGTTAGGAGAGACCATGACAAGCAGAGATGAATCAAGACACTAGTACTTTGTACTGCCCACTAAAGGATAATATTTAGAGGGCTCTTGTTCTCTATTTTTAGGACTGTTGTTACTCAGGAATATGGCCTTTGACCATACTAATTTCAAGTATTCAAAAGTACTTTTCCCTCAAATTATGGAAATGTCCCAGGAGTTCCAGCATCTCCTAAATGACTTCCTGCCCCAAACTTATTACAAAATTGCAAATACTCTGAGTCCTATTTTTTTCTAGAAAATATAATCACCAAAAGAATGTAGGGAGACAGATTACATCTGTTGAAGAAGTTGATTACTAGAATCATATTTTTTCCAACAAAGTTATTTTAGGGAGCTTACTGTGATATTCCAGTTATTATTAGACTTTTGTTTTTAAGTTAGTATTCCTTATGCAAATAACTGTAGATGAGTTGTATTGGGGCAAAAATAGCTTGTACCTTTTTATTATATACAAAACATCATTAAGAAGCCACATCCCATTATATTTGAAAAAAATCCAAAGTTAATAAGCATTTTTTCCCATTTTTACTACTCAAGAAATCTTCATACAGCAATCTGTATACGGGGTAAAATTGGGAGTTCATAACCCACTTGAATCAAACTGTGAAATATGATATATTAAGAACTATGTAATGTTTTGAACGACCAACAATAATAAAAAAAATTTTAAAAAAAAGAAATCTTCAAATTGAGAAGAGGTTGTATCCCAAAAACATGTGTGATATTTGGTACTAAATTTACATTTCTGTTAGTACAGATGTCAAAATGTAGGGATTTTGTTCACTTTTCCTAGACTGCTAATACACAAATGCCCTGGAAGGAAAGACCTACATTTCATGGTCTGATAGAGTGGAGGTTGGGGCTCTGGCGTCTTTCTTGTCAAGAGGCATCTCTGATTCGGGGAAAATGATAAGGTTATCATGCTTATGAAAGAAAAAAAATGTTCTTTGCTTTAGGAAAAGAGGAAGGAAAGAATCAGCAGAATTTGAGCAATGTCTGAAGGAGGGAAAAGGAAAGAGAGAATGTCATTTGATCACATGAAAGATAAAAAAGAAATGAAAGAATAGAGGTGTCTCATGGGGAGTTTAAGAAAGTTTGTCCTGGAGTATTTTCAGTTTATCTTGCAAACTTTTCAGTAAATTCTACATTGCTTATGCACATTTGTGTATAATAATTTATTCAGAAAGCAAGAAGAAAAAAAAAAGGGAGGAGCAAAATCTGAGCCCCATGATAGTTGTTCAGGGGAAATTACACTGCTTATTAACATATTAAGATCCAGAAATGAAGAACCAAGAGATCTATCTCAAGCCAAATCAAGACTGGCCTTGCTTCTGCGACCAAACATATTTCAAATTACAATGGGAGGTGTCAGAAACATTTTTTCTGAAACCTCACTGGTTCCACAAAAATAATATAAGAGTCAACCAGGCCCCCCCAAGACCTAATACAAATTATCTTCTTATTTTTATGTAAATTCTCTTAGAACTGGTACATATGGGAGGGAGAAGTCTCCTTTTACTTTTTAGACCTTTTACTTTCCAATGGCTATGCTTTCTATAATTTAGTTGAAAGCACATTAGAATGGAGAATATATGTCTGAGAATAACAGGTTCAGGAGTAAGTGAACACCCTAGAGGTGATTGGCTAATATTTTGCTAATTGGGACTAATATCTCAAAGATAGTTAGCATTTGAAGGACTCTAATGGAAAACTTATTTCAGGAAAGAACTATCTGTAACTCTAGTCATTACCAGAAGGTTTATTAATTAAGTAAAACATTCTAGAAATAATTATTTTGAGAAATGACTAGTGTTTAAGATGTCTATTAGCTAGATATACTAAATGAGCACCCTTACCTTTACATAAATAGGATTTTAAAATTTAGTATTGGCATTTCTTTTTCAGAATGGAACCCAGTCCTAGGATTCCAATCTATTTGGTGAGCAATCTTTGTTACTATGAAATTGTCGCCTTTTCCTTAAATAAGCTTTTTCATAGGAGCTGATTTTTAGAGAACTTGAAATGACAGGAATCCGAGACATATTGAAATTTCTGAACAATTGTATGATTTTCATAGAAGGAACGAAGTTTTATGATTCACAATATCTGAACTGTGGAAACAACCTAGATGCCCTTCAGTAGACAAATGGATAAAAAATTGTGATATATATATTTATATATATACATACATACACACAATGGAATATTACTCAGCAATAAAGAGAATAAAATCATGGCATTTGCAGGTAAATGAGTGGAGTTAGAGAAGATAATGCTAAGTCAAGTTAGTCAATCCTCCAAAAAGCAAATGCCAAATGTTTTCTCTGATATAAGGAGGCTGATTCATAGTGGAATAGGGAGGGGTAGCATGGGAGGATTAGAGGAACTCTACATAGGGCAGAGGGGTGGGAGGGGAAGGAAGGAGGCAGGGGGTTAGAAATGATGGTGGAATGTGATGAACATCATTATCCAAAGTACGTATGAAGATACGAATTGGTGTGAATATACTTTAATGCAACCAGAGATATGGAAAAGTGTGCTCTATATGTGTAATATGAATTGTGATACATTCTGCTGTCGTATTTAAAAAATCAATAAAAAAAGAAAAGGAGCTAACTTTCACAAATGTTTGCATGTGTAGCAAAATTAGGACAGGAATCAGGGTTTCCTTCATTCTTACTACTGGAAGATAACAAAGGAGCCAGATGTGTTAATCACCTGGAAGACAGGGGTACCAGTAAAGAGAACTGAAAATATAAAGGCTAAATGTAGCTTGACTTACTATAAAAGAAAAAGAAGAGGGCCATTGAAGGCAAGAAATAGGAGTTCATTGAAAGCCCAGTGTAGAAATGTTAAGGGAGGTCAATTAAGACCTTCATTCTAGACAGTTATTGTCCCATACCAGAGCCAAAAAGGACTGAACAAATAAGTCTTGCTCTGTTCCCTTCAGCTTCTTACTGTTAGATCACACCCACAACTAAATAGCTAAAGAAGCCAGGCACGTAATACAGTGGATGAAGCAGCCATACTGTGAAAAGCACTAGCTTGAGCTCAGTCTTTCATGGGAACTGACAGCAGACTTAAGGTATATGGGTACAATAGTGAATGGTGGGAACTCTGCAGGTGAATATCATGTGCTTTAACTTGTGTGCTTATGGGCTGGGATGGTGGCAGGGGTACAGCCTCAACTTAAATCCAGGTGATTATTGTCATGCAGAGATGTGAGTCAGGTGTTGTCACAAGTGTCACATCTTCTTACTTTCCAAGTCAAGAGTGAAATTTTGTGTTAAACCTAATGTTTGATGATGAGAACTAATTAAAAAAATACTATATGGGAGAAAGAAATCATGTCCCTTCCTAAGTAAGGTCATTCTATGAATGATCTCTGATCTACATACTGAATATTTAACTTTCAGTTATCATTTACTCTCTCCTTCTTGCAGCTTTGAATACTTTTATTTTACTGGTTTAAAAATAAATCAAGAATTTCAGCAGGCTAGGGATGTAGCTGAATAGGAGAACATTTTCCAAGTATTCATGAGGCCCTGGGTTCAATCCCCAATACTGCAGAAGCACCTTCTAAATCAATCATAGAATTTTGGTTTTCATTCCACAGTCTAACATCTTTTTATTCAACAAATATTTATTGAGTGCTACAATGTTCTAGGTGCTTGAGACTTTGGAACAAACAAGACAAATGCTCTTGTCCCCTCTAAACTTCATAATGTCCCTGAAGGACACACATATATATATAAGGGGTAAGTGGAAATCCTGGAAAATAAGAAAATTCTGAAGGAGATTCAGAGTGGAAAGGTAAGAGAGAGAAAGAAAAAAAATGTAATAACTGCATGAGTTATGTGATATTCCAGAATATAATCAATGCAATAGAGAAAAAAAATTGAGTAGAGTAAGGAGCAACTGGGAATGCTGATAGTCATATAAAGGAGGATTTCCATACATGACCCCATATAAGAATTTTGCTTAGTGCCTTGCCTTTGCTGAGGCTGGCTTTGAACTCGCGATTCTCCTGTCTCAGCCTCCTAAACCGCTGGGATTACAGGCATGCGCCACCACACCCAGCTATTCTCTTCTAATCCTGATCCTGGTTAAGTGTTCTCAGTGTTTCTGGGGAAGGAAGTAGAATTTTGAACAACTTCTGTTCCCTGGGGAAGCAGAATATCTAATTATATTTTCAAATGTTAAAGTTGTTATTTTTAAAACTGGTTTATATTTCCACTCAACTGTGAAGACTGTGCATGTCTGAATGCAGAATTTGTGTTTTTAAGATTTTAGTTTGAAACTTTAGATGTTTTGGGAAACTTGCTAGTTACCATCTGAAAGCATTTGACTTTCAAAACCTGGCATACTCTCTCATTTTGTTCTTAGGGAAATTAAGATTTTACTGTCATTGCTGGAAGATGGTATCTGGAATGTTTTATTTATTCGTCCTAGACTAACTTTTCAAATAAGATTCAGCTTAAGTATTAAGCATAGTATTTAAGGAAACAGAGCTTATCTAGTCTTCAGAGGTTTCAGATGTTCTGCTCAGAAGGTTACAGCAGAAAGAAATACTCATCTGGTTTTCATCTGTTATAAATAGAAAATGTCACCCAATTTACTACTTGTTTTAAGATTGGAAAACATTCTTTACCAATTAACTCCTCACAGCATACTCAACTATAGAGATATGTCTCTACCTCATGCATACACATACGTATAATTTATAGTTCAAGAGAGTTGTGGAACAGTAATTTGACATAATATTAGGTGGCAAAATGAATTTTGGCTTTGGTTCCAAACTTCTAACTAATCAGAATTGGCATTCATTTTTATACAAAGTATTTTTATAGGATAGGTTTGTTAAGTCTCCATAGATAAGAATGTCCAAATTAAATATACAATATATAGACTGAGGAAAATTTCTTCATAAGAGACACTTTTATGCAGGAAATGTTTTGCCTTTGGTTAACCTTTTGGATGAAAACCAATTTAAATAATAATTCATACATAAGTGAACATAAAAACAATACTATATGCATGTAAAATGGAATATATTGAAATAAACATAAACCGATTAAAAAGATTTGGCTATTTATTGGAAGATAATGCTTGGTACAGTGTAAAACTAAGAAGTTTATTTATCTAGAGAATAAAACCATTACACTTAACTTTCAGAGACTGAGATGTATTATTATTCATTCCATTAATAGCATCGCATATGAATAAGACAGAGAGCACTACTGGTCTAATTAAGAATATAGTGATGATTAGCTGAACATGATGGTACACACATGTATTCCAGCAACTAAATAGGCTGAGACAGGAGGATTGCAAGTTTGAGGTCAGCAACTCAGTGAGACTCTCTCTCCAAATTTAAAAAAAATGAATAAATAAGGGCTGAGGATGTAGCTTAGTGGTAAAGCACTGCTAGGTTCAATCCCTAGTGTCACAAAATAAATAAATAAAATTAAATTAAAAAAATATATATAGTGATGATTATTGTAAATTAAAAAAAATTGTCCTGCTATTATCTACCATGTTGTTCTTTGAGTATTTCTGTAAGCTTAAGTAATACTTGATTAGTGCAGTGTAATTAAAATGAGACTTTAGCTATAAAAATATCTTTATTTGCTTGCATTTGTAAAAATGAGACAAGGCTAATTATGAAACAAAATATACAGTCACAAATAATTTTGATTATTAAAGAAATGCTTGAAGCAATTACCTCAAAGTTAGCCAAATTTAAAAATTTCCTGGAAAAGGACTAGCTTCTCCTTCTTGGAAATACATCTAGCAAAGTATGATCTTGCTTGGAACAATTTGAAATACCAAGTGAATTGTGGTAGTTGAGACAGTTAAGACCACAACTAAGAATTAATTTCTTCCTCTTACCATCCTTTCCAAGCTACTGCTGCCCAGGGTGGTCTGTAAGGATTTTGCTTTCTAGCTACCACAACTTCAAACCAGAATTTACTACTGATAGTACTTTCAGTGGCAGTATTTAGTTGTTCTTGGGTTGAGATAATCCAAACAGCTGGGATCTATTTCAGAAATGTCTGGCTCCAGCTGGACATGCCTTTTAAGAAATTCTTTTTCAGAGCTGGATATTTCACTGTAATCATAGAATTTAGTTTATAAAACCAAAACATAAATGGTGGTCCTTCACAGGGTCAGTTTGACCTGGTGGTCTAGATAAAAGAAAATCTATCTGCTTTTTCATTGTTCTTCTCCAAAATGAGATTGTTTTCTTCTATTAAGAAGGCCTAGAGATCTAGTTCCTATTGGGATTTTGTAGTGTAAGTGAATTTGAATAAGAAATATGTGTACCAACGAATGATTGTGAATTATTTAGGCCGAGCATGTTTATAGCATGCTTGCTACTCGTAACCCTATTAGCAAATTTGTTTGTCTTTGTCTTGATTGCATTAAACCAAAACACACATGTCTAAAGAATGCATTACTAAGAAACAGAGAAAAAGAGATAGTCAATGCAAAAGAAATCAAGTGATAAGAAAATGGCCAACTCCCAAATCAGCTTTGAATAATTGCAGATCTCTGTGTATTTATGAAAGTCACAGAATCACATTCCTTGGCTAGAGCCTCACTTTGTGTCCCTAACACTTTGATTGCTATCTATGAACTTCAATGACCAAGCAGACAAATACACCATAGGAGGCCTCTCCAAGTTTCTGTGAGGCTGCTGTGGACAAGCATCAACACCTCTCCTCCAGAATTCATGAGTGTGCTTCCCAGTTTAGGTTTTGTTTAATGTCATGAGACCCAACAGTGAACTAGAAGATTTCCACAGCAAGGTTCCAAGAACATGTTCTAAATAACTGTTTTTAATAGCTAAAAACATGAGGGTTGACTTTCTACAGTAAAATCCTTAAGTGGGAAATTGTTATAAAACTATCTTGACTCTTTACTAGCCATTCACAGAAAAGGTTCCAGTCAGTTGCCCAGGAGATCCACCTATAATGCTTTACATCAACCACACAATGCCTCTCTGCAATTAGGCAATGTGCATGTAGGTTTTGATTTTACAAAATAAAATTTTAGTTGAAAAAATTCACAAAGTTAAAAGATAATTACTGAGAGCTACCAAAAATAGTCTATTACTGTGAAGGACACCAACAAGAGATTACTCTGCAACCTGAGTGTGGAGTCAGCATTTGAACCAGTCATTTTAGTAGCATCTCCTGTAACACTGGAGGATAACCATTACTCCATTCCCTAACCTATGGTTATACCCTGTAAGGGCACGGCAAATATTACTTTTTGGAGTTTATAAAGATTCATAAGGATAAATTTTTGAGCACCAAAGAGAAATATCTAATTTGTAAACTATGGACTTCTGACCAAAGGTTGTGCCAAGACTGATAAACCCACTCCTCACTCTTACTTATTCAGCACCCACTAAGTGCTAAACACGATGTTAGAATCTGGAGATCACAAAATGACCAAAATAGACATGCTTACTGCTTCATGGAGCTTAAAGTTAGAGTTCATTTTTCATTCAACGAATATTTTTGAGGACTCATTATGTGTCCAGCATTCTTCTGGGTAACAAGATATGCAAGGAAACAAAAAAAAGACAAAAATTCCTGACTATATGAAGTTGATTTTTATTAAGAAAATTCAGATAATAAACAAGTAACATGATCAATAAGTAAATGACAAAATATGCTAGAAAGAATAAAGCATCATGGGAAAATATGGAACAAACAAAGGAGACTTAGCATTTTAGTTGAAGTCAGGTTGGCCATGAAAGTTTCATCAAAAATGGAATGCATTTGAGAAAAGCCTGTAAGGAATAGGAGGTTGGCAGAGCAAGAATACACTGGGAGAAGAAAGTACTAGTCAGAGGGAACAGAGAATAAAAGGCTCCAAGGCAAGAAAGACTGGGACTGGCTGTCTTAAAGAACAGCAAAGAAGCCACTGGGCTTCAAGCAGAGTGGGCTAGTGGGAGAATAGTGGATAAAGAGGACAGAGAGGTCATGGTAACAGCTCCAAGTCCTGGGCCTTATAGGCCTTACAGAAGTGCACACTGCAAATCTGTTGCAGCAATCCAATGAAAAATATTGACAGCTCAAATAGGAGCAGTAACATGTAAAATAGGGGTTTTGCGAAGTGGTTACATATCTTTTGAGGGGGGAGCCAATGGACTCCCTGATTGATGAGATATTAAAGTAAAAGAGTCTTTAGGAAAACTACAGTTTTTGGTCTGAGTAACCAGAATGATGGAGATGTCATTAACTGAGAGAAGATTTCAGGATAATATATATTTTTTTCTTTTATAGTGAAGGAGTTGGCAGAGGGCAGAAAAGGTCAGGGTTTCCAAGAACATGCTAAGTTTTAGATGTCTGTTAGATGTCCAAATGAATATCTCTTGGAACCCCAAAGTAGCTTGATATGTGAATCTGGTATTTCAGAGAGATAAATTTGGAAATCATTTTTATATAAAGGTCTTTGGAAACACTAGACTGGATGAGATTACTAAGGGGATGGACATAGATTGAGATGGGGACCCAGACTAAACCCTGGGTCACAACAACCTTAAGAGTTCATGAGATAAGGGGAAAAAAAGAAAAGAGAAAGAGAGAAAGAAAGAAATTAAGAAGCAATAACCAGGCAAGTGTAGAGGAAAACCATACATGTAAGCCGAGGAAAGAACATCTTTCATGAAAGAGGAAGTGATAAGGGGGGGTCCATCCTGTCAAATGAGATGACAACTGAAAATTCACCACAAAATTTAGCATAGGAAGGAAAAGATCAGAAAATCATTAACAATGTGATTAAAGATGCACAAGACCTTTCTTTTTTTTTTAAAGAGAGAGTGAGAGAGGGGGGGGAGAGAGAGAGAGAGAGAGAGAGAGAGAGAGAGAGAGAGAGAGAGAGAGAGAGAGAATTTTTTAAAAAAAATATTTATTTTTTAGTTCTCGGCGGACACAACATCTTTGTTGGTATGTGGTGCTGAGGATCGAACCCGGGCCGCACGCATACCAGTTGAGCGCGCTACCGCTTGAGCCACATCCCCAGCCCCACAAGACCTTTCTAATAGAGCTTCTCAGTGATATACAATAGTTGACCACCTACTAGTGATAACATTTCTCTAATTCTACAAATATTAACTTGGGCAGCATTTACCATTTCTCTCTTTGGTTTGTATATAAATGCCAAAGGCCTAATATTTTTTTCAGAAAGTATAAATACAATAATATTTTAAGTTAATGCTACCTAGACTTACCTGGACAGAGGGAGAGGAAAAAACTTTATGCTTTTTTAAATCATTATAATCTTCCAATTTGCTTAAAGAAGATTATTTTTCTTTACATGACAAAACTAGAAAGGAAGAAATAATTATTCCCTAAATATTGTCTCATCCATCTATAACTAGATCAGTTACATACTATGTCTTATGTAGATACTTACTATGTTAATTAATGAATTTATGTTTATATGACCTCATGGATAGATGTGTATAATATAGATACAAAGATATATAACCACTGATGCACTGTACATAGATGGAGCCTTACTGTCTTAAATTTTCATTTTCTATCTTAATTTAAGGCAGTTTCTCATAACTTATATGTTAGTATTTTCTTCCATTTTTTCTACAAAATTAATATTACACAACAGATAAGACAAAAATAATTTTGAGCCCAGATTTTTTCACTTAATTTTTTTCTCTTTTCTTTCTTTTTTTCTTTTTTCTTTTTTTTTCCTGCACCAGGGATTGAACCAAGGGACACTAACCACCTAACCACTAACCACTGAGATACATCCCAAGCCCTTTTTATATTTTATTTAGAGACAGGTTCTCACTGAGTTACTTAGGGCCTCGTTAAGTTGCTGAGGCTGGCTTTGAACCTCCAATCCTTCTGTTTCAGCCTCCCAAGCTGCTGGGATTACAGGCATGCACCACCATGCTTGGCTTTTTTACTTAATTTTTATGGTGTTCTTCTTCCCATCTCGAATTTACAAAAGATTGAAAAACGCAGAATCTGGTATCAAGAGGTTGCATGTTTTATGTTTCTTGCAAAAGTGATACCAATTTATTTTCTGATCATAATGTTTCAGTGTGTCTTTTTCCCCACACTCTCAAAAGTGTGAGTCTGATCTTTTAAAATAAAAATTCTAAGTTGGTAGATTGCTTTATTTTATATTTTTCAATTAAAAATGGGACCTAGCTTTCTTTTTCTCGCAGCCACTAGTATTTTTCTATAGTGTCTATTCACACCTCTTCTTCATCTTTCCTTAAAAGTACTGGCATCTTTCCTTGACTGGAGAACTCTTGATATAGTGATGATCACATTTTGTCTGCTAATTTTCCAGTCTGCCTCTTATCTTTCAATAATGTTTTGACTTTCAGAAAAAGTTTTTTCATACTGGTTTCTGTAGCAGTTTCTCCTGGGGTTTTTTTTTTTTTCTTATCTTTGCAAACTCTTATTTAACTTTGCATTTGTCTTTTAAATATATATTGAAAATATATTTATATTACCCAGGCCCAATACTCCTTATCCACATTGTCTTCTAGGTTATTTTGTGGTGCCATTTAAACATTTTTTTCATCTATGATCTATCTAGAGTTTTTTTCTTTATGTATTTATCAATATACTTTCATTTGACCAAAAACCTAAAATATACTAGAGAGCAGAGTAGAACAAACATGTATGTTTTGTGATCAGCTTTCCTCTGTCCCTGTTCTGTTTTAGATGCTTCCCTTGTGGCATGTTGCAGAGGAGTATATTCGCTGGAAATCAACTACAAATATTTGAACTTCAACAAATATAACTGGGGACGATTCTGTTCTACAGTCAGAGCAGACAGTCGCCTTAGGCAGCAAAAACATTACATGGAGAAAATTCTTTAGGGATTGCTTTTAGTGTGAGAAGCTAGAGGCAAGAAAAGACAAGGCATTTCCCATTTTGTCTAAGGTGAATTAAACCAGAATCTAATTATCTTGTAGGAATACCATCTTTGGTACCTATATACATTTTATACTTCAAGGACATTTGAGGGGTAAAACTGCATAAAATATTAATGAATATTTTAGAAAAAAATTAATTACTACCCAAGTATTACTATTAAAGAATAAATATTCAGAACCTTTTACTGTTTTGGAGAGCAGTGTGTGTTTATGGGTACAGATATGGATGTGGATAACAACAACAACAACAACAAAAACTTGCAAAATAAAATGCATAAGAAAAAATTGATTTTCCTTTTAATCATTCAACTGTGTTATTTAGAAGACTCACACCAAAGTTCTATAAGCAATAAAAAATATAAAAATCTAATCTTTTTATAATTTGTTTTTTTTCCTAGACTTTCACAACATGATAAATAAATCGAATCTTTATATTCATAAAATATCTCAAATTTCTGTTTGACTTTCACACCCACCTAAAGTCCTTTCCAAAGCCCACTATGCTCTGGTCCTAAGGTAGGTTTTCCAGGACTCTTCAGGTGTAAGCATGTAACAGTGTCCACAGATAAGCGTATTCTGGCTGGGCTATATTGACTCTGTCCCACCAGGTCCTATCCTATAGGGGTCACCAAACTCCACTCAGGAAGGCAATTTTCCATCAGGTGTACGTTGGCTCCATTATCAAAGGGAAGTCTTCCTATTGCCAAAGCCAAGTTTGGCACAGTACAACACAGGAAGAATGCCCTTCTCCCTTTATGTCACAGTTAATTACCCATGCCCCCAGCTAACACTGCTGAGGCCTGCAATGTCTGACTGTGCTTTTATTGAAACAACTCAATCTTGAAGCTCTTATATTTATATTGCTAGAAGAATCAGCATATATTCAGCACCTGTTGAATCCATGTTCTTCTGGGGTTCAGATGCAGAGCCAATAAAGGCAGGAAGTAAATAAGAGAGTGTGCAGGTGGACCCCGTGCTCAGATCCAGGCTCTCTTGATAGCTAAGGCTCTCTTACCAGGTTAAGCTGAATTTTAGCAAGTCTTGTCCCTTCATTTTTCAGGGTAACTTTCTGACTGTTGTTTTTATGGCAAATGCATAAAAATTTGCCATGTAGATGATGCCCCATAATTTTGTCAGCATAATCTGGAACCTATTTGAAAAGTAGGTGAGAACTTTATTATCCATCAGTATCCCATCCAATCACTGCAGAGGCAAATGATTTCCCATTTCACATGTGTGCATCCATCTGTTGATTTATGAGTGTGTCTCTATTTTTTGCACAGGTGAAGTGAGAAATCCTAAATAGAGTAAGATTCTAAAGAGTAAAATCTTTTTTATGCCCTTTTGGGAAGCAGAGTGGTAGGTAAAAAAAATATAGATAGCACTCTCAAATCTTAGTATGCTGTCAAAGTGACACTTTTGTATGTATTTCTTTAAGATACTGGGGATGGGAAGACATTTTTTAGAAGGGTGTGTGTGTGTGCGCGCACATGCATGGGCTTGGGCAGGTGTATATGTGTGTGGTGTGAACTTGTTGATATTTACTTTCCTGCTTGCTGCACAGAGGTTTTTTCCCTTGACATTTATGATTTAATATGTGGGTAAAATAAAATGGTACTAAGTAGAATAAGGAAATTTGTAGCTATAATGAAATGTACATGCATTACAGGATATGAGGTATAAGTCAAGAGTAGTCTGAGTGTATTTTTAGCCACACACCTAAAATACAGTTAACGTCATTCCTGCTAAGGGAAAGAGGTTTTTGTTATGGACAACACAACCGTTTTAAAATTACATATGGCATCCAGACATTAAAACTCACCTGTATTTTAGCCTTTCTAGTTGTATCTCAGTATTATTGTTTTCTTTTTAATTGCATTGAGTAATAACTTTCATCTGAGCCAGGGTTCTTCAGAATTTCAACTCTCAGTAAGTGCTGAATATATATGTTAATTGTTCTAGCCAAAGAAATATAAGGACTTCGAGAGTGTCTTTCACAATATTTGCATGCCTTCTGCCTTCTGTCCAGATATGTCATGTAACCTCTGCACTATAATAGATTGTACCCTCTTTTTGAAGAAGAATTAAACTAGATTGAGGGCACTCATTGATAATCACCAAGAAACGGAGACATGAAGAAAAGCTTATGTATAATACTGACAACCACCACTCTGTTGAGCACCATGTGCTTATTCTCGCATTCCATTTCTCCTCATTTTTATAAATATGAACACTAGAGGGCAGTAAACTCAGGAAGACTTGCCTCTCACTTGCCCAACAGCTGATAGCTCAAATCAAATTCTACACACAAACCATACTGCTTGCTAAAATCCAACAAAATTTGGAAATGTATTTTAAAAGAAATGAACCATTAAATAAAACAACAGCCAAATAGGTGCAATAAATTTAGAGAATTTATGCCAATATGATCCTAAAGTCATGTGTAACAAATATTAATATTTACCATGTATTAGGGACATAGTATTATGGTAAAGAATTACACATATAATTTCCCTCACTTGATTTTTATAAAAACCTCATGTGTAGATTTGACTTCAATTTAAAGTGATAAGATATCATCTTTTCTCTTCAAAGTTTCTTTTTTTTCTACAATAGTTTACATGCAGTGCCAACAAACAAGGCTACCTTGTTGTATATTATATTCTATTTTTTTCACTGAATCATAAATGAGACCTATTATATGAAGTAAAAGAAATATAAGTAGCTATAACTTCACTATCTGTGAAATGTGTATGTACTGATTGTGATTTGCTGTGTATCATCTACTTCTTATCTGGATGAATGTTACAGACAGCTTGCCTTAGAGACAAAGTGAGAATACAATAGGTGAACTGTACTCAAGGTGCATTCTAAAGGATCAAATGAATATAATAAGTGAACTTCTCTCAAGTACACTGTGTAGGATCAATCAAGTTATTGGTTAGACATGACAACAAAGAAAAAAGAGATGTGAATAATATTGAGGTTCTGAATCTGGGCAAACTGGAGTTGGCAAAAGATACTATGTACAAAAGTTAGAGTGATTTATGTTGGGAATGAAAATTAAGCCAGTTTTAAATGGCTTGAGTTTGAGGTACAGCAGGCTATGGGGAGATAGTATTAAGCAGTCACAATTGGGCATCTATAACTGGAGTGAAACTGCCTGAACTATATACCCAGAACTTCAGAAGTCACTTTAGCTAAAAAGTAAGTGATAGGCATTGTTCTAGTGCTTTATGTACAGCAACTCATTCAATCCTCAAAACAACCCTGTAAAGTATGTAGTAGATTGAACAGCATGGAGGACCCTATTCAATTTACTACACGAAAAATTTCATGTCCACATAAAACCTTAAATGTGATCTTATATCTCTGGATGTGGTGGACACAACTGTAATCCTAGCCACTCAGGAGACTGAGGTAGAGGGATTGCAAGTTTGTGGCCAGCCTGGGAAATTTAAAGATTACCTGTCCCCAAATATAAAATAAATAAAAAGGTCTGGGGATGTAGCTCAGTAGTAGAGTTCCCCCAGGTTCAACCACAGTACAAATACACACACACACACACACACACACACACACGAGAGAGAGAGAGAGAGAGAGAGAGAGAGATATCTTATTTGGAAATAGGGCCTTTGCAGATACAGTTAGAATGATGCCATACTCTTGGTACTCAGTATCCTGAATCAAGTGGTTGATGTTCTTATAAGAAGGAGAAAGGATACATACAGAATTGGAATGACAGGTCATGTGAAAAGAGACAGATTGGAGCTATGCTCCAAGGAACACCTGGGGTTACCAGAAGCTGTAAGAGGCAAAGGTGGATTTTCCCCTAAGAAACTTCAGAAAGAAGTATGGCCTATTGATACCTGGAGTTCAGACTTTGAATCTCACAAATTGGAGAAAATACATTTCTTTTAAGCCACTACATATGTAGCAATTTGTAAAGGGATCCCTAGAAAACTGATACAAGGTATATACTTTAACTTCTATATTTAATCTGTGAAGAAAATGAAACACATGTCAGGCTTTCCAAGAACCTTCTCAAGGGCAGCAGGCCTCACAGAACACAAGTTAAAACCCAGATTTTTCTGGCTTTGGATTCTCGCACTTAGCCACTACCTACACTGTCTCTATTATATTTTTATTACCTGAAAATAAGGAGTGACCCAACCTGTGTATAGGGAACTAGAGGCAGCACAGCATTGCCTGGAGGCAAACTGTTGCTCCAAATATAAACAACATCAGGTTCAAACCTCTTTTCTCTATCTATTTGTTTGATTATAAAACCCACTGTTTACTGTCTTGCCAAAACCTAATATAATAAAATAAACACATCTGCTCTATAAGTAGCAATACAGAACTAACAAAGACATGAATTTATTTGTAATAATTTATGAGAACATCTACACTCATTATCTAAATCCTCTTCATCAGAACATACTGTTTACCTAGCTTCTTTTATAGCCTGGTTTAATGGTTTCTGAGACATACAATTCCATAAGGTAAACCATATTTCTGATCTCGTTTTCATATCAAAAATAAATAGGATTTGATTATAGATTGTGTAACTATAGTAAGGTCACATCATATTAACTTTTAAAAATAAAAGCAATGTATTTTTTGGATTGACCATGAGTTATATGGCCATGCTTTAAGGATGTTTGGAGGAAAAATTATCTCTCTTTGATACTCTGAATCATTTGGTTGAGGCAAAAACCCACATTTCTCGGGAATAGTATTAACAGCAGTTAATCTGCACCCGCATTGATGCTGGGCTTCACGCATACTTATTTAACACTCACAGTGACACTCTGAGATTCTTATCTCCTAACTATAGATGTGAACATGAAAAAAAGGAAGATTAACTTGAAGAAGTTGACACAGAGCTAGCATTCAGGCCCATGTGTCCCCAATCCAGTCATCTCTTCTTTTGATGGTTTTGTACCAAACGAAGATGATTATCAATGCCATGAAGATGGAGTGCACAGAAATTTAACTAGTTTCGGAAAAGTGTTCATTTCTTTAGGTCTTTTCTCTGCCACACTTTTACAAGGAGTAAACATAGTTTAATCCCCCCTAAAAGTAATCCTATGAAGGACTGGGTCTCTAAAAGTGCAGCTGATAGATTTATGAAGATTACTTTAGTTAGGGCTGTCAGGAAAAAAAAATTCTGCCTACTGTTTCTAGAGCCTGTTTTTTACTGCAAATAGCAAGATACAATATGCATAAACATGATTGAATAAAGACGGGTGGTCAGGTGGTTCCCAATTTAGGAACAATAGAAATGAGTAGTCTTTCTGTTGCTTATATGTAATTTAATCCCATCACTTAACAAAAATGACACATTTTTCTCCTCTGGGAATCTAGTTCACAGACATTATTTTCTATTTGTACTTTTGAAACTGTGAGCCAGCAGAGGGAGCTATATGGTCACAAGCAGTCTGTTCTGTTTAAAATGATGTAATGAGGACTGAATGTGAAGCCCTTCTGATTTTGTTGCCAATGAAGAAAACACTGAGTCGACCCCCCCTTGCCCAAGTAGTGTTTATTTAAGGGATCATAACACTCCTAGGGGGATCTATTGGCCAATTACCAGGAGTAGAACAGAATATTATTTATCCAGCACACACTGGAGTGGCTCCATGGGATCTGTTCTAGTCTATTGAGTAATTATACAATTATGTGAAAAAAATATATATTTATCTCAGAGATCAGAAGGGATTAAAATGCCTGTCTTGAAAACTAGGGATGATGATATAAATGCAAAGAATTCTTTGGTTTGGCCTTACAAGTAAAACATGGGACCTGTGGTGATTCAACAATTAATTAATCTTAATAAGACGAAAGCAAGCTTTGGCATTGACAAGAGGGCTCTGAGATATTTACTTTTGAATATTTTTCATAGCTAATTTCCATTGACATGTTAATTTATACTGATTCAAATTAAAATTAAGACTATCAGGTGTTTCTCCTTTTATCACAGTTGATCTGTCAGAAAATGTATCTTCATCAAAAAGAATCATTTAACATCATGACATTTCACGTTACTCAAAAACAAATAAGTTATCTGAGGTCATAAGAGGATTTTAGTTATCATTCATACAAATGAGTATTCATGTACTTTTTAAATCTGAAGGTAGTTTAGAATTTTTTCTAATATCTGCATTATGTCTAGGACATATCTGTTTGTTCAAGTAACTATATATGATTAATTAAATAATAATCAAATGATACTTTTCCTACCATCTCTAAGAACCCCCCGCCAAAAAAAAATAACTTTACTATTATTTTCACAATGTTTAGGATAAATAAGATAGCAAGTAGGCTAGAAATCTTTGACAAAATGATCTCTCTCCCATATTTCTTCATGAATTTACAGGTGTGTCATTTAAAATCCAACTGAGTTACTTCATAGTCAAAATAATTGGAATGTTAAAGAAAATAGCATAAGCAAGATACTACAGGCATACACAATTATGAAAGTTCAGTAGAAAAATATTTTGAAAGAAAGTATTGCACAAGTGCTAATTAATTTATTATGTGTAGGGGAATTATGTCAAGGAGTAATGTAGGGTTTCAAGATTTGGTAGAGTGCTGATTGACCTCATTAACCATTGGGGCTTAAGCACACAGGGGAACAGTGTTGGAAACCACAGATCCACTCCTCCCTCCTGACCTGACTTTCACATACATCTTGCCTTTAAGAACATCAGAGTATTGAGGGGCACTTTTTGCTTGTGGTTTTAAGAAAAATGAACAGATGGAAGGAGAAGATATCTCTTCTTGCCTCATTCCAGAAGTTCAAAATCCTTGACTTACAGTAAACTTAAGAGATACTAAGTGCTTCTCTAAAAGATCCAGACTAATTTCCATAACAATAGAAAAAATTTTTCAAGTCAAACATCAATGGGTAAAAAGAGTAGAAGCAAATTTAAAACCTAAAAAGAAAATGATACTCATTGTAAATATATACCAAAAATAAATTACATTTTAAACTATTTTACAAAAACTTTGGGTCTTTCTTCATTTTTGCTTTTTATGTTATATAAAAATCTGTTCTGAGACCTGTTTTTGCTCAATGCAAGCATTACCATCCAGTAGTAATTCTTAATATTGGAATATACTTATTTTTAACAGAACTACTATAAATTGAGGCACAATTTATCATCTGTTGATCATCAAATGAAGTCCAAAAGGAGACTCTCTTCAAAATTTGAAGCAAGTTGCTCAGACTTCAGTGTTACATAAGGTTAATAGTTAACAAGAATTTAAAATTAGATGAAGTATTACTCCAAGTATCACAGTATGAAAGAATAATTATTACACTATCATTTATTTTTCAAAATAGTTCATAGGAGGAGTTTCTAGTCCAATTTTCTGCAACAATGATATAGACGCAGCACTGGAAATTTGGTTTAAGAGTTCACCACTCTTGGACTGGGGCTGTAGCTCAGTGGCAGAGCACTTGCCTAGCATGTGTGAGGCACTGGGTTTGATCCTCAGCACCACATAAAAATAAACAAAATAAAGGCATTCTGTCCATCTACAAGTAAAAAAAAAAATTCACCAATCTCAAAGAAAATAAATACACCTTCTGTTTCAAGGGACTCTTTGAACTTTTTAAACCAGGCGAATGACTTTGTATCTTGGAAGTAGGTCATCACATTTAGATTTCTAAGAAAGAGTTTAAAGGAAACTTTGGTTGCATGTAAGAGGTAAGATATTAAGGAGCTAAGTAGGCCAAGTGTGCTTCCACCCACGACACTCCCTATGTCCTTGAATACCTAGAACACCATCTAGGAGCCACTGAACTTCCTGTGGGAAAGTCACATCTTAACCAACCCAGTGGCCTCTATAGAAGGTAAAGAACAGCATCAAGGCTTCATAAACAGAATGAGAGGGTGTGGACATTGAACAAACAGGTGATATGGAACACACACCACAGGGAGTGAAAGTCTCCTTTAAAAAGTAAGATTTAGAATCTTTCTTGTCACAGACAAGGTGGGACATGCCTGTGATCCCAGCGGTTCCAGAAGCTGAGGCAGGAGGATCACAAGTTCAAAGTCAGCCTCAGCAATGGCAAGGCGCCAAGCAACTCAGTGAAATCCTCTCTAAATAAAATAGAAAGTAGGGCTGGGGATGTGGCTTAGTGGTCAAGTGCCCCTGAATTCAATGCCTGGTACCCAGTCCTTGCCCCCCCGCCAAAATCTTGTCTTTTAAAAGTCACATTAAAATAAATACAGTTCAAATTTTCTTCTTACTATCTTAGCCATCATTTTGATCACCTTTTGTCCTACTCAGCAACGTGACTATGTGCATTTTGTAGTTTCTGTGGTTGTTCCTTCATTAGACCCTGGCTCTCACATCTCCTGCACCCATTTTACTTGTTATTTCCACTTCTCACTCTCTTTTTCCTTTTCCTCCAAAAGGTTCAGGAGAACCAAGAAGATTCTGAAAATTAAAAAAAAAAAAAAGTAACAGACTGAGCACGGCCTCTGATGCAGAAGCAATTAGAGGACAGACACTCTGAGATTTCAATGCCTGTACACACTCTAGTTTGAACTGAATTTAAAGCTGATAGACCTCTTAGTTATTGCCTAAGGGAAGCATACGAGAACCCTGCTGTAAGAAAGCTGTCCAAAGTCAATAAAATCATTTAAGCTTCATTTTGATAATAAAATGTAACAAAGTTACTCAAGAGTGCTATGAATAGAATTCCTGTCAGAAGAACAAAAACACAGCTTTGTCATACCTACCAACAATAAAGTAAGCACATTATGTCTCCCCATATCATAAAGGATGCAATGTAGAATACAGATCATAAATTCAATGTTTGTCCTGTAGTTTTTATATTGTGGGCCTAGTAATTTCCTGCAACTCTAACCTTTGGACACTCTTATTTCTATTTGATATTTTGCCTCTCTCTTAATGAAAGAATTGAAATTGTAAACCTTCCTCAAATTTTGACCTATGATGTTTAGAGCTTGGTAGTTCATTTGTTTAAAATAACACATAGCCCAGAACATTGCAGAGTTCAAGTTTAATAAATATTTGCATCTTGATTGACAGTAAGGCTGATATCCTTTACTGTCCCATAGAAAACCCGAAAAAGAAAGAGCACAGCTAGTGCTGCTATCCCTGAAATTCGGGGTGTATTGTTGTAAGAACCTATTGAGAAAGAAATTGATGAAACTGTTCTTAAAATTATCTTTCAGATCAGACTCTATTTTGCAGTTCAAACAAGAATAGGGGGTTTTAAGAGGGAAAGGATTTAGACAAGTTTTATAGACTAGCACAAGTTTGTGAAGAATGTAATCTTTTCCTAAATTTGCCCAACTCAGAACCAATTTATCAATTTATCTTGACATTGTTGTTTCATTTGTTTAAAATAACACATAGCCCAGAACATTGCAGAGTTCAAGTTTAATCAATATTTGCATATTGATTGACAGTAAGGCTGATATCCTTTACTGTCCCTGAAATCCTTTACTTGGATTTCCATTGATTTATTTGGAAGATAACATGATGAATATTTCAACTTCTCCTAAGTCATAGTTATTATTTAGAAAAAGAAAGCCAGGTTGGCGTTAGCAGTCATCTATTTTTATATAAATAACAGCATTGGAAACAGACAGATTAACTGAGGCAAATACAATCTAAAGTAGGCTAATTTTTTAAAATTAACTCTGTGTTGGGCTGGGGATGTGCTCAAGCGGTAGCGCGCCCGCCTGGCATGTGTGCGGCCCGGGTTCCATCCTTAGCACCACATACAAAACAAAGATGTTGTGTCCGCTGAGAACTAAAAAATAAATATTAAAAAAAAGAATTCTCTCTCTCTCTCCCTCTCTCACTCTCTCTTTAAGAAAAAGAAAATTAACTCTGTGAATCAAATTCTTCATTCCTTTTCCCCACCACCTGATGGTCAAAGCACTCACAGGACTATGTAACATATCAAGTGAACTTTAAAGTTATCTAAAAGTGCTCTGTTGCCTTAGAAAAAAGTACCAGCTTCTGAGCACAGGACCCAGAAGAACTCTGACAAGCCTGCAGTGTGTGTCCACCCTTCCCTCTCCACAGATTCTATCCCAGTTCACAATTCTGAGAAGGCTTTCACATTCCACACCACTGTACCTGCCAAACCCTCTGCCTGGGATTCACCTCACACTTCTCTTCTAAAATCCTACTCATCCCTCAGCTGACAGAAGAAATTAATTTATTCTGTAAAGTCTTTCCTTGCTATGAGGGAGAGAGCTAGATATTTCTTCCTCTGCATTCAAAAACTATTCTCAATATCTGTCATGGGGAACTGATAATCATTTTTTATACGAGCTTTGTTTTTTACCTGACTACATTATTTCTGTAGACAGAGACTGCATTTAGTTCATCCTGAGATTTAATTTAAAAAGCCTAAAAAAATGACCTGGCAGATAGTATGTAGTTTCTAGATGTTTAGATGAGTAAATGAGTGAGTGATAAAAATATGAAGTCAAGTCAAGTTATATTTATTTTTAAATCAGATTATTCACCCACTGATTCAGCATTTATGAAGAGCCTTCCATAATATAAATGGAAGACAAGAATCCTCCTGACATTGGCCCTGTCTTGAAGGAATTCGAAGGCTTGCTAGAGGGGATTACAGATATCACACAGAGAGGTGTGCATTAAGCATTTCAAGTCTTAAAGGAACACAGCAAAAAGGGATTCAGAATAGAGGTGGGAGCATAAAGAAAAGCCTTCTATGCAAATGAGGCTGCAAAACAAAAGCATGAAATGAGAAACCATGTATTATTTTCAAGGAAATAAATGCAACTTAGCATTGCTACAGCACAAAAAAAAAAAAAAAAAAAAAAAGAAGCAGCAGTAGGTAAGGGTAGCCAGGGCCAGGTATGAGGCAGCCCAGATCAAAAATAGCCCTGCACATTATTTCCAGGATCTTACTCTAAAGGAATATTTGAAGGAATGTAAAATGATTCAGATTGATATGGTCAGCCACTTGGGGAGGGAATGGCATTGGAGACAGATAAGATTAAAGGCAAACTGGGTTTGAGTACAACATTGTTATAAAATACAGATGCATATGAGTTTAAATACAAACCAAGCATTTTGTAGAAATGTACAGAAAGATCTTGTAAAAACATACCATTACCGTTATAAGGTTGGAGGACCTCTGAATTTTAATGAGGGCAAATGAAAAAAAAAAACATTTTTATTCCAACAGAATCTCATAGGACACCCTAAGAAAAGGCTTGTTTTACCATTAGCCTAATAAATGGGAAGGACATTTAACATGGAAACCCTGCTCTCCTTTGAGTTTCACTTTTCTCTAAAAGATTCCACTTAATTCTACAAATATATTATACAAAAAATCATATTACATATGTTGAAGCACTACTCGGGTATAAAGTGTTACTTTTAAAAATCTCTGAATAAAGTCAGCAGCTAATTTCCAAGAAGGCTACAAGACTATTACTGATTCCCTGCATCTAAAGGGGCAACATAAATCTTGTCCCAGAAAGCATCAGGGGACACTGAATTAGGCATTAAATGAAGGAGGGCAAGCCCATAATAATAGCATCTTTCCATTCTGAGATATTGTTTTTTCTTCCCGGAAACCCCATTAGCATTAATATGAGTGGTGTGTGTACATTTTAGCATGCTGAGGGCCCTTTTACACTGATGGATATAGCGCATATATATTTTTGCAGAATAAGAGATAGATTGTCCTAATTTTAGCAAACATACTGGTGCAAATATGTATTTTACAGTATAATATCTCAAATAGGAATTAAGTTGTAATTTGAGAACTTCTTGGAGGAAGGGCTGATTCTAGGACTGGGACAAGGAAGATACAAAAGAGCTTGGAGTATCTTGTAGTGCCAGAAAGTAAGGACATGCTAAAACAAACAAATGAGCAAACAAAAATCCTCACATTCCTGGAGTACATCAAAGGGACTCAGGAGTCAAGTGGAAAAGCTCCCAATGGTCAAAGCTGGTAATATTTGACCAACAAAATAAGGTAGTTTTGGCTTATACTCTGAAGTGTAAAATAAATATCCATGTATCCATAATGATAAAAAAAAAACAAGTGATCAAATATGGAAATAAATGGGAAGGAGAGACATCTCCTGGGCATAAAAATCTCCAAAATTTGTGCACACACATTTCCTTCCAAGAGTTGGGACGGAACTTACTAGGTTTTGGACTACATATACTGACTTCCTTCAAAGAGCACAGGATGGAAAGGGAGCAAAGAAAAGAAACCTTGTAGAAGAGAATCCAGAAAACATTGCCTCAGTCAGGCTATCAGTCATGTTGGCAGTATAGACCTTGACCTGGTGTGACTAGGATGTTATTTTGTCTCTGTGGTTTCTCTTCCAAAACACCCTTATCCCAGTCTAATTATGAGAAAGAACATCAGGCAACTCCCAATACAGGTAGAGTCTAGAAAACACATAACCAATACTTTCAAAATTTTCAAGGTCATCAAAACCAACAAATGTCTGAGAAACTCAATCACAGTCATGAGAAGCAGTGGTGTAAACATAACCCATTGATAGGCTCCTGGAATAGAAAAGGAATATCAAGTGAACCAATACCAACAATAAATACAAATATGTGCCTTAGTTAACAATAATTTGTCAATGACTTACTAATTATAACAAATATACCATATTAATATATAAACAATGAGGATAACCAGGTATGGAGTATATGGGAACACTCTGTACTGTTTTCTTAATTTCTCTAAATCTAGAAATGTTCTAAAATACAACTTTTATCTTTAAAATGTGTCATTCAAGCTGAATATTACTGTTTTATGTAGTCCTATTAAGAGGAAAGTCAAAGATGTGAACCAGAACTTTTCAAACAGAATCAAAGGCACAAGGATTTCTAAAAGCGTTAGAATGTGAGGTCCATATAGTACCATTAGTGGGACCTATCTATACTTTGCCTGTCAGCAAAGGTCTTTGTGATGGTCCATGTAGGATTTATTTATCTTTATTACAGCACCATCTTAAATGCTTTGCCAATTTGCATGAACAGAATAATAATAAATGGTGTGAGCCAGGTATTTCCCTTTTCAATGTTATTCTCCAGGTAGTTTTCTCTCTAACACATGTAAATATGACTGTCCTTTCTGTGATCTGAAAGAGGTCTTTCCCTCCTGTCCACTAGGCTGCCTGTGAGTCTCCTCACAGCCTGATAACTTTGTGTAAATCCCCACTGAAGGATTTATCAGGCATGCTCTACCACTTGTGGGGTGCTTTCTGGAGACCAATCTCCTAGAGGGCTGGGATTGCTGTTCACCTCTGCAGCCACACCACTTTAATGCATCTCTCAAAGCAGAGGCTCATTTTCAATTTGTGGCAGTGTATTCTTAGTGCTTACACAATTCAATGTTGCCATTTGCACAATAAAGAAAAATCAAGACACTGGGTCATGATTCAGCTGCTCCAATCAAATATAAGTGTTCCTCTTTTCTCCTGACGCTAAAATAGGAAGCAATTTAAGAAGTTGAATGTTGTTTCTTCAGAGGGATGTAAATATGAGATTAACTTTATTACGTAAATTTACATAGACAAATGAAAAGAACTATACTGATAAACGGTGGGTGCTCTCCTTTTCAAATGTTGAAGTGGCATCACATGAAATTAATTAAATTACTAGTCCCAAATTTCAATTCAACTTATCTCAAGATTCTTTAGTCGTTTTAACTTAAAAATCCATGATGACACTCCAAACATGAAGTCTACTCATCCTTGCTGCTTTTTTGCTTCATTCTCTCTCAAGGTTATTCTCAGACAAAAAAAAAAAAAAGACATCTCAGTGGCTCCAAGAAGGGGATGTTCTAGACTCTCTTTGCCTGACCCTACCCTCTACATTCAAAGATGTGAGGAAGGATTAACTTTGGATAAAATTAAAGAGAAGCACAGGAAGTTCATCTAGAAATAGGAGCATACTTGGGGTTTTTTTAAGAAACAAGATTTGTATATATTTAGAAAGTTCCTTGTTATCTAGAAATCTGCTAAATGTTTCTTGAGTTGAATAAATAAGTCCCACCCAGCAGAACAAATAAACTGAGCCAGCACAAAAAAACAAAACAAAACAATAGCAGTGACAAAAAAGAAAAACAACATTTACAAAGGCAAATGTAATGAATACCTGTGGAACACCCATGGGGTGACAGAAACATTTTAAAAAGGAATCCAGGGTGGCCCTGGAGATGGCTTGATGAGAAGCTAATTTTCCCTGAGCAGGGGATAATGAGAGCAGGATGGCATGGTTGGGGATCCCTTCTGAGGATTTTTTGAGCCAAAATTATAAGAAGTGTGAAATCAGAGTGAATTGGTTACAACTCAATTATTGTTGTCAACTTACCTGGGCTGCCTAATTATGGGCTGCATTTCTATGATGTAGCTTTCTGCTCTTCCCTCTGGCAAGAAATATTTATTGTAAATCTACACTAGTACCCCGAATCCACCATTAGCCAGCACTTTTGTAAGTTGTTTTTGAAACACAAGTCTTATAAACATCGATTAACTGGGACTTAAGGTGTCCAAGAGGAGGAGCAAGGTAAAATGAAGGTAAAGCTGGATTTTTGCTTAAAAGCAAGCAAAATGTCAAAGGCAATCTCACAAGTCTGCCTGAAGCTGAGCTAAATAAAAGAGAGATAAGTGTTGCAGGGCTGATGATCCCCATGCTTCTAGGACCAGGTACCTCTTAACCAGATTTTCCAGTTCCCATAGTGATGAGGCCCAAGATGCAGCAGAGATTTCATTCTCTTTCAAGTACTCTGACCTCTGTTCCAGCTCTCCCCTGAATCCCATGCCTCCACTCTGCAGATCTAAGCAGAAATAATAAAAGAGCCACATGCCTCCTTCTCTATCAGGATTCACATAATCCTTCAAAATAGTCCCGCATGTGTGTGCCTGTGAGCATGACCTTTACCTATTTTGTTTCAGTTTGTCTCATGAGTAATCCTGTGGGGCAGGTATCGTCTCCATTTTACCAATAAGAGAAGAAAGATGGGACTGGGAGTTTAGTTCAGTGGCAGAGTACTAGCATGTTGGAAGCCAGGGTTCAGTCCCTAGTACTAATAAAAACGGACGAGGAGGATGGAATGGTTTGTTCATTGATTTTCTGAAGGTCACAGCTAGTAAGTGGTACATGCTGGAGCTTGAAAGATGGCCACTTCTACCTCAGTCCACTTGTCCCTCAAAGCCTGTGTCCTTTCATATTGAAAGGAAATTACCAGGGTCAGCAGCATGACCCGACTGGAAGACTACCCTTCAGTACCCTCATATGTCCCACCTTTGCTGATGTCACCCACCCTCTGAAAACTATGTCTGCCATCTAGTTAGGCCATCTGATTCCGTCTCCAAGTTATTTCTTGATTGTATTTATTGCTTTATTATGGAAAGAAGTTGAATTAAGATAAAATTTTAGAAGCACAGCCCTCCTTGAAGGAAGAGTCTCAAAACTCTGGAGTTAAAATGTCTCAAGCATTCATAGATCTATCTAACATACCACAAGAATAATCTCTGGATATTGAAACAACTGAAATCTTCTTTTACAAGAAGTTGCAAAGAATGAGAGAAAGAATGTTTTTTTTTTCAAAAATAAATCAAACATCTGACTTGCTACACATTAAAAATGGTAATATAATACAACAGGCCCTGCTATACCAAGCAGTTTTTCAGTCAGCTGTTTTGTTGAATGTTCAGATTTCCTTTTAAATCAGTTGCATTTACTTTGCTCTCTTCGGCATTTGAATTCCAGTAAAACACACACACACACACACACACACACACACACACACACTGGGTGGAAATGAGTCAGCCATTTCCTGTTCCAAGATTCAAATCCACTTTACTTTTCTGAAAACATGATTCAAGTGATCCAACAATAATTTAATTGACTGTTCTGTAAATTCTGGAACTGACCACCACATAAACAAGCACCAGAGAAGTACGCATGAGCATTCGTCATCAACTGCCATTTTTCTGATCATCTTCAGCACTTTCTACTTATATACTTATAAAGCACTATGTTACACAGAGTAATGGAAAACAAAGTCTGTTTTCTATAAAAAATTCAACTTCTCTCCTGTTATGCATAATGTACATCTTAAATTTATAACTCATTTATATAGATGGAAAAGCAAAGCGGACAGCCCGAGGTATCTAAAATACAACAACCTGTCTAACAAAAGTGCCTTTGAGAACTTCTGGTTTGAAGGGACAGAGTCCTGGTAGGACAAGTCTCCTTGGTAACTAATTAAATGATGGCATTCAAGGGGATAAGTGTCAACTAGAGAGGAAAACAGGTGCTGAAAAGCTGTGTCCTAGTCCTGCTGTTTCATACATTTATTATGGACTTGGATAAAAATACCAGAGATAAATTCACCCATGGAAGATACACTATTGAGATAATTGAAAATAGAATGAATGATAGACTCAGTATACAAAATATGACATGCTGATGTCACAGCCTGAATCTAACAATAGAAAATCCCACTGGGATGACAGTACTGGCTTGCCTTTGGTCTGGGGGTGGGGTAGTGAGGAGGCTGATAAATTTAAAGTAAGGAATAAATGGTAAATATGGAAAACAGTACATGAAGAAAGCAAAGAAATTTGAATTTATAGTGAGCTCACTGGTTGTCAATAATGTGCATTACTGCCAGAAAAAGAAAATAAGATTTTAATCTGCATTTATAGAATTAAGTTCTCTGGGATGAAGGGAATTTCAGGCATAATTGAAACCTCCATTCTGTTCTGGTCAGGCTACACTTTCAATATCAGGTTGATTTTGAAAGATGCACTTCTAGAAAGACAGGCAAAATGGAGTTTGTTTGGACATTAAGAATAAAAGAAATAGGACTGAGTGGCAGGCATAATTGACATCAATATATTTTAATCTGGATAAAAGAAAGTTAAGGGTGAGACAAGAGCCTGATAGATGTATTAAAATATTTATATCTTTGTTATTTAAAAATTTGCCACAAATAACAACATGATGTAGAACAAGAATCCATAAGTACACATTTCTAGGGACCTCAATAAAGAGATCTTTCTAACAGACTTTGGAGAAAGAAAGTAGATATCCTCAGGAAATTCTTTAGCCAATAATAGTGTTGAATGTAGGTTCTTAAATGATTTAAATACATATTGATGAGCACTGCGTATGTTCCATGTGTTTTGTTCAGCCCAGCAGGCATGGTAGTGGGAAAAATAGATATTGTCACTGCTGCAATATAGATGCTTCTGGGCTAGTAGGAGATAAACATGAAACAAAGAATTGAACATTGTAATTACTTGCAATGAAAGAACTATGGAGAGAACATAACTCTAGAGAGAATTCTGCCAATAGAGAATTTATTAAGTGCAGGGAGTTTAGTCTGGGAGGTTAGGAAAAGTTTTCAGGAACTCACCTTTAAAGACAGGACTTGAATGATGAGTGGAGTTGACCAGATGAAGAATGAGAAAAAGAAGAGGACAGTCATCCTAAGCCAAAGAAAGGATACGGACTAGACCTTTCTTGATTTAGGAAAGAGCTTGGTGGATTTGAAAGCTGACAAAATGCCAGTGTGGTTGGAATCTAGTGAGTGAATTGGGGAGAGGCTGATTGGACCAGAGACAGGAAGTTTTGTAAACCTTTCTCTGGAAAAGAAATTTTATCCAAGGATAAATGGAAATCCATTAGAAGTTTTGAACCAAAGAAGTGACATCATCACTTCTATGTATTAAAAAAGTTCACTCTGGCCACAGTGTAGAAAACAGACAGGAGGTGCAAGGAGGAAGACTGGACGGACAGTGACCAAGAGAGAAGTGTGACTTGGAATTTGGGGATGGCATTGAAGATGAGAGTAGAGAGCAGACCCAAGAGATTGCAATCCACAAGTCTTATGCTAAACTGTGACAGAGTCTGAGAGAGAGAGAGATAGGGCTGACAGAGACTTCCCGAACGGAGGCAGATGAAAGTTCCTCTTCCTGTGAATGGGAATACCAGAGGAGAAATTGATTTGATGTGGAAAATATAAAAAAATCAGTTCTGAACACCATGATCTTGATCCCATGATTTCTTTGATCTCCACAAATTCTTGTTACACTGCCCTGGTGTTATACTGCCTGGGTAGCTAAATTTTCACTCCACCTAATCTTCCTTGTCTTTGATGTCTGAAGGCCAGACAATCAGGACTGATTGAACCCAGTGGGATCTAAGATGGCTTCCAGAGTGACCACTGGACAACCTCTAACTTCATTATAATACAAAACATGAAGATGTTTCCCCTTGATTATCCTATCTCTCACCTCATTTCTTTGTGCTATATATCTATATCTGTCTTTACATACATACACAAATAGTGATTATATCTGTATTCTCTGACCCTCAGGAAGCAGGAAGTTGATTTATAAGTTTATCTCTCACTTCTCCTATTCTTGACTGAGAGTAAAAGTCTCCTTTGCTGCTCAGTTGGGGAATTGGTTCCATAATTCAGAGAAGGAAAAAGACCTAGCCATTGGGGTAAAAACTTGGTAACAATATCTACCTATAACATAAGAAAACATGTCAATAAGCAATTAGATATCTGAATTTGGTCAATCTTTCGACCAGTGGAAGTAGAATCACCTGGAGCTTTTGATTATTTGACTCTATCCCAGCCCTAATACCTTAGAATATTCAACGAAAATGGCCAGTTTCAGTGAAACAGTGGGGAAAAAAATTCAGTCCTCACTGGATAATTACCCTAGTTAGCTTTGATCTCCTTTACAAGGCTGAGTACCTCTAATATTATCATAGAAAGATTGCCAGACCAAGTATTAAGTCCTTTATTACATTCTAAGAGTAAATGTGCAGAATAATCTGAGACATGTCAGCAGAACAAAAGCCCTATCCACATCCTTCTACTTATCTTGCCATATTTGTGTTATAAAATGCTGCCACCTGCTACAAATTAAATGACCCAGGAACCAGTTTCCTAGTCAAAGATAAGAAATAACCCAGTAGTTCCAGTAATTCATTGAAGTGACTTTTCCTAAGAATCTAGCTTAACTGATTTACAATTCTGAGTAGTAATTGTATTAGGCAGGTTTCCATCACTCTAACAAAATATTTGAGATGATTAACTTATAAAGAGAAAAGATTTATTTTGGCTCACAGTTTTGGAGGTCCCAGTGCATGATTCGTTGGCCCTTTGCTTTTGGACCTGAGGTGAGAGTCCATGTTAAAGCAAAATTGCTCACCTCTAGCCTTCAGACATCAAAAGTTATCAAATGAGAGAGAGTAAGGGACCAGGGTCCAAATATCCCCTTCAAGGGCACACCCTAAATGACCTAAAGAGCTCCCACGAGGCTCTACCTCTCAAAGGTTCCATCACTTTCCAATCATGTCACTGATGGGGATCACACCTTTAGCACATGTATCTTTGGGGGAACTCATCCAAGCCACAGTACCCACTAACTTATTGAATCATATATTCTCTTTGACCAGAAAAGAGGAAAATGGAGAAAAATTAAAAATAGAAAAACAGAAGCAGAGTCACCAATGTGAGCATCAGTAAAGGAAGGTTCAAATGGTCCCCACTTTCTAGTAGATGATGGTATGACTCAATACCCCAGCTCTTGATGGCTCAGCTCTTCAACATGTATCTGCAGAGTGCCTGCTACATGCCAGGCATTATGCAAGGTGGTACGAATTCTCAGAGCTATTATCATAACACCTTGCTCTATGTCCATCATGATGGACACTACTGAGAAAACAAGGCACATGTGTGGACGGTGATGATGGAAGGATCCACTCTGTGCTGGAGAGGCTGTCCAGGGAGCAAAGCCTCCTTGATGGCACTAATCCCAGCCACTTGTGAGCCTCTGTAAAAAGAGTATTACAGGCATTTCAATGAAAATGGAGAATGTAAATGATCTGGACAGAAGTGTTTGGCATGAGGGTGAATCCTGGTGAACAAGGGGCAGGCTAAAAGGAGATAATGTGAAAGAGGAGAGCCACATGAGGTCATTCCAGGGTTGGTAAGCCATGGTTGGGTTTACATTTTTTTCTTAGGATTCTATGGAGGCTTTTAATGATTCGATAGTTGAGTTAGAGGAAGTCAGTACTCTGACTTCTATGTGGGCACAAGACTGTAGAGAAGCAAGTACAGAATCAGTGGGACCAGTATAAAGGCAACTTAAGTCCTCCCAGAGAGACAGAAGAGTGACTTGCACAAGGTGGTACCAGTGGAGGAGATGGAAGTGGTCAGATGAGGAATGCATTTTGAAATTAGTTTTCAAAAGTAGAGAATGTACTGGGCTAGAGAAAGGAGTTAAGAAATATGCGAGAGTTTTGATCCCAACAGCTAAAGATCATTTATTGAGATTGGAAAGACAGAAAAAGAACCAATGAGTTTGGTTTTGGACATATAAATTGGAGAAGCCTAATTACATTCAAGTGTAGAAATTCAGTAGGTTGTTGGAAATGGAAGCCTGAAGTTCAAGAGCTATGTTAGGTCTAGAGAAAAACATTTGGGAGTCATCAGCATATTAAACTTAAGATTGTGCCTGTTTAAGGAGCACAGAGGAAATTCTGATTTATTTCTTTCTATTTATACCTTCATATGAAACCTGCTCGCATCACAGGAGGTAACCTACACATGTTCCTGTTTTCAAAATAACCATAAGGACTATAGAAACTAAGAGGGAGAAATATAAATGAGCTTAGGAGATAGTTGTCTGTTTATAAGATTAATGTGAAAGGTGGGAGTAGCATCTTTCCTGATCTCTGTGCTAGTAACTCCCTACAGCTTATGAAGACAGAAGGAATGAGTCCACCTAGTTTGCTTTGCTTGTTTCTCTGGTTTGTTTTTGCTATCCAGTTACCAACGGGATACTTCATGAAGCTCTACCAGACTTGTTGTTAGAGCAAATTTTTTCAAAACTGTTAATCACATGTGTTGGTGCCTTGCTCTCCCAGTAACCTTTTTCTATTCTCAATAATTGTATCTCACACTGTAATTTTAAGAATTCTACATTTCAGAGCAATTGTATTGCTGTATTCAGCATCTCATAATATTCTCTTTGTTCAGTCATCTTTCTTATGATCAAATCTTTTTACTGTTCTCACAAGGCACCATATGTTACCATTGCTTAATTTTTGTCTTGAAATATTAATTTCTAGCTCTTAGGGATAGACTGAATAAAACACATGGATTTTGCTTTCTCCTTTGTCTTAAGAATCACAAAAGATACTTACTGGTTATAAAATGACATAAATGACTGGTATCAACACCCTGATAGCCTATTGAAAAATTAGATGATTATCATTAAAGAACAATCTTAGGGCACTCGACAGTACAAGGTTATATGAAAACTGTGCAGCATAATTAACATCCCTAAATGTTAGGATCCAACATTCTTAGGATATTTGAGAGATAATGGGCCCTTAGAGGTTTGAGTTTAAGATTTTCCTTTAGAAACTATTATTCTCTGAGGACATGGGAACAGGATTACTTTATTTAGCTTAAGCTAACCCAAAATAGAACAGAGGAAATAATTCAATGAGTGAACATATATCTTTCATTGTTTCCCATTCATGCCAAAACTGATGTGTCTTGAAAATACTAAATCACTTACAATGGGGAAAATATCTTTAAAATGATTATACTTATCTTCAGACAGGAATGTTTAGTACTCTCAATAATTACATTGGAATAAAAAAAATGTTGATGACTGTATTATTTACTAGTTACACACAAGTAAACATGGTGTTTAATAGCTATACAGGAAGGAAATTTACTGAAAGTATCTAATAATGTGTCCATTTATATCCCACCTCCCTGAAAAGTCCCCAAATCTACAGAGAATAGAGTGGAAAATTTCACTCCCAATTTAGACATCTCTCCAAACTCCAGGGGAAGCTGCTGGGCTGGCCTTGCATGCAGCTAAAACCAAGCTGGACGACTGTATGATGAAACACCCAGCCGGCAGTCCTAGCACCAGAGGGGACCATGAGCTACTGGGTACAGTGGACTCCGCCCCATGTCAGGAACACTTTGGTGTGAGAAATTAAAGACACCTTCCCTGAACTGATGGCAGTTAAAATACTAATACACTTAGACATTATTTTAGCAGTTCCAATTTTGAGGAAAAATTCTGGAAAAATGCCCAAATTCGAACAAGCATTCTTCGTTATTATTTCAACAGCTGCTACAAGTACAGCAAACAGCTGTTTGGGTTTCTTAAAGCTGATTCCAACACAAGGCAATGAAACCATATTTTACTCCAAATCTCTCTCAAATTCAAGTTATTTGAATTCTCTTAAGATGAGGGTAGTGTGGGAGATGACAATTATCTGTCAACACTAGCAAAAATAATTAGAGATTATGGAAAAAAAAATCCCTTCAAAGAAAATAGGTGAGGAAAGGTAAAAGAAAAATTTTTTGTCATTATTGTGAAAACTAAATTTCCAAACTAAGATTCTAGATTCCTAGTTAATGCTTCTTCAACCACCTATTTTACTCTTGGTGGAACCACATTTTAAACAATATCTTACTGAACATTGCATCACTGAGTTGTGGAGATGAGACAAGATCCAGCTTGTGATGGAATGGATGGTCCTGAGAACAGAAAACCTCAACACTCAGTACACCCCAAAACAGTACCTGAACAGTACCTTTCATGGTGGGTGGTGTGTATACACTCTGCTTCCTCTGCTTAGGTGATGCATTCTGTGACTGGAGAAAAAAGAAAAGAGTAAAAGCATAAGATGTAAATGATGGTGCCATCAGACCTGGTAGGGAACTAAACACTGGACCGTGTTTTAAAGAGCTTTTTGACATCCATACCAAGAAGCACAGCTCTAGTCAATGAGATTGATTATACATGTTCAGTGATTTCACAGGCTTATATGTGAAGCTGCAGGTTCTATTTTATAATAAAGTTATTCATCCTTTTCAATCATAAAGTTACTCTTTTAAGATTAATTTATTTTAAACACATATACCAACATGCTATTAAAAAGGAATCTCAGCCCAGCCTGTGCCACACGCCTGTAATTCCAGCAGCTCTAAAAGATGATGTAGGAGAATCACAAGTTCAAAGCCAGCCTCAGCAATTTAATGAGGCCCTAAGCAACTTAATGAGATCCTGTCTCAAAATTTTAAAAAATTTTAAAAAGCAGATGCTGGAGTAGTAGCTCAGTAGTAGAGCGCTTGCCTAAATGTGAGGCAGTGGGTCTATTCTCAACACCACATGTATATAAATAAAAAATAAAGGTCCATCGACAACTAAAAAATCTTTAAAAAATAAAATAAAAAGGGCTGGGAATATGGCTCAGTGGTTGAGCATCCCTGGGTTCAAAACCTGTTGTCAAAAAACAAGAGAATCCAGGTAGCTAAATCTAACTGGATTATAGTATATATACATACATACATACATATGTGTATATTTCATTTATTAAAATAGTAACATTTATATAATATATATTTCAATATCATTATGAAAAGTGATTTGACCCTGAAATATCTTCTTATTTTTATCATTTCTAAATGCAAATTCTTTCTTCAAAAGCATTTTTTAAGTTACTAATTCTTTCCACTTGAGAGAAAAACATGAATTTTGAGACAAATTATACTCCATGGGATAATAATATGTGTTCATAGAATTAATGAGTGGTTCAGGAGGCATAATGAGGATCCTTGGTAAGTAATAGCAATTCATTACTCTCTTGAGTTGACACATTCATCCTAAGGTCTCTATTTGAAATTATAATGTTGAGGTATTATTCTTTTGTTTGTTTAAAAGGTAAGCCCTTTGCTAACAAAACTGCTGTATAAGACCATTATCTAAACTCACTGGATCATGATTAAGTTGTTAAAAATAGGATTTGCATGAATAATCATTTCAGGGTCAAAACCACCATTCCACAGTGATATAGAAATATATTTAAAATAAATATAATATTATTTATTCTAATAAAAATATATGTAGTCTATAACCCAATCAAATTTTGCTACCAAACTTTGCTACTCCTTTTTAATAGCATGTTGATTTATATTATATTGTGATAAAGGTAGGGGTCTTAATCAATGACTTTCAGTGTCTGAATTATTCAAAGCAGTTATTTATTTTTTTTTTTTGCTTTGAAAATCATAGTTGCAAGACACTTTTGGGTGAGTGCTTTTTCACTGCATATTAGAAAACATGATATACAGAGTTTAAAAAAATCATTAAAACTGTTTCATAAAGTTGACTTTATGAGGCAACTTTCTTTGTGCAAATAAAAATGTAATTGCCCTCAAACTCATCAAGATGATGATATTTACCTAATGCAAAAGAAATCTATTAAAAAGTAAAAAATTCAAACAGTTGCAACTGCCCATCAAGTGAGCAAATAGTACTAGTAAATTTCTCCAGAATTGTTTTTTGGAACTAGTCTATTATACATGGGTGCAGGAAGGATGACTACATTAACATTAAATGTGTGGCTGATTGGCATTTCTGGGACACTTCTATTATTTCAGTCACATCAGGTTGATTTTGTGAAGCAATCACCTCTGGAATTTCTTTTATATCTTCTTCAATACACATATTCAAAGATCGAGTAGAAGATCAATTCTGCAGAAGTGCCTTTTTGTTGTTTAATAACATAACAGTAAAAACTTATGTAATAAAAATTAACGACTTTATATAAGTGCTTAGTTTTCTCAGTTACTCCCTCATTAAAAACTTTTGAAAATCCTATGAGATACTGTTTGGGATTTTGTCTTTTTACATTTTCCTCTTTGGGTCTTGCTGTATGCCTACTTGTAATCATGGGAATTGACTAAGTCCACAGATAATTCAGTTTGATATTTGCTCCACTTCTGGGCACAAGTTTCCTACTTCCTTCCTATTTTGTATATTCTATACTATCAACTAGCCTCACTTCCTTTTTTCTGTCTGAACTCCTACAGGTGTATGTGGAGGGTCTAGAAGATTACAATGTTCAAGCTAGCTGAATGTGCTTCTTGCTGAACCCCTAGGTTCTGTTCGCCCAGGTTAAGAAGACTTCATTCCCTCCAGACTCTGGCCCTGGGGCTGAATTTGCTCCACACACCAGAAGAACATCTCCTTCCTCTAGGATTCTGACATTGCCTGGCCCTACCCCTTGTTGCTCATAAATAATCACTCAATTAATTAAATTATTGGCACTACATTGTATCACTAAAACCATCACTTTATTTTAGAAGTTTTTTTAAAAATATATTTTTTGGTTGTAGTTGGACACAATGTCTTTATTTTATTTATTTTTATGTGGTACTGAGGCTTGAACCCAGGGCTTTGCACATGCTAGGCGAGTGCTCTACCGCTGAGCCACAACCCAGCCCTATTTTTGAAGTTTTTGCAAGGCTTGTCATTCCATAGAAAATCAGAGAATTGAGGTAACTGAGAGGCAGAGATTTTAATGACCTCATTTTACTGTTCAGTCAGGAAAAGCAACCTAAATAGTTTTTACATCACAATTTACATTATATTTTATATCAAATCAGTCAAGCTAATTTTTTTTTTAAATTTTAACACGTTTTCACAAAATCTGGGAAAACTTACTTCTCCTTGTGTGTTGTTGGTCACCCTTTTGTCATCTATTTCTGAAAGAGAAGTAGTTATAACTTATTAGAAATGTAATATTCTTCCTTGTAGTATACAATTAACATTTTCATCAACATATCAAAATACTTTAATAATTGTCTAAGCTTATACATTGCAATGTGGCTTACAGCTGCAAAGGACAGCAGGACAGGGGTGGTTTTCTTCTGAGATAAACTTCTCCCAATGGTTTAAAAAAAAGGCAACGAAAATGCATTTCTCATGTTGCCACCTTTCAGTAGTCCAGAAAGAGAACCAGGGAAATGACTGTCTGAAACAACCACTGGTATTACCAACCTCACAGTGTCAAGGCACAAGCAACCTCTTCTTGATTTTGCTCCTGCTATCACTGTGTATTGAGTGTAGCCTCTATCAAGCTTCTTCAAGTTTTCCATCAACAAAAACAAACCTCCTTTCCCACTCAACCAATCACTATTACTGCAAGGAAGGCAGAACCTTTCCTTCTACTGCCCTTGAGAAGAACCAGTTACTTTCTCAAACATCTCCTATGACAGTGCCCAGGCAAATTCTACTCAGGTGGTATAAATGGTTGGGAGAAAAAGGCGTCAAAGGAAGAAGTGGTCCTATACACCTCTTCTGCAGGAGGAGAAGGTTCCGGGCCAGTCTTCTTTGCTTCCTTCTCACTTACTCTACATGAATTCTGCTTCTTGGCTTCTTGACCCAGTTACATTTTCCTGATCCTTGCATTAGCCCGAAAGCTGATTGTATGAGAAGTCTATCAATGAATTTTACTTGAGACAATTAAACGAATATATATTCACAAGAAAATATATATTATGTAGATGAAATTATTTCAAAACTACATGCACTGTATTTTTATTTTATAAAAGTTAATAAATGTACATGAGGATAGGCATATGCATTCATAGATACCTATATGCTACCTATAGTTACCTCTGAGTGATAACACATTTCTTCTTTATCTATATTTGTACTATTTGTTTTTCTTTTTATAATGAGCATGCATTACCCAATACTAATAAACAGTGTATATCTATGTACATATATGTGTATGGGTAGAAATATAGATACATCTATGTATGGGTTAGATAAGAGATAATTACAAAAAAAAGCTCACAAATAAGACAATGTAAGAAAGTTTGGAGGTAGAATACTTTGTGAGAGCTTTTATCTAATCAGTGCATTAATCTATGGATATGAATTAGCTGGGCAGTAATTTTAGGTAGGTGGAGAGTGGCTACAAGAGGTAGGTCACTGAGAACATGACTTTGGGGTTTATATTTTGTTCCTGGTGAGTGGAGCTCTCTCTCAGCTCCTGGTGGTTATGCTGGGAGCTGCTTTTCTCCTCCACGACCTTCTGCCATGATGTTCTGCCTCACCTCAGGCCCAGAGCAACGGAGTCAGCCATCTATGGACTGGGATTTCTGAAATCGTGAGCCCCAGATAAATGTCTCCTCCTCTACATTTTTCTTTTCAGGTCTTTTGATCCCAGGGATGAAAAGCTGACTAAAACAGCCTGCATGTAGGTGTAAAAAATTATATAAATCCAACCAGGTATAAAGTTTGTATTTATGTAGTAAGGCCCCAAAATATCCAAACAGCTAGAATGGAAATACTATGTATTCTAATCTGATATCTTGGTTACTAGATTTTGAAGTTACAGAAATTTCTGATGAATTTTACCACCTTTATATAGGGAAGGGCAGACAGAAAGCTATCGATTTAGGACAAAAATCATAATTGTTTGATGGAAACACTGCAAATAGCTGGCTCATTATTAGATAGTTAGGCATATTGAACAGTTCTCTCAATGTGAGAACTTTTGTTACCACATTTAATTAAATATCAAATGTGATCCATTGTGACAATGCATGCATTAGGACCAATTGGATTGTCAAATGCCATTGTGGTTTCTTAGTATTTGGTCTTCAAAATTCAAAGGACATCTGACTGAGTGTTTTAGTGATAAAATAGGATCCAGTCATTCAGCTTTTCACTTTTTCTAGTTTCTAATTCGAGCACACATAGAATAGTGTCTTTCCAAAGAAATGAGAAGAACTTCAGTGACTGCATAATTCAACAAAAAGGTTGTTATTATTTTTATTTTGTTGACATACATCAACTAGTTATGTCATGAAAATAAGGACTGAGAAAACAATTCTGTATTCTTATCATGAAATTGAAGAGTAAAAACAAAATGACTTTCAAGTCAAAATGACTTAGATAAAAATACAATCAAAGCCCCCAAAAGATCATAATTTTCTTGAGATCTATTGTTTGAAGTGTATTTCTCCTTCCTTTCCAGATTGCTATTAAATTGAATGGCCAGTCTTTTTGCCTTCTGAGCACCTCACATAAACACACGGATACTACAAGCTCATAGGGTACACTTACTGGGATGACATGCAGACATAATCACAATGTTCTCTCTAATTTGTACCGTGAACATTGTCACCAAAAACGAAGACCATAAGAGCACATGCAAGTTAGATTGGATAGAGAGAAGTGATGGGAGGAGAGGTGAGGGGAGGGGAGGATAGGAAGGGCAGCAGAATAGAATAGACATTATGATTGCTGTATGTATATAGGTGACGGTATGACTAATGTGATTCTGCAATCTGTACAATCAGAAAAATGAGAAATTATACCCCAGTTGATTCAAATGTATGAATTGCCAAGATCATTGTAATGTCATGTGTAGCTTATTAAAAAAAAAAAAAAAGAGCACATGCAAGGTCTCACCAACTCTGCACTAGGACATCAAATAGTGTTTACAACGTCTCCAGGGCCTCAAATGATGACCCAATGGCTAACTGAAAAAGTGTCCAGGAATATTGGATTCCATGTGAGATATAAGGATAGATCCCAGGGTTCAAATACGTTTAGCTTTTTCATAAAACAGAAAAATAATATTATTTTGGAGTAGGATTGAACAAAATTAGTCTACTAACTGATGAGAGATGTATTAATTTATTACTCATAATTAAAAACTACAAATCTGAGTCTGTTGTACCTACTTCCGATTTGTCTTATTAATATTGTCCCCTCTTTAAAGAGGCATTTGATCTGAAAGAAGAAATTCCTTGCCTTGGGAGAAAAATGTCAGTCATCTAAGAATGAAGGAATATACCATTTTGAAGGAATATACCATCATTGAAGATGGAGATAGGGCTATAAATGGTTCTAAAATGTTTTGAATGATAATTAGTTAGAAATTCATGATGTATTTAAATTCATGAAAGGAACATAACAAATTCAGCATCTATATGAAAACACACATAAACTGCATACACCAATCATCTGATGGTCTAGGTACATCAATGAGATCTGATCAGACTTTTGAAATCTAGTTATAACAAAAAATTAAGTAACTACTATGTAAATGATGTTTAGGAGTAGGAAACAGGGAAGACAAAGACAATTTTTTTAAAGTTTCTGAACTATAAAAGAGAGAGAACTGCAAACAAGAAAGTAGCAGAATGTAAAGAGATATAAAAATAAGGAACACCTAGAAAGCCAGGGTTGAGGTTGGCAGAAAAATTTGTATTTTGACCAAAGCACAGGAGAGCACATGTAATTTCTAACATGGTCTTCCACTCATCTGTCATGACCACACAAAATCACTTGATCTTCTTGAACTGCAGGGTGTTCCTTCCATGTGAAATGGGGGAGGATGTACAAGAACTCTTTCTCTGAGTTCCTTATTTTCTCATAAGCTTGTTTCAAGGAACAAAAAATGTGGAACAAAAACAGGAACAATTTCCCACTCCTTAAGTTCATACTGAATAGAGCAATGTCCTTCCAAAGAGTACAGTATGGAAAGGGGGAGAGGTGAACAAGGACCTTCACCATAGAAAGGAAACTTGGCAAGCATCAATCCCACCAGGGGACCAAGGTCAACATCACCAGTTATAAATCACAGTGATAGCACAAACCCTTGTTATGAAGTCATAAAGATGGCTCCTTACCTCAAAGGAATATTGACAAAGGAATATTGTAAAATATACCTGACCCATATTACTCTGAACTGTCAAGAACAATAAGAACAAACCTAAGAAATTATCTTACTCCAGAGCAGCCTAAGGAGACACAATAAATGTGACAGTATAGTAGATGGAGTCCTAGATAGGTAACAGGTAAAGGACATTAGATAAGAACTAAGGGAATCTGAACCATGCACACACCTGTAACCCCAGCTACTCCTGAGGCTGAGGCAAAAGGATTGAAAATTCAAGGTCAGTTTGGGGCCATTTAGTGAGTCCCTTGCTCAAAGTAAAAAAAATTCAAAGGGCTAGTGATGTAACTCCATGGTAAACTGTCCCTGAGCTCAATACCCCTTACTACACAAAATAAATAAACAAATCAATAAATAAGAACAAGTGGGAATCTGAATAAATGATAGATTTCAATTAATAATGATATATCAATATTAAATCCTTAATCAAAACAATATCACACTTTCATGACTAAAGTAAGATGTTGATAAAAGGAAAACTATGTAAGAGGATGATATATGGGACTCAGTATGCCCATTACATTTTTCTATAGATCTTAAATTGTTCACATAATTAAATCTATTAATAAAAACTTAAGCAAGAAGAAAAATGCAAAATCCCTAAATGCAAATAAAAATTATCCCAAGAATATACTTTGTTTCTGTCATTGCTGTCAGAATTCTGTGTATCATTTTAGGAATGCCAGAGAGTTAAAAAGTAAGTAATGTAACTAAAAATAAGATCACGTTTTAAAAATGTCATATTGGGCCAGTGAAAGAGATAAAGGAAAATGTAGGATTAAGTTTATAAGGAAGATTTTAAAGTTCAGTGTGAAGTTGTTGAAAGCTGATTTAAGCAAAATGTGAATGGAAAAATGAGTTAAATTGCCGCAGTCTGGCTGGGCACAAAATCACGAGCCACTCAAGCAGGAACAAACTTTATTTTTGAAACTGCCACCAATGCCCTGTATGTGCCCGCATCTGGGAAGATTGCCGATCCACACACACGCGCGAGTTGCCAGAGCAAGTTCCTCCCCGGAATTCCCTCCTACTGTACTTCCCCAACCAATGGGAACTCTCCAGGAATTGTAGCAGGCCAAGGTGAACAGCAGGAGTCCAATATCCATATGAATGCAAATCTTGACATAATCATATCATCTCAATGGCTAGCTGGCATCACCTTTCAACCAAAAATGCCATGCATCATATTACTTGGCTGTGGCTCTTAGCATTAAATGATTTCCAAATAAATCCAATGATAATGATATTTTATTTACTGATTAAAAGTGGAGAGAGGGGGAACAAACTGTGAAAGAAAATCCTACTGTCATCTATTTAATTATACATACCCACCACCTTACATTTGTTCCTCATATCCAGAATGCTACTTTTCTCATACTCAGTACTGTTGTCCCCCACAGTTCTGTTCAGATGGTACCTCCTCTTGGAAATCTTTCCCAATTCCTGGCTCCCCCATTTCTAACTGGAATTCATCCTGCCCCCAGTTTCCCACCCAACACCCACTGTACTCTCTATGCCTGGCCCATAGAACTCATCATTGCATATTCTGTACTATGGTCATTAGTGTGTTATCTTCCCTTTCCTGTGAAGCCTCTGTGTTTGATTCTCTTCCATAGCTCTTACTATATTATCACAGTTGGCACACTATTACAGCTTGTCAAATAGATATATCTTAATACCCATTTTTTCACAAACAAGGCTATCTGTTTGTTATTTCAAAATCCAGTAGGAGGACAACTATTGGTTCACAGGATGTGGTAGATACTTCTAGTGAATTAATAGTTGATTTATGAATTTGTTAAAGCAGAAGCAATGACTTCTATTTTTAAAATTGTCTTACTAGATCCAAGGCAATACTACAGACACTCAAATTCTCATAAATATTGCCTTACTGACTGAAAAAGGAATTTTCAGAGGAAAAGCAAAGATAAGTTACTTTGGTCTTCTGATTTCTAGAGATGGGGGTTGGTGGGGGAGAGTATCTGGCTCTAGAACAAAATATATAAAAGAAATTAAAAATAAGTGGTCAAGTCAAATTTAATATATTCTTTTATAAAAGTCAGTCTCAGACAATTACTAAAATCCTGGAAATGAATGATTTATTCAGGATATTGACTGCAGGAGAGCACAGATCCATATATAGAATTCTTTGGTAAGGAGAGAGCCAATTTCTTAGAATAAACTCAAAAAATGCAGACTTCTGATGAATTTAGATAACAGAGGATCACTTGAGCCTTTATTTTTAGCAGTTATTTTGGAAATGTGAAGGAAAAAGTCAGTTTGGAGGAAATTGGAGACCTTCCAATAAAAATAGTGTTGTAAATTGATGCTGTGAAGATTCCTCTCTTCAAACGCAAGAGTAATGACAGGGTAAATATAAAAAGAAATGACTAAAATGATAACTCCACAATCCAAAGTAATCAAACATCTCTAAGGAGTATAAACACAAGAAGAGCAAAATGCAGTAAGCAGGTAAGGAATCACAGGCCCACGAGACTTTAGATCCAGAAGCAGGCAAAAGCAACCAAAAGTTCTATCCCCCCCATTTGTAAGGAGACTGACTTCATGTGAAGGACGGGACAAAAACAAGGTCTCTGTCACTTGCATTGGGAAAAAGCACTGATCTGTGTACCCAGGGAGACAGGAGATAACCAAAGTGTTAGGGCAAACCATCATGCACTTCATGACTGCTTAAGTTGACTTCTACTATCATCATGGAACAGGACCTCATTCCATCAGAAAGAGGTGAAAGTCCTCTGCAATGAAAACTAGAGAACTCTAAAGAAAGAAATTGAAGAAGACCTTAGAAGATGGAAAGATATCCCATGTTCTTGGAGAGGCAGAATTAATTTTGTCAAAATGTCCATACTACCCAAAACAGCTAGATTTAGTGCAAGTTCTATTAAGGTTCTGATGATGTTCTTCATAGAAACAGAAAAAGCAGTCACAAAATTCATTTGGAAAAATAAGAGACCCAGAATAGCCAAAACAATGCTTAGTGACAAAACTGAAGCAGGAGGCATCACAATCCAACCTTATATCATACGACAGAGCCTATAGTAACAAAAATAGCGTAATATTGGCACCAAAGAAGACATGAAGACCAATGGTACAGAATAAAAGACACAGAGACAATCCCACCAGCAATGTATGAGTGTATCTTTTCCCCCCATCCTTGCCAACATTTATTGTTTCTTGTAATCTTGATAATTGCCATTCTGACTGGAGTGAAATGGAATTTCTGTATAGTTTTAATTTGCATTTCTCTGTTAGTGATGGTTGAACATTTTTTATATATTTGATCATTCATATTTCTTTTTCTATGAAGTGCCTGTAAACAATTCCTTTGCCCATTTATTGATTGGGTTTTCTTGGTGTTAAATTTTTTGAGTTCTTTGTATGTCTTGGATATTAATGGACAACAGTACTGAGTATGAGAAAAGCAGCATTCCGGATATGAGGAACAAATGTAAGGTGGTTGGTATGTATAATTAAATAGATGACAGTAGGATTTTCTTTCATAGTTTGGTCTACCTCTCTCCACTTTTAATCAGTAAATAAAATATCATCATTCATTTGCCAGTATCCCCTCTCCCCCCCCCAAAAATGGGCAAAGGAACTGAACAGATACTTCACAACAGAACAGATATGATCAGTCAACAAATATACGAAAAAATGTTCATCATCTTCAGTGGTTTCAGAAATGCAAATTAAAACTACACTGAGATTCCATCTCACTCCAGTCAGAATGACAATTTGCAAGAATACAATTGATTCTTGCTTTTACTTCTTGCGCTTTCAGAGTCTTGTTGAGGAAGTCAGTTCTTAAGCCAACATGGTGGAGATTTGGGCCTAATTTATCTTCTAGTAGACACAGGGTCTCTGGTTTAATGCCTAATTCCTTAATTCACTTTGAAATGAGTTTTGTGCAAGGTTAAAGTTAGGCATCTAATTTCATTTTTTTACATAAGAATTTTAGTTTTCCCAGCACCATTTGTTGAAGAGGTTATCTATTCTTCAATTTATGTTTTTGGTGCCTTTATCTAGTATGAGATGACTGTATTTCCATGAGTTTATCTTTTAGATGTACTCCTGGATACAACCACTCTGGAAAGCAGTATGGAGATTCCTCAGAAAACTTGGAATGAAACTGAATTTGACCTAGTTATCCCACTCCTAGCTGGAGAAGCTAGAAATCTGGAAATGCTAAAAGGACTTAAAATCAGCATATTATAGTGACACAGCCACATCAATATTTATAGCAGCTCAATTCACAAAACTCAAGCTATGGAACCAACCTAGGTGCCCTTCAATAGAAGAATGGATGAAGAAAACATGGTACATATACACAATGGAATATTACTCAATTATAAAGAAGAATGAAATTATGGCATTTGGCAGTAAATGGATGGAACTAGAGACTACCATAATGCTAAGTAAAATAAGCCAATGCCACAAAAACAAAATCTGAATGTTCTCTCAGGTATGCAGATTCTGACTCACAATAGGTAGGTGCACTGAGAATGAGGAGTGGAGGTTCACTGGATTGGAGTGGGAGCAGAATTGGAAATACAGTAGATTGAATTGGACATAACTTTCCTATGTTTATACTCCACATCATGTACAACCACAAAAAATAAGATATTATCCTCCATGTATATGTGATGTCAAAATACATTCTACTGTTATGTGTAACTAAAGAAAACAGATAAAATTTCTTTTAAAAAGTCCTCATTTCAGGTTAAAAGGTGTAGTATCAAACAAAGACTCCAGGACATTAACAAGAAAGGGTAAGCATAAAAGTAAAAAAAAAAAAAAATCCATTCAAGATGAAAATTAAAATTAAATTAAAATTTCAAAGCACAAAAAGAAAAATTTAGGAATATTGCCTAAAAAGCAATTGAAATACCGATTTCCTCCAGACGAAATGAAAACTTCAGAGCAACTTGAAAGTTTCTTTAACATAAGTATATTTGGAACCCACAAATAACTATAGAAGTAAGTATATTGAAACAGAAAATGTACAAGTAAAAGGAGACTAAAGTAAAACAAGAGCAGATAGATACAAAAGAAAACAATTAGAAATACAAAATTCAGTCATGGAAATAAAAGACTCAATAAAGTTGAAAAACTTTATGGTGGACTAAGCATAGCCAAAAATCTTGGGAAATAGGTAAATATAGAGAAAGACTATAAAGGGCAAAAAGAACAAGAGAGGGGAGTAGGGTCTTTGGGACCTGAGCAGTGAGTGTCCTGGGATGTTGGTTCATTTGTTTTGACTCCTCTATCCTGGACTGAATGCTGGAGAAGCTAGAAATCTGGAAATGCTAAAAGGAACAAACAGAAGTAGTTGAAGCTCAGAAGTAAGCCTATTCTCTCTAACCAAAGGACCAGAAAAGGGACAACACAGCAAGAAAAACCAATTTTAGACAATGACATCTACTTCAGATATAGAGCTGGGGTGCAAACATGGGGCCTCACTGCTAATGCTGTCAGCAAGGAGAGAGTGGGAAACCTAAATTTCCATGTTCACACAGCTGTGAGGAGGCACCCCTTTCCCTTGACTCTACCTGGGAATTACCACAGACCAATTGGGAACTCCAGAAGTAATGAGGCCCACTGTCATGATACCAACAGATGCCGAGTGGATCCTGGGCTGACACCCTCACCCAGTGATAATGAGATAATGCCGTTTTCCCCACGTCTATTTATTAGAAGAATCCAAATGGCACTTTCACAATCATATCCAGTGGTAATGATGAACTTCATTAAGAACAAAGTCAGTTTCATGAGTTGTTTTTCCAAGCACTTCATAAATTAGTAATTTCTCATTTGAAATCTTGAGGCCAGAAGGAAGTTGCACAATATTTTCAAAACCGTAGAACTCTATGCCCAGTGAATTTTTACTTGAGGAATCGTAGAGAAATGAAGATATCCTCAGGCAAAAGAAAATAGGTTTGTCACTAGCAGACCTCCCCTAAAGAATGGCAAATGAAAGTTCTGTAGCCAGGGAGGAAAAAAATATTGAAAAATATTTCTATCTCTGCAACTTTCTATGCATCTTTAATTATTTTTAAAACAAAGCTCAAAACAAACAGAGGGAAAAAAACCTAGATTGGGCATAATTTAATAGGAAAGTAACAAATTAAACATACTATGAGAAATTTACCCACATCCAAAAAGATGAAGACATAAGACAAAGCTACATAGATTTTGTAATTAAAATGAGGTAACAAAGAAGTTAATAAAGACAAGTCCACATCTAGACCATAAACTTTCAGGACATCTCCTTTAAAGAAAAATGCAAGGAGAGAGAGAGAGAGAGAGAGAGAGAGAGAGAGAGAGAGAGAGAGAGAGAGAGTTAATCACCATGGGAAAATATCTCACATTTTATTCTAAGTATGAAGTCAAATTTCTGAGAAAAATTCCAGAAGACAAAGACACTGAGCTTACCACAAGTGATTTTCTAAATTTTATTCATCAAAGGACAAAATATGAACATTTGTAGCGATTTGAAAATATCGAGTTCTACTTTATTTCCTTGATGAGTACAATGAACTAATGTGTATACATTCCAGAATATTTAAAAATAAAAGTAAAGGCCACTTGTACAAAGTGAAATGAAAGAATTTTTCTTACCTTTCATAAACATCCTAGTTGAACATATATTTCATCATAAGCTAGATTATATACCAGAAAATGGAGTGAAAGATTGAGGAAACTCCAGATATTGTTTCCAAAGTTCCAAAGTTTTTATCCTAATCTAAAAATGAAATTGTTTCTCTCTTTAGTATTTTTCTTGAGTGGCTTAGATTATTCACACACATAAAAAAGATTTTTGTTAAATACAAGTGATTTGTTTTATAACAAGGCTGTTTTTAATGATTTCAAAATACCTTCTATTTCCTCCATACTCTGAATTTTGGAGGAGTTTTGAAAATGAGATTCATATTACTATGCAAACTCTATTTAGAATTCAGACTCGGCCTTTTCCTAGTCCATTCATTTGAGAACTATTCTAATTAGCCAAAAGGAATTCAGTTTATTATAGTCAACATATCATGGTTATTTTATTTTAGTGAACAGAATAGAAGATATTAATAAAAACTGTGTATTCTGTGATTTCAGTTAATTTCATCCAAGAAGATGAAACAGAAATACTAATCCTAAAATGCAGTGTATGGTTTCTTTCCTTGAATTTACAAAAGGGCAGTTTGAAGTAGCAGAGGGACAGGCAGATGCTATGATCTCATGCATGTCATCTTGGTGAGTGTCCACTGAGGTAGTGTGGCCAGCCATGACCAGATCGGTAGAACTCACTGAAAGAGGACAGAATTGAGCCATCACTGTGTGTGAGGACATGACTTTTCCACTTGTCAAGGAGCTTGTTCCATTGGCACTATCTAAACTGAATTCAGCTGAGAGAGCTGAGTGTGTCTGCTCTCACAGGAAGAAAGAAATTGATATTTCCAGTATTCCTTTCTTTCCATGGCAGAGACTGTAGATTTGTTTTCATTAATACTTCTCTTCTCTGACCACTTATTTTCATTTTATCCTTTAAAATTAACCATGGGAAAGAGATTTGATGAATTTCCCAAATTACCCAGAGCTATAAGTGAAAAGAAAAGCTAAAATTTTAATTTATATTGTGAACATTTTTATTAGCTGCAGTGTCATTTCATACTTTTTAAGTCCTACCAAGTTTATCATTTAAAATCATCAATCTAAGTAAACACTGTGCTCAGTGAAAGAGGCCAGGTACAAAAGACCACATGTTGCATGATTCCCTTTGTACAAAATATGTTCACTGTTTTTTGTCATATCTGCAAAACCTTTGTGATATTTTTCACATGGCATTCTTATATACACTACTTTTTAGAGATATAAAATTCTAGTATAGTTTTGTCCTAAAAAAAAAAAATCACCAATCTACAATTGATGTTTCACAATTTTCTCAAAAATATATTTGGTATTCTTGATTGTACTATCACAATTTTTATAGATTTTATAAAATATTAAACATCAATCCCCACTAACTATAAAACATCTCACATATACCTTTATAATAAAAAAACCATTGGTTTAAATGTCTTCGTGGGATGAGAATGCATTATTTTGCTATTAAAATTCATTCTTATCGGCTAGAAAAATTCATGGTTAAAACAATATCATTGAAGTGTTTTCTAAGTCAGTGAAATTCATCTAGCAAAACCATAAAAATTCCATGGGCTTTCACACCAAAGTTTGAGTTGAAAAATGAGACCATGTAAGTTTACTAAGTGTGGTGATAATTTCTTGATTTTTTGTTTTGTTTTTGTATGTGTGTGTTTATCAATGGAAATACTGCAGCGAATGTAGCGGCAATTTTTCATGTTTAAGAAAAGTCATGACTGAACCTTGTGAATATTATCATTTCCTCCTGGAAAACTTTGCACGGAAAAAGCCTTTATTTAACTACAATCTTCAAGCTGAATAATAAGTATTACCAGAGACGGATTATTTTCCTTTTTATCTCCCTTAATCTACTACTAACAAGTGAATAAACAATATGATTTTAGACTAAACACTAGTCAGCATTTAAATTTGTCTTCCTTCAGGAGTCACTATCAGTACATTTTACACAGAGAATACTAATGAGTGCAGAATAAAAGCCTTAATTATGCAGATATCCTTTCTCCATTTCTCTCTCTCTCTCTCTCTCTCTCTCTCTCTCTCTCTCTCTCTCTCTCTTTAATGCTGTTGATCAAGCGCTAAAAACAAATGCTACCCCTTTCCCCCTCAATTTCCGCAGTGATATCCCAAGGGTTCAGGTGAGACCAGGTTATTTTTATATCCATCCTTTGTGTTTTGCTGGATTTTGTTTTGAAAAGCTTAGCTGCTTTGGTTTGGGTTCTGTTTGACAACAGTGTGTATTCCCTTCTTTATAAGAAGTGTCTTTGAAACTTTAGGAGAGAATGCTTTTGACTCCCTCTTTTTAAAGTCAGCCAAGAAAAAAATATTTATCTTCTGTAATACAATCTGGTTGAAATTGTAGTCTAGTGTGTTCTCACTCATCAGGAAATTTAAGCAAACTACACAAAACTGATAAAGTTGGAAAGAAATCTTGTATTTAAAAAAAATTTTTTTGAAGCTTCTCAGGGTGCAGGTGCTTTACCTGCCACTGTATTGATAAAGTTTAAGGATTGGTTTAAGGATGACAAGTGAACAGATATGATAAGATTAGCATTTAACTTAGCAAATATCTGGAAGAATCAAATAATTAAGCAGGACTGTGGGGTCATTGCATGACTTAATACTAAAGTGTGATCAGAGAACCAGGTGAGGGCAGCATCTGAGCCAACACAGAAGCAGACTACATGCATACATAAGCAGAGGCTTGCAGGGTGTGGAGTGAGCTATACAGGCAATAGTTTTGTATCCAAAAGTCCAAATTTAAAAAGTCAGCAGATGGGATGGAGTTTGGAGGGATAATTCAGTCCTGAAGATCAGAATTTGTGCAGATCAATTTTCATGGAATCAATCACTAAGATTGAGGGACACAGATGCTCAGATCTTAGAATAGTTGTTAAAGACTGATTCACAGAACCAGGAAAACAAACAGGAAAAACAGAACAACAAATAAGAACTTGCCTTAGGATTAAATTTTGAGATTCTGTTTAGAATAACGTGGTCAGTGACATTTATCAGAGATAGAAAAGCAAAATTGTCAAAGGCATTAAGACTTGCAGAAGCAAAGAAAACTGCAGAGATCAGAGACATTCCAGAGTGAGAGGTTCACAATTCAAATATGGCCCTCAGGCAGAGGCAATAATAGGAGAACAGAGAACCTAGAAGAGATTGTGGCAGTTGTTGATACTAGAGTGATAAAATTAAAGACCCGAGGAGTGTCAAATATACAATTTGTCCCTACCTTAAGATTTTTTGAGAAGTGAATAAATATTATAAAAATCTCTTAAAGTAATAAGTTCCAAAAAATGCAAAGATACTCAGAACATTAATTGAAAGGTCTGGAACAGGTACAAAATTTAGGTAAAGTGAGTCATATTAAAACTGAAATCTGGACTCCTCTGACTTGATTAATGGATCATTTCCTTACTATATCTGCTAAGCACTGGAAAGGATAAACCTTTAAACAGTTTTAAAAAATGTAAATACTTAGAGGCCTTTAAAAATTTCTTAAATATAAATGTTCAACTATCAACAAAAGTTTTCAGGCACAAAAAGACAAGACTGATAACTAAAGAAAACGGAGGCAGACCCATAGGAAATTCAGATATTAACATTAGCAGTCAAAGGATATATTAATAATATACTATATTAGTAAAAATAGAGAGAAACATAGAACATAGACTAAAAGATACATAATTTAAACAAGGAAATAGAAACTATGAAGAAAAACAACTTCACGAACTTCAACGGACAAGATCTAAACTTAATGCAATGGCTTGTTTTAAAGGCATAGCAGAAGATGTAATTCAGTTAGTGCATGAAAAACAAAGGTAAGTAGAATTATTCAACCTGAAGTACACAGAATGGAAAAAATAAAACTGAGAATAGAGTTTTATTTGAGACACAGTCACAAGGTATGAAATAAAGACAAATTAGAGTTCTAAACATAGAGGAAGGAAAGAATAGAAAAATAATAACTAAGAAATAAACCAAACAAGAAACCATCAGATGACTGATACAAGAAGCCTGATAAACCCCAAACAGGATGAGGGAGAAAAGGACAGGAGAAAAGAACATTTGCACAAAGGCTTATTATAGCAAAGGCCAAAGACAAAAGAGAAAATCTTAAAAGCAGTTAAAATAAAACAACAGTGACCCTTTCTACAATGGTACCAATAAGATCATCCAAACCAAAAGATAATGGGATAACATTTAAAGGCCTGAACCCAGAAGTCTATATTCAAATTAAGTTTCCAATATAAAGGTGAAGGATCAAATCATCAAATCATGCTCCTTGTCTAGTTTCTCATTTAAAATATTATAGTCAATCTTTTCTCTTCATCAACATAAATCTTTACTTGACCCACAAGGGTGGCATGTCATAACCGGCTAGGTAATGCTTTTCTTATGAACTAGGGGAAGGTCTACATCTGGCGAGTGAAATAGAGAAGTGGAAGCTAACCTTCCATGGTAGGTAGACAGTAAGGCATTTTATAATTACTCTGTAACTCTAATTTCCCTTCAAGTCTGATTATGGCAATTTCTGAAATATTTCTGATAAGAAAATGTGACTGTAACTTCTTCCACACAGCACTGTTAAAAGTGCTCAGGATATCTTTTGGTTTTATATTCCAACCCTCTATCTACCTTGTCAGCAAAACAGGATACTATCTTAAATCTTTTGTGTATTTCCACCAGCTTTTCTTTTTAATCTTTTCTAGCATGATTTATGGGGAAAACTTAATTCTCTTCTATAGAAAAGTAGGAACAGAGAAAAACAATTTATAGTCATTTTTTGGAGGTGCCCTAAAAGTTTAATCACGAGGACATTGGTGCTATCTTTGACAGTCTCAAAAGGAATTTACCATCAGATCTGTGAAAAATGCAATGAAATAAAAGTATCCCATTTCAGTGGATTCTCTACATTCATATCAAACATACTTGAAGATAGAGCCTTTTTCCAGAAATCTTTGAATTATATCTATCGTCTGAGATCATCCACAGTTAAACAATACAAGGAAGAGACAATCTAAGATGAAAATTCCACAGAGGGCTTTAAATCTACTAATCTAAGAGTAATCACTGACCCAGGAGCCCTCAGAACTGAATTGGAATAAATCAAATACAAATGAAAGAAATTACTGTGCATAGCTCAGTCCTTTCTTTTGCATTTAGATTTGGCATTTCCTTGTGGTTTTAGCATTCTAGCATAGATTGTCTGTTTAACATGCCAGAGAAATTTATCATGTATATCTTAAAGGTGGTAGATGACTAGAATACCCAACTCTTCTTTACAGCAGGGCTAAATGTAATAGCGCTGTGCAAAACCTCCTAAAGCAGCTATAGTGAAGCCTCTCTTTCTAATGCACCACTCTCCCACTTTCCAACAGGAGGGCTGGACCTGAGCCATTCTGCTGAGAGCCTGCTGGGCTCTGCTGGAGGCCAATCTGGTTGGGACTTCAACTTAAGTCATCAGGCAGTGGTTTCAGCTGTGTTTTTCTCTGAGCTCTTAGATATAGTCAAAACTGAATCCCAAATTGAAACCATCAGAGCAACGAATTTTATATGCCCTGGGAAGGGGGACATGGGAAAAGAAGAAAACAGTAAAAAATAACTTCACCCTGTTGTGCCAAGATTCACACAGCTGTATTTTCTTTCAATATTATTTACAGTTTTCCATTTTTAATTGATGAAAGTAGAAACATAATCATATCACTTAATATATTTTTATCTCTCAGAGCCCCCCCCCCCACACACAATGGCTTATTTTAGGGGAAGACCCTGAAAGCTGGGTGCAAGGAAGGAATAATGAATGAAATGATAAAGAAAACCAAGATGGATATGTTGGTTTACTAAGGAAGCACCACCATGGAGTTATAGCCCTAGCCCTCCAAACTACTTTTCTGCTCATATTTCATAATTTCTGCTGCCACTTCCAAGCACAGTAAAAGAGCAGAAAAAGCAGATCCTTTGAAACCTCAAGTCTGCTTTTCATTAGCATTCTCAATTTTTATGAACTTAGTTTCTCTTATAAAATATGTCTTACCCTACCACATAGCCATTTTAGATGAAGGCCAAAAAGCTGTTGCCTCATCTTACTGGTTTCAATTTTCAATCACTGGGAAATGTTTTCTGCCTACTTTGAGTTGGAATTTGCCACATTTTCTCCAGGAAAATAAGTTGATTTGTTTAGTAAATGGGTTTTCTCTTTGTGGGGATGACATCAGTTCAAACAGCCTGCATATTACAGTAATTCAGGTTTTTTTTTTTTAATCTGTGCCCTTCTCAGAGAACTTCCTAGAGAACTGATTATAAAACATAGCTTTTTACATTAGTTTTATGGATAAATTTTAAAATATTTATCAGGCAATGTTGGAAAACGAAAAGTAATTATTTAATAAGCCCTTAACACCTTCACAATAGTGCACTTTACATCATTTTGATCTATAGTTTCCTTTAAACAGGTGAGATTTTGATGATTTGGTTTTAGTCATTTTATAATATTAAAATTTTGTTTTTATATTACCTTAAATATCACAAAATTCTTAGCAGAGTTCCCAAATGAAGTCCTATGACTAGTTTCCTTGTAAGTAAAAGGAAGGGACACGGGGCTGGGATTGTGGCTGAGTGGCAGAGCGCTTGCCTTGCACATGTGAGGCACTGGGTTTTATCCTCAGCACCACATAAAAATAAAGTGAAGTTATTAAAAAATAGGAAGGGAGCTGATTGAGGTGAGCATGCAGAAATTATTCAAAGGTTAACAGTTTGGATGGTAACAATAGGAAATCGCTTTAGAGATGAAGCTGAGAGGCACTAGATCTAGAAAAGCATTAGCTAATTACCAATATCTGGAATATTTAGTTCTCTTTCCCTTTATAGAAGCGCTACTTCTTTCTTCATACTGGTTGCTAATACTGTTGGTGACTTATTAAAGCTGCCTTGTGACTTGCATCAGTCAGCCAGAACATAAGTAATAGGTTTTAATTTGTAGAGAAGATAATGATATACAAAAGTTCACTCCAAAAATATTTTTATATATCCAAAATTAATTATATGTAGTGAAAACCCAACATAGAATTATGATGTATATGTTTATTATTTGAATTTCTATTTAATAACTTTTGATGACTAATATGGGGACCAAAGTTTCATACGTTAAAAACTGTGAGGCAAAGATAATTTTAAAATTAGGTTTCACAGGATGATTATTAGGGGCAGAGTGGAGGAAATGGGAAGAGGTAGGTAAAGAGTACAAAGTTGCAGTTATGTGGAATGAATAAATCTGAAGAATGAATGTGCTACATGAGGAATAAAGTTAATAATATTGTACTGTATACTGGTCATCTGCTAAGGGACTAGATTTTTGCTATACTTATTGCTATGGTTTGGATGTGAGGCATACCCCAAAATCTCACATGGGAGACAAGGTTCAGAGGAGAAATGATTGGGTTGGGGGAGTCTTAACCCAGTCAGTAAATTAATCCCCACATTGGTAACTGAAGCGGTAGGGTGTGGCTGGAGGGGGTGGGGAATTGGGGGCGTGGCTTTTGGTATATACTTTATACCTAGAAAGTGGAGACCTTTCTCTGCTCCCTGATAATCATGTAGCAGCTTCCCTCTGCCACACTCTTCAGCCATTATGTTCAGCCTCACTCAAGCCCTAAGGAATGGAGTTGGCCATCTATGGACTAAGACCTCTGAAACAGTGAACCCTCAAATAAGCTTTTCCTCCTTTACAGTTGTTCTGGCCATGTTCTTCAGTCAGAGCAGTGAAAAAGCTGACTAAAACACTACAAACAAGGAAGGAAGGAAGGAAGGAAGGAGGAAGGGAGGGAGGGAGGGAAGGAAGGAAGGAAGGAAGGAAGGAAGGAAGGAAGGAAGGAAGGAAGGAAGGAAGGAAGGAAGGAAGGAAGGGAGGAGAAAGGTAGGAAAGTAGGTAAGTAGGTGAAAGAATGAAAAATGATGAAAGAGAAAAAAAGAAAGCAAGAGGGAATGAAATTACATGAGAGTACACTAATTAGCTTGACTGTAGTAATTGTTTTACTATGTTTATGTATATAAAGATAAGGATATCAAAACATCATACCACATACCCTCAATATATACAATAAAATGTAAAATGAGGTTCATTGTATTCTTATGAAGTCTTATAAATTTTGGAGCTTCTCTACCTTGATCAAACTGTCAAAGAATTGCTTAAATCATATTATTATTTCTTAATTGTGTTATTTGATATCTCCCATTGATAAACAATTTTTATCCAGATGTCTTTGCATTTTGGCCTATGTTAACAGAACCACTGTGAATTTCAAAAAAAAAGATTTTGTTTTTTTTTACCTGAGTATTACAAGTAAACCATTGTAAAATCACATGAAACACAATGACACTATCCTTTTAACTAGAATTCTCTATAACAAGCCACAAATGCCCATTTTTTGGTTATAGATGGAAGATATATTCCTAAAAATTATATAAGGTCACTCTACACAATAAATACATTCAGGTACCCATAAACAAGGTGGTAATATTTAATAGATTTATCAACTGAAAGCATGTTATCATAGATGGCAGATGTTTCCATTACTAACCAGAAGAAAGATCATTGGACCTGTACTGTATGCTCAAAATTCTATGTTACTTTGCATGACTTTTTTTAGACTTGGACAAAACAGAAGGAGTTAGTTTTTGTCACCTGATTATCTGTAATAAATATTCATTTGACATATTAAGTAACATGCCTCAAAAAACTGATACTCTATTCATTGAATTTTTTAAAAAATATTTTTAGTAGATGGACACAATACCTTTATTTTATTGATTTAGTTTTTTTTTTAATGTGGTATTGGGGATTGAACCCAGTGCCTCAAACATGCTAGGCAATCACTGTACCACTGAGCCATAATCCCAGCCCTATTCATTGACTTTTTAAGATTAAAAATTTAAATATCTGTACTATTGGGTTTAGATTCTAACTTTTGGTATTTTTATCTCTCCTAAAAATCTTAACCGTTAATCAGGTTCTCAATGTAATTTTCCTGAATATTGCACTGTGTGTTCTAAAAAATAATGATTATGTATAGCAGTTACATGGAAGAAACTTTAGAGGACAAAGTGCTGTAATAAGATATCAGTTCAATATGTGTGGCACTAAATTCAGATAGAAATCGGAGAGGATTTTGATATATATAAATATTACATTATATATAATGTGATATTACATGTAATGTGATATATAAAATATATTTATTATGATACATAATGTTGTGTGTGTATGTGTAGAGAGAGAGAAGGAAAATAGCCTTTTATCTGTATAAGTCTTAAAACTAAAACATGTTTCCTTATGAATGGTGAAACCTATAAATGCCATTTTGAAGTTAATACCTGTGATAGTCTAATTTTGTATGTAAGGCTGTTATCATGTATTGAAACTTTGCCCACTATTTTAACAATAGTTTATTGCACACCTACTACATGCTGGGCACTATAAACTAGAGTCCAATTCTCCTAGAAGTTTGAACTGTATATAAAGAGACAGATAGCTAAGAAAGCAAGCACCTACAGTATGACTGTTGGGGTGTAACAGAGGAAGCACAGAATGTGGAAGAAGCATCCATGTCAAGGGCATCTAACATCCTTGGCAGGGAGGGACAGATTTCTTGGGGAAGAGAAATCTATGAAATTGCTGCAGCAGCAACTAGAAAAGATGTGTGCAGTGTGGTGGTTGATGGACAAGAAAGTTACATGGGATAAGACAGGGAAAAAAAAATATTTTAATCAGAAGAAATAGCTTGTGGGAATGTCTCTGGAATGTGAGAAATTTGACAATATTTTAGCAATTGGAATAAACTCAAATATTTGGACTATAGAATGCTAAGGGGGTGAATTTAGAAAAAATTAAAGACTTTTTAAAAACTGGGTAATTTAGAGCTTTGAAACTATATTCAGAAATGTGGGCTTTATTCTAAAGTGATGGGAAACCACTGGAGGGTTTTAAGCAGTAAGAAGCATGATCAGATTTCTCTCAGAAGGACCATCCTGGCAGTGATGAAGAGGATGGATTGGAAAAACCCATCCTAGACGTAGATGGGTCCATTAGGAAGGGATTGCATTTATATGACGGATGATGATGGTTTGAACCAAGTTAGAGAGATGTGTAAGAAGAAAGAAAGGACTGGACCTGGACACTGCCTTGATATGGGCCGGGGTGGTGGAACCTGTGACCAAAGACATAGATCATATCTAGTGTTTGGTTCAGATTTTGAGTACTCATGGAATTGTTGATTTTGAGCTAATTATTAATTATCCAAGTGGACAAAGTCCAGATATAGTCACTCCCAGGCATGAAAGTGCAGCTGCACATTAGGAGCTAGGAGAAGCAGCCTTGCTAGCAATCCTGGTCAGGAGCAACAAAAGCAATAGTCTGCAGAAGACAGCCCTGGGAGTAGACAGGGGGTAGTCCAGGGATAAGTGGGGAACTTAATGTGAACCCATGTGACTCAAGTCACTCTTCAGAGTAGGCATGAATTCGTCCTGGGTCAATCACTCTATGTTTAAACAAGTGGCACATATGTAAACTGCTTACACATAGCTTGCTGTCTAGATAGATTATTTAGCTCATAATTTAGCTCATCTGCGAATCTATTCAAGAATAGTTACTATGTAGATCTTTCTCCATTTTCTATGTTCAATTACAACATGAATGGCACTGTAACAGATATTCTTTTGCTTATTTTCTGGTTTAATTTCTGAAAAGCAATATATTTGAGGAAGTTCAGTACATAATAGCCATATTTCAGATATTTGGAGTAAGTTTGGCAGAGGAGTTTAGAGGTATCATAAGACTCCTTGGAAATCAGTTCTTAAAAAGTAAAATGTTAGCGGTTTAAGAAAATAATTTGGGAACAGATGGCTCAAATTTACTTCCACACACTTGAATCTGACTATAAAGTGGTTGACCAAATGCATTTTGCATTCATCTAAATATAACTCTACAAATACCGAAGGGAAAAATTGCTGAGTTGTACATTCTTATGCTTCTCTAATATTTGGCCATTATCTTTTAACATTCTCTTCTCTCCTTCTCTGGTGGTTCATTGTTTGGAGTTAACAAACATACTTTTAAAATTGAGGAGAAAAATTTTAAATGAATATTCTTGTTTAAGTTTTAAAAGTATGTGTTGTACCCAGAACTTCCAAGACCCTGCATCACATCCAGTCAGCCTACCCGGATTTCACTGAACTGCAGGAAGCAGTCCCAGGAAAGCTCTGATTCACCTGCAGCTGACTGAACCTGTCTATTTTCCCTCCCTCTCCTAAGCTTCAGCTTCCTCAGTACCTTTTTCATATGACTTGGTTTCCATATCATGTATCCCCATAGTTTGAACATTTGATATTGTTCTCTCTTAGTAGTTGGTGAGAACTGACCACAACATTCCAGATCAAAGCACAGGACATTATAATTGTGTTACTGTAGCAGAAGACTACTGCTCTTTTTCTCTGCAGCCAACCTCATTTTCATGCCACCTGCTCTTTCTAGGGCATTCTCTGGCTCTAGGAGAACCAACCACAGGTGGAGTTAATGCTCCTAAGGACAATTTTCAACTAGTGGAGGACTGAAGCCAGTAGATGAGGCCTTCAGCCTCTTGTTCTTCAAGTGGGCAGATCTAGCAAGCCATTCTGTGTTTCTCTGATGTTTAGACATAATTAAACCATCATTCCACAGCCGTGGCCTTGATAAAGAATCCTTTCTTTCTTCACTGACTTACTCAATTCTTGTTTTCTACAATTATATCCTAGATAAACTTCTATCCTTTCTCAGGCTGTGCATCCTAGAGAATCCAAACCAAGTCACTAATATGTCACATTTGATTTGTGACATGGAACAGTATATGCTAAAATTTAATGGAACAAATATCAAAACATATTCACTCCTGACTTTTCACTGACATTTCATCACATTTTCAGGAAAAGGAGTCATACTTTTTATTCTAGTTCAGCAAATCCTTTTCAGTGAATACAGGTACATAGTACAATTATCACAGCTGAACATGAGTGAAATGTGGCGCTAAATACAGTGTATGCTGACAGGTAAGTGGAGGAAGGTCTCACATATAGAAAATGGAAAAGTGTCACTAACTTCAACTATTAGAAGTTCACACAGTAATGAGAAAAATAGGATATAGTCACACATGCAATAACCACACATTATATCAAAGGGATACAGACAAATACATCATAAATTATACAAGCACTAAGAAACTGCCCAAGACATAAGAAATCCAGCCAGTTGTTATCAGTCTGGAGGAGAGAGCAAATACTAAGACAATTTATTGCCTGACAGGAAGAAAGGCAGCCATAAGAACATAAGAAAGACAATATGTTAGATGACCAGTGTGGTTTATTTATGATGACTTTTTTCTTATCTTCTTTAAAACTTCATCTATTACATTTTCTCAGACTCATACAATTTATATACCCAATGGCTATGTTTGGGATGATTTTTAATACAAGAAAAGCTTAGTAGAAAGTTCTATCTAACAATAATGGTTGACATTCGAATTTTAGAAATTTTAGAGAACATTAGATAAAATATAACTATTACTTTTTCTAAATCTTTACTGTGTCACTTTATCTCAATTTAAATACTTTATATGTGCTATAAATATTTCAAAATAGAACAAAAACTCCTCTAAGATTGGAAGAGTTAAAATAGACAACATGAGAAGTCTGACAGCGAGCTTGTCTGAGAAACATCTTTTGCAGATCACCTCAAGAACTCTTCCAATCAAAATGACAGTGAAATCATCTAAGATGCCAAGAAAGGAATTTGAGGCAGGCCAGTAACTAATTCTTATTTCTACTCCTAGTGTAAACATTGATTCTTCTTAATAGGAATAACACAAGAGGATATTAATACTTGTTTAGTTAGAGAAGTAAGTTTTTCAATATTATAAACAAAGAATATATGAACTTGGAATTGTGTGGAAGAACTTTAAAAAAATTTACTCTGCATTACTGCTCAAAACAAGAATCTTTTTGTGTGTCTTAACAAACAGATCTTCAATATCAGTTTAAATAGTTGCAAAAAAGGGAAGTGACTTTGTAGACAATATATTGTCAAATCTTAACCACTGCAGCCAGGCAAAATGGCACATACGTATCTGTAATCCCAGCAAGTGAGGCTAAGGCTGGAGAATCATAGTTTGAGGCCAGACTCAGCAACTTAGCAACACTCTAGCAAATTGGTGAGACTGTTTAAAAAAATAAAAAAAATAAAAATTTAAAAAGGTTGGGGGAGGGACTGGGAATAATGTAGCTCAGTGGTAAAGTACCCCTGGGTTTAATCCCCAGTACTCCTCTGAAATGTAACCATTAGAAAATTATTTTCTGTTTAGTGATAAAATCTGCTTCTTGGAGCTTTTTCACACATCTTGTTAGGGCTGTCACTTGACAACCTTTCAAAGCTGATTCTTAGAACCAAGAACCACATTCCAGATGACAGTTCATTGTCATAACTATATCAGATGCCAAACACATTAGGTTCACACAACCTATTGCTTATCTAAATCCATGGATCTGATTCACCCAAATTCCTTTGCTTCCTTTTTTGTGCAATTCAACCATATATTTTTAAATATAACATCTTACATTTTTCTCTGGTATATTTAATCTTGAAGTGTTTAAACAGCTTTTTGGGATAACTGATTCTGCTACTCAATGCCTTCACACATCTTTCCAGCTTCATGAAATATTTTAAAAATCTAGGGAAGAGGCAAATACCAAGACAGAAGAGCAAGCCACTAAGATCACTTAATACAGATCCATTTTTATCCACTGATCCTCAGGAATGGCTAATTCAAAACTTATGAATTGAGATGGCATGGTGTCACCTGCCTGTAATACCAATACTTTGGGAAGCTAAGGCAGGAGAATGGAAAGGTCAAGTCTAGCCTGGACAACTTAGAGAGACCCTATCTCAAAATAAAAAAATTAAAAGGGCTAGGAGTTTTTAGCTCAATGATAGAACACTCCTGGGTTCAACCCCTTCTATGGAAAAGAAAAACAAAGACTCATGAATTGCTTGAATGTGTTATAATTCAAGATTATTTTCCAATTCAAATATATAGATATCAGGTAATATTTGCCAAATACTTTACTGATATGCATATAGTTTTAGCAGTATCTTGATCAATTAATTAATACTCTAATAAAAGAATAGAAACAAAGTTGTGAGGAAATGATTAGTTTTTAATGAACCTACTCATATCATGGAATCAACATTTTAGATCACAGATATATGTAATAAATTTTGCTTCAAAATTGACCTTGATAATGATAAGGTCATTATAACAGAACCCTGTTATGGTTTGGATGTGAGGTGTTCCCTAAAAGCTCATGTGTGAGACAATGCAAGAAGGTTTGCAGGATAAATGATTGGGTTGTGAGAGTCTTAACCCAATCAGTGAATTAACCCCCTTATAGGGATTAACCCAGTGGCAACTGAAGTGGTAGGGGGGAGCTGGAGGAGGTGGGAATTGTGGGCGTGGCTTTAAGGTATACATTTTGTATCTGGAGAGTGCAAGTCTCTCTGCTCTGCGTCCTGATCACCAGGTGAGCTGCTTCAAGGAATGGAGCCAGCCTTCCATAAACTAAGACTTCTAAAACTGTGAGTCCTAAACAAACCTTTCCTCCTCTTCAGTTGTTCTGGTTGAGTTCTTTTAGGCTCAGCAGTGAAAAAACTGACTAAAACAAACTCAGGGGCTCTTAACTACTGAACCATATCCCTAGCCCTTTTTAATATTTTATTAAAAAACAGGGTCTCATTAAGTTGCTTTAGGGCTTTGCTAAATTGCTGAGGCTGGTTTTGAACTCACAATCCTCCTGCCTCAGCCTCCTGAGCTGCTAAGATGACAGGCATGATCCACCATGTCAGGAGCAGTTGACAATTTCTAAACTCAATGTTTTCTTGGCCATAAACATCAGGATTACCTATATCCTTCTTGCAGCTCACTTTTTACTTGTATATTTAAATGCTGACATCAAAAGCTTTTTGATCATAATTGCTGTTCTTTTATTCTTTTGTGACATATTTTTTCTGAGTCTGGAAACCTGAACCTACAGCAGGAAAAAGCTCTCTTATTTTATTACTGAACTGAGCTTCAAGTTTCTTAATAATGTCATAGTACATACTCACCTGGAGGAAAAAAAAATCTTTAGAAAAAATAATGAAAGAAATTTATAAATTGAAGTCCCCTGTCTTTACGGGGGTTTTGTTTGTTTTTAAGCTAAGATTACAGCATCAAAAGCAACTGGGTATATTCTTCTTCTTGCTTCTAATAGATTTAAAAGATATGTGTATGTTTTGTGGTATTTTTGGGGGGAGGGTGGGTGCCAGAGGTTGAACTCAGAGGCACTCAACCACTGAGCCACATTCCCAGCACATATTTTGTATTTTATTAGAGACAGTGTCTCACTGAGTTGCTTAGCACCTCACTTTTTCTGAGGTTGACTTTGAACTCTCAATCCTCCTGCCTCAACCTCCTGAGCCACTGGGATTACAGGCATGCACCACCGCGCCTGGCTGTTTGATGGTATTTTATTTTCAAGCCTCAATTTGTTCTGGTATTTAACTTCTCTAATATAATTCTCACAAACCCCTAGCTCTTTGAAATTCTTATGTTGATACTTCTTTCATCTTTGTGTTGTTTCTGAAAACTAAATGCTTTATTTCTATTAAAACATGCTGATATAAGAGAAGGACAAAATAAAAATGTGTAGTAAGTTCATGTACAAAATGTTTATGGACTTTAAGTATGCATATGGAAATGAGGAGATAATAATAGCAATAATCCACAACTACTACTTAATAGGTACTTGTTTTATATCAGGACTATTCTAAGTATTTTAACACAGATTATTCTATTTAATCTTTTTAACTATTGCCTAACACTATTGCCTAGTCACTGCTAGCCTCAATTTATTGGCATCAAATAGGCAAATAAAACAGTGAATGGTGAAATCAGGAACTGAAACTCATCTGAGCAGATTAGCTTAGTACTCAGGAAGAAGAAACTGACTAGAGAGAGTTACAGATGATAAAAGAAGGAAGGAGTTCTAATACTACCAAGAAATTCCAAAGCTGATTTAAATTGAATTTGTAGCTCCCTCTCCTAACTCTGTTTCTTGAAAGGTCTTGTTTTGGAGTTTGTTTTTCCATGCACCTCTTAGTCACAATTCTTGTGTGTGATTAAGCAAACAATACACCAAAACAGTGCCTAAAAGAACAATAAAATAAGTGAATATGGCATGGTTCTCTATAGTCACATCATTCAGGATTAGTCAAAAACAAATTAAGGTTTTTCTCTGCTTTAGTTACCTATAATTGTCAACAAAATGCCAAGAGGCAATATCTATGCAGAAAAAAAATACATAAAAATATAAGTAATCCCTAGAGGCAATTATTTTAGTCATTTATTTGACTAGTTAGAAGCTTATTCTTTGAAAAATAAGAACAAGTTTAATACTTATTAGGAGCTGATGAAATATTGTGGAAATGTATTTTACTTAGGCCTTTGAACTTAAAATCCAACTTTGTATAATAACAACCATGTCATCACGCATTGATCCATTCATGCCATAAACTTTGCAAATTGGCACCCTGCTCATTGCTGAGGATGGCAGGAAGCAGCATGCTGGAAAAATGAAGAGCAGGTGGACAGCCAGGTTACTGAGCTGTTTACCAGATGTGGACATGGGCACATAGTCACTTCTCGTTACCTCATGTAATATGTATTGGCCAAAAACTAGGTATCAAGCATTGGGGTAGGTACTGAGAATACAAAGCAAAATCAGATACAGTCCTTTATCTCAAGAAAAGCCAGAAATACCCTCCCTCTAAAATAAATAAATCACAAGATAGTGTAAGAATTAGTACTTCATGGGCTGGGGCTGGGGCTAGGGCTCCATGGTAGAACACTCGCCTGACATGTGCGGGGCACTGGGTTCGATCCTCAGCACCACATTAAAAAAAAAAATGAATAAATAAAATAAGGTATTGTGTCCAACTACAACTAAAAATATTCTTTTAAAAAAAGAATTAGTACTTTAAAGAAGTCTGAGGACTACAGTTTAACCCAACTAACTTTCATTATATTCCTGATGTGTAACAATAACCATGGCAAGTGATGTTCACATTCCTTGATTCTGATGGCCTGGCATTTCATTTTCTTTTCCAACAGAAACCTGATAACTTTTGAGAAATTATACTATTTGGGGGGGGGATATGTTTGGAAAGACTGCAATTTACCTTTTGATCACAAAACCTACTTCAAAGTCTATGATTTTCTTATATGTTTCCAATTTGAACAACTTGTTTAAATTGGCCAGATTTGATTTCTGTTGCTTACGATTCAGTTATTACAATTGAATCGTAATTGTAATAATTGAATCATAATTACAATACATTAGTAATCAATCACACTAGCTCTGCTCTCAAAAGTTCATAATCTATCTATATGGAAACAATTTCAATATATATGGAATGCTTTTCTCTGCTCTCCATGCTCAGTGGCCACCTTCTATGTCTTAAAAGCATCATTCTCTTCCCACCTCAGGGCTTTCACACATGTTCTACTTCAAAAAATTAATGCAATATATGTCTCCCTCATTTTATAATTCAGATATCAACTTCATGAAGAAGCACTCTTTGACCTTCTAGACTTGGCTACCTTTGTCATGTTATAGGCCCTGATGACAACTGTTAATTCTATATGGCATTTATCATGGTTATCACATGCTAATCATTTATGTATGACTTATTAATGTCTCTCTTCTCTTCCTAAAGAGCATGCTTTAAGTGGAAGAGATTTTGCCTCTTTCCAAAGTAGTACATTTTCCTAGACCTAGTGGACACTCAAAAATGTTTCTTTGAATGAATAAGTCAATGAAGTGTATTATGGTGTGTTCCTGGGGCCAAAGCACTCCCAAAGAAAGCACACATTAGCATCAGTTCTAAAAGCCTTCCTAATTCTAAACATGAATCTTGACAAAGGAGTTAGGGAAGAGCATTGCAAGAAAAGAGAACAGCAAGTATAGCAGGACACATTATTAAAATAGAGTGCTGTGACCTGGTAGTTCAGAATGATTTTGAACAGATTTGAGAGTGAATTTGTCATGAGCCTTCAATATCATACAAATGTGCATGGACCTTTGTCTGCACTTTTAGGTGGAATGTTTAAGAGGTTTAAGTAGAAACAAGTGTATATTTTAGGAATCTGTTGAAAAGGAGGGTGAAGATCCAAGTTCACACAATGAGACAGATATGGTTATTATAAAATAACAGACATGAGGAGGCCTAACAATGGAGATGTGAGCTATATTTGAGAAATATTTAAGAGATAAAATTGGTAGTAATTGGGAATTGGTTTGGTGTTAAATAATACATGACAAGGAGAGGGTCTGAGGAAGTGAAAAGAGATGATAAATTCACTCTTGATAATGCTAAGTTTGATACACCTCTGCGATACCCCCAAAAATGCCCAGGTAATTTTAAGCACAGACATCTAAAAATCAGGCAATATATTCAATTCAAGACACCAATTTACAAGCCATTAGTATATGACTTGCAGTTTTAGACTGTGAGAGTATGTAAAATAAAGAAAGTAAGAACAGAATTCTAAGGCCTGGAAAGATCACTATTTATATGATTGGAAAATCCTAGAGAATCCAAGAGAATCTGTCAAGGCAAGGAGAGTGTGACAAAAATTAAGGAAGGAAAGAATCACAAGAAGACTGATATAGCTAAAAGTGTTAAATATAACAGCAAGATCCAGGACTTAAAAATGACCACTGCATTTGGCAATTATTCGATGGATAATTGGTAACTTTTTAAAAAAGCAGTTGGAGAGGAATGACACTGAAGACAAAGTCAGACTGCATCAAGCCAAGAAGAAATGGGAGTTGAGAAGTTCACAATAATTCTCAAAAAGTTGTCTCTGAAGGACAGAAGATGAAATAATGCCTAGAAAATGCAGAGTAAGTTTTGGTTTTAAAATAAGAGACTTGAAAAATACATTGACAACTTAAGGAATGAGCATGAATATTTACTGAGCACCTATTATGTTGATTATTATTCATGCTGCCATGCCACTCTAGACCACACCATAGGTAGTATCATTACAAACATTCACAGGTGACAGAATTGAAGCACAGACTTTATTTATGTAGCCCAACTAAAGCAGTTAATATATAGTAGATCCAGAACCTAATCTCTGGCAGTCTAGCTTCTGACTACTGCCTTCCAGTAGAGTTGAGACACTGAACATAATAGTAATGAATCTGTTAAAAGTTAGGCATTTGGTGGAGCCCACTGGGGCCCACTGTGTGCCAGAAACTGTTCTAAGCCATTGGACCACATTAGGAAAACAAAACTGAAAAAAATATCTTTGTATAGTCACTGGTTGGGTCCCTCTCACCTCCCTCATAGCAATTGAGATATAAAATGACAGTAAACACAATAGAAAGGTTAATTTATTAGTGGCATGCTACATGGTAAAAAGTATTGGGGAAAAAAGGAACCAGCATAGCAGGGTAATAGGTTTGCAAATTTAAATAAGATAATGAGGAAAGATCTCATTGAGAGATTGACATTTGAGCAAGGGCTTGAAAGAAGTGAAGAAGTTGATCAGAGACGATCTAGAAAAAAAAAATGCAATAGTTGGTGTTCAGCTCTGATTAAACCAACGTATTATTCTCCTCACCAGGTTGAACTAGCCCATCTGAAAGGGATGGCTGCTTTGAATTTTGGCTGAGTGATGAACATTTCAGGAGTCCAGTTTTCACAGGCTTATGACCTATGGGTATATTGCATCATTGTAACCACAAATTTAAATGTGGTAAGTAAGAAAAATGTGCCTTCTATCAATACAAAACAAACAACTTTAAACTGACATCCAAAGGGCTTCCCCAACTTACAGGAAATTTTTAACTCTCACCGGCAACCTCCAGAGTAAGACTGGTCCTTCATGTGGAATGTGGAAAATCCAAGACATAGTTATATAGCTCAATTATTTTTTTTAATCATACAAGTTTCCTAAGTCAATATCATTTTTTAAAAATGAAACTTCCTAGGAATATTTACTTAAATAATAGAATTACTCATGGTCATTTAATAAAGTGTGAAGTTTCTAAGACAAATGTCACTGGATCTTGGTCACAGGAGGATTAAACATGTGGTCAAAGAACTTTATCAGTGTTCACATTGCAATGAAATTAAAATATGATTATTTGATAAAAAATACAGAATGAGCCAATTATAATACCAATTATAACTAAGTAAGGCCAGGAAGCTTTTTGATTTCTCTATTAATATGTTGCTGAATTCTTAACAAAATTCTTAAAGAAGTAGTTAAAGCCATAAATATGAATCTTCTAGGCCATAACTGAGCTAGGTAAATATTCTGTTTTATAGTTTTGCCTCTAAATATTTTTATCTGAATGTTAAGCAACTTAATGAATGTAATAACTTTTCTCTTCACATAAAAATAATGCTCACTTGTTAGAATTCGAGCAAAAAGACAATGACTATGAAGACAACCCAGATATATTTTCACCTAAATAAAATCAGCATAATCAGTTGAAACTGTGCCCAGATAGTTCTCTTTATGTAAGTATTTATAGAAGAATAGAATAGGATATTTATTACTATTATTAATATTATTGTTGTCATCATTATTACTAGGATCAAACCTAGGGCCTTGCTCATTCTTGGCAAGTGCTCTATCACCAAGTCACCTCCCCAACCCACATTATTTTTAATATTAATTTTAATTTAAAATTTAGCTTTAAAAATATTCTAATATTTCTACAACTTAATAGGAGAAAAAGATACTAATGTAAAATTTTAGATGCTAGTGAAATGCAAATATATATTTCTGTATCAAAAGGTAACAGCTTTTTGAAAAACCACCCTAACTTTAAAATAAAAATTAATAGCATTGTTTTACTAATATTTTATAGTTATTATTGACTGGATTATAAAACCTCTTCTTCTCTAACCCTTGATTTTTCCTCCTTTGGTTTTAATTCTTATATTCTGGGATTTGTAATTGACATTCTCTTACACAACTTAGTTGTCTGGTCTTAATTCTATGAATGGATAGGTGTTGATAAACAATCTTGGATCATAATTTCTTCATCCAAAGTCTTTTTCTGTTTGTTTGTTTAATTTATCTGGATTTTATTATTGTTTTAGAAGGCCTCAAATAAACGCTTTTCTGAATTCCTGCACATTTGAGAATATCTATACTTTGATGTACAAAAATAATTTGGCTATTGTAAATATGTTGGGTTACACTTTCCATTAGAGCCATGTAGATATTGCTTCTACTACCTACTTTAGTTTATCTACTGCAAGAAGGAAAAACTTGCTTTTTATGCTTATATATCTGAAGAATTATTTATTATTGAATTTTAATAATTTAAGACTCAAATGGTGCCTTAGTCACACTATGCAAGTTTTTATTGGATCAGCAGATGTCCTTCCCATTTTCAGTCCTGTCTCCTACTATTTTAAAATTTGTATGATTTAACTTAAAATTTTGTTACTATAAATTAAGTTTTCATTTTATTTATTTTGTTGGGAAGAGTGAGATCAATCATTTCTTACGTCTTTATCTTCTTTTTTCCTGTTTGTCTTAACCCTTTATATTAGCCCTAATTATTTTAAGCTTTTGAACCATGTTAGTAATTCCACTTTCAGATTGCCTTTTATGTTTCAAGTTTGTTTTGTAATTTATTCATGGATTCTACAGTGATATCATTTTGATTTATTGTCTCTCTTTTATTTTATCCTCTATTTTTTATCATCTCAAATTGTACCTATGGGATCATGATATTCATTGTGTTTCTAAGTATTTTTTATTGTTTTATTCTAATTTGTTACATATGACACCAGAATGCATTATAATTTATATTACACATATAGAACACAATTTTTCAGATCTCTGGTTGTATATAAAGCACATTCACACAACTATTGTCTTCATACATGTAGTTAGGATAATGATGTCCATCTCATTCCACCATCTTTTTTACCTCCATGCTACTTCCCTTCCCATCCCACTCCTTTGCTCTATCTAGAGTTCATCTAATCCTCCCATGCTCCCCCTCCCAACCCCAGTATGAATCATCCTCCTTATATCAGAGAAAACACTCAGCATTTGTTTTTTGGGGATTGGCTAACTTAATTTAGCATTATGTTCTCCAACTCCATCCATTTACCTGCAGATGCCATAATGTTATTCTCTTTTATTGCTGAGTAATATTCCATTGTGTATATATGCCACATTTTCTTTATCCATTCATCTACTGAAAGTCATCTAGGTTGGTTCCACAGTTTAGAACTAATTTTTTGTTTTGTCAATTTTTTCAATTGTTTCTTTTGTTTCAATTTCATTTATTTCAGCTCTGATTTTAATTGTTTCCTATCTTCTACTGCTTTTGGTGTTGATTTGTTTTTCCTTTTCTAGGGCTTTGAGATGTAATTTATGTCATTTATTTGTTGACGTTTTCTTCTTTTAAGGAATAAACTCCATGCATTGAACTTTCCTCTTAGTGCTAACTTCATAGTGTCCCAGAGATTTCAATATGTTGTGTCAGTGTTCTCATTTACCTCTAAGAATTATTTAATCCCTTCCTTGATGTCTTTTGCAACCCATTGTTCATTCAATAGCCTATGATTTAGCCTCCAGATGTTAGAGTAGCTTTTATTTCTTGTTTTATCATTCATTTCTAATTTCATTCCATTATGATCTGATAGAATGCAGGGTAGTATCTCTACCTTTCTGTATTTGACAAGAGTTGCTTTGTGGTATAATATATGGTCTATTTTAGACAAGGATCCATGTGCTGCTGAGAAAAAAGTATTTTCTCATTGAAGGATAAAATATTCTAAATATGTCAGTTAAGTATAAGTTATTGATTGTAGTATTGAGTTCTGTAGTTTCTTTGTTCAGCTTTTGTTTGAAAGAACTATACAGTGGTGAAAGAGGTGTGTTAAAGTCACCTAGAATTATTGTGTTGGGTCAAATTGACTCTTGAACTTCAGAAGAGTTTATTTGATGAACATAGATGCTTCATTGTTGGGGGAATATGTATTTATAATTGTTATGTCTTGTTGGTGTATGTTCCCTGGAGCAGTATGAAATTATTCCTTTTTTCCCTTTTGATTAACTTTAGTGTAAAGTCTATTTGATACAAGGAAGGAAACCACTGGTTGCTTCTGCAGTCCATGTGAGTGGTATGATTTTTCCGAAACTTTCACCTTTAGTCTTTTGAGGTCTTTTTCTATGAGATGAGTCTCTTAGAGGCAGCATAGTGTTGGGTCTTTTCTTTTTAAATCCAGTCAGCTACCCTATGTCTTTTGATTGGTGAGTTTAGGCCATTAACATTCAGGGTTATTATTGAGAGACATGATTAGTATTCCCAGCCATTTTTGTTATTTAACTTGACTTGGTTTCTTCTTTGATTAGTTTTTCCTTGAGTATAATACCTCCGTCTTCTGATTTTCATTGTTGTTTTTCATTTCCTCTTAATGGAATACTTTGCCAACGATGTTCTGTTATGTAGGTTTTTTGGCTGTAAATTTTTCTAACTTTTGTTTATCATGGAAGGTTTTTATTTCATCATCAAATCTAAAGCTTAAATTTTCTGTATAAAAGACTCTTGGTTGGCATCCATTTTCTTTCAGAGCTTGATATATATTGGTCCAGGATCTTCTAGCTTTCAGAGTCTGGGTTGAAAAATCTGCATATAACCTGGTTGATTTCCCCCTATATGTAATCTGATTCCTATCTCTCATGGCTTTTAATATTCTCTCCTTATTCTGTATGCTAAGCATTTTCATTATAATGTGCCTTGGTGTGAATCTGTTGTGATTTTGTACATTTGGCATCCTGTAAGCCTCTTGAATTTGGTTTTCCAATTCATTCTTCATGTTTGGAAAAATTTGTGATATTATTTCATTGTATAGGTTATTCATTCATTTGGTTTGAAAGTCTGTGCCTCCCTCTGTCCCAATAACTCTTAAATTTCATCTTTTTATAGTATCCCATATTTTTTGAATGTTCTGCTCATGGTTTCTTACCATTTTCACTGTGTGGTCTACATTCTTTTCAAGATTATATATTTTGTCTTCATTTTTTTTATGCCCTGTCTTCCAAGTGGTCTTATCTGTTAGTGATGCTTTCAACTGAACTTTTAATTTGGTTTATTGTTGCTTTCATTTCAAGGATTTCTGTTTGGTTTTTCTTTAGAACCTCTATCTCCCTATTGCTTCCTGTATTTGTTTATGTAGCTCTTTGTCAAAATGATCTTTTGCTGTCTGTATTTGCTCCCTTATATTATCCTTTAATTCCAGAAAATTTTAATTATGTACATACTCCTTCTCTGTAATTTCATCTGCTCTGCTGGCCATGGATTCTAATAATGTGGTTTCTTGATTTGTTTGGGGCACTTTCTTCCCTTGTCTTTTCATGTTGCTTGTGTGTCTTCCCTTCTAGCACTGTGGATCTGAGGTGTTACCGTTTTTACCCTATAGGCTTATAGTGCCCCTGTAGGGTTCCAATACCTCTCTTTTGAGGGGAAGAACAATGTTAACAGATCCCAATATAAACAACATACAACCCCCCCAAAAATAGTTGCTATTAAGATATTTATAGTTTGGTCACAATGTGCAGAAATGGTGAATTCAATTATTATCTACAATATAATCAGTAGGTTTATATAAGGGTTTACACTTTCTAGTGGTGGACAAAGAACTGGGGATGAGGTATAGGAAGATGTGCTGTGGAAGTAGGAGGTGAGGATATAGAGTTATTATATCCTAGGAAGTATGAAAGAGAAATCTAAAGAAGAAGATTAGTAGCAGAAGAATAGAGAGGAAGTAATTTTGGGTAGATAAGTGAGAAGACATTAGAGTATATAGAACAAACACATATGTATATTAAGAAAAATAAAAAATGTTAAAATAGTAAAAATTGGATAAAAAATACAACACAACTGTAATATACTATTCAGTCATCCCAGTCCTCAGTATTCTAATCCATGCAAAGTACTTGGTTTCACATATGTTGGGGATGTGAGGGTGAGAGATTAGAGAGGGAGAAGAAGAAAAAAATTCTCAAAGGAAGAAAGGAGGGTTGTTTGGGTTCAAGATCAGTATCTTTACTGCTTCCATATTCATCCAATAGGTGGGGTTGCTGTTGTTAGTTGGTATCTCTGCCCTCAGAATGGTGAAGGTTACCAGGGAGGGAGGGTTAGTCCTAGGTGGAGGACTCCTGGAAGTGGGGTATGGCACCTGCCAGTCCCTGAGGGAGACTACATCTCAAGGATCCCTTTCTGGGCCTGCTTGTATGATGTGAGGGCCTGGTCTTATCTCCTTGTCTCATCTGAAGACCTCCCAATTCCTGGTCTCTGTGTTAGTCTTTAAAAGTATCACACTCATCCCTCTCTTGCTACTTCCTAATAAGGAACCTTCCTCTCCAGGGCTCTTGTGTGTGGCACTTTGGGCACGCTGCACACCTGCTCCACTGAGAGCTGTTTTTTTGTTGTTGTTGTTGTTTTTTTTTGTTGGGCAGTCACTGTGCCAGACAAGCTGCTGCTGGGGAGAGGGAGGAGTTAGAAACTGAGTACCTGGTCAGCTGGAGTTCCAAACTGGTAGTTGCCCTCACTAATGATGGTGATGAAGGTGACCCAAGATGGAGGCAGCATATGGCTGTGGCTATCTTCAGAGCCTCTGTGAAGTTCCCAGGTGCAAGCAGGCTATGGTATGTAGGGGCTATATCTGTTGCTGCAGAGTCCCAAGATGGCGGCCACTGGGGGAGTCCCATCTAGGTAGATGGGGATCCACATGGGAGTGGCCCAGAGATCCTGCATGTGGGTAGCTGCCAGTGTCCTGTGTGGGAACGGAGTCTGGGATTTCTGCTTGAGTGGGTGGCCGAATGTTCCACGTAGGTGCTGATGCTGATGGTCCCAATTGGGTACCTCTGGTAGTCCTGTGTGGGTGAGTAGTTGGGAGACCTACTCTGATGCTGAGGGATTCCCTCTGGCCCACCATCTTGGACCCCCCCACAAAGTATTTTTGTATCTTTAAGTATTGATGAGTAAATTTTCTTCCACACCTTGAATATGTTTGCACACTGACTTCTTCATCTATCTTTAGCAAATTCCTTTGTAGTTTTTATTTATTTCCTCTGTGATATGTTTACAAATTTGCCCATCTATTTATTTTGATTTTGATATGAGAAACTATGTATCACTCTTTTTTTTATCCCATTCCCACTTTATATCTGACATATTTACTTTCTTGACAGTTATAATTGAGGACTAAGTATTTTTATAGCACTTTGCATAATAAGAATATGTCTTAGGGAGGGGTGGAGGATTGCTCCACAGATCTTGTTCTGGTGTTTCTTCAATGCAATATCAAATTCCCTGCATTAGAGTTTCAGTCTACCTATTAGCAATACATTTTATTCATAAGAAAGTACATTTATTAAATCTCTAATGGTTTTCAAGCTTCTATTAAAATCTTGAGATTCTAAGGTAGTTTTCAGTTTTAATTTCTCACCCAATATTTGCACTGGTTTTCCCTTAGTAGAAGTCTTTTCACATTCAACATTTTACATAGATTTCATAGGATCATGTTGTACTGCTTGTGGGGCTAGGGATGGAGTAAGAATAAGTAGCCACTGTAAATTGGAACCAAATCACTTTTTTTCTTCTGCTTTTTAAAAGCAGCATGAAATTTTAGTCTTCTACTCCTTTTGGTGCTGCTAGTTTTTTACCTTTTTATTTTCTTGGTGGTTTTACTATTTTTAATTTTTTTTTTTTTACAAAGAACTAAGGAGGGAGACTCCTGAATCAATATCAGCTTTACTAAATTGTCTTTACCCAGACTTATGAGTTGATTTTATCTCTGATTTACCCGCAGAGCTTAGCACAGTGGTTAGCCTGTGCTCCATAAATCCTGAATTTAATTGAAAATGTAAATTAACTTGAGTGTAAAGGCCATCTCAATTAAAAAAAAAATCCTTAATTTATCTCCTAAAACATGTGGAGATTCCTTTAATACATTAAGTCTTAAGTTTTCAAACCTGTGAATCATACAAGAAAATGGATGGAAATGCACTGGTTGGAAAACAATCTGGTGTTTATATCTTATTATATTAGTTAATATTAATTGTTATAAATATTTTTTTAAAAGAGAGAGTGAAGAGAGAGAGAGAGAGAGAGAGAAAGAGAGAGAGAGAGAGAGAGAGAGAGAGAGAGAGAGAGAGAGAGAAAGAATTTTAATATTTCACTTCTTAGTTTTCGGCAGACACAACATCTTTGTTTGTATGTGGTGCTGAGGATCGAACCCAGGCCGCATGCATGCCAGATGGGCGCACTACTGCTTGAGCCACATCCCCAGCCCTGTTATAAATATTATTAACTATGAAAATATAATACAATTCTATAATATAATTAAATTATATATGATATACCTTATTTAAATTTTAATACATGTTCCACCTCTGGGATGATGGGGAAAAATGGTTAAATTATTTGTTTAATCTAAATAATAGCATCAATTAGCTAAGAATGGATATTAATTCTGATCAGCACTTCTTAAGAAAATATACAATTTCAGAAAAGATTCAAAGCAACATCTACCTTGAAGTTATTCATTGAAAACCACTTTTAGAAACTGTCTAGCCTTCTAATTCTGTGACCCATATAATCCTTGCTGTTCCTGATTGCCTCACTTACAGGTAATTACTGAGCACTTATGTTGTGCAGGTGAGAAGCTCTGATGTCTAAAGTGATCCTTCATTTGTTTACAATGATCGTTTCCTGTCTTGAGTGGGAAGGGGCAATTGTCTCCTTGAGATTACCAACTGTTCTTTAACTATTTTCCTTTTACCTTATTAGTTCCCTCCAGTCTGATATTTCTTATTTTAAGGAGTAGTTTAAAAGGGCAAATGGAAGTGACTAATAGATTCTTTTCCTTATTAAAGATTCTAAAATCTTTATAAAACACCAAATATTCATTCAATTTTTGGTGATAGTGGCCAGGTTAACAGGTTCTTATACTTGGAAGTAACCTCATAAGGGTCCCTCCCCTCTGGTTCTCCAAACAATGGTGGATTCTTTCCTACCACATATGAAAGAAAAATCATCTGTATTCTCCTTGAGTTACAAAAGATACATTTACATTCCAACTCATCCTTTCTCATAGTGGAGACTTTGATTATGATAATGGAATACTTTATATTATGTAAAAATAGTGTCCTTATAACCTCAGCCCATATATCTGCATGATAATTATGTACTTGGATTATCCTAAAGTGAATTATAAATATTTTAAAATTATTACAAAAGCTTCTGTTATCATTTTTTTAAGTTCACCTGTTTTCCTTCTCAGGTCCATCCTGGCTTCTACGATGCACTTTCCTCCAGACACTTGATTTTCACTAATTAGAAAATTATGAGTCTATACTGATTTTATTAGAACAAAAATATGTACTCCACTGCCAGAAAATTGTCAAAATAAATCTATAATTCGATTGTGCTCATGATATAAAGGTACTCAAAAGGCTGAGTTTTAAAAGTTTATTTAAAAATATGCTGTGTGTAACTATGAGTTTTGGAGCAAAATTAAAGTTCATGTGAGAGAAATATTTCATAATACTTGTACAAGTTATGAAAATAATTTAAATTATAAAATTCCATTTATAAAACCTATTGCAAAATGTTTCAGAAACTGTAGATTTTGTAATAGCTAGTTATTTTAAAATGGAATATAGTCAACAAGCTTTAACTGGTTCTCCACCATATGTAGAACAATCTCACTCTATAAACCTATTCATTGCACTATTCAAAGCACACCTTCATGAAATAACTCATGGATAATTATAAAGCAACATTTCCATGGCCCAGAATAGTAAGTAGAAAGAAAAGTAAATTTGCTTCCAAACACTTGAGTTTAAGAAGCAGCTCTGGTATCCCCCAACAAAGGCAATCATTTAAGTTTCTAATAATAGATTTCTTATCTTTAAAACAGAAGTTATAAGAACTCATGGTCTACCTACCTTATAGCACCAGAGGGAGAAGTAAAAGTGACATTGTATACAAAAGTACCTTCCATTCAAATGCAAATTAAAGTATTTTGTTATGTAAGAGAAATGGAAGATTTAGAAACTTCAATTTAAAGACCTAAAATAATTATACACCCCTAGACTATTCTCACTAAATTTAGTTAGTTCAACTGAAAAACAGGTTTAAAATACCTTAAGCTTAATGAAGCCAAAAACATATAGTTCTTCATATTTAACATAGGAGATAATTATTATTTATATCTGTAAAGAATACAAAAATGCAAAGTAGAGTGGAAAATTATGAGAGACTTGGGATTTGTCACACCAACTCTGCAGTAGTGTAAGGACTGAACATTTGGATCCAGGGAAAGCACCACTTGTGGAGCGTAGGAGGGAGAAGCAGCCACTAGCCAACAATATTGAGAAGTCACCAGGCTGTGGGGGACAAGGAGGGCATGGAATCACAAAAATCAAAGGTGGAGAGAATATCAAGGAAGGAATCATCAGCATTTTCAAAAGGCCAGTAAGAGATCCAGACAGGCACAGAGAAGGCACAAATGTACTTACTTGGAAAAAGTGACTTTAGAGAGTGATTGGTGAAAACCAAGCTGAAGTGGCTTGAGTGACTGACTACTAAGAATCCTAAAACAAGGCCAGACCAACCTTTGAGGAGCTGAGTCATAAACCGCCAGAAAGAAAGGAAGGCTGTAGATGGTCAAAAAACAAGCTCTCTTAGAAAGAAATTGACTCTATTCATGCTAATAAATATTCAGGCAGAAGAAAGGAAGACTGTGGGGAGGGAGAGGATAAGGTACCAGAGAGGATAAGGACTAAGAGCTCTTATGGAAAGAAAGTAGGAAAGAATTCAAGAGGTGGGAGACACTACACACTGAGAAGTGCTCAGAGAGAGCAGCCTGGGGACTATTTGTTCTACCCAGGGTTTTTCTAAACATTGACTTGCCCTTCTCACCCCCCCAACAAGATCAATCCTCCTGTGGCTCTCAGAGAGAGAAAGAGAGAAGGGACAGGTTGTATAGTCTTCCTTAAACCTTGTCCTTCAAATCCACAATTCAGGAACATGTCTAATAACTTCCTTAAGATATTCCTCTTCTCTCTTCTAATTCTATGCAATGATAATGTAGGAATAAAAATGTATAGTCTATTTACCTCAGATCTTTCCTATCAGAAATCACACAGCATCATTTATGTTTTAAACAATTTGCCAAATCAAAAATCAAAATAATGCTACTGTAAATGCACACAAGCCATTTTAATCTTTTAAATCTTTCTTCAGAATGTCTAAAATCTCCTGGTCTAATATGAAAACTAAGTATGTTTCCAATGAAGCTTCAATATTAAATACCAAACCAATATCTAACTTGTTTAAACCAGTTTCAAATACTCATATTTTCAAGGAACTGAATTCTTAAGCATCTCATTTCTTTAATAAATCTGATGTTCCTCAGTTGCTATTTGAGAGATGAATCTAAAGGCCACTGCCTAACTTGAAGAGAATATTACCAACTTAGTTATTAAGCTTGGCTTCAGTTCAGGTATTTCTAATTAATATGTTTTGTTGATGTGATAAATGCCTGGATCTGATCCCTAGGAGTTATTTCAATCTTGTCTTATGAAACTGGAGCAATTTATAAAAATTCAGAAGTTAACCTCACTTTTATGTATAACTGTAGTGCACTAATAAAAGCATAAAACAATTCAGGGTAAAAGCCCAGGGTTTGTAGTCAGATGGATCTGAACTCAAGTTCTGTGTTGCCACTGATTTGTTGAGCCAATGAGGTTCATTACATACCTGCTCTGAATTCATTTTCCCATTGAAAATGGGTGAAAGGGCTATAATTAGAAAGTGAGTGAGACCCTTCACCATACTATTAGACTTGCCAGTAAGTATTTATTTTGGGACTCTTCTGATGTGTGAGAACCAATCAGAGTCATTTTTGACCAAACAGCATTTACCATGAGTCATCTGGAGGTTCAGCACTGAGGGTGACCACAAACTCAAAGTGGGAGCAGTTGTGCCTGATAGAAAAGTGAAAATAATAGGAAATGGCAAAAATGTGATATTCCACCCAAGGGATCCCAAAAATATCTGATGAGAGAAAACACTTCACATGAGGCTAGAGAGCTCACATGAGCAGGTAACAGCTACCACAAAAGGAACTTCAGAACAGAAACTATTGTGAGATCACTTCTCCAACAAATGTCAGGCTTCATCTATGATGATATACAATTTTAGTTCTTAAAGGAATCACTCTTTATCATTTGGTTTGTATTTTAAATTGAGTTTTCTGTACAGCATTTTATCACAGCATATAGTCATAAATACAATAATATCTCAGCGATGTATGTGCTGCAATGGCTTTATAAGGTTTAATGTGATATAAAGTGGATATAAAATTGTTACATGTATACATAGGACTAACTTCACTTTGTCACAAAATTATTTCCCTTTCCCTCGTCTAGGTTTCCCTTCTCACCTGTGTAGGCTCTGATTCAGGCCTTTCTCTCTCAACTTCCTCAGCTCAAGTAATCAACAATTCAAGCAGTCAAGCAATTCATTTTGCTCAATGCTTCACAAATTATTTTTTTATGATCCATTGCTTTGCCACCTTTGTTTATATCCTATTGCTCATCCCTACACTGTTCCATTGCTCTCCTGACTGACCTTTATGCTATTCCTCATTCCTCATGATTCATGCTGAGCCTCATCACATCTTGCTCAGGCTCATACAAGACCGATAATTTCTACTTTGCAAGACAAACTCAGAGTTACCTATCCAGGCCTCTTCACACAGTGGTCCCCATCTACCTAAGTTCTCATTGATCTGTGTTAACTATCTGCTGCACTCTGACCTGAATTGTCTGAACTTTACATGTCCTATCTCCATGATTTTCCAAACTATACCTAGAATGAAATTCCAACTCTTCCATAAAACCAATTCGAAAAAGAAAAAAAAAAAGAAAAATGAATCTTCAACTTCTCACTCTGTGAACTCTGACAGCATTTACTGCTGGCACCTTTTTAAAACAATGAGTCACCTTCTATCTTATTGAAACTCCTTTATATTGCTTGTTCAGTCTAACTGTTCTGATTTCCTTGTTGTTTCCTTAAACGAGTTTGCATGCTCTCTAATCCACTCCATGAGACCTGCTTTATCCCAACACACCTAGCACAGAAGCTGGTCTCAGAAATTACACTCTAAATATTTTTGTTTTGGTTTAGTTTAGATAGATCATCATAACCAAAAGCTATATATAACATGAAGTCATTTTTTTCACATTCCTGTCCATTATTTTTCTTTTAAATATTTAAGAAGATAAGATCACAAAGATAAAATGTGAGGGAAATCAATACAAATGGTTATTATTGATTATTCTGAATGGACATAAAGTGTCAATAAATGAACTTAACCTGAATTATAACCAGGTCCTTTTAACTGATATTGTTAGAATAATGACCATTCATCAATAAATAGCACACTGTTTTGCAGTGCAAAACAAAAAAGTGTGATTTTTTTCTCCCTTTGTTGATTCACCCTAGAAACCTCCTCGAGATTAATGTTGTTTGCAGTATAATTGTTTCTATGAAAATAATAATCTGTAGCAAATGCCTATTAAATACATTGTAAGTATATGGATGTATTTTAAACAGCACAATTTATGCATTTTGATATATTTTGTTTATTGTTAACAGAACAGAAACTCACAAAAACTTTCATGTTAGAGATAATATTGATTAATAATTCCTTCTCTTACTAGTTCCCACTGCAGTTTAAAGTCCCCAAAGGAGTGGGGACTTGTTTTCTCACTACTGCCTATAATATGCTGTCAGCACTTGCTACCTATTAACTGACTACATGAATGAGCAAATGAACATTGATCTTGATTCTATTCTATCTTCTTTAGATGATAACATTCTAATGTGCCAGGGCAGGGTTTTGCTCTCTGAAGTACAAATGCAAAAAAAGGAACAACACACAAAACTGCTAGTTAGAACTTTATGACCACTTTGAATGCACTGAACTTTATTCTAGGAATGTCATGGTTGGAAAAAACCTTACCTGACCTCTTTCTAAAGGCACTCATTTTTGTTTATAAGTAAGCCTAAAACTGCATTAGCAAAAACTGAGCAAAGAGAAATCAGTATAAATTTTGTAGACAACTTAAAAAAATTTTTTTTAAACTGTATTTTTAAAATGTAGAATGAACTGAGGAACAATTTTGATGATACTGATTTTTACAATATGGAAAGGTGACTGGAAAATGGTTAAATAGTTCAGAAATAAATTTAGACTATCCAAGATGTGTGTATATATATATACATATAAACATACATACAAACATACACATATATGTATATACATACATATACATATGTATATGTTCTCAGGAATGGAGATGTTTCTTAATTAATTTATTGTTAAATTTATACTAAATAAATTTATGAATAACTAAATTGCCCTAAAGGTGCTGTTGATTCACTTGGAATGTCTGCCTTTAGTGGAAACTTATAATAAAACCTGTTGGCCTCCCAAGAATTTGGCAAAGACTTCAAAGATGGCTCACCCTCTTTAAAGATGGGTAAACTATATGCTATCATGTATTTGTGATGACAAGGAAAGATTCCTTTTGGATCATGGATGAAAGTGAGATTAAAACTTTAGTTCTGTAATTGGAAATTTGGCTATGAATCACACAAACTTATTATTTTAGGGCCTAGCCTATAAAAATGACACAAAACTTAAACAGATGTCTAACTGCTTTCAAGAAGATAATAGAAGGATAAGAATAACTGACCATATAATCAAGAGCCCAGACTCTTCTTACAGTTAGTTATCAGAAGCAAAGACAAAATTAAATGTGTAGTCTGACTAAATTATGCCTATGGTTTATAGAAGCTGTAATATCACTACATTTCAGCTACAAATGACTAGGAATATATTTCTCTTTCAAACTTTTACATGACTGCATAAAAATGTGAGTTAAATTGACTTTTATGTTGAAAATGAAAGGGCAAAGGAAACATTTCACTGAATAACTACCATGTGCCAATAACTGTATTATTATTTTATTTAATCCTCATTTGATATTCACATAAGGTGAAAAGCCCTGCACTAGTTTCCAGATGAAGAAACTGTTTCAAGGAAATTATGCCATTTCTGCAGGATCCTTAGATGACTAAGTAGTAATCTGAGACATAAACCCATATCCATCTTAGTACCAGAACCCTTATACCGTGTCTACTACCTTCAAAGTAAAGCTATTTCCGTTTTCTTTTACTGCAAACCATCATGAATTACAACCAGAGCAGGATTTAAGCAATGAATAAAACCATAAAATGCTAGATGGAGAGCATCTTCTGGAAGCATTGTCGATCAGTCTTGACCCATGTGCATTTACCAAGGGCAGTGATTTGGAGGGCCCCTCCCATATTGCATCAAGATTATCATCATGCACTCACATATCACACTAAATGGAACTTTTTTTATGACTACACTGTGTTCAAGTTGCAAATAATTAGCTGACATTATACTTCATAGATTTATGCAAAGACATTGATTTATTTTTACATGTGCTAATCTAGTTATCATTTTCAGGCCCTATACTTTTTGATAGATCTAGATAAAACTATATAGTCCTCAGGCCTGGAGGAAAATGGCTTTACCAGGATCACTTGATTAGTGGAAGTCAGGACAAGATCCCTCATTGTCTAGTTCTCTTTTGAATCACCACCATATTTCTCAATATGACATATTTTTTTTAAAAAAAACACAGAACTCCAGATAAGACAATATATATAGGGCATATTTGGGAATGGACATTAAAGAGATCTCTATAAAGCTTCAGAATTAAACCAAATTTCAATTGAACATTAATTGGCATTTTAATGTAGAAAGAACCAAAGCTATGAAATTAGTAGTTTTAGTGTTGATATTAATGTTTTCTAAAAGCAATAAGCCATAATATTCCATCAAAGAATGTCAGTAATCAATTCATACACAATCAGTTATAAAGCTTGTTAAAATATCTGTGTAGATAGAAGTATGTGAGTGGGTAACAGTAACTGTAAAATTATTAAAATTTAATCACGGGGTGGAAAAAACTAAGGATGTTATCTCATCAAAGTTCTTTATGTCATGGATTCAGAAAATGCAACTGAAAGCCATAAAATGATTAGCCCTTTTGTATAGCTAGATCTCGACAGAAATTAATATTAAAATTTCCTGACCAGTAAGCAGTTTGTTTTTGTTTTTGCTTTTTAAAATTATTCCTCCACTGCCTCTTCATAAAGTACAGGGAAAAAATTTATAGCTAAAATGCAAGAATATAAGTAATAGCCTATCAAACAAAGAAATACCACTCCTACATCCTCATTTTGAAAATCAACACAATGGAAACTCAAGTATTCTTGACATTACAATGTCCATGGTTTTCTTTTTAATCGTTGCTCAAGACATTAAGCTTCTTGCTTTTTGTAGCACCTAAGATATTTCCATAATGGCTCATGTACAGGGTGGGGTTTCCATTTCTTTGTGTCTCACTCCTGACGGCTCATGGCTTCACACACATTTCAGCACATCTGCTTTACAAGAGGAAACTGCTGAAAACTCAAGGCCATTGTTAAACAAAGAACAGATAAGCCAGAAAAAGTGTCTAGAACTTTTAAAGAAAATCTTTCAAAAGTTAGTGCATGTAATTTTGCTTATAATTGTAACCATGTTCATCAGCACTTACCTTTCATTCCTGGGAACCAATGTGTGTCACCAGTAATTATAAGCAAACTGACTAAAATATCCGGCTTGCATTTTTTCAGTCCTGCTCCACTGATGTTCTGGGCCATTTGTGTCTATCTGATTAACCTTGAATCCACTTTTAAAGTATTTCATTTAATCCTTATCTTCTGACAAAGAAATTAAAAGGCAACGTTTTTTTAAAGAGTCTTTAGTGTTCTAGTGAAGATCAGTCTAAGTCTTTGATCTCTTTTAATCAAAGCATCACTTCCAGACTTCGTTGTCTTTTTTTATTTAGTAAAATCATAGGCAATAATAATAGAAATTAGTTTCAAAATTATTTTTAGTGATTTTTTTTAAGTAGCTGGTTTAAAATTTCAATCAATGATCTTTGGGACACTTCATTCCCTGATTCATAAAATCATCAAATATAATTAACAAATATAAAACTAGATTGGTAGAATTTCCAGTTGAGAAAAGGAAAGAGAACATTCTTTGTTTTAATAGTTTTCACAATATTAATATTTCACTTACTATTATTATCATTGGTTCTAATACTGTGATGCTATAATGTCAAACAATTCATTCATTATCTTCACCTCCAAAACCATATCATTAAATATATTTTAATGTGAGCAAACTAAAGCTCATAGAGGATTGGAGACTTCCCTAAAGTGGCAGAACTCAAACTAGTAAGTGGCATTCAAGGTTAGGTCTTTTAGGCTCCAAAGGTTACATCTTATTATACCACACTATACTACTAGAAATATTTTTTTCTGAGATTAAGATCAAAAACAAGAATGACAAAATGAAGTAGTTCATATCTGAAAATAATGGTGTAAATAATAGAGATGATACGAAACATGTATGCTTGCATGGGCTATAATGAATGTCCTTATTACAGATTGAGATGACTTGCTGTTTCTGATTTACAAATCTTCAAAACTTCCAACACCCACACATAGATAACTTGTTCAGCCACACATACTCACTTTGCTTAAAATTGAAAATGAAAAAAATAAAATAAAATAAAATAAAACTCATCAAAGAAGAATAAAAGTTTGTTCCTTCTTGGGCTTTGAATGAGATTATACAGTTTGGGATTAGCTATTTCTTAGCGGTAAGCAGGTAGTATTCTCCAGTATTCTGGAGGTAGAATAATTTATACCATTTGCCCTGAATTGTCTGGTAGCATGTTAGTAATTTGGCATATTCAGTAGAAGTGAACAGTGAATCATAATTGCTTGACTAATGATTTATACATCTAATTGTATTTCTTTTAATGATTAAAAGCAGTAATTATTTTTCAGGTAGTTATATATTGAGCCTATAATCGATACGTTAATAACATTATCAATGCAATAATTTCCACCACGTGAACATATCTTTTTGAAAATAAGTACACTGTGCTTACTCTAAAATGGCTCTAGTAGAGAGAGTTTTAATACCAGTGGCTCCATTATTGAAGTATTACTTCTCGGAATGTTATGAATATTTTATGTGAAAGTAGAATGAAAGCTTTCTTACCCACCACATCTAGAGTAATGTGTTCCATTCTGAATTCACCACCATCTCCTACCCTCCCCACAAGACCTTCACCTTGTTAGGAAAAGCCTCCCCTTCTATAGCCTTATCACTTCCCCTTTGTTCATCCAATAAATCAAATGCACTAATTTTCCATGTACAAAGACTTTTTCCCTTCCTTCCATTCTTTATCTGCCACCACAGAGACATTTTAAGAAGAAAATCTGAAAATATGGGCTCTCCTGCTTAAAACAATTTTGTGGTTCCTAATCCCAACTCTTTAAAAAATGCTCATATTGCCCTCCAACATGGCACCTGCCAACCTCCACCCTGTCCTGGTGTCACACCGTACTACATCATACTGGACACCTTTCAGGTCCTAGAGTCTGTAATGCTCTGTGGAGTTTCTGGGCCATTGCCCTTACTTTGCCCTTGGTCTTGAATAGTCTTCCTTCTCAAGTTTTAGCATAAGTTTCCTTTCCCCATTAAGTCTTTGCTAACTGGATTAAAATGTTTCTAAAGAATCTTATACTTCGGTCACCAACTACAAATATTTCATTGTAAATCCTTGTGCTTAGCACACAACTTGACCCATAGTAGATGCATAATAACTCTCTGGTGAATGTGTGAAATTTGGGTGCTGTGCTAAAAATCTGAGTATCCCTAGGGAGAAGAATAGTGAGATGTTTAAAAATATATAATTGAAAAGGCAAGTGTAACTGAACATTTTATGTAAGAGAGAACTGAGAGAAAATCAGTTTATCTGTCCCTGTAGGTAAGAAAAATTGTCAACTCCAGAAGGATTGCATGTTTTTAAGATCCTTTAGGACAGACCAAGATCAACAATTAAAAGATTCAGAAAAGGTGTTTTAACTAGATACAAGGATATCTTTCTAACAATTTTATTGTCTCATCAAAACATTTATGCTTCAAAAAGAGCTAAGATCCTCATCACTGGAAATGGTCATGTGGAATCTGATTAATCATAAGTTGAAATTCTTAGAGAAGGTAATCCTGCCTGCATAGAGTTGAGATCAAAATAGAAAATAAATTTTGGGTTTTACCAGTTTCACTGTGTTCTTTCTTTGCTTGTAAACAATCATCCTGTAAAACAAAAATTAATGAAAACAGGATGATTTTACTAGAAGTCAGGGTAGCTACTGAGCATTTGTTTTACAATAATTAATTAAACTTGTGAAAAGTCCAAATGGTAGAGTTCAGTTGTTCAATTTCTCTCTCTCTTTTTCTCTCACCCCCCCCTGCCCCACACACAGTTACAATTCAACAAAGTCATAGAGGTTCACCACTGAGCTTATTAGTTTGGAAATGCCACAGAAGTGATTTCTGTCTACCTGTGGTATAATATAGAAAGTTTGGGGATTTAAAGCTTTTCTTAACTGTACTTAGTAGTATTTTTCAGCTATGAACTTCTAGAAAATATATTTCTTGGTATGTCCATGTACAAAATAAGGAATGAAAAAAATGTATCTGAGTATCTAAAAAAATGCAAGTAGTTAGTAAAATCATTGTGGTGAAGGCCTTCTAGGTAGGAAAACAATGTGTATTCAAAGATTTAGGTTGGAAATGGTTAAAGAACAAGTAGCCAGTCTGGCCAGTGTTGAGGGAGCAGGCTGAGAACAAAGCAGATCTAGAGAATTTGGCTTCATCCAGGATTTCTTTGGGCTAAGAAATCTCAGTATCATAGGAGCAAAAAGTGAGCAAAGGCAATGATATACAGGAGAGTTGCTAGGAAAATATAAGGGAAGAACTTGTGAAGGATCTCAATTTGCATACGCCTTTCTGATGCAGTGTTTCAAATATGTAGCTGCTATATGCTGCAGTGAGCCTGGGTCTCTAATATGAGTTTTTCAGGAGTGACTAACTCACTCCCCCACCCACCCCTACCCCCAAAGCCCCTGATGTTTGCTTAGAGATGGGAGAGAATACAGATTGATCTTGTCCCAACATAATTATTAATGTCAGGTTTTTTTTTTCTTTTTAAGATTTAGCTTTTCTTTTTTCCCCTACTTTTATTTTGATTTTATTTTACCATTACTCTGAATAGTGTGATTTTACAAGTTAAGGAAGAGGAAGGTAAGAATTATGATATGTAGATACTTGGGGCCATCTTATACACACAGCTTTTAAATATATATTTTTCATTCTACCAAATGTTTGGTGGTTTTTAGTGAGATTGTTATATAATATTTGTCATTTTTATTTGGAGTTTTTAAAGCATGTAAATTAGTCTATATCCTGAAGTATATTAATAAACAATATCTTAAAATCAGTAATCTTTTGTCTTTTAGTTCTTTTAAATATCATCTTGATGTATTTGTTCTAGTTATATTTTTTTCTTTTTCAAATATTCAATCAAGATTATTAATAAAAACCCCAAATCCCAGTATTCTACTTTAAGCACAGAGAATTTTGCTAATTCTTATATAATAATTATTACTAATCCCAATATAAATTTAGTAACATGAAGAAATGTTGTTTTGTTTTTATTTTTTAATTGTTTTGTCTTATTTTGTTTCCATTTCAGTTCACATGTATTCCTTAGAGTTTACAATTTGGAGTGGGAAATCATTCTACCTCTTCACACTCTATGTCACAGTTTTGAATTTCTTTCATGCTAATAAAGTTATTTTTTCACATGAAGTTTGTTTCTAAAGCATTTCATGTTGCAGACCTTTCACTTTAAAGATAATGAGGTGATTCCAAACTCTAGCTGCTTACACAGAAAAAAAATTAATATTAAAAGGAAAAAAATTATCTCCATAGAAAGTGGTCTGCAATAAGTCTAGAAAAAGTGCCAAGAAGAATGTTATACTAAGTTAGAAATAAGGAAACTGGGCTGGTGTGTGCAATGAGATCATTGTTATGCAATATAACAGCAGCAGGCCCACAGTGACAGGCATGTTAATAATTATCTAGATATCAGGAGTACTTAGAACACAATCTTATCTGATGTAGTCAGAAAATAATAAAGCAGCTGGAATGTTGTGAAATGAAGCCATTCATATACATACGTATACTTACAAATAACTCACTGAGCTGGAGTAAGTTGTTTCTGTGGTTTCCTTGCATAAAAATTGAGTGCTTTCACTAGTTTTTACCAGATCACTCTAAAATGTTTTCTCTTATAATCATTAAGTTCTGCTTACATAAAAATCTTAACAACAAAACAACAAAATGAGTGCTTGGGTAAGCTGTGTAACTGTAAATGCTTTTGGTATGTAATGGACTGTCCAGTTTTCAGTATTGTGTACAAGACTGTTAACTATTCCTATAGCTTATTGACAAAAAGAAAGAAAGAAAGAAAGAAAGAAAGAAAGAAAGAAAGAGAGAGAGGGAGGGAGGGAGGGAGGGAGGAAAGAAGGAAGGAGGGAGAAAGAAAGAGAAAGAGAGAAAGAAAGTAAGATAAATAATTTAAGAATTACTAGGTAAAATATTTCCTTAAAAAATAAAATTTATTTTGCAATTCAAATGAAATAAAAAAAAACCCAGCCCCTATTTACTTGGCTCATACATAATAAAGATAGAAGGAAAGTATATGACCTTTTAATGGGAGAGAGACTGTTACTATTGGATGGTATTGAACTCTTGAGTTCCTATATTCTTGTAAGAAAGCATCTAAATGGTCACATGTTTCAATTTTATATCATCAATATTTTATTGACACTTTAGAATATGATGTGAATAATTTAAGGACTGTAAAAGTATAGAATCTGTCATTAAATTTTATTTAGGCTTCAAATTGTCCTCCAAAACTCAAGATGTTCCAAAATCATCACAGTGAACTCTCCTCTGTGCATCTCAGTCACTAATTACATGTAGTCCTTAACTCACAGCTTGTCTCTACTGAAACAAAGAAGCAAGTCCTCCTCTACTAAAAGTCATCCTCGCTGAAATGATTCAAAGGACTCCATTGATCCTGTGCATGGTCCTTCAAAGGCCACTTTAAGTTATGTCCATAAATACTCAGTAAAGCAGTTCACAATCATCCAGTGGGTTACACATCAGCATTTACAGTTTCTTGTGAAATGAAAGGGCCAAGAATAAGCCTTGAGGAACGATTAGGTTAGTTTTAAAGGTCTCTACTTTCCTTCCCCAGTGAGGGTCCTTCATACTCACTTGCCCCTTCCTGGACCTCATAGCCTTGTTCTTCAGTTCTGCCATTTAGAAAGGACTTAACCAAAGGCAGAAACAAACAGAAGGGCTGTATGACAAAATCTTTCTTCTTCCTACCCATATTAAAATTTACTAATTCTATGACCCATTCCTTCAGAGCATTACTAGGTGACAGAAAGATATTGGATAATCAGTTGGAATAAACATGTTAATGGATCCAGTGACTTCCATAAAACCTTCCAGCTGGAATGGTTCATAAAAGTTTTATGGAAGAAAGTGAATTTGATTTGAGTCTGTTAGGATAAGAAAGATGAAAGTTGGGAAAGGAAGATGACATTCCAACGTGATCACAATCATTTCTGCTCTGGCCAACTAGAACACAGAGGTCTTAGCCTTCTAATTAATATTTTAAGTCAAGATAATTATTTTTCAATACATTAATATGTAGTAGGCAAGCAGGGAAATGAATAAATAATTCTCCAACTCTAAGAAGGAATAAGATTTTTTTACAGTTTGGTTATCTGAGTTTTAAAAATTTTGTCTGTATAATAAAACATACAGTATTAACAACTCTAAAAAGTCACCTTCACTAGAAAACTACAAAGAAAAGAAAAAAAGTATAGAATTACCACTTCAGAGTAAACTTACTTCAGAATAAAAAAGAAGCTTATCCTGGGAATACCAAACAGACTCACATATTGCCAAGCTACAACAAGAAACTAACTTATGGTTACCTTCATTAATAAAGTACAAGAACATGTATGATGTTGCATATCTATAGAAAGAAGAATGTTATTAACATAACATTAATATGTTATATTCTTTCGAGAAAAGCATCTAAATAGTTCATTGACACCTTGGATAGACAATAATTATTCAGATGTTCTAACTTTCTAGCTTCTTTGACTTTGAGCAACTTACCTATCATTCCTCCTCTTTAAAATGGAAGTTGGTATATATTAAATAGTTATTGAGGAGATACATTGTGGGACAAACGAAAAACAACCCAAAATCAGATATATTACTATAAGCCCCTTTAAATTTGCCTTGGAGCTTGTGTATATTTCCTTTTACTTGTAGATTAGAGGTATTTTTTATCTTTTGCATTGTACATGTACTTCAAAATATATTTTGCATATGTTCCTTTTATCTATAACTGTCTTTATAAAAAGTAAAAGTAGTATTTTCCTGGATTCCAACAATGGCTATGACTATGGACACAGTTGGAAAATATCTGCAGCCATCTCCAGGACCTAAGTTAAAAAGTCCCCTTTATTGTTTGAGTGAAGCAGGAACTCTGGGCTATTCACCAAATAAAATTACCTGTGGTAGAATTTGAGAAGAGCCATTTCAGCTTAATCTTTTATACAGTTTTCCTTCATTGAAATGTCATGCCAAGTGGTTCTCTGGCATTATTTCTTGAAAATCTTTCAATCATTGGGGGCAAGTGGGAAATGTTTAGACTCCCTGGAGATTAAAGAGCGGGTAATCCTTACAGTGATTCAGGAAGCAAATACAGCCTAAGCCTGTCCCTACTTGATCTAAATAAAATCTTTTTGCTAAATTTTCTTCAACAGGAAGGTTCATATGGCAAATGGTCAAAGTTCTTGTATTCTACTTTGTAAGTTCTCAGTCAAAAATAAAAAGATAATAAAGTGGTAAAATGTAAGTCATAATTTAACCTAATTATTTTACCTTCCTTTTTAAAATTTATTTTGTTTTATTCAAGTCTCAGCTTTAGGGCAATTGTCAACAATTTAGGTAATCAAGATTCTATGGACTGACTCATATAAACGTCAGTCTGAAATGATCTATTTAAAAGAAGAAATGAGAAATAATGTATAGATGATGATGAAATATATGAACTCTTCATGAGAAGATTCCATGTTCCTTATCATAACTAAAAGGTAGGACATATAAATTATAGGATATAAATTAGAGATGACAAATCAACTATGAAAAGTAAAGTGTTATAGTATATCACCCATGGTGTAATTTTGTCTGCTGAAAGTATCAGCAATGTTGCTTACACATATCTTCTCACTTGATTACAGCAATACAACCAGTGTTGGAGCTACCAAGACCTTTGCTTCATGGAGGAAGAAGCTGAGGCTTGCTTCAACAATCATGTCATGACTTAAATCCATGCTCACTGATTCTAAGTTTAAGTCTCCTTAAACACAACCAACTCCCAGTGTTACAATCATGAAAAACTAGTTTGGAAGTTACTATGTGATCCGAGATCCTTTAAGACTGTTGTGGACCCAGAAGACAGAATAAAAGTAAAAAGGGTCAAGTTTCACTTGTAGAGTACAGCCAGCAGAAAGAACATTGCTAAATGCAGGAGGCAAGTTAGAAATAGAGGAGTCAGAGATGATTCCAAGGCTGTGTGGTTCTGTGATTAAAAGAGTAGGGAACCCCATTTACAGAAATGCTGAGATAAGAATTCAGAAGTTGTTTTCAGAGATGGATGATGCATTTTAATTAGACATTGGCTTTCAGGTGGTAGGAGAAAGGCAATAACTCTATTGATTGCAGAGCTTGGATATATTTTGTTTTTCTCAAAGCTCCACTAATTTACTATTTTATGAAAATGACCATCAAACAGAAGCAATTAGAAAGAGCGTTAGGAACCTTCTCAGGTTTAAATTTGAATGTGCAGTTGAACAGCCCAGAGCAGCTGACAATGATGTCACCTGTGTTGGTTAGTATACAGACTCAAAAATATACATATTTTTTCAATGGACTCAGATGAGCCTTCTTCCTACTTACTACATTTAACGAAATATATTGCTGCTGAAAAAAACATGCATTTTGGAGACTCACAAGCCCAGTTTACTGAGCTTATCAGATCCTAGGAGAATAAGCCATTTTCCTGGGGTAACTTGGCCAATAAGCAGCCATCTAGATTCACATTCAGGAATAAGAGATCCAATCCCCAAATGTCAACTCCTAACTACCACTTATCTGTTTCCCCAAGATCATGGTTTCCATTTATCAATGGAAACATTGATAAATGTTTGAAAGTCAAATACATGTCTTGTGTGCTGTACTTTACTTTTAATGGTAGTTTATCCTTAAAAAAAATTCTATAGTAGACATTCTATACTGAAGTGAAATACATTTTGTATTTTTGATACATATGATTGCATATATATTTTTGTCATGTACTGTTGGTTTTGTTATCAAAATGCATTGTGTCAAATTGTAAAATATGTCTCATGTAAGTTTCTCCATGACAAAGTGGATGGAGGCTTATCTATTTTGCCCCCTGAAAATAGTAAAACTATACTTTGTATTCAGAGTAGGTGCCAAAAAAGTTTGACAGAATAACTTTCAGGATTTTTAAAGTCCAGTTAATGTAATAATTCATGGGTATTTAGTATATACTCTATTCATAGTTTGGAATAATAATAAAAATTTAGCTTTGATTCTAATCCTTAAAATATCAAAGCCAAAAGATTAAAAACAAAGTATCATAAGCACTTTATGGAATAGTGAACATAATAATGCCCCTATGCCTTGACTGTAATTAATTTCACCATCGTTTTAGTTCAGATTTATATTATTACTATTTTTTCAAGGTTCATCCAGGCAAATTATCCTCTGTTATCTTGACCACATTTTCATAGAGGATTTAGGAATAAGGACTCAATAAATATGTACTGAACTGAATTGAGTGTCCCAATCAACTAGTATAAATCAATAAATAGCCTTAAGAGTAGAAGGTGGAAGGGGAGTATTGGAATAGCAGAGTTATACAATGGGTCAGTTAATTAGGGAACACTTTTATGATTTAAGTGAGTCTTGCCCTCTCATCTAAATAAGAGAAAGATAGAGATTGATTTATGTAAACGAGTCAGTTTTGATTTTCTTAAGAGTTGGCATAGGAGAACTACTTCAAGGAACCAAAGGAAGAAAGCTCAGCCAGAATATAGCATAGACATGATGTATGAAGGTAAGTGAGAACAAATGGAGTGGAATCAGAAGTGAGGAGCCAGAGTGTTTGGCAGCTGTCTCTAAAGAATTTGTATTCTCAATATTCAACCTTTTTTCTTTTGACATATTATTAAAACTTAAATTTAATTTTTGATTAAACACAGATCTGCAATCATTCTTTCATAGCTTGGTAGACATTAACATTCTTATTTTAAAGAAAATTATGACTCATATTATACGAAAATTATATTTGCAAGCAAGACATACTCAGTTGAACCAATACCACCATATAAGATGCATAACAATTCCATAATTGCACTGAAGAATCAGAATGTATTGTACATAATTTTTCTTATTAACTATTCCAGTCTAATGGGACTCTGTCTGTCACTGCCTAACACAGTTAGGATTGGAATAGAGTAGGACTATCTTCTAGTAAGAAATGCAGCTTTTAGGAGAAGCCCCGCTCTTCTTGGCTGGGGTATCATGACACAGGGAAACTGCAGGTTGTCAGTATCTACTTGGCAGCAGGCACAGTGAGAGCCTTTCTCTTCTACCTCAATATTCTCTTTTAAGAAAGGAAGAAATTGAGCCCAGAGAAGCTAAGTATACACCCAGCATCTCACCACCAATAACTGGCAAAGCTGGGATTTAGGGCGAGTCCCCTTCCAAAGCCAGGGCCTCTTTACAACTTACAAAATACCTTATAAGTATTATCTGCTACATCCCCCCTCTGTAGGAAAACAGAGACCCAAAAAGATGAAGTGAATTAACATTACAGTCACTCTGTCACATTTCACCAAGCCATTTCTAACTTTTAAACAAGCCATATAAAAGGTGAGTGGAACATGCTATTATTCAAAATGAATAAAAGTCATCATCCTGCCAAAATAAAGAGGAAATATTTCACAAGTTTATGATTTGCTCCTTCATTTTCCTTTTATTTAAGTTGAAGATTATACTTGAGCATACCTTGGCATTACTAAGAACTGAAGCTTACTTCATTCTTCACTAAATTATTCCAATTGATTAGGCAATTTGGCTGCACAGACTGAATAATTATGGGAAAATAAGTCAATCAATTGTTGGATGCATGAATCACCAAAAATCAGTTGCATCACTTGTGTTTAAATTATTCAACATGGCTTGGCATCTAATAACTCATAGAAATCAATGCTGGGGGAAAAATAATAGGTATTTCTGACAATTTCTTAGAAATTAACACCAGTTAGCTCAAATGATTTTCAAACATGAACCTTTGTATTGTTCTGTAATTAATAATAATAAGGTAAAGTAAATCCTAAGCAATCAGCAAGGTCAGTGTCAGAAAGTATTACAACCACATTCCCAAATAACTTAAAATGAAACTTAACTGTGTAGGCTATAGGCAAGTATCTTTTCCTTGAATGCACTGACTAGACTAGAGGTCCCTGGGGGTGTAACAAATAGTCTGGATGTGACAAAGTCTTACCCATCTTTCAGAGGCCCTGGAAAATCTTCAGTGTGATCCCTGAATCTTCTATTCAAGGTGTCCAGTTGCCTTTTGACACACAATCATTCATTTTGTAAAACAGAGGTTCTCCCTCAGAAGAGATGACATTCATGTGAATGTCTTGACACTGGACATAAATCTCCATGTTCACTTTATTGACCCTAAGAGACATTTCATTGTTTATGGAAAAGGACATCATGAGAAATTTCTGAATGCCTTCATGTTTTGAACAACTCCGTGTGAGCCCAGCATTATTTTGTAGCTATCATATAAATAATATCTAAGGATTCTCAACCCAGAGCTCTCAAAATCTCATTAGTTAATTTACTGAGTCCTGAAATACGTGCCTCATTCAGAAAGTCATGTGCTACTTACAGGATGGACTGTGGCTTTTTTCCCAGATTAAGGAGCTAACTAACCCAAGTGGTTGGAAATCCAAATTCTCTCTAATGACTAGATTTACTATCAAGTTTGAAAGGAGAGAATGTGATGTTTAATTACTGTATCTCATATTAACTAATTTTTAGGTTCCTAAGGTATGTGAGAATATCCTTTTGTTTTTATTTCTAATTTCTAAGACTATTTGTAGCTAAAAGGATCAAGGGAAAGCTAATCTCCTCCCAAAATTGGCTGTGATAGGAAGTTCAATAACTATCCCCAAAGTCATTTTATGTTATATTTCTTTCTAGTCCCAATTTTAGATGTACTATAAGCTTTTAAATGATGCCAGAACTCCTGGGTACTTACCCAAACCTTCACTTAGCTCCAGTCCTCTTACAGTTCACTCATGTTTAATAGAAATCAGATCCATTAAGTATAATTGTAACCATACTGCCTCCACTTAACAGTAAGTGGAACAGAACGGATGCCACAAACTTTAATATTCAGAAGGCCTGGTCCAGCCTGGCATTTTACTGGAAGACTGTGTCCAGCTCTGGGCTCCAAAGGCAGAGGGCGGGGGTGGAATTTGGATATTGTTCATTAAGGCCTGTAGGGGATCTGGAGATGTTCAGTAAAGAAAAGAAAAGAAGGAATTCTTTCATGTATTTTAAAAGGCGAGAAAATAAACTTTTATTAAGGAAATAAATGAAGAGTTATTGTAAAGTGGGGAATTTGTACTGAAGTTTGGTATAAGAAACTGTTTTCTAATATTTAGAATTGACAGACCTGAAACTGAAAACCAGAGGTAATTATGGATTCTTCTCTGAAATACATAAAATGGAGCAAGTCTCAGAGACTTGGTTTGGTTTATGTCTTTCATGAAGATGTGTGATTATACTATTTCCTGAAGTTCTTTTCCAGCTCTATAGTTCTATACTTTGTGTTAGTCATCTTTTTTTGTCACTGTGACAAAATTTCTGAGATAATCAACTTATAAGGAGGAAAGATTTCTTTTGGCCAAGATTTATTTATTTTGGACAGTGGGCCCTCTGGCTATAGGACTGTGGTAAGGCTGACCATCATGGTGGGGGGCATGTGGTAGAGAAAATCTGCTCACTTCATGGTAGCCAGAAGCAAAGAGAGAGAAGGAGAGACCGATGTCCCAATATCCCATCTGAGGGCATACCCCTAGTGACTCAACTTCCTTCCACTGGGACCACTATCTGATGTTCCCACCACCTCCCCAAGTCTGACAACCAAGGTTTTAGCATACTGGACTTTTAAAATTTGCAATCCAAACCATAACATATTGGCAGCCAAATATACATCCACTCATAAGTCTGCTTCAAGACAAGTAAGGTTAAGTTAATCTATAAAATATGAGGGTATCAGTTACAAAAAGCAGCATTGCCATTTATTGCTGCATATAGAAGATTCCATGTCTGCATTCCTCTAAATAAAAATATGGGAACCACAGCACTAGCTACAGATTATCAGAGAGTGAAAGCAAACAGCATTCAGGCCAAGAAGAGACGATACTCTGAGGTATAATTTCACAAAGGATTTCAGAAACAGAAGCTTGATTAGAAAAGGAACTCAAAATGTAGAAGGAAAAGCAGTTTCCTGCAAAGTTCATTCACACAAGTAGCCCCAAGGAAACATTTGAAAAACGTGACATTTGTCTTTGGAGATTCTTTACACCCAGATCTCAGGCTTCAAGTATTTTCTATTTTTATCTGATTGTCCAGAAGTATTCCTAGGAGCAAGTTGTTGGCTTCTGCCGTTTCTACCACAAAGACACAATCTTTGCTATTAGACTTTCCCAGGTCGAATGCCTTCAATTCAAATATTTTAGTTCCCGTTGCCATTGTTTTGAGTTGAACTCATCCAGGTCAAAGGATGGTATATCCTTAACAAGTTGTGAACCTATTTCCATAGTGCTTCTGCTGCCGAGAATTCCAGGTCACTTGTTAGGAAGGAATGGGGGGTGGCAATTTTCGGCCCCTGGAATCCTACCTGCTGGGCACCTATCTCATTTGTGTGTTTAGAACAGCATAGATGGAGTATAAAACAAACAAATCTTTATTTATGTGTAAAAATATCTTTCCATTTAATTTCTTATGTACCAAATATGAACAGAATACATACATGAACCTAAAAGTAAAATTAAATCTTTCCTTCAAATGATTTAAACTCCTGGAAAGGTTAAAAAGATTAAAAAATTGTAAGCTATAACTTTTATTTAATAATATCATCACATAAATTAAAATGGCTTGTTAATTATATTTATATAATGAAAAAATAATTTAATTTGCTGTATTAATGGACAATAAAGAAAGATTTCCAGGATTTGAATTTTAAACACCACTAATTACAGTTTATTCTAAGAACCCCCAATTATTTCCTGGGCTCTTTGAGTGAATAGAGAACTGTAGCTCAGTGGTAGAGCTCTTGCCTAGCATGTGTGATGCACTGGGTTCGATTTTCAGCACCACATATAAATAAATAAAGGTCCATTGACAACTAAAAAATTATTTTAAAAAAAGACTTTGAACATGACAATAACCATGACTTTCCTAAATAAACAGTGTGATGCCTGCAGAACTAGGGAGGTTCTTCTCTAGTTATTTGAAGGATATCTAGAATTCAAGGTGGGCAGCAACTCTTTGAACAGGGAACAAATTCCAAGACATGTTAGAAATGATTGCCACTGAGGGTAAGGCAGCCATGACAAATAGCTATAAAACTGCTTGAGAAGATTTAGTCATTGTGTCTACATACTTGTATTTATTTGTAAACTATAAGTACATTTTCACCTCTTATTCAACCAAATAAAAGTACATTTACTAAGATAATATAGTTGAAGATGATTTTAAAACTTCATAGCTCTTCAAAGGTAAGGAATCAAGTTATAATAGTATTTTCAGCAGGAATAAATAGTTGACGTGTTTGCCGATGGCAGTGAATATTCTTGTATTTAGGCTCAATGATGAATATTTTATGAAAATTTTACTTTCTTTTCATGTATTTCTCTAATTAGAAAGAATCTGACAAAGTCAAGGACAATTTTAATCCTGTATTCTTAAAATGGCTCAGTCACACTACAACCTATAATTAGATGTATTATATTTCCACTATTCAAACTCATTTTTTTTCCTCCCTCATTGTGTATACCTACAAAAAAATCCAACACCAACTTCCTCCTGGTTACAAACTAATGCCGTGACCTTTCTGGTCCTACTTATATTTCTAGAGGCAGCATTTAAATGCATGACTAAAATCACCCCACTCAATACGTAAATAATGTTTGTGCCTTGCCGATCATAATCCTTTATCAGGAATAATAATGCAGCTTTACTTTTTACAGGAAATGGGAAATAAAACCTCAACAAATGGATGCAACCTTTAGAATGGCTCTCAAATGGGCAGAGCTGAAAATTGATCTGGTTATTTGTCAATTGCATTATCCAGAGATGACATCAGCAGCAAAACTATAGCCAGTGCTGGCTCATGGCCCACCCCACGACATAACTAAAAACCAACTCTGTAAAAATATAAGGATCTCTAGGGCTGTTATTTGAGCTTTGAAATCTAATTAAACAACTTCTCACTCCGCCTCATTAGTAAGCACTGAACCAGATTCTATACAAACACCTGAACACATGACAACCAAGCTAACAGTACATTTCACATCATCCCCAGTGGGTCATTCTAGAAAAAAAGGCAAGCTGTTAACTGAGATAGTCCCTCTAATAGTTATTTCTGATTTTATTTTTTATTAATCTATTAAATGATCCATATTATAGGTTAGCTTGTTAGAGCACTACTAACTGAAATCCTGAATCACAACTTTTTGGCAATGACAGCTCTTTGATAGTCTTCAAACAACCCCATTCTGTCCCACCAATGTCAAAGATATCATGCTTCTTTACCTGGGGGGTTATGTTCATTGAGAATCACAAGTGATGCTGGTGTAGGTCTTCTTTTCCTTATCTGTGAACAACAAAGGCCCAGCTAATGTCAGTGAAAATTCCACATGGCCCCTGGTTGCCCTGTGGCTCACAAAAATACCCATCTTCATATTTCCCCAACATACAAAAACATACTTCCAGAGGGCACACAATATGTGCCCACTATTTTTTTTAAGTAATAGAAAGCCAGATTATTAAGGTGTCATATACTACTATCACCTTCTTTGAGTACAAAGCTACATTTCTACAGAAAAGAAATAGTTGTATATATTCCAATGATGTAACTGAAAGTTAATATACAGTGAAGGTATGAAAATGACTTGCTCATTTTATGGCAAGACCCTCATAATTTCAGTGATGCTTTCAAGATCCATTTCCTTTATCTTTAAATGCAGTAAGAGGAACTTGGCAACCTCGAATTTCTAGCAGTGTCATAGTTAAATTAATAGCATGTATTTTAAATTTAAATTACTATAGCTAAGTTTTCATTTTCTAGTATATTTTTAGAACAAATCAGCAAGTAAAGAATGAATATGGCTCTTGGAAGAAGATATAATTCAGTTAAAACTAAGAGGTTTGGTTATTTTTTGTTGTTGTTATTGTTGTTGTTCATTTGTTTGGGTTTTTTTTCCTTATTTGAAGAGTTAGAGGAGCATATTATGAATCAAATTTCTTGTTTTGGCTATCCTTTATTTCTTTAACATATACATTCATAGTTGACTTCCCCAAGAATGTGTAAGTAGAATAGAGGATAAAATGTACCAATGGCATCTTGTTTAAAACAGAAGGAATGCTCCATTCAGCAGATACACATTCAAGGTCGTATTCATCTGGCCTGAGTCTACATAGATCTACTTTTGACTGTCAAAACAATTTAGGAGTAAGTCTGAGATTCAATAATTATTTTATGATTTTGTATCAATCGTTTGGGCATGGATTAAGGAACAATTTAGGTTTCAAGAAATTAATGAATTAGGTGCACGTCCCCCATAGATTCCTTTGCTTTTGTCTTCCCACAGTATACTATATTTGAAGTTTTATCACAAATAATCTTTTAAGTGGTGTCATTGCATAAAGAGTCTAAGTAAATCTGATTATGAAAGGAGACAGAGATGTCAGCCATAGTAGATAGAGAAAAGAAATCTAGGAAATGTTGAAGTATTATTTGTAATATATGAATACAATCTTTTTAGAATTGTACATATGCCTACAAATCCTACTTATTATATATTACATATAATTACTGTTTGGGGTACTAAATGAAAATAATGGTTAACAATATCAAACCTATAATCTAAAATTATTCTGGCATTTAATGTTTTCATTTTTACATCAAAATTTTTTTCTAAAAAATGAAATAAAATTTGCTAATTTTGAAAATGTCTTAAAATTTGCTCTAAATGTTAAAACTGTTATTTCCATATGCAGACACAAATATTGATAGCTCTAAATCTGAATGGCTAATATAACCATTTTTCCCAATGGGTGCTAATTTTGTATGAAATGAAATGCTATATTTTAGCCAACAGTTTCCCAATTGTTTATTCAAGTGCATATAGAAACCAACTTATTTTTCATTCATTTATCCTAAAAGTCCCAAAGTTAGGCAAATTCAAGAGATTAAAAAAATAACTTTCACTAAATAAAAATGTATGTTCATATTATCTTACATCCAAGAATTTTCCCCCACCCAAGCCCACTTACCTGCTCTGCTGCCTCAGGTGCAATCTGACTCTGGAATAAAGGCACAGCGAACTGTATCTTCTTGGGGCTGTTGGGCTCCATGATAATGATGAGAATTATTCAGAGATGTAAAGAACTCAGAAAGACTAGCCCCAAGTGGTATCCACCATGTGTTTCCTCAGGCACACTCCACCAAGCCACACACAGTGCTTTGTAACAAATAGCTGTAATTCCAGACTGAGCAAGTGAAGATGCAGAGGTTTGAGGAACTTCCTTCTTCAACATCCACAGTGATGCCTGGCTTGCCTGTTCCCCCACCAATCCCTTGGATCCTCTCAGCACAATACAGAAAGGAACAATAAGCTAATTGTGTGCTTCTTCACTAATACACATGCCAAGCATTCACTCAGCAGCTAATTGAAAATGCAATGCTAGCCTTGAAGGACCCGCTGCCCTGGGATTTGAAAGAAAGACTCTATCCACTACATCACTAACCGGCTGCTTGAAAGTGCAATGTAAGCTCCCTCTGAGTATTGCAGGAATGGGCCATTCATTATTGATGAACATAAAGCAGGAAGTTTTTAAAGTTGGGGGCAGGGTTTGGGTACAGAATCATTTCATTTCTCCCATAGCAACTTATAAGTCAGACACCTCTGCTCTTTCACACTCCGCCACCATATAGATGAATGGCCGTGGAGGGGCAGCCACAACCAATAACACCAGCTATTTGTATGCTTCAAGATCTCATTAGATCAGACTGATCATAGGTGCAGAACATCTGTGGTGTAGTGAGTTCAGCATTGCCCCAGGGCTGAGCAGATCTTAGTTCAATTCCCATCTCCACTATTAACAAGCTCTGTGGCCTCAAGCAAATCACAGGCTATGTCTAGGCCCCCGTATCTTCAACAGAGAAATGAGGGAGTTGAATTCCATGACCTTTAAGGTCCCATTCTGTTCCAATATTCTATAATTGTAGTTCACAGTTTTCATTAGAGTGGAAAGTATTGAACAGCTAAATTTAGCAAACAGCTTGGAAGTCATTGCTCCTGCACTGACCTCTATTCTATTTCCTGGTGGAGTCAGTTACATTCTCCGACTTGGAAGAATACAGAAATGGCTGGGAAAACATTAGTGGAAGCCTAATGGTATCCAGCACTGTGACTTGATATCAATCATAGGGTTGTATGCAAATATAAGAACTGGAGAAAAAGCACAAAGGGATATTCTTCAGAAAGACATTGGATGGTTGTCTTGTGGCTAGTGGCCAGGGAAGAGGGGTACACTGGCCGGATCACCACATCAACTAATATCCAATTGGTGGTAATAGCACCACCAGATGTGCAAGAATTTTGGAAAATGAAACTGTTTAAAGAGAAAAAAAAAAGAACTTTAGTTCTCTACTTCCTTTTTCAAAAGGCTTTATTGGACAAACACTAAAATTTTAAATATGCTTTTGAATTCATTGAATACATTTAGACATTGGCTATTATTCCAGGTATTTACAAATGAAGTTTTCTTTTTTCTTTATTTTTTTTTAAATTTTGATTCTATACCAGAAACCATGATGTAAGTACACAATGTTCTGATGAAAGAACATGGAAAGTAATATGCATTATTCAAGTAGTTTTCTATACTCATTAGGGGGAAAAGCAAATGAAGATATGGATGTGAAAGCACTTTCAGCTGGAGAACTGTGCTGACCAGCAAGAAATCTCGTGATGGGTTCATCTCTGTACAATCTTAGGGAAGCTTAGAAATTACAACATTCTATGTAATGGTTTACAAAAATACCTAGAAAGTAAATCTGAATTAATACCATTTAAGAAGTTGCTTCTCTGAAGATTATTTAAAATCTCTTTTGATTATCTAAAATGAAAACAAGATTTTTAGTGAGGTATTAATCCAAAACTTCACTTAGTACAGCAATTAAGAGAATGTTTTTGGAGTACAGCAATTAAGAGAACATCCTTGTCAGTATTGAGTTCAAATTCTGGATCTGCTACTAACTAAGTCAACTTGAGCAATAAGAGAACTTTCTTCTTATAAGGATTAGGTGAGTGAATTTCTAAAAAGGGTTCATTACAAGGTCAACATATTACCACCACTCTATAAGAGATAGCTATTACTTTTAACTACTAAATATATATATACTGAATTTCTAAGAATCCATACAAATTTGGAATAATTTGATACCAATTAGAACAATAGTAGATAAAGTGAAATTCCATATATGGGTTATCTAACCAACAGTGATTCTCATTAATTACCCTCTTTTGAATAGTCTGACCACAGGCAATGTCATAAAAGGTATTTTCCAGACCATTTAAGCTTCTAGTTCCTCATCAAGCCAACTCCTGTGTTGCTTTCAGGACTCGGCTGAGTACCATTGCTTTTGGAAAGCTTTTGCAGACCTACTTGAACACTTTAATGCAATTCTTCTATCATCCCAAAGCATCCAGCACATACTTCTACTTTGTATAATAGATACCTGTCTTTTAATTAATATTTTGCAACTTTTTTAAAATAAAATAAAATTTTAAAAATAAAATAAATAAAATTCACAGAGCAGCTATTTGTTGAATAGATACTATAATATACTTCTCGCCAGTCCCTTTACTCTGGAAATAGAGGAGAAATTATGTTGAAAGTTGCTTGGAATCCTTCTAATGTAAAATTGTTATTCTAAGAATTACTTAAAATGCAACTTAAGTTTAAAATAATATAGAAGTATTTAATATGCAGTTTATATGGCACTGCAATATATAGCTTTTTACACACACACACACACACACACAGAGACCAATGCATATAGTTATACTAAATATTATATGTACATTTTTCTCTCCCTATTAGAGATAAAAAGTAATACCTAACCCTTATGTGGTACTTGCCATATAATATGCAGATAATATTCAAGTGCTTTGCCTGTATTCATTCATAACAACCCCTTGAGGAAGATGCTATTGCCATCTCCATCCCTGATTTAAAATGAGGAAATTGTAAATTTAAGAGTTTAAGTAATTTGCTCAAGATCATTCAACTAGGATATGGCAGAGGAATTTCAAACCTAGGCACTTTGGCCTACAGCCTGGGCATTTTATCATGAAGCCACCATGAGGGCTATTCCAATATAAGGGCCTCTGAAGATGTCAGTGGAAGCCACCAGAATCTCTACAGCAGTTAGATGCTCTGATACATGAGCTCCATAGGTAAAGACCTTAAGATGACATGGCCATGTCAGAAGAATAAAAGAAAAGAGACTAGCATGATTACAGATTCCACTAATCATAAAGATCTTGCATTCCAAATTAGACTCCAATAACAAATGGAGAATCTACAGATAATAGTATACCACTATGCTGACTTCTTTTGATTCTTCTTATTTTTTTTAAAGAGGTTCTATCATTTTTAATCCAAGATTTAAAATTGTCTCCAGAATGAGCAATAACTATAATCTCTCTTCAAGGTAAATGATATTATGGGTAAAGAAGGCAAACTTTAGGAAAATAGTCCATGAGGCCTTCCTAATTTAACTCTAAAACACACACTTTACCCTTAAATGATACTGGTTCACACTTCACCCACCACCAGCTATTCTGTGGCCTCCCCTACCTTCCTGGGAAGCCATCCTAACTTTCTTCCTTTTACCCAAATTCTACTCATTATCTAATTCTACCTACATAGGAAAGTGCCTAAGATTCTCCAGAGAAGAGGAATCACTTGATTTCTTTCCTCTCCTGCAATTTAAATATATGAAGTTTATGTTATTCTATAATATGCCAGACACTGGGATATGAACACAAATAAGACAAAGTCCCAACCTTCAAAGAGCTTACAGTTGAGAGAAGACACATGAACACAAGTAAGAATCATAGAACTAATGGTGCTAAGACAGAAAGTTTATATGAAACAGAAAGTGGGTCTGGGAGGGAGGGTAGTGGCTGACTCTAGGTCACAGATATGTTTTTATTTGAATACATGGTGTTTTGTGTTTTTTAAATTGAGACAACATGTTAAAACTCACAAAAAGAAAGACATCCAACTGTTCTTAAGAAGATAGTCTTGTGAAGCTAGTCCCTTGTATGGACAAGGTCATGATCATCCCTAGTGACATATACTTGCCCTCTGAAAACAGGGAAGTTATTTCTACCTCATGACTCATGCATTCCTCACCTCTGACACAATGTGTGCATGACACTCACATCCAACCAAGCTAGTGGAAGACATGGCCACATTGCAAGCAAAAAAAAAAAAAGAAAAGAAAAAAAAAGGACTTACTGTGAAAACTATGAATAGAACTAGAGATTTAAGGAGAACATCTTAGTTTAATTTGGGTTATAGAATGGTCGCTGTCATGCTTGTGCGGAGGTAGACTGGAAAGGATCAAGAGTCAAAGACAAGAACATCTGAGGATGTTATAATAATCCATTCAAGAGATGACAAAAGCCTTCACTAAAGTTTCAGTGGTGAAGAAGAGAGGGAGATGAATAGAATGTTGCTATTTCATGAAATTGATGTTGATAAGGGAAAAGAAAGATGAAAGAATTATTAGAGTTAGCAGTTGGCATGAGGGTGCATCGCTCACCAAGAGAAAGAATATGAGGATTAAGATAGAGTAAAAAAATATCAATTCCTCTAGGCTCAAAGTGAGCCATCTAGATAGAAATGTTCCTTATATTTTCTCATCCTTAAAACTACTGAAAACTAATTTTAAAATAAGAATAATAATTCAACTATTTCTTAGAAATGGTATGAAGACTTGGACATATAATTCATAGAAAATGCTTAGCACACTGCCTGATGGCAACAGATGGTATTTTGCAAAAACAGTTGGCAACAATATCTCCCATTCCACGTATTCTTTACTAACGGCTTTATTGCTTCCCCACCAAAAGGTGGAGCCAAATTCCCCTCCCCTTGAATCTTGGCTGCCTTCAGTGACTCACCATAACCAATAGAATACAGGGGATTGATGTTTCCTGACTACTGAAGCTGGGTCATAAAAGGCCAGACCAACTCTTCTTAGCACTCTTGCAGCACTTCCCTCTGATGCCTCCATCTGGGAATGCCTCCTCTCAGAAATCAGCTACCGGGCTGTAAAGAAGCCAAAGTCACAGAGAAGATGCATATGAACACTCCATGAACACCCTCAGCTGAGCCTAGACTTTGAGTCATTCTTGCCCAGTTTTCAGACACGTGAGCTAAGAAGCCTCTGGAGCATTCTCATTCCTAGCTATTCTAGTTATCCGCAGCTGTTTGATCACAGGAGATGGCCCAGACAACAAGGTGAAAAAAAATAAAATAAAATAAGCACCCCTGCTCTGCTCTATCCACCTCTTCTCCAGATGCACCCTTGAGAGATAACTTTTCTCTAAAAAACTCGATGGCATGCAGTGAGAAGCCAAGTCACATGCAGAGGCCACGTTTGACTCTAGTTAACAGCATCAGTGGAGCCCAGACTTTGAGTCATCTCAGCAATCCCATGAGACATGTGGGTGAAGAAGGCTCCAATAATTCCAGCTCCCAGTCATGTGAGTCACCTCCAGCTGTCTGAGGCCGGAGAGCAGAGATAAGCCATCCCCACTTTATGCCGAATTCTTGACCCACATAAACTCTGAGCAGGAAAAGTGGTTGCTGATTCTACCACTAACCTTGTAACATGGGTGTATAGTCAACAGTAATTGTTGGATACTTTTTTAAATTATTAGCACTATTACTGAGTTGGCAATTTTATACAGGGGGTTATAACTCAAAACAGAAAGATCTGCTTGAAGATATGCATATAAATATGAGTTATTGTCAAATAAACAGTTGAAGACATGAGATTAGATAAATGTATTCAAGCACAATGTAAAGTATAAAAAGAAGGTAAAACAGGATTATGAGAAACCTAAATGTTAAGGTGGAAAAGGGCATAGAATAGAAACACAAAATCATCAGTCAGAAAGGTAAGAAGATCAGGAAAGAAAAGTGACATGGAAATCAAGGTTGAGGACAATTTCTTTAGGTTGCTTGTGATTAACACTATCAAAACCACAGAGAATGGAGTTATGAAAAACAAAAAGTATTGATTGAATTTTAGTAATTATTCTGAATGAGAGAGTGGAAAATGGGTAAGTAAAGAAAAAAAGTTTAGACTAATTCTTGAAAAAAAACTTGGCAGAAAATATCCTTCAAACACAGAACTTCACAGTAAAGAACAAGAGCAAGAGTGAAGTGGAGATTTTAGGTTTATTTTATAGAACTGATAAAAATACACGAATGTAGTAAATAAATGAATAATGTTTTAACTTGAGAAGAATAAGGTGTAGGCAACTTATTTCAGATTTCATCCTTATTTTCTATGCTGGAATTATTAAGGATTCCTGAATAGTAGGCCTTCTGGTAGGCCCTGGATATATTTTTCTTAATATAAACAACAACAACAACAACAAAAAACAACTGAAAATATAATCCATTTGTAAGATTCTTTTATTTTCAAAATTTTATATAATGGAATAAAATGACATTATAATGGAATTTTGCTTAGTTTGAATTCAGAAAATCTTCTAAAATCTAATTTCTGATTATTGGTATGGTTTTCAAGTAATTTTTTAAAATTTTATAAAATGTATTATTAAGTACAAAAGGCAAGTTATTAAACAATATGCTAATGTAATCCCATTATATACATATATATGCAGAAACACACACATATGCTCATGCATTAAATATATGCTGACAAACGTATATTTAGAGTTTTGTGTATATTATGTTTTGGATAAACATTTCATATCCTCTCTTAAGTCAAAGAAATTGAAAGAGAGTAATTTTTCAGAAAACACACTTTTATCTTTTAATTACGGACAACTTGCTTTGGATGAGATCATTATTTCCTAAACTATATTAAATTTATCTCACTTAATACACACATATGCTCATCAATGTTAGAACACTGTTCTAACCTTCTCACATTCACCCGAAAGAGCAAAATTACAGATACACAGAAGATCTTTCACCATATTTTCTGGCATAAGCAGTTCGATGCATCTGAATGACAGTCATAATGGGAAAGCATCAGAAGAAGGAGAATCTTATTTTCTTGTAGTTTCCTTTAAAATCACTATGATTTTCTTGGCTTAATCTTTTTGAATACTTTCCTAAGCTATATATAGTAAATGCAACATATTCTTACCTTTATTGATGACATAATTAAAATAGAGTTGAGTGAACACAAGAGAGAGAAAAAGAGAAAGGAAATGAACTAGGTAGAAGATGAACTCCTTCAGCTTTAAGAAACTTCAAGTTTTCTACTCAGAGGTGATGTTCAAATTACAAAAGGTATTATACACCATAGGTTATATAAGCAAAGTGTGAGATATATACTATTAATATTTATCAATTGGGGAAGACCTAAATAACAAGTTCTCTCAAAGTCTGTTCATTCTTATTTTTGAAAACATCTTTCAAAAGATGTTACAATGAGCATTTATATTTTCAATTTACACATGAGCTTTATAAATTTTTATAAATTTTGCAAATAATTGTGGTGGTGGAGGGGCAGGGTTGGTTACTGAGGATTTAACCCAGGAGTGCTCTATCGCCAAGCTATATCCCCAGCCCTTTTTATTTTTATTTTGAGATATGATCTCACTAAATTGCTTAGGCTTCGGCCTCAAACTTGTGATCCTTCTGCCTCAGCCTCCTGTGTAACTGCAATTATAAGCATATGACACGGTGACAAACTTCAAAAGAGAATCTTGAATAGACAAAACATTCTGAAAAATTAAAATAGATAAACTGTAACTCTGCAACTAATAATCTATCTCTAGTTCCAGTCTCCAAAGCATTTCATCTAATCTCCAGTAAGGGAGCAATCACCCTCTCTTGGTATCCCCAGGATTTTAAATTGATAATTTTTCAAAGCAGAGATCTTGTAAGTCTAAGTCAGTGCCTAATTGCCCCCATATAATTGACATCTGACACAGTCTTGATAGTCATCAAAAAAATTTTTAAGTGACACATTCTTTTTTTAAAATTTTAATTAGTTACACATGACAGTACAATGATCTTGACATATCATACACTTGAATTAGATGGGATATAATTTCTCATTTTTCTGAGTGTACAGGTTGCAGAATTACATTGGTCATGCAGTCACGTATATACCCACAGCAATAATAGACTCATACACTTTCATTTATTAATAGACATTTTATTAATAAACTCTTAAACACTTTCATTTATTTTGCAGGTATCGAACAAAGCATTTTGGCACTACCTTTATGGAGAGACTATTTTAAACGTTTGAAGAGGACAGGAAAAACCTTTTAAAGGGTACTTGAATGTAACTAGTAGAGCAGATGGATTTGAGCCAGCTACTGCTGTCAGCCTACCTGACCTTTTCTGGAGACCAGTGAGAATTCTGACTTAACAAGCCTCACACTAAGGGCTTTTTCCATCCCAAAAATGACCTTCTGCCAATGTTTTGGTTTATCTCCCAGCTTCCCCTTCATGCTTGAATATTTTCAAATAGTTTCTGAAAACCCCAAGGCAAAACTGGAAAATATAAATTCCCCAGAGAAAGTCCAAAAAAGGCTTATTCTGTATATAAGGTTGACATTGTATAAGGTTCAGAATTATCTTAATTCCAGAAGAATCCAATTTTCAGAATACCATCTTTTTATGCAAATTGTATGACTATATTCTTTTCCAATTACAATTTGTGACAAGAATAAAACCTGAGTTCCATAATAATATCAACAAGCATTATTTTATTGAATTTTATTATTTATTGAATTTTTTCTTTTACATGAAATATTTTAATGGCATCTCTGCTGAATTCATTTGTACCTGCAGATACACTCTGTAGAATCTAACTTGAATTATATGGAACATAGACAAATCTGAAGTAAGAGATACTTAGTTTAATTTATCTGTTATTTTAATTAATGTTCACAACCATTACTTGGATTCTGTGGGATTGACAAACAGCACAAATACGATTTAAACCAACTCAAACCTAGATATTGGTTCCAATTTTCTTTCCTCATTTAATATTTTTTAACATAAAACTACATATGAATATTTGAGCCTGGTAATAATAGAAATATTCCAAAGAGTCATAATTGATTGATTTAAGTTTCCTCTCAGAAACTTAACTTTCCTTGCCTTCAATAACATGCTCATACTTAGGAAAATATTTAAAGACTAGATTCAGGGAGGAAGAGATAGAAGTCAGATGTCTGCCTAAGCCACAAATTAGTTCATCCATCTTCAGAAATAGATGCCAACAGAAAGTAGACAACCTTTTCAAGTTCTTTTTCAAAAAAAAAAAACCAGAATATAAATTTAAGCTAAATATGCATATGAAAGTTTCATGCTAGGTAGACATCAGTAAGATACTCTATTCATACCGAGTCTGTTTTTACTATTTCAAGGAGTCTATATTTGATTAAAACATCTCTGTGGAGGATGATCAATTGTCTTATATACCCTCACTGCAGAGAAAGATATACTTTGCCAAAAAAAATCCCTTTCCTTCTGATTTTATGCCTCAACACACTATTTATTTTTAGTCAATACTTAAACACTTCTCATTTTGCCGTTTTATTAGCATTATAAAATCCTCTTCTGTCTTGCTCATTTTCTGTGTCTGCTATGTAAATGATATATACACATTTAATACTTTGTAAAGTATATGTTCTCTCAATTTTAACTTCCATTTAAATAAAATAAGTTCTCTTAAAAAGTGATTGCAACTTTGGGCTTCATGCTGTTGCAATTTAGCAGTCTCTGGCTTTGAGCAGACTATGAAAAAGAGCTATTCTTGAATGTTTGCCTATGTTTCCATGTACAATATATGCTTATTTATATCCACAAGTAATATTAAGTAATGGAACATTAAAAAGCAGAATTACTTACTGATTAGAATGAGTCACTTGCAGCAAAAGTAAATGTCTTAGTAAGAACATGAAACTTATATCAGATGTGCAAGGGCGTTACCCTGTTTCCTAATCACGCTAGTTGGGAGTGACTCTGGTTTAGTCAATAAGTTAAAGCTGCTTATTGATCATATTTATTTCACAGCAACCTGTTATTAGGATCTCCAGTGTCATCCCTTAGCCTCTGCTTCATGAAAATTTGAAATATTACATACCTTTCTTTTATGACTCTCTAACCAACTAGTTTTTAAAAAACAGTAATTAACATATGACTCATTATACTGCTTGTGTAATAAATGCATAATGATTTCAGAAGCAAAGGGCTCATTCTTGAGAAAGAACATGAAACTTCTAACAGGTTATAATATGCTGAGCCTTATTTTCCAGTACAAATAATGAGTCATGGAGCAAAATCAATGATAGGAGTAGGTAATTAAGAAAGTGTGATAAGAAAATCAACTTAGATCATCACCTGGCACTTTACAGAGAATGGAAATTAAAATCCTTATTTTCTAGGCACATCTCAGACCCTGCACCTCCCTCTCTAACCACTGAACACTCTACCTAGAATAACCCAAGCCCTTCCACAATGCTGTACCATTTGACATGTGGTCACTTTTCTTGAAGCATGCTTCCACCCTGACTTTGCAACTCAGCAAACATTTCTTCATTTGGGACTGAATGAAGATGCCTTCTCGTATTGTCACCAGTGGCATGGGATCTGAAAATGTCTCCAGGAGTGGAAAAGACCTCTACTCAAATCTTCCAGTTTCTTGACCAGGTAGCAGAAAAGAGTTTAAGAATGCTATGAGTAGTAGAGCAAAACATTTATTATAAAGGGAAAATACAGACTCCATGAGAGTACAGGCCAACTCAGAGCCAGGGAGTGAGTTGCTTCATCTCACCCTGGAGTTTTAGCATTTATAGAGGGACAGCAGCTAGGGGAGTAAACTAGAGGTAAACACAGGGAGGGTTAGGCAATTTCACACCAGTTTTCCTTGAGTCTGTGCACTGCCCTTGCGTGTTCTAATCCTGCTATTTCCTATATCAAATGTCTCATTAGCATCTTAAATTTCTACCCAGGGCTTTGTGTCTTACTATTATAATGAGGCAAGGGTCATTTCTCAGCCATTGAAGTCTTTAATAGGCACACTCCCTGGGTGGTTCATCCACATACTTCTTGGTTATCTTATAGTTTTGTTGCTTTCTCAACAGCCTGTCAGCCAATGGGGGCAAGGACCTGAGCACAAGGACACAGGACATGGGTGGGGCTGCTCACAGGTGATTGGTCCAAAGGTTTATGAACATTTCTCATTGGAGATTCAGTGTTCTCTCAATAGCCCTAAATTCTTAACTCCCTCTAAACTATGTTCCCAGAATTTTCAAGTGGTTCCTTCCCTATTCTCTTAAGCTTTATCAGGACTTCATTCAGACCTTGTCTTTCACCTTATTATTAATCATACTAATAATTAACGTAATAGAAGAACATACATTCATTAGCTACATCCACCCCCAAACAAACAAGGTGCTCAGAATTTCCCTGCTCATAGTCTTCACCCACATACCATGCTGAAATCACCTTTTATGTGCCGGCCATTGTTTCTATGTCACACTTCTTTGTCTTGGATTCATGCTGTGTCTACTGAAATCTATATTTTCAATAAGCTTTTTTTTTTTAACCAGTGATCAAGTAATTCAGAGGTATTAAACTTTCTAAGTTTTTGTATATCTAACAATGGGCTTTTTTTTCTCCCACTCTCCCACATGGCCAGGTAAAGAACTCCATGTTTTTTTCTTAGAACACTGATTATTTCTCTACTGTCAACTATATCGAGTGTTACTGATCTCAGCTGGGAGACAATCTGCCATCAGCGGTCTAATTTTTTTTTTCTTGAGAAACTTTTAGCATTTTATCTTTATCTTTGGCATTATGATGTTACATGAGTGTGTGTCCACATGTGTTTCTTTGTTGATGCTACACAGAAACTCTGGATTTTTCCAATAAATTTGAATGACTCACTTTCATCCTAAATTTCTTCAGTACATTTGTGCTTTGGGGTTGCAATTTATATATGTATGATTGAGCATACACACCAAATAAGACTATTATTCTTAAATATATTGTATCAGATGAAATTATAATTCTTTTACTGTTAATGAATACAAGTTCTGAATATTGAAGACTTCCTTGGATATCTAGGGGAGGGTCAAGTTGGGAAAACTTGGAGAGTGTACAAATAACTTTAATTTAGGGTCCAGGGGCTCCCCAGCCCTGCTGTTGCTAAGTCACTTGGTATACTGCCTACTCTGAGAGTACCTGTGTGAGAACTCCCACTTTAGAGTGTCCCTCTCCAAAATTTGTCCTGCAGACAAAAAGGAAGCATTGGTCCTTCTCTTCCCATCCAGAGAAAGAATGGGAATGGCTCAAGAAAGCTTGGGCTCTACTTCCTTTCTCCCCAGCCCCAGCCTTCATACAAGGGATTCTCCAGGGGAAAGGTCACTCACTTCATATATTAAACAATACCGTAGACTTCATCCTGGAACAAACCTTGCAGCTGCCAACCACTGCTAGGTACTCAGGGTATAGGGTATTTAAATAAAGACTCTACTTAATTGCCCCGTAACTGTTCAGGGGCCCCTCCAGCTTTCTGCTTTATTCAATCTCAGATTGATGTTTCTTTATAATTTCTTTAAGAAATGCTGGTCTGACAGTGTAGCACCTTTTCCAACACTCTTCATATTGTAATTGTCTCTTTCCTGATTTCTCCAGCAAGATGTTTCTAGCTGCTCTTTATCTTCCAAGAATCCCTTCAAATTTCTAATCCACTGAGTTCATTTTTTAAAAATTTAGAATATATTATGGATTTATTAGCTACTAAAATATTTCTATTATTTCATTGGTTTTGATAGAACTTCTGCAATTCCAGCAGCCATAGAAGAGCAGCCAGAGAATATTTTGTTCATAATTTTTGTGAATTTATGGCATTGTACATCAGAGTAATTGTTCTTGGTTTACTAGAGTCTCACCCACTAGAAGTTATTCTTGGTAAATCCCCGCTGCCTGGCTCCATCCGTAAGTGGAGAGAATTTGTACACAAAGATTAAAAAAAAATCATAAAGGCTCTGATTTTTCTGTTAGTGGAAAACACCTACAGAAAAGCATTCAGAGCAAGTGATGAAAATGGATGATGGGATGCTTTTCTTGCGACATCCTGCTGTCCTTTGCTGAGCCTCAGTGGTCCCACTTGGGCAGGAGAGCACCATCTACAAGATTGCCGTGATTCTTTTCCTCTTAATTAGCGAATGGTTCTATGAATTAGGTATTGGAAATCGATGGACTTTACCAGACCACTGATCTCATAGTGCCTCTCAATTTTTAAAGGAAATAAATAAAAAATAAGCTTATCAATTAAATAAATAAATAATAATACTTAGCATCCTTTTTATGTGTGGAAAGAGTAGTTGTTCACCAATGTCAGCTGTGTATAGTTTGTGTTTGTCCTAAAATGAGCAGGGTCAGGTGTTAGAAAAATTGAGAACAACTTATTTTTATATTCTTTTCTGTGATTTATGAGCAGCTCTCTTTTCCCTTCAGATAATTTTCCACTACCATTCTTTCAACCTCTATTCTCCAGGATTTACTAGGTTGTTATTACTGCAAATCTCTGATAAGCATTAACTGACAAGAAAGGTGTTAGCTGATAAGGACTGAGGACAAATGCTTTCTATAGCTATATATAACTTTTTTTAGGCAATTTTTATATTTTATTTTTCAAGGCTTTTTTTTCTTTTGAGGGGGGGGAAATCAATATAGAAATCATGTAGTTGAGCAAATCTGCCATCAAAATACTAATTATTTTTAGATCATTGGAGTCTTCTACAATAGTCCCTGATTCTAGAGCCTAACTGCTTAAATTGAAATTAACAATTAATTGGCTACCACCAAGTCCTAGAACACTTAAATGGATAAAGTCATACATAAAATGATATTCTATGTAATGACATTGACATTGGAGGAAAGGCATACTCAAAGTCTTCTCTCCAGTCAATGCACCTCCCTCCTACCATCAAGTTCTATTCTATAGAAAGTGACAACTATTCTCATAGTCTACCACTTCTTTACCTACAATGTTTTCCCCCCAGTTGACACTGAAATCATTCATTTTTTTTATGTTTCCCTTTCACAGAGATGTCAAAATATTTTCCCATAGTTCCACCAGGTGCCTTGATCTTAAACTGGGGCTAGCAAGTTCTAGGCTAAAGATTAGCTAATTTTTAAATTTTTTAACGGTATGTAATAGGTAAGTCATAGATTTTGTAGCAACTTCACTTTGAATACAGCAAATAGATAAAATATGAAAATAAATAGATAAAATATGATAGATAGATAAAACATGAAAAGGGCTAGAGATGTAACTCAGGGGCAGAGAGCTTTCCTAGCATGAACCAGGCTGTGGGTTCAATCCCTAGCACCAGGAAAAATTTAAAAAAAAAAAGAAAAAGTTACCTTTACAAAGTGTCTGTTGACTGGGATAAACTATAAGAAAGATTTCTGGTGTACTTGTATCATTCTATACCTTGATCTGGAGCTCCAGGAAGAACCCATGACCCATATTCTGACTACATACACAACCTTCACATAAACAGCTCTCCCTGCCAAGCACAATTGCAGTGTATACTGATGATGGTACATCACATGCCCTTGGATCCTCCTTATGATGCCTGTGTTCACCCTCCAGCTTCTGTATATTGTCCTAGAAGTTCACAGCTGTAATCTTCAGAGGAACATCCCTGGCTTACTGCACCTACTTAGGCAATACTTTTACAGAGCTGGAGGTGCCAGGGACTTTACATCTCCCACAGGGCAGCATGTGGCCAATGACTTACTTGTGTGGAAGAGTAAAAGACCAGTTCCTTATCCCCAGACTGGAAAACTCATGTAATTTCCTCTGCAAAGTTCCTTGTAAGATCAAGCTGGAGCTGAGAATTTGACCTAAAAAATTCCCCTTGTTTAGCTTATTTCCATTCCCTTCCTGCTTCATCTCAGGCGCTACTGGTTTTTCGATGGAGCACTTCCTTATCATATCTTTTGCTCACAGGTTGTAAAGTTAAAGTCAACCTCTGAGAAGCAGACCCAAAACAGCCATATTAGCAACCCAATTATTACTTGAATGTAGCTTTCTTTTCTCCACAACGTTCAGAATACTTACCTTTACTTACCTCGCTCTTAATTACTTGCATTTTGAAAAATGCAGTGGTAAGACTAGAAGGAATCAGTTGAGGAGACACCTGACTGGTGAGTGTGAGAACTAGAGATGTGTTCAGGAAAGATTCAAAGTAAGTCTTGCCTGTAAAGGGGAGATAGACGGGCATGAGAGACAGATTCTTCAGGGATACAGGGGGTAATTATCAGATTTTGATCACCTAGGTATAGAAGAGGAGCACAGACTCAAAACAGAGACAGTTTAAGAAGAAGATAATCTAACTTCATGAATTCTATTTAGGACTAACCCTGAGATGATTACTATATATTAATTCTACACATAAACAATGAAATGAGTGTGTGTTATGATTTAATACGTCAGAGGGACTTACAATATTTTTAAGTGATTGAGAATCAGGAAATTTCTACCTGTCCCAGAAAAAAACCCAGATGGGCTTCATGAAGTGAGAATGTGTTTGATAGGAGTTATCATAGTTATTCAGTGGATAAACCCATTCATACTACTCATTCCAATTCAAATGGCTGAAGAAAACAATCTTTTACCCCAAAATCTATTTTAAGATTTAATAATATGAACAGCTGGTAGTATGATTTTTAGAAATAATTACAGAGTGAGTCAATTAACATAAAATTAAATAAGATTCAAATGGAATTTTCAAAACTAATATATTTTAAATCTGTATCTCACAATTTCAATTTACTTATAGCATCTAAAATATTTTTAAATTTGCTTTTAAAACACATGCAAAAATGTTAAATATCACATGATTGCTTAGTTGGAGTGAATAGTAATCAAAATTAGCAAAAGAAATTGTAACATAAAGTGAGATGAGTAAAACCAAAAAATATATAAAAAACAAAATTATACTGAAACACATTTTCCCATGGTGTTTATCTGATACACTTGAATTGAAGATCAGTTTATTCTTTATTATTTTTTTATTTTCTTAATTATATTTTAAATTGACAGATAACAATTACATATGTGATATAATGTGACATTTTAATATATGTATATATTGTGGAAATGATTAAATCAAGATAATTAGCATATCCATCACTTCACCTACTAGCTTTACTTTTTTTGAGACAAGAACACTTAAAATCTACTTTTAGTAACTTTAAGACTCACAGTATTACTATCATATTATATTATTGTCCTCTTAATGATCAGGAAAAGGTTATGTATGAAAAGTTTCATGAATAAGATCTTCCCTCTAACTCAGATTTTCCTCAAAATTCCAGGTTTTTGGTGTTGCTCTAATGTGTTTTATTGACCAAGAAAGTAATTATTTCCATATTAATGATAGTGATTCTAAAGAAAAGACAAGCTTGTCATATTCTATTCCTCTAATTTATAGCCAAGTGTATTTTAAATTCCTATACAAACAAGATAATAATTTCACAATGAATTTATCAATCGATAATGTTATTTACTTTTTACCCAAACATACAGACAGAAAGATGCTAGTTGACTATTCTAATGAACTTTCCCGAGTTAGCCATATCATCCTATTTTGAGCAATAATTACATGAAAGATCCTGTAGCAGATGCTGAGAAAATGATTTGTGATATAAAAACCCTGCTTCCATGGATTTTTATTTGAGTAAAGTTAATAAGCAGACAACCTAAAATGCAGAGGTCAGTCTATAAAAATAACCTGTGCACCTGATGATTAACAAAAACAATGACATCAAATTTCCCTCAAATGAGGGCATAGTGCATAAACATCATTTGAATAAGGGCATAGAAGTATGTTATCATAAAGGCTTGTGTGAATTTACCTGGAGAGATTTACTTTGATCTCTTTGACTTACCATATATTGCCTAGAAAATATTTAAAAATAGCAGCCTCACAGACCAAAATAGAACTGGTTTGTTGGTAGTGGTGAGATTACACAATCAGATAATTTCCTGATGTCTGTTTTCTTGATTGACAAATGGTGAAAGGGAAAGGATAAGCCCATTTAAACGAACACACACATATGACCTTTACCTGGTGGAAAAGAAATGATATTTGTACAGGCCTGCCCGAAGTCATTGCTCAATGACCCCCTTCCAGATGATAAATGTCAACCATTTGAAGGTGTGATAAAGGGGAAAGAAATATGGAACAACCTGCAGAGAAAAGGCACAGCTGATGAAAACAAGGCTCTTACCAAGGGAGTTTTCAAGTATCAAGTTTCCACCACATTGGAAAGTATCAGCTGTGACTCCATGGGATGGTTTATATCCTATCTGGCATATCTGTGAGTCACTTCTTTCATCTGAACATCATATTTTATAAACACAAAACGTCAATAACATGAGCATTATTTTCTTTGTTGTATAAATGGAATAATAAGTCATCAAAGTGCTTATGAGGTTGACAGAGGATACCTGGGCAGAGACGGATTTCATGTGAGTATCTCTTCCCAGTATTTCTTTCCTCAATTAGGATTTGAGATCTTCACATCTGCCACCCTAGCATGTTCAAACCCATGTCTTTAAGTCTTTTAAAATAATCTGTGAATTGGGCATAGAGGTGCACACCTGTAATACCAGCTACTCAGAAGGCTAAGGCAGGAGGATCAAAAAGTTCAAGGCCAATCTCAGAAAGATGCCTGTGCAACTTAGCAAGACCCTGTCTCAATATAAAAAATGAAAAGGGCTGGGGATATAGCTTAGTGGTAGAGTGCCCTGGGCTCCATCCTCAGAACTACAAATAATAATGTTCATAATAATAATTTTTTAAATAATAATTTGTTGTGGACTCAGCCCTAGAGTTAACTATTATATATCTATAGACATAGATAAACAGATACCATAGAAAACTCTTCATTGCCACTTTGCTGGCAATAAATTGATGAATGGCAGAGAAGTTGGAGCCTTGCTTCTGACCCTGGGTGTCTGCTTATATTTACATGGCTGAGAGCATAATGAGGAAGTTTGCAGTCAATGGAAAGGTGGAGTGTGCAAATATTTTTTAACCCTTTTGTCAATTCAATGTTTCTGACACCTCTTAACTCTTGATTAGAGATCAGGTCTCCCAACTTTCTCTGTTCCTGACTCCCCAACGTCTCAATATGGGGTGCCTATCAATTCAATGCATTAAGTACTTAGGCCCAAAGAACATGCTAACTGTGATTGGCATGATGCCCCACAGATGTGTTTTCCATCAAAAATTTATGGCATAGTGCTGCTGGGACTTCACTGAGGAGGGGGAGGGCATGCCTGGGCATGAGGACTGGGTCTGGGAACCTCAGTTCTAGATCACACCTGAACTAGGTGGAGTGAGCAGCAGAACTGGCTGTAGGAGACAGAATCTGAAAGCAGGCAAATGGCACTCCTCCACAGAGATGTCTTTCCTTCATTATAGAAGCTCCAGTTATCTGGCTCTAACATAAATGCCTATTACTGTCCTGACAAAAAGCAGAAACAGCTGGTGTCTCCTACCTCTAACCTACAGGAAGCCAGGTCTAGCCATCCCCTCTTCAGACAAACCACTCCTCACCCCCCAGTTACGAAACCTCCAAGCTGGTTTTGGCTATTTAACCTTTTGCTTACTCATTACCTATGAATCATTCTCTAAACCACGTAGCTTTGAAGATAACAATATAAATCAAATTAATTTGTTTGTGACTCATATCAAAAGAAATAGATTTCTGTAAATACTTTGATTTTTTGTAGGACTGTCAGACTTATATGTAAGTGAAAATTCTCTGGGATCCTGAAATACTTGGAAGAAATACTCAGTTGTGTGGCCAACTGACACTGAGCTTTGATATCAAATCTATCTGTGGATCTGCCAGCTGAACAAGAGGTACTACCATGTTATGATGCCCTGAATAGAAGAAATAGTGATTTTAAATGAATCTGCAGAGAAGTTTGAAGAGTAGCAAGTTTTAAATTGCGCATATAGATTTGCTGTGTGAGTACTTCTCATACTTGGCATCTCCATGTAGCACTTATGGGGAGAAAAGCAGCATGGATTCATTTATTTATTAATTCATGTATTGCCTATGATTAGTGATTCTCCTGAGCCACACTAAGAATTCCAAAGAGTTTCTCATCAGACTTTGGTGACATTACCAGGCACAGGTTCAATCTGCTTGAGGCAGGCTGGGAAGCCAAATTAGTCAAGTTGCAAGATGGTGGTAAAGAACTTTATTTTAATGAGCTAGATGAACAGAAAATGTCAGGGATTCCCATCCTGTAATATCATCTTGCCAGAAGGCTGATTGAGAGGCGGTTTACATAGGTGATGTGTGATACCATACTGGTATAAGCCCCTCACAGATGGAGGTTTGTGGTCAGATGACACACTTCTGATCTTAATTGCCTGGTCAGGAGATGCTTTTCAATTCTATAAATCTGAAGAACAAAGATCATTATTTCCTCGGGCTATTCTTATCACTGATTAGTTTACTCCTGTGCAGTTCCTGACATATTACACAATGGACAGGTTAGAGCGGGTGGCAGCCTTGAGGCCCTCTTGCTGATCACCAAACTCATGGTAATGAAAGAAAAAACATTTTCCCAGATTATTATGGAAGACCAGGGTAAGGTGAGGTCAAATAGGGAGTCCCACATGAGATCAGGTCCCAGTGCTTGGATTCAGTGAGAATGTAATACTCTTTCCATAGTTATATACAATTTCCTTTTCCAGGAACTATAGGTAGAGCACCAGCTAAGTGCCAGGCACTATCTTCCACTGTTAGTGGAAGGCCAAGGTCCATGGTGGGAGATGACCAAGGAGCACATGACTCGCCCTCACCAAGCTGGGAAATGGCGATATTGAGACCATTTGTTTTTCCCTCTGACCTTAAAGAGCATTTGGAATATTTGTTCTCTAAGCCCCGATGTTCTGATTTCGAACCATGTGAAGTTTGCTTCAAAGTCAGTGAAAGAGCTGGGGCAACATAAATAGACCTCAGGGTATAAACACCATGTTATCCAAAGGGAAAACAAAGATGACAGACTACATGTTTTAAAATAAACTCACTGTGGGGTTTTTAATTCTCAATTCTACCTTGAGTTTTATGAGTATTGATTCTCCTAAGAAAAGAAAGTCTACAACTGCTACCTTCCTTAAGTACCTTTCTATTCATTTTAAATAAGGTCATTAAAAATTTTCAGGACACACACACACACACACACACACACACACACACATTATAGACTCAGTTTAAATGTCCTCTTATCCTCAACAAAAGGATCTTTGTTATGTAACTAAAATTAAAAGTTTCATTTGGAGCACAAAAATAAGAAAAACAATACCTTGATCTCCCTTAAAAAAAAAAAAAAAAAAGAAGTCACAGTGCATTATTTCAAACATGGAAGCAAATGTCATTGAAAACACAAAGGGGTAGGACAGAGACATGACAGTTCTGATTTGCATAAGTTCACACAGTTTTTTATACTCATATGTAATATATACATGTATATATCATATTCATCTTATTTTATTTATCTTTCACTGTAGTACTATGGAGTAACTGTCCTAGTCAGAAGCTGAGACTCAGAATAGTATGTTCTTACAAAAGCAATAGATTTGAAACCAAATCTACCTAAGTTTTCAAAAGGTCTTGCAATTTTCCCCTAAAAGATTACCATAAAAAATTCTAGCACAGAAATACTACATTCCAAATTATTTATTTATTTGTTTGTTTGTTTGTTTGTTTTTATTTTTTTTATTGTGAGTATACACTTGTTCTTTTTTTTCCTAATGTGCAAATTATCACATAAGTGCATAATATGTTTTGTTCATTAATTTTTGTTTTGTGTTGAGGAGGAGTAAATAGAACTACAGGCTAAGTTGCACAGGACAAAAAACAAAAAAACTAAATTTTTTTTTTTGTGTGTGGTAAAGCCGAGGCAGCAGTTTTATGTCTTTACTCATTTATTAAAGTTTATTGATCACCTATTACATGCCAGGCTCTTTTAGGAGCTCCAGAAATAGCAGTGAATAACATGCAGATCCTTTCTTTCTGGAGTTTACCTTCTTTGGGAAAGAAAGTTAATAAACAAACCAGTGAATACATAATAAAATACCTGATGATAGAAGGTACTAGAAGGAGATTATAGTGAGGGACTAGAGTGGTGGAAGGGGAGGCCTTTGCTAAGAGGTGATATTTAACCTGACATCCAAATGACAAAAAAATGTAAGAATAAGGGCACTTCAAGAAGAGGCAGTTATGCAAATGGCCTCCCAGGCAGGAACAAACACAGCTTTTGTAATGTCTTCTTGGTATACTTGTTTTTTAAAATCTGTCTCCACTGGGTTAGGAGGGACAATGTCTACTTTATTTCCCAACATATTCCTAGCGCCCAGCATAGTGTCCTTCTGGCACATGATATGTGCTCAATATATGTTAATGAATAATGAGTGAACCTTTGCCTGGTGTCCTTCTTGCCGAGGGTCAGGGCAGTTCCTACAGCTATGGAGAATGGAGTGAGTTAGAAGCTGATCTCCCCACGAGTCGGGCAGTGAGAGAGGATCAGGGACTCAGGGACTGGGTGATTGAGCATCACGCCTCCGACACCTTGCTCCTACCTACTTAAAAAAAAAAAAAAAAAAACACTTGAGATTGAAACGCAGAGCCTTGTGTGTTGTGTGTGCCAGGTAAGCAGGCAAACAGCCCACCAGTGAGCTACATCCTCAGCCCCTCTCAGCCACCCTACCTAAGGCGGGGAGTTCCCCACCTGTGGGAATCTTAAGATCAGATCATTCTTATCACTCAGCTGCACAATGACTTCTGGGCACAAGGAAGCTTCTAATTAAGAATTCAATTCCCTCAGAAGCTCTATGTCAAGCCACATATGTGAACCAATCCCAGGCTGCCTCCTCTGGTATAAGTGGCATCTGCTAAGTGGCATCTGCTCTGGGCCAGTTGGGCTTCTACCTCAAGCAAAATAACAACTTCGGGTTGGGGCTGTAGCTCAGCGATAGCGCACTTTCCTGGCATGTGTGAGGCACTGTGGTAGATTCTCAGCACCACATATAAATAAATAAATAAAAGTCTATCAACAACTTAAAATATATATATATATTAACAACAACACCTGCCACAGCATCTAAAAAAAATAAAAAGAAAGAAAAGAAAGACTCTAGCTTTTGGTTTTTAGCATCTGGGGTTATTTGAAGGCCCATCTTTTACTAGTTGCGTTGTATCTTCTCTTTTGTGAAGTCCTGAGATATTTAAGGTCCTTGAAAACCTTAGGCCTACTTACCTCTATGTTGAATATCTTATAAGTTCTACCCACATTTCACATTAGATATAATGCACTTTGTTCTGGCTCTAAGATATTTGTCTCAGTTACTAATGCTGTGTAACAAATCACCTCAAAACTTTGCAGTTCAAAATAACAATGGATTATCTTTCCTGGGGTGAGTCTTCTGCTTCAAGTGGTATTAACTGGGACAGTGGTGTCTGCAGTAATGTGAAGTCTTCACCAGGAGGTCAGCTGAGATTGAAATGTCTGGAATGCCTTATTTTTAGGAGTCAGATGGATCTTTTTTTTTTTTTTTAATTTTTTATTTTTTTATTGGTTGTTCACAACATTACAAAGCTCTTGACATATCATATTTCATACATTAGATTGAAGTGGGTTATGAACTCCCAATTTTACCCCAAATGCAGATTGCAGAATCACGTCGGTTACACATCCACAATTTTACATAATGCCCAATTAGTAATTGTTGTATTCTGCTACCTTTCCTATCCCCTACTATCCCCCCTCGCCTCCCCTCCCATCTTCTCTCTCTACCCCATCTACTGTAATTCATTACTCTCCTTGTTTATTTTCCCATTCCCCTCACAACCTCTTATATGTAATTTTGTATAACAATGAGGGTCTCCCTTCATTTCCATGCAATTTCCAAAGGGAAATTGCATGGAAAAAGGGAAATTGTTTGTTTGTTTTTAGTACTGCTGATGGAACTCAGGGGCACTTTACAACTGAGCTACATTCCCAGTTCTTTTTATTTTTTGTTTTTAAACAAGGTCTCACTAAATCACCAAGGCTGGCTTCAAATTTGCAATCCTCTTCTCTCAGCCTCCTGAGTCGCTGGGGATTACTACTCTGCTACTCACAGGTGTGTGCCACTATGCCAGCCCTACTTTTCAAATTACATGGAAAGGATATCTTCATTTTTCCTTTAGAGAATAAGAAGGAGGCAGATGTAGAAGAGATGAAAATGAAAATGATGTTAAAGAACTACACATTCAATGCTCCAAAATGATTTCAGACTAATTGTATCCAAATTAGACTATCACAGCTCATGGACTCACCCTGTATAGACTCAACCTCTTAATTCAGTCACTTCTCTACTAGAATTTCCTGTCTTTATTCTCAGCTTGATGAAAATCTATTCATCCTAAAATCCCATTGCATTAATATTTCCATAGAATGAAAACTCCTGTTCCCCCCAAACAGATAAAACTTGTACACTTCAAATTCTCATATTTCTTTGTTGGTTCCAAAAGTATGGCAGCAGCACACAGGAAGGGCATGAATATTTGAATCAGACACATTTCATAGCCTTGTGCTCCTGATTATCGCTAATGGGACCTTGGTAAACTTGATCTCTGTGAGCCTCCGCTTCCTCAATTACAGAGTGGAGAAAAGAATTCCTACTGTAAAAATATCTACTTTTCAAAGCTGATAAAATGAGTATACAATACCTGGTGATAAAACATAATAACAAAACAATGTATTGTTTCTCACCATTAAACCTTTTGTGGGTCCATAAGTTTTATATTTATTCTTAGACAATTTAGACAATGTTTTGGCATTAAGCATTCTACTCTGATCTAATAATTGCAAAACTTGAGTCCACTCCAGTAAATAAACAAAATAACTCTTATCCAATATTAAGCTTTCCCCACTTCCAACATGAACACTTGGGGTAGGATGAGGCGACATGGCTAGTTTCTCAAGCAGCTCCTAACTCTGCCTCCTGCTGCGCTGTGCAAGCCACAGTTCTGTCTGCCCCAGGATCTTACGTGGCTGATAAATTATGACATCAATGCTACTTGGACTGCAGAAGCACTCAGACTCTTCCTCAGTCAGACACTTTTGTTGGTCACTGAAGATCTGCAAGGTGGTTCTCCTGCCCTTGGCCATGCCCTTCTCTGGTTAGTTCCATTCTGAGCATCTAGTAACCCACTACTGCTCCGTGACTCATAGCTCACTTTTGGAAAAGGTTCCTTTTAAGATTGATGTCAGATCAGTTTACTCTTGCAGAAGTAGTATATGAAGGAGTCACATTTTGTTGCCAGAAGCCAATTTGAATGAAGATGCAGCCCACTCCAGAGTTCCTCTGGTGTTGTTTGTTTGTTTGTCTTACTGGGGATTGAACCCAGGCCTGCTCTGTCACTGAGTCACATCCCCATTTCCCTGAGACAGGGTGTTGCTAAATTGCTGAAGCTGGTTTCAAAATTGTGATCCTCCTGTCTTAGCCTCCAGAGTAGCTGGGATTACAGGTGTGCTTCAAGTGCTCAGCTCTCTTTATACCTTTTGACTTTAGATTTCTTGGACTGAAGTCAAACACCACTGTGAATGTCCCTCAATTTCCAGGTCACAGATTTTAAAATATCCTCACAGTTCCCATGACACCCCACTCATTGACTTGAGCTGAGGATATAGCAAGGTAAGGAGGTGGAAAAGACCATTCAAAGCTCACACAAAGAAGTCTCTCTGGGCTGAAGATATAGTTCAGTGGTAGACTGCTTGCCTAGCATGCCAAAGAACCTGGGATCGATTCTCAGCACCATTAAAAAAAAAATCATCTCTACTCTCCAATGCTTCTCTTTTACCCTAGCTAAGGTATATGCTGCAGGGCAATCTAGCAGAACCATCTTCTTATCTTTCAGCATAAGATAAGGAGGGGGAGTCTAGCACTTCACTTAGGGGCTTAGGTGTTGGATAAGGGTTGTAGGGGTAAAAAATATTTCCTTGAATCTATTGCATTATTCTTTATCTTTGGATTTCATTTTTAAAATCCATTATGGACCCAAGGAGCAGCTAAACTATGTCTGTGAAGGTCATCAGGAACTAGCAAGCTTCTCTTGTCTCTCTCCAAACTAGCTTTCTTTGTGTTTCTATGCACATACAAATTATACACTCCATAATTCTAATGTTATATGTTTGTTCCCACAAACCAGTAGAAGTGACTAGTTTGAATCCCAGTTGAAAATTCCCAAGAAAGGAAAATAACCTGGACCAGATAACTATTCCTGATCCAGTCAACTTTATCCAACAAACAGGCTGCAACAGACCATTATTCTTCCAAGCAGGTGAGCTCTCAAAGAAAGGAGGTGGTAGGCCAGACAGACACTGCAACTGCATCAGAAGCACATGTGTAGAAGCACTGGCATATGCTAGCACCTGGCACAAAGCTTGGTGAAAATAAATAGTTAGTCTGTTTTTCTTCCCTTCTAAGACATTTATTCTTTTCTGAATAGGTAGATTTACTGCACTAGACATTGTGGTCAGTTTTCCAATATTTACTCCCTTTTCTTAGTCACCACTCCCAAATTTTTATTCAGTTATCATAACTTACCCTGGGCATCGCATACTAGTTGTGGGGCAAATGGCTGAAGCTCAAACTAATGAGCATAATCTCTCTGCCTGGGCACAGTTGCTTGTACGAGAGTGAGTGATCTTGGGAGAATGAGCTCAAAGAAGAGGGTTTCGGGAGGATGGGATTCCTTTCTGAGAACATAGTAGAAATGATCTCCTTTTCTCCACAGATGCATGTGGAGAAGCACATTGCCATGTCAGTCCTGCCACAACCATTTTTGACAACAAAATAGAAACAGACCTAAGAAAAAGCCAATTTTGCAAGAGGCATAGAGAGAATAAAAGGAATCTGTTGAACAGCTGACTGGAACCACCACCCTTGCAGCCAAGTAGCATGTCAACTTCCAGTCATGCAAGCCAATAAATCCCCTCTGCCATTTGAGCCCACTTGAGTTGGATTCTAGAATACCTTCATGTGTATATTCACCTCAAATTCTAACAAGTCATGACAAACTGTCAGTAAGAATATTCGCAAAAGATTCTGATCATTCTTATGAGGAGTCTATAAATGGTCTCTTAAAACAAAACCTAAAATCCAAAAAAAAAAAAAGGCAATATAAAAACCTCTCAGGGAATGTACCAAATATATAGAAAACACAGGAAAAAGAATATCAAGATATTTTAGTTGAATAACAGGAAGTCAGTTAGTTGATTTTTGTAATTGAGAGGGGATACTTTAAGGAGAACCCATTGAATGCCATCTGGGTTGTCCCTGACTCTGCCCACAGTGAATATTGTTCTAGTCTCTCAAAAAGTTAAAAAGGATATGAATAATCTGTAACAAAGGAGGATACTGATAGGATCTGAGGTGGGGGAGGGGGTGGAGACAATATAGAAGCCACATAAAATAATAATACTGCTGGGAAATAGGCTTTCTGCCACCTTTGTCAGAGGACCTATACACCAGGACCCAGGACTGAAAGAGATGGAGAATCTCAGCAGACCCATAACTGTACTCCAAGATAAGGCGTGGAGGATGGCAGACAGGTAATACTGAGCCCAGAGCAAAGGGCAGAGAGGCAATCGTATATGAGCCAAGGATTCCACACAAAAAACCAAGCCAAGGAAACACAGGATGTCAACATTTGACTCTAGTAGTCCTGTGAGATAGAGGAGAAGAGAGAAGAGCTTAGAACTGAATACACACTACTTTTTCTTAAAAACCACTGTTTCTGGTTACCTAGTTCTTGATTGTTTATCTGTACATGGTTAGGAAATCATATTTGCATCATGAAATAACATTTTTTTGAACATATTACTATGCTTTTCCTTTGGCAATTCTTTGTATCCTTAAAAAACAATTTTGTTCAGCTAGACATAGTCATTCCTTCTGGGAAGATTAAGATTATTATAGTTTGAGCAGAAACAGAAAGTTTTTAGAGTTTGGTTTGGCTTCCAAAAATAGACTGTTAAAATCAGTTCCAGTGAGGACAGTCCATAATTCAGTCTTCAATTTCAAAAGTAAAACAAGAGATAAAGACAGAAAAGTTTTCTTTGTCTTGTTCTTCTGGTTTTTAAATCCCAGCATCTTTCCTTTAATATTAAGCAACAAAGCCTGGAAGACTGAGAAAATAGTTTTTACTAAAAAACTTTTAATATTACAGATAAAAGAGATGATATCAGAACAGGTTTATTTCTCTCTCTGTCTCTTTGTCTCTGTCTCTGTCTCTCTTTCTCTCTCTCTCTCTGTGTGTGTGTGTGTGTGTCTGTCTGTGTTGGGGGTGTGCTGGTGATTGAATCAAGGAACTCACACATGCTATAAAGGTGCTCACACATGCTATAAAGGTGCTCTGCCACTGACTGAGCTACATCACCAGACCCAGAGCAGTCTCCTAGTTCAAAAAGAGCAAAAAATAACAAAACTCTCCTTCAAGGTAGAATAAAGCAAAGAGAGTTACATGTAAGTATCCAGAGAGGCCCTTACCCTGCCTCCAACCCAGATAAGGAGAAGGGTGGGTTGGAGAGTAAATTGGATACCAAAAAAAACCAAACCCTCCAAGGTAGCACTAGTTTCTGGGCAACAGGAACTTTCCTTTACTCTGAATCCAGATACTAAAAGTGTAAGACAGAAGATTAAAACGGAGCTAGTTATTCATCTTTTTAAACAAAATTGACAAAGCCTTAGCAAGATTAAGAAAAAGAGAAGATTCAAATAAGTGAAATCAAAGATGAAAAGGAAGGCATTATAAAGGAGATTAAATGCATAAAAGACATTTGATAAAATTCAACTCTGAAAATATTAGTGATAGAGGAAACATACCTCAACACACAAAACACCATATATAGTAAGCCAAGAGCTAACATTACACTGAATGGGGAAAAACTGAAAACTTTCTTTCTAAGATCTGGAGCAAGACAAGAATCTCCATTTTTCACTATAGAAGTCCTAGCCAGAGCAATCAATCAGGTAAGAGAAGAAAGAAAGGGCCTCCAAATTAGGGTGGGGTGGGAGGAGGAAATAAAATTGCCACTGTTTGCAGATAACATAATTTTATATATAGAAAACTCCAAAGACCCCAACAACAACAACAACAACAAGCCTCTTAGAAGTAATAAAATTCAGCAAAGTTGTAGGATACAAAATCTCTGGTGTTGGAGAATCAGTTCTGCATCACATTCCTGAGGCAAAAAGGTTGCAAAACTTGGCCCTTATCATCTAAGTGGAGTAAGAAAAACACTAGGAAAATAATCATAAAATAATATGAACAAATTATCCTGTCACAATAAACTAGGAATAAAGATCTGACTGAAATACACTTATAAAACTAGACTAGTCAAAGGTCAGGCTACTAAAAAATGAGATTCCACCATCACTCAACATTAGGTTTTAAGTTAATGATTTGAATAAATTATTTGTCTCTTTGCATGTAAATAACTTTGAATCTGGCAAAAATGTAACTGGTTGTTCAAACGGTAGAAAACCACCTATATTCTTACATGGAGTTGCTAACTCCCAGCAATGAATTCCATATATGTCCCTATGAGACTTGGGAAGCACAAACAAGGAAAGCTCATGCACATTTTTCGTTTTCATAAACAAGAATGACAGAGGGAAAAAATAACGTGCTGCTGATGTTTTTCCATTTCATCCTGTGACTATTTAACTCTGGAAATCATCACCAGGGCTATTGTCTTTTAGCTTACCATAATAAGATTGTTTTACAAGGAATACAGATCAGCTGGTACTTAAGAAGTTACTTTATTATTATTTTTTTTTGGTACTGAGGATTGAACTCAGAGATGCTTTACCACTGAGCTATATCCCTAACCCTTTTGATTTTTTATTTTGAGGCACAGTCTCACTAGTAGTGAGTTACTTCTGTCTGACACTGTGAATGTTCATTGCTCAGGGAAAGACATACTTCACCCAGCTCTGGAGACAATCCTGAATATGTACTGCAACACCAGATTCCAGTTCCCAAATGCCAAAGGCAAAGGGAAGTATTTCAGATATATTTAGAGTCCAATTCATCTATTCAAACTTAACATCACTGAAATGAACAATAGAAAACACAGAGAATAATCCTCCATCAATATTCAAATAGGGTTCTGCCAATATTTACTGTTTCTACTAACCACATCTGGCAAAATATTTGCTTCCTACTTTATTTCCCATCATCCATGAACTGTTCTTCATACAGGTAGTTAATACTATCACCTCCTGTTCTGAGATTTATGGCTAAAGATATCTAAGTAATATTTCAATCATATCACATTTAGCAAAACAGTATCATCTTCATGATTATTCAGTATTTTAGCAAACAACAGGTACAACACTGTCCTCAACTTTTGACAAAAAAAAAAGAATACATCTCTTCTGAAACATTAAGTGTAGTTCTGACCCATGTATTTTAAAAAAAAAATATTTATTTATTTATTTTTTAGGTGTAGATGGACACAACACAGTGCCTTTATTTTTTATGTGGTGCTGAGGATCGAACCCGGGTCCCACCCGTGCGAGGAGAGTGCTCTACCACTGAGCCACAATCCCAGCCCCTAATGCATTTTTAAAGATACAGAATAAAGTTAGAAAATAGATGAAAGCGAAGGATAAAGTGTTGGGAGAATGTGGATCACAGGCAACTTGTGGGGAAGAATTACATTACGACAGAAGAAAAGTACAGTGGTTTTCAATCTGAAAGGCAAAGTGATGCCTACTTGAAGCTTCTAAAACCTACTGAAGTAATGGATTGAGAACAACTTGTTCTTCAAATTCTAAGAAGGTCATATAAGACCTTGAAAACTGAACACAAAAATTTAAGACACATTCAAGGAGAATGCTCCACCCAAATAGGGCAATAAATAATTTAATATAACACAAAAATAATGAGTTAAGATTGACCTGCTTAATCCTAATATTTGGGAATTCTAAAGCTTCTTCATTTCATTTCTTCTGCTTTCAGTTCACATTGATTAATTCTTCTAAAATCCTTGTAGATTTCTTATGTTTCAATTAATAATCAACCCCATTACACACAAATCAAATTCTCAAGCTCTTCAAGATAGCCCTTTTCTACCTACTTCTTTTAAGACTGCTATAAGAGAATACCCTGTGAGCGTTGAACACCCTATCATTTAACAGAAATGATGTGAATAGGTAGGACTGAAAGATACTTCTTTGTTTGAAATGATTAATAAGACATTCTTATTAGTCTTGAAAATCCTTCTGAGGTATTAACAGAGTATTTTATAGACTCATCCTACACTTAATCTGTTCCAAAGCCATTTTAAATTTAGTAATTGTTTTTAGAGAATCTGAGAATAAGAAATAATTCTGCCTGGAATTCATCTTTAGTAGATGATTGAGTTGAACAGGTGCAATTCTTCTTTGCCACATTACCATCATGTTTATGTTGGCAGACTTCATCATCACCTAACAAGGGAAAACTTTCCCTCAGCTTCCAATAGCATTTTCTTTGCTTTTCTTTAAGGTTTCACTGAGACTCCTCAAAGTCTATCAGGCTTCCACTACACTCCACTTGAGACAGTTTTGACTTTCATTAATAGGGTCCAAAGCTATTCCAAGTTCTTCTGATAGCCCTGCCCTAAAGCCAAGGTCATGAGTAGGTTTGTGTTATGGCAGTATCCTTCTTCTAGGCACCAAATTTGTAACAGCTATCTATAGCTACATATACTATCCCCAAAACTTGGTGCTTTATTGTTTATGAATCTGCAATTTGAGCAGAACTTTAACAGGAACAAGGTGTCTCAAATCCACAGGTCCTCACCTTGGGTGGCTTGACTGGCAGCTGGACAATCCACGTTCAAGATAACCCGGTTTGGAAACTCTTCTATTCCTAAAAAGTTTGGAAACTCTTCTATTCCTAAAATGGACATATTCAATAATGAAATAACCATCAAACCAGGTTTCTTATGTATATTTTGAAGTTCTTTTTTTATTTTTATTTTTTAATTTTTAAAAGTGATAGATAAAACAAAGATTGTACATATTTACAGAGTACCTTGTAATATTTCATTACATGTACATATTACACAATGTTAAATCAGTGAAGTTTATCTCTCCAAACATTTACTATTTGTTGAAAATATTAAAAATCCTTTCTTCCATCTTTTTGAAACATGTGTACATTAACTATTGTCACCTAACTGTATAATAGCACACCAGAACTTCTAACTACTAACTTTAACTTGGGACCATTGATAAACCTTTCTTTATACCTCCCTACCTGCTGTTCTCCCAAGCCTCTGCTGGCTACCATACTACTATCAATTTCTATAAGGACAACTTTATTTATATTCTACATATGAAGGAGACAATGAGAACTTGTGTGAAGTTCTTCTGCTAGTCATCTTCAGAAACCAGCAGAATCAATTAGAAGCCTCTTAATTTTTAAAGGAATAATATGAAGTATCACACTAGCAACCCCCAAAATAGGTAGGTGTGGATGAAGCAATTGCTGTATATGGGAGGTTCTTCTGTTGTACCAGAATATTTTGGGGAGGCCTAAATGTTCCTTGTTTGAATAAGAAACCAGGAAGTTGGCAGCCGCCACCACTTCTCTAAAGTACCTCTTCTTTTCCTTGCCTGTAAATGATATGTCAAGGTCATGAAATACTAATATTCACACTTCCTGATTCTTAGACTCTAGAATTTATAAGTCATGGCTAAGCATGTGTTATTCCTTTAGCAATCTCCCAACCAGAACTGTGCATTCTTTCCTCTTTTCTCTAGCAAGATGTTCCCTGTTCCGTAGTTACTGCCTTAAAATATCACAGTCTGAATAATTTGCAATATCTAGCAATTGAATGTTTATTCAACTTTAGACTGTATGACTTTCAGAATTATATCAAGTTAAAAATTACTTGGTTATTACACATCAACTAGAATTCTAATATTTTTAAAGGCAGAACCTCTCAATATTAATTGTAATGTGCTCTGGATAGAATTATTTATAATATTTCTAGGTTGATAATAAACCAATCATTTAACTTGGAGTTCATCATAAGTATAAAATGACTAAACTTGTTAGTTTTTCTCCACTTTTAGTGCATATCCTACCAGATCAAAACATTTCAAGCAGCAATCTTTTCTATAGATTGTATTGCAAAAGAATATTTTTCTAAATATAACATTATGAAGTATTATATATAAAAATGATATCCTATGCATATGTGCTTGTTCACACATGCACATGACACTGTTTCCTCCTTTATTTCCCTTGTTATTACCTGAAAAGCATAAAGTATTTTTAAGAAATGTATTTTCAGTCACTTTTGCTTAAATGCAGCTAATCCATTAATTACCAAGAAATGTAAATGAACTCTTAAACTGAGAATTATAAGCTATTTCACTCATTTCTCTTTTTCATTATGGGCATTGCAAGCAGAATGGATCAAAGAAAGACTTCTAGGAAATTGATATCTAATCTGAAAATGACAAGGTATGTCTTATAAAGTTGTGACGTTATTTGCATTTTGTTTTTAGCTTATTAAACAAAAATGGAAAAAAACAATAATAATCACAAATTATACTAAAATAATCGCTATTGTGAATTTTGAAAGACTTGATGCATGCTAGTAAAATTAATGTTGGCAAGTGGTAAAAAAGGTCATAAACATTAACTTTGTTATTCCTTTTACTTAACAGTTTTTCATTCAATCTTGGTTGACTAAATTGTGATATTTCAGAATAGACAAATAAAAATGTGGAATGCTCAATGTTTGTCATTAAGATGACTTTCTGATCCAAAAACTAGAAAGGGACCAGCTCTTGCCTACACTGTAACCCCTACTAAGAGTCAGCCAAGGTGGATTTGAATTAGTAAATTTAAATGAGGATGTTTGCAGAGGGCAAGACAGCTGACAGTATTAGAAGAGAACAGGGGATGGGAAACAGCTAATGTCCATCTCCAGACTTTTTACCCATGGTCAAGTCCAGAGAGATGGGGCTGAAAGCAGAAATGATTAAAATGGCACAAGGGGTTCATGGGGGAAAGCTGGGCTCTGAACCATCTTGCTTTCCACCGAGGCAGCAAGTAGTAATAGAATAAAGGAAGGGCTCTCTTTTCTTCACATGGCATGTGTCATCATCACTTCAGCAGAGGATCTGGTGGAAGAGCAGGAAAGCAAGAGAACACTTATAATCACCTACAAGGACTGTTGTGAAGCCATGTGAATAACTTTTGGGGGGGCCTTCAGTATCCTTGGATGAGATTTAGAAGGGCATGCCTAAGCATGTGATGGAAAAAGAGAAGTCTCATCATTAGTGCAATCCTATTTGTCTTCAGATGCTGATGAGGATTGAATGAAGATATTGTCTTCAAATGCCTATAGCCTGCATATATTCATCAGTTAGTTATCATAAAATGTTCTGATCAAACAAATCAATCCATTCACAACTGAGATTTAACTGATGTCTGTTGAGCCTATCAAAGCAGTTTCTGCCCAGGGGCAGGGTTGTGATAGATATTTGTGAATCTACTCATCAAATAATACTGGGTTTACAATACATCAAGAGATTTTCTACGTTGGGACTGTAGAAATAATAAAAGGAATTCTTTGAGATGTACCAAAACAAAACTGTGAACCATTTGTACTTGGATTTACTGAACAATCATCTCAAGAACACAAATAACAAATAGCAGTGCTTGACATGGGTGTAATTATTTTAAATCACTAATCCTTTCCCAAAAGGTATGGTACAATATGTACTTCAAGTCTGAGAAACAGCCCATTGTTAATGGTGTTACCATTCACAGTGACTCCAAATTTCAAAATCGCTATGTAGAGACTTTCTTCTATGCCTTTTTTGTGCATGCTGTTAGGACAATATTCACAGGTTATGGAAAACTTACCTCTATAGAAACATTTCTTTCATCATGGGCATAGTCACTCACACTCAATTTATGCATTATGTACAACCTTTGCTTTTTAAATTTTTTTTAAGTTGTCAATATACCTTTATTTATTTATTATGTGGTGCTGAGGATTGAATCCAGCGCCCCATATATGCTAGACAAGCACTCTACCACTGAGCCATAACCTCAGCCCTAATTTTTTTTTCACTGTTTAAATCCTACACTTTCTTTAAAACTTTACCCAACCCACAGCTCCTTGGTAGACTTCTCTGATCACCCCAGGCTACTCTCTCTCAAATTCCTTCTTAAAGTTTGATAATCCTAAATTTATCCATAAATTAATAGTTGCTTTGTTTTCCATCTGGTTTTTTAGATCCTTTTTTATTCTTCATTCTACATAGCATGGTGGCTTGATGTAACAGCTTTCAAATGATTATTAAATCTAGAAAGCTTTAAAACGAGAAGAGGGAAGATGAAACTTAATATGTTGAGGCTCCTTTTATGTGTATACTATGAACATGATTTTGCCCACTAGTTCAGCCTACTATTACAACTGTTACATTTTATGATGATCAAGTTCTTGGAATCTTGAACTGTTAGAAAAGAATTAAAAGTGGTTAAAAAACTGGATAGTTAAAATCATTGAAGCCTGTATTATGATTACTAGGGGATGCTTGGTTTTTATGTTTACCACTGCAGTTAGGATCAGCTAGTTAAACTGTTGAATAATCTTACCAAAGAACAAAAGAACATATCTGTTCTTTAAAATTTAGTAGTACATTTTAAATAAAGTTTTATTTGGCCTTGGATGAGAATCATTATAACCACAGAACTAGATGAGCCCAGGAGGCCTCGGTATATTCCTCTCCACGGTAGTCCAGACTCAGCTGCATCTGTGGAAAGCATCACAGAAGCCACTCCAGGAAGAGAAGAGCAACCTACTGGAGTCTATGCTGCAATTCTGCTGGAATTTATTTGTTACTCATTGAATCTAATCCAAATTATTCATGTTGCAATACAAGAAATCATTAACAACATTTTAGGCAAAATAAATATTTTATTGTTTTAATATAGGTTTTTTAGAAATCAACCTTTGTGTGGTGTTTCAAACATTATAAACCTTTTATATATTCTTTCAAAGAACACTGTTAACATCTCAACCACTTTCAATTAAAATTTCACACACAAAGAATGTAAGAGGAGATGAAAATTATAAATGCTGAAAGAATAATTCCAACGACATTTGGTTGTTACTTTTCACATTTATTTAATACATATAAAACCAAATAGGAGACCATTTTCCTTTTTCTTTCATATAAACAAAGTTTTGACTGGTTAAAACCAAATTAAAATCATTTATATATGAGGAGAACAACTCTAAATTACTTCCATTTTGAAAAAACAAAAAACCAGCTTATTCATTTCTATCCATTCAAGTCAAAGGCTCCATTATTTTGACAATACTCTACTATGTAGTCTAAAAGACAAAAGAAGAAACATCTCCTTATAAGAAGAAGTCTGGACAACACAAAAAGTACATAGTGTTTATTAACATAAGGCACATTTCCAAAAGAAAAATACTACGTAAGCTGTAATAAAATTACATTTGTTTGGGGTAAAGCAATGAGGCTTACAGTGTAAGAACATTGAGTAGTTGTAGGTAACCTCATATAATTCTAACCTACTGCTATTAGTAGCCTCCTCAAGAATAAAAGCAATTTTTACAACAGAACAGTTTGTCTTCTTGAAAGTGACACTAATTAACAGCAGTGGAGGGAAAATCATTGGTTGCTTCAAGCTCTCAAAAAATGAATCAGTTATTGCACAGTAAATACCTCATAGAGGTCAGTGTTGTAAGAAGCTAGTCTGAAGAAATATGTTATTTATAAATTGGTTATGTCTGGAAGTCTTCAAGTTTTATAATTAATTCTACATAGGAAATCAATTGGAAAAATATCGACATACAAATAAATATTAGGCTTTCCCAAATTGCTACAGTTTTGAGAGATTAGAAAAGAAATAATCAGCAAAGTGCCTAGTTTCTATGTATGTTTTTTGAAAGATATGCATAGGGGAGGATACACACTGTACACTGTATACAGTAGCCTCGCTCAGCAGACAGTATCTTCTGAAGTACAGATTACACCTCCACCAGTGTATATCATCGATAATTCCAATAGTCACAACTAACAGGATCCATGCCCACCTTAAAAGAGAAAGAGACAACAACATTAAATACTCTTCAAACACTATTGCTAAGGGAGTCTTTAAAAGGTAGAGACAAATTTTATCCAAATATATATCATGATCATCCTGGGGTCACAGGATGCATATCTTTTGGAAAGTTAATTCTTTTATCTAGATTTTTTTAAAAAATCTAGATTCTATTAGTTTTTATGACATGATTTAAAATATTTCTTTCATTTTCCACAGCTAAAATTACATATTATAGTTTTCAAATTTTATTTTGTTTCTCATCTAATTTTTCATATCTACAAAAAGTATTATCCTACTGAAGTGAAGCATATTATTCCTTTTTGCATTTACCAAGTATTATTATTAACAATAAAAATTATGATTAGAGATGAATTATTAGAAATGGATCCATCGGATATGTTCCTTTAAAAGATAAACAAATGGAAAGATACTAGGAATTTGTGATTAATTCTCAAAATCTTGTTCTAAAAACTGCATCTGAAACACCATTATAATGTAAGCAAAATAAGACTCAGATCTACAGACCCAATTCCAGGATTTATTTAATTACAGTGAAATTTAAATTTAAAAACACAATATAGGTTTTTCTGTGGAGGTTAACATTTGGCTTGCTTACACTTCAAATGGAGTTTATAAGATTCTCAAACTGTAATTATAAAAGTTGCAAAAATAAAATTTTAACTAGAGAAAGAAAATTATGTGCTAAGAAAACAAAAAAATTAAAAACTATGTTAACTTATATTTAGCTAAACAAAGAAATTTAGAAAAACTTACCTAAAAATTCCACTTAATTACTATCTTGCTTAGGATTAGATGATTTACTTGAAGATACTGCTGCCAAAAGACCACTTACAATTTCCCTTCTGATTTCCCCAACAATTGACTCTTTAATCTATAATGGAAATGGGAAAAATTAGCATTTGACAATATAATCCAGTTTACCAGTTTTCAGAAAAATATAAATAGCAATAAATTCTTGCTATTAGCTAAACCACAGGGAAAACTACAACCTTAATGGGAACCTCCACATAACAGCAAAGAGGCAGTGGAAATTTCAAGCCACCTATCCTGGAACCCAGATCAGCCTCTGAGGCCTAATTACTCTATCAGCTAACTACATTATAAAATGTCACAATTCTTAAATCGAGAACATCAGAAAATGTTATTTCACTGACTAAATAATTTACTTCACAACACAAAGTAACTTGGAAGGACTAATGAAATGTTACATTTACTTTGATGCTTTCTATTAAGGTCTGCCTCTGTAAGGTAGTTACCACGATGCCCTAAGAAAATCCACTATTAGCAAAATGACACAAGCATATTTGCTTACTTATATCACTGAAAGCAAAATATGTAAAGAAGTTATACATTGCTCTAACCTTACATGCACATTTTAAATGGAAAGAGGAAATTATCATTTAGTAAAGTATTTTAAAACACAAAGAACAACCTCAAAATAACCTTAAACTCTAATAAAATATTTTTTTTTCTTTAGTGGTATTGTATGTGTGCTGTTAGTCTGTTACTTCAGGTAAGGGTATAAATCTCATTTTATTGTTGAAAAAGGCAAGCAGACCTGGGTCAATGGTAATTCCATGTTGATTTTCTTCTCCAGATGTCTAAGTACTGCATATGCCCATCCCCTCCCATTCTCTCTAATGATACAGCACTGTCTCCAAATAGCCCTCTGTGAAGGCTTTAAATGTGTATTTCCTGAAGTAAACTGATAATGCCTTCCCAAATTAGCACTTGAGACACTCTTAACTAGCTTTTAAAAATTCTACATTTCCACAGTTTCCTGTCAGCCTGATCTACTTCCTAAAACGTTCCTAAGTACGTCTTAAACACATTCCCACTGAAGTCTTTCCAAAAATGTTTCTGTATTAATCTGTCAGGCAAAATTGGTATACAATACATAGACCTAGGCATAGTTATTCATAGAAACAAAAATGTTCCTTATGTACCAACCATCTGCACTGGCATGTACTTAAATAAATATAAGCTTTTCATTTTCTAAAATATTTCTAAATTTTAAATAGCACCAAAATTTTTTCAAGTTCATAGCATTTCAGATTCATTTTCTAAATGAATGTGTGTTAGATACAAACATGAAACCAGAATCGCTTAGCTACAGTATGTAAGCACGAATACAATATGTGTACACAGAGCAACTGCAAATCTACATTTATAAGACAGTGAGTATAAAGTTTTTCCAGTTAAGTTGCCAATGCAATATGGAAATTTTATTGTCTCCTTGTGCTTCATCATTCAAAAACCAAACTACTCAAAAAGTATTCTTTACCAAACAACATCTGCCAAGCATTTGGGGGGAATTCAGACAATACTTGTGAAAAGCATAGAAGAATCTCTAAGAGCAAGGCTTGGTGTTATACGCTTGTAGTCCTAGCTACTTGAAAGCTGAGGCAGGAGGGTCACTTGAATAGCAAGGGCTACAGCTAGCTTGCTCTACTATCAAGAACGTTATCTAGAAGGATACAATACGAATATTAGCTCATAAAATGTTAAAGGATAAACAATTTTATTAACCCATTAACCACAAAAGAACAGAATAAATTTTGAAAATTTTTGAAACAAGTATGGGCTAGAAAAGGAAAAAAGTTTAAAAATTCTCAGAGAATGACAGATCTTAAATAGCAAGTTTCAAAAAATTAAGAAAATTTCATAGAATCATGAAGATAAAAAACTTTGCATCAAGAGCATCTTGGATGAATTGGAGGTAGAACAGAAACTGACAAGTGAGTTCTTTCCAAAAGGAGAGGAAATATGAATAAAAGAATGAGATCAAGTGGAAAATATGGTTAGCTACTTCCCACAGGGGATCAGGTCTAGCTTATCAATGTATTCATACATAAAAGTAATTGCTCAACAAAAAAACGAATGAATGAATGAGTGAGCAAAAGAGGGAGAAGAGATAAACATCACCAACTACTGACTCCGTGTGGAGTGTGGGGCAGCACATCTATTTAATATGCATCTACTCTGCACTACAGCCTCCTTATCAAGTGATCTCTAAGAAAGTTCCAACAGACACAACATGGTGAGCTCTGCCTTACTAAAATACATGTTTAAAAACATGTCAGATGTACTGTAATAAAGATCCTAAAAGGCAGAAACCAAGCCTAGGAACTTCAATAAACACAGAACAACTTTCTAAACATGCAGCCATCTACCTTTACTCTTTCGAGTTCTGTTGAATTTGCTTCTGTGGCCACAGGTTTGTTCATCCTATCAAATCATCTTGTAATATACAAACTCATATATATTTTTAAAATAACTAAACATTTTCAGGTCACTGATAACATAAGTCATCAATAACTGGGGCAAATTCTAACACAGTGTACATTTTTCCTACTATAATATACACAATCTGGGCAGACAAGGAGTCCCTTTAATCTGATACAAGTTGAGTTACCAAATGAATGTATCAGATATTTGTCTGGAAGGGCTTTATTTCAGTGGTCTCCTTCCAAAGAAATTCTATTATATTAAAACAACAAAAGCACTCTTTTTAAAAACCTCACAGATGGTGCAATAATAGAAAAAAGCCCTAACAGATTACCATTGTTTTTATGCACCCATGAGTGCAATAAGAAAACTTCCCTGAAAGTGCCTGCCAATGCTTGATCCTCACCTGCAAGACTTAAAGATTAAACCTTGTCTTCCTGAATGGTATCTTTGTCAACAGGGTTAGGGGCTCAGAATTTACTGGAAAGACAGAATCTAATTTAATTTTCTTGGTAGCAGATACAATGAGCTTTTTTTTAAAAAAAAAAAAGGAATTCAGTTCCAAGTGCATTTTAAGTAAAAAAGATCACCAATTGGAAATAAATGGAATGAAGACTAATCTGAATTAAACATTGTGTAAGCAAACTTTTAAGCAGAAAACCACTGTAATGGAGCTAAAATAATATAAACAAATGATATTTTGAAAATTATCACCAGCATTGGATTAATTTATCTATTAATACATGCCCTTAAAGTACTTCAAATGCATCCGTCTTTTTAAGTACATCAGTATTCCTCTTATGCCCTGTTTGATCTATATATTTTGCTTGGTAAGTCCTTCCTTGCAGACAGCAAGAGTAAATGTTAAAGCCCAACTTCCTTCAAACTATGCCAAATTATGAACTCAGTAGTTTCTAATTAATGCACTTAACATTTCAAACATTTGCCTTGCGTGCCAGTTTGAATGTCTGCAAAGTATAAAATTTTTCATGTTTAATAGGAGATTCCTGTAAATTATTAAATAATTCTCCAGGATCAAGGCATCAAAATGGCAACAAAGGACTTTTTTCATGATATTCTATTGGCCAAAAATATCAATATTCCTGTCTAAAGTTAAATTACTTACAGTATATATTAGGTCACTACAACTTTAAAAACGAGGACTAAAGTGTACATGTTTAAAATTTGTGCCAAATGAGAAACATAATGTCAAGTTTTCAAGAAAATTTTCAAAGTTAAAGGGCACAAAAATACCACATTGCTTGCAAATCAAAACTACTCTAAGATTTCATCTCACTCCAGTCAGAATGGTAATTATCAAGAATATTAGCAACGATAAGTGTTGGTGATGATGTGGGAAAAGAGCACACTCACTGCTGGTGGACTGCAAATTGGTGCAACAGCTCTAGAAAGCAGTATGGAGATTCCTTAGAAAACTTGGAAAGGAACCAGCATTTAACCCAGCTATCCCAGTCCCTTTTCTATACCCAAAGGACTTAAAATCATACTACAGTGACACAGCCACATCAGTGTGTATAGCAGCTCAATTCACAATAAACAAACTGTGGAAGCAACCTAGATGCCCTTCAATAAATGAATGGATAAAGAAACAGTGGTATATATACACAATGGAATATTACTCAGCATTAAAAGAGAATAAAATCATGGCATTTTCAGGTCAATGGATGGAGTTAGATAATATAATGTTAAGAGAAGTAAGTCATTCCCCCAAAACCAAAGGCTGAATGTTTTCTCTAATATGTGGATGCTGATCCATAATGGAGTGGCGTCAGGGGGCAAGGGAAGAACGGATTGGGAAGCAGGGAAGGAGAGGAAGAGAGGGAGTACGTGGGTGCGAAGGACGGTGAAATGAGACGGTAATAATTATCCTATGTACATGTATGACTGCACAAATGGTGTGACTCTGCATCATGTACAGCCAGGGAACTTAAAAGTTGTGTTCCATTTGTGTACAATGAGTTGAAATGCATTCTGCTGTTATGTATAACTAACTGGAACAAATTAAAAAATCACATTTCTTAAAAAAAAGTTACTTTAAACCTACTTCCTTGGTTAGCAAATATAGTATGAGAAAATTTTACTAACCAAAGGCACATCTGACTGAATAGGTTGGACAGACAGTTTACTAAATGTTAACCAGCAACAATCAACTTTCAAAAATAATTACTTTTTTAGGACAAATAAATTCACAGAATTAACACTTTCTAAAGTTTTGGCTGGTAGCTTCATGTAATGAAAATAAATGAAGAACATGCTGTGTTCTGCTATGATACTTATTTTGAAAATGTAAATTTGTTTCAATATGGTTGAAATATTAGGAAACAACTTGTGTATAATGCAAATTACACATTTAGTTATGTGTACTTTCACCAACAACACTACATAAACACAATTAACAGCATTCAGCTGAACCTAGAAACACAGCACAAAAATGCACATAATTTAAACACTGTCCAGAAATCTCAGTTGTCTGTGTATGAGCCATATTTATCCATACTGGGCATCAAAGCTTTCTGTCAGATTTCAGGTCCCTCTCCTTCCACCCCTTCACAACAACTCACAAACTGCAATCCTTCCAAAGCCCAATTCTACAAGCACACCTCAAGGTTTTCTCAAGGTTAAGTACGATATTTGTTGTAGCATTTTTGTATTTCTCAACCATTTAAAATGTATACAACTATGCTACTATTTTGATTCAGTTTCTATTTTTTGTCTTTTTAAATATCCCTGATGAAGTTTTGAGTGTTATGCCTCTAAATCCTATTTCCTGCATAAGTCCTACGGTTTTTGATTGCATGAGTTTACACAGCAGAGATTTTCAGGATCACATATATTATCTGTGTACATACCAGAACTGATGGTATTTATATTTAAATAGTTTCTCAAGATACTATCATACAGCTGCAAATGATGGCACTTAAGATATATAAAATAATCTCTGGGCTGAAAGGATCAATGGCCCATTTGAGGAAACATTCTGGTCTTTTGCCACCATTCTTGATCTATAACCACTAGAAATCTGTTCTTTGCTAAAAATCAATTCTAAAATATGCTAGATTCATATTGCTAATTATATTGATGATACAGTTTTTAAAAAGTGGGAGCCAGTGACTAATTTCTCTGACCTCATTTTGACCTTTCCCATTCCTAAATTCCTAGTTCTTCAATACCTTATAAAGATTGAGAATCTGTATGCTTGGGACCAGATATATTTCAAATTTTGGAGTTTTGCTAATTTTCTGAAATGGTTGCACAGACTTTAAAAGTTGAGCATCTCTGATCTTAAAACTCATGATCCAAAATAGATTGAAACTTGAAACTTTTTGATGACCTTGCAAAATGCTTTTCTGTGCAATTTTTCCATCATCTCTTGAGTTAGTCTTGTTTACCAAATCCTACCAGAATTTTAAGTGTATGCGTTTCATAACTTACTTGTATTTTTCTTTTATCCCTCTTTACAGAGCAGATTCTCAGACACTCATCAAAAAAAATTTTAATTGTTGTTGTTGTTGGGATCAAACCAAAGGTCTCACACAAGCTAAGTATGTGCTTAATCACTGAGTTACCTCCCCAGTCCCTAAAGTGATTTTTTTTTTTAAAAAATGTATAGGTATTCTTTTTCACTAACAGACATAATGAAAAAAAAAATATTTTCTTGAATGGGGTCTTAGTGCCTTGGCTGGAAAAAACTACAGGTAATATGGTTCTGCCTTATTACTCTTAAGAGTTCTTAAGACAAGAAAATAGAACAGAAGGCAAAACATTTTCAGCCTGTGTAATTTTATCCTGTGTAAGCTACTAGGTTTTATAACAAAAAGGACAGTGTGATTTAAGAAGAAAAGGGGGGTAGGATCCATCATAAAAGTATACCTATGGGGCTCACCCTTTTTAAATAAGATATACTATTCCTTCTTATTAACATTCAGTGCTAAAAAGTTATTATGCAAATTTTCTCAACTAATCTGTCACCACTGACTACAACCTTTGTAATTTTTTGCAGGCCCTTTGGTAACCTACAATTCTTGTTAATGATTCAGATTCTCATGCTGTTATTATTCAAGGTAAATCTTCTTTTTGTATTGATTTCAATTTTTGAACAACTTCAAATTTCCACACTTCTTCACCCACCAAGTATATCAAATTCTTTATACTTCTTAAAACCACAACATCATTTTCTTACATCAGTTGAAATAATAAATGATAGCCTTTAATCCTGGAAAAGACCAAAATTGTAATCCTTAGTGCTCCAGATATGGAAGAGTCAAGAGGGACAGACTCTGTAATGTGTTTATGTGCTTCAAACTCTACAAACATGTTTTCACCACACTGAATATAGAGAACTGCAATTATTTCACATTGAAGTATGAAGTTTGCAGAAATGCTATTATGAACATATTTTAATAGATATGAATTCGATCAATGGGAAAGGTTAATTTAAAAGCTCTCTGAAAATTACTGAATACTATGAATAAAAAGAATATCTTATAAATAATGCATAACATCCGTCTCCATATAAACGAAGCGCAGATTTTACCCACCTCCCGTATGACTTGCTGCAACTCGTTCTGCTCCACATTTCTATGCATTTCCTCGGAAGCTGGCATCGGGGGCAGTTTTTCAGGCCCTTCTTCCACTTCAGACTTAGGTCTTACAACCCGTGAGCCTTCTTCAGCTGCTCCAACTTCTTCAAAACTCTCCAGCTCTGGAGGCGTCTGCACAGAGCCTGTTCTAGAAGGAGCAGTTGGTGTCAGAGCCACTGATGCTCGGAATACTTTCTTTCTTGCCACAAAATGGGCTTTGTGTTTTCCCCCTGAGTCACCCGAAGGCACTCCAGTTCTTCTGTTAGCATGAGAAGGACCAGAACACACAGAAGATGACTCTGATGTTGCATGGGAGAAAACTGATTCTGAGCTTTCTCCAGGAGGGATTTCATATCCCATTTCTCCAAGTCCAAGGCCCAATTCAGACTTCAAGTATGACTGTTCTCGCATCAGTTCAGTGACCTGGATCAGAAAAATTATTATTTTTCTCTCTCAATATTAAGAGATATATTGAGATATTGGTTATTGAAGTTCAATTCCTAACTTATGACTGTTGTCAAAAATCACGAACTTGTAAAGATATAATTCTATTTCACTGATTTATTAACTAGTCAAACTGATTCACAAAGATCACAAGCTTAAATTCATGGCAAGCTCAAGCAATAAAATGGGCAACCAGAACATACAATGGGATGAAATTTTACTTGTAACCACACAGGTAAAGAAAAACAACCTAGTTACTCATAATGCTTTGCATTCTAATAAAACAATTTGTCTAAAATATAATAAAAGTCAAATTTGTTCAAAAAGCAGTCATCTTACAGATCTAAAGAACTGGTATCTAACTGGGAAAGCTTATTTTCCCTGGAGAATAAATATTTTTAATGATGCATCATCTCCTTTAGGTCATACAGATAAGTCACTATTGCAATTAAGCTGGCTTTCTAGTGGATTAAGATGGCAATGGTCTTCAGAAGGAGAAAACTCACTTCCAATTAAATTTAACTAATTTATGAAATTCTATATTTAAAACAAACATACATTTCATCCGCCCTGGGAAACTGTGTGTTTATGAGACATAAGTCATTTCCCTTTCCCAATGACTCAAAAGGAGAGAGCTTACTGGTTCCATTACATTCAGCGGAGAAGGACATGACAAGTTATCAGCACTTCTACTGCCACACATCCCCTGAAAAGATAACAATATAGACATGCATATGTATGCATAAACTTCTCAAATTGTGTTTTATAAAATACCAAAAAGTACCACTTTATGTCACAAAGGTCACCCTCAACTGTTATGGAGTCTTATGAAATGTTATTGTGACTGAAAATTGACATCACCAAGATGCACAGAAGTTGATTTTCTGCTCCTACCATCATACATTTCAAAGAATGATGGATCAAAATAATTAGAAAAAATACTCATTAATGATACATATTTCTGATTCTATGTTCTCTCTATATATGTATACACTCTTATTCTACTACTCAATGTATATGCATATATATGCGTATGTATGTACTTATTCTTTTTTTTTTTTTTTGACACAAGGTCTTGTTAGGTTGTCCAGATCCTTGAACTCATATATTTCTCTTGCCTCAACTTCCCAAGTACCTGGGATTACAGGTAAGTGCCACCATGTCCCACTCATTCATTTATTTTTAACAAAAATCAAACACATTGTCAACGTAATAAAAAAGAATTCAAAACTTTGAAGAAACATATTTTACAACTTCAAAGGTATTGGTAAAAATAAATATGATTTTCAAGTTCAAATTTCATGGAAAGAAACATTAGAAATAATGAAAAGTGGCAAAGTGGCACAAAATAAGGACAAGTAGTGTTTCTTTTTATTATCTTGGTTGCACACACATTTTCTATCAAAACACCTCACTTGATCCCTTAAAAAACATAAATAAGGGTAAGGGACATTAGGTTTCTCTCAGTGGAAGGGTATGTGCTTAGAATGTGGAGGCCCTGGGGTTCACTCTCCAACAGCACAAAAAAGAGAAAAAGAAAAAATAATAATAAACATTAAAAAATTTGAAGAATGGAATAGAGTCTAAAATTAAGGTAAGACTTAACGATAAACAATTATTTATTTAAATGCAAGAGAAGGGAGAAAAACTGAGTAAAATATATGTCAGTTCTTTGGAATTAATTATATGCAGTGATTCAAATTTAAATTAGTCATATTTTGATTCACCACAATTTTTTCTTCAACAAATCTAAACTTTTGCACTGCCCTTTATTTTTTGCTATTGTCAAAAATTATCATTAAGAATTTTAAATGTTATTTTCAAATAAACTAATAATATAAGAAAATTATTACAACTTATACATGAAACTGATGTGTAGAAAAGTTCCTTAAACATTCTGCATGCTTCTAATGCCATTCAAGTAAACGGGTTAAATCGAAGGCATTTGTCCTAAATTTACATGGAACCTTATCAATAAAGCTAGTGAAAACTCCTGATAACCCCCTAGGCAGCGTACCACAAGTGCTGAGGAGCGGAAAGGAGAAGGCACCTGCACAGCCCGAAGCTGTTCATCCAGGCCCAGCAAGCGGTCCTCCAGCTGAAGCTCCAGGTCCTGAAGTTCCATTCGGACTGAATTTCTCAAACTCTGCAGTTGTTCAACTTCATACCTATCAGTATTGTGACAGGTATAAAGTTTGAAAAAGGTCGTTTAGAGGTTCCTATTTACAACCTTTTTAAAAAACTACTATAAGCTAACAGAAGGTACTCAATTCCAAGTTTTATAAATTCACATAACAACTATAAGAAGTGTAACCACTAGGACAATGGTTTTTGTTCCTCTATTTTCTCTCACAACTATCCTGCACACTGAGAAGCTGCTCACAACCAACCATCTTCCTTATACACTGAAGATACAAAAGTTAACATTAATTATGTATGCCTAACTTTATCTATAGTGGTTCACAAAACAGTTACAGGGTATACAGCAATGGAAATAAAGTCTCATTTTTAAAAAATATAAGAATGCTCCTTTGAATGAAAAAATCTTTTTTAAAAAATGAACTTTTACCTTTCCTCCTCAGTCATGTGGTGATAAACCATGGTTTGCTGACGCAGCATTGCCAACTCTAAATCCATCATTTGTGTTCTAAACAAATTCAGGCTCCGCCTCATTGTTTGAAGCTCCTGAAAAGTATTCTAAAATGCAATATGACAGAATTACACTTCTAGATCATAAAAATTATTTTGTAACACAATGATTTAGGTGGGAACTTACTTCATAAAGAGGTAGAACAGATGATTTCTGAGTACTATATGGAGCAGCAGCAAAATCAGGTCCTCTCATCATAGGGTACTTCAAACAAATGAAAACAGGGTTAAAACCAATGCCAAAGTACCAACAAATTTTCTAAGGTAATAAGAAGGCAGAATTTAAGTCCTGTGTAATTTTTTTTGAGGCAAAACCAAACAAAATAAAACTCTTCATATTGTAAGCAAGAACAATAATAACAAAAAAAGTCAGTCCCCAATGCTACCTAGTACTCTTAGCTACTCCAGGAATAAGTCAATATATTTGGAAGGCGAAAGAGGCAAAAGAGAAAATATAGCTCATATCTATTTTACAGGACTTCCTTCTTGCCTTGAGAAAGTAGAGAAGCAAAATTGAAAGTCGAAAAAGCAACTACAAATGTCATTATGGGATCAGAGTAACTACTGATATGTCTGGAGGGAATAGCAAGTAACCATCAACTGTTAAACTTTTGAGCATCTGTTATATGAGACTATTTTAGGCAGTGGAGATAAAAGATACCCCATGCCCCAGCCTTCAAGTGTTCTTACACTATAAGAAAGAATAAAAGAGAAGTTTAAATTTTTATTATAATCTTAGGATGGGTGTGCTACAATGGACACAAACAAAAATTCACAAATTCACATTAGGTTAAGTTTTGTTAACCATGGTTAACACCTGAGCTGAGCTTTAACAGTAAATGGGACTTGGTCATGCAAAGAAACCCAAGGGAAGAGCATTCAAGATTAAACAAACAAACAAACCACACACACACACACACACACACACAAAAAAAAAAAAACACAAACAAAAAACAAAACACAAAATGGCATGTGCAGATCCCAAAGAATGCACAACTACTGAGAGCCCTGCATGCAGGCCAATGTGGCAGGAGCACACACCTAAGCAAGGAGACTGGATAGAGTGTTTATCTAATGGGGTGAGAGAGGGGTGGGGAGATTGATGCACTCCATCACTGAGGGGTCATACAAGAGGAAGACCACACAGCTAGAGCAGACAAACTTGCACCTGGAAAGGTGTGCCACGGAGATATAGGTGGACAGGTCCCTGGAAATCCCCAGCTTCACAATAATTACAACGAAAAGCTTAAACATCTCAATCATAGACAGAACCAGGTTTTGTAAAGAAGAAACACCCACATTCTGGTTAGAGTGCAAACCCAGGAGACAACTGTCATTGAGATAAAACCTATATTGCAAAGGTGTATCTTTTTATATCTTAAAATTACAACATTGATTTTATTTTTCAAGGGGCTTCCTGTCTAATACTATTTTCATGAAGATAAGAGATGACATGCATTCTAAATTCACATTACCTGATTTTGGGTTTTTTTTTTGTTTATTCTCTTTTGGAGGAGTTCCAGTCTTTGAACCCAGTGGAAGTAGACTAATTCTGTGCCAGGAGAGCAGCATCAGGGATCAGTAGTGAAGGGAAAACTTAGAGAGCTATGAGCGGAACCAGCAGAAGACGGTGCCAACCGAACCAACATGAAGAAACTTAGAAAAGGAAGAGGTGGTCAAAACATCCAAATGGCAGAGAAAAGGAGAGAAAGTATTTTGACAGGGAAGATTTCTTAAATAACCAGGACAACTGAAAGTTTCTAGACCAAGAAAAAGACAACGGAAGAAAAGCTGAAAAAGGGAGGATATCTATAGAGCTAAATCTCTCCTCTAGGAAAGGAGGGAGATTCTAAGCAGAGAAATTAACTTATTCAGGATTAGTTTCCACTTTTCCCATGAAACAGAAAGGGAAGACTATAGGATGCAGTTGAAGTGTGTGAAATTATATAGCTAAGGTACTTATATCTGATGGGTATTAGCTTCTCAGTGAATTAAGATATGCTCAGAGCAATAAAATATAAAATTCAGAAAACCTTTTTCTCCTACCTGTGAAAGATTCTGCAGTGAGTTTCTAATATCATGCAACACTCTTCGCAACTGCATTTCTATGGCAGAAGGAGGATTCACAGAGCATGCTCGGTAAGGGTAGGCAGCATGTCTGTGTGAGTAAGGACACCCAAAAGGGGAGGGGAAGGCACTGCAGGTGGCACCTGAGATGTTAGGAACACTGTGTGTGCTTAGAGTTCTCATGTGCTCACACAGGGGCCTTTCCTGCCACTCAGAGTGGACAGAGTGAAGGGAGCAGGTGGACTGAGATATCTGTGCAGGAGTCCTTCCATGATGGCATTCTTCCAAATGGGTCACCTCACTCTGGTTGGCTTCTTCTTTCTTCACAGATGATGGAGAGATGAAAATGGTGGATTTAACCAATGACTGATGGTCATGCTCAGTCACCCCTTTTTCCACTTCCTGTTCCTCTTCAGGTGTATATTTATAGGTGAAGGAAGGTGGGCTGCATCTGGTTTCTTTCCCCGGAGACAAACGAACGTTGACAGAAGACACAACCCTCACTGGGCTCAATAAAGTTGTCGGTAAAGACTGAGACCTTCTTAGAGGATAGCCAGCTTTGGCAAGCAAGTACCTTTGTTTTAACAGATCTTTTGATTTTATCAGGCTACGCCCTACTCTTTGACCTGACAGAGTACACACCTTCATTCGAGCTCTTTGCAAAGCTGTATTAACTCTGTCCACAGAAGAAGGAGGCCCCGTTGTACTTTCCGAGCTCAGATCACTGCATTTAGCTTCAAGGGAAGCCAACGATTTCAGAATATGATGTGTGGTGTACTGGGTAAATTCACATTCGCTGCTTTTATCCACATCACTTTTTTTATCCACATCACTTTCACCACTTGTTTCCCTCATCAGCTCTACTGTCTGTGCTGGAGACAAACCCTCTTCTGTTTTGGTACTTTGAGTAACGTGATCCTCTGGACTACAGGTAGACTGCTTATTTCCTATATTCTCAACAGTCCCACATTCAGCAACTGTTGCTGCCTTGGCTCTTCCTTCCTTCTGACGAGGGGTAAGAAATTCCTCCTCTGATTCATTGAAATAAGGTTGGTCTTGTGCTGTTGGTGTAACAAGGTCTTCACCAAATGATGTGACTGTTGTCTCACTGTCACAACTATCAGCACTACTCCCCATGGCTTGCAGGGACTCATGAACCTGTGAAAGGAAAACAGGTGGGAAGATGAAAAATAAAATTAAGAGGTATTACATACAAAATACCAAACAGAAACCATGCACCTATACTTCTATGGTCTCCCACCTTGGCTGTGCCCCTGGCCCTGCTCCAAAATATTTGTAGGGCTGTTGATGAGCAACTGAAATCCTTTCCCCTCAACTCTCACTTTTTCACGATGATTATTTCAAACCTTCACTATTTTTCTTAAAGAATCTTTCCAACACCCTCCTTCTTTACTTCCAAAATAATACTGACTCACTGAAAAAACAATAGAAATTTCTTCACATTGTTCCCCAATACCATTGACAAGTTTTCCTGCCTATCATTCCTTCCTTTACTCCATTCTGAAAAGAAATCGTGCACCTTTGTTCAAGACTAATCCCTCCAACCTGTACTTCTAATCACATTCTCGCCAGGATCAGGGTATTCCTCCATTGTTTCATCCCAGACTTTTCTGGATCAAACTGTCCTCTTTGGCTACTCCCTTAGCTGAACAACTTCCCTAAGTCATTCGTTCCTGCACAAAAAGACAAAATGACCTCTCGCTCAAATGGCAAAAACAGTCCACATTCCCATTTTCTCTTCTTCACCAAGGATTTATTCTCCAGTCATGCTTTGGCCTCATTTACACCAAAAGAACCACTCTCTCCAACATAAGTCTCCTAGTAGCTATGATCTTGCCTTCTCACTCTGGACGGCCCTAACTTCCTTTTTCAAAGTCTTCCCTTCATCTCCCAATTTTTCTGTCTATTGATTATTCTTTCTGAGTCTCTATAGACATATCTCTTTTCTGTCTAACTTTTAGATCCTATGACTATAGAGTCTTTGGGAGTTATCCTTTTCTTGTTTCAATTTTAACACTGTTTAAAGATATTTTACATAAATCTTAAAGAGAGATCCTTTTCCAGGACTTTTTGTGACTTCACATACAGACTAAAAGCTCAGATAAAAATTTGCCTTTTTTTCTGGCTTATCTAATACAGCCTTGCATAAAAAGTCAGTATAATATTAATATCAGCAAGCCATGGATCCACACTTCATGTGAGCCATCAAGCAAAACAATTATTGTAAAATACTGAAACACCATGATGATGAAAAACAATGGACTAAGCAGATTAATGATCAAAATAATCTGTTTTCTGGTGCTCCAAAAGTTAAGAAGGAGAAGACTTTGTTTGTTTGCTTTTAATATTCTATCAGAGATGAAGCATTAGTGAAATCTGATATTTATAGTGAAGTGCTTAGATAACATCTATATCACAGAAGTTTTAGTCTTGTTATTATTTGAAAACAACGATTAGGACAGATTCAGTCTTGAATATACACCAACTGAAAAATCAGTTTAAAAAGAAGAGTCTAATCACAGTACCTATTACAATAGAGAATTTTACCTGAAGATGATTTAGGGAGAGACCGTCTGTGGAATCTTCAGCAAAACCACTGCTATCAGAATGCTGACTTGCAGTACGTAGCAGATGATCTGTCAGCAAAAGTGAAGTGATGTAAAACCATTAATAAAAAAAGGCTTCAATGAAAGTGATTTGATTATAGATACGATTCCCAACAGATAGAAGACACACAACACTGATTCCTTCTTGGAAAAGCATGCATTACTTATGCAAAAATTGTGGCTTCAAAGCACAGGAGATAACTGAAGTTCAAACAAAAACTGAATCAGATTTTCTACTAGAAACTCTCTCTATTCAGTTACTAATTAAGTTCTAATTGTAATGTATTTGGGTAAATCCAATTAATGTCTTATCCTTAGAGTAAAACTGGCTGAAATAAAAGATGGTTCTAAGATGGTTCTAACACATGAGTAAGTCCCCAAATAAACCATTTACATTATGCAAATATATAGATATTTAGGAAGTAAAATTAGAAATTTAAATATAGAACATTTTTAAAACGTCTATATCTTCCTAATAAAAACACAGTTAAAACCAATTAAATAAAACAATTTGAAATGCAAGCATACTTAAAGTATCTCCAATGTTTTAAATCATGCAAAGATTTTAAAGTCATGAAGCAATTCTTTCATAACAATTGCATGTAACTTAGTCAAATATATTCAACTAGTACATTACATTGCTAATTATATGAAGTCCTTCTATTTATTTATTTTTTTGCAGAAAAGTCTAATTCCTTGTAACCTAAAAAATGTTTTAAGTAAGTAAAAAGGTCAACTAAGTACAGCAAGCATGATCACATTCCATCCATCACATTTACTAAGGTGACACTTCATGAGACAACATGGTTCCACAGAACTTCAAAAGCAGGCTAAATAAAGTGTGTTTACCAAATCCACAACCATTTAAGACCTGAACCATATAGGGAAACAACTGAATAATGAGACTGTATAAAATCCAAAAGTTCCTTGATATCCCTCTCACTTTAGCTTCAGGTTTCATGGAATAGAATAATTTTCCCCATTAAAAATTTAGAATAATTCTATAATATTGTTTTGATAGTAATAAAGCTGCGTAATGAAATGCAAGAAATTATTCCATATCCTTGATAAATCTAAGAAGACTGAAATAATTGTAAAAACTGAATTGTAATGGGCTGTTATCATCAGTACTAATTAGGCACTATATTAATTAGAAAATGACTGATACCTTGTGGCATAGCAGTTTATTCCCCTAATTATGTGTTTCCATGTCTTTTATTTTTTAAACTAGATAGTGAGCCTCTGAAGGCAAGAATGTTACTGATTCTTCATATTCCAGTACCTAGAACAATCTATAATAAATATGTGCTGAATGAATCAATGATAAATATTTCATTAAAGCAACAACAGAATTAAGCAGTCACATAAATGATTTAGAAGTGAAAGTGTCAAATCTTGTTAAAGCAAAGAGCATTGCCACAGGGCTCAGGGAAGCCAAAATAACCAGTGCTGACTCAGGTTCTCCCAGCTAAGATCTGTTTAATCTGTAGCAGAGTAAGGTCTGCACCCAGTTCCCCTCAAGGTTGTCGAGCCCTGTTATGAGGCTCACATGTCACCTCCTAATTATACTGGTTGGGCTCTAGAGGAGGTGTCTGTAGGTCTCGAAAAGAACAAGGAGGCTCCAGTGAAAGTTTCTGCTTTGTTTCACCACTGTAAGCAATAATTTCTCTCCTCTACAAATGGGATAATAATAGTTCTGTCACCTCACAGGACTACTTCAGGAGCTAAGTAGAATGTAAGTGAAACTGTTTCATACTATAAATCACCATCTAGGTTCCTTTAGGCATTTCTGTTTCACAAAAAACAGAGTCCTCCACAGACAAAAATAGAATTAAAGATTAAACTTCTGTCCTGAAGATATATTACTAATTTAAACCAGGAAGTTAGAGAAAACATTAAAATGTGTGTGTGGGGGGGAACCTGGACATTACATTTGTCCCATATCATAAAGAAACAAAACAGAAAATCTGTATATTCTCTGCTAAACTAAGGAAAATATGGTGTATCCTTTTCTAAGAAGAAAATGTGGAACTTCTCTCAACACATCTACCAAATGTTAGCTTGTGACATAAGTCACTAAACCTTTCTAGTCCATTCACAGTGTGTAAATGCCAGACTGGATTTAAGACTAGGATAGTTTTAACTTCAAAAGTCCTACTAGTAACCTGGTATGTACAATTTTATTAACTTGTGAAATGAATATATTATCAGTGATTCCAATTCTGTAATTATGATTAATCTAAGATACTTTATATACCACGTTAACAAAACTTGATAATCTACCTTTCGAATGACTAAAATACCATTATTCCCATTGCTCATTCACAAAACCATTTTTAAATTGTAAAAGTCTGATTAAAACAGTAACATTTTTGCTTATGACACCAGAAATAAGAGACCCAGAATTGTTAAGAGGAAGAAGTACAGATCTTAGTAGAAATCATGTTCTATCTTTCCCACCACCTAGAGCTTGCTCTTGAAACAATTTTTTTTTTTTAACTCTCCTTGTGACACATGGCAAGCTGCTTTTTCTAATGTGTCTCTTGTCTATCCATCTAAAGCACAGACTTCCTGAATGTGGTGAATTCCTCCTTGCAGTTCAGAAACACATATATACATTTATGAACTGAAAGAGGGATGAAATTTAAATAGGAAAGTTCTTTTTGTTTCTGGCTAGAACTATAGTAACCTATTGACAGTGGAGCTCTTTTCCTTAGTACCATACTGAAGTAAAAGAAAAATATCACATGCGAATTGTCTCTTAAGAAGTAATTTCAGAGATTAGAAGGAAAAACATGTAATTTCCTATTCTTAGAACATATCTTTGTTTTTTTAAAAAAACAAACAGGGAGGCTCAGCATGTGTAAAGTTTTAAAAATAAATAGTCCTACCTTAGTGGTCAATTAAACTTCTTCCTCTCTCTCTCCCTAAATTTCAAAAGCTTTGTAAATTTAAAACCAGACATCTTTTTCTAGTTGCAAGTTAAAAGTGAAAGGAATGGATTCAAAGGTTCTTTGGTCAATAATTAATTATTCACAAGAAGAACAGTGTTTATAACCTCTCACCTTTGATCCATAGTTTGAATTTAATTTAACTAGGTTTAATTATTGCTAAGAGATTGATCTTTTTTGCCAGAGGTATATCCCATGTACTATGGTTAGGAGCCATATTTGAATGGAAATTAGAGACAGATAATCCAAGCACATTTTTCAATTACAACAATGTAAAAAGTAGCCCTAATCTGTTGCTTTCAGTTACTTTCCAATGAATTCTTGTGCAGAACTGAAAAAATATTTAGAGCACACAGAAATGTATAATGAGGTCATTACAGGATCAGCAAACTAATAGTAGTTCAGAGTATAAAAATCTTCAAGAAAATAACAAAAAAATATATAACCAAGTGATAGTGAAGCATGTCTACCTGTGTTTTGGATCTTTTTATCCTTATTGCTACTATACACAGAGAGAGGTAAAACACCTTTTCCAGATCAACTGACAACACTTTGGTAACATGTGCAGGAACTACTGATTATCAGTTTACTTACCTCTTTTGGACTTGGTGAGACCCAGCTGATAAGTGGCCGGGACGTGAGGAGCTTCTCCCTCTGTACTCTGAACCTAAAAAGAATTTTAAGTAGTTCAAACTAAATGAACTTATAGCAAAAAGAATAATCTCTTGATAACCATTTATTAAATAAATCAACCTAAGGTACATTAATACATTACATACTTCAGAGACATCATTTTATCTCAAAATTTTTAGAAAGACCCACAACTTATTTTTTAATCTAGTTTCCAGTTAAAAATAGCACTCAACTTTTTAGCTAATGAGGAGAAATAACTGCATGTATAAATGATTTTTTTCTAGAAGTTGCTATTAATATTAGATGAAAAATAGAGCATATGAGAAAGTTCTCTAAATATTAAACCTCAAAGTAGAATCAGTTCCAGGAAGGATGCTAATATACTCACTGCAGCAGCTCTGACTGACACACAGTTGAGGTAGTTTACAAGTCTTGGATCTTTAAAAATGGAATATCATGCTCCCATGATAAAATTTTCTAAAGTCCCACAAATTTCTGTTATCAAGTGTCACTCATGTGTAAGACTTCTCTGTTCTGATATGAATGTTCTTTTAATATCCTGGAAGTTGTATGTCCCTAAAAATTCTATTGAAAGGAAATATCAAATCTACAAAAGTTGTCTTCTGTTGTCTTCATATAACTGTAAACTACATCACTTAGGAATTTTCAGATCCCTAGTTGCCTTCCACATCCCACTAATACTCTTATCTATTTTACCACAACTCTAAATCAAGAGGAAACATTTGAAAGAGGGGAAGGTATGCTAATTTCCATGATGTTACCCTATAATGATCAATATTTAAAGAGTAAATAACACCCCAGTAAGATGAGAAAACTAACCAAACATGGGGTTTTCAACCTTGAACACTTTAACAGATTAGACAGCAAACATCAATCAGGTTTTAAAGAGAACTCTGCTAAGTTTTTTACTATAAAACTATTTAAAATATTCCATATGAAGAAAAGTGAAAAAACTGACATGAAAATAAACCCAAAGATTAAAGAAATCATTACCAAATTTAAAATTGCTTTGATTTATAATATCTTTGTTCTACATAGTTTCATGAACTCAAGTCTGTAAATGTTTTTTCTTTCATTTTTATTTTTTGTGAATTCAACTCTTATATCTTTATTTTATATTTTCCAGTATGTTGATGGAACCCAGGCCCCTGCATATAATAAGCAAATATTCTACCACTGAGCTATATCCCAGCTCATATTAATCTTTTTATCATGTGGTACTGGAGATCAAACCCAGGCCTCTCATATGTTACCAGTCCAAATCTTTTAGAAACCAGAAGCATAGTGGTCATATAAAACCATCATCTGTAAATAAATTATATAAAATAAGTTCTAACATTCTTTGCTATTATTTACAATTATAATATATTATTCAAAGTAGTGGACAAAGGTTCAACAGGAAAACCATTGTTTTGTGTGCAAGGGAACAAAATGCATTTTTTTCTTTTTATAGTCAACAAAAGACCTATTATTAGCTATTATTCAGGCATAGCTTACTTCAAAGAGTTTTCTATAAAATAAGTATCAATCAGATCAAAAAATATAAGAGACAGCCAAGTGACTATATTCTAAGAAACTTGGCTTAGATATAGACTATGTAATTATAACCTCTCACTTTTAAATGTAGAATTATCACATATTCTATTTCCCTAGACTTATAAAATTAATCACAAAATAACATGACTTTAATGAATATATTTCTTCAGTGTCCTATCCTTCAAAATGCTGCATTAGGCAAAGAATCTACTCTCCCTTCTTTCATTACAAAGTCCTTCATTAACTGTACAAAAGGGGCATTAAAAAGCAAGCTGAGAGGGTCATATTTTACTAATAAAACTACTAAAGCCAGGATTATTATTCTCACTTGGCAAAATCATAGTACATAGTTGTTGAGCCAAGAAAGACACGCTAGTGATAGTGGGAGAATTTCTTAGCTTATCATGTTTTATTGCTGGTTATAATTATGCAAAAGAAAGCAGTCAAACTTGAGATGGGTATTCTACAAAAAATTATGATACAAATATAGAACCAAGATGCATATGACAGGCTTTTGCCTATTTGATGGCCGCAAATACTCAGTAGAACGCTGATCATTTGTTACAGCTGGCCTTTCATTTAACTGATAAGAATGACCAAATATGGGTGTTCATTGTACTATTTCTCTAATTTAGGTTGTGAAATTTTTCATTTAAAAATGAAGAGAAAAAAATCCCTACTAAACCAAAATGCTAAAATTGCTTGGTTTCTGCATTTTGGAATTTACAGATGATGAAAACAGCTTTAAAATAACTCACACATTTGGGTTATTTCAAAGACCACAGCTTTCTGAATCAGCGTCCCAATACGATAGGCACTTACTTTGGTTTCTTAACAACTATTCTGTTTATCTTGACTAAGATGCATCTTCTAGGTACAATACTACTATATAATGTATCCTACAGGACAGCAATGTGGGATGTTCAAATTCAAACAGCCCTTCCTCTAGGGTTTAAAGAGATAGTTATAGCAGCTCTTTTCTTGTTTATAATTTTGAAAGAAAATCAAAGTTAAACGCTTTAGAAAATATAACTATTTAGTTTTTAATCTCAAAAAGAGTAAAAAAAAAAAAAAAAAAAAGCACTGTTTTTCCAAACAAGTGGTAAGGGGCTACGCATCAGATGACTTGAGTTCTTGTTCAACATCTGACCCTATCAACCAATCTGACACACAGAAAATTGCATGGGGTAGTTAAAAGTAGCCAGTCTGTTGAAAAACTGAATTCAAGTCTCATTAATGCCATTTCTTTTATCTGTGGTAATTACCAGTTTTCTTGATTGTAAAATAAAGATGAAAATTCTCACATCACAGGTCCTTAGGTTGATCAAATGTGACTATAAGTGAAAGTACTCTGAAACACTACATTAGTAAAGCTGTATGACAGGTAATTCCTTTCTTCCATTGTCCACTGGCAGGCACCCCTGCCCACCCCCTGCCCTTTCCCATCATGTACTGATACAGAAGGGAATATTACATCTCTTAGAAAGGTGGGAGAACTACTGCTATAAAGCAATATCAAATGCTACAGGGCATGGGGGACAAACTCCTCATCTGTAAAGGGAGAAAACTGGAAAATAAATTCACAGATGTCTTTCTGCGTTCGTCTATGATTCTACAATTACTTGTGGATTTTTATCTTAAGTAAGGCTCTCAAATTTTACAACACATACGTACATACACTCACATACAGAAAGAGCTTATTGTTACTGTGAGGTAAATACTTTTTTTAAAGTTAAGATATTTTAGATAAAGAACAAGTAACAAAACTCAGTGGTTACTTGAGTTTTGAAGGACAGACATCTGTGCAGATGTCATGTGTTAAGAGTTCATATTCTTATTTTTAAAAAAAGTTAAGAAAGTCAAAGGAACAACTTAATTATTTTTCAAATACCTGATTGATTAGAATAATTTTAACTTAGACCAATAAAGCAATTTTAAAAATCCTAAAATTTAGCAGCTAAAAATAATGAGGTATGTTATTTAAATAAGCAATCAATATGAGCATTAGAGTTACTAAAACTTCAGAAACTTAAAAAAAAAAAGACAACATATACTCCCAATAATGGTTACATTTAAATAGAAGCTCATTTGCAGAGTAAGACACCCATATGATATACTGTTTACAGAAATTTACAGATGAAAGTTTGCCTTTTCTTACACAGAAGTTTTTCTCTTATACCTAAAAATTGAACAACTGCTTATTAGGTAGGATCACTTTGATTTAACTGTGAATCAGTCATACTACTAATCTATGATTCTGGAAGACTGCCATGATGTATTCAAAATAAGCCATCAGGAAGAACACAAGAAATGTCCAATCAATTTAATAAAAATTAGAAAACTCTCCCAAGTATCACAAGGAAAAAGAAAAGCAAAAGTTAGAAAACTGGAAAATAGCATTTTAGACACACTGTAACATTTTATAAAACAAGTTGACTTTTCACTGAAAATAGTCTCTGACCTTTTTTCCTTTTTCTTTTCTTTCTTTCTTCTTAATATCTATCTATCTATCTAAATAGATAGATATGAATGAAACAGCTACTTTCATTCTCCTAGGTCTAGATAAGTACTGTTATCTAATTAGCTCTCTTCACATTTAAGTATCTCCTCCCTCTGGTCCTGGTGACTATCAGGTCTTGTCAAGTCTTACCTCCTTTCTCCAGCTTTATGCACACAGCCACATCTGGAATACTTTCTTCTAGCGTCCCAAAGCAGCTGCTATTGGGATAATCTGAAATCTGAGTACTGGCTTACTGGGGGAAAGAGAGTGCTAACTTATGTTTTCTTGCCTCTTGTACAGGAAGAAAGTTCACAACAGGAATCAAACTTCAACTAAAGAGTCTAAAGGAAAATTGTTACAAACTACGTTGAATGGGATCTAACTGTTTGCTTCAATAAGATTGTTCTCTTCATCTGTCAATATGAGTCAATCATGCTTAAGAGGAAATTAAAATAACACATTATTTCCCTTCTTTATCCATTGTTCTACAAGCTTTCTTTAAGGTTCCCAAAGGGATAAAAACACAATTCTAGGAGGTTTGTATCCATATTTTAAATATATCTGAAAAACAAGGAATCAGTGTCCTTAAATTTCTCCCTATTTACAATGTAGCTATGCTTGACCAATTTTTTTTTTAAAAAATCTTTCATTGTCTTCAACTACCAATACATGTAATCTTGTACTTTAAAAAAAAAAAAAAATCCACATTACTTTTTTCATTAACTGTTTTAGCCAGCAGAGGGAGCAAAAAAAAAAAAAGAAAAAGAAAAGTCTATCATTAAAAGTCGTCATCAAAGTGCATCTAGCACTTTATAAATGTTTAAAAGACATTTTGTGTATGCTATTTTAAAATTTTATAGTTTAGATTCGGTAATTCTAGAAATTAAAAAGAACTTATTTGGATTATATGAAAATACCCATGTAAGAGTATTGTTCCATCTGAGTCATCATGTCAAACTTCCAACTATCTAAGATTTTATATAGAGTTTTATATTCTGTTATTGTATTAAAATGAGGAAACTATCTGTCACATCTAATTATCACAGAAGAGGGACCCTAATGGAAGACAAGAAGTTACACTTTAATTATGAATCCTAGGACAAGTTTAGACCAAAACAAAGTCAAAAAGGAATCAGTGAAATAAAAGGTTTCAATGCATCGATCATAATCATAATCCATACTCATTGTAATGAGAAATGAATTATGTTAGGAATTAAAGAAACAGAAAATATAAGAAGAAATAAATGGAAAGTAGCTTATAAGAAAATGTAAAATACTCCAAAGGACTTCTCCTGTTCCCTTTAAATTTCACTTTTTAGCTGTAATAAAAGTATCAAAAAACATTCAATGACCACAAAAATGGTACATCATCACATCAGCAGTTGAAATTTTGAAATAAATGAAAAATCTTCACTAATGTGAGAAATACACATTTACCTAAGAGGATATGTATGGGCAGAATCAATTATCCTATTTCCAATTCCCTAAAATAATGACATGTGATTCTAACACTACTACGAACAATCACTAAAATGAGTTTCATAATAAATTTTCAAAAAGAAAAATAGCACTTATTCCTTCAGTGCAACTTAGAGCTGCAGCTCTTCACCAGCATACATATGCCTCAGTTCCCTCATGTGTAACATAAGATCGCCACTGTACCTGCCAGACTGAGAAATACAGTTCTTTAAAGGCTAACCAAGTACAGTGCCTCCCACAAGGTGGGTAGCTGAACAATTACATTTTCCTGCCCCTGGCTATACAGCTCCAACTCATAAGTATCAGTTTCTACCATTCAAAAGGAGTTTTAGCCAAACTTCATCAAAATGAATAGTTTTTACCTTGTTCAACTGCAAATTTATGTTAACCAGCAGGAATATCACTGAGTAGAAATAAAAAAGTCACTGCACGTTGGTCTTTCTCACTTGCAGAAACCCTACTAGGTGGCCTTTCAAAGCCTAGAGGATTCTTATGCCCCCTTCAGGTGTACAAGACCTTCACCAACACTTAGCCTCCTTCACCCCTATCCTTACTACTACTGAGATGCCTCAAGAAAAGATCGAACAAAGACAAGGCAAGCAGTGGCAGAGACAGAACTCAAAGCCCTGCTTGATTTCAAAGCCCCTGTTTTTAACTATTATGCAATACTGATTTGAATTTGAATAAGTTCTCTCAGAGCTTTCTTGGGCATCAACATCTTGCATGAAAGTGAAAAGGGGGTTTCAGATCAGATATCCCCTAGTGAATGACAGAAAAGCTAGATGCCTGATGAGCTAGCCCACTGCTTCAATGTCACATAGTTCTGTAACTCTTGGTTTGTGAAACATAAACCTACAAAGTCAACTTTAGTATAATTTTTTTAGCATGAATCTATTAGCTACTTCTAATTTCACACATATTTTTTGTCTTTTTCCCCCCTAGATTAGTATTTAAAACTGTTCGCAGGGGTTTGGGCTATAGCTCAGTGGCACAGCACTTGTCTAGCACGTGTGAGACACTGGGTTTGATCCTTCACACCACATAAAAAATAAAATAAACAAATAAAATGAAGGAGTGCTGTCCATCTACAATTACAGAAAAAAATTTAATTAAAAATAAAAAAAATAAAACTGGTCTCGGTAAGTTTTTTTTTTTTTTAACCTACCTCTTCCATTTCAAAGGAGTCCTTCTGTTGTGTCATTATATTTCTTATGGATGGGATTGTCAATGGTGTACAAGGCTCTTTTTCAAGTGCAGACGTGGGGACATTTTTCAGCTCATTGCTGTTTTCCAACTCACTGTGGCGGGACATTTCTACAACAGACTCCTCAGGCAATTTACTCTCATGACTTTGAGTCTCTTTACTCTGTTCACTTTCAGTTTTTTGGTTAAAATATTTACTATTTGCTTCATCAGAAAGTCTGTCAGTGTCAGCATTCTCCAAAACTACTGCAGAAACACCTGAAGCTTCTTCTTTAACAGTAGCCAACATAGAAGATGAGTCTTTCTTCTTTACAACTTTTTGAGATTTTTGATCATTTTTATTGCCACTTTCTTCGATCACTGAAACATTTGGAATCTTTCCTTTTTCAATTGCTGGGGAAGAACTGCTACCTTCTCCTTTCTCTGTTTTGTCAACACATAAATTCAGTTTTGATAGTGTTTTCATTAAACGATTTGCAGTGTTACTTCGAGTTAAAGGTGGAGGCGAGTCTGTCTCCTTGTTAGAGGTCACTGAGGACATACTTCCAATTCTCTGAAGGGGAGTCCCAGAGACTTGGGAATATAAAGAAGAAAACGCATTGGCCACAGTAGTAAGCACTTCAATTTGACGAAAGCGGCCTACAAAAAGAAAAAATAATTATTTATATTTTTTGTTTTTGAATACAAATTATTAAACATATAGTGTTGTTTAGAATTCTAGTAACTGAACTTACATAAAAAATATTATACAATCATATTTTTTCCTTCTCTAACATTTTAACCTTTTCTCATTACTGGGTAGGGAGAAAGAGGAAGATTTTTACTTTAAAACACTAGAATTTACATTTTTAAATACAAATCAGAAATAAGCACAAAGCATGATGGCAATACTGAATAAAATACAACTAGCTATTGATCTACAGTGTGATTCATTTTATGTCTTAGATGATTAAGATTCTTCCAAATGCTTTCCTAAAGTTAAATGCAAACAAGTATACATTTTAGACCTAATGGGGATGGATTTAGAGGTCTTAGAATTCTAAACCACCTAGAGAATCCTGTTTCTGAATCACTAATCAACAAAGAAAAAATAAACAAACATGTAAAATGGTCAAATTGGTCATGCTACTTTAGATTTACAGAGAAACACCTGAAATTGACTGACTGACTTCATTTAATACAAGTCTACTACCCTACTTCTTTCCTTCTTGACATATGTAAAGTGGAGATAGCACAAGGTCAAAAAAGTATGGTAGCACTGAAGAGAGTCAAGAACTGGGGAAATGAGCAAGAATAGCTAATTTAACTTCTATCAACAGATTAATAAAAATCTAAATTAAATAAAGTAGTAAGTGTTAACAAACCCTATTAATTAACTCTCCAGTGCTATTCCTAAAAATTAGTAAGCCTTTAAAAAAAAAAAAGATCACCTTGCTATATAGATGCTATGATTTTAACAAATAATATCCTAATGCTTAAAAACCTTACTTGTTAAAGCATAATTTGGGTTTTCTACTTCCATCCGTTGCATTTGAGCACTCAAAAATACTTTAATATCTATCCCTCTTGCAAATGATGAAGAATTAAAAAATCTGGAAGGAATTTTAGAAGCAATATCTGGTTCATCTCGTCCAAATCCAAGATTATAAAGAATTTCTTCAGGATCTTCCTCATAAAGTTCCAATAATTCTGAAACACTATAATAAAAAAAAGTATAAATTTATACTCCACATCACATTATATATGAATCTATATTCTTGCTTTCCTGTGATAAAATCATTTTATCAGCTTCTGCTCTTTAAACTATTATTTCTGCATTTTTACACACTGTGTACTAATGGGATGTACAGCCCTTAGAAAGAATCCATTCTCTCAGCTTGACAGTGTTGGGGGAAAAAAAGAGCTAATCCTTAAGAACACAGAGACTCTCTAAGGATTCCTCACCTTATTTTTCCTGTCATCTTAAGAGACACCCAGTAAAGCAATTAAAATAACCAAAGGACAGATGAGGCAGAAAAAGGATTAAGACATAAGTAACAAAAATGGAAAAACACACAAGGAAGTTGGTAGAACTTTGGTACTGAGGAACATGCTGCAAAACCTGAGTGTTCCTAGGAGAGGCAATAAAGGTAACAACCTGATCTCAAAGACAGGGAGGAGGAGCTTCCTTTAAACTCTTCTCTCAACAGGTCCTTTCAGAAAGTAGGAGGAGTAAGGTAGGGGAAACAAGTTATGTACAAAGGTAACTTCTTGCCCTGATTCTTTGAGAATTAAACTTTTATTATCCTTCCCTCACACACCAATGATAATCCAAGCTAAAAATCACTGAAAAAAAAAACCAGAAAAATTATAGATAGAACTTGAACAGGAAGACAAATGAATCTATTTCAGAGAAATGCTCAGATTGCAATACCAAATTTTGTATGTTTAAACTGATTCCATAGGGCCATGCATGGGCTCATTTGAATATATATTTCAAAGGGTTTTGATTTAATATTTGGAAGAGAAATTCATTCTTAAATGTCAAGCTTTAAATCAGAAAGGTTTATTCTGATTTTTATGTTAGAGTTAACTCAAAGTCCTTAACAAAATGGGGAATTTTGGTTCTCTACAATTAAAAGTTACTTCTCTGTGTAGTTTATTTTTCTGTTTGACAGGACTCAAAGTATTTATTTACTAATGGATTCCAGCAACATTATAAACATTATTGGTTGCTTTTTATTTAATCTCAGCTTGTTACAAAAGAATGTATTGCCAGTTATACCAGTCCAGGAAACACTTCTGGTTCCTTCTGATTTCATTCTATTAAAGTCAAATCTCAGATTGAAAAACTGACCAGCAGCTCACTATTTACCAGTGTTACCCCACCAATAACTTCAGAATGAGTTACCTTGAGACTGTCCCACTGCTTTTCCCAGACCCAGTAGAATTCATACTTCTCCCTTTCTGATGAAACTGAAGTCTTCTCTCTTTGGCCAAGATATTACTGCTAGAAACATAAGATAATAATATAAAACTTATTTTCACTAATGTTCTTCATTTTAAAACAGAACAAGATAGCTACATACCCGTTTTCAATTTGAGCATCACTTTCATGGAGGTGGTTGGCTACAGATAAAGAACAAATGTAGAGCACACTTATTAGAAGGACTGTAATGATGATAACACAATTATCAAGAAACAAATTATCTACAATATTATAGCCAAATGCCTAATATGTCAAAGTCTCTTCTTGGCTCATTAAATCTGCATCATTAAAAGTAATACATAGATAAGAACAGGACCAGCAGCTTTGATAGGTTGTTTTCATTTTTTGGCAACCATAAATCTTGATTGCTAAAAATAAAAAGAACTATGGATAACCAATTAAATTTCTTTAACAGGTTAGAAAAATGTACTGAAGAAGATATGCATATTATGTAGCGTATGTAGTGCTATTAAGTTTAAAATCTGTTAATGAAAAGTACCTTAAGAACAACACGTTTTAGCATTATTTAATGTATCAATAGTATTCATCTATTTCTAATGTGTTTTTAAGTTACATAATTTTTCATACACACAACCTGAAAACTTCTACTCATTTCAGTACAAATATTCTTTGAAAAATTGCCTTTTAACTATGCTCTAGATTAACAAGGTCTAAACATATTAATGTTAATTTTTACAATAAAATTTACTTCATTAACCTTAATGGGCAAAGATAAAGAATGAGATTAATTAGAAACTATTTCAGCACACTTAAAATATTTTTTTCATTTCTGATCCACAAGATCATGACAATTTGTTTCTTTGAACATATGTCAGAATGGCACCTGACACATAGCACTTAGTAAATGTTTATTCAAGGAATGAAAAATATCCTCAAAGTAATTTTCAGGAAAACAACATAATAAGTATATTCACTTATGGGACTCCTTATTAGGTTTTGATTTTCACTAAAATCATTCAATCATTCAATATCTACCAAGGCAGATATCAAAAGTGCTATTTACAGTAATGCCGAAATGCATTTTAGTAAGGGGTTAAAAATATGTTCAAGTGCACTGAGTGAGAATCAGGAAGTTGAAGCTCTTAAGGAGTTTGTTCCTTTCATATTAACATATTAACAGAAATAATAAAAACATATTCACATATTCTAGACTTTTGGATGTTAAAAGGTTCTAAATTAGTAATCTTACAGATAGATTTAAAACAGAAGATCAAAGATATTATTCAGTGCACATATTCACTATTTATCAACATATTTTTTTAAACAGCTAACAAAATTCTTAAATTCTTTCAAAAAATGCACTATTAATAACAGGACTTTAGAGTTTAGTAACCTTGTCAAATGATAAAATAAAGCACAATCAATGAGCTATAAAATTCCAATTAAAATACTATTAAAATAATTTTTAAATTCTTAATTTTACATAGTGAAAAACTTTATTATAAGTCCACAGGAAAACACTAACTGTTAAAACGTAAAAGCAGTACAACACACTTTTAAAATACTCTATGTAGTCTGGAATAGACATGAGCACAATGATTTCTAATTAAATTCCATTAACTCTGCCATTTTCTTTGTCCTTTAATCTGCTAAAAATCAGGAAAAAGAGGAAGGAGTAAAAGGAGACATTTAAATGCAAGGAGAAAGACAAGCTGCAGCTGCATGACATAAGTCCATACTAAAAATAAGCTTCACTTTAGTTTTCTGTGTATAAATATTTAAGCTTCCTTCCTTCTTCAGGACCGTATTCTCAGTTATAGCGCCACGGTTTGTCACAAACAGTGCCTTTAAGCCTTTAAGTCCAGGGAAGATACAGACATACTCATTTCACAATGGTGTTCCTGCACCATCTCTATAGGTATCTCACAGACCATGACTAGATTATTAATGTATAAAAGAAAGGTACTGTGCAACATGTCTGAGCCATTTCCATACCTTTAAGTTTAGCACTGAGGATCATAAATTTAAAAGTACTCCACACACACACACAAAAAAAAACTCCATGAAAATACAATTCCATACCTTCAGCTCCCAATGACAAATCATCTTCAAAACTTCCTCCATTTCTCACAAGCACACCTGAAAGAAATGTGAAAATTCAGAAAATTCATCCTGGTGATCTACTCTTCCCCACACCCATGTTAAAAGAAAAGAAAAAAAAACATTATTTTAGTTAACACAAACTGCTCAAGCAAAACATTTCATCAGACATGAATGTACTCAGACATGAATGTACTCAGACGACAATGTACTCAGACATCATGATGACCATGTAATTTTAAGAAGCAAGCATAAGCTTTTACTTTATGAAACCCTGTTTGTGGCTAGGTAAAGCTCCCAGAAGCTAGATATACAGCCTATAATACTTAAGCTTCTGAAGATGTTCAAGTAGATAACTTATCTTACCCAAGTGTTTCATGGAAAACCAGATCCTGGAGCAATCATACCTCTTAGCCCCTTTCACATTAAGCCAGGAGCTCAAGCTAGATTTTCCTGACACTGTAAATGTTTTTATATGCCTTGCCACTACCTGCACATTCTTGTTGTACTTTGAACTTGAGAATTCTGTCTTGCACGGGTGGTAAAATTTCAGGTGTGGCAATGTTAGTTAATGTAAGCAAAGAAATGTTGCACTAAAGTTGACATAGTTCACTCCTCACATTTCCCTTATGTTTCCATATAAGATTTCTATATGTAGCCTTTATGTTGCCTAACCATGCCACTATCATATATTGTAGAAAGGTTTGGTAATTTGCTTAAACTTTCCTCTGTCTTTTGGTTAATAATAGTTTCTCCATTTGAGCTTCTAGCTAAGAACAGCCTCTTTTATAAAGATCATTTTTATAATTGATATATACACTTTCACTCAGATTACAAATGAAGGAGGACCCTCATAAAAAATAATTTTTTTAAAAAAAAAAAAAGGCTTAAAAGAGCAACTTTGTCTTACCCTTCAGTGTCCCAGTGCTTTGCTCATCCAGTGAGGCTCCCAAAGGTGTACTAAAACCACAAAAACATAGAAGCCTGTCTTGTGAAAAGCATCTGGAGAACTGACACACACAGCCTTACTTAAAAAGTTACAGCTAAGCAAGCTTCTAAGCAGTTTAGCTCTTCTCCCAACACACAGGAATGTGAATGGATTACATAAGTAATATCCTACTAACTAAGCAAATACCTATAGTCAAGTCAGTTCACCAGGAATAACTTAATCACATCTGACCTGCCAGCAATTAACAACAAGAATAGTAATTACAAATAATATGAAGTGGCATTTTCTTTGCAAAAAAAAGGGGGGGGAGTAAAAATGACAGTATAAATTTAGAAAATATCTGTTCCTCTCAATCCTTTCCACAGAAACAAAAAAACAAAATTAGAAGAAAACAAATCTTCAGTAGCAGGTAAATTAAACCTTAGTCAAATTTAAAATTTTAAGAATCTACTTAGAAACGAGGTTCAATAGTTTAGTGAAACCTCATCTGTCAATTTATCACTAGCATTTCTAAGCAACATGCGGTAACTCCTCTATACCAGCAACTACATTTTCTGATATAAATGAAGAATCCTGAAATTCACTTTTTCCTTTTAAACTAAAAAGCCCATACTGTTTTCATTTAATTCTGAAAATTACTAAAAACTTTGGCTTGAGAATAAACATTAAGAATCAGCTAAAATTTTTTCACATTTTTCTTGTCCAAATATAATTTAGAAATTTCTTTATTCAAATACAAAAATACTTTTACTTTTTTTTTCAAAACAAAGTAATAGAAAGAAACATTGTTTTACAAGTTCTGTTTTAGGATATAAACCTTTTCTCAGTAACAACTGACACCTGTTACAAATTCACATCAGATATGGGATCAATCATTAAAACATCTGTTTCAAAAAAATTTCACTGAAATGCCAATTATAATTTAAAATCTTCTGCAAGCAAATATAAATGCAGTGGTAGTTTTTTGAAAAGTAGTGTTTTTGAAATGTAAAAGAATCACAACCAATTGTCATAAAGATATTAATAAAACCTTTAAACTAAGTTTTTGCATATGTTTTAATAAAACTCTATGCCTTTAAAAAGCCTTTCTTTTAGCTCCTTTCTTAGGTCAAAATACTGCATTACTCTGGCCACAGATGTCTCCACTGATCTGAGAACTAACAAAAAATGGCAAATAAGCAGAATATAGCTGGTATTCTCCACTTTTATAGTTACTCTCTCCAAATTCTATCAAAATCTCCCTTTTTAGATAACAATTCAAGTAATTTGTTTCCATTTAGTTTAAAAAGAAATGGTTCTCAACAACTCCCTTTAAGGAAAGAAAAGCCAGTGTCTTTATTCAGGATATGGACAGCAATGAGAAAACAAAGAATATTTGAGAACTTATGGGGGGGCGGGTGATGCCAAATTATGGGAAGGACTCTAAATAGCTATTAAAAAAAATACAATTACACGTATCCTAGAGGTCAACTCTATGATAACATGGAAACATTAAAAGACTATTTGTTCTAGCTTTCCCCAGTACAAATGAATGGGCTTTTTCACAGAATAGGTGCAACGGTAGGAACAATAACAAAAACTATGTATGAAAGGAGTAGCAGGCTTATAGAATGTTCCTACAGAAATCAAGTTCAGCAGCAAAACTTTTGGAATTTTCAGGGGTGACTATTTCCCAGTGAATGTCAACATTTTGCTATTGCATTTATCCGGAAGGACACTTATTCACTTGTTCACTACCTAGTTGAAAAGATCTCTTCCACAATCTCAATTCCTACACACCATAAAACAAATGTTATTTTTCTCTTGTTCTTAACTTTTAAAACTTATTTTGAATATGCACTTGAATTTAAACAATGAAACACTACAAACTTATTTTGAAGGCAAAACCTATATTAAGACACCGAGAGTAAGTCAATACTGTATTTAGGACTATATTTAAATCAAGACTGAGATTGCAGGTTTAAAAGACCTGAGAAAAAAATAACAAAACATCCTCTTCAGTCACTTTTGTAAGAGAAAAGTTGAAAAAATTGGTTTTACAAAGTCTCTCCTAAAATGTCCAGAAGATGCTTAAAATTTCAACCTATTAAAATTTAACCTATTTTGGTGTTTAACATTTAAATGAACCAGTGGCACACTATTATGATTTCTTAATCCTGCTGAGTAGAGCCACTACAGAAATGAGGGGGTTAAGTCAGAGCTAGATTGTTAATCTGGGGGTGACTTCAAACATGTATTCACCTCTGTGTATCTTGAAAGAGAATCTCCATATATTTTATACTATTTCAGCAGTGTCTATAACACCCCCAATAAAAATTAAGAAATTCTGTAGTAAAGAGATTCAATAAGGCTCCAGTCAATTAATCAAAACAGTATATTAATAGACTAGTAGCCAATATTTGTCATTAGGGGACAAAAAATAAACTGGCATACAGGAGAACCAACTTTTCAAAACCCAAAACCAAATAACTTCCCATTCTAATGCTTAAAGAAAACATTAAGACAAACCTAAATTGAGAAAGCAAAAATATCCTCAAAAGCAAACACCAACAAAAGTTTAAAAGTTACATTCTTCATACAAGATTTTTAAACTAGCAAATAAATTGAAAACAAAAGTGAACTAAGCACATTTTACTACAGTCAGATTCACTTGCAATATGATTCATCCCCTCTGTATTTTATCAAACATTTTTGTAACCGTTGCCAAAGCATGCAATTAAACAGATTTATGCAGTCTGAATGCCTTCAAAGCTCTATTTCCTTTTGTAAATTCCAGTGCCATCTGACAAATCCTTGTCCAAGAAGTAAACTACAAGTACAAAGTTAACTAGTTTTAGTAGCTCCCCAAACAGAATTAAGGCACAGAAATAAAATTAAAGCCCATTTAGGGTAGTCTAACCCACATTTGAAGGAAAATTATCCGATGTCAGATGATACATGCCAAAAGGAAAGCAAAATAAAATATTCTGTAAAATGTAAGAATCTTTTCAAATAAAAACTGGGCAAATGTAACAACATGGCATAATGATCTCTTTCACGTTTCTGATCTCTAATGCTAACATCATGTACCAACAGCTGAGGTCCTAATAAACTGTAAAAGTCAACGCAACACGGTCTTCAAATAACAGCCACAGTACTTCCATTTCTAATCGCTTAAAGGAGGAAGCTATCCGTGGCTCACTTTCGGGTTCCTAGCTTACAACCGCCACAGGACCCACGGGGACGGGGCCAGAGTCACTAAGCTCCAGCGTCCCGTGTCTGTTGATCTCCCTCTGGGACGCCAGCGAGGACTCACCGGCAGTCCTTGAGCCATATCGCGATCTTCTCGTTGGGCACGTTTCCTGCGGGGTAGAGCAAGGGGACAGCTTATTACCAAGCCAAGAGGGACTCCTATTGCTGGGTCACTCCGAACACTCCCCTGTAGAAAAATCTACTCGGGACAAAATGCAGCCTGAGCAACATGTCTTACTGTCCATCTGAAGAGAAATCAGCGGGCACCCAGATGTCTAGGTGGACGCTGGACACGCCAGGTTACACGCGCGCATTTAAAGGTTGGAAGTGTCCCCTGTCCCCTTGGCCTATCGAGCACCGAAGGTCGCCCAGAACTCAGCGGGCGCCCGGGACTCTCGAGACTTTCCCCGGCCCGCAGCCCCTGGTCTCCCGCGCCCGCCGCCGCCTGGCCCGGCGCACCAACCTCTCCCCGTGGGTGCAGGCAGCTTCGCGCCGGGGAGGTCCTCCTCGTCGTCCTCGTCCTCGTCCAGAGTCGTCGCTTCTGTGGACAGATCCTCCGTCTCCGACGCCTGCCAGGAGCTGCGGCACTTGGCCCAGGCCTTCCTCCTGCGACTTGCCACTTGCCACTCCAGTTCCTCCTCCGCCTCCGCCGACGCCGTCAGGGGCCGGTTCATGGCCGCACCGGGGGCTCCTCTGCCCCAGCCGGAGCCTGTGTGAGACACGGCGGCGGCGGCAGGGACCCCCGCCCCTGCTGTCAGCGCTCGGCCCGGCTGGGGGCCCGGGGGAGCGGGAGCGGGCGCCAGAGGAGGAGGGGACAGGGAGGGAGGGAGGGAAGGAAGGGGAGGGAGGGGGCGGAGGGCCAGCGCTTCACATGAAGCCGGCCGGGCGCGGCGCGGGAGCGCGAGTGGCCCGGCGAGCGCTGCAGGACCCGAGCGCGGCGGCCCCCGCCCCCGCCCGGCGTACCCGGGGCGGCCGGTCTTCGCGCGTCTGCGCGCCCCTCCCTCGGCGGCGTCCCACGCCCCCTTCCGGCCGGGGGCGCGCGGGTGCGGCGGGGCGGGGCGCGGAGCGGAGCACACCCGCCCCCGTCGCCCCGCCGCTGCCCGCGGAATGGGTGAGATTTGTTTGTTTGTTAATAATCATTTCTTCTGTCAGCTCCTCCCTCTTCCAAAAATAGCCACAAAGTGGGAAGGCCGAGTCTCACAAAACGCCCCCGCGCGAAAACAAGGGTCGGCTTGGGCTCCCTGAAACGCATTCTTTGAGGAGTTGCGTGAAGTGTCATATATTTAATGTCCAAAAGACTAGGGTAAGGAAGAAACAGAGGCGAGTGATTGGCGTTCTCAAAATGCCAAAACTGGAAAGGATCAAGTTTCATAGAGTGTTGCTTTCATACCCAGGAAAGTTATTTATCATGGTTATGTGAGGTGTGAAAATGAATTGAGAGAATAATTTGGAAATGTCATATTGAAGTTGCACATAGAGAGGTGCGTCAAATTGCTTAGAGTTTGATGCTACAAGAAACCAGTGATGTCAAGGTTTCTAAATACATGAGCTCTGCATTCCCTTTGTTAGTTTTTAAGTCTCCTGAGCAAATGACTCAAAATGTATCCAAAGTCTAATAAAGTATAACACAACAGTGTTCCCTTAAACATAATCTACGCCTACTGTGTAAGACTTCCAATATTTTATTGTATTTGGCTATCTTCTGATGAATAAGTTGAACACTTTTTGATTCTAACATGATTGAAAAGAAATTTTGCATAAATATTTTAAAGGATAATTTTTTTCACTTGAAGTTAAAAAGAAGAGCATAGTAAAATTTCTAATGAAAACATTTGTATTATAAGGTAACTAAATGTATTGTCATTGATAGCTAATGGAAACTATAATTTTTGGAGAATATAGACTATAGAATACTCTTGAGGTGAAATAGTGCCAAGTTTTTATCCAAACATAAGGCATGGACTGCTGAAACTGAACTCTGATTTGACTGCCTTCATTCTTTCCTATCTTGTTTCTAGGACATTGCTCCAATTTATAAGTTTCAGAAAATCCATATTTCTGAATAAAAGCAACAACTTCTAATGGTTTACCAATATCCCCAAGTTCAGATTCAGACTCCAGGCTACCTTTCCCAAACCATCATAGCTTTATACTGGGCCTCATATATTTACTGCAAATGTAAGGGATGTTAAAATAGTGGTGTTAGCATCTCAATAGCTTCAATTTTCATTATTAGAAATCTTTTCTTTGACTCTTCAAGACTTCTTAGCCTCAGGAGTTCTGTAGTAGAATGCATCTGACCATTTAGTGACCCTACAAAATAGGGCAGACCCACCTGTGGGAAGGTGGGAAGGTGGGAAGGTGGGGGAGGTGCATGGAAAGGGCTGGTCAAATGATACAAAATATGCAGACTTCACAGTTTTATTCGGGGTCTTTAAGGGACCCCACCCTGTCTGTCTGCTGCCCCCTCTTCAGTTTCATGGCATCTATGTGTTGGTGTGACTCTGACTTTTCCTCTTCATTCATTCCTGTACTTTATATCAAATATCTGCTTGATTTTCAAAATCCAGCTGATTCAGAACTTTTTGACTCCATGGTTTCACCCCTCCTACTCACATCCCCTCCACAGTTCCCATATATAAAACAGAATTTCCATATCATCTATTTTCAAACTAAATTATTAAATAAAGACTAAGACTGTCTCTGGACAGTATGTTTGGCTTACCAGACAGATTGTAAACTTCAGAGATATAAAGAACATTTGTCCAAATTCTTCTTGCACCCCTTATGCTTTCAGTACAGTGCTGATCCCAAAGGGAATACTGAATCCTCTTAAGGTGGGTTTTTTTTTAATGTTTTGAAGAATAGACACTCAAACTGGCAAAATATTTGCTTTATGTTATTTCTCCAAGGCCTATTATATTTAAATTAGTCTTGCTATTGCTTAAGTACATTTTTAGACAATAATAACAAAATATTTGAGAAAGGCATAATTAATATTTTAAAATCAGACAACCAGAATCAAAAGAAAAAAAAGAACACAGTAGGTAACATTAGAATATAGCAATTATTGAATCTCCAATAACACAAATGTACGTTTTCTTTTGCATGGCAGTTTTTAATGCAAAGCTTTGAGGTTACATATTGGGAAGGAAATTCATGAGCCAGCTTATTATTATTGCCTTAAAAACTAAAGAATTTGAACTGTATCATCAACTTTGAGATTTTTTTTAATCCCCAATGTGTTTCATTTATTCAATAGTGAATGATAAACATTATATTATTTTCTAATATAAATGTGCTTCTTTAATACTTATTTTCCAAACTGTGAATCCACACTGCAAATGCTCTACTTAAAGAATATTGGCTGTCACTGATGCTTAGGTAGTGGAGGAAAGAACACATTTATATTAGATGTGGATCACTCTATCTAGCATGATATAATAGAAACAGTAGCTAGCATCTTTGGTGTCAGATTAAAGTCTGAAAGTTTTACATCTCTTTTTTATTTATTTTTTTGCTGTATGGCCTAGGGCAAGACAGCTCATCTCTCTGGTAATAACTTTCCTCATCTGTGAAGTGGTAATCATATCTACCTTCCCCAATTGATATATTAAATGAAATTAAGTAGGTGCTCAATATGGATGTTAGAATTATTTTCTTGCAAAAGGCAAAAATAGACCAGTTTTCTATGAGGGATTATTCTTATGCCAGTGAATGACAAATATCTTCATGCTTATGCAGCTATATTTTAAAATTGAAATAATTCAGGCCAGGACAGAAAACATACTCTGGTTGAATTACACAATTTTAAATGGAAAAGCTTATATCATCAGTAAAACATTATGCTTGGTTTAATTACTTGGTTACATGTTACATTTCCAAACCTTAACACATGCCTCAAAATTACAAATCAAGATTTACTGTGGAGGTAAGGTAGTTCTAGTGCAGGACTTTTGTTTCTAGTCAAGCTACTGTTTCTTCACTGATATTTATGTAGTAAAAAATTTTATTTTGTGTCTCAAAATCTTAATAATCCTGAGTCTAATTAGTGGTAGAGTTGCAGTTATATCAAATTTTTTCCTTTATTATGATCAAAGGGAGGGTAAGGTAAGTAGAATATCTGGTTAAATAAACAGTAAGCAGCCTGAAATGCTGGCACACATCTGTTATCCCAGTGACTCGGAGAGGCTGAGACAGGGGAATCGAAAGATTGAGACCAATATGGGCAATTTATCGACACCCTGTCTCAAAATAAAAAATAAAAAGGACTGGGCTCTAGCTCAGTGGTAGAGCACTTCCCTAGCATTTGTGCAAAGTCCCAGGGTCAATCACTGGTACCAAAACAAAATAAAAAATAAAAACCTAATGACAACAAATAAGAAAAACAAAAAATAAATGGAAAGAAGCATTTTATATTTCAAGGAAAAAAATAATTTTGGGTGAAATAGCTTTGGGAAACAATGCATATGATATCCCTTCCTCTTCTTCTACTTTGTCCCAGTCACAAATGTTAAAGACTTGAAAAGTCGTCAAATTTTATTTTAAATTAACACATTTAACTTTGTTTAGCCCAGTTGTTCTAAAATTCATTTCAGCAGCAAATATTTTGATTCCCTCAATATATGTCTTGACATTTCCAGGGATATGAGTAGAGTAATTTGCAATAGAATAAAAGTGAATGAAAGGAAAAAGTTAATCAATAGGAGTAAACTCTTCAAAAACTTTCAAATATTTACTTATTTATCATGTAATTTAACTATGGTAGTCTGAATTTGATTCTTTGATATATACCTGTGAGCCATAATTATAAAGTATTACTAGTTATTATAGATATTTAAGTTAATAAGATTGTATAGTTATAGATTTATAACTCAAACCTGTTACTTATTCTTAGAAGTTTCCATATTAGCAAAAATTTAAGAATTATTGGATTAGTTGCTTTTCCTCATGAGGTAGCACTAATAAAACAGTCTACTATTTTGATTTGTTCTATTTTCTTAAATACACACCAGAGGGAGAAGAAAGTATTGTATTAATACCATTAAAACTTTGCCTCTCTAATTATTTATACAATCTGGGTAAATTATTTGTTTGTATACTTTTGATTTTGTGCATATTAAAGATTTGTCAATTTTATCACTAATTCTAAGATCATACTTTTTTTAGATTGCTAAATATTCCTAAATTTAACTCCTCTGCAGTAAAACTTTGTGGCCAACTTTTTTCTTTCTAGTGGCTCAGTTCCCATGTTTATGAGCAACAGGTAAAAACGGCTTATCTATTCTTCTTTAACAATGGAATAAAGCAAGATTATGTAATAGAATAAGTTTTATTGGGTCTGTTTTATGAGTTAATGAAACAACTCAAGAAGATTTTGGAATCCTCTTTATTAGATATAGTTAATGAATAGCCAAAATATTTATAGTTACCTATTATATTGTACATGTATATTTATATATCACATATTACACATAATTATGTATTATATGTATTATAGTTGTCTATATTATCTGTGATGCTTAGATGCTCAAGTTTGGATCAGTCCATTCTTTTTCTTCTTAGTCCTGCCCTAAAATGTTGTTTTTTAAATATCTATGGCATTTTGGATCCATAAAAGGTTTTAAAGATGTATATCTATCCATAGAAAATTCTCAGTCTATGCCAATGCCAATTGATAATAAGGATGTTTCTGTAGGATACCATAAACCAGGGAGATTCTAGCATATGCATTTTCTTCTTAGTTGAAGATTATTCTTTAGCTCTTGTATAATGTGTATGATTACCTATTTTTGGAGCCATTTAGAACTTTTTGAAAGATATATTTGTTCACTGTGCATGTATTTGGAATTACCTATTATATGTAAATCTTCCTTTCTATATTTCATGAAAAGTAGAAAAAAGGAAGGTTGGTGACCATGTGTACCATGTATCTAATACTGATGGATCTTGAAAAGCTTTATTTGGTATAAACTTCATAATGGTTCGTTTCTCTCTCTCTCTCTCTCTCTCTCTCTCTCTCTCTCTCTCTCTCTAACACACACACACACACACACACACCCCGCACAGCATCTTTTTTTAAACAAAATTAATTCTCCTAATGTGTGCCTGAACCTGAATATAAACCTCACTGGCCTCTCCCACCACATTTCCCTTCTCTAATCTCCCTTCTGCAGCTCCTTCATGCCCATTTCAGAACAAACACAATCTGCATTCAGAACAGGACCATTTACAAGTTGAATGGAGTTATTTTGGGTGAGTCATTGAAAACACAGTACAAAACCTTTCCTCACTCACCAGAAATGCATTTTTAAAATAAAGCCAAAGTGAACAAGGCTTGGCAAGTTTGAAGGTGGACAAAATGGGGAGAGAGCAGGTCTTCTGTCAGCCTCAGACAGGATTTGGTAAGCCATTTTTGACTATTTCTTAAAGTTCAACTCCCCAATTCTTTTTAGTATGACCAACTAAAAGCACCAGATTGAGCAGGTAGAACACAAAACATGTACATTCTAATTTCAACTAGCACTGTTATCCATGGGCACCATCAGTAGGTCCACAATAGCATAGCAACAGCTTTAAGTTCCCCTTTTTATCTTTCTTTAATTTAGATGCTATAAAGTGTCTACATTTAACGACCTCTTTCTTCTGGTTAGCTTTTAACAAATAGTAATTATAGACATGCATTAGAAAGTTGAATATAAATTCAACGTGCAAGCCTTTAAAGTTGCTATTAGGGCTAGAGATATAGCTGAGCAGTAGAGCACTTGTGAGCAAATGTGAGTCCCAGGATTCACTTTCCAGCATGAAGGGGAGTGGGGGGTGGAGATGGGGAAGAAAGAGAGAAAGAAAGGAAGAAAATGCTTTTTAAATAAGTAAAGTTCTATGAGAGTTAAGCAATAAAATATTAAAGTAAATAGGTCTATAGAGACAGATAATAATAAGTTAGTTCCTAAGAAGCTTTTAAGTTGAATTATTATAATAAGTATACTGGTAAATAAATTATTATAATAAATATACTGATAAAATTACTTGGTAAATTTTGTATATTTAATATGAAAGTATTCAAGATGTAGAAATCTGTGCAGATTCTTATTTTTCTATCTGTAGAACATATTACTTACCCTGTATCATACAGAAAACTTTATGGAAGAAATTCAGGTGATTACTTTTCTGCAACCTGCTACCAATCAGTTGAGGCTCATATCTCCTGAATGAGAAGAAATTGAGAATCAAGGAGACATTCTTAAACATATAATGCTAACTCAAAACTCTTGCTGTAAAATTTGATAGGCTTTAAAATCATCTTTAACACAGGTTGACCCAGAATATTGTTGTGAACCAATTAACATACTATAGGGAGCCCTATGGTTAGAAGAGTCCCCTGTATACAAAAAGTCCATCCCCAAGTTGTGCAAATATTCTTAAACTCCCTGCAAACCATGAGTTTCCACAAGGCAGGGTGACAATTGTTGGTAAAGAGAATGAAAACTCTGTTTGAAATTTAATCTGGCTATGGAAGTACAAGGGTCAAAATAAACAAACAGATATTTCCTGCCATAGTTAAAAGCAAAGCAAAATACTCTGTTTCCCACATTTGGGGGAATTTTTGTCCGTCATTTTGTGTATGTGTGTGTTCTTAAGTAATTGTTTTCTTAATTATAAAATAAGAATGTATACAGCCTTCAAAATTTATCTGTCTCATCTAGGAATGATTTTATCTCATTTATGTGTATTTAAATGAAATTTACATATGACAAAGTTAAGGGGTGTTACTATCTATTGATATTAAGAACTAGGACCAAGAATTTTCCTATAATTGTATGTCAAAACTAAAATGTCAAGCACATTGCTATCAAATTTCTCTGGGGCATGAAAGTTTGTATAAGTAGCATAGTTGGCCTAGATTATACAAGTACTCATCAAACAACTTAAAGTTGTATTTATTAATACTTTGTTATTAAGTGAAGGAGCCACAGGGTAAAGGTTAGCACACAGGCTATCTCTGCCTAATTTTTAAAGATTCCCTGAGCACATGACTTCCCCTCTCTTTTTTTTTTTAAACAAGTAATTCCAATTTGGCACCTTAAAACCCTTTAAATACCATAATTTATTAAAATAATGTGATAATCAGTTGGGAGAAGCATTATTTAAAGCAGTTGTTTCAATGGAGCCAAGAAAATAACAATGTTAAAAAAAATGGATGCTTTTAATTGAGTACTTCTTTGTGCCAGTTACCATAATTAGGGCTAGAATTTATACTATCTCCTTTAATACAGAGCCTCTATAAGAACTTGTCTTATTCTCACTTTCTAGATAGGGAAATTGAATTTCTGAGAGGCTAATACTTGCCCTAGGTAACACACCAAGCCTCTTCCCCTGCAAAGACTGTGTCCTTGGCTACCATGTGCAACTGTCTCATGGGGAACTTCAGGCCTCAGACTTTAGCAGTTGCTTCATCTCAGCATACTGAGAGGATTGGGATTCCTCACTTAGGGATAATGGGGAGAGAATCAGTGGCACTTATAAGTCAATGGAATCCTAAGGAGAGACTTATCTACTATAACTCCCTTATTTTATAGGGGAGGAATATTGAGCTCAGAAAGTTTAAGTAGCCTGCCCAAGGTCAACAGCCAAGTAGTGACAGAATTGGTTAAGGACAAAAATCCGTATCAGCAGTTTAGTGTGCTTCCTTATCTACCACACAGGAAGCTTTGGGTAACAATTATAAATATTTTAATACTTTAATTTGAACATATTAGGAAATCATACACATTTCTCATATGTGATTTTTAGAGAAAGCTGGTTGAGCAGACATTGCTGCAAAACAGATTTCAAAGCATAAATCAACTAATAGCAAGTGATATGATGAACCAGAATTGTTTATATCGAGCACATACTTTCAGAATATTTGCAATAATCATTGAAAAGGATTTTTTAGAGTTTCCAGAATATCTGTTGGTCTGTAATCATGAGAATTCTTGTTAAATGTAGACATGCCCCCACTCTGTCCTTAACAAATTAAAAGAAATTACAAACCTAATATATCCATTGCTTACCTAGGTCTAAACCTAGTTTATGGATGTATAGGATAGCAGCATGAATTTATTTCTGCTCACTGTGTGTGAGTGTGTGTGTGTGTGTGTATACACACACACATATATATGTTTGTGTATACATATGTGTATATGTATTTATATATGTAAATTTATATAAAACATTCATTTCTTCATTTTTCAATATTCAGCACATTTGTTGAGTTCTAACACTGTGGTAGATTCTGTAAAGCTTTGGTGTTATGATAATGACCCAAATAGACTAATCTTATAGTACCATTCTATACTAGAGGCCTTTCTGAGTGTTCATCTCATTCCTCTTCTTCCTTTTTTCCTCTTTGCTTATGTTTTCTTTTCTTTTCACATTCTTTCTTCCTATAATGCAGCTAGTTTTTCTTTCTATCACCATAAATTATGCTGCAACCTTTACTGTTTATCTCATATAGTAGAAGAAAATGCTATGAATAAAAATGTTCACTCTAGTGATTATATAATCAAAATCATAAAAGAGAAGATTCCCTTTAAAATATAGCAATTAGAACAAATATAATTTTATATTTACATATAAGTCTAGCAATTAGCATATGTCAAGTTTTCAGTGTCATTTGAAAACTTCAGTTCTTTGGTACTCTTACCAGGCCCTTGACTACGCAAGTTTAATGATGTGGTGATACTCTTTAAAGCAGCTGTGTCCAGAGTTAAAACCAATAGGGAAAACATAGCTTCTTGCTAAACCTTATATCACCATTTTAAGGACTGTAGGAGTGAGAAGTGGCATGGTGTGGCAATGGTAGAGAAAGAAGTATGATAATTCTGATGTCTGTTATACTGGTGCCCATTGTAGAGATTTGGATAAAATTTACCAGGTATCTTCATACAATACTATGCAATACCACAAGCCTCTATTTATAAGCGGATTATTTGATAAATCTGTTTGCAGTAGATATAGAGAGATATCCACTCAACAGCCAAGTAGTCAATCCTGTTCCCCTGAATCTCTGGGAAGATCTCTAATAGACCTATTCCTACCAAATGATCAGCTATGCCTTGAGATATTTACATTGTTGTTTAAAATATTTTAAAATTTCAACCATGTAGCTAAATAAGCTATGTACATTTTAGCAGAGAAAATATACGTGCAAGTATAAGATAAGTGATAGGAGAATGCTCTTTTTGTATAAACTAGGTTTCTCAGTAGACCTACAAACATTGATAAAGGCCAAAATATTAAAACTGCTTTTATTTTACCTAATCGTCTCACTCAAAAAATGAATAATAAAGATCTAGGTTTTTAACATGTAATATTAAAATTTCTCACTAAAGTTGCTACTTCAGTTCCAAAATTCAGAGTATACAAGACTGGGAACAGAATTTCTGCAAACCTGAATATGTTATTCAACTGTGTTTGAGTCCTTCTAGGACAGCATATTATTTTCTACTATAGGAAAAGCTCAAGACTGTAAAACCCCTGGTCCAACCACATTGTTGAATGTAGAAGACTTGCCCAAGGGGAATACTCTCATGATAAGAAAGTGAGAAATTTGGCTTCTCAGACTAAAATCTGACTTCCAAACAAACCTCAACTGACAGATATGGGACCCAAAACTTTTAAGATTTTAACTAAGAACTATTTAAAACTCTAACTTAGATGTTCAAATTTAAGAGAGGGAAATGTTAACTGTCTTGATTCCATCATTACACACTGTCTACCTATATCCATTTATCACCCTGTACCCCATAATTTTGTACAACTGAAATAATAATTAAAAGAGGAAATCTTTAACTTGAGTAGAAACAATATTCAGAATGTTTTTCTAAAGGACACAAATTCAGCTACTATTGTGACTACTAAATATGTCTTATATTTATTTCAATATTTTAATATTTACCCATGACTTATAGCAGGCCAGAAATGATTTGGGTGCCGTGAAAATATCCAGTGATTTCCAGAAAGTCAGTTTTTACACAATCATTCTGTGATATATGCAGTGGCACCTGCCTACAACAGTTCTCAATATAAGCAATGATATGAAATGAGAAAGCACTGTGTCTAATAAGAAGTCTTCCCAAACTTGAAGAATATCACCCTGTATTCTCTTTAGAAGAAGTTAAGGAGAAATTTTTCTTTATAGTATATGTTCCAAGAACAGTTGAAATTGCCAGGATATTTTTTAATGTCATGGGCACTAGAAACTACATAACTGACAAAATTTTTTAGTTTTACATTGGCTGCTGGAAAAGTTGAGAGCCAGTGTGTGGCTCATCCATGACAGATGAGTAGGTCATCATGGTATGCATCTTGAACCTTATTCATAGCTCTATTTTGTCCCCACCCTTGTTTTTTTTCTTTCCTTAAATTTCTACTTCCATTTTTTCTCAAAAAAATAATGTTCTTTTTATAACCTTTTTCTGTAACACAGCAAGGAATAGCTAAGTCAAATATATGGGGAAATATGCAAAAACACATTCACTATGAGAATATGACCACTCTTAGAAGACTATTAGAAGGGAAATGAAAAAAGATATTCCATTAAAGTGTAACATTATGGCTCTTTCCAAACTTTTTGAAATTGTATTCACATTTTGAGGGTTTGAACTTCAAAAGCTCTAGCTATTTAGTTCAGAAGTAGAAGTATGTGGAAGTATGTGAATGACCCCCTACAATGTACTACAGTTTGATTATTTTAAGACAAGCAGAGAACTATCATAATTGCTATTATCATTGAGGTTGGAAAGGTAGGTGAGGGCCAATTTTCAAAGGTCTTAGTATGCTGTTCTAAGGGACTGTCTTATTGCCAGTGGGAAGTCAGAAGCAATTTTCAGTTTTTAACTGAAGAACTCTGTTGTAAGATAACTAGTTAACAGTGTAGTTAAAGAGTTAGGAAGCAACAAATAAAGGAACCAGTTAGGAACTTATTAGCACGTGGGTGGTGGATTAAAAACTACCTTAGAGCAATAGGAAAGGGCTACATTCAGATTTGACAGATTAGAAATGGACAAAGAGGAAAACTCAGAATGCCCTCATCAAGGCCTGGGTTCTCCTTTAGGTAATTGGATGGGTGTTGGTGTCATTTAATATGATAGAGAATTTAGACAGATTAGTTATTTGGGAATAATTTGAGAGTAAGAACAAGGTGGAAGAAAGGAAATTAGTGGAATGCTAAATGTCTTAAATATGAAGTGCTGTAAGACATTGATAGATGTGTATCCTTAAACTTTCAGAAACACCATTCAGATCTAGAACTCCTGATAAAAGTTTAGTTTAAATTGTGTGTGTGTGTGTGTGTGTGTTATTTTTAGTTGTGGATGAACCTTTATTTTTATTTATATATTTTTATGTGGTGTTGAGAATCAAACCCAGTGCCTCACACATGCTAGGCAAATGCTGTACCACCGAGCCACAACCCCAGCCCCTGGGAATGTGTATTTTTAAGTCATTAATATCAGATATCCATCTTTCTCTATGATCCTGATCAAACATCTTATTTCCCCCTCAAAAATTATTGTAAACCTACAAAGGCAACAATCAGAAATGCTCTCTAAAATGGCTCATCATTCACACAATTACGTTGGCTCTGCCCTATGCAGTAAGTGTCAAACATTTCTCTGGAAGGATACTCCAGTGAATATTTTCCAGCCCTGATTTTATACTTATCCATAAAAGTCAGCAGTATTCACTACTTCTTCTCATTTCTTTATTGATGTTATATTTCCGGATTCTCCTACTTTTCAGTCTCCTTCGCTGGCTTTTATTTTCCTACCAGCTGTACTGTCATGATTCTGAGTGTCTCTCTTTAAGTTTACACATTCTCCATGGGTGAGGAGAGGAGAGAAGCGTATCACATTGGGTTTTTGGGTCACTTTTAATTTGTGAGAGCAGAGGTTATTTAGGATATTAAGCAAAGGAATGCCATGATCCAACTCATGTTTTAAAAGCCTAACTCTGGCTGCTATTTGTAAAATTGACTAATGGGATAGAGATAGAAGTAGGGAGAAAACCCAGGAGGTTTATGAAATAATGAAGGCTTGTACCAGAGAAAGAGCTCTGGAAATGGTAGGGATTATGGATGTATCTTCAAGATAAGGCCAATAGGATTTTTTGCTTATAGATTGGAAGAGTATGTAAAAGAAAGGAAGGAGTTCATAATGATTCCACATTTTTGTACCTGAGCAACCAGAAGACTGGAGTAAGAACACTGAGATGGAGGAGATTTAAAATGGAGCAGTTTGGGGAGAAACAAAAGTTGGTTGTCTGTGTTAAATTAGAAGGAATTATTAGATATACAAGTGGAGATGTTGAATATGAAGATAGAGTTCAGGAGAAAAACTGGTGCTAGCATACATTTTAAGGACTTATAAACAAATAGACGGTATCTAAAACTGAAAAAAAAATAAAGAAAGAAAAAAAACACCTTGTAAGATACTCTACATGTTAGAGGCAAAATCCAGCAAAAGAGGCTGAGAAAAATCAACTCATGAGGTAAGGAGAAAATCCAAAGTAGTGTCCAGAAGGTAATTGAAAAGGAAAAAAAAAGTTTTAAATAGTAAGTAATGATCAATTTTACCAATTTTCTGAGATGCTAGTTAAGATGGAAACTAAAAAATGGCCTCTGAATGTTGCAGAATATGATGTTATTACTGACCTTGACAATAATTGCCATGAGATGGTGAAAAATGAAGACTCAGTTAATTGAGTGAAACTCTGTGGGCTTGTTTCTTTTAGAAGAGGGATACAGGATATTGCAGGGGTATTAAAATTAAACAATTAATTTACCATTATAGAACAAAAGAACAGGAAAACAATAATAAATGACCATAAAAAATCACCAAAGTCTAGGCCTGGCTAAAGCTGAAGAAAAAGTGAAGTTCTAAAGTTTTAATACCTCTGAGTTTATTCCAGTTGATTTTAATATTATAGCTTCTTATAATTATTATTATTTCTGAGATAAAACAGAAAAAATAAATGTAGACATCATGAATGAAGGGAATGATGATGAGAAAATAAATAGTTAAAAAGAAATGTAGGGTTGAAGAATTATTTTGGAGGTTTTTATTGATTATTAGGAATAATCCCCCCAGAAAACCTTCAAAGTAATTCTTCATTTCTACATTTGATGCTTAACATCTAATCAACTTAATTTTAGAAGGTCATTTCTTTCTTTTAGATGGAAAGGAGATTCAAATGTACCAATGTTACATTTTCAGTAGGAGATCATTTTTTTAAAGGTGGGAATTTTTGTTACTTTTATTTTTAAAATTAACAGAAAAAATATGTATTTGCAGTGTAAAACATGGTGTCTTAAAGTATATTTACATCATGGAATGATTAAATCTATATAATTAACCTATACATAACTAACGTAGTTATAGTTTTTGTGGCAGGAACACTTCATATAACACTCTTTCAGCATTTTTTAATAATACAATATATGATTATAACTATAGTCACCATATCATAGATTTCTTAACTTATTCCTCTTACCTAACTGCAGTTTTGTGTCTTTATTTTTTTTTAGTACCAGGGATTGAACCTAGGGATGCTTAACCACTCAGTCACGTCCTCAGCCCTTATTTTAATTTTTTAAATTCTAATTTGTTATATATGCCAGCAGAATGCATTACAATTCAAATTATACATACAGAACACAATTTTTCATATCTCTGGTTGTATACAAAGTAGAGTCACACCATTCATGTCTTCATACATGTACTTAGGGTACTGATGTCCATCTGATTCCACCATCTTTCCTACCCCCAGGCCCCCTCTCTTTCCCTCCTCCCCTTTTCTCTAACTAGAGTTTGTCTAGTCCTCCCATGCTCTACTCCCCAATCTCATTATGAATCAGCATTCTTATATCAGAGAAAACCTTCCATATTTGGTTTTTTTGGAATTGGTTAACTTCGCTTTGCATTATATTATCCAACTCCATCTGTTTTCCTGCAAATGCCATGATTTTATTCCCTTTTAATTCTGAATAGTATTCCATTGTGTATATATACCACAATTTCTTTATCCATTCATCAACTTATGGGCATCTAAATTGGTTCCACAGTTTAGCTATTGTGAATTGTGCTGCTATAAACATTGATGTGACTGTGTCCCAGTAGTATTCTGTTTTTAAGTCCTTTGGGTATAGACTGAGGAGTGGAATAACTGGGTTTGTATCCTTTGATAAACATCTCCACATTTCCAATCCCAACCACTCCAGCATATTACCAGCACCATTCTACTTTCTACTTCTGTAAGATGAATGGCTTTAGAATCAACTTATGATGAGATTGTATAGCATTTGTTTTTCTGTGGCTTGCTTATGTCACTCAATATAATGTCCTCCATGTTCTTTCATATTGTCTGAAATGGAAAATCTGCAATAAACATAGGAGCAAGATATCTTTTCAACATATTGATTTCAGTTGCTGGTTCATATGGTAGTCCTATATTTACTATTTCAAGGAACCTCCATACCATTTTCCATAGTGACCATAAATTTACATTTCCCCAACAGTGTGCAAGATAACCAACACTTGTTATCTTTGTCTTTTTGATAAAAGTGATTCTAATAGCTGTGAGATGATATCTCACTGTGGTTTTAATTTGCATTTCCCAGATGATAACCAATATTTGGGCTTTTTTCCATAAACCTGTTGGCCATTTGTTTATTTTCTTTGGACAAGTATCCAGGTTATTTTTCCATTTTTTAAATCAGTTTGTTTTCTTGCTATTGGCTTGTTTGCTTTTCTTATATATTTTGAATATTAACCGCTTATCAGATAATATATTTTTCATATGTATTCTTCTGTCTCTTTACTCTGTTGATTGGTTACTTCACTATAAAGAATGTTTTAGTTTGGTGTAACTTAATTTGTCTATTTTGCTTTAGTTGCTAGTGCTTTGGGAGTCATATTAAAAAAAGTCATTGCCCAGACCAATGTTCTGGGGCTTCTCAGAGGGAGATTATTTGAAGAAATTCATACCTACTATATGTATGTATATGTGTACACATACATACACAAATATACACATTTATTCTGAGAATTAGACCAAATCATCTGCTGAAGTGACTGAGCCTGAGCTGTTTGAAGAATTACAAAGAATGAAGATTTGGAATAGCTGTAACTAATTATGAACAGAGAACCACAAAGGAGAGGTAGAACTTTTATTTATCCAACAATTATATAACTAAGCACCTTATAAACATTAGTTTGTTCATTCCTAATAATAAGCCTGAAAGGTATGTTAAATTATCATCCCCTTTGCAGGTGAAGACAATGAGGTATGAAGCAGTCATGCTGTTTTCCCATGGGTACCCCACATGTATATGGTGGAGTTGGGAACTGAGTTCCATGCTCTTGACCACTCCAAAATTGATGCCTTCTTGTTGTTGAGCATCTTAGGGGGACACACGGCAATGATATATGACTTTATTTAGCAGGTTTGACTACATTGGTTTTGAATTGCAAAAGACTCATTCATTCAGGATAGGAGTTCAGATGTTGAGTGTAATGGAAGTTGGAAAAGCAGAGGAAGTTGAGGTCTTAATTGCTGGGATAAATTATAGAATTCAGGCTAGATAGAAGAGGGAGGGCAAGAATGGAGGAAGTAGGCCTATGGAGTGACTCAGAGAACTGATCCTTTGCTATTTTCTGAAAGATTTTAGATCTCTTGTGAAGTCATTAAGGTAGTCTGATAAAAGTTTAAAAAAAGAGTGATAGTTGAAAGAAGTAGGAATTCAGATCTAAGATAGTATGATTTTGAAGTGTAACTATGGGAGTGTAACAATATCTCATTACTACTTTTATATTGATTACATGTTGAAAGAATATTATTGTGAATCTACTGGATTCAGTAAAGACATTAGAATTGCTTTTACCTATTTGGCTCACATGCAATTTCTACAAGACAAGGCTAGACCTGGGCTCTGAATCTGTCTCTGGGGAGGGGCTTGTGATTATGAAGCATTCCAGTGATCTTGAAGACCAGGAAAATTCAGGAAACACTGATTGCAAAAGGAACTAGTTTGACAGATGAGGAGACACAGGGTTGCTAGGAAAACTAGGTAGCACTGTGGGTGGCAGGTGATCCATGGTAGTGAATGCTTAAGTCCAAAGGAAAGGCCTGTGCATCCGAGAAGGTCAAGAAGTTGTGATTTAAAGGTGTTAGGTGGGGCATCCTTACAAGTCATGTTTGAATCATTCAGGATGAGACAGGAAATGGGGTGGAGGAAAGGACTGTGGAGCCCAGTGGTTTGCAGTGAAATATGGGGAAGTTAGGACACCAAGCTGACGTAGTGAACAGACTCTAGACAAGAGTCATAGAAGAAAACCTTTCTTGTAGCCACCTGCCTCTGTGAGTATGATGGGAAAGCCAAAATTTCCATGTCCCTAAGGTGCCTATCTGGCAGCATTCCTGGAGAGCTTTTAAAAGGTTGAACTTTAGGAATGATTAAATGATTAAAGCCTTAAATTATCTCAGAGGTCCAACACATTAGCAAAGTAAATATTAATATAGATTAGTTTATCTAGCTCATTTAAAACCATTATCACTTAAATACAAATAGGGCTAAAGATTGGGTACATTTTGAAAGGGGAGCAAGTGGAAAGAGAAGGGAAATTGAGCTACGGGTAATGTGAACCACTCACTTAAAAGAGGAGAAAACCACCAATTTTGGACATGGAGAACAACCTAATGTGTGCCCTAGACATAGTGTAGAATCCGCAGATAGCCATCTTCTTCCACTGGTTCAGAATATTCACTAAAAATTGTTTTAATTATTTCAGATGCAGTGATATGGGAGTTTCCTCAGCTCTAATAAAGCTAAAGTTCTCAGAAACAAAATATCAATTTTTACAGATCCAAAAAGAACAGAGGTCTTTGCATTATGACAGTTGATCCATATCCTATTGCTGAATCAAAAAGCAAGAAATGAAATCAAGAATCAATAAATGAGATGGATTCAAACTAAAAAGCTTCTTCTAAGCAAAAGAAACAATCAATGAGTTGAAGAGAGAGCCCACATTTTTGGGAGCAAATATTTGCTACATGCACATTAGATAGAGCACTAATCTCTCTATATAAAGAACTCAAAAAACTAACACCAAAAAAAACCAAACAACCCAATAAATAAATGGGCTAAGGAGCTGAACAGACACTTCTCAGAAAAAGATATACAATCGATCAACAAATGTATGAAAAAAAATGTTCATCATTTCTAGTAATTAGAGAAATACAAATCAAAACTACTCTTAAGATTTCATCTCATGCCAGTCAGAATGGCAGTTAGTAAGAGTACAAGCAACAATAAGTGTTGGCGAGGATGTGGTTGGAAAAGGCACACTCATACATTGCTGGTGGACTGCATATTGGTGCAATCAATATGGAACGCAGTATGGAGATTCCTTGGAAAACTGGGAATGGAACTAACATTTGACCCAGCTATCCCACTCCTCAGTTTATACCCAAAGGACTTAGAATCAGCATACGTTAGTAACACAACCACATCAATGTTTATAGTAGCTCAATTCACAATAGCTAAACTGTGGAATAAACTAGATGCCCTTCAATAGATTAATTGGTAAAGAAACTGTGGTATGTGTACACAATGGAATATTACTCAGCATTAAAAGATAAATAAAATTTTTGCATTTGCATGTAAATGGATGGAGTTGGAGAATATGCTAAATGAAGTAAGACAATCCCAAAAAACCAAAAGCCTTGTATGTTTTCTCATAAGTGGATGCTGATCCATAATGGGGGAGGGGCATGGGAAAATGGAGAAACTGTGATTGGGCAAAGGGGAGAGAGAGGATGGGAGAAAGGGTACGGGCAGGAAAGATGGTGGAATGAAGTGGAAATCATTACCCTAGTTACATGTTTGCCCATATGGTATAATGCTACATTGTATACAACCAGAGAAATGAAAAGTTGTGCTGCAATTGAGTACAATGAATCAAAATGCATTCTGTTGTCATATATAACTAATATAATAAATAAATTAATCTAAAAATTATTTCTATTGAATCAAAATGCATTCTGTTGTCATATATACCTAATATAATAAATAAATTAATCTAAAAATTATTTCTATTTCCCACAATAAAGCAGGATAAATTACATCTTCTTACAAGAGTAACTGATATTAGAGGAACTATGTTTTAGTCAACAAAAATTTTTGCTTTGGTGACCTACATTATTAATTACCTTGCAAGCCACCACTGTTTCACCTTCATCTTTATCAACAGAATCCTTTTTATACCACTGAATTTTGGCTTCTACATGTGACACAAAAACTTATGGCAGCCACCTTGTGACCAGGAGGGAAACTTACCTAAGAAGACAATTTGCTCATAAGTTTCCCAATTTAAAGAAATAGGAAAGTAGGGACCCTGTCAAATTTGAATTTCGAATAACAAAAAATATTGCAAGTCTTATACCTTTAAAATTATAAATTGCTTATCTGAAATTCAAATTTAAGTGGGTGTTTTATATTTAGCCTGGTAATCCTAGATTATATGACAAAACAGAAATTTGCAAAGATCCTACCTCAATGAAGAATTAATTGAACTGCTGAATTAGCCAAATCTGACATTGTCTTATTCCTGCATTTTCTGTTACTTATAGTCAAAAGTATTCTAATTAACAGTTTTACTATCCCTCTCATTAAGCAAGTTGATAAAACATATCGTTCATCCATGAGTGTCAACTTCCAAATTTTAGTTAGTTTTTTCAAAGAGTCTTTGTGAAAAATTTTCAATATGAAATACATCTTTGTCTTAAGATTTTAGGTCTCCCCCGGCCTGGTACTGGGGATTGAACCATAAGGTGCTTTATCACTGAGCTGAACCCCCAGGCCTTTTTTATTTTTATTTTGTGACAGGGTCTTGCTAAGTTGCTAAGGCTGGCCTTGAACTTGGCAATCTCTCTGTCTCAATCTCTTGAGTCACTGAGCTTACAGGCATTTGCCACCTGATGTGATGTGATCTCTAGTCATCTCCTATTTCTCTCCTCCTCTTCCTAACATTCTGTCTTATAGGCAGCTCTTTCCAAGTATGCATGTCTATCTAAGAAAAACAGAATCACTATAGTCACAGAAGACACTCATATTAGAATATTGTCCAATTACCACTATGCAAACAAACCTTTTGACAGACTTCTCATGTGCACCCCTCAACAAACATTTTATAGTACTCATCCAGAAAGTTTTGCTGCTTAGAAAAAATGCTTTTCTTTGTATCTGATTTGAGTAAGGACAATGATGTCACATGCATGAATATAAACATACACCTACCTAGAAATGACAATGAACATAAGAGAAGAAAAGGGAAGGAAAGAAGAAACAGCATTTTAACTGGGTGGTCTAAAGAGTGTGGAAATTGAAGAAATGTATTTAGAAGTTAAGAATTCTTTTGGAGAATTATTTTAGATCTGTTGTAACTTTTATATCAGGATCTGTGACTTTAAAAGAATGCTGATTTACTTTAAAAGAATGCTGATATAATTTATTAATTTTTAAATTAATATTATGTTAATTCTTCCCATACCATTTATTGAATTAATCTTGGAAAGTTATTGTCAGTCCACTGAGTCTTTCTTCATATTACTTTTTTATTCATACCAGGTAAAATTTTGTCTGTATGTCTTGCATATGAACAAACAGAAGCAAAAGCTATACATGGAAAAGAATACTTCTCCAGACTTGACTCAAATCTTCCTAAAGAAAGTTCTTTTCCCAATTTTAATTCTTTAGTAATATCCATTGCTTTTCTAGTATAATCAATAACATTTCTGGATCACCCTAATAAAGAGTATTTTACTTTAAATACCATTTCTCAAATTAATAGAGCTTACCATAAGCGAAATTTTGAGATGCGTTTTCCAAATTCTGATTTTAAAAGCGTAATAAAAATGAAATCTCTTTATTAAGTCATTCTGACATAAAAGAGGTGGGTTATGTTATTGGTGCTCTAGCTAAGCTTTTGTCTCCCCCACACAATTGTGTCTACTACAGCATATGTAATTTTAAATCTTCAAAAATAATCTAATATTTTGTGATATACCATTAATGTTTGATCCATCATCAAAAATTTAAGATAGCAAAAGAAAAGTGCTTGGAATGCTCAGAACATGCCAGTCACTGGGGGCCTAAAGCACTTTGCTCAGTACCAGTGGTGAAACTATGTTGCCCCTTCTGTGTACTTTAAATTCAGTGAACTCTACTTGCCTTCCAAGCCTCTCTTTAATACAGTTCCAGAGCCAGTACCATTTCAAGGCTATATCCCCCCAGACACAAACATTTCTATCCGTTCAGATGATCTTCTTTCTCTTCATGCTTAAAACATGCTTCTCCCCCTCCTTCATCCCTGTTATTTCTTTTACTACGAATACTATCTCTTTTCTTGTGTCTTCTCACTTGAGCAATTCAAGATCTAAGGCTTCCCAAAGGATCTTCCTGAATGTCTTAGACCATGTGATGTTCATTATTTTCAGTGGAACATTCCAACATCCTGTTCTGATTCTTGTTAACTAGTTCCTTGGTGTCATTAGTGTCAATGGAAAGTCCAGCATCTCATTATTCTGATTCCTGTCAACCAGTTTATCCTTAGTCTTTAGTACAGCTTCCACCTGTCCTTGCATTTGAAACACATTACAAGTTTTTCTACCAAATTTTACTTATTGTTATCTTTGTGTATTTCAAATGTCTAGAACTCTAAAATCTATAACCAAAGTAAAAGGAAAATAAGAGAGTGAGAGACAAAGGAAACATGGTTTTACTTGCCACCCCCCCCCAAAAAAAAAAAAAAAAGCCAAAACCCTTAATTTCCTTATTTTAGAGTGCAATTGATAGGATTTTCTTGTGGCCGCTACTAAAAGTGACATCATTTCAGATTTGGGTCCCTACAGACACTTCCCTCTTTTTTTATCCCCCTGATACATGTCTCATAATTATTATCCATTGCCATTCCAAGTTTTTTAAATTTTCTTTTAAGAACAAAATTCAGTTTACTCAAACTCATTCTTACACAGAATTTCAAATATGTGGAACAGATACTAAAGGAGTTTCCTAACCAGAGTACAATGTGTTAAATAGGAAGTGAGGAATTGCCTGATTGGCCCTTCCACATGCAGCTCATGGCACTTCAGAGGTATTCTGGAGCACCCAGGCCCAGCATCTGCCACCATCTCTGAGGGATTGAGTAACTCTCTTTCCCCAGCATTCCAAGCAATGAACATGATCAGAGGCCATTCACATTTACTAAAAAGTCCCAATGCAAGCAGCACTCAAAACAAATGAAAGAGAATTCCTGCCTAAACTATTTTGACATTCTCTTGTTTTATTAGGTCAATACTTTTATAACTTCCTTAGAAAATTTTGGTTTATAATGTTTGATAATATATTAGCATCTAGAATTGATTAACAAATTGAATAATCATTGTGCTTTATTTAGATCCTGGTTTGTGATTACCTTTTACCAGAAAATTTCAGCTGTGAAAATTGTACTTTAAAGTAGCATTAAAAAAAAAAGTAGCCAAAGTTTGTATTCAACAATCACAACTTCTAATCTGAAATACTTCAAGGAAGCAAGCAGTGTAACATAGTGTTCCTACATAGAAACAATCTGGTATAAATATCATTCAGATATTTGCTTTGGCGAGTGTTCACTTAACAGAATGTGTGAAGAAATACACAAACCCAGTGTTAGACAAGAACCACTAAAAAAGTATTACCATTCCAGTTAATAAAATATATTAGTTAGATTAGGACATTTCAGTTTGACTACATTTAAAAATTATTTCTACAAGGCACTAGTTTGTTTGTAGATGGAAAAAAAAAGTCAGGCAAAATATCAAAACAGCAAGTTCCACTTGACTCAGGCAACCTGTGAAATAAACTGTCACTGCTTTTAACTGAACAGTACTTTAATGTAACTGCCAACACCTATAAATTTTTTAGAACTCCTGGTTTTCCCATCAGATCAACCTGACCTAGTATCAGTAAAAAAGTACTTTTTCTGTCAGTTCAGCTAGATCAAAACAACTATGTATATTGGTAGTCTTTTTACCAAAATTTCTCATCTCACAAAATATATTTATAACATGAAAATTTCAACAGAAAAGCCAATTTAAGTTGTCTCTATATAATGTATATGTATGCATAAATTATAGAAATATTGTTAGTTGGTTCTAGTAAATTATCCTTTGCAAATAAAAGTTATACATGCAACTTACTCAATATAAATTTGTTTTTTTACCAAAGTGCCCTTATTACTAAAAAATTATATAAATACACTTAAGAAAATTCAGTCCATGTACATTTTTATTCATAAAAGAATTTGTTGTACTTTTTGTACAAGATGATTTATTGGACCCAGACAGGATGTGAGTACTAAGAATTTATTTCTGAGGGCCAGAAACTTGCAAACTAATGAACCATGATGAAGAGCTATGGTGTAAAGTTAATTACCATCTTTAGTGGTGCAGGCAAATGCTTTGATACTACTTTCTTCTAAAAGCATCAAAAAGCAAATGAGATCTGAAACAACTCAAAACAAATTTTTGCCTGGATAACCAATGAGAGATTCATCGTCACATTTTCTCTCCCTTCCTCTGTATAACCAACATCAACCTAATTTAAAAGTACTATTTTTTAAAAAAAGTCTGACCATAATGAGAAGTATGATTTTGATTAGAAAAATTCTAAAGGTGAGAGGACCAGGAAAGAAGCAAGAAAAGAGGAGCACGGGTGTGTGTGTGTGGGGGAGGCAATAGCATTGATGAACTTGGTACATTTGCTACATTTTTACATAACATTGTATATTGAAGTATGGAAATAGCACCATTATTTTTCTCTTCTACAATTTGAAAAGTAGACAGTACTAGCTCTTAAAATGAAATACATCATGTCCAGTAATCCCATTAATGTTCTTCAAAATCAGTGGCACTGCCATATGATTATTGAGATTAAGGATACTGGAAAAGAAAGATATGAATTAAAGAAATGCTTGGAAGAGCCAAGAGAAATTTACAGCTTTGTTGATAATAGAAGCTGAAGTCACCTATATGTGAAAAAATAGAGGAAGTAATCAATATAAAATTCTTTATACAAATTGACTCGCCAAAAGACAACCCTTTAAAATATTTTAAAGTGCAGACTGCTCAGATTAAAAGTTGTAATTTATTCATAATAAATTAGAGAATTCAGATTACAATGACAAAACATCACTGTTTCATAATAAAACTTTTCTGCTTTCAAGGCACCAAAAATTGCCCACAGTTTTAGAGAATTATGTCTTAGAGCTTTCAGAGTCTCAGAAAAGTCTTAGTTTATATAAAGTATAATATCCACATAATATCATAGTGTTTTCAGAAACACTATGATACTTTAGCTTGTTACTTGACTTTTCAAATACAATATATTACATAATCTAAAGAAACATTTCTAGTTAAACAGGTGTGTATTACATAATTTGCTTTTTAAAATACTTATAAGGGAAACCAGGGTGTTTTAAAAGATAAGAGAACTAGAAATTCCAATAACATTCTCACTCATTTGAATTAAGATCAAACATTAGACAAGTTAGTGCTAATCAGATGTTATTCTGACCTATATAAAATGATTCAGCCCTCCCATATCTAGTTACTGGAGAAGAGAAATCATACTGAACTGCTTATTTATCATTTTTTTCCCTCCAGGTTGAAAGATGTCTTCTCTTGAATCTCCTATAATAAGTTGTATACATACTTCTGTTTGAGTGCTTATATCATATCCTGGATATTTTAATGCTTGTATCCACATAAAATGAAGTTTTTTTGTGGGCACAGCTGCATCTTATAGGATCCCTAGTGCTTAATATTAATATACATTTTATTGGTAAAATTGAAAAAGTGTTCCACTGTCTCTGACACCAATATTAATGCTGCATACAGCAATACTCCACATGAAAATACTCCACATGAAATCATACAAATAACCTTCCCATAAACAAAACAGGGAGGCTTTAGAGAGAGTACCTTTTCTGTTTCCTAAGTTGTCTTTCAAATGTACTATGCTGAAACTTGCAAAGATGCCCAACTATGTTTATATTTTAATTGCCTTTTAACAAATGTTTTTAATAGTTAACTTTGTACTGACTGTGGAAACCTACTGGTAATCTATCTTGAGACAGTCTATTTAGGCACAGAGTTTAAGTGACCCTTAAACCAGCACTTCTTTGCAGCTCATCGGTTGGGAACTGAGTAACTTAGTTTGTAAGTGGTCTACTGCCTTGAGAATAAAACACTAAGAATACAACTTTTCACACAAGAAGTCAGGAAGATTCTTTCCCAACAGAAACAAAGGCATTTGAACGTATAATTCTAATGTAGATAAGTTTCTTTAGGAAAGAATACCTGGAAGTGGGAAATAGAGGATATTTCTCTCAATTGTTAATAAGGTTATTTTCTCTGCAAAGTATATGCTACCTATACACACGTCTGACTTCCTCAGTCTGGGAGCATACATTATATTTAAAAGGATTTTAACCCCTACTTCAGTGCAAGTGAGCACCAGCCCACACACCTAAGGGTACTAACTGGGACCAGTATATACACCCTTGCATACGTGCATGTACCCTGCTGCTTTTCCTTGTGTTTCCATGGCTAATGAAGAAAACTGCTTTCACTTTACCTCTTTAACATCAGTCCTCATCCCTTTTCCAAATTTCAGATTCCAGCCCACGTGGCCTATTTTAGTAACAGTGTTTCATACACTCTCACAGCCTTTGCACTTCTCCAAGTACAGCAGCCTCTCCACTCTTTACCTGCTGTTTCCTCTGCTTAGGACCCATTCTAGCGCATACAAGCCCATGACCGATATCTGCCCACACTTCAAGAGCAGATGTAACAGTAAGCTTCTAGGGAAGCCAGCCCTTAAAACTTGGGTGAAAATGCTCATTAGCAGTTCACCTGGAGAACCTGTACAGATTGTCCATTCTGTACTTTGTTCCTTATTTAAAGTGTTATCTTTGAAGGGAAGGCCTGTGTCTTATCCACTGTGAAATTTCCAGCAATACAAAGCAACAGGGCAGTCTGGAGACAGAGCAAAGATTTTGGAGTTGTGGAGGCTATAGCTTAGTAGCAATGTATTTTGGGCAAGTCTCAGTCTCACTATGGATTGGTTTCATCATCTGTAAAATAGGTATAACACTGCTTGCTTTGCAGGGTTGTTAAGTATTGAAGTATGTATTCAGTGCCCTTTCTAAGCCCTGTCCATGCATTTTCTTATCTGTTGCTTGTCACAGCCCTAGGAGATAGTGTTTTATCCCAGATTTTGTAGCTAAGAAATTGAAATGTAGATGAAGTAACTTGCCAAAAGATACATGGCTTTTAAGTGCACAGCCAGAATTTGAGCTCTGGGCAGTCAGACACACCAGATCGCTTCTAAGTTCTACACTGCATTTCATTTTCATTACCTCTGCAGAATGGTTCAATTAATTGCCTTCAGTTGGTAGTTTGACTACATAAGGAATTGATATTTGAGAATCTGCATTTTCACATCTTTTTAGCTTTCAAAAAGTATTACAGGGTAGTACTTTTGCTTTCTATTCACAGTAAATTGTATAGATTCAAAAAGAATTGTAATGTGTTTTTAATCTTAAGTTTTTCTTATAGGCCTTAATATATAAACACATTAAATCCTTCCTTCACTTCTAGAGAGACCTTGATACTAAATGCTCTCATTCAAGATATTACTTCCATGGGCTTCTAAACTGTCATCTAGAAGACCCTGAAATTGCTTAGATGAGAGCCTTAGTCCCTTTCTTTCTGTCATTCTTATATCTTCAACAATCAATTTGCTTTAAAAATACATATTCACAATTGTTGTATTTTAATTTTTATTTGACTACAGAGAATGGCTGCCTCCCAACAAACCTGCAGATAAGAAACTAAACAAAGAAATAGCTATATTAAGAACCAAACTCCCCTAATATTGAAATTCTCAATCTTAAAAAAATGCCTTTTCTTTTTTTTTCTAAACATAGCAGTTTATTTTTTCTTGAAGTGATCATATAGTTAGCTTATGGTGGGCCTTGAGAGTGAAACATTTGAATTCATTCTGTAATCATTGGAAAGCTGGTGACACAAAAGTATAAAATGCCTTTCAAAGAGTTAGCTGGTAGATTTTAGTAGGAATTCAAAACAATATGTAGTAGACAGTTAAAATATTGGAGATGCAGGATGTGAGAACATGACTGTAGTAGGGGTATGAGGAATGCTGAGGGATGCTTTTAAAATGCAGTGTGAAGCAAGAATCCATAGAATTTGCTGTTTGGCAGAACATAAAAGTAGTGGGGAAGGAGAAAAGGGAGGAGTTATAGGTTTCTCTAATTTTTTTTTAATAATAAAGTTTTTATTTAAATGGAGTCAGGTTGTTGAGTGACGAGAGTAAATACCAGAAACTGCAGGTGTGGAAAGCAGATTAGAATGCTGGATTTGAGAAAAAGACAAACAATTTGATTACAGATATCTCACGTAAAGGCAATTCATTGGCATCTTATATATCATGTATAAGAGTAAGATTACTTTGAATTAATTACATATTCCAAAAATCAAAGTCTTAAATTCTGTTTTCCTTAAATGACTTCTAAATCATAAAAAGGTGTCTTCCTGGAAATACATCATCCATTTTGGTCCTATACAAAAGTGAGAATGCTTTGTAAATATCCAAAAAGTATTGAGACATATCGCACACCACTTCTTTCTAGAAATGACATTTTTAAAATCCCTCAAATACCCTATTATGCCTAAAAGAGACCTTTCGTAGTATGTGCTTTGTCCTTCAAATAAATGAATGTATAAGAATATTACCAGTAGATAGTTGAACTATACAACAGTGATCAAAGATAACAATATCAGATTTGGAGCTGTCCATATGTTAGTGATAATTGAGTTAAGAAAATTTTAATACACTGAGATCTAATACAGAGGAGCAAAAGGACTAGGGATACATCTTATGTTATGATTAAATTTAAGGTATGGAGAAGAAAGCAAGAGCCAAAGTGAAAGAGTGGGTAATGTTACGGAAATGAGGGAGTACAAAGAATAGAGGGTGTATTGAAATGGGAAATGCTGTAGAAAACATAGGAGAGAGAGGGAGTGAGAGACAGTCACTGAGTAGTGTGCATTCAATGAAAAAGCCAAATGAGTAGGAGAGAATGAAAGTTTTTGAGTTTGGGCATTTGTCTCACACCCAAAATTTGTAACATTGGTTTGGTTCAAGAACACAGGTAAATGCAAATCAGTCCTCACCTTGATTCTTCACCCTGAATACACATATAGCTTACTTAAATTCTCAGTGCAGCTGACCATGCATCTGTGCCAATCACACAATTCAGAAACCTTTTTTTATTTGCCAGGTATTGTTTGAGCATGAAAAAATAAAATCAAATGACGCAAATAGCCTTTCTATGGCCTCATTGTTTGCTAAAACTGTGATTGGATAAGGTCCAGTAATACTTTAAGATAGGCCCAGACATAAATAAATAGGCAATGTGTATTCTGAAAGAAACTCCTAAAAAAGTCACATGATTTCATACTTTTAATTGGCTTTAGAAATCAGAGTCCAACGTCTTATTTATGGAGAAAAAATTCTAAGGCCAAAGGCAGTCAAATGACCTGCCCAACTTCACCAAGATATTCGTTGGTGAAGCTAGAACCAGAAACAGTGGAATGTCCATTTCCACTCTGCTGCTTGTTTTATATGCCTGATCACCTCCATGTGAATTCTCAAACTCCCAGATGCCAACATTTTTGCTCTGGCATATTCTGAAAATACATACCTTTTTTCTATATGGATCAACCTAGTGACAGCAGGAGTGTATTTTTATTATCTGAGACGGTCTCCAATTAACAGTTTCTACTATTACAAACTGAATTTGTTAAGCAAAATTTTAATCAAATATTTAATATGAGTTGTTAAGCAAATTAGTTCAGTTGAACAACTTCCCATATTTTAACTGCCTGTTATTCAGGTTCTCAGGTTGGAAACTAGAAAATACTTGATTACCTTTCCCATGAGGATTTTGAAATGGTCTTTGTGATTGATAAAATTTACATTTAAGTATATCATTTTATAGTGAAACTGTGCAGGTAGCATTAGCTCAAGTTCCTGTTTGATAAGGCCAATTAACATTTCCTTCTATCCCTCCTTTGCTGTTTCTGACCTTGACAAGTGAAACAATTCCCTAATTGTTAAAGATATTTGTAGTTTATTTAAAGCATTCTTTCTAAACCATGATATATTCAGTATGTCACTCCATGAAATGTTGCTTTTTATTAATGATAGGAACATATCTGGTGTAAGTTAGTTTGGTTTGACCAGTATTTACAATTAAAATATTTTTTCCACAAGATCATTTCAGAAATTTCAGCTCAAACTAACATTTAGTTTGACAACACCTTAGTAAAACAAGCCAAAGTGATCACACACACACACACACCAGTCCTTTTGGAACTGTGGATACCTGAAGACCAAAGAAAATCATCACTAGATAATCATCATATTCTTGAAAAGTCATCTATCAGGCCCATCTGAACAGAGGGCAGACTGACATAAGAACAATAATAAAGTACCAGAATTTAATGTAGAACAAGATGTAATTTATTTTCTAAGATTTTCTGCAGTTCTGTGCTTAGGTGGCAATGAGGTTACCGAGGCCAAAACAGTATGCACCAGTGTCTAACCAGACAGGTAGGTTCTGGCAGATACCAACTGACTGGGAGAGCCCAAGGAAGGCTGTTGGAGGTAGAGACAAGGCTGGGAGGAGCATGACATTGCTATTCTTTAGGCTGCAGTCCAGGCAGTCAGGAAGGCCAAGCGCTACCTAGAGAGAACTATTGTTCTGGGTAACCAAGACCCAGACTCCAGGAGGGCAGTGAACTGGAAAGGTAGGTTCAGGAGAACAGGTGAGAGTAGGGCTGAAGCCCTTTGATTTCTGCTTCACTTTGTTCTGTGTGCTACACGTGGCCACCACAGACCTTGATCATGGATTATTACCAGAAAGAGGTTAGAAGTCTGACTGGGTATTCTACCCTACCTCAAGACACAGGAACTAGAACTACATAGGGCATAGGTTTTTGCCATTTTATAGCATAGATTATTGACTTCTCTATTTCAATTCTGCTGCAAACTTTGAAAGGAAGCTACTATTATACCTATTATACTGTTGGTGGTGCAATTAGAGATAACAAGATTTAAATTTGAGAGATATATCAATATTATGAGGGAATTGAAATAATAAAATGATAGTTGGTAGGTGAGTCCATCCTGGCCAATTAGATCACAATACATTAAATTCACTACTTCACGTTGTCGAAAATAAAGTATTAAATCTGAGTAGTTAACATATATGTGTTTTTGTTGCCTGCTCAGACATTTAATGATGCATTCTACTCAGAATTACTTTCCTGTATCTCATATACCTTCATGGGTTTTCTTATTACTTATACTGACTTCTCCAATCCCAAAATGGACACTAGCTCAAACGCCATTTCTTTTTTTAAAAAGAAAAAAAATCATGTTCAAGCCAGGCACAGTAGTGCACACCTATAATCCCAGCTGCTCAGGAGGCTGAGGCAGGAAAATTGTGAGTTCAAAGCCAGCCTCAGCAATGAGGAGGCACTAAAGCAACTCATTTTATTTAGAGACTAAATAAAATACAAAAAAGAGCTGGGCATGTGGTTCAATGTTAAGCACCTCTGGGTTCAATCCTTGGTATAAAAAAAAGTCATGTTCAAAACAAAAATGATAATTATTTCTTATCCATATGCTCCATTTCTCTGATTATATTCTCTCATTCTGACCCTATCACAAAAGTCAATGTAAGTAAGTTTTCCATGTTTTTTGTTTAAAAGACTAAAGATGAAGCTTCAGCTCTCTCTATTGCAAAAGATACTGCAGCTCATGGGGTTAAAACATGTTTAAGAACTTTTAGGAAAACCCTCCCAAAATGCATACAAGAAAGAGAACACTTAAAGGCAGAGGGTGTGAAGCCAAAGAGAGGAGAGAACCAGAAGACATGAGCCTCCCGAGGCCGATTCAATCTCACAGTGTAGTACAGTTGGGAAGGAATGAGATAAAACTGATCCTTCAGCACATCGATGAGGAAAATAGCTTTCTAGGCCCTTCCGAGAGGGGCTTTTGTCTCATTATATCACCTTATTTTTGTACGAGGCATTTAGATATTCATAGTTGACTAATCATTGTACTATATCCAACCACAACTGTGCTGTTGTGCCTATTTTCTTGGATCATTCATGACATATCTCTCCCTTAGATAAAATAATCAGTTATATATTAAATATTCCATATATTTAAAAGATATGTAGACAATAGGGCTTGAAAGAGTTGACACACAATGATTTCACATGAGTACACAACAGGATCACAACTCTTCAACTCATGCTTCAGAGCCTGAGCCACCATATGCCTTTCTTTGCCTTCCCTGGTTACCTGGAATCTCAGAATCCCATGCCCTAAGGGCCAGGAGCTGCCTCACTTTTCCCAGATCTGTCTCCAGGTGTGGGTTGTTGCATCTGTGTGAAACACCTGGGCCTGAGGGATGCTCATGTGGCAGAAGTTTGTAAGGAATCTTAACAAAGCTTGGATATGTGGGCAGGAGTGGCCACATGAATAATCTTTGAGAATTCTCACTTACAGGAAGGGGTTTTGGGTGGGAAGGAAAAGGCTGGGCTGTGGGCTTTACCTCTATTTGTATTCTTTTTCTAGTCTCATGAATGTTACGGAAAGGCCTCTATGTACACCTTCAGTAGCTGATTTTCTCTAGCATTGCTATTGTGTAAATTCCCAAGAGGATGGCAAAAGATCTCTAAATTTTATGAAGTGTGTTTTGCTAAGAAACCGTCATTTCATACGGAGTCCACATTACTTTGGATTGCTTTTCCCAACATGTCTCAGCAAAATATTGTACAACCTGATTAAACAAAACCTCATTCCCATACAGCTCCACCTTCTTTACTTGGCAAAGCTTTAATCTGGTAACACCCTTTAAAGGCCATCCTTTCAACCTCATTAAAAGGAAATAGCCAGTAGAACTCAATACAATGCTTTTTTAAAAAAAAATTGAATTGTATTTCTGACCACAGGTCAGGTAAAAGTGAAGAAAAAGCATTCCTACAGGAAAAACACACAATGTTTTTTCTCATTCATCATCTATTTTTTTAAATTAAACTTACTAAGTTAAATAAACATATGAATATGAAAAAAAATCCTGACATAAACAAGATGAACACCTCATGGGATCACTGTGATATTTATCCCCCTAATACTTCCAAGCCGTTGTAATAATACTTTAGTATTTATTGAGAACTTCTACAGGCATTCAAGGGACATATGTACAATTCAATGTTGAAAAGCAGACCTAAAAAATAGAAAGCAAGATAAAACACTTCTAGTCTGAGTCCAGGGGCAAGAAAGATTCTTTTACCTTGTCAGTAGGTAGGAATTGAATGTATTTGGTGAAAAGGCAAGAGGGCATTTCATAATTCTATTCTCTGTTCTCCTTCCATAATTTTTTAAACTCATGTGTGTGTTTTTTTTTTTTTACAGTGTATATGTTTCGATCACAGAACAACTTGCCAGCAGCCCCACTTGGAAATATTTAAACTAAGGGATGCTTGCTTTATCTGCCAAAATACAGAAAGCAAGTCTAAGTATACCAAGGAATATCTAGTTAAGTGTAAAGATTTAGGGCATTCAGGACTATTCCAAGTCTAACTATGGAAGGTATTATATCATCTGGCTTTCATATATCCAGGCCACTAACGATCAGCCAGAATCTAAGATAATCGGAACTAGAGCTCATAAACATGAAAGAGAAAGGTTGGGCACTGTTTTATCAGGGTATTGTTCCTGAAAAATAATGACTTTAATAAAAATAATGGCTGTAAAATCCACTGAGTTTTTCATCGCAAGTAGGTTTTCTCTTTGGATGTTAAAATTCAGTAGGAATGCAGTACATAGGCAGCAACGTCTGATTTTCTAACATTAACTACTGTGAGTCATTGAATTACCAGAGCCCTATGTGGCATAAATGATGAACTGGCCACACTGTACACACCCAATGTGTCATACTGATGACGCTTGAGGTAGACTGTTCATAAACCATCTGGATTCCTCAACATAAAACTATTTGGAAGTAACTCATCCCAGTGACAGTGTTCACTAAATTCTGCATTATCCAAATATAAACCTACTTATCATAAATTCCTGAGGCCTGACTATCCTTAATTATTCAAACCATTGTTAAGTCTCTGGTGAAAGTTCTGAACCACAAATGTGGCCCACAGAGGCTGACTTTGGAAATACCACCATAGACAGTCAATAAAATTTGTTGAGTTGAAGTTGCAGTAAAGCTTTTGCAAGGATGCCACTTTTTTACTCACTTTTGAAACAGGACACTCTATCTTCTTTAATATGGTACAATGTATAATCCATTATGGCAAAATCATTTTTTTCAAAGAAACTGGTAAAATGGAGGGAGACGTCTGCAAAAAAATATGCTATTTGCATTAGACATAAGGAGGGAGAGGTAAAAATTGGGAGGAGCCATGCAAACTTTATCAGGTTTTTGTACTTGCTCCTCCCACTACCTAGATTTACTTTTCTTTAATATAGTTACATGAATACTTCCCTGCAGCCTTCAGGTTTCTACCTAAATATTACCTTAATCAAAGAGATTTTCTCTGTCTACATTGTATAAATTAGCATCCCTTTTCTGTATCACTCTCTACCCTCTTACTTTACTTTTATTTTCTTTATAACCCTATAAGAATATGTATCTATTTTCATACCTCTTTTTTCTTTTCTATATAAAATATGCTTCTTAAAGACAGGGAATATGTTTTGTTCATTATTACGTGCTTAACATTATTTTCTCAGCCCATAGTAGGTCCTCACTAAATATTTATGGAGGGAATAAATGGAGTAATTATTAGGGTCTTTATAGATCAAGATTAATTACTTTTGAAAGTTCTCATCCATTTTTGCATTAAATATGGTAAATTGTTCCCTTTGGAGAAGAGAAATACTCCCAACATCTGAAACTTATTTAACAGAGCAGTACCTACGAAAAAATGCAGTGTATACAAATTTACACAACTGAGTGTCAACACCTGAATACTCTCAGAATTAAATTTGCTTACTGGGATACTCAGTGACAGATAGCTAACATAACTACTAACATAACTTAATAGCTTCCCTATGTATAGATTAAAACCACATAATTTCCAGAAATGTTACTAAGACAACTAGATATCTATTTGTAAAAGGATTAAATTAGATCCTGTGCCTCATACTGTATACAAAATAAAAATTAAATGTACTCAGACCTAAATTTAAAAACTAAAACTATATTACTCTTAGAAGAAAGCATGAGCAAATCCACCTGGCACAGCAAATCTTCATGACTTGAATTAGGCGATGGTTTCTTGGATATAACTCCAAATGAATAAGCAACGAAAAGGAGTTAATTGGACTTCTTCAAAATTAAAATTTTTGTGTTTCAAAAGACACCAACAAAAAGTGAAGACAACTCACAGAATGGGAGAAAATATTTACAAATCATGTACCTGTATCCAGAATATATAAAGAACTCTTATGACTAAATAAAAACAAACCCAACCCAATTAAAATGGGGAAAAGGATTTGAATAGACATTTTTCCAAATAGATCTTCTCCAGAGTGAATATAAAAATGGCCAATAAATCCATGAAAAGATCATCAACACCATTAGTTTTTAGGGAAGTACAAATCAAGACTATGATGAGATACCAGTTCACACCCACAAACATAGCAATAACAATTGCTGCTGACAATGCAGAGAAATTGAAATCCTCATGAATTGCTTATGGGAATATAACACTGATATAGCCACTTTGAAATAATTTGGCAGTTCCTCAAAATGTTAAATAGAATTACATATGACCTAGCCATTCCACAACTAGGTATATGTCCAAGAGAATTGAAAATGTATATGCACACAAAGACTTCTGTATATGTGTCCATAGCACTATTATTTATTATAACCAAAAGGTAGAAACAGCTCACATGTCTATCAATTGATGAATGTACCAACGTTTGTTGGATATCCATACGATGGAATATCATTTGGCAATAAAAAATGACATATTGATACATGCAACACAAAGCATAGATAAACATTGAAAACATCATGTGAATGGAAAGTCATAAAAAACATATATTACATGATTCCATTTATATGAAAACACAGAATTAGGAATATCTGTAGAGCCAGAAAATAATTTATTATCTAAAACAGGTTGTGAATGGGGGAATGAATGCTGATGGGTTACAGGGATTTGGTGACAATGATGACAGTGTTTGAAAATTAACAGTTATAATTTACACAACTCTGTGAATGCCCAACAACAACAAAACGCACTGAATTATATATTTTAAATGGGTGGGTTTATGGCATGTAAATTATATTTAAATAAAGTTATTTTTTAAAAGTATGGATGATTCAAGTATAATCACAACTGGATACCACAAGATAACTATCATGCTACATAATAGGGTTACCTGGGAGACCATGAACCATTCTCCTGACTGGCTCAAATTATACAAAAGCAATAGACTTCTTCCCTGTGAAGGCAGTTCTAGTCATAAATAATACAAAAGCCATTGCTCAAATTTTCTTCTCACCTGTTGCTTCAGTGTCTGAAAATCCTTTTACAGATTATCCTTGGAGTAAGGTATGAAGGATCTTAGTCAAACAGAAACACTGTATGTGGAGATACATAGTACATTATTAGCTTATTAACTTTCATAAGAATAAGCTTATGAACTTAGCCAGGCATTTCAGTAAGGCCCTCAAGGGAGTAAAATGTTAATTAAAGTTTAAGAGAAAAGGAAAAGATTTGGTACTTTGGCATGCTGCCCAAAGCAGTTCTTTTTCAGAAGTCAAATCCGAGAAACACGCTCACCAAAGACGGACCAAAGACTTTTTGTGTATCATAACTTACCCGCTTGGTCCCACATCTTGTGCCATATAAGTCAGCTCTAGCCATCTAGGCTAGATTTATACAATTTTACTCTTTTGTTCTTTAAGCTTTAGTGGGCAAGTGGTAAATCTTGGATTATACATCATAATCCTTGGCAGTGAAAAGCCACTGAAGTATTTTTAAGAAGGCAGGACACCAAGATCAGGTGTTTTAGAAATATTTCTGGCTACAATGTGGAGAACAGATTAGTAAGAAATAGGCTGCAGGTAGAGAGATAATCTGGGGACCACCAACCCACCAAATTAGTATAATTGCAAAGTGAAAATATCTGAGTTATAACAGATGCAGAAAAAAGGGGGGAGGGGGTGCTTATCTAAATTTCTCTTATCTGACTAACACAAAGAGTCAGCTGCCACAAATTGCCCCTCCAGGAAGTCTATAGCCATGGCCAGGGAGGCAGCTGGCCCTGGGCATTGGGACATTCCAAAAAAAAAAAAATGTATAAACAAGCTTCATTAGAACCTTCTATCATTTGAATTCCTACCCTTCCTCTTTACTAAGTGGGTCTAGAAACTCTTATCTACTTGTTCAGGAAGTCACTGTACAGGGGGTGCTCCCCCATGCATGTGAAAATCAACTTGTCCTATTACTCCAATGTCAGTTAATTTTCAGGCTCTCCTTACATCCCTGTCACTCAAAGTTGGCAAAAGGTTTTTTTCTCCCAACAAGAGGTTAGGAGGTTTTCGAAAAGATATTTGGACTAGGGTAATTACAGAGGGAAGAAGCACGTTTCAAGTAGAATCAACCGGGTTTGGGATTTGTATATAGTCTGGAAGAGTAGGAAGGAATCTCTTTCAAAAGCCCTTCAAAAACTAATGCTGTTCTCGCTGATCCATCAAAACGTAGAGTGTGCCACAAAACTTTGCATGTAGGTAGGACTAGGGCAGATAAAAGTAGGTAACAGAATTGTTCCTGGGGGGAAAGAATTGCCTTCTTTAGCAAATCATCTCGGTAAACCATCTTTCACTCTGCTTTTGAAGTTCAGCTAAAATGAATTAAACACTGTACAAAATATGCTGCTTGCATAATGAAGAAGAATGTTTTGCTTTAACTAGAGACAGATGAGGCACGTTTTGCAAGCCCACAGAAAGCAGTAGGGGAATAGCACAAGGTAAGGAAGCCAGCCCAGCAAAGCCCCAGAAGCCAGGGCCTGAGAAAGTGCAGGCCAGCGGCCAGGATAGCTAGTGAACAAGGATGCCTGTGCTGTGCTATAATGTCCTCCTATCTCAGGAAATACACCAGATCATCGACCCAGCTAGTATAAAATGTGTTTTAGGGAGATAAATGAAAACACGTGCTCATTTTAGGTTCTTGCAGAATGAATAGAAGGGGATGCTTAAAAGAGGAAGAGATAGGAAAGAGATTTTCACACTGTGGAAGCTGAGAATGAAAGGGTAAAATGAGAAGAACAACCCCCTTGAGATTCACAATTCCCTGAGGAGTGGAGCTCCTGGGAGTGATGGAAGGAGGAACAGGAAAATTATGTGTTTCCCACTACATAAGAGACCCAGGGTATGGATAAAAGTGGGGCCATTTTTATTCAAGGAAAATAAACTGAATGACTAGGGCCACACAGATAGCCAATACCTCCTGTAGGCAAACACCTACATGAGGAGTGTTTTAGTGATCTTTTTAGAAATTGAACTTCTGAATTTCTTCACCCTTTATTTCTGTGCAAAAATGAAAGTACTCTATTTGTGATTCTAGGTTATCTTGGACAAACGTCTAATGAATCTGAGTATTAAGAGAGCTATTATCTTATTATTTGAATTCTTCTCCAGTGAGGCACCCTTGAATCAGAACAGTTGAAGAAAATAATGTACTTGGACATTATCCTCATAGGTTCATCTTTTATACAGTTATATCCACTCTGGTTTTCACAGGCTCCTGGAGACATCGCTGTATTTACAAAGTTACTGGTTTTCTCTCTGGTTACCTCAGGAACTCAAATGAAAAAAAAATTAGATTATTTTCTCCATTTGTCAAAATCAATCTGCAGTATAATTTTAATTTTCGAATAATAGTTAATAAAATCCACCTTGAAAACAAACTAGACTATGAAGAGTTTTAAAGTTGAAAGCCATAGACACTTTAGTGGAGTCTCCTCTAATTTGTGATAAAAGGTGTAAAATTATTTACATTATTTCAGTTTTGTAATGTGTGTACATTTTTAACTTTGCATTATTCAGGTACTGTGGATTCTGTGGAAATTTTTATTTACTCTTTTCAGTAGTGACAAAATTTATGAACATTAGCATTGTAACTGATCACTAGCTCTTCTTGTATCTGTTATTTGCCATGCACAATTTTCTGTAATGGACAATAATGCTTCATGGTGCCATTGAGCCAGCATACCATTGTCAGCCTAATGCACTAAACAGATGACAGTTAAAATGAAGAATATTTTTATATTTGAAAGATAATGATTCCTAACATCATCTAATAGAAAGGATATGCTTCTAGATCTTTCATGTTAAACCAATTCTACAGTAACACTTTGGCATATACCTAGTAATAGACTTTCCACACAGTTAAGTAAAACTCACTATCTCTAACATTGCAATGAAATGACATTTTTGCAACAGCTCCACAAAACAAGAAGTAACTAAAACATTTCTGCTTTTGGACATAAAAATTCAGGAAGTGAAACACAACTAGCTCCTTTTCCTATTTCCAGTGTGTTGACTCTATCATCTGAGCATAACTGGTTATTTTACAATCATCAAACACATATCTGCCATTTGAGGCAATCTCAAGAATTGCAATACGGGGTTTATCAACAAAAATTTTCCCCCCACCTTCAAAGCCATCAATGAAGAGTTGACCTCTTGATAAAAGATTCTATTTGTTCATGTCCATGAAATGGAATCACTAAAAGTTAATCTTTATGAACACTTTATCAATAGAGTATATTTTGAACTTTTCTGGAGTGTTTTAACAAAGCAGTGCTAGAGAGAAATACATTTATCATAAAAATCCGGGAAATGATGAAAAGTTACATTTTGTTAATTACAAGGGAAAAGTCAACACCAAAGTTAATGATTAGCATTAGTAACTGTTATTTCTTCAGAGACTAACACATGATATGTGATTCAGTTTTCTAATCTAAAACATACCAGGTTTCAACCCTTAAAACTGTTTTTAAAAAAAAATAGCTAAAATGAAAGGTTATAATTCAGAATCTCTCTCCCGTCAGCTTTAAATACATTAACTTTGTGTGAATTTTTATCCCCAAATTAAGATAACTAATGAAACTGGGGTCATAGCTAAAAGTCTGCTGTCCTTGTGGGAATGGTAGAAGTGAGGAATTCCTGACGTGTATCTCTCCCACTGCCCTTTCTTCATCACAAAATTGCTTCAAGTTTGCTCAAAAGAGACTCTTATAGTCCTTTAGACTCATTCTCCAAAGAAGAGGAAAAAGATTCAGAGAATGTAAATGATTTTCCCAAGGTCACAAAACTAAAAATAACAAGACAGGAGCTAGAAAATAGTGAGCAGGGAGGGGTTTTTTTTGTTTGTTTGTTTTTTGTTTTTTTGTTTTTCCTGCTAAGAATTTGTTGTGATTGTTGTTAGTTCAAATATGTTGACTTGGGGAGAGACTGATTCAGGTAAGCCAGCTAAAAATACTCATACCTGCTGTTTCCCAATATCACAAGGATAGGAAAAAAAATTTGGAACACAGGAATGAAAAAAAAAATGGTTCACAGAACAAGTGAGACACTGCATATGTGCTGTAGTTTTTCAGCTTCTGGGCCAAAATCACACTTATGATCTTGGTAACGAAAAAGAATCTTGTTCCTGGAATGCTTGTAGAGACCTGAATTAGTCATAAGCTTCTTAGGAAAGAATTCATCCTTTGTTTGATACTGCAGTGATTCTTGATCAGAAAGGCAAGCAAACCTCTTTTATTATTAGAGACCTAGTCATACAGCAATTTCAGGTGTAACAAATCTCTTGGAAACCTTAAACTAAGGAACCAACTGTTTTAAATGACGTTAGTGCGGATTAGATGATCTCATGAGGTCTGTCTTCCTCTTTCTTTTCCTATGTCTACTGGTGCCAGCACAACAAATTTAACATGCTCACTTAAGAGAATTAGAGTAGCCAGCAGTGATAGAATTTTAAATCTAAGATTTCTTCAACTTGGAAAATGATAAGAGAAAGTTAATTTCAAAGTATTAGCAAACTCATTCTTCTAAAAAGTTTAGATGTAGAGGACTCAAGTGCCAATATCCAGAACAAAACGACTTCACAATTTTGGACCAAATATTTGGACCATTTGATAGTTTAAGAGATAAGTCTAAATTATGGGTTCCCTTCTTCTCAATTCTTTCCCCCTCTACATATAAATCTGTTACTGTCTATAGCCAGAGAATAAAAATTCCTTTCTAATCTAATTTCACAGGTAGAAAACTGACCAGAAGCTCCATTTGGTTCTTAATTAAAGTTTTGTGTTTTGACAAAAAATAAGAAAATAAAGCATCCTACCTATTTTTCTGAATTCTCTAAGAATAAATTTTGCCTGATATTATATTAAAACACAATATTCAAAATAATGTGTGGCATCTTCCCGACATTCCAGAGACATACTTGAAATAAGTGATGCCAAAGAATCTAAAAATGGTGAAGGAAATTACAGAAGTGTTTGACTGTCATCCAAAAGATTCTTACAGTTCACTCAAAGAAAAATTTCCCTCCATCCCACAAGCATCCTAAGTCTCCGTACCAAAGAATGCTAAAGATTTTAACTAAGTGGCAAAATATATAACACGTGGCAAACTATTTTTGAGTTGGTAACTAACTGAACTTCTTCTTTATACATTCAACCACTCTATAAATAAACATATTAAGTAGAAAACAAAACAATATTAGGAATAATTTATATGCAATACAACTCATTCCATTTGAAAACTGCAAGGTTCCTCACTTCTATGGCAAACAGAAACTCTTCAATGCTTAAATATTGATTTGCAGGTCTCAGGCTACTTTGTCCTATTGGAGTACTGTAAACAACACTTCATGCTTATGAATTAACAAGAAATTTGACAACACTTTCTTTCCCTTCCCCATTTCAGATACAATTCATTGCTCTTGATGTAATCCCCAAGGACCAGAAACTCTTTTAAGCAAGGTAACAAAAGAAGCATCTTTAATTGAAACTGGTTTACCCAGAGAACTCTAATAGTTATTATTCTCCAACTCCTTAAGAATGCCTCATAAAGCTGAGTGCTTCAAGTGTCCTCTCTTTACTTCCCCTGGGGAAACTAATGCAGAAAAGCTGGAGAAGTAACCTAACTGATAAGTCTTAGACTTAAAGTTTATCAGTCCTAAAGCATCTATTATCACTAGGCTGCTATTGAAATTTTAGCTTTGGGAGTATTTTATTTTTAAGATTTTGGATCCTCTTCCCACCAGACCTTTACAACTTTGCATACAATAAGTAATAGATCTGAGCCATTTCTAAGAAGCTTTTCTAATATAAAACCTTGCTTCTGCTGTGTGATAATCCTACTCTACCTCTAGTCTTTTTTCGGTAGTCTTTTTCAGATTTAGAAAGTGCTGCAGAACTCAAGTCAATACAGAATCTTGAAATCTTGGGACAGTTTGAGGTTGGGAGCCTCTGGTCTTTCAAACAATATTTAAATAGGAAAGAAAAAAAGATAAGGCACTCAAAATAAAACTTCACTTATTTGAATGGGAAAAAATAAATAAATAAACAGTTGAGGTCACTTCACATTTCCAAGTCCTAGAAACATGTTGTCCCAAGAGAAAATTTCTTGGTTTAGAAGATGAGAAGAGTTGCAGTTAAACAATGATCCTTTTTCCATTTCTTTAAAAAAAAAATAAAAAATAAAAAGGCCAGCAGAAGCAAAAGCTCCATTGGACAAATTGTTTCAGCAGATGTTCATTGTCCAAGGGACAAAACAGCCCCTATGTTGCAGCTTAGCATTTGCAAATTTAGAAGCTTAAATATTTTTAACTTGAAATGAACCATGTGTTAGAGTGAGATGTAAATATTAAAATAATTTATATGAGCAAGTGGTTGCATTTTACTATTAAGTTCACAGATGCTGATGAAAGTTGTTTGAATTTCATATCATGATATATCAATGTAACAGTCATAGCCCATTTGAACTTTTCAGCTTTTGTAAGTCTTTTTTTAATCATTTACAATGGCACCCCAGAAGAGTATTAATTGTTAGTAACAATCATAGTAACATTTATAGTGTATTTGTGATATGCTTGGCACTTAAAATTATTTTACCAGGCTCAGAAATATTAAACAATTTGCCTAGATTACCTAGTTAAGAAGTAGTGATATTGGCATTTGAATACAGGCAGTATGACTCTAGAATAGGGGTCAGCAAATTTTTTCCCTGAAGGGATAGGTAGTATTTAGGCTTTATGAGCTGTGAAGTCATAGTATCAACTACCTAACTTGGTCTTTACAGCAGAAAAACAGACTTAGGTAATATATAAATGAAGGAGCATGGATGTGTTCCATAAAAACTTTATTTATGGACACTAAAATTTTAAATTCCATATAAATTCCATATGTCACAAAGTATTCTTCAGTTTTTTCCCCCAACTGTTTAAACATGCAAATGGAATTCTTATCCCATGGGCTACACAAAATAGTGGACTAGATTTGGTCCATAGATTACAACTTATTGACCCCTGGTCTAGGCTCCTAATGACTACTATATTTTCTCTCAAAAAGTGTTTTTTAATAATGGTTTTTAACAATTATACAGCTACCTCTACATTCTAGCCTTATCAAGTCACATCACATTTTTATCATATAGAATTATCTTGTGAGTAGGATTTGCATTAGGTTGACTCATGAAGTTTGCCAATATTGGGCTGTTTTGACCTATAAAAGTGGCAGTCTCATAAGTTTCAACATAATTTTTACCAACGTCTGATGCCTTAGGAGGTAACACTTTTTATTTTATTAGAACAATTAAAGCACAGGCTAGTGCTTAGAAGACATCTATAAACTATTCTAGCATCAGATGCTTGGTACACTAGATGTCGTTTAAGATTCTTTCAGCATTTTTTCTAACAAATGAAATATGACAGTCTATGCCTAAGATTATGAAAGAGGAATATCACTTCATTATTATGTGATTTCTTTATAGCAAATACTAACCTGTAGTTTCACATTTAGTTTCTATAAAGACCCTATGAGATACATATTTTTACTCAGTTCACTGTTGAGGAAATTTAGGTTCCTGGAGACCAGGTAACTTGCCCGTGTTCAGAATGTTGCCTGGACTTGAAAAAAGAAGTGACTCCTCTTGGCTTTGCTTGAATAACAAAGGCAATTTCTTTGCAATCCGTCAGTACCACTGTGACTTTTAAGAAAAAAATAAGCGGTTTTCTGTTTCAAAATCATCACTAGAAAGCCAGTTATAAGCCAGAGTATTAGAATTTATCTCATTTTCCATAAACTCCACAGAATACAATCAGTTTTCTAAAGTCATATGCATACTGTTTCCTGGTATTTTTTATAACAAGAAACTCCTAGTTATGAAAGATCTTTGAGAAGAGAAGATGAGAATCAGCTTCTAATAAATGCAATATTTGTAAGTTAAATATTAGTTAAAAAGAGATAGCTTTACAAAGTGTGAGATTTTTAAAGCAACATTTTTTTTTGTTCATGTTTTAACAAATTAGTAGACTATTTAACAGGAGCATGCATATATTCTAGCTTATAGTAAGAAAACAAGCACCAAGAAATGAAAAAAAAATCTATAAAATCAAATCAAAGACTATTCAGGTTGGAATAATAAAATTATACTATTTGCTTCATTTATGCTTCTGAGTACCTAAGAAAGAAGCCAATTTTATCCACAACTATTGAGGAATATGCCATAAAATAAGTATGGAACTCTAAAGATTTCTCAGGAATAGAAATACCACCAGAGAAAAAAATTACTCTGAGTTACAGTTATCCTAGAAATGGATGTTATTGTTTCTTTTCTTCACTTTTTCTTGACATTTGTTTTGTTTTACTTTCTTTTTTTTCTTCTTCTCCTTCTCCTTCTTCTTCTTCTTCTTGCATAGCAAATAAATTAAGTTTCAAGCATGACTGATCTCTTTCCTCTCACAATTTTCCATCTTTACTTTTATGGCTATTTTTCCTTAAGAGCCAGATTAACTATTTTTATTACCACTGGTTCAGCTCATTAAATATTTGATTTCCCTCCATTCAAAATTTACTCCAAAGTCAGACTTTTAGAATGCACACAAAGTAATTTATAACTAAAAATAGATTGACATCTGCAAAAAAGTGAAGTTCAGAAATTAATGAATAGGTTCTTGACAGTTCCCAAGAAACAGAGGTATATGTGAAAGGGGGGAAAAGTCTGAATGAACTTTTGTAACTGATTATTTGTTGTTGAAATTTAGTTTTTTAACATATAGAAGAACAAGATCAAAATGGTTAAAGAAAATGGGCATTTTTTTTTATTTCCACTAGAACATAATCACCATAAAAGTAGAGTTTTTGTCTTATTTACTCCAGAATTTTTAACATAAAACATTTTCTAGAATATGATAGGTGCTCTATAAATATCTGTAGAATGGATGAATGATTATTAAAGAAGGACATTGAACACAGGAGTTCAGGACAGTCATTAAACAGATGATTATTGTCTTGCTTTAATGAATCCTTCTTTATCCTCAAGTAGAAGCAATAAGGGAAATAGTCTACAAGTTACTCAGACAAAGCACTATTTAGTAATATGGCCATGACATGAGCTTAAAGATAATATGACCATTGTCATTTTGGTACTGGCAATAATCAAGGAAGGGAAAACTGGATAATCCAGTCAGATAATGATTCCTAGACCTTAAATGTGTAGGTTACAGAAAGTTCAATTAAAAAATAGGTGTGATCCTATAGGGAAATATTAAAAATAAAAGAAATGAAGTCACATGAAATTTCAAGATGTTCTCAAAACAAAATTCTGACCTGTAATAACGTATTTAGCCATGGTAAGATATGTGAGACCTGCAATGCAGGATTTTTTGTCATTGACCTTTGGAATTGGACAATTCTTGTTGTGGGGGAGTGTCCTGTGCATTGAAAATGTTTTGCAGCCTCTCTGCTCCCTACCCACTAGATGCCAGGACTACCCCACCCCCTCTGTTGTAATGAATGAAAAACATCTTCAGTCATTGCCAAACTCTTAACTACTTGACGGAAAAGTGGGGAGACAGAAGAAAGACTAGGCTTTCAGGTTTTAGAAATGCTTATAAGAAACATTGAAAAAGGAACATATAAGAGTGGTTCAAAAATCAAATCATTGCAGTTGAGGAGTGTTAAAAATCGTTTAAGGGAAAAAGATGGGAACATCCCTCATGGCAAATCAGAGCAAGACAAAGCTGGTACTGATTATATATAAACAATATAACAATTATAATTACTAAAAGAAGTACTTATATTAAGGCAAATCATCTAATATTTTAAGAAGCAGAGAATAAGAAAGCACTATATTATTTTACATATTATTCTGAATTTCTAGTCAGATAAATCTTATACCAAATGACTACAGGGAAGTTAGCAATTAAAGGCATGAGAATATTTTTTAGAAATCTTTGAAATGATGTTTAAGAGTTGTGTCATAGGGCAAATATCCCAGTTTTCAAAACACAGAAAAAATAAGTGTTGCTAAAAAATTAATAAACTACTTAGTGAGAATTCCTGAAGTAATTGTAGAACAATGATAAATGTTGAGTCTCTGCAATAGAAGAATTAATTATCAAAAGCCTATTTGAGTTCACAATAAATGAAATACATAAAATTAACCTTGTATTTGACTAGAGTTTGAATGGTAGATTAGAGTAATGCTGTCAGCAGTTTAATCTTGATTTCCATAAAGGGTTTGTCAAAGCCTCTTAGGCTTCCTGTGTTCTTGCAGACAAACTGGAGAAGCATGGGCTAGTTGATAATATGGTTTATTTCCTCTACACTATCAGCTAACAATTCCTCCACCCTCACCCCCACCCCCACTTCTTTTACACACACATCATTTCATAATGCTTTTAGGAACTTTCTTAAAGTCTTCTCAAAGTTTTAAAGCCATTAGATCCAATAATTAATAAGTGCTCTTTATCATTTTATGATATGTCTATCACTATGATCTATTAATTATCAGTATAGTTCAGTCTCTTCTGAATTAAGTTGGAAACAAAAATTTTATACACTGATTGCCATCCAGATTTAGATGGACCTTCTTCCTTTTGAAAATTCTTAACCCATGGAGAAGACATCAATATCAGTTAATATTTGCTTAACAACAACTAAAAATGCCACACAGAAATGCCATCAAACTGGTCATGGTGGTGCATATTTGTAATCCGAGTGACTCAGGAGGCTGAGACAGGAGGATCGCAAGTTTGAGACCAGTTTCAGCAACTTAGTGAAGTCCTATCTCAAAATAAAAATTAAAAAGGGCTACATGTAGCTCAGTAGTAAATCACCTCTGAGTTCAATCCCCAGTACCACAAAACAAAGGAAAAATAAATAAATCAACAATTTTTGTTCTACTAGTAAATATTCCCTGTATAGTTATTTTAAAAAATGTCATCATCACTTTGCCATACCATCAAAGAGGAAATAATATGCTAGATATGTAGATATGAGAAATTTGTCTCTGAGATATTGTATCAGTCTGGAATTTTGCTCCACTCCATTTATCCCATATATTCACATGTCACCTTGGTCTAACAGTTGCAAAAAAAAATTAAAAACAAAACAAAACACAGATTTACCAGCATAGATATTTTAAGCCCTAAAGCACCAGTATATCAGAAGTAGGAATTCAGAGTAAAGAGCACTTTTGAGCAAGGTGAAGCAAGAAATATGAACTACAATGGAATTGCTTAATTACATCCTACCTGGAGTCAAGTGCACAGTCCTAAAAAAACTAAACTTGGTAAGTCACACCAAGCATAGGTAACCACAAACCATGCAATTTATGTAAATGCTTCCAGTTTTACTACTACATATTAAAAAATAGTGTGATGAATTTACGATAGCTGATGATACTATGATGATTTTAGTTCATTAAGAATATATAAGAATTCAATAAAGGAGACTCTAGCTTTTTTAGAGTTAAAACTAAATGAATGGATTATATGTTCCTATTCACTATCATTTTATCAACGTTATTCCATGTAATAGTTTCCATATGAAAGTCTTGGTTCATATTGTCAGGTAAAGGCATGCTGAAATAATTTCTCTGCAGCATCAATGAAGGCTCACATTACACAAGTCATATTTATACTTAGGTGGCTTCAAACCTTGAACAAATGGAAACTTACCTAATGAGACAACAAATATTTGACCTGACTTGTATTCATTTGGGTGATCTTCCTTTTAAGGGAGCTAAGTTCCTAAGAAAAACTAGAAGCATGCAAGACAGGAGGTAAAATATGAATTTGGAAGAAAGGATCAGTAACTTCATTCAGCTAGATTTATCTGTGAGCACCTGTTTCAACATATAGCGTACCCAGCCTCTGTGATGTTAACTACAAAATTCATAGGATTGCAGCATTCAGCTTGAGCCTAAGAAAGCAATGCCTCCCTTAACATTAGCAGGATGATTTGACCCGACAACCAACCCAGTCTTTTTTCAAGTTTCATCAGGTATTACCTACAGTGAGCACAGCATTTGTGAGCCTGGGACCTACTAACTGAACCCGAACTGTTGTTTTACTTCCTGAGGATGAAGGATAGCCTTTTAAAATTTGTTTCTTTGTATTATAACTTTTATGAGCACCACTCAGTGTATGGACCCAGATTTTATCTTAATCATCAAGAAAATAGCCAACAGATGGAAAAGATAATGAAAAAAATGTGGGTTTTTTTGAGAAACAAATAATCAAGTTTAACTTATGTATAAGATTAAGAAATCTTTGTGAAGGTCACAAAATATCAAGCATATTTCATTGCCAGAACCAATCACACAAGATTTGAAACCTTTCCTCCAAATAGAAATAATGATATTTGCTTCTGTAGCAAAAAAAAAAAATTAATATTTTAACCTTAAACGCACGACCTCTTTGTTGAAATGAATCTACTACTCTGAAATCAAGAAGAAACAAACATTAGATCCATTCTCACAGACAATATTAACTCTATCTCTTTATTTTTCCCCTTCAATTTAAAACTGGAAGAAAATCAATTTAGTGATTTTACATGAAGCTATCTCAAGTAAAGTCATTATTTTAGATCTGCTCATTCACTCAACATAAAAGCTTTTAAGTGATTTAGGAAAATTTAAGTACAAGGAAGAGGATAGCACTTTCAAAGCCAAATCTTACCTGGAAAATTGAAATGGAACAACACCCTTCTAAGCCTTCTTGATTTGCGCTACTCTCCTCAAGGGACAGCTAAATCACAGCAGCCTATATTCTTAAACCCTAAAAGAAAAATCAGGAAGCTTGATCTGTGCACATAATGGCCTGCATAATGTAAGAAAGCACCGTTTCTTGGCAACTAGAAAACAATCCTTTTCAATTAACTCACAGCTATTGGCCCACATTTGTTGTTAAACACAGAGTAAAGAAAATGTTTTAAGAACTGAAAAGAACCTGGTTGTAGCTCAACAAGAAAGTCAGATCAGTTTGCTCCTTTTGGAAAGATTTTAAATTAATAGTGTTCCCATTCCCACCGCCTCTTTCCTAAGATCATCTGTTAACACCTCCATTCTCACTTTCATGTTGCAAATTCTTTTACCTAAAGCCCCAACCTGGGATAGTTGAATCTATGGTTGTCCAAACAGTGAAGAGGCAAAAGGTACTTTCACAAGCCAGTTGTATGTAATGTCGTCATGGTCTTGATCATTTTCAGTACCCATATTTTGCTTTCTAAAATATCAGCTTAAATGTAGCCCTAGATGCTCATTAGGATACACAGTTCAAACAATTGTATATTATATTCTCTTAGCTGTTAAAGACTACCTCCATCAGACACAAGCTTTAGGTGATGGGTGAGAAGTGCAGAAGTACTAAAATAATTTTTTATGCTAACTTGACAGTTTGGAGGGAGTTACATGGGAGAAACTGATGAATTTGAACAATTTTCTTAGGGAGCCCTGTATTCTCACATATATATATATATATTTAAAAGTGCATGCATCAGTAGGGGTCTGCATGTGGGACTTCATTTAAAGAATTTATTTTAAAAGGACAAAATAAATTATACATAGATAATTTTTGCCCTTAATTAAACTTTTCCATTTGTAATGGTAAAGTTTTAACCATCTGGTATGGTTATATCTCCCAAATGAAAAGATAACTTAAAATGGATCATTTTCATATCTAACTAAAGCTAAACTGGATGAATTTTGTCTTCATAATCCCCACCCCCCAACACTTTGCCAACATTGAACAAAAATGCATACTATGGAGCTTTTCCTCCAAAAGGTCTTTCATTAATTTCTCATTTTGTCATTTAGATTTACCTAAAATGTGTCTATGTTGTCTTATTATCATTAATGGACAATTCTCCTTAGGTAATATTTTAAAACTGTAGCCTTCTAGAGGCAGTATCTTTGCACAAAGTGCTTTCTTTGATGGTGGGAACTAGGCAGTGTTGTAAACTGTTGAAGGTAATGTATTTGGGTAGACCTTCTGGCACCTTTAACTCAGACTTTCGACAGCTGTGTACACTTTCCACAGGGAGAACTGGCTGGGATAATTTTACAAGTGTTTCTTCAGTCTTAGTACTGACTCTTCACTGGCTCTATGACCTCAGGCAGATTTATTAAACATTTTCTCAGTTCCCTTATCTGTCAAATGAAGGTCATAATATTTACATCATGGGGTGCTGTACGAATTGACTAAGATCACATATGTAAAGCTTCTTAAAACTTTGCCCAGTGTTTAGCTATATTAAACTATTCCAGAATTTGAGAAGTTTCAAGTTTGGTTTCAAAATTACATGACTCCAATGTAAAAATCTAAAGTAAATGAAGACTTTGAGATATGTAATATAAAATTATTTTTCTTCCTTTTAATAGATTACTACTCATTTACCATCTAACACAACTAATATCTAGAGCTTTTATAAGCCCTTTCACTAAGAAAATGCATTATTATTTTGAAAAGTGGAAAATTCCTTTATCTTCCTGAAAATAAAATACAACTTACTTTGAACACAATAAATTCAACCAAACTCATAGAAAAGCAGAAATTCCGCAAAAATCATTTCCTTTAAGACATTTTATTATATGCAGTCCAATTATTAAAATATTCACAAGCTTTTCTGCTTATGTTCTAAAAATGTATGGATCATTTGCTTCAGCTTTTGGCACCCCTTTGGATGTATTTTTAAACAGCAGCTGCAAATCCTAATACTTGAGAGGAAATGCATGCTTTTCTCTATTTGCTGTAAACATAGTCCTGCTGAACTGGGACATCAAGACTCCCTCCTCTGATCCTCTCCAGCTTAAAAGGAAGTTTTAATCATAGGTCTTAGCCCATTCCACTAGGCAATATTCTTAATCAAAATACCATACCCTCTCTCTTCTAGGAAATAATTCAGAATTATTAGTAAAAGGCCAAACGATCCCATCTTCTTAGGAAGGTCTGGATTCAGCTACTCAACTAAATATTTATCTGCTTGGTACATGACAGTGCCTCCCTTGCTGCTTATTTCTGACATTCCTGATTCTCCCCAATCTTTTGAAACAACGTGTTCTGGAACAGTGGAAATTAACCTGTGAAATCTGCAAAAAAATCTAGGAGGGTAATTTCTGTGTAAAATTGTGGAAATCTGGAAATTGTAACGGAAATACTCTGGAAAATTAATCTAGTGTCTTCCAGAAGACCATGTGTGATATGGAAGCAGTGATATATAAACTCTTGGGAAATGTGAAGTCCTCATCTCAAGTTCTACAGCAATCAAAGGCACAGAAACATTCCCCCACTACACCTCTGTGAAAGCCCTCAAGTTCATTCTGAACAGTATGAAAACATAGAATGATACATAGTATTTACTTGTAACTTTCAGGTTCCTTCGTTTTTAATTCAAGTAAAATGTTGAAAAATAATCTATCTTGGAGATATTAGCATATTAATATAAATAAAAACAGTGCAGATATATAAATTCCATAGATAATCCTTCCACAATTTGTATTATGGACAAGACATGGGAGCTCATATCCAAATTGATGAGAAATATACAAAATGATTCTTATAGATAGTATTTAATGATAAAATGCTTCACAAAATAAAATACTTTGTAAGCATTGGACAAAAATAGAAATAAAAATTTAGCAGATTATAGGCAGTCAAAATATAGCAGAGCCAAATCAAATAGATGAATTATTTTGGAGCAAAAAAAAAAAATGGGTTTAAGAAACTGGATGCTTATCAGAAGGGTGCTACTTCTGTAATTTAGGATTCTAATTTTCAAACTTTATAAGAAAAGTAACCTGGGAACCTTTTTAAACACGCAGAGTCTGAAGCCCCAGTCTTAGAGATACTAAGTGAGTATGTCCTGAATGAGGCCAAAGAATCTGCATTTCATTCAGTAGGTGCCCAGCACTGTCACAGATGGGCTTAGAGCCACGCCTGAGAACTCCTGATGCAAAGACACATAAGTAGCTATGATCTCCACCTCTCCAACAGAGGGGACATTTGAATGATTGAAAGATAAGGAAGGTAATCAAAAGGAAGAAACAGGAAAACATAGTTCAGCCTCTCTGGGTCAGAGAACGGAATGGAAAAGCATGAAGCATTACAAAGAGAAGATGTAGATTTACCTATGATGGATTCCTGTTTCATAGAAGTAACCCATTTAATGTATGGCATAGAAGCCCAAGTCCTTATAATAGACCAGCAGCCTGGCCTTCTCTTACTACAGCTTAACTATCCATCAAACACAGTGGCCTCCTCTACTTTCCTCACATCTTTCTTTAACTGTCATCTTCTCAAAAATGCTTTCTAGACAGCCTGCTGAATAGCTGGAACCTTTGCCCAACCCCAGTGACACTCTCTGTTCCTTTCCTATGTTACTTTCTCATTTATCACAACATTCCATACTTATTTAAATTGCTTGTATTCTGTCTGTCCCTTTAGAGTATAAGCTCCAGATACCAGAGATATTAATCCATCTTGTTTACTGGTATATTCCCCATGTATGGAATGGTACCTAGTACATTGTAATCACTATTGCATAGGATTAAAGATAAAATGCATGGCATAGTTAACATGTAGGGGTAGAAAGGACTTATTCAGTACTGTAAACAAAGAAAAAACCTGTAAAAGACTTTTAAAAAATGTTCCTGCGTACCCTTCCAGGGGGACATCCAAGTATGGGAAACTTTCTGCTGTCTTAATGTTTCGAGGTGTATTTGTTTTCTATTCTTTCACAAAGGCGAGCCTGGGAAGTTATTGTTTAACCCTATCCAAAGCTAATAATTGGGTCACATTAGCCTTGGGGAATGAAAAACAGGAAACATTTTATCAAGGCTTATAGTAATATTTTAAGTGGTAGTGTGAAGGGTGTTAAAAGAATTGTTTCTTTTTACACAATGGCATTAATATGAAATAATTTTTTGTGTGGAAACTTTAAAAACAAACTAGAAATTGACCACTTTATACTGTATTTCTTTACCTACATGGCTAAACTTGATTACTGTTTTTTTAAACAAAACTATTATAGAAATAAATCTTAAGTAGTAGAAATAATTACTGTAATTAAAATTGGCAAGATTATTATATTATATTGCAGAATGTCTTTCTTCAAAACAGCCTAATATGTGAGAGTTAAAAACAAAGGTGACCTCATCAGTTCATTTGAAAAAGGAGGAAAGTCCTTGACATCTGAAAGCCTTTTCTCCACTCCTTCCCCTCTCTCACTTCTCATTAAAGTCCCTTCTTATTTGTATGTCACATTGAACTTTCCTCCCACAATAAAATGTAAATATTTCTCTAAGTTGGTTGCAGTGACAGGTGTAATGGCCTGGTGTTTTCTAGATGGTTCACCTACTAGACACCTGAGCCATGAACAAAGGACAGACCTCTGCCCATTGGTGCACAGAGTGCTGGTGAGGAAGAGGTGCCAAAGTACCATTGAAATGGGGTGAGAAGGAGGAGCAGGACATGAGAAATGTTTCTTTCTTCTTTGTTCTATGTACAAAACATTCTCTCCAGACGACATATATCCCCATATGCCTCCTATCATTCTGTTTCTATTCCATCCTGGTTTTAAATCTCTAAAATTCAAAATCTCATGAACAATATATTAACAAATAGCCATCACATCGATACTACATCTCCAACAATGTTCTCTATGTGCTCTTGCCAAAACACTGTCACCTTCCTCTCTGCCCCTCACTCCCCACACTCAGGGTACATATTGAACATGTATACTCACACTTATATGGCTTGTTAAGTGTGCATCTACTCTGTATCAAACACAGATAAAGGAATGTGTGTGTTATCTCATTTGACCCTTAAGAGACAACCAAAGAAGGTTATTGCCTTTATCCCTTATTACAAATGAGAAAGATGAGCAATGGAGAGGTTACACAAATTTTCTAAAGTCACAGTTATTCACCAGAGAAGCTAAAACTAGATCTTGCTCGCTTTAAAATCCATGCTTTCAACTGCCGCATTATTAAGCCTCTCCTCAACTCCTGCCATGTCCAACAAGAAAGAATTTCTACTTGAAAATCCCTGCTACTTTTGTGTATTAAGTAAATAATAACATGAATTAGAATACCTGAAAAAATTTACTGCTTTTGACTCTGAATGTACTTAATTAGCCCAATTAATTTTGGCTGTTTAAAAAACACTATCGAGTACTTTAAGTACAAAAAAGGCAAACATTTTCATGTAGTCTTATGTAATGATGTGCAATTTAGGCTTAATCCGGTTAGCCCAGAGATGGGAGACTGACATTCTAAACAAATCTCATTGTGTTCCTTCATGCTGCCATAACATGGTAGTTAAAGGATGAGATTTTTGCTGGCAGATGAACTTCTTGGCATCACTATACATGCATCACAGAAATTGTTTTGTTTCAGAGCATTTAAACAAGATGCCTGACATTTTTTCAGTAGATATTTCCACTTATAAACACATTAACTTGTTAGGTGGGAGTCCTAAGGGGCCATAACAAAGGTTTTCTAAGGCCTTTGTGCTGTTTATAACTTTGTATGAGTATAAAAAGTACACTTACTAAACTCATCCTAGGTTATAATCTAGAAATTGGAACTCGGTATATAATATTCCTATAGTTCCTCTTTTGCACTTCAGGAATTTCTCTGTAAACAACAGCATAAGAAAGTCAAAACACATTTTTGTACTTAAACTAACATGGAACAAAGAAAGACATTCAGCCAGATATCTTTGTGACCAGAGTTGCTCCCTAAAACACCATCCCTAGAGAGAATCCATAGTTCTTCCAGATCACTCACTTAAGGCTTCTGCCAGTTCATCATGAAGTATAGAAAACTGACTGTTTTTCAAAAACACAAAATAAAAGATCTAGCAATGTAGAAGTCTATCTTGAGCCTAGAATAATTGGAAATGAAAAAAAGTACCAAGAGAAGAGTCAGAGTCAGCCCTCTGCTTTTAGGCAGACAGACACTTATATCATCTAAGATAGATAATAGTAAGTCAACAACAGTCTTTTCTCTTGTTAAATCTCCCAACACAATGCTTCACTAGTTTTAGCATCACCCACACAAGTCCTTTCTTTTCCTACCAAAAGTCCTTATGTCAACGCAGTGTATGGAGCATCCCTTATGTATTTGGTGCTGTCATTAGGGCTATAGGTGCAAATGCAAGAAAGCAAGTTAGCAAGGTCTCTTGTTTTCTTAGATGGCTATAAAATTCTTAGGTATTCCTCCCATTGAGAAGTGGGTATATGTTCCTTAACTTTGAATCTGGGTTGGTTTGTAACTATGATAACCAACTGAGTATAAGACAAATGATATATGTGATTCCCAAGCATAGCTCATAAAAGCTGATGTAGTTTTCACCTTGATCATAAGAATTCTGCATGTGGGGTCCTGAGTTGCCAGGTAAGAAGTCAAATTCCAAGAAACTGCAATGATGTAAGGAAGCTAAGCCATAGGTAGATGCTGGTTGCCAGCTTAACTAGTGCCCAGTTGACAGTTAAAAAGAGTATTAACCATGAGAGGGAGTTTCGGACAGTGAGCCTGGCTGAGCCTTTACATGACAGTAGCCCTAGCCAACATTTGGTTACAACTGAAAGAAAGGCTCCTAGTAAGATCTACCCAGCTGAGCTCTTCCCTAAACTACTGATAAAAATCAGGAGCAAAACAAAATGAATGTTGTTTTATATGAAAGAGTTTTGAGTGGATTTACTATGTAGAAATAGTAACAGAATTGTATCACCTGGAATTGGGGTATTTCCAGGACCAATAAGTCTCAGAGAGGCTATCATTGTAGTCTCGAAGGTGAGTAAAGTGAGCTGGAGGCTAGAAGATAAGAGACCTTGGTTGTGTATGATGGAAAGTTTAGGAAATCTTCACCTTAAAAAAAAAAAATAGAGATGTCTTAATGAACTAATTGGTTTTACTAGCTAAGGATATTTCTGGTCTGAATGTTGAAAGTGATGTCCAATTTCTTTTAGCTGCACAGCATAAAATGAAGATGGAAGGATATAAACTAAAGTAGAGATTATTCAATTTTCAGGCAGGATAAACACAAATAAAAATAGGGTAGGATTTTCAGGGTTTAGAAATAAAATTATTTCCCATATCTGGTCTGTTACAGAAGAAACCTCTCAGAAGTAAGAAAAAATCTTGGAGCAAGATCAAATCCAGAAAAACATGCTCTCAAGATAAATATGAAATCAAGTATGTTACTGTAAAGCCTTTCTTAAGATATTAGAAAAATTTAGGGTGATTTCTCATAGCTTTCAAGAAGCTACGAGAAATTTTTAGGATGTGTATCAAAAGTGTCTATTTTAAATAATACCTTTTTTATGAATTTTAAATATTTTTATAGTAGCCTCATAGTAAACCCAAGGTAGAGATTTTGATATCAACTTTGCAGTTTTTGCATAGGGACATACCATTCAAGCAAAACTATTTTGAATATTTTAAGCAAAAAAAAAATGTATCATGTTATGATCTTATAACATCCTAAGTTATAGGTGAGAGGTTTTTGTTTATTGACTATAAAATAGAACCTTCTTTTTTAGAAACACATCCTGAATTCAGGCTAGGGAACAGTTGGATTTAAATTTGAAGGGAACAGGCCATGCATGCTACAGTAGTGGCAGTTTTCAGAGGTAGGGGTATCTAGGTCAATTAAGTTTTCTGGACTTGGCATTAGGAGGTACACATGCTCTCACTCCTGCCAGGGCTTCACTTCTGTGAGAATATCCTACACAGCATTAAAAATTATACTTGATACTGTGGAGAACTGCTGGAACTTGTATATCCACTTGCCCACCATGTACCAACAGGAAGGAGAAAAGTTCTCTGGAAATGTGTTAATACTGGAGTCTTTTGCAATAAGCCACATGACAAGGTGCTATTGAATAGTTTGGAAAATCAGGTTTAGGTAAAGCATGTTATTGCAAGAGCAGTGTACGGTAAGGCATTATTAGGGAAACTTTAGAACCTATGGGAGATCTGAATTCTCCTTGCTAGCAAAGCTTTATTCAAGAAGAAGGTAACAAAGAAAGGGCGGGAGGGAGGGGAAAGGGAGGAAGGGAGGGAGGAAGAGAGAAAAAGGAGGAAGGAGGGTTGGAGGGAGAGAGAGAAAAGAAGGAAAGAAGGAGACAGATTATTTCTTTAAAGAATCAAACAGAATGGCTGAATTGAACCAGAGGCTTAGAGGGTCTTGGGGAATTTGATAAAGCCAGATTAAAAGCCTGCCCAGCAAATCAGCTTCCTTGCGAGTAGAGTCCCCGAGAGTGATTTTCAACCTCCAGATTCAACCTGAAACCCAGTAAGAATGGGAGCCCTAGTGTAAGACTGCGTCTACTGATTTTCTTTTAGTGTATGAGATCTGATCACAGAGAGAATCATTGTGACTATCCATGGGCAAACTACCTTTAGCCCAGTCATATGCCACACATTCAAGAAAAGGTTAGGGTTTCCAAGTGAAATAAAAGTATTTGTCTTCCCCTCTTTTCAAATTTGGTTATTGAAAATATGAGTATTTTCTAGTAAATGACACTTGCTTGGGGATTCTTTCTTTAGCTATTGATGAGTTAAGATCAGAAAATAAGGAAATCCAAGGAGACTAGTTATCTTAGCAAGCAAAATTGCCCATAGACAATCTGGTTCTTTCTTTTTATAGGAGACAGATGCAGGGAGAGGCTGAAAAGAATAGTAGCTGATGTCCCTTCCCTGTGTGTAGGAGTCATAAACCCAGAAGTTCAGAAAGTGGGAAAGATGACTGCACCCCTGGTGAGAATTTAATTTTCTAAGCCCTATATTCTCTCATGTTAGGATCCTCAAGCTAGGGACAACAGTATAGCCCCCACACCTGGAGCCCACATATCAAAAGAGATGTCTACTGATGTGAGAGACTGCTATGGTTTGAATATGGTTTGTCCTCCAAAGGCTGATGTGCTAGAAGCTTGGTCCCCTGTCATGGTACTGAGAGGTCACAGGGATACCACACTTAGAAGGGATTAATGCTCATCTGCACAAAGTAGATTCAGTCCTGTGGAACTGGATTAGTTACCTTGAGCATAGGTCATCATAAGACCACCTTACCTTATTGGACTCTTGTGTTTTTACCCAAACTCTCACCATTTGATGTCATTTATCATATAATGATACATGAGACCCTCACTGTGGCTGCTCAAGCTTGGACTTTATAGCCTCCAAAACTATAAGACAAAATAAACCTATTTTCCTTATAAAGTACCTAGTTTGGGGTATTTTGTTATTGCAACGTGAAGCATACTAAGACAGACAGCCTGCCTGAGTAGGCTGGGCCAGTGGCAGTATTGGTATGGGTAAACTAGTCCTTTATAGGTATGGGTAAGAAAAATTTTCAGCATACAGTATCTGACAGGGCAGAACTGAGAAAAACAAATCTCTCAGAAGCCAATCCAAATCCTCAAGGAGAACAATGATCTGTGTGGGCTCAGAGAAAGAGGTTGAGGCACGGAAACTGCCATGTGGCCTTTGCACCCACAGCTCAGGAAGAGGATTTTTATAGAACATGAGTAATTGACTGTATATCCCCCTCTCAGGATGCTGCATTTGATCCAAGATAGTAATTCTTCTAGTTGACTGGAATGTTGGATGCTGAGGTCTCACAGCTACATCCTATTTCAGAAATTGCCCTTAGTAGGAAGAAGCTGCCTCACCAAAACCATGTCTCCTTCCTGGGTTCCATAGCAAGTAATGCATGAAGCAAAGCTTTGTTTCTCTTGCCTCAGCATCTCTAAATGGGTCTCCACCTTCAGAAATTCCCAAAGTATTGACTGAGGCTGCTCCTGTGATTACATCTCAGGTCAGCTTCCCTTCTCATGTGTCCAGGATGAGCAGAAATCCCCTCAACAAATTAAATACTTTGGCATTAACTTGATGTAAAAACACTTTGCTAGATGCTAAGAAAATTAAAATTATGACTTAGTCTTCAAGGATATTTTAACTTATAGAATCAATAAATGACTCCAAAATATAATACAAGGCTATGCCCCACTCAAGTACAAGGTGCTAAGACCTTCCCTGATAAAGACTATAAACCTACTTTGTGCTTTGTGCCACAAATAGAAAGACCAGTAATACCTGGGATCTGCCATTAAGGAGTTAGTATATTCAGGAAAGGAAACATCTCTTCTTGACTCAAGTTGCTCTGTGAAGATTGGATTCATTTATTTACTTAAGTTCACACTTAACTTCCAAAAGGAATTTGAGGTAGATAATAAAAAGTAATTAGGTATTTCATGAAGGATTAGAATGGCATGGTGTGTGTGTGGGGGGGTGAAAATTCCAGGTTGAAGTAATAACAGGAAGGCAGTTTCTTGTAATAGCTTCTGATAGAATCTTTCAAAGTGGAACAGGAGAAGAAAATTTCACAGGCAGATGGGGTCCAAGAAGAGGAAGATGCCTTCTGTATTCTCACAGAAGATGTGAGGGATATCTCTGAGTCTCTCATAAAGGTATTGACCCCATTCATGAGTGTTCTGCCTTCATGTCTTAATCACCTCCAAAGAACCCCTCTCCAGACATCTCAACTGGGGATTAGGTTTCAACATAGGAACTCCCAGGAACATAAGCATCCAGTCTGTAGTAACAGCAAATGAGGTATGGCAGTAGGGACCTGACCATGAAATGTATTGGTCCTATGGTATATACTGTCACTCAGAAGTTTCCTGCCTAAAAAAGTGATGAAATAATTTTTTGAAGGTATACAGAGGTGGCGTCTTGGAAATTATACCCTTTGAGAATATGGAATCATCCTCCAAGATAAAGATTCCACCCTAAGTCATCAACCATTATGTGATGCTGAGTTGTCCAGTATAGATAATATGGCATTTGAGAACTATGGGTTACAAGGAGTAACCCATTTGGGAGAGTTGTCTTTCCCACCATTACAACTCCAGGTTCTATAGGTCCAATTATCATGCTTCCCAGAGGGAGGACGCTTCCATAAAAGTCCTATTAAATTTCAGCTCTAACTGCCCTGTGGTTAGATTCTTTGTGTCAGGGATTCAGGACTCACTGTCTTGGTTATTGGCTCTGATCATCAGGAGGAGGTTGGGATACTGTCACATAATAGTACTAAGGAAAATGTACTTGTACCCATGTGATCTTTTAGGAATGGGGAGAAGGGTTCTTGTATTCCCCTAACCAATTTTGATGATAAATGGACACATGCAGAAGCCACATCCTCAGAAACTCATGGTAGACAGAGACTGATTAGGGGATGATGGTCTAGGTCATCTTACCAGATAAGGAAAAAAAATAAAATAAAATAAAAATAAAAATGGGTAGTCAAGGATGAGGGGAATCTAATAGACGAGTGGGACAATAAATATCAGCGCAACCTGGAGAATGGCTACAGAGGTAAGGGTGGGGTGAGGAGGAGCAGAAAGTGAGAAGGAGCTAATACTGTAATTTCTCCTACTGACTTCTTCTTAAACCTTTCCCAGAACAGGAGAGCTTTTATGATGTTGTTCCTTTGTGGAGATAATACACTATGAGAGGCAAGTGGTGTGTGGCACAAAGGTGGAACGAATTAGGTACATTTGGATACCACCCAGGTTCCCCTTCGTGATCAAACCATGCTCCAAATGCCAGGCATATTGGCTCTGACAACTCATAGCTCCCTCAATCTGATAACTGCTCTCAACTAAAGGGGGCTACCTTATCCAAATCTATGTCCTGATTCCTAGGGGCAACCACTATCCAAAGATTAATTGATTTTGAGGTACATTCCTCAGTGTGGGGCATCTTTGTAGGACCATCTCAGCCTTGAGAGATGTCTGTGACTTTGGTTGAAGCTGTTGTTTCAACCAACCGTATCTTTCTGCTTCTGCCTCTATCCTGGCTTGTTTATCTTGCTCTTTCACAGAGCACTTTTTACTACTTTCAAGAGCACTTCTTATAAACCTCCTGTGCGCAAACCTCAGAAAAAATTTACCTGTGACAAGAGGATATATTTATGAAGCCAAGCCTCTAAGACGAACAGAACCAGAAGCCTCTTTTATATTAATAATATCTATGAATGGAATTGTATTTATAATGCTGAGTGTACAGATAGGTATATTATGTCTAAAATAAGGAGAAGAATTTGGAATTCACAGGAAGCAGTTTCATGACAAGGGACTAAAGACCATATGAGAGAATGAAAGAGTTGAGGAAGTATAGTAAATATGTGGAAAGAAGGGAAATTTCTTATTGAAGCCAGTGAGGGACAGTCTTTCATTCAGGTTGACATGGAAGGAAGGAGGTGAACATGTGTAAAAGTGAGAGTCACATACATAGGACCAGTTCCTCATCTTCACCTTCTTGGCAATTGGCATGAAAAGAGCTTGGCCTTTGATAGGTCCTTGAAATTTGAATGTTGAGATGCAGACAACTCCATGACAGATACGTAAATTACAAAATATGTTTGTTGTACCAAGTTGTATTCTTTTAGAGCTAAATTTGTCCTTACATGGGATCTTTTCCTTTCTAAATGAATTGTTTACTTTTTAATTAGTTGCTATGGGTTATTGTGATTTATCAGCATCTTTGGTATAAACCTATGTCTTTATCATAAAGTCATCTTTGACTTTATTTCCTCTTAATAGCTACATTCAATACATCTGGAAATCTCATTATTATACACTCAAAATATATTCAGAATTCAGGAATCTCCTTAAAAGGAATATGAGACCAGCCATAAATATGAATCTGCATAAGAAAATGAAGAGCATTGTATTATGGGTTTGGAGAGAAGGTGTCACCCAAAGGTTCTTGTTAATGCAGAAATATTTGAAAGTGAAATAATTAGATTATGAGGGCTCTTACCCAACCTGTTCATCCTAGTTTGGAGAGACTGGGTGACAACTGTAGGAGGGTGGGTCACTGGAGCTATGCCCTAGAAAGGCACATCTTCTCTGTGACGCCTTCCTTCTCCTTTTCTCTTTGCTTTCTGACCCACCATGAACTGATCAGCTTTCAGAGTCCTTCCCCCATGATGTTCTGCCTTACTTTTTAGGTCACAGCAATAGAGTCAGCTGTCTGTGAGCTCCAAATAAACTTTTCCTTCTCTAGGTTGTTCACAGTGACACAAAAGCTATCTAAAACACATTGGAAATAAAATAAATCAAGGCAACATTAAGTCTTCTTACTTTAATTGAGCTAAAAGATAACTAACTGACGAAAGAAAAAACAATAGTGATATATTACAGATTTTTCACAATGTAAAAGTAAGATATATGACAACAATTACACCAAAGATAGGAGAAACAGGTTGGGTATGTACTATTTTAAAGAATTTATACTTCAAATGAAATGGTATAATACTATTTTGATGTATATCTGATTAAGCAGGTATATTTTAAAAATCTGTAGAAACCACTAAACTATTTTATAAAGAGGCATAACAAATAAGTCCATAGTAGAAATAAAGTAGAGTTTAAAAAGGTACTCAGTGAATCCAAAAGAAGGGAAAAATTAATGAAAAAGAAAAAAGAAACAAAGAACGGAAGGAACATTAGAAAACAGCAAGATAATAGCTATAAATAAAACCATAAAGTAATCATATTAAATTAAACAGTATAAACCTATTATTTACAAGATGCATATTGCCAAATTGGATGCAAAAGCAAGATCAACTATCTGCTATCTATAAGAAACCCATTTTAGGTATAAGACATAGAACTACCATTGTATTACTAATTAAAAGAAGCTGGCGTAGCTGTATTAATAGCTGATGAAGTAGAGTGTAAAATGATAAAATTTACCAAGGCTAAAGAGGTACATTACTTAATGATAAAAGGAGTCAATTCTCAAAGAAGACATTATAATACTTCATAAGTATATATCACACAATAGAATATCAAGAATACATAAAGCAAAAATTGATAGAAATAAAAAAATGAATCATGATTATGGTTGGAGAACTCAACACTCTCCTCAGAGTAATTAATAGGACAAAGAGAAATTTCATATTTACCAACTTGACTTAACTAATATCTATAGAACTTTCCACCAAACAACTGTACACATTTTTCCAAGTAACTATCATTTTCCAGTGACTAATCTTCTGAGTCATAGAACAAAATTTTAATACATTTATTTATTTCAAGGAACTGAATAACATAAAACATGTTTCAAACTTTAATTCAACTAAAAATCAATAACATAAAAATATTTAGAAAAATCTACAAAATAGGGCTGGGAGTGTAGCTCAGTGGTAAAGCACTTGTCTGGCATGTGAGAAGACCTGGGTTTGATTCTCAGCACTAAATAAAATAAAAAGAAAAATCTTTAAAAACCCTAAATACTAGAAGATAAAACTGATTATTTCTAAATAACCCATTAGTCAAAAGAGAAAATCATAAAGAAGATTATAATTTAGATTGAATTGAATAAAAATAAAACATACATCAATTAGTGGGATGAAGCTAAAGCAGCCTTGAGGATAATATATAGCATTAAATTTTTATGATAAAATATATTCATATTTAGTTCATTCCATTTATAAACCATCATTCTTCCTCACTCAGGTTATTGAAAGACCTCCTAACTCTTTCCCTTGCTTGTACCCATGCCCACAGTAGTCTTAATACACTGGCTAGAGTGATTCACTTTAAATTTCAACTTATCATTCCCATTATCCTAATTCTATTCTATGTCAAGAGCATTAATTATTTTCTAATGTACTATGTTTTTCTTTACCTTGGTATAAGACTACTGAATGTGGTCACCCCTTGCTCTTTCCCTTACTAGCTGTGCAATTTTCAGCACATAATTTAACACACTGAATCTCTATATCCTATATAAAATTGGTATATGGTATACTGACATCTTTGGTTCTTTGTGTGCACAAAAAGAGGTGATACATGCTCAAGACTTAGCAGAGTATTTGAGATCTAGTAAGACTTCAAATGACAATTGTTACTGCTCATAAAATTTTTTGAAATTCTGTTTTAAAAACAGTTACTTAAAACTCAAATAGTTTCCCTTTGCAATCACTCATATTAAATTTCTAGGCTGGACGACAGAATTCTATATTTAGAGGATCCAAAAAATTCCACCAAAAAACCTCTAGAACTAATAAATGAATTCATCAAAGTAACAGGATATAAAATCAACACCCATAAATCAAATGCATGTCTGTACATCAGTGACAAATCCTCCGAAAGAGAAACTAGGAAAACTACCCTATTTACAATAGCTTCAAAATAAAATAAAATAAAATACTTTGGAATCAACAAAAGAAGTGAAAGACCTCTAAAAGGAGAATTATAGAATTCTAAAGAAAAAAATTAAAGAAGATCTTAGAAGATGGAAAGATCTCCCTTACTCTTGGATAGGCAGAATTAATATTGCCAAAATGACCATGCTACCAAAAATATTATACAGATTTAATGTAATTCCAAACAAAATCCCAATGACATTCCTCATAGAAACAGAAAAAGCAATAATGAAATTCATCTGGAAAATAAAAGACCCAGAATAGCAAAAGCAATTCTTAGCAGAAGAGTGAAGCAGGTGACATCACTATACAAGAACTTAAACTATACTACAGAACAATAGTAACAAAAACAGCATGGTATTGGTACCAAGATAGATTAGTAGACCAATAGTACAGAATAGAGGACACAGAAACAAACCCACATAAATATATTTTTCTCCTACTAGACAAAGGTGCCAAAAACATATATTGGATAAAAGATATCCTCTTCAATAAATGGTGCTGGGAAAACTGGAAATCCATATGCAGCAAAATTAAATTAAGCCCTTATCTCTCACCATGCACAAAACTCAACTCAAAGTGGAGCAAAGACCTAGGAATTAGATCAGAGACCCTGCATCTCGTAGAAGAAAAAGTAGGCCCAAATATTCATCATGTCGAATTAGGCCCCTTCTTCTTAAGCAAGGCTCCTATAGTGCAAGAAATAAAATCAAGAATCAATAAATGGAATTAATTCAAACTGAAAAGCTTCTTCTGAGCAAAACAAACAAGCAATGAGGTAAAGAAAGAACCTATAGAATGGGAGAAAATTTTTATCACAGGCACATCAGAAAGAGCACTAATCTCCAGGATATAAAGAACTCAAAAAAACAACACCAAAAAAGCAAATAACCCAATCAATAACCGGGCTAAGGAACTGAACAGACACTTCTCAGATGATGATATATAATTGATTAACAAATATATGAAAAAAAATATTCAACATCTCTAGAAATTAGAGAATTTCAAATCAGAACTATTTCATCTCATTCCAGTCAGAATGACACTTATTAAGAATACAAGCAACAATAAGTGTTGGTGAGGATGAATTGGTGAATCCAATCTGGAAAGCAGTATAGAGATTCTTAGAAAAAACTTGGAATGGAACCACGATTTGACTCAGATATTCCACTCCTTGGTTTATACTCAAAGGACTTAAAAACATCATACTACAGGGACACTGCCACATCAATGTTTATAGCAGCACAATCCACAATAGCTAAATTATGGAACCTACCTGGATGCTCTTCAATAGATGAATGGGTAAAGAAACTATGGTATATATACACAATGTATTATTACTCAGCATTAAAGAGAATAAAATTACAGCATTTGCAGGTAAATGGATGGAGTTGGAGAATATCATGTTAAGTGAAGTAAGCCAATCCCCCAAAAGCAAAGGCTGAATGTTTTCTCTGATAAGTGGATACTGATCCATAATGGGGGTGGTAGGGGAGCATGGGAGGAATAGAGGAACTTTACATAGGGCAAAGGGGAGGGAGGGTAAGGGAGGGAGCATGGGGGTAGGAAAAATGGTAGAATGAGATGGACATTATTATCCCTAAGTACATGTATGAAGACACAAATGGTGGGACTCTACTTTGTGTACAACCAGAGAAATGAAAAATGGTGCTCCATATGTGTACTATGAATTGAAATGTATTCTGCAGTCATGTATAACAAATTTTTAAAAAAACACTATTAAAATAATAATAATCATATTTCCAGACTGTATGATATAATATGCACAAGTAAATAAATATAAATAAATTACATTATATACCTAGATTGACTGTATAAAATTATCCTAATAGAAGAGAACTTAATTCTCATGGGAAACTTGTTCACTTACTTATTTACTCAATAATTCATCAGTAATTTCATTTTGCCAGTTAATACATATATATCAGTAGTAATTTTCTTCAGGAAAATATGTTTGGAATTATGCTCACACAAAGGCACTAGCTGTGAAACCAAGACATCCCCCACAACAGAGCTCACCTCCTATCAGTAGCCATATAGATCTCCTCACCTCCCACCATTGGACATAGTTTCGCGGCTTTCAAAGGCCAATACCCAGGGATATTTCTCAAATTCAAGCAGGACTCTCCTACTTGTTTCCTCTAACAATGTTTTCACTGCTACCAACTTTCTCCCTACCTCTGTCTTGACTCACATAGGAAAATTCAGCCTCAGTTTCTCTCCAATGTCAAACATCTTCAACGGAAGCTCTACATCATTGTCATTAATAACACATGCTCATACTATTTTAATAGCTATATGTCAAAAGACAAGGGCCGATAATGACAACAGAAGATAAAACCACAAATTTTACCTAACCCAACCCTTAAAAAACCCTAAAAGTTAAATAATAACAGGCCTTTTGAAGGGACCTGGGTCCTGAAGTTCACAGTTCTTCCTTGATTTTAACCACAGCTGTATCCTTTTCTTGAGATTTCTCCACAAGTGTCCATATTAAGGTTTGCCCACAAAATGGTTAGTTATCAAACCTACCAAAAAATAATTGACTTAGAGACACATTTAGTTTTTGATATCTTTAAAGGGGCCAAACAGGCAAGTTTTTCACTGGCCTCAATTTCCAGACAATAATAAACCAACACACTATTTAAGTCAGCCTCAGAAAATGGAATGCCATTAGCAAGTGTGTGTTTTTCAGTGTGGGAAGGGATTTTGCTTATTCAGATTTTGCTTATACAACCAGTTGAAACACTATTGGAATGCTTTTGTGACACCATCCATACCTCCTAATCTCCCAATCACCCTATGGCTTTCAGTCTAAAACACAGAACACTTTCTTCTTTCAGATCTTGAAAATGTAATTCAAAATCACTTCACATCCTCCGTGAAGAAGTTAAACAAATCTGTGCACAGCCATTCATTATCTCTCAATTAATTACAATCCTTGGAACATGTTGTGCATGAGAATTTAAACCATCAAATTTGCCTTCTGGCATGCTTTTCTTTAATGAATTAGTGTGTCTCAAAAGTATACCATAAAATAATGACACTGAATTCTAAACAAAGCAGATGCTTTTCTTTCAATAGTTCTCTTCAAGATAGGAAATACAATTTTACATCCATAATTTCATCACAGGCTGCATTTCAAAACACTATTTGAAAAAAGAACTGGCATTCTTTGTCCTAAAGATGATGAAACCTAGGCTATGTTGTTGAGGAACATATATTTTGTAACTGATAGTGGGCCCTAATTAAGAAAAAATGCACAGAAACTTGGATGATGGCCAGATATAAAGGATGAATTCTTTGAACTTATTAAAGTTTTGCCTTTCAAAGCACTTCTTTGGAAATGAAAGGCACACCCTTCTGATTTAGTTCCCTTTTATTATCTGCTACTCTTCCTGTTATTAATAACATGTGACAAGTGTTATATTTCCGTAGATCTATGGACAAAATCAACAGATAAGATTCAGTCACCTGAGGTCCATTGACTGTGTGTGAAAACCTCAGTGATGGTCTTCTAGGAGTAGAAAACAGGAGACATGGCTTCTGTCCTTAAAGCGTTTGTAAGTAAATAAGGAAGAAGAGACCTGAGACCAGTAACTATGTTGTAAGGAAGAAAGGTGGCCTTAAACATTCATTTCATTCAATGTAGAAAACAGAAACACAATCCTAGATGAAATTCAAGAGAAACACTTAAAAAGGTACTCTTTGGTCTTCTTCACTGTCATTTTACTTTTCTTTTTTTTTTTTTTTCCATTTTCTGTACCCCTCCCCCACCAGGCCAACCTCCTACAAATAAATACACATTCAAAGCCTGAAGATTAGCTGTTCTGATGGCATATGCTTCGGAATTTACACAGCTACCTTGTCTGTGGCTCTTCCCAAGCTAAGAATAAAATAAATTGTAGTATCTCAGATATAAATCTCATGCCTTATTCCTCTCAAAGTGTTGTGTATATTTGGTATCATTTCATCGTAACAATAGGACATGAGTAGAGATTGGTTTGTTTATTAAAAGAGGAAACTGAAACACACAGAGGCTGTTAACCAACATTTGAGATGTCCCATTAGTCATGAGGCTGGTATTAGAATCTGTTTAAAAAAAAAAAAAAAGAACACCACTCTGTCCAAAAGAATTCGGCTTTATTGATAGGTTATAATCATAATTAATAATTCCTAGTTTTACTAGAACAGCTAATCTCACCACACACATGACATTCCCTCACACTACCTTAGCAGAATTAGCAAAATGATCCAAGAGTTAGAAGTCACATAGCATCAGGAGACAGTCACTGCTTTACCTCTTCTGAGTTTCAACTACTGCAAGGTAAGCATGTAGTGAGAAGGAAAGATAGAGGAGAAGCCAGTGGTATATACAATTGGATTCAAAACCCAGGATTTCAATTTCAGTTCTACTTTTCTTACATCTGTGTGTGTGTGTGTGTGTGTGTGTGTGTGTGTGCATGCTGTAGTGGGGAATGAACTCAGGGCTTCATGCATGCTATGCAAATGCACCTTTCCCAGCCATTAAGTTTTCTTATATTTTTTTTGGAGGGGGGGGATCCCAGAGAGATTACAAATCTAAATTTATGACACTTTCTCTCAAAGAACACCTTTTTCTCCTAATTTGAGCCCCATCCTCATTCAGATCCCATTTCTCTTTTCTCTTATTCTTCTCAGATACTCAGTTATTTGAAGCCTCATTATACTGCAGACCTTTATAAAATAAGCTTGGGGGAGGAAGGATGATGAGAGGACAGAGTTTTAAATGCTACAGCACAAGCTGCCCTTTTAAGACTTTATTTACTTTTCACATCCTATGTTCACTTCTGACTGTGAAGGGCAACAATTTCCTTGGTATATCAATCAACCAAAACAATACATCAAAGCTCTAACCATGTTCCAGGAACTGTCTAGCACATCATCTCCTTAATGTCTAGAGAAATAAATCATGGACATTTTCCCACACGCTATACAGAAGTCCTTCTTCTTTGATACATTACTCTAATCTTTTTAGTCCTACTTTTTCTTAAGAGGATATTTTAGTTAAGGAAATAAAATGGAAAAAAATACATTTCAACAGGCTTGTGTATTCATAAAATATAAGGATTCACAAAATTAGTCATAAAGCAGACAAATATTAGCTAGGTTGCTACCTTTTATGGCTTTATACAACAGTCATTTTTTGCAGAGTTATCCTAAAGAAAAATAGTGGAAAAGACCCTAAATGCTCAGTAAGCATCAACTGAATACACATATTCAAAACAAGAACTGGTGAAAGGGTATTTGTTCTTGTAGAATTCCAAGTTCTAGTCAATTACATTAAAAACACCAAAGATTTCACAATGAAGGAATTCTTATTCAGCATCTGTTTTCACTGAGGAAAAAATACCCACATAACAAATACAGCAAGTAACAGCCTCATGCCACATTTGCCTTTAAAGTTAAGAAATTGTAGTTGACTTCAAGTGAGGCTTATTCCTTTTATAGACCTCACTATAGCCGGTGATTCTTCATTCCCCTGCATGCAGAGGTTACCAAAATTCTACATTAAGCAGCAAAACAAAGGGTCGAAATTTAGAGTGACTGTTTCTGGTTCATGTAATTTTCATTCCATAATTTCAAGCAAATGTGTGTGTGTGTGTGTGTGTGTGTGTGTGTGTGTGTGTACAATTTCCCTGAAGGAGAAATAAAGCTGTCTTAGGTATTATAAAGGGACCTACAGTTCCTAAATTATTTTGTTCTTATTCTTTTGTAATGTTCTTCTAACATGTGGAGTCGTTTCACTTTGAAAACTCTGGTCTTCAGGGGACATAAACAACATTGGCAGTTATCTGTGAAATGTTTCCAGGAGTCCACTTGTCTTCTCTCCTTAAAGCAGTCTGCTTTCAGGATTCAGAAGGGGCAAATTCAGGATCCCCATGTCCCTAAGTGTCACTGTTCTATCACCTCTTAGGTATAGCTTGCTAAGCTTTCTTCTAGTTTTCACTTAGATAGTTTGGAAACTTTAAGAAGAAAAGAGTGAGGAGCAAAGATGAAGTAGTTGAGAATACAGTATTTGGGCATAGTACATGTCAGTTCCTTCCTCTTACAAATAATGTACTAACGATAGTCCCATTATCAATTTCCTTAGATTAACATGTTCTATTATAATCATCCACAGTGCAAGAGCAGGGTTTATGGGGTTCTATTAATTCAGTCCTTAAACCATTCCCAAATTGACACATGAAAGGTGCTTTCAGGTAATGTTTACTATAACCTAATGGAGCCAAACACAACATGAATCAGGAGGGCAACAGACAAATTCCATTTAATTTGTTTTTACCAATACAGAAATTGAGTCACAGAGTTTTGTATGAATCATGGCCACACATGGAATCCAAGTCTCCCTTCTAAGATGCTCCCAGCTTAAAGCCACACTGAGCTAAAAAACATTCTTGTCTAATCTTTTGGTTACTGCTTCCATCCAACCCCTCCATCAATGAAGTATGCTGTTGATACATTGAAATTCCCTTCTCTGAGCATTCTCCATTCTTCTATTTCTTCATTTCTGTTTCTAGAAGATTATGTCACTAAATCATGAGGTTTTCATCTTCCCTTCTTTAAGCTCTTAACAGATTTGTTTATGCCCCATATAATAATTATATAGTGTTCTATCTGGGTCATGTGGGCTTAATTTTTCCCACTGAACTGTAAGAGCCTTAGAGGCAGAATCTACATATTATTTCTATCATCCTTTCAGTGCTATTCCCATTGATGGACACAGAGGAGGACACATCCCCACACACTGCAAGTTCTGGACCTCCCTAGCATGATGTCCTCCTGTATTCGGTTATTGAAGAGATCTCACCTCTGACATGCAGTCCCCTTCCTCCTGTTTCCTCTCTGCACAAGGAATTGCCCTTGTCCTCAGGTCTTAAGTTGGTAAACAGTTCTATAATGATAACTGATAACCATTCATGATTACAGTGCATTGACAACAATCAGCTAAAGACAAGGCCCCTGTCCATCTAAACTGATAATGACTAAGAACCCTGGAAAATCAACATTCAAAAGATCTGGAGATGTGTAAAGTTTTTACATTCTAAAATTTCACAGCTGTAGTAAACAAAGGTTTGTCACTGCATCCTGATTGCCCAGCCCCCTACCTGTTCTGCTCTCCCTTTGCCTCAGGGGCTCACAGAGCAAGAGCTGATCAAGGAAGAAGGTCAATCTTAATTTTCAAAAGTGTAGCATGAGCCATAGAAAAGCAAAAGAACAGCTGAAACATTTTTTTAAAGTGGAATTACTATGTTTGACAGACTTAAAGATAGAAAACAGAACTCTAGGAATAACATAGATGACAACTAGTGCAAAAAAGGCCCCATTGTTTTTAGAGCTGATGAATTAGGTGAACCAGAAAGAGAAATAGCAAAAGGTATGGACAGTTATGGAGAAAACTGTGAATATTTTAAAGAAACACTGTAACTCAAACAATAGTCATACTACATATTGATGCTAACCTCACAGTTGGAAATGTAATGCTTGGATGTGTAAATTCTGAAGCAGAGAGTGAGCAAGGGAAATAAAAAAAATGTGCAAGTTTATTATCTTTATGTAATATTTATATTTATAGTAAAAGTATAATCCTCAAGGGTTTCTGGAAGAAGCTGGACTGACTTACAGAATTTTATTTCTTTTAAGATTGAATGAGATAATTATATTTCTTAAAAAATGTCTCTTCTATCCAAGAGCATAAAATTGGAGCTCCACTGTTGATGAGTAGCTTATTGGAGGACAGATCTATGATTTGCAGTTATTGGCGTGATTTGCAATTATTGGCATATAATGAATACTTAGGTTTTATCATTTGTTGAAAAGTCTAGTTTCTTAATTTTAGCATCGTTTCTTACCACTGTCATTTACTTGTCATAATTAAGACAGAGCAAGACCTCTAGTGCTTAGGCTTTGGTTTCCCATGATCCATTAATTTCTATTAGCTAAGAAAACTTGGGCAAGATACTTAACTTCTCTATATCTCATTTTCCCATTATGAAACAAAGTCGCTAATAATATCTATCCCACAGAACTGTTGTGAGGGTTCAATAAAAGAAAATACATAAAATACTGGGCATGGATCAGCTATTTAGCAAGTATTTGATTAATATTAGGTATTTTTGTCATTGAGGTGATGCAGATATTAAATCTTAAACCATGCTTTTTAAAATCTCATGGTAAATATTTCAAAATCCAACAGTACTAAGGAGTCATTATTTACAGAGATTCTGTTTGTCAAATATACAATTTAGAAATTTACTTTGAGACTTTAAAAAAAGCAGAAATATATTTTCAGAGAGCAAAGTGGATATAATAAAAAGTTGAATATCATTTTAGCATTTGCACTAATTCTCTGAGGGCCAGCTAATTCATACACAATACGTCATGTAATAGGACAGGAATCCTGAGATTAGGTAACCCAAATATTTTATAAAAGGAAATAAACCCATCTCACATTTGCTCTATATATTATCTTTATGATGCTAGATAGTAAGTACACCTGCCCTTTGCTTTGGAGGAAAACACTATATCTTTGTGTGTGTGTGTGTGTGTGTGTGTGTGTGTGTGTATGTGTGTGTGTGTGGAGAGAGAGAGAGAGAGAAAGAGACTGAAACAAAACAAATATAGTATTCCTTTGTGGGCAGAAACACAAGAAACCATGGAGAATTGTTTACCAACATTTATAAGTAGATGCTATAATTAACTGATATTATTGTTGTAGAAGTTAAGGAACAGAAGGATTAAATAATATGACTAGGTCAGTGGCTTGTGTGGAACTACACTCAAATCCAGATAGTTAATCCTAGGAGCAAGATATCTTAACTAGTATGATTAATTATTTCCCAGGGTTCTTAATCATGTGATCAACTGAATGTAAATGTTATTATTTAAATACATGCAGCATGAAAATTATCCTGGCTAATGTACTGATATAAAGCAAAGTATGAAGTATTGATCTGCTCTTATCTATTGAGATAGTTTTCTTACAATTGTTATTAGGTTTTATTACTTGGGGGAAACTAAGTCTTAAAGGAATTAGGGTTTGTTCCTGTTTGAATGTCTTAAATGATTATTTTGTAACTGGTTAAACAAACAACTGTTATTTAGGTTATAGCAATATAGTTGACACCCTAAATATATGTGTGTAGGTATACATATGTATATGAGAACTCCATCTTTCTAAGCCTTCTTGTCTAAGTGTTATGTAAAAGTTTATAAAATGAAATTTTATGTAAGTTTATTAGCAAGATAACCAATGAGTGCTGTCTTTTATACATTGTATCTGATGTAGAAGGACCACATTGTCATTAGAAGACCTGTCTTATATCTGTTTGTTTTGACTAAGTCAATTTCTGATGATTAACACTGTTTCCTAAATGTATAAGAGATTTAAGGCTACACTTTGATTTTTGTTAATCCATGCAAACCTCTGATTATTGTTAATCCATGCAAACTTCTGATTATTGTTACCATACACTTTGGATTCTAAATTTGAAAAGTTCAACATAGTTAAGTGTAAAACTTAGGAGAGCATTTTGCCAAGTTGCTGACCTCCAAACTAAAATTTTATGTAGCAAAAGTCTCTGATTTATATAAAAATAACAAATTTGGTTGGTTAAAAAAAAAAGAGGAGTTGGGTTCAAAGCTTTCTTTGATATCCTTTCAGATATAATATGCCACCATGCTAAGATTTGTCTATTATAATGAAGAGACACCAAATGTAAGTGGCTGGGTTCCAGACTACAAAAACAGAAAATAATAATAATAATAAGAAGAATATCTATTTCAAAGTTGTATACATTTAAAATTTTTATCAGGACCTTTGCATTCTGTAAAAATTTTTATATGATACTTGAGAAAAGTGAATCTTGAATGACTACTTAGATATTTCTAGCCTTTCTAATTATAGCTCATGGCTAGGGTAAGCAGATCTTTATTTTCCATCTATCCCTACCATAAAATTCCTTTTTCTATAATATCAGTGAGAATATTATCTAAGAATAAAGTGAGAGCAACCTTCAAGCTGCTCATGCCTGGCATGTTACCAGGGCAGCATGTCCTGGATAGAACATTACCAAGGAAGGGAAGGAAAAGCAAGAAACTGCAAAAACATAAGTGAGATACTCAGGCTGAGTCCTCTTCATATCCTTGGGCCTCGTGAGATGTTTTTCATGAGCTGGAGCCTTGTCTTAAAATTATCAATAGTTATCAGCAGACACTGTAACCCTGCACATAGTATTGGGCACTTTATCTTATCACCAGTTAGAATGTGGTCACATGCTGTCTATTTTGCTGAAGAACTTTTGAAACCTCAGGGACAGAAAAATGCTCCTCTGTATATTTCATTGCTTTGGAATCTATCCTTAACCCTCCTTTATTCTCTTCTGCCCACTCTCTTTAGAGTGTCTTATATACTCCCAGGGCTTCAAAGACCACTTCCATGATAATGACTCCACATCCTTCAATGTGGTACACCATACTTTCTTGAGTTCCTGGCCGTACCATCTACTTTCATTTTGCAGTCTCCACCTTACAATATACTAAAGCCATTTCAACTTCAGCTTGTCCACAGTGGAACTCAGTATCACTGCCTTTCAAGCTCACTTCTTTTCCTTAAATATTCACAACCTAATTTAGGGGCATTGAGATCTACTTAGAAATCATCTGCCAGCACAATGGTGTATGCCTGTAATCCCAGAGGCTTGGGAGCTTGAGGCAGGAGGATTTTAAGTTTGAAGCCAGACTCAGCAGCTTAGTGAGGTGCTAAGCAACTCAGTGAGACCCTGTCTTTAAATAAAATACAAAAAAGGATCTGGGGATGTGTCTCAGTGGTTAATTGCCCCTGAGTTCAATCCCCAGTACAAAAGAAAGAAAGAAATAAAAAAGAAAGAAAGAAAGAAAGAGAAAAGGAAATCATCAAACCCTGTTAAAACTCCTTCCAAAATTTTTACATGTCCACTGACATTTTTGTAGAAATTGCTATTAATTTTTATCTTAACTATTATATCATTCTTTAATTGGCCTTCCCCATTCACAATTTTTTCCATAGAGTGCACATCTGATCATGTCAACTTTCTGCATAAAACCTCTCCATGGCTTCCCAGGTACTCACCAATAAAGTCTGAACTCCTAATAGGACTCACCTTTTCACCTCTTCAACCTCATCTTTACTGACTATCCTTATTCTAGTCTTATTATTTTATTTGCAGACCCTCACATCAATCTTTCTATTTCTTCCCATTCCATACAGATTAGCCCTCTTGTCTAGGACATCATTTCCATGATAAAATAATCAATACTTATTTATTCTACTCAACATTAAGTCACATACTCAGAAAATCTTCCCAGGCATCTATGGCCTCCCATAGAGTCTTTAGCGTCCTCTTCATTAATCCTAGTCTCATTATACAGTAACTGTTTATAACAATGCTCTCTGCCTAACTTAACTTTGAGACAGGAATGGGCAGTGATCATGCTCGAATCCCCAGCATTTCACCTAATACTTGACACTTATAGGATCATAATGTTCTTGTTGAATGAATGAATGAACCAATAAGGAATCTGTCCGGGTGATCTTTTATGAGTAGGAGACTTGTCAGTTGTCAGTGAATTAGCACCTAGCACTCTGGGGCTGAAGGTCTGGAATTGACTCCTTCTAGACCTCTTTCCTAGTATTTAGATGGTAAGTCCAAGTCAGTTTCTTAGAACAGGGCTCAAAGTGTCTATTCTTTCTTCCTTAGAAAATTTAGGATTTAACAGTAGAAGTTAAGAGTTCAAGATCAATCTCCAAATAAAATGATAGGCAATGCCAAATTTTTCATGTATCTGTTTTATACATTTATTTCCCATGCTTGAAAGTTACAATTTTATAAAAATCATTTAAAACTTATATATTTTTTCTATTTATCCTCCATTTTTTTAAAAAAAATGTGTCTTTCCTCTGTTGAACAGCAAGACTACTTGTTTTCTATCACATAGGAACTCAAAAGTTAAGGATGCAAAACCATTCTACTGCCTCAGAATTCAACATTTTGAATGCCATCAAGTGTATCATAAGAGTACATTTTGGATTAAGTAACAGCAGAAAGAGGGAACTGTTATTTAGATATTATAGGTTCCCAAAGCAAGCTTACATGAAAAATCTCCTCCTTACCTTCATCTCACCAACCCCAGGGACGCTTCTGTGATGTCTGGAGAGGGTGGTAATTTTTTGGTGTTCTAAGCATTGCAGTTGCTCTTCAGGCAAGAAGAAAACTACATTTTCTTCAGCTTAGGGGGAAAAGTGGAAAGGATACAAGAGAAAGAAAACTGGGTCATTTTTTCCCCCTACTAGTGTACTGCTGACCGCAAACTATGTAGCATACATGATTCAGTGATAGATAACCACAAAGCATCTGAGAGGAACCCTGGGCCTTTCGTGCCAACAACAACAGAAAATTTAAGTGATTGCAAAATCATAATTTCAAGAAATAAGGCATTCATGCTGGGTGAGGTGGCACATGCCTGTAATCCCAGTGACTCAGGAGGATAAGGCAGAGGACTGAAAATTTGAAGCCAGCCTCAGCAACTCAGTGAGGACCTAAGCAACTTAGTGAGACCTTGTCTCAAAATAGAAAAATTAAAAAAATAATAATAAGGGCTATAGATGTAACTCAGTGGTAAAGCACCCTTGGTTCAATCTCCAGTACTAAAAAAAAGAAGAAAAGGAGGAGAAAGAAATAATTCTGTTCTGACTCCTTATTTTAGCCCCATGACTTAGAGTAAAATGATTATAGAGTGAACATACCCTTGACGTTTCACAGGATAAACCTTGTTTACCCTCTTACTCTAAGATAATTATTATCAGTGACCCTTTTACTGACAAAAATGCTTCCTAATGGAAATTATATGGACCTCCTAAATATAAAGAACATTTAGCATAATTTAACTTTTTAATTTTTTTTTTCTGTGAGACCCTACATTTGCCAGGCTCTGAGATAGCTCTTTCTCATTTGTGATATAATTAAATTTTCACAACAAGTCCATTAAGTAGATAATATCACTCTTTTAAAATACAAGAAACTTTAGTTCAAAAATGTTAGGGCATTGCCCAGGGCCACAGGGGTGTATGACAGTCAAAATTTAAAAACATTCTTGTGCACACCTGTAATCCCAGTGCTCGGGAGGCTGAGGCAGGAGGATCAATGCCGCAGTCTAGCTGCAGCAGAATAAGGGGGGGGGGGGACGAATAAGTTGTGTACGTTGATGCAGCAGGAATGGAAGCCGTTTATTGTAGGACAACAGAGCTATTTATACATTTTGCACAGCTTATCTTAATTAGCATAAACTAGATACATCAGTCAACCAATAGGGAATCTCCACACTTAATGGCTCGCTTTTGTTACTTCTCAAACCACTCCCTCTGGCATTTTGCCAGGCACCATCCAGACTTGTTTACGAACTCTAACATTTCTCTGGCAAAATACCAGGTGTTATTTTGACTTGTCTACAGACCTTAACAATTCCCCCTTTTGTTTAATTTAAATAACGACCATAGTGGTTTTTACAGAAACACCATAAATAACCTGCTACAAACAGAAAGTGAGGATACAAAATGTAACAATACCAAGCCAATTAATGGCTCCATGCAAGAAGCCCTTGGAAAAATTATACCAGCAATGACACGCATTGAAAATGACCAAACATCAGGGACGCTGGTAGCGTCTTCTGCCACCTGTAGCATCCTGGGCAGCCCCAGATGGCCCCGAGAGTGTCCTGGACTCAAACTGCTTCCGGGCACAGGGAGCAAGAGCCTGGAAGACTGTGCCTCCAGGTCAGGTCTAGATTTGGGCTCCCGGCAGTGGAAGAGCCGGCTGCCGCAGCCTCTTGCAAAGTACTTGCTGCACCATGACCCGCTTGCACACATGGCAGCCGCTGCACAGATTCCGATTCACGCACCCTCCGGTAACGAAAAGTATTTAGTAATAGCCTTTTGCTGCAACTTTTTTTCTGATAATTTTTTTTCTTCTGAACTTTCTTTTTCTTTCTGACTAGAGTTTCTGGGCTCTTATCAACACATGCCCTAATTATTCTTGGTTCCATTGGGGTGCCTCTTTCCCTTATCAATTTACTTCTCACCCCTTCCATATTTTCATCATAAAGACAATACAATACACTGAGACAAAACAAGACACAAACATACTGCATCAATCTTCTCCATTTTCTCGAAATGGCCATTTTTCCTCTCACCCTATCTGTCTAGGGACGAGCAGATTGCTCCCGTCCTATCTATGGACGGGCAGCTTTTTTTCGTCACTTACGCCCGAGTGTCCCGGGGCTCCCCGTAACGGGCCAGCATCTGCCGGGGGGTGACGAATAACTTCTGTATCAGATCAAAAAAGTTCAAAGCCAGCCTCAGCAACTTAGTGAGGCCCTAAGCAACTCAGTGAGACCCTGTCTCTAAATAAAATATAAAAAAGGATCTGGGGATGTGGCTCAGTGGTTAAGAGCCCCTGGGTTCAATTTCCAGTGCCAAAAATTAAATAAACTATTCTTTCAATTATGTTTTATGCAGGTTCAAAATTGAAACTTAAAAATACCTTTTTCTGACCCCCTTGATTGCAGCATGCAATCCAAGTGGCTAGATACAAGACAGAAGGAGTTTACTTCTAGGTAATAAGGCATGATTGACTCAGCCAGCTACTGGAAGATATCAATAGTTCTAACAGTTCCATTGTCCAAAGTAAGTTTTCCAATCACAGTATGTGCATCCCTGAGGCGACCTTGCATAAGAAAAAACTGCTCCAGGAGAACTTTCACTACATGCTTCTCACTGCTCTTGCTCCGTAGCCCTGGAAACAGAACGGAACTCCTCCCATGCCTGCTGCCCACTGCTACCAGTCTTTCCCACACCCCAGATATGAAGAGAGATAATAAGGCCCTCAAATAGAAGTTTCCAGATTATGAGTCATGGCTTACTCAGCCTTTGTTACAGAGAACCTGGAAGCCTTTGAAATACAATGTTGATTTTGGCAGTCTTAAATCTCTGTGCTGCTATCAAGAAACAAGTTACTCAACTAATTTGCTGGAGAAATTACCTCTGTAATGAGTATATTGAGAACAACCTATGTTAAAAGAGGTGGTGTTTAAGATATGGGGTTTAATGCCTGTTTATATGAATACATACTTATTTCTTTGAACAGCACTTAGCATTTCAATAACTATTTGTCACAATGAATTCTTTTAAAAAATCAACAAAATTTAACATTATTATTGTGTTCTTACTATGAGACAGGCATCATATTAAGAGTTTTATATAGATTATTTTCTCCTTCTCTTTCTCTCTGAATGCACATATACATAAATACAGAAATATATATTACATATATGCTTTTACTCATGCTTTTATATATGATAATGTCTTTGGCGCAATAAACACTTAAGTATAGACATTTAAATTTAATTAAATCAGATATGAAAACAACCACATACATTGGCATGTCTTCCCTAATGTTAGTTATTAATTTTTATATGTACTTCATAGAGATAATTTCTGAAACAAATGTGTGGTATGTGTTATACCAAGATAGTGTATATAGTTATCAAGAAAAATGCATATGTTATATTCATTTAAGTAATATTGGAAAACATGTATTGTTATATAATTAGTATCATAGTAACTGTATAATCCTTATCTGCAAAGCATAGATAATACTGTGGCCTAATTATTAGGGCTTGCAAGTAGATAAAATTAGACAATACACATAAAGCACAGCTCCTAACATTGCAGACACTCAATAAATCAAAGATATACTCTTTATAACTACAATGAAACTGGGATATAGACAAAATTCTATTTTATTTAGGAGAAAAATGTTGTTCGGTGTTAAAGGCACTGTTTGAAAGAGGTACACTTGTTCTATCATTGTAAAATAATGTTATATTGATAGCAATATGAAAACCTAAAATATTAGTTTTAAAGTTGACTTGTCATATTTTATAGTTTACAATTTTTCAATGATAAATTCTGAAGATTTATCCTGAAAGAAAAAAAAACACTTATTTTGTTGCTTTTGATTTTGTTTGGTTTGTTTTTCAATGTATTTTGAACCAAAACAATGGAAGGGAAAGTTAAATAACAAAATTGTCTTTCTCCATCTGAAGGATATTTCTGCAGTTCCAGGTTAATCTTTGACTCATTTCAGGGTCATGCTATTGTTGTTGACTGTGGCTGGCTCAGGAGCTCAGGTATAAGCCAATCAACAAAAGGTGATCCCCTGTGGATTCATTTTTTTTTTCAAGAATGCAGAGGTGATCTAATGTAGATCCAGATCCAAAGAAAATTTTTGAAGGTTTTGGTAAAGAATTTTTTTTTGTTCTTATGAAAATTGCTAAAAGAGCTGGATTCCCTTTTGTTGGACATTTTGTGCATAGATCCAAGGCATAAAATAGTGCCAGTTATCTTACTACTTCTGTTTGAGAATTAAGCAGACATCCTGAGGAGACAAAAACTGAGAGAAATGTAGAAAAATAAAGCTGGAGAAATTGAATTAAGCCAATCTGAGGGATGAATCTTGATTTCTAAAGTCAATGAATTTTCTCAATTTCCCATACCAGGGGTACCAGCCTCATCTGGTAACTTATTACAACGTCAGTTCTAGAGTCCTATTACAGACTTGCAGAATCAGAAACAGGGAAGGACAATCTGTGCTTTCAAATGTCCTTTGGATGATTCTGATGCACACTAAAATTTGGGAACCACTGGTTTGAGCCAGTTTGAGCCATATTTTGTAACTTGCTATTCAAGAATATATTAAATGTAATAACTAAACTCATAGATATATACCAACCATACACTCCTGAAAAGATTATATGAAAATATACTGAAATTGACTAATGATGAACTAAGATGAAAAATTGAAAAGGGAGAAATCATGGTGTAATAGGACTGGATTAGTAGTTATACCAAAAGGTTGAGACCCTCCTGGGTATCCAGGTAGACCTGCTGGGGTCTACAGAAAATTAGTTTCTTTCTCTGTAACGTGGAAAATCCTAATGCTATTTTGAATAATAAATTAGACAATAAATGAAAAGCAATTAGAACTTTTTCTGAACATATACCAAGCACTTAGTAATGTCAAATATGATAATGATTATAATGATGATAACGATGATGACCAGCATTCACCCCATCAGAGGAGTTCTAAGGAATAAACCACACTGAATAAATAGATCATATTAATACTCTCAATAATGTGGAGTTGTTGGTGCCAAACCACTCTCATGATGACATTTGGATTCTAAATAAAGAATTTCATTAGAAAATTTATCTTATTAAAAGGATAACACTATAATTGCTTAATAAAAATTTAATTTGAAAATGGCTCTTAAAATCTAATGTTATTTTGGGGGCTCGGTTGTGGCTTAGCAGTAGAGCACTTGGCTAGCATGTGCGAGGCCCTGGGTTCAACCCTCAGCACCACATAAGAATAAATAAATAAATAAGTAGATTTTTAAAAATCTAATGTTATTTTTATTTACTCATCAAATGTTTATTAAGGGCCTAGTTATAAGGCACAAATAATAATATTTTAATGTAAATATACACATATCTCTCTCTGGTAAAACTAGAAAAATAAAAAAGACTGGATGTTAACAGATCTAACTGTTAACAATGTTTGTCTCTGAGCAGTGGGAACTGTGTTTTTTATTTTTGTTTTCATACATTCTGTAATTTTTTAAGAATATCTTTATGTGACTATTTAGTGAAAGTGTACTTCTAAAAAAACAAACAACAAATTACTTTTCCTTGAAGGAACACAGAGGTCCAGATGATCTCATGGCCTCTAGCTGTCATTTCCCGTTCATGATATGGTGGCAATCAACCCTGCACTATATAATGTTCAATTCCGAAATTACAGATTTGTTTTTCTTCCTAGATTCAAGTCACAATTTACTGTTTGAATTCAGAACCAACTTATGCCCTGACTTCAAGGATAGAAATCAGTGGTGGATGCTATAAGGCAGACCTGAAGGACCCCAACCAATAGCCAGTGGGTGGATGCTAAAGGCAACTCTTCTGTACACTCAGAAAAATGAGAAATTATACCCCATCTGATTCAAATGTATGATATGTCAAGATCATTGTACTGTCATGTGTAACTAATTAAAACAGATTAAAAAAATATAATTTTTTAAAAAATAAAGGCACCTTTTCTTGTTGCCTGCTATGATCCTTTGGGCTTCACACATGGGAGTGTAAAGCAAGGAAGTTCACCAGACATTTGAGGTTACAAATCTTAGGAAGCATCTTCATCCCAAAATTGGTCTGAGTTCTCTCTCAAATTTGAATTCATCAAAAGTTAGATTCTCCTGGCTAGATTTAGCACTGTTAGCTAATTATCAATCAGAAACCATGATAGGAAGCAATTGCAACCCAGGACTCTACAAAGCAGCAATTTACAGTTAATAAGTAGAACACACACACATTCTAATCACTCTTCACTTACTTCATTTATTTGTAAATATTAATTTTATTCTGTATTCTCATCCCAAACTAAAAAGGGAAGGGAAATTATAGTAGGCAATATCAAACTATTGGTAAGGGCTTGATCTGAAGTAAGACCATCTGGGTTTAAATTCCACTTTAAAGAATGGGATAAAGGTAAGTTTAAAAATTTAGGTGTATGTGAGGTCATGCAGTGTTATTGTAAGGGCTAAAATAATACAGGTACAATGCTCAACACAATTTCTAGTGCAGAGGATGCACTCTGCAAAGGTTAATCTAATAATATTGTTCACTTTCTTGAGACAACCTTATGTCTATATGCTCTACTATTAATGCAAAATGGGTATCAGCAGCAAGTACCATGGAGGGGGAAGCCTCCACATATGTGCTTTCTTATCCCTGTAATGATGAGAGAAATCAAGATATAAGTGTATGTGGTAATTTCCGAACACTGAAGCTTTAGTGATTTTAGAAATAGGGGATCCTGAAGAACAAATAATAAAAGGAAATTAGTATATTTGGCAAAGATGTTGCTTAGTGGCCTATAGCTCTGACCTTCCTTGGGTAAGCTAGCCATAGGAAGAAAGGGCATACAGAATGCTCGCTTAGTGAAAGGATGCCACGCTTAGCAACTCCTAGACACTAATAATGAAATTCTTTAGAGCTACCAGATCCTTGTCTCTCCCTCTAACACACACTGGGATTTGACTTCCAGCTCCATTTACACCTCATTTAGAATGTAAAGGGAATAACACCCTAGGCACATACTCCTTCAAATTTCAAGCCAACCCTGAAGTCTAAATCGAAAGTAGATAGATGCTCATCTCCCTGGGACCTAAAATGAAATAGGTCCCCTATGAACTCTCCAGACTTTGGTGTGCATGGCCAGGCAAGACCTCAAGTGCTGACTCCAGGCCCAACTGTTCTTCATGCCTCAGTTCCCTTTGTTTAACCCTCAGTCTCTCAACTGGTGTGTTTGGAGTGGGGCATGGGGAAAATGGAGGAAATTTGATGGGGCAAAGGAGAGGGAGGGTTGGGGAAGGAGTTTGGGAGCAAGAAAGATGGTGGAATGAGGTGGACATCATTACCCTAGGTACATGTATGACTGCACATACGGTGCGATGCTATTTTGTGTACAACCAGAGAAATGAAAAGTTGTGCTGCAATTGTATACAATGAATCCCAATTCATCCTACTGTCATATATACCTAATTAAAATAAATTAATTAATGGGGAAAAAAAACTATGAGAGTGTAAATCCAGGCCTTGTTGTCAGCTATTGTTTATTTCAAATAGCCACCCTGTATAGATAGCCTCTAAAGGGAAAAGTGGTTTTGATGGACAATGCTTTGGTACCTATTATTTAAGAAAAAGCTCAAATACTAAATAGTGCCTTACAGAAAAGGAGACAGGAGACTTGCAATCAACAAATGACTTTTAACAATGCTGCAATGTGTCTTCTCTGCTAAAGTCATTTGGAGGATAAAAGAAGTAAAACCTTGAAGCCAGTTTGGGTACTACAAGTCACAGAACTGAAATGATCTAAACAAATGATGTAGCTTTAAAAAACTTCACAGGATCCAGAAGGACAATACTTTAAAGGTTAACAAGGTACTTTGCTAATGCCAGAATACCTTGTCATAAAACCTCAACTCTTCCAAAGATGGAAGGAATAGAATTCTCACCTCATCTGTTACATGTCCTGGAAAATATCAAGATTCTCAGACTTTCTGTCAGGGAGGTAAAATATGAAACTTTAGGTTTCATGTGAGGTTTAAAAACTTTACAAAAGCATTATTCACTTCCTATTTTGGCTCTCTTTTCTAAAGAATAATAGTTAAACTCTTTTGTTTAGTTTTGACTTTTCTTATTGTATGTTACCTTCTCTTGTCTACTAATAATAACAATGTCCATCCATTTGTATAGAATGGATTCATTTTTAGAATAAAGTTAACAAGGAACTATTAAAACCTAGTATAGAATCAGATTTGGAGTCAATTATATGTGTCAGAGCTCTGGAATTTCTAATTTGATGCAGGAGAATTAGCTCTTAAATGTTCTCTATTTATACTAAACAACTAAGAGCATGATTTCTACTCAAGTTTTAAGAACTACAGAGATTCAGTAAGGATCAAAATCACCAGAGGAAAAAATAAGATAACTCTATACTAAATATATTTACTGACTAGAAAATTCCCATATACCTGGTTGCTTCCAATTCAACCCTCCTCAGGGATTTTATTTTTGCCAGGTTATAAGGAAAAGCAGGATAGAGAAATTTTCTGCTAGCATTTTGGAAGTACACTAAAAGAAATTATAGGAACATTGAAGTAAGAAGATGAACATTTTGATAAACAAAATTTGTTAATTCTAAAGAGACAATTTACCTTTTGAAAACATTTACAATTAATCCAGTCTAAATCCATGCCACTGTTATGATTTCAACATGTCTTGGTCCAGAACACTAGTTTAATTATTTCACAGATCAAAGAGGAAAGGCTCTCAGCTAGAGACTCATCAACTGCAAGAATAGCTCTTTCCACAACACTTGCCAAGTCCTTGTATATAATTCGATGTTCCTATGGGTTGAATTGTGTCCTCCAGAAATCCACACATTGGAATCCAACCTCAAGTACCTCAGCATGGGACCTTATTTGGAAACAGAATTGTTGCAAATATACGAGGTTAGGATGGAGTTGGGTGGGCCCCTCTTCCAGTATGACTGGTGCCTTATTAAATAGGAGAAATATGAACATAGAGGCATGCACAAAAGGAGATGTCACATGAAAATTTTGGTTCTGCTGTGACAAACCAAGGAACTCACAAAAGCAAAGTGAGAGTCCTAGAACAGAACCTTCCGTAGGGCCTTCAGAAACATGGCCTCCAACACCTTGATTTCATACTTAAGGCCTCCAGAATGGAGAGACAACAAATTTCTGTTGCCCTAAGCTATTCGGTTTGTGGGACTTTGTTTTGATTGGCCCTCGTTAAAATATAAGTTATCAAACTTTTTTTTTCATATTACTCTTTTCAAATTTTGCTGCCCTGTCATATGACACAAAGATATCAAACCAAAAAATCGTGAAACAGAGCTATCACCATGCGCCCTTCTCATTCACTCCACCCCCACTACCCTCCCATTCTAGACCCATACCACCATGGAGGTGATTTCCACAAGAGACCTAACTTTTGCCTGGCTTAGCCTACGAAAGCATGACTGGCCTTTTACGTGGACCCCGCTGCTAGCCAGTTATAATAAGCCCACCCTCCCTTGTGGCTTTACTTGTATGACTTGGTTGAGAAGTTATGTGTCATTTTAGACAGAAATGTGCCCCTTCTCCTAGCAATTGCCCCCACCTTTGATTAGAAGGGCTGAAATTCTCTCAACAAAGGCAAGAACCTTTCCTTTAAGCTATTGAACTGTGAAATAAACTGCTCCCTGCCAAAACCCACACACACTACAGCAAACTTTCCAGTAGCACTGGAGTATGCTTCATGGTCCAGTAAGATGTTGAGAAAGTGATATGAGAGCAGGCTAGCACAACCATTTGAAGAATAGTGTATCTGATAGTGTAACTGATATATTGTATATGAGTAAGTAAAACAGAGGAGGACAGAAAGTAAAAGATAATTTTTTTATGTTATATACTCACCAGGCACTCTGTTGCTTGTTGATTTAAAAAAAAAAAAAAAAGCTACTAGTGGACAATTACTTTCTGTGCCATCTAGTTTTAAGTCTACTGAAATTTGACCAGTACTGGAATATACAAATTGGCCCAACTTTTCTAAAAAACACCCTAGTTCAAACACAATGTAAATTCATTACATATGTCAGAATTTTTACATCCTTATAAGAGCACAGGAAGGGAATATGTGTGGCCAAGACCTCCAAGCAGGATTCAGGAATAGGAAGAAATGGTACTGAAGATTATTCCTCCTCCAAGTTAAGTATCATCTAGATATGAGCAACCTGATGATGAGGTCACACTTGAAGTAGGCATCAGTTCTAGGTACATCTTTGAAAATGTCTATAAACTCAAGCTTAGGATTTGGTCAGAATGAAATAAAGCACAGGAGACTCATGACAATACACAGGCTACTTGCCAGGACTACTTGTTGCCAACAAAAATTGTTTTCAATTCTGAGCATCTGGAATATGTGATATAGCTGAGTGATGCTCATTAAGTAGGGAGCAAAAAAACACCATACAGAAATCAAGTCTACAGACATGTCAAAACACCCATTTTGGATAACACTTTTATGATAATATATGCTTTTACTTTCCATTCTCTCTTTATCTAATGAGAGATTGGCAGAATGGATAAAAGAAAGAAATGCAAGAAAAAGAAAAAAAGAAAGCTGGATGATCTGACTCTGAGCAATTGGATGTATAGAAAATGCATGCATTTCAGAAAGATTTTACTGTGAGACAGTCCTAAAGAGAGAGACTTAGTTTGTCTTTAGCATTTATCAGCTTAATGTTTAAATTGCTTCCCGAGTACAAACATCAATAGAAATGAAAACCTGGAAAGAATCTAAAGTGAATGCTAAGGTTTCATTACTTTTTTGGAACAGTAAGATCTGCTAAGATTAGAGTAAAATATAAAGTATTTCCCCTCTTCATCCCATTTTAAAAAATAATGATGAATGCCTATTAAAACAATTCGCGCCTTTCTGCATCTGAAAAATTACTTCAAAACTGCAAGATCAACAGCTCAGTGCTGCTGGGAACAGTGGCACACACCTGTAATTCCAGTGGCTTGGGAGGCTGAGACAGGAAGATCACAAGTTCAAAGCCAGCCTTAGCAAAAGTGAAGTGCTAAGCAACTCAGTGAGACCCTGTCCCTAAATAAAATACAAAATGGGGCTGGGAATGTGGCTCAGTGATGGAGTACCCCTGAGCTCAATACCCAGTACCCCTCTAAACAAAAACTTAGTGTCATGATTCTGAGCATCATGGAATACCAATCTATTTATTTTTCATGAAAACTTTATGCAAAATTCAGCACTCTTAATCTGAAATTCTTCCTCCAACAGATTTTTTTTTCAGCAAACTTGTTTTGTTGTTTTAGTAAAACAGTATTAAAGAAAAATTGGGAAGATAATATAGAGTTTCCATATAACACACATCCAGATTCCCCTATTATTAACATCTTACATCATTTACAAATAGTGTACCAATATTGACATTATTGACTAAAATCCATACTTTTTCAGGTTTCCCTAGTTATTACCCATATCCTTTTTCTGTTTCAGGGACTCATCCAAAATACCACATTGCATTTAAGCATTATGTCTCCCGAGACTCCTCTTGGCTGTGACAGTTTCTCAGACTTATCTTGTTTTTGATAACATTTATAGTTTTGAGAAGTACTGGTCATACAATAGTATGTAGAATATATCTCAATTGGGATTTGACTTCTGTTTTTCTGATGATCAGATTGGAACTATGGGAAGAAGATCACAGAGGTGAAGTACTATTTCATCACGCTTATTAAAGGTGTATGTTATCAACTTGATAGTATATTAATATCACTGTTGATGTTAATCTTCATCTCCTGGTTGAGATTGTGCTTGCACCACGAGATCATCCCACCTGCCTCCTACGTGTGTTCTTTGGAAGGCATTCTCTACAGTTCACACTTAAGGGCTGAGAAGCTAGGCTCTGCCACTTTGAGGACAGAGTATTTACATAAATAACTTGGAATATTTCTACAAAAAAGATTTTCTCTTCTCTTTTATTTATTTATTCAATCATTTATTTTTATCAGTATTAATTCATAGAGATTTATTTTAAAGTTTGGATTATAATCCAATATCATTTTATTTTGGTTGCTTAAATTGTTCCAGTTTTCACCACTCTTTCAGTTAGCTCCATTGACCCTTAGAAATGCTTTCTGAGCACTTCCTTATTTTCCAGAACAAGCTGCTCCTATTATGTAGATTTCTTGCTCCAGTCCTAGAATAAGACACTTCTCCAAGAGGTCTTCATTGCTTTAATTGGATAATGGCTTGAGAAACCAGGTCCTGGATGCTCAATATGTATGTCCCTAGAGTGTCCTAGCAGGTAGGCCTTCAGCCAACAGAGAAGAGAGATACTTGTGTGAATGCTCTGCAAACACACATATCTACAAATATTGCCATCTGTATCTCATTAAGACATACCTGAGTTCATAATTTTTGTTTCCAATTCTAATCTATTATAGGTTATTCTGGCTTCTTCCTTTTGCTTATCTGCAACCTCATCCCAACAGTAAGAAACTTAGCTTCTACTCCTCATCCTCCACTTACTTAATTGTTCAATCAGTATACATGTATAATGAGTCTTAAACTTATACCTCCATGAGAAACTTCATCAACTACAGTGCAGTGCTTATATACAGTTTCTTTTTCCTTTTTGAGTCCAACAGACCTCATTCCTTTCTGAAGTTACTTAGGTCAGTAACTTTCCTCAATACTGCCTTCAATGAGGTTGGTTGACACATTGGTAATATAGTTACATTTCATCCTGGAATCTCCTAATCCCCTAAGTGATAATTTTCTTAGTTTTCATATGTAACATACATCCATAATTACAGAATTATACAGAGTAACTTCATCATCCTAAATTGTCCCCCGTTCTTCACTGGTTTTATGCTCCCTTTCTTCCCCTAAGTCCCAGGCCTAGAAATATGTGTTTAAGATTCATTCATGTCTTTTCATTGCTTGATGGTTTGTTTCTTCTTAATACTGAATAGCATTCCATTTTATAGATATACTGAAGTCATTTGTTTTAATCCACTCACCTAGAAGAATATCTGGGTTCTTCAAGTTTAGAGCAATTATGAATAAAAGTGCTCTAAATTTGCATGTAGATTTTTCTATGTACATAAGTTTTCAAATCACTCAGGTAAATACCTGGGAGCACAATTATTGCATTATGTGGTAAAACTGGGATTAGCTTAGTGAAAAACCATCATACTGCTTTCCAAATGGTTGAAATATTTTACTTTCCCATCAGTAATCAATGAAAGTTTCTTTTTCTATATTCTCTCTAGCAATTTATACTAGCTGTTTTTAAGATATTAGAATTTCATTTTTGTTTTAATCTTTAATTTCTTAACTACAAATGATGTTGAGCATCTTTTTCATACATTTTTGTTCTTCCAACTCATATTTAAATACTTAGGTGATTTATTGATGATTAAAGCTGTATTTTAGCATTATATCAACTTTCTATTTAAATATTAGATTTTCTTTCCAAGAAATATTCCTAAAATTTGTAGGTTTGTATTACATAGACAGTATCCCACATATACTATCAATTTTAACATTATTGGCAGAAGAAATCTATCTTAAATGAGTATTATGAATATCTAACAAGTTATTTTATTGGCAATCTACATGTACTCTTAAGTGATATTATAAACTTCCTCTTTTTACATTCCAGAAGGAAGACAGTGCCTAGTAGCATAAATTACCTAAAAATGAAGAAAGGAACTGGCATGTTGTGCCTTAGTCACAACACTGCCGTGCCTCTGTCCTTGAACAAGTCACTACAACATGAGGCCTCAGTTTCCTCACCTGTTACTTCAGATGAGGTTACTACAGATCTGAGGCAGTATGAATATGAACTCATGATATTCTTTTACCTTCCTCTGCAATCCTCTGCATTCCCAAACACTGACCAGGACTCAGTCACACTGCATATGCCTTTGGCTCCTTTCTGCCTACCGCAGGCACACTGACTTTCCCTTGTAGAATTGTTAGGACACTTTCCTGACTACTACTTAAGCATACATGATTTCTTTCTCTTTTATAACCTTAAAGATCAGTTCTCCTTGTTAATTAATTATGTTTAATTTTTTTCCATATCAAATCTAATTAGGAAAAATTTGCTTTGAGAGTAAATTTTTATCAAAGTTGATGGGTTTATAAATCATCTAAAAAACATCTTGGACTCCTTACTATATCTTAAATAAAATCCTTTCCACCTCTTTACCAGGATGACTTCATAAAAAAAATGAGGTTTCTGACTAGTTTCAGCGTTGGGACTACTTGTCTTTTCTAATGGACAGACCTTTGAAGCAAAGAAATTGAGCCTGAAAAACAACAAACCACCAAAGAGTCTTACTCAGGATATATTTGATAAACTCCCTTTTCCTTGCTGCTAAATGTATCCTGTTGCCTTGAAAGCAATGAGTCCACCTACTCTATACAGTGAGCAATTTTTTCTCCAGGGACTACTTTACTCATTCAGGTTCACCATAGGTCAGGCTAAAAGCAGTCCTAGTATAATTCCTTTTTCTCACCACAGACATCCTTAACTGCTTCAGGATGTGTGACTAATTAGAGAAAATACACAGAACAGGCACGGTATGTGACACACAGCAGCCACCTACACAGGTTGCCATTGTGTTTACGTTGCTCAGATTGCTCTGTGAGTCACTATAACTTTTATAAAAAGCCTTCAAAATCATTTTCAGGACAGGAATATATATGAGAGTGCTTCCAAAGTTAAAGTCAATCAAGTGAGGGGAGGTCAGAAAGCAGTATTACCCCTTAAGATGGAGAAATTTACAGACCTAGGGATTGTGTATTCAAAACCAGAAAAATAGAACTGTCCCTAAAAGGTAACTTCAATACTTTTGATTTTTCAATCTCACACAGAACTTGAATCTCAGATCTTAATTCAGGGGCTGAAAGGTGTTCATGATTTCCCACCACATTTGAGTAGAAAGTGTGCCTTACACTAACTGGCCAGGGACTTATTCACGGCCTGGTCAATATTGGAAATTAAAAAAAAATATTTATTATTGAATTAGAAGAAAGAAAGGCAAACAGGCTTTGAATAGGGTTGGGGAGGTGTCACTTTTGAGTAAAATGTGTGACTGATACCATGGCATGCCCTAACATCTTAAAGCAGCCAGCTGTGGGGCAGCATGCTTACCTGATCTGCCCACTCTGGGTGGACTTTAGCAACTGGAGTAGATCCAGAGATCATCAGATGTAATCATACCTGACAGGTTTTGAAGTTGAAACCATATGAAGTTGACAAATTTAGGACAAGGGATAGCTATAAATGCAATGACTACAGAATTGGCCTAAACATGAGATCAATTATTAATGATCTTTAAGAAGAATATGCATTCCCGTATCCACAAGGAATTGATTCTCTTGAACAAATAAAGCATACTTGGGTAATTTGGGGGTCTAAATGTCTAAATTTCTAAATTGTTCTAAGCCAGGCACAGTGGCACATGCTTGTGATCCCAGCTATCCAGAAGACTGAGGCAGGAGGATTATAAGTTTGAGGCCAGCCTTGGCAACTTAGTAAGACCTGTCTCAAAATAAAAAAATAAAAAGGACTGAGGATGAAGTCTGTGGTAAGATACCCCTGGGTTCCATTCCCCATACTAGTAAAAATAGACATAAAAAATGAATAAATTGTTCTACATGTTCTTCAGCTGCCCAGGTTATACTAATACTCTAGTTCTAGTACTAGTGTGTCGGATTTGCTCTTTTTCTGGAAAAATAAAAAAAAAATGCTAAATTTCCTTTAGTATTTGCCACATCTACACAACTGTTTTTGAATTAATTCATGTTACTTCCTTCTACCAGGGCCCTTTTGTTGCTATTTTCCAGGACATTCTCTATCTCTGAGTCTCTAACTGCTCAGTGTTAGACTTTAAAAGCTGTCTTATCAGGAAGGAGTTTGCTTTCCTTCAGTGTTTTCTACTTAATGTGTGTGGGCAATGAGTGATTGTTTGGGAATCACTGCTCTAACTGTGTCCTTAAAGTCTCTCTCTCCCTCCTCTCTGTCCCACTTGCTGACTACAGACTTGAGCTGCTGCAATGTAAGATCTTGAATTGGATGAGTTGGAAATGCTTGTCTATTGCACATGAGCATTGATAGTATGACTGTCCTTGTGACAGATCAATAATAGTGCTACATGAGAAAACTCATGATTGCTCTACCTGCTATTGTTAGTGACTGATGCTCTACTATTTTGTGCCCATTACTTACACAAGGCATTTATATACTTTTGAGTACCTAATTTAGCTGCACTGGTTCATTTCTCACTTCTTATCTCTCAGATATATTTTGCATAAATGGGATTCTAAATAAAGATATTTATTATGTCTCTTGTGATAAACATTAATGCTATATAGTTTATTCCATTCAGAAGGATCTACACCTAGCCTTAGGATTCACAATTTATAATTTGCATAAACCTTCAGTATCTACTTCAGAATTAATTACTATTTTTAAGTGATTGAGTCCTGACTATGCTAAGTGCCTATCTTCATTATCCCCTTAAACCTTACTACACTCCTGTATGATAGATACTATTCTTAATCTAGTTGGACATTGGGTCAAAGCCTGAACTGATGACATTAAGCAACTCAACCATTAAAGAATTTGAAAGCAGATCTGCTGATACTAGAATCTGGTCTTTACCATTATAGTTAGTTATATCTTACACATCATGCTGCTGCTAACAGAACAAAACAATTTTTAGACAAAGGGAAACCCTAATGTTCTTTCTCCCTTGTCATGTAAAATGGAGAAAAACAAACACAACCCTTGTTCTTTAACAGCAGTAGAGCTCTTAAGTTTTCCGGGGCAGTTATAAATGCAGCTGAGTAGCTAAGCTGAAAGTGCTGCATTCAGTCAAGGGGATATAATTTTTTCAGTAATACTGACTTCTACTCAGAAGACACTAAATTAAAACATTACTGAATTAAACCCACATATATTCGCCAAACAGCTAATGTAACAGAATTACCTCATTTTTGGACCTTATTATTATGGTTTACATCTTGTTTTTGAAATCCACCTATAAACAGCAATACCATGTAGCAGCTCTGGTTTCACAGTTTTCCCTGGTGTTTCTGTTACCTTGTGCAATGTACTTTCTTTTGAAATCTTTACATAGTCCATGATATACATAGGACAGATATTATTGACCCTAGTAATAAACATTAATGTCTTTAGTAGTGAACTTATTTAGTTATGTATGGTAGAAGTTTGATTCTATAGCAGGGAGGAGCAGTGAGTGATTCATACCTCTTTTTTTGTTCTGGAACAATTGACTTTGGTGAACTTTTTTTAAAAATGTGAAGATATATAAAAAAAAAAAAGACACCCTTATTTTCAGGATTAAAAAAAGTAACCCAAGTGCTGCTACTACTGATTTGTTGAGTCTTACTTAGTTATATAATTGGGAATGTTAGTGCTTTGCCCCTGAAGATTTAGAGAGTTCTCCTCCACCTCAGGCTTGACTTAGACTGCCTTATGATCTGGAACATTTTGTTCTTGGAATGTTTGTGTCTTTTTCATCTAGATAGTGTTCACAGGATTCTGAGAGCTGAAACCAGGCTGTGACATCAGGGACTAGTCAGTCTCATCCTTCCTCCACCTCCCATTGTAGATGAGACAGTGACAAGGAATGGCCTGAGGCTTGTGCTCTGCTGTCTGTACTGAACTGTTAGTAATCCAAACATATGATATTCAATATAGAACAATCAGGATTTTGAGAAATAGAGAGAATGACTGTGATGATCACTTCCAGGCCACTTGTGGTCATGTTAAACAAAAGTAGGAACTGAGGGGAAGGTGGAATCTCATCTGAAGAAAGCAGGCGGAACCACTGTTACTCATTTTGGCATCAGTTAAACAAGTTGGGCTTCATTTAAAACAAGAACAACAGGAACAACAATCAATAGTTGGACCTAGACTGGAATTTGGAAGTACCTGGAGACTCCCATTGGTGGAGTTTGAGATGGTCCCTTTGATACCAGAAGCTGTGGGCAGGTCAGAGACCCTGCAGGTCAGTTGAGTCTGTAGGTTCTAAAAGTAACCACCACCAAGAGTTGTTGATTAGAGCTTCGCATTAGACTTCTGTTCTATCTGGGTCTTTGGGAGGTCTGTCAAGGTCACTGATTGATCATCTGCCCTAAGGGATATTGAAAGGGCAGGGCCCTCCCTAATGCTGAAGGTGTCAGTGGTGATTGCTTCACCTCAAAGTCCTACCCAAGCATCCACAGGCCCAAGGAGTAAAAAGGAGACTTACACACCTACACTCAAATATTTAAATGTTACAATCAAGCTAATTGTCTAGAATATGTGTCATACTCCTAACTTTGACAAATCTCTCTTTATAATGACCTAAAGGTAATTTAAAATTTTAAATTCTCTGTTTCTTCGCTGGCTCCTGCCCACAACCCACCCCTTTGTTCTCCCATGCTCTCACTCGGTCCTTATATTATATAAGGAGGGAACTATTCATACATGAAGGGTGGATATCAAGGTCACTCTTACAAGCGCCACACACACTCTCACGGCAAACAACTACCCTTATGTGGGCCTTGAATCCATAGGGTTGCACACTGCTTTGCTCTAGCCTCAGGATGAAGGACTCAGAGAAGCCTGAAGTCCCTCTGGGCAGGAGATTCTGGAGTCCTGGACAATCAGAGCATGGGCTAGAATAGACAGAGGAGACCCCGTGGATTCCCTACTCATGGAGTGTGGGTTTGCTGGTGGAAGGTCAGAACAAGCACCCCGGCCCACTTCTAAGAGCAAGAATGCCAGTACCGTTTTCCCAGATGGCCACCTCATAAGTGTAAGCAATAACAAAATCAACATGAATGGGGAGGAGAGAGAGTGGGACAAAGAGAGAGAGATCAAAATAGAAGAAATTGAAAGAATTGTCAGAGATCACAGGATCCCTGAGGAAGTCACCCACCTGGGATGACACTTTGAAAGAGCCTTATTTCAGTCAAAATATCACTAGAAAGTGCAACTGTAATAAAGGGCTAAGTCCTTTGAAATGTATTACATAGGAATGATTTACATCTCATAATCCTTTCTTTATCCTACATTCCCCAGGTAAGATAAAACAGACTCCTAGGGGCTAAGGGACTCGTCCATAATCACATTGATATTGCACAGCAGAGTGAACAGGTTCAACGCTCCTCTCTGTCAAAGACACACTGAGAAAAGCAGCAGAGGACATTTAGAGGTCTATAAAGCAGAATTCTGTGTAGTGTCTTGATTAGAAATAGAAAGAATTTTCATATCATAGATTTTTCCTCCATAAGACTTCCCACCTTGCTGATTTTTTCTGTTCAGTAAATTGGCTTCCTGTTTCCTAGAGGTATTTTTAATTTTTTCTTTCTATCCCTTCACTTTATTTTCTATGTGGATATGTTTCTCCAAGCCACATACAGTAGCTTTCTACTTTGAGCCAACATCATTATCCCTCTTCCCTTACATGGGATTTATTTATTGACCTTATTGAGAAGTTCTTTGCCTTGTTCTCTTGGCTTGGAAATACTTCTGGCCTTTTTAATGCTTCTTTTCTCAATACTGTGTAACTAGCATTATGCCCTCATCTTCTACTATGTATATTTTGATACTTTTACTAAAATTTTAAATGGTGCCAAGAATATATGACCTATTGAGCAACTAAACGGTAGTAGCTACCTTTATCCTCAGAAGACTCCCATGGGATGAAAATAACAAAAATCAGAACTAGCCTCTTGTGAGTATTTTCTGAGCCCTGCACTGTTCTATGCCCTGTACATCTACCTGGTTATTTCTCATCACAGCCCCATCAAGGAAGAACCACCACTCCCCATCTGGAGGTGAGGAAGCTGGCAGAAAGCACTGGCATGAACCGCTGGAGGCCAGTAATAGGGAAGCTAGTAAGTGAGCTCATCTTGGTCACTTGTGTCCTCTTCATTATGCAATGGCTTCTCTCATGTTTTATAATACAGCAATTTAGTGTACATGCTATTTTCTGGAAGAAATAAATCATTATTTATAATTATCATTCTCTGACCTAGACAGTGTCATAGTTCTGAGAATGTCAGAGCTGGAAATGTCATTAGAAGGAACGTCTAGTCAGATGTTCTTATTTTATAGTGAGGGAAACAGACACTTAGGGACATTAAGGGACTGGCTGAAGTCAGATTGTACAGCATATATAACCCTTGACCCTTGTTCTCCAAACTCTTATTCTAGTTTTTTGTTGTTGTTATTTATTTGTTTGCTTCCACAAACATTTTACAGACCTTTAAGAATCCAATTTGCCAATCCTGAAAATTTTAAATTTATATTGTTTTTTGTTTCATCATTTTTTAGCCCCACCCCCATTTCCACAATGACACCCAACTTTCTCTAAATGACAGTTTAAAGTTTTTGAATTATAAGTTCATAACTAAAAATTCAGAAACTGAAAAAATTCTGTATACATACTATTACTTTTCAAGAGTAATGAAAAATAATTTTGTTATCATCTGAAGTCAGATAAAATCTAGAGTATTTTTAAATGAATAGTACTTGGGCTTTAAAAGAAAACCTTTACTCCATTACTATTACATTAATAGCCATGTAATTTCCCTATGAACAAATTACTGAGATGAAATATGGCACCTTACATGATTTATAAAGCAAGAGATCAAGCACAGCAAAATTCATTTCAAAGATGTAATGTCCATTCCCCCTTTCCAAAAGCAAAACCCTCAAATAGAATAGCTTATTAACCATAGATCAGAAGGGCAACACATATATCATTATTAATTCAGTGTTGATTTCTAGGCATGCTGCTATTACTGCCACATAATTATCAGACAATAATCCCTATATCAAAGAAATTGAGCCAAGAGAGGAAAGGATGCACATACCTCTTGCCATTCCCAGGGTGAACATGACATAAGGAATTCAATACAGGACTAAAAGGATTAAGTTAAGAAGAAAAACAGCTCATCAAAAAAGAAAAAAAAAAGTACATGCAAGGACCACACACGTTTTTAATTAAGTATCTAGTTTATTATTCCATATTTCTCAAGCATGATATGAGAATTCATTTATGCCAGGAACCAGAAAACTCAAAAGTTAAATCAATAGCCAGCTGCCATATTCAGCTTAACATGTGCCTAGTAACAGGAATAGTAGCACTGATTAAGAAGTTTCACGGCTGGGCATGGCGGCACACACCTGTACAGCCAGTGGTTCTGAAGGCTAAGGCAGGATGATCTTGAGTTTAAAGCCAGTCTCAACAACTCAAAAAGGCCCTAAGCAACTTTGAAAGACCCCGTCTCTAAATAAAATATAAAAAAGGGCTGGGGATATGGCTTAGTGGATAAGTCCCCCTGGGCTCAATTAAAAAAAAAAAAAGTTTTACCTTCTACCTGCCCTACCTAATCAGTTATTTCCATATCTATCATACCACTTGCTTTTCATTATGTATTAACAGTCTCACATTCCAATATAAAACTACACTCATTTAAAATTTTTGGTTTTATTAATAAAGAATTTCCAAAACAAATTTTGCCATAAGTATACTATTTTTTTTCCATTTGGAAACTATTATGATTTCTCTCTCATATGAAGTATCAAGACATTTTTATTTCTGTGAATATATGGGTGCAAAACTGATGGCTACCTTCTCTTTCTCTGTACTATATCCTCAAACTCATTCCCTCTACCAATCCTCTCCATCATCTTTCCCTCTCAACTGCATTTAAACATGCCTAAATCCTTCCCATCTTCACATACACTTACACATCTCACTCGTATTTTTATTTAGTCAAACTTTGTAAACTTGCAAGCTTGAATTCCTTTTAGAAAATGTATCAAGATATTTCAAATATATTTATAGTTCTCTATCTATTCAAATCAGAATCCTACTTTGCCTACACTACACTTGCTGATGTTGTCAATGGCCAGGTCCAGTCTGTATCTTATTTGACATCTCAGTGTTCAACATGGGGATGACTCCCTGCTTCTTGAAGTAGCCTCTCCTCAGCTGATGTCCCCCCCTCTTCTCCTGAACTTTCTCTTTTTTTCCCCTCCCAGTCTCCTTTTGCATTTCTTCCTCCTCTACTTCACGTTTGAATGATAAGGGTTCCTCAGGGAACTGTGAGAAGTGTTCCTCTTTCCTCTTCCACAATGCTCACTTCCTCAATCACTCCTGTGGTCAGGGACCACTTTACATGGACAACTCCCAATATATGTGCCTGGTCCAAATCAAGATTCTGAAATCCAGGTCCATTATCCAGCTGACAGCTCAATGTATTCATTTAGGTATGACACAGATAGCCAAGACTCAACATATCTAAGTCTGAACTTAGTTTCCCATCTAAATCTTTTTGTGTTTCCTACTGAAAAATGCATGACATATTCCCTGTTGCTGCCAGAAACCAGGGCAAAGGTTTGAACCAAAACACAGACAACCACAAACAATCCTTTCAACATTTAGTTAGTGGGTATATTAGTTTCCTAAGGCCGCCATCACAAATTAACACAAACTTGGAGACTTAAAACAATATAAATGTATTCTTTTATAGCTTTGGACACTAGAAGTCTGAAATCAAGATGTCAGCCAGGCATCTTCCTTGAAGGCTGTAGGGAAGAAACTTCCTGACGTCTCCCAGCACCAGAAGGCATCCCTGGGGTTCCTTGGCTTGTGCCTATAGCTTTAATCCCTGCATTGCCTTCCTCTGTGCCTCTGCATCCTCTGCTCTTCTTACAAAGACATTAGCCATTGGATTTAAAGTCCACTCCAAATCTCAGATGACTTCATCTAGAGGTTCTTGATCAATTACATCTGCAAAGATTCTGTTTCCAAATAAGGTTAAATTTTTAAGTTTTACATGGACATGGATATTTGGGGGATACTATTCAACTTACTATAGTGAGAGTGGAAAGGGATACATTTCATAACTAAAAAAAATATAGATAGAAACATATTCATTTATTAATTATTAATTTAGTTTCACTGACCAAAGCAAAAAAAAATGTTCTGGGGGGTAGGGAGAAAATGACTAAACCCTTTCAATGTTTTCCATGGTGTTTGTACTCCCCAGATTTGTTTGTATTGTTGTCTTTGAGTCAAATCTAAGAATTTTTTTGTTTGGTATGTAAAAGGAATTTTAAATTCTGATTATTTAAAAAAAAACAATGTATTTCCAGTAAATAATATTGGGCCTACTTGGTTTTAAGTTCTAAGAACTAATTTTTCTATTGACCACTTCAAAATTTATGTTCAGAGATAGCTCTACACTAGTGGGGAATTGTTTTTTAATTTCTATTCCTGGGCTGTTGTACCACAGCGGAAGTGGGCTGAACTTACAGTTCACTAAGACAGTTACCAGTGGGGTTGTGACAACTTTGGAAGATCAGCATCTTGTCAACTGTCCTGCTAGCCCTGCAGGGACTTTCTGTGACTAAGGACATCCTTGGCACCTCCTTCTCCCTCTCTACCACTGGTGGTCCACTCACATCCACCCTGTCCACTCTCTGTTTCTCCCTCAAATCCATCCATTTCTTTCCACCTTCACTACCACAACCCTAATCTAAGCCACTATCTTTGCTACTTGGAGAATCTTAATAGCTTTCCGACTGACTTTTCCAGATAAATCTTTCAAAAAGCAACAGCATAAATTTTTCTAAGTGCAAGTTTGATCATTTTATTCAACTATTTCATCCAATTCTCTTATTTTAGACCCAACCTCTAATAAGGCCCTCATGACATGCCACCTTCTGGATACCACAAAGTTCTCTCACTTCATTGCTCACCATGTTCTACTAAGTTGCTCATTCCTTGAGTATGTCAAGCTTCCTCTAACCTACCCCAGGCTCTTTATACATACCATTCCCTTTGCCTGATATATTGCTTAAGAATTTCAAAACACATGCTTAGGAACCAAGCAGACTTGCACTCAAGATCCTACATTCTTCTTTCTGAGCTCAGTGGCTTTTACTTGTCAGTGAATTATATGAGCCCTTAATTTTTACATTCACAAAATCTGAATGAAAGTAATATTCCCAGGATTAACATAAAGATCAAATAATAAAATGAGTATTTTTTTCAAGTGGCATACAACTATGTATATCCTAATTATAATAATTATTCTAAGAGTACTCTAGTTGAAGGCCTTGAACCTCAACTTAGGGTACAACATAAGAATAATGTTCTGCTTATTCTTCGAATATGTAAGTCCTTGGAGAAACTTTTTCCTCTTAAAATTATTGGACACTATCCATATGTTTATTATAATAGTTTGTCAAGCATGTGCTTTTCAGCTACCATTTAAATCAAGTTCTAAATTAGAATCCAAATTAAAGTTTTATTGCATATACAGAAAATGAAGTGTTTCCCCTATGCAATTTCATCTTGGTTTGCCCAGAATTTTCAGTTTTAACACTAAAAGTTCCATATCCTTAGGACCCCTTCAGTGAATCACTCCAGAGTACAACTAGTGTGCCTTCATGTGCAATGGCTCAAGACCTCCATCTGCAAGTGAGGTTTCTAACCCTCATCCAATGTTTCCCTTTCTTCCTGTTTGTGTTTCCAGGGACCCCCTAAAGCTTCTGGAAACACTAGAATCCGAGGAAGAGGAATATTGCCTTGCTTGGTGTTTGTCAAATACCTGACATCAGAGGGTAATGCTAGTGGCTTAAGAATGTGAGCTTGGAGAGTTATAAGTAGATGATACAAGCTGAGACTGGCCTCTAGCTTCTGCAGCAAACACAAGACCAAGATAGCATCCTATTCTGTAGAAGCAAATATTCAGGGTGGGGAATGGGAAGCACTTCCCCAACCCCATTGGTATGTGGGGATATCCTGAGAGATTCCTCTGGCAGAGCAGGCCAGGCCTTGTGCGTTATAGCTCTTCCAAGTCTTAGCCACCTCCCAGGTATTAGGCAGGGCAAATTAAGTTTTATTGTACGTCCTGCTGGCCAGTGTTTTGCTGCTCACAAGCTCTGAGAGGTCTCAGAAGACTGGGTCCTAGAGATCTCACCAGGGGAGACAAGGAAAGAGGATGTGCCACCAATGTCACAAAATCACCATCCCTATAGGTTGAAGCAGAACACAGTGGAGGCAAGTTCTACTGTTCAGGTAGCTGCTTCCAGGACCACAGCAGATGCCTGCTGTGCAGATGCTAGAGAAAAGGCAGCCCTCCCCAAGGGCAGTGCATCTGCTCCAGTCTTCATGTCCTGCCTGGCGAGGCTCTGTGCTCAGCCTCCTCACCGCCCACCCACAGCCATCAGCAAGATATTCACCACCACTTCAGGGACCCAGAATCACCATCTTTCCAATATCTCTCCTCTTACCAAATTCTTCCCTCTCTTGAGGGTCAGGGGAGCATCTCCCTTTGAAAATTGATGATTTTTCTCCTTCTATCTTATTTTCAGGAAAGCCACCTCAGTAATTAGCTAGCGATTTCCTGTCTCGACTGAGATTATGACATTTTAATTCATCTAAAGAAAAGAAAGCAAGCCTTTTCTTTAATATCTGGCTTCGTGCCCTTTCTGGGAGGGCCTGCATTACATCTTAGTAAATTATTGATAGAAAAACTGGAACCATGGCTGCAAGGAAAACATCGAGATCAGGTGTTTACAGGAGAGGGACCACACTGTAATAATGTGTTTGGAGTGAGGACAGGGTTCTTCTGCCCCTTCTGTCCCAAGCACCCTTGGTTGAGGTCCAAGCACCAATTTTCATTTCACTCAACTACCCTACCAGGATTTGAGTCGAGTCAGTCAGGCTCTGAGGTCGTGTACTTAAACAGTAGTACTCCATTGTCTTAGGCTTTTACCATTCCTCAGAGCTCAGCAGCAATTAATCTGATGTTATATGTGGCTGCTGTTTGCTTGTTTTTCTTAGACCAGAGCTTGAGGCATCCATTTGTTTGTTTTGGTTCTTTTTTAAAGGCCCTCTTTGTAGTCTTGGGCACTGTAGGTAGATGGAGTGGAACCAGGAGTTAATGTGTAAAGTTTTTCATCTTGGGAGTTTCTGTTTCAAGCTAACTCTGGGTCACATGTGCATCAAGTTCAGTTTTTGTTTGGATAGAATGCTTCAGCTTGGAGAGAAAGAACAGGAAGTGGGACATTCCAGCCCCCAGGCAGCAGCTTCTGCTTGTCAAGTCATTCTTGACAATAAGGTCATAGACATTTAGTAAGGGTGGCTCTGGGAAGTAATTTACAAATTATGCTAAGAGCAGCAACCAAAAAGGCTTATTATTAAACTGAGAAAAAAATATGAGCACACTAGAAGAAACCAGGTTGTAAAATAAGCTTAGGTGGGAGGAAAGTGAAGTCCAGCCTGGGAATCATACTCCCTGGGAATCAGCTGCTTGGTCAGAGGACACAGAGGAGGAGTACTAAAAAAAGCTTCCCATGTTGTGAAGGTTGGCAACCAGAAGACAGAACAAAGGGCTGCTCTTAAGAACACATAAAACACACTCAGGTTTCAGCCATGAAGCAACTTTGGAAGGCCAGAATGGCTGTCAGCACCAGGTTGGTGCTTTCTGAACATGGAAACAGACAACGATATAAGGCACAGCTGCAGATTTCACCAATGCAATCTGACCAATACATGCACTGAGGTCCCAGTAAAGGAAGGGTCGCCCTCTGCTCTTTCCTGAAGTCTGGGATTAACAACTTCTTGGTTTAAGAACTGTTTCTTGCTGGGTATTTGGCACACACCTGACCTGTAATCCCAGTGATTCAGGAGGCTAAGGGAGAAGGATCGCAAGTTCAAAGCCAGCCTCAGCAAATTAGTGAGACCCTAAGCAACTCTGTGAGACCCTCTCTCAAAATAAAAACTAAAAGGTCTGGGGATGTAGCTCAGTGGTCAAGGACCCCTGGGTTCAATCCTCAGAACAAACAACAAGAATAACAGAACAATAAAAAACCTGTTTCTTCTTCCTTCCATTCCATGTCTGGGAAGATCCCAGAATACACATATCATTCTTCCAATGGCAAGGAGTCCAAGGCTAGACCAGGTTTGGCACTTTCATGAGCCTTATCTCCTTTCCTAAATTCAGAGGAAGCAGTGCTGTCACTGAGGAGGAGATGAAAATACCATCCAGGGTCATGATGACTGGGTTGTGGTTAACTTAGCAAGGCCCAGTCACTTAAATATTCTCATATTCAAATTACAGGCAAACTGTAAATATCTTCAGAGACAAAACATGGTGGAAAACGTACTTTCTAACTGTAAGTAGACTTCAACATTCTAAGGCTCCACAAAGAATCTGCAAGTACCTGAATCACACATTCTAACCAAGCCAAGAAAACATTCACAGGATAAAAACGGAAACTGTCAAGTTCATTACAAAGCACAGCTGCTTGGGAAATTAATGAACTCTTATTTATGTTCCTTTTATTTTTTGTTAAGCAAAAAGGGTTATTCTGTCAAATGAGACCATTTACAGAACCAAAATATCCCAAGTCACCCTTTAGTTATTATGCTCAAATGGTAGCTTATTTTTGAAGACACTTAATATCTTTCTAGCCTCCTAGCATGTTGCTTTGTTATTTGTAATGCCATTTGAGTTTGAGCTAGGAGGAAATCCAATGTCAAATGAAAAGGGTTCCTCCTTTTCATGAATTAGCCTTTCTTTAGCCACACCATCAAAAAAGTGAGGACACTGCTAATTTCCCGAATCTTTTCCAGGCTGGCACCAAATGGATTCAAGTAAATCACTGGATGCCTTTATCTCTGAGTGACTCATGCTGTTGAGAGCCAGCTTTTGTGGATTTGAAACCCAGCTAAACTCACTGCCTCCTTTGTCTTTTCACATAGCACTGGTAGGTTTTAGTGAACTCAGAAGATGTACTTGAACTATACAACTTGTTATTAGTTATCCCATAAAATTTTATCTGCCTAGTTCATTGCATCTAACTATTTTGCTGATTTTTTTCTTTGCAATCTAAAATATAATCTAGATGTAGTTCTGGGAAGTTATGACTCTATGGTATAACCTCATAATACAACAGATCCCCATCATGAAGAACATCTATTTTTTAAAGACATAGATCATTTTTTAGTCTTTTCTAACTTAATTTTTAAATGATGATTAAGGTGCAAGAAAGCACATCTAGCTACATCTTAATCTAAAATTTTAGAAGAGACATATACCCAAGATACTTAGGTAAATAGCAAAGAAGGAATGTAACTAGATGTTTTGATTAAAATAAAATGACAGTTCCAAACTATGTTCTCAAACAAGGTAAAATCAATTCCACCATTATTATATAAAGTGGGAAAAATACAATTTCATATGGGGGATATGTGTCTCCTTTCATTAGGAAAATGTCAAGGTTTTATTAACTTCAGGTTGAACTTCCTAATTCTCTATTATTAATCTCTTAATCCAAGACTTTCTTTCTCTGAAGATGTGAGATTATCATTAACTTTGAAATAGTACAGAATTTTCAAATGGATTTAAATGTGTTGTATAAACGTCTGCTTCATTAGTATGTAAGTAGTGTGAAATTAGTGTCCTGCAATCCTTTCATTTCAGAGATCAAAATCAATTTCAGCTAAAGAGTCATAGAGATAAGAACTATCAATTTGCTAAACTGTTGTCAGAAAAACAAAGACTAACTCAAAGGGGTTATATGTACCAGTATAAGCCAGGAAATTTTTCTCACCCATCCTTGCTCATAAAAATGTTTACCACTTTTATATCTAAAATATTCAACAAATATTAACATTTAATTATTGCTAACACTTGTCAAGTTCTTGCATTTGGGATTCTGATGGTAATAAAAGTAGTATTTCCTCAAAAATTTGAGAGAACATATTCAGTACTTTCAATGTATAATTTAACGATGTGAAAAATACCTATAGAAATGTAAAAGTTAAATTAAACAAGGAAAATATTTTCAAGAAAACAAGGAATTTTAGCATATTTAAGCTGAGACAAAATTGGCTTTATATTTTAATCTATAACTGTACAGCCTCAAACAAGTTACTTATACCTTCTAAACCTTGTTTTCTACTTATTAAAAATGAGATAATGGGGGTTGGGGCAGTAGCTCAATGGTAGAGTGCTTGCCTTCCACGTGTAAAGAACTGGGTTCGATCCTCATCATCACATGAAAATAAATACATTGTGTCTATATACAACTAAAAATATTTTTTAATGGGATAATGGATCTTATTTCAAATGGTATTGTGTAGACTGAGACAACAATCGGGAAGCAAGTCATAACATGCTTGACACATAGTAGGCTCTTAAGTAGCAAGTAGAACTCTCTATTTATAGAACTCAGGCATTGTTTTAATGGGAGTTGCCTTTATACTGGTTGATGTTTTCCAATTATATACCACTCTAACACAGAAATTAATCATTTCTAGTAATAACATTTTTCAAAGAGGAGAGCTAAGGTAAAGTCATCAATATTGGCATTATATAAACTTCAGGTCTTTAGGAACCCAAAGATGGTGCTTGTGAGTTCCAGGATTATATTGTGTTCTACTTTTACCACTTAAGAAAATAAGGGATTCATTTAAACAATCTCTTTTCTTATGTTCCAGCTCCTTTGTATCAGATGGATATTAGTGACTTAAGTCAACTATGTAGTATAGGGGTAGTATAAGATCAAACAGATCCACTAATAAGAAAAAAAAAAGAAGGAAAAAAAAACAATGTGAGATGACAAGACTTTAGTTACTGAAGTTTTGCAAAACAGGATGTTCTTTCCACACCACCTCTTCCTCTCATTCACTGGGGATGACAAGTTACAGTGCTTTGGTGCTTGGCAAGTTATCATTCCAGAAGGAACTTGGCATGTCAGTGAGTTATAGGTGCATGTTGAGATCATTTTCCTTTTGTGCAGGGCTTTCCAGGGTGTTGGCAGAGAACATACAACTTTTTATAAAAATATGACTTAGAGTCCTTGAAGGTCCTAACTATTTGAGAAGAAAGAGTTAAAGTTTACAAGAATTAGGATTATAAAGTTTCTTTTAAAGAGCCTAGTTGTAAGGAATCTTACAAATAGATACCACTTGGGAAGAAATCACGAAGAAATGAAAGATCTATAAATCATAAATCAATAGATACAGGTACTCAAATTTCTTTGGTATGACACATGTGAATATCCAATCAACAGTTGATCATTGTGCAGTCAACAAACATTGCTGAGTGGCTGTCACATGCATGGTACTATGGAAGCCACGTGGAACACACTAATATGAAACAGTCTGACTTTAGAGTCTCTAGGAGTAGAAGGCAGATAAATTAAAAATTGATTATATTCTAATGTTGTACTGCACTATAATATTTGTCGACATAGCATTGTGGAATCACTGAGGAAAGGTAATCTTGCTTAGGAGATTTTGAAGAATTCCTGGAAGATGTCCCCAGATCTGAACCTTAAAGGATAAGTAGGAGTTTATGCACTGAGTTTTAAAAATGGGGGCAAGGGGAGGCAGAAAACAATTCCAATAATATAAAGCCTTAGAGGTGAGAAACAGCATGTGCATAAAACACTGAGCAAGCTATGGAAGTTTTGAGTACAGCACAGAGCAGGGCAGGAATATGTGATGCAGTTGGAGGAAGATTCTATTTTCATATTGAGAATCTTAAATACTATAGGCTAGACTAGGGGATGAAGAGCTGTTTGAGAGATTATGCAAAGAAGCATGGGTCAAATTTGCATTTTCCTTAGATCCTTCAGATAGCATTGTGGAGGGTACATTTAAGAGGAAAGGCAGAGTTCTGGGGTTTGGTTCAGTGGAAAAGCATTTGCCTAGCATGTGCAGGCACTGAGTTCAATCCTCAGTACCACATAAAGTAGAGTTATAAAAAACAGGAAAGGCAGAGGGAAAAAGAAGAGTTAGTTGAAATCAGTAAAGCAAAGAGATTGCTCTGAGAGGAGCCAGTAAAGGGGGGGGGGCAGATGAAAATCCAACACAACACAGACAGTGGCCTCGAGGCCAGTGAATTATCTTGGTGACATTGACCAACAGGAAATGGATGTAGAAACCTAAAACTTGAAGGAGAGTTGAGAATGTGTGTGTGTAATTTATATTTATACATAGCCGCACATACACAGAATCAGGGAAAAAAAGGAAAAGTCATTAGTATTAAATAGGTATTACTTCAATCAAAACGGATTTTTTGTCTTAAACCTCTTGGGCTGCTGTAAGAAAAATATCATAAATTTGGTGGCTTATAAACAACAAAAATGTATTTCTCATAGTTATGGAAGTGGGCAAGCCCAAGATCAAGGCTTCAGCAGATCTGGCACCTGGTGAAGGCCTGTAACAGATATCACTTCTATGTGTCCTCACAGGGTGAAAGGGGCAAGGTAGTTCTCTCGGGCCTTTCTTCTATGGGCATTAATCCCACTCAGGAGGGCTCTACCCTCTAGACCTAACCACCCCAAAGTTCCCATCTTCTAATACCTCCATCTTAGGGATCAGGCTTCAATATATGAATTTTCAGGAAACACAAACATTCAGACAGTAGCAATTTTAGTCAGATGAAATCTTTCTAGAGTAAGGAAAGCAGAATGTGGAGAACATAACTCCAGAGTATGCCATCAGCATATTATGTAAGAAGTGGTGTCAGGAAGAGATCAGCCGGAATGACAGCAGAAGAGCTACAGGGAGATAGCTTTGTCAATATTAAGAGAAAAGAGGTTCAATAAAGAAAGATCCACAGTGAGAAATACCGCAGAGGACCAGCAAGAAAAGCACCGAAAGCACCCATTGGATTTGGCAATTGATCAGGAATTGGTGTCCTTGGGGAGAGCTATGACATCAGCGCGATGGAAAAGTAAGTCAAATGTGAAAGCAGAAGAGAAAGTGGGAAGGCAGCATGTAGAGAAACCCTTCTTTGGAGAAGAGTACCTGTGACAATACTGCAGGAAAAATGAGGTGGGAAGAAACGGGATTCATTTGAACCTATTCCTAGTTGAAAGCAACATAGATAGGTACTTTTTCTTTGATACATAAGATCAAATATATAGCATGGATTCACAAAACTTGTCCCTTTCTTAAAGTTCATTTAAAGCCCAAATTCCTTCCTCACCAAATCTTTCATCTATATGCCTAGCAACCTTCAATTTAGACTGATTGTGCTTTTCCTGACTTTTTCAGCCAACATTTCTGCTGGCACCACGAATAAGCTATGGACACAAGCAACATAATAGAGAAGGAAATAGGAGTGGGGGAGAGAAGGCCCTGAAAAGTTCCAGACTGGATAATCACTTTCTGAAGAGGTCCAGGTTGGCTGGTCACCCTGGAGTGTCAAAGCCAAGTTGGCTGGGCTCCTTTGAAATGGGTCCAGACTGCAATCTCAAATGCTGAACAGCAGAAGCCTAAGAGTCAAATGTTATGAAGCATGAGCTTGGCCTAGTTTTAAGGGTTATTATTTCCCAGATAGAAGCCGTGAGTATCTTTAGTGGCATGAAAACAATTACTTAATTATCTGACTTCCCAGCAGAAGGTGACACCTAACAATTACCACTTAGCTGCATACCTTCTAGTGTCATTCTCCTCCCTGAACACCGAAAGGTGGTGAAATGAAAAGCATTCTGACAACACTCTTGGGTATATTGTGCGGTCATTGGCTGGCCCACTAGTTCTGCCCAGTTTCAGGTAGCAGATTTCTCTTGATCATTACTGTGATGAAAGAAATACCAGGGCGAAAGCAACACAGAAAATAGAAGTTATTTTTGCCATTTATCTTAATATAAGAATTATTATTATTTAGAAGCAAAATCTTCTTGCATTTAGGACACAAGCCTTAAAATAACAAATAAACAACAACAACAACACAAGGTTATATTTTCATAAGCTGCCTTAAATTATTTTAGGGAAAAGGCAGTATATCCATAAACTTTTAAAAATCCAATAATGCTCAGATGTGGCTATAGATATCAATTAATGATGAATTCAGCAGCAAAGTGGAATGCATTTAGCAAGCAGGCATGCATGAGGATTGACATTTTGTGTCTTCCTGCTGGTTTCTAGGTATAAGTGATATTACTTAGATCAATCATTCCTTGACTTTGACAGATAGAATCAACAATTCTAGACAGATCATTGAGTGAGATGAACTTGGACTGAGTAAAAAAAAACCTGAACCTAATGTGTAGCTATAAAAATTAATACATCAGCTCACTTTCTTATACGTCCATCACCTAAATCTCCATGTAGTTATGATATGGAATTTCATATCCAGCATCCTTCCTCATACTTTGCTCTGTTAGTGTTTAGCCACCCTAATACAACTTCAAATTAACCATGATTTCTAAAATGTTATGATTTATGTATAATCAGCAAAATCTCATTACTCAGAACCCTCAAGGCAACTTGAGGAAAAACTTTCAGATTAACTTGCTGAGAAATATTTGAGTTGATTCTTAGGCTCTGGGAAATATGGCTGGGTTGAGATAGGTGATACATCTCTCTTGAGTCTCTGAGCTGCCAGTTTTGTATCTGACAATGGCAGCTGAGGTCCAGAATTGCTCATAATACCAGACATTGGAAAGTTTTCTAAAACTCATTCCTGGGGATTTAGCACATTTATTGTGTTTAGAATTGGAGCTACTTTGTTTAAAAGCCACAGGAAATAAAACACTAGTTTCACAATAAGCCACTTTTTTTTCTTCTTTCTTTTGGCAGTGCTAGGTATCAAACCCAAGGCTTTGGGATGCTAGGCCAGCACTCTACCATTGAAGTATACCCCCAGCCCTGCCACATTTATTTTTGTTCATAGCCCAGAAAAAAATAATCAATAAATAATAGCTAAGAAGAGATGATTAAGTACATCTTAATTTTGACAAAATAAGATGCAGGATTGCTATGTCTTGTTGACAAAATAAGAAGCAGGAACATTGGGTCCTCAGACCTAATTAATTCCTTTTCCAAAAAGCTGTTAAATATGTCCAAGATAAAAGGTTGAAAGCTAAAATTTATAACACTTTAGCTAAGTTTTAAACATGATCTAAAATATTAAAAAGAAACTATACAGTACTAAATAAGTTTTTAGAAAGGCTTTGTTTTGTATTTCCAGGATCTAATTATACATTGATTGATACTAACAATTAATTTAATATATGCTAACTTGAAACATTTTCATACTTTTTAAATTGAACTTGAAATGTTTTTGCCTAAAGTTACAACCAGAAAACAAATGAACATTGTTCTAAGATTTCTTCTTGTTAGTCTTTTCCTGAGAATGGAGGAAAAATAAACAAATCTTTAGTCGAATACCTGGAATAGAAAACTTTACCTTAAAGAATACATCTAAGTTTGGATTCTTAATATTTATTAAGGGCCTACGATGTGGCATTGCATTGTTTCTACCCAGTGTACCAGTGTCTACTCTCTGTCTCTGTCACACACACACACACACACACACACACACACACACACAGAGTAAGCTATAAAATGTAATAGACTTGCCATTGACATATCATTCTAATCAATTATCTGCCTCTATTCTAATGAATACCCCTGTTTCCTTTTCTTCCAATCTACCAACCCAATGTTTATTTCCCAGTGAATTTAGTGACACCTCTCCTCACCTTAAAAGTCCTCCAGTCCAAGTCATGAGTAATGCCTCAATCAAAAGACTAGGCTGGTATTGGAGAGACCATATAATTGACTGAACACAGCAATTTTTTTAAGTATTCAAAGTAAATTGGATAACACATAACAGAAAGCAAAACTTGATCTTTGTTCAAAAACTTGATCTTTGTTCACACTATTGTTTCCAAAAATGTGAAATTTTACTGTGGTGCCAAACCATACAGTGACTAACCAGAGAAGCCAATAAAACATGACAGATCCTGTGGGATTAGGCAACAATAAAAGCCTAAAGGCCTTGTTAGGCATGTGCCTAAAAGCCTCTTGCCATCAACCACCTAAGTCTGCTATTAAAGGCCAGCACAATTACAACATTGAAGTTCTTTTATTTTTTTAAAGTAACTTCTTTATTATTTGAAGACTACCATACTGTGTTCTTTCACACTGAAATATGTGGAACTGCAAGAATGAAAACGAAGGCCTCAATGGCTCTCCTCAACACTCCAATTATATTTAATATTTGTATAAAGCACCTTTTAATACAAGAAAGCCAGTGGGTGCCTTGAAGAAACAGAATGCCTCCAACAATCTTGTAATTGTCCATTTAAAACTGAGTGACTTAGATTTTGAGCATAAAAACTTCACTATATCTAAAAGAAAACCTAGTAGTTTCAGAAGCATGGAAATATATATATTTTTTTTATATATCGATGCCTAAAAAAACATTGATAGAAGCTTTAGAGTACGGATAAGAACATTCTGGGTTTTGACTTCTCACCGAACCTAAATTATTCAATTCTAATAGTCCTTAATTATCTCATCCTCTAAACAGGGTATTTATATCTTCTCCTGCTCTCCAGCTTAGAGATCAGTTAGCAAGTAACTTCAAGATACTACAGACAGTGAGTGTGTGGCCCTTTCTAAAAGCTTTACCTCTTCCTCTTCCTGGATGGGTGGCTTCCTTAAAAACATCAAAAAGAGATGAATTAGCTGACTACCAAAGGCAGTGTAAAAACACCTCTATCCCTGCCCCTTCTCTGTGAGCTGTGTGACTCATTCTCCCAGGGTGGTATGGTGGATTTCTCTGCAGGCTTCATGTCAAATTAGTCCCTTTAGGCAACAGATCCAGTCTTTTGGACATGATGAATGTATAATAGTAAAATGATAGCATTCTTTGTGTCAGCCTAAAAGTGCAATAAAGTATATTCACACAGAATATAATGGCCTTATAAGAGTAAAACTAACCCCAAATCACTTCACTTCCTGGTAAACTGAGGCTTCTCTTTCTTTTCCTTTTATTATCTTTTTCTTTTACCTGAGGGGAAGGGGCAGAATGGAGATGGAATTGAATTGAAAGTGAGAGCTAACAAAGTTGTACCCTGTGATAATCCTTTGGAGGGACAAAATTTGTCCCAAGTCATCATACTCAAATCTTTGGAGGCTGGATTCAAATCTTTACACACACACAAACACACCACCACCACCACCACCATTATCTCTGTGGCTCTTCTTCTTTCCTCCCTTCCTCATCTCAAAAAGGGGCTCTTAATAATAGCACCTATCTTCAGAGTTGTGAGAAATGAGAGAATTAAAGGCTTGGCACAGGAATCATTACCAGTAACTGAAGGCAGTAATGCAAGGAATTTCCTTTTATGTTTATTGTGCCCATGTTAACTATTGCAGACAAGAGAGGACAGAAGTTGATTAGAAATACTGTGTTTTGTAATGTTGTCTCACCTTGACTGTGAAATCCTAAGGCATGGAGGCCAGTGAAAAAGAAATACAAAGATGTGTGAGGAAAAATACGGTTAAAACTGACAAGAAATAAATCCATAGGAAAGGCACAGATTAACCCTTGGCCTCCAGTGGTCTCAGAAGTGGAAGGAGTTTTAATGATCTCTAAATGAAGTTCCCTCCAACAACAGCAATGTTATTACAACCCTTCCAGAAACACCTCCTGTTAATTACTGCTCATTCATTTTCAGTGAATGTCTCCTAGGTGAAACTCTCACTCAGACCTCAGTTTCTTTAGAATATTTTGAAAAACCATTTACTGCCACGTTTGAATGCCAGATGGATCTCCTGTCCTATGTACACTGCGTCAAAACAAGGACTCCATCTCCTTCTAATCTAGAGATCTGCCAGAACAGAACCAGGGGCCTTGCCATAAGTTCTCAGTGGCTGTCCCACTGGTCCACACTGTGAGAGTGCACAAGGAACACCATTCTTACCGATGTAGGTTTTTATTGTTCACAGTCAGTAAAGTACCTGACATGGCATATGAAATCACCTTCATCACCTTCGCTGTGGCCTTTAGTGCTGATGGGTAAATTAAGGGCAACACTTAGCTTCTGTGCTTTGCTTTTCTAACACTTTCCTTGGGGCTATATTATTGTAACCCTTCCAGAAATACTACCTGTTAATTGCTGTTCATTCATTTTCATTGAATGTCTCCTAGGTGAAACTCTCACCCAGACCTCAGTTTCTTGAGAATATTTTATTTTATTTTTACTAGTTGCTCAAGACAATACAATGATCTTGACATATCATACATTTGATTCAAATAGGGTATGAATTCTCATTTTTGAAAAATCATTTACCACCACGTCCCAACGCCAGACTCATCTCCTGTCCTACCCTGAGTTTTGACTCAGTGTGCAACTGGACAGCGCGTACTCTACCCAGGCACAGAGCCCAGCGGTCCACAGAGCCCAGCGGTCGGGGCGCACTGCTCGGCCCCCTGCGGCTCTGGCCTCTTTGCCTGGCTGCGCAGCCTCCGCGCTCCCTCCCCCCATCGCGGTCCTCCGAGCACCCCAGCACCCGGGCGCTTGTAGGCACAGGGTGCCCGTTTTTCACAGCAACTTGGAATCAAATACACAGCTAAAATAAATAAATAAATAAATAAATAAATAAATAAATAAATAAATAAATGGATGGATGAATGAATGAATAAATAAATAAATAAATAAATAAAGGCTTCAAAGAGGCCTGGCTCGTCCTCCCACGCAGAGGTTGGGAACATGCCCTCCATCCAAGTGACTGCACATTCCCAGGACAAGTGACAACCATGTTGCTCTATTTTGCCCAGGACCGCGGCGCCAGGTGACACGCACGTCAGACCTGTCTGCGGGTTCCAGGCCTGAGCCTTCAGCCTCAGCCCCTTTTCTGTATGGCCAGGGGAAAGTGTAACTAGAGAGCTGAGCTGGTCTTGGGAAACAACAGAGGTCACTATTGAAAGGAGCTTGACTGTCAAAGAATAGCTTTCAAGGGGCTTGCCTCTCTCATTCGTCTTTGTCCTACTCCCTTGAGGGGATAAATGCTGTGATTCTTTTCCTTACAATGTCAAGCCCTTGATTGCGCAGTCCCCTTTTGATCAGTCACACTTGGTACACATGGAACTTTCTCCTCTGCCCTCCATGTCTGTTCTGACAAACTCGTGTTTGCAAAGTAGTACAGGGCATGCAGTTTTCTATGCATAAAGAAACTAGAAGTTAGACAATCACATGTCTAGTTCTAAGTGTATTTTTGTGGTCCCCTCCTCCAGAGTTTCTCAAGTAAGAGGTGCCTATCATACTTTAAAGCTCTTCATTACTTTTAACAAATTTCATCCCCAGACCTTTTATCCGTTGTCACCCTCCAGCTAGAAACTTCACATCCAAAACCAGATTTCTGATATAAAGGAAATTGTTTTGATTTAAGACTTTGATTCACCACTGAAGGGAGATCAGTATAAAAGGAAGTGAGGAGGGGGTGGGAGAAGAGAGGAAAAGGGAGAATACTGGGAATTGATATTTGTCCAAATATATTGTTATATTGTGGGCATGTACAAATATATAACAACAAATCACACCTTTATGTACAACTATAGTGCACCAATAAAAAGTGGAAAATGATTTTAAGAAGACTGATTCACATGCAACAATAAAAATAGTGTCATTCTTTAAAAGTTTCCATAATACTCCCTTCCCCCACCGAATCTTGCTTTACTTAGCTTATAAATACCAGGTTAAAGCTTCCTTGCCTGGAAGTGATTCTAATTCACTTCATAATCTTAGGGACATACCAGCAACCAACTCCTGTGGGTCCTCAGCATGATCCCTCACCAATCAGCCCACTAAGGCAAACTTGTTGTTGAGAGCACAAAAAGAAAACAGAGAAAGGTGTAGGTAAACAAGGTATTTTGTTGTAGCTTTCTTTTTTCTTGATCATTAGCATAATTGTAGTTTTCTTTTGATTCACTTTGCCAGTAGAGAACTGGCACCTAGCCCTGCAAATTGCTTTTATAAAAATCTGGAAGTCAAGAAGTAAAGCATGTTGCTCCAATTAACCTAAAATCCAACCTAATTTGCTGTTGGACTAAACAAGAACTTTCAAAAGAAAAATAAAATCAACGTCTATCATTTTAGGTTCTGAGTCCTAAAAAAAGAATGCTTTACTGTCCTTAGAGCTGAGAGAGAACCAAAGCCTCAACATTCTCATTCAAGGTCATTGCCTGTGTTGTCCTCTCCTCTGGCAATAACTGCAAAGTAGAGTAGGAGGAGGGGAGATGGTGAAAGATGAGGAGAATAAAGCTTCATTACCATTATCCAATCAGCCCCTGCCCACCAGCTAGAGGTCAAAAGAGTGCAAAGAAGCAAAACTCACCTCTACCAAGGAAAGGAAGGAGCTGGTGGAGAGAGCTTCCTCCTAACCCAGTAGTGTGTATATTGGCTGAAGAACATGCACTCTGTTGTGTGTTAGTGATTGCTCAATTTGTTTACATGGTAACTCACTCACTTATGCTGCTGCTCTTTGTTCTTCAGTGAAGATAAATGATCCAGCAGAGCAAATCCTTGTTTCTTATGAGCTCATCTGCTTCTGCCGTCTGTACCACACCTGTAATTATAATTATGGCCCACTGCTCAGGATGCTGCAATCCTTTCTACTGAAACCAATTGTGAGTTCACAAACCAAGTTCGTTTGCAAAGAGAGAATGCCTAAATTGACAGATAAGCTTCATTAATCCCTTTCATTGGTTTTTCTGGCTGCAGTTAACTATCAATTAAGATGCAGGTGGTTAACATTTTTCAGTAGCATGGAGGTATCCTTGCATTTTCAAAGGGACTGTGACGTTAGTAAATGAGGTAGTCTGGACAAGCATAATGAGGCAAGACTCTCTGAAAGTTGATAACAAGATAAAAGTCATTCTTCAGGTATTAAAAAGAGAGAAAGAGAATCCATGTAGAATCACTAGAAATAAACCAAGAAATGGTCTTAGTGAAGCATTACTGGTTGACTTTATTTTGAGTATATTCTTCTTATGACAATTGTTTTACAAATTCACTGTCATTTACATGAAAGACATTTATCAGAACTTTTTCAATTATACTGGAAATATAGGGATAGGTAGATTTTGTTCCAAAGAACTGAATTAATTCCTTCCTTCCTTTTTTACTGAAAAGACATTGTTTCTCTTTGATATAATGTTCTTAGATACATGATAAGGAAAGGAATTTGTGATTACTGGGCTTATGTACAGTTTGTATTGTGACCTCTTTTTTTGTTTTTCCAGCCTCAAAACAGGAGGAGTGAGTTTTTTAATCCACATAAAACAGATAAGACACTCCTCCCCACTCAGAGGTTTCATTTCTAAAATCTGAGCCCAAATATTATAGCCTTCAATTGGTCTATTGTATTTAAGACAAAGGATTTAGTCAACTGCAGTGGCATTTCGACTTTTCGTCCTACTGCAAATTACTGGTTGCACCATGAGATTTTTCCCTGGTATATAAAATAAAATGCAATTTAGGAAAACAAAATTGAAATAAATAAGTTTGAGCAAAGTTTTATTTGGCCATACATTCTAAAGTTATAGGCAGTGATTTTATTTTTCTTTAGAAAGTCTCCTTTTAGTCCAACAATGAATTTGATGGATTTTAGGCTAATTACAGCAACATGCTTTACTTCTTTCAGATTATTATAAAAGCACTTTATAGGGGTTTTTTTAGAAACAGGTAACAAATATAAACAAAACAACAATAACTTGTTCAATTTATCAATAGACAGACATTATGTAACAGAAAACACTCTTAAAAGAATGGGTGTGTTTCACAAAATATATATTCATGAAAGAAGTTGTTTTTAAGTAAGCCTGCAAGCCCTGAGGGAGAACCCCAAATTTTTACAATTAATCATCAACTTTGTTTCAGACAGAGGTGCTCAAAGTGTATTCACTGGACAAGTAGCATGGGTATCACTTGGGAACTTGATAGAAATGCACATTATCAGGCCACACTCAAGCATTCCTTGTTCAGAAACACTGGGGCTATACATTGCAATCTTGTGTTTGAACAAGCCCTTTAGGTGATTCTATTGCCCACTCAAGTTCAAGAACCACTGGCCTAGATCCAAGCTATCGCCCTCCAGGTTTGCTTTCCACAAATTGTTCTCTACGCTGTTTCCAGAATGCCTTTTTAAAATATTGATTTAATTATGCCACCCACTTTCTTAAAACTCTTTTGAAGTTCCCCATTGCTGTTGTGTCAGGACATTCATGGTATTCAAGGCTTTTCATCCACTGGTCCCTGATGCGGTCTGCATTTCCATCTCTCCCCACTTCCCCTGATCACTCCACCCTCCAGTGCCTACCAGCCCACCAGCCTACATGCACACACAAGTGCATGCACTCACAACTCAACACCCACACAGCTCCAGTCATTCTGAGCTCCTTGCAGTTCTGCAGATGCACAAGTCTCCTTCGCATCCCTGGTATCTGTGTTCCCTCCTTCTCCTGAGTTACCCTCTACCTTTCCTTCCCATCCTCTCCTTCCCACCTCTCTTTATCTGGGAATCTCACCTCCTCCTTTCAGGACTGTTGTTTTTTTCTCACTTATCTCCTTTAGAAGCTTTGCCTGTACTCCCACACCCAAGCTGCCTTGGCCAGGCCCCTGTTGCAGGCGTTGCCACAATATTCTGCATATATCCATTGTTACTCTCACCAACCAGAATTTCAATTAGTTACATATCTTCCCCCAACTAAACTATAAGCATCTAGATGGGAGAGACTACCTCTTGATATCCCAATGTATAGCATACACTTAGTTCATACTAAATATTTATAAGTTCTTTTTGAATGAATGAATAAATGAATCCCTTGGTACTACAACTACAGATGAGTGGAACTGGGTCCAGAAAAGAAAAGTTATTTGATAAATCTATTTTGTGGAGATTAATACCTGGTACCCTGTTGTTACATCCAGTGTTCTTGCTGTTAAATTATACTGGTTTTCAGACCCAGGGAAAAATTTACCCACTCCTGTTCTGTTTGTGAGCTGTTTTGCTAAAAGAGAAACTGGGGCTAGGTAGGTCCTTGGATTTAATTTGTAACAATTTTACCAACATGATTATATATATGATATATATATATATATATATATATATATATATATATATATATATATATAGTATGTTAGGAAAAGAAATGTGCTTGTACCAAGACAGAGTAACAAACCACTTGCTATACTATCTCCCACATCCTAGACATATGTGGCCCATCTATAGGTACAGGATTCCTTAGATCTTGACTAAATGTCAGTGTTCTATTGGTCTGAAGGATCTATGACTAAACAAGTGTCATGAAATGAAAAGGCCACCTCACATAGTGGGTGAGAATGTGGACTCTGGTCTCAGACTTATGGTTCAAGCATCACCCCTGACCCCATGTTACCTGTGACATAGAAGCCTCAGTTCCCTCATCAACAAAATACAGAAAAATGATTCTTAGCTCATGAGACTATTGTGGGAACTAACAACAAGTGATCTATCCAAAGCACTTTGCACAATAACATAAAGTGCTTAATAAACATGAACAAAAAATAAATCTGATAAGATATTGAGTAATTTAGAGATCAGTTTCATCAGGGGCCAGAAATACGAAAATGTCAAAATGCAACTTAATATCCTCTTTAAGCTAAGATCTTACTAGAAGGCATTGCTTAAAGTTTGTGTTATTATTATTTTTATCTAGCAACAGAGATATTATATAGTTTATAGTCAGAAAAAAATTAATATTAATATAAAGACACATTAATGTAAGTTATTAGTTAAAGGCAAAACTTTTGGACATCCCCCCCATACCCCTTGGCAAAAGTTGAGCGCACTGTTATCTTTATGGATTAAAAACACCTACAGGATTTTTTTTTAGTGGAAAGGACTATACATAGGTTTTGTGTGAGAAACAAGACAGGCATTTGCAATTCAGATTCAAACTCTTCGTGCTTATTTAATTTGTGCTCATTTCTTAATCTTACTCCTCACCCTTCAGAATGATTCAAGCATTAGGTCTCCCTTGAATTCAGTGGGAGTACTCTGCCTAGCCCAACTTCATGAGACAGGGTGAGGAAAGAGACCATTTACAATGAAGAATGGATTTGAATTTTCAATTGTCCTTAGGTGAATACATTAGATATGTTATAAAAGGGAAGTATTCAGTGAACTCCGTCTATAAGTATGGCGCTCAATTGGCCCTTTTATACAGAGGTCCTTGCTAAATGGCACTCCCCTCCCCCCCCCAATTCTCCAGTGACTTTTAACAGATAGCTTATATGCTTCTCAGGGTCAGGAAATCCACTGGTTTCATTAAGATGTTAATGTGTCAATGGAGACATGATCACTGAGTAATTAAAATGAATCCAAACCTCTTTCAAATAATGAGCAGATGGCCAACTTGATTACAAAATTACATTTGTTGACTGTGCCTTCATCCTTAATGCAATTCTAGGGCTTACAGAAATCAGTTACACATATTCTCTTTATTGAGTTTGTATCTAAGGATTAAAAAATAAAAAACTGTTTCCAACAATTTCTGACTGGCAGATATTATTTCACCCCTCTGTGCCTCAGTTTCCTGATCTATAGAATGGAGGGCTGAGACATTGTACATTTTACTTAGGGTCTGTGGACTAAATGAGATCATCTCTGTGAAGATGGAAGCATATTACCTGGCTCACGGGGCTCTGTAAATGTTAGCTAATATAATCTAAAACCAGGGTACTAAATCTATCACTGGAGGATGTAATATGTTTGGGAGAATCTGATTGTTCTAGTTCCACTGTATGTCTGTGCCTCAACAGTTGGGAAAACGTGGACACACACACACGCGCACACACACACACACACACACACACACACACACACACACACACCCTTACCTGTCCACATTAAAACTCCAGTAAGGGCTGGGGGTGTGGCTCAGTGGTAGAGCCATTCCTGGGTTCAATCTCCAGCACCACAAAAGAACAAAACAAAACAAAAAAATCCCTATGACAGCTCAAAGCAAGACACTGCCATGATGCATACCTGGCTGTGGTTCTTTTCATCAAAGAAGTTCCTGTTCACATTCTGGAGACAAATGCATCTGAATTCAGCTGAGTTGGGGCAGCAACTAATACTCTGTGAAACATTCTCTGCCCTGGAGAAGAGAATACTGAAATGTTTGTATCTTATCTATCACTCACACACCCTAAAAAACACAGCATGTTCCTCCATCCTCACAGGTTCCTTATTGTTTTATTTCTGCAACTTTGTTTCTGTTACTATACACCCCATCCTGCCAGCCACACTCAGTACCTGTGTTCTTGTTCTCCCAGCTTTCAAAGGCAGAATTAGGACCTTCCTCTTTCTCATCTTTTACCTCCTATTTTCTCATTCTACCATCAGCACCCACCTCTAAGTATCAGTACCTAAAATTTTTTTGTGTGTGTTTTTTATACATTGAACTGATTGAGCCAGTTGAATTGTCATCTGTATGGGACTCTGAATTGATACAGAGTGACAGAGGAGCTAAAGAGGGACCAACTTAGCTCTAGCTCTTGGAGGAGGACAGAACTTTGCAGAGGGCTAGTTAGAACAAAAATATGAACATAAAGGTGAGATTATTGAAAACTCTGAAATAATAAAGGATAACAACACATTCAAAATAAACTTGTTCATTCTGTCCTGGAATTCAAGAATTAATGAATTGTCTTGGTGCCTAAAGGGGTAGTCCTAATAAAACTAAAAGAGGCATAACATTGTAAACTTACGCAACAAATTTCCCTTCAGGGTTTTACTGACTGGAAATGAAAATCATTTAAGAAGGAATTGGATATGCTCTGACTGGTGGATCATATTAAATTATCCTTCTATGACCAACCTCTTTGCTGTTCTCAGGGTCAAGTTATAAATTACTTTTCCTACAGAGCCATGTTATTAACTCTGGGAATACAGGGAGCCCTGAATTTTTCATTTCATGCATCTCTTTGGAAATGTAAATATTTTGAATCCAGAGTTATGGAGAGTGAAAATGTTACCGTGGATAGCATAGTGGAAGGTTAGAAGATAAATGCTGAGGTGTGTCATCTAAGCTAATTGTCATTACTCTCTGTAGAAGTTAGTCCGCCTGTCTCGGCATGCCAGGATGCATCCTGCTTCACCTTCTGCCTCTGAAAGTCCTGACCAATGTAATTTTTGGTCCCATTCTCTCAAGAAAAGTCTTTTTTCTGTCTTACAAAAATCGTGCACACCAATGTAACAAATATGAATCATGACCGCTGATCCACCAGGAAGTAAGAGCAGTCTCACACCTGACATACCCACAGGTAAATCTGTCTCCATAGGTGGTCTGTGGTGAATCTTTTATCTCTTATATACACATACATTAAAACATGCTAGGTCAGAGGAGGCTCACACAGTGCTTCCTATTTTTAAATTGTAACTGTTTAAATCAGCATTTCTTCTACATAGGTTTAAAGAAAAGAATGTGGGCCTGCAATTAGGAGTTTTGTGCACCCCTGATATTTTGCTTCTATTTTCTCCCCCATACTTAGCTAAACTCAACAAATATGTTCATGAATACGCAGAAAGGCAGGATTAAGTCCAGACTCATAATACTGGTTGCCATTTTAAGTGACATATTTATTTACTAGATGCTAGGAATTTCCAAGTGTCACTTGTAATTTCCCCTTTTGAGGGTATCAAGTTTGACATGTATTTTTTTTTCAATTATAAGTATCTTATTTGGATTTGTATTTTTTTTCCCCCACAAAATAACTTTGCTATAGCTTTAGGAGTTCTGGGGGTAGGGTGGTAGAGCTATAGCTGGTCTGATGAATGCAAAACAAATACACATTTAAAATTTCTTTACAAAGGATAAAATGGATGTGGTAAGGAACTGCAAGCTTTATTGGATTTATTTAGTAGTTTTTATCCAGATATAAGATAAAGTGGTGACTAATATTATTTGAAAGAAACAAATTCATGAGTTAGATATTTTTTTTCAGAGCTGTAGAATTAGATGTGCTTTCTTTTTTTCCCTTCTATGTACTTCACCAAGACTACCATAAAATTTCTCCCCTTTTTTCCCTTCTATGTACTTCACCAAGACTACTATAAAATTTCTTTGTACGAAGATTCCAAGAAAATTACAAAATATAACAACAACAACAACAAAAAAAAAGATTTATAACTTGTGCCCAGGAAAAAGAATTATCCCTCCCTCTCAGGAAAAAAACAATTCCTTCAGATGAAACATGAGCCATGCCATGGTCAACAGATGAGGACTGTACATGGCTCAAGCGGTAGCACACTCGCCTGGCATGCGTGCGGCCCGGGTTCGATCCTCAGCACCACATACCAACAAAGATGTTGTGTCCGCCGAGAACTAAAAAATAAATATTAAAAATTCTCTCTCTCTCTCTCTCTCTCTCTCTCTCTCTCTCTCTCTCTCTCTCTCTCCTCTCTCACTCTCTCTTTAAAAAAAAAAAAAAAGATAACAGGCTCTGGAGGGCAGCACCCTCTCCTGCTTCCACATAGAAGGCCTGTACAATAGTGTCAATCCACCCCCAGAAACAGGTTAAGGTTTCAGAGAGCAAACATCTTGTCTGAGGTCCCACAACCCACCCCATGGATTGTCTCTCTTCTGGTTCTTCCCCCAAACTAATACTGTGTTGACTTCAGTTACCTTTGGTTGTCATTTAGGCTGCCTTTGCAACAAGTCTCCTTACTGACTGCCTGACCAGGGCATGTCTGGAGTAGTGTTCTGTGAGCACCACATTTGTTTCAGCTTCAAGCTTGCATCTTCAGCACTGGGGCAGCCCCTAAGGAGAAGTGGAACAAGTTTCTTACACATAAGAACTAGATCTTACTTGTTCTGTTTCATGTGTTCTTTTCAGATACCAAGATGACAATTAGTGATCCCAATAAATTACACATGAAACTAAAACCAAGCCAAACCCAATCAAACAAAAATAAAAAGGAAAATATCAATAGACTGATCCAAGCATCTTATTAGTAGGCTTGGTGACAGAGGACAGTATCTGATGCTTTCTCTTTTCCATCAACATGTTTTAATGAGAACCTCTTATGAAAACCATTTGGAGACTGTCTTAACCCAAACAAATATCTCAAAGGATGGGAATTTCAGCTCCTTGAAGGAGGTATTTCAGAGCTGGTGAATTCTGTGTCAACCTCCATATTAAATATTTACATGTGACTCCATATACACCAACAATTAGATCCAGGATCTATTATTTTACAAAAATAACATGAGGCAGAAGAAAAATCTCTGAACAAAAGCTAGATAAGGATACAAAGTGACCAATTTTTCAAGGAAGTCGAAACTACATGATACCTCTGAAGTTGCAGGAGAATTATGGTCCCTAGTGCAGTTTCTGCAGATAGCCTTGTCTGCAAGTTTTATATCCATCTTCTTATACAAGAAACAAATCCATCCCCCAGCACAAAAAGCAACTACTAATAATTTAAAGCTGTTTCATTTCTATTATATCAATAGGTGCATTTAAAACTCAGTGGCCTGCCAAGATTGAGAACAATTCGTTCTCAGATAATCTTATTTGTTGTAACACATCATTAAATTTAATGTATTCCATCATTTATCTTTGTTTTTGTATTAAATTCCTTCTCAACCCCCACTCTTGAGAACAAATAAAGTGGAATGTTTAACACTATTGAATTTAAGAACATATTTGTGGTTAACTGTACATGCTATGAAGCATGTTCTTTGAGAATTCTCAATCCACATAACTGTATAAACCCTCTGAACTCAATGGGTCTTAACCCTGTATAATTTCTTACAATGCTTCCATTGATAACCTAAGATGTCAAGCACCAAAGTGAATATGGTGATGATGTCATTGTTCCACTAAATCGAATGCTCAGTGAGGCAAAAAAAAAAAAAAAAAAAAGGCAAAGTTGCAACACCCTGGTGGACAAAGCATTGCAGCAGTGATGATAAGACCAGGAAAGCACTTAGATGTCAGCCTCTGATTAGCAAGAGACAGAGAAAACTATGCAAACAACACTAGTATCCTGCAAAGTCAGGCAATATGATGCCTGCATCCCTGGGAGAAGAAAGAACACTCTTGTGTCAGGCCAAGGAATGAAGACTTAAATTCTACCATATAACCTGGCAGAGGGGAAAAAACAATTATTTTAAATTCACTCTACAAAGCACACAATTTAAACTCAGAACATTCTAATATTTATCAGCAGTGAGGTATCAATCAGTATACACAGCCCTTGAACGTTTCCATAATGAAGGAACAGGACTTCCATCCTAAGCATCCTGCCTAAAATAGGTTTCAGTCGCAAGTAGGGAGCTTTCTAGAAGCATAGCCATCTTTGAATACAAGAATTTCTTATTTGAACCCTTAAATGCCTGAATACAAGGTGGAGCAGTCTTTAAAAATTTGATCAGAAGTTGTCAGAAAGTACTAAAACTTATAAGGAGTGGCAACTTTCAGAGGTTCCAGTGAGAACAGCACCAACAGAAACTCCCAGAAACAACACGTACTCAGGGACCCAGGCTCTTCTTGATTCTGCCAAGAATAGTCATCACAACAACACCCAGCTGTATAAGAAACCCACAGATTTTAACATCCACCTATCTAACAAGTATTAATTGGACATTCTTAATACCATGATAAAGAACAAGTCACTTCCCTGCAATTGCTAATTTATAACTGTAGAGACATAAAAGTAGGCGGGCATTTATAGCATAGACTAGAGTGATATCTAAAATAGGTGCCAGAGGACATAGAAAGTGGACATCCTCTTAGTAAATTCTTTCTGAAGATGAGCCCTAACCCAGAGCCAAACAATAAGTTTGCCTTAGTGAGGTGGAAGAGGGAGAGGGCAGAAGGGTCTTTGAGACAGAGTAGAACACTCTGTCCACAGCAAGAGACATGGTAATTTGGGGAGATGGAAGCCAATTAGTATGGTGGGAGTGCAGGGCACTCCAAAGACTGGCAAGAGAAATGAAGCTGAATGAGCTGGGGATGTGGCTCAAGGGTAGAGTGTTTACCTGGCATGTGTGAGGTCCTGGGTTCAATCTCCAAAATTGCAAAAATATAATAAGTAAATAAACATAAAAAGGACTAAGAAGGAAGTTCAGTAGTAGAGTACTCACAGGTTCAATTCTCAGTGTCCCCCCCCCCAAAAAAAAAAGTTGAGGGAGTTTAGGGAAGAAATGAGATCGAGACAGGCAGTGTTGATGGTCATTAAAGAAGAGCTAAAGAAATAGAAAGATACATCATAAATTCATGATCAGGAAGACTCAAAGGTATAAAGTTGTCAGTCATTTCCCAATCAATTTCTGGATGCATTGCAAAACCAAAATTCAGACTAGCTTTTGTTTTGTTTTTTTAATTTCCTCTTGCTTTGGAACTTCATGAGTAGCTTCTAAAATTAAATGAGAAAGTAAATGGTTAAGAACAGCTGAAGCTCAACTGGAGGCAGAAGACTCTTAGGATTTATTATAAAGCCACAGAAATCCAGACCAGTCTTCACACAGGGTGCACATTAGCCTAGGAGCTCATGAGAGAGCATGCATGCAGTGGCTCTCATCAGAGTTTGCTCCCTCCTTCCCTGCCTTTGGGTCTCATCTCAAATTTCATCTAACATCTGCTCCCCCAGCCAACACTATCCTTGGTGCCCTTCTAGGTCTTAGTTTCTCCATAGCAACTTGGAACTGTTTGACATACTATATACAGTATTTTACTTGTGTATATCTATAGTATAAACTACATACAGACAGGGATTTCCTTTGTTCCCCACTGTGACAGGGTGTGGAATATGACCTGTAGTATAGGAGGCACTCAGTTTTTTGAAGTAAATGGATGCAATGGCTTATAATACTCAGGAATAACCATATGAATGAAGACATCCAACATGTGATAAAGCAGGCACCACAAGTTGGTAGGGAGAGGTAAAACATTCTATAAAGACATCTTTTCCTTTATGCAACTTTCTTATTCCTAAATTTGTCTGTCACTTAAAACAGGAGAACTTCTACAAATCAGATTTTAAAAAATCTCTTGCCCTAGAGATTGTTCTGTTAGTATCTAAATGGATAATCCAGATGGATTAAAGACTTAGAGGTGAAAGTAAATACTTTAAAAAAAACAGAATTTGTTTAAAACTTCCAGATAAGGAAGATTTCTTAAACAAGACAGAATAGTACAAAGGACTTGGTGGATAATTTTGACTACATTAAAATGAAAAGGTCTACTCGGGCCTGGAGGTGTGCTTAGTGATAGAGTGATTATCTAGCATGCATGAGGCCCTGGGTTCAGTCCCCAGAACCTCCCACCCCCAAAGTTCTATACATAAGAACACACACACACACACACACACACACACACACACACACACACACACGAAAAACCCAAGTTGCAAACTGGCAAAAGATATTTACAAATACACAACCCAGGATTAGAGTCCAGAATATATATATTTTTAAAAACCTTGCTATCAATAGAAAAAAAATGAATAATACAGTAAGAATGTGAACCAAAAACATTAGTAACCTTATTAGAAATCAAAGACTTACAAATTAAAACCACAGTGAAAAGGATTTTTTTTTTTTAACTCTTTGGTTTGGTCAAAAACTTTAAAAGTTGAAAAATATAGAGTTTTGGCAAGGTTGGATCACAGAACTCTCATCTGTTTCTTGTGGGTGGATTTTGTACAACTATTTTGGAAAAATTCCCCTCTGGCTCAGCAGTCTCATTCTTAGGTACACAGCCTAGAGAAGCTAATGCATGCACATGTGCATCTGGAGATGTGCACAAGAACTTTGGAGGAGTTTTTCCCACAATAATAAAACCCTGGAAACAACTCAAATGCACATTAATCATAGAATGGATAAAAGAATTTCAGTATTGTACAATGGAAGACTCTAATTCCACAGTGCAAAGGATGGCCCACACTGCACATGTCAACACGGATGAATCTAGAAACACAAGTCTTAAGGGAAAAAGCAAATCACAAAGGAGAGCATAGGTATCCATGTATGGAAAGCTTCATTTAATCCAGGCAAATTTAAACTGTAATTTCTTCAGCACTTTATCGAAGAGATAAAGAACAGTAATGAACTGTTAAAAGAAAAATAATGAAGGAACACAACAGTTAGTATAATTGTTTCCTCTGCCTGAGGGAAGTTGTATGGCCATAAAGATAATGTTCACATATATATTTTGCCAGAAGCCAATCTTCTTTTTGTCTGGGGATTTTTTTTTTAAGAAAAAGAAATTTAAATTCTCTTCCCTTTGCAAAATTCTAATTCTCTTCCACAAAATAAAAACAGTAGCAAAAGGAATTTTTAAAAGATGTAATTCAATGTCTTGGTCTTTTTGTAAGGTATCCTCCACATTCTTCAAAATAAACTTTCCAACCTGGTCAGGTGCTATTGTTCCCTCCAGGTGGGGCGGAGGGGGAGGGTGGCAATTAACTCATGGTGCGAATGTTCAGAGTCTAAAATGAGTTCTCTCCCAGTCTAAGTTGTAATTGTATAACAATTGCCTATAAAGGAAATTGATGTGATCATGTCTGGCTAGCAGGAAATTAAGCAGATAAGTGGTCAGACCATTACACACAAGCCTTAATGGACCTCTAGCACAGTACCTGTCTCTGTGTCCTGACTCTCCCTTACATTCTACTAAATGAATTTTGTCTTAACTTCATTTTAACGTCATCATCACTACAAATTATTTTACTATTTTCAAATAGTTAAAATATTGAAAGATTATGAAAATACCTAAAGAAATAAAATTCTACAAAACTTGGAATATGACCCTGTAAACTTCTACAGGTTGAAAGGTGCTCAATAACTAGAGCAAGTAACTTTCAAACAATAGCAAAAACAACAAAAGCAATTAAAATTATATATTAGGAATAATAAATCCATAACCACAGGACAAATTTATAGCCATCAATTCTTATAGAAGGAAACTTTTCCTCCATTTTTTGTTTGAAAAGGGAAACTTCAGTTAATAAAAACATTAGAGTCAATTATTGAAAATGTAAAACCCAGGGAGCATAATTTTCATGTCTTTGAATTATATAATATTGCACAAGATAGTTTGTACTGTGATGGACATTAATGCAAACATAAATCACTGTCACATTCTACTATTTCATCCCTCAGGTTAAAAAAAAAAAAGAATTTTACCTTAGCATACACATTGTACATGAGTTTTGGGATTTAATACTCTTATTTTGGAAGTACACAGGAGACTTTCAAAAGGTCTTTGGGATACTGCTTTATACAGCTTTACTGTATAAAGCAGTAAACTCCAAATAAGTTGTGCTCAATTTCTCTTTGCATCTGTCGTCTAGGAGGTCTTGAATTAGTAAATTTATTTTTCTTGGTTTCCATTTCCTCATCTAGCTTCTCTCTTATAATTATTTTTATTTTAATATTCTATCCTAAATTCCATATTCTGACTTTACCCTGAACTAAAAAAATTGCTATTTTAACATGAAACACAACTCTCTGGGGTAGGGATTGCAATACTAGAAAACATTAGTTGTGTCACCCTGGCTCTGCTAACTTTCTTTATATCACTAATGCCCAGCATTTTGTATTGATTAGGTTTCTCCTCAGTTCTTTTAAGTGAATGAGTGACTAGCTTTAGCTCAGTGGATATACCAATGCTTGTAATTTGGTCAATTTTTTTTTCATTTTTATTTCATTGAACTATTATAGCAAATTCTATATGTGAGTTTTAAGTTATCTGATTTTTTGGGGGGAATTTTTTAAAAACTCTTTACCTTCTGGCCAATTTACAGACTAGCATTCTGAAGAAGTGTGGTTTTGAAACAGTTGAAAGAAACTGATAAGAGACCAAGCATTTTTTTCTTCACATTAGCATGTATTGACTCACTGACATGCCTTCTACCCACTGGCTAAACAATCTGGAGTATGTTAATTCCCCACTTTGGGTCTCTTCCGCCCTTTGAAAAGTGGTAATAACAACACTGGTCTGTTTTGAGGAGGAAACAGCTTATATAACCATAAAGATCATTAGTGAGTCTGTGAAAATCTACTCTCTACTGTCAGTCAGTGCAAGATATTTATTTGGGGGAAATCTGGAAATAAAACAGTACCCACTTAAAAAAGTAAGATTTTGTTTTGGGTTTTTTTTCTTTTCTTTTTCTTTCTTTCTTTCTTTCTTTTTTTTTTTTTTTACCATCTGCAGTTGCCGAAGTTATGTTTTGGGCTGTTTGTTATGATTTTCTTCCCCTTCTGATTTTCTTAAGGTGTTTTGGAAGTGAGATAATTAACTTACAAGGTTGATAGAGTATCTTTTAAGGTCATCATGATTCATCAAATGAAATAAAAAGGAGGGGAGTGAATTGAAAGTTGAGAGGCAGGGTCTTTGTGGAAAAAAATAGGGCTAAATTATTATTATTATTATTATTATTTTGGTATGTTGAAAGAACATTTTTGGGGAATTATTGATAACTCGGAATGGGTACTTTTTAAAGGTATTAATTGCAAAGATATAAAATATTCATCAAAAAAATCTTAGTGGGGCTGGGGTTGTGGCTCAGCATTAGAGTGTTTGCCTAGCGCATGCAGGGTCCTGGGTTCGATCCTCAGCACCACATAAAAATAAATAAATAAAATAGAGGTATTGTGTCCATATACAACAAGAAAATTTTTAAAAAAAGATCTTACCATTATAAATACTATATCTAGTTTTGATAAGAAGGAGTCACAAAACTAGAATGCTTCCCTTTCCCTCCAGGTTTGACTGACCATAGCAATTAATCTTAACATCTGTTAAGGTCACTTGCTTTATGAAATAATAAATTATCAAATAGCAGGGTCATAAAAAAGTGACGATTTCCTGTACATTGTGCACCATATGGTCCAATTCAATACTAATATATAAAACACCAAATGCTTGGTAAACAACAGGCATAATATGGCCTGTGTTAACAAGAGTGGATTTCTATCAAGTAGTGAAAGTACAAACTCCTATAATCATAAATTCTGGCCCCACAAAGATGAGGCTAATGTCATTAGCCATTTATTGCAAAGGAACTAAATCTTTTTAAATTAAACTCATGATGGATTTTAATCACTTGGCTAATGTTGGTAAATGATTATGCCTAAAGTCATTACAATAATGATCATTATTAGCAAGAGTCTGTTTTACAATGTTTCTAATGCTGAAAATTAATCCAGAAGTCAAGAGCCATTAAATCATTTCACCTGCAGCAGAATTTTAAAAGATGTACATATATCATGTAACTGCAATTTAAAAACAAATAGTAAGACGACAATGGAAAAAATACATTAAGAAAATCAAGGTATTAACTGCAGCGCCACCAAGTGACCAATCTCAAAATTTCATGTACAATCCAAAGCACAAATAACGCGAAGGAAAATAATTATGTGCAGATAAGAGACCACAGCAAGAACCTCAGATGGATGCTGGTTATAGACCTAAAATGAATCTCAAGACTCTTAAGAGGTCAACTTCTAATTCTAGAATTACAACTTTTATTTAGAAAACCTCAAGAATCATCAGTGGTGGCAGAGAGCCTGCAAATTGCAAAATTTGAACCATGGATAAAGATAAGATCATTTAAACAGCAACTATATATTCATATGTTAGAAAAATTATGCTTGAGTGATACAAAACAATTGGGCACCACACATGACAGGTGTCTGCAGCCACCAGTGTGGCTAAACTAGCAGTTTCTGGTGAGGGGTAAAGGGGGATAAGAAAAATAAAGACTCACACACACAGAGATGTTTTTGAATACACAGCTGGGGTTGGGTGGAGTGCTGCTCTCTGATGGAGAAGCAGGTCTCAAGAGTTATGCCAGCAATCTTTATTTATATATGTCTCATCATCAGGTTAAAGACTATGCAAGCTTTATTCTTTGTACTCAGAAAGGTATAGGGCTAGCAACATTATGCATCTTTTCCACAGTTGCATTCTATAGTTGCAATGTGCAATGTTAGGAGCTTTGTGTAGCTCTCAAGAAAGTCCATTGTTTAAAGTTAGTGTTAGATGGGCAGGTTCAGGAGTAGTGGAGCTGGTGAAACATTGTGGTTGTCTAGCAAGAAAGTTCCTTTATTCCCAGGAGCTATGTGCCTGAGATCAGAATCAAGGCTGATAAGTCTCTAGCACAGAGCCTCCTCATGGAGGGCATCCTGCACCTTTGTTCAGAAACATTCCCAGGCACCAGGCATGCCACAGCCATGAGGTCATCAGAGAACCTAATCTCAGACATTGCTCTCCCATTCTCTGTCACCACTCTCCAGGTGTCATCCTAAGGCACAAAGAATAGGTGTGTACTAAAGAGAAATTTCGGCATAAAAAACGTTTATCCGTCTCCTATAATCTTAAAAGTTTATTGTCCCCAAGATGTCATATTTAAAGTCTAAAAAGTGTTGGAATTATACAAGCTGATTTCTCAAGTTTCTTCCCAGGACAAAAATCCTAGAATCATTTCAAAGCATGCAGCTCAACAAATTGTATGTAAAGCACAGAAATACTTGTGCAGATTGAGGTTTTGCTCTAATAATCTAATTGATAACATACCTAAATTGAAATGAAATACTAAGAGGTGCTAAAGAAAAATTAGAAAAACTTAACCCCCCCCAAAATAGAAATAATTGTTATAGGTCATACTTAAACCATTTATTTATTAATTTATGTATCAAGTGTATCTTGTATTTAAACTATGTGCCAGGAATAGTGCTGATTTCTGAGGGTAACAAAATAGCATAGGACCTATTCTCTAAGATGGGAGGGTATCATGAATAGAAGGACTTCAAACTAGTCATGTGAAGCCAAAGGAGATATGAAATGGAACAGATTGAAAACTTAGGCTGATTGCCAAGGAATATATAGGATCATTTCAGGCTATAGACTAAAGGAAGTGACCCCACCCTTATGAGCTGTCCCTGGAAATGCTGTTTTCATTCTTAAGGCCAAGTGCCACAAAACTGAAAACAGCCAACCAACGAAAATGACTAAGGGAATGATGTGTTTGAATGACTAATGGGAGAAACTTAAGAGGAGCTAAATTTAAACCATCTGACGATATAGACAAACCAAACCAGGTCTAAAAATGGAAACAGACAAAGACATTGATATTGTTTTCCAGTGTACAGAGATATCCACAGGAATGGGAGGAAATGATAAGATGAAGCGAAGTAGAGGAAATTTTGATAAAATCAGAAACAAAAGCTTCCTGCCAGAGAAATCATTAGGTTAGCACAATCCCTCACAGGAAGTGTTGATAAGTTAGAAACCCACTCACTGAAGTGCTGAGGTGTGTACTGTTTGGATCCTAGGAGGAGACAGAGTTGGCAATCTCTCCCTCAGTCTCTTATGTGTACCCTGCAAATGCAGAGGATGGGAGAGGGAAGCCATCAAGAAGGAAGAGGCAAGAAAAAGTGAGTGTGTTCAAAAAGAAATATGGAAATAGATCATAGAGTGTTTCAAAATTGCAAACTGTTCAGTGAAACTATTTTCCACTCACTTATTGCTTCTCTCCCCATGGTTTAAATCAAAGGGCTAAACAAGTCCAACGCTCTACTTTTCTGATGAGGAAACTGGATTCCAGTCCTTGATACCATTAACTAAGAGGTGTTACCTAAAAGAACAGTGATGCCAACACTTGCCATGCATAGCAACTTCAATATCTAGTTCTCTTCCTCTTCTCCTGAAAAAAGGAAAACATTCAGAAAATGTCAGGTGGCCAAGGCCAGTCAGTTTGATTTCTGCTGTCTTGTTTCACCCTCACATTCTCTCACAACTTCCCCTGGGGAATCAGAACATTCCCTGATCTCCTAGGGCAAGTGCAGCTCTCACTCACCTCATATCCCCTTCTGGTCTGATCATGCCAGAGACTCAGTCATCAATTATATTCTGTTACCTTTTTTAAAGGGCAAGAAACAAAAAGTTCTGTTGTTTCAGCAACTGCCCTTTGGGTTCTGGGACTAGGCACCTCTGGTTGGCTTTCATCCCTACTTGGGAATTAGAGCCCCGTTGTGTTATTCTCATAACTTCTGCTTGGTAGTTTGGACCTTGGGTTTCTTAGTTAATTATGGGACTTCTGATTTTAACCATCTGCCATATTCCTAGGCTGATAAATGGCTGCACTTTTTCTTCCTTCCTTCCTTTTTTTCCTTACTTTCTCTCTTATTGTTGTTTGTTTCTTGCTATTTTCTCTCCATCTTCTCTTTGCTATAACCCTGATGTTGAGTCACAGAGCTTTGTGATAATATTTGACTTGATCTATCACAGATTTTTTTTAAAAAAGTGAATGTTTCAGGCTTACTCCCCTCAGCTTTGCTGATAAACTTTCTAGTTCTTGGATATGTGCCTAAATATTTATCATGTAAAAACAAACCCACTTTTCTTTTGTCACTCAGGTTTAAATGAATCATTATAATATCAGTAATGTATCTGTTGGAGTAATATATTGCAGCTCAAATGATCATTTAAGACGCAAGTCATCATTTATTAGTTACTTCTATAGGCAAATAAAATTTTTAACTACTTATGTTGTTTTTGTGTTTTCAAAGAATTGGTAAAAGGATGGATCTGAAGACTATTTTGCAAGTGAAATAAGTCAATCCCCAGAAACTAAAGGTCAAATGTTTTTGATGATATGTGGAAACTAAACCACAATAAAAGGCAGGGGGGAAAAAGGAGAAGTACAGTTGATTACACTAATGGGAATGAAGGAAAGGGGAGTGGGATAGAATAGGAAAGACAGTAGAATAAATCTAACATAATTTTCCTATGTACATATGTGAAAATACCTAAGTGAACCTAACCATTGTTCCCACCCACAAGAATGGGGTCTTAATTAAGATATAACCTATGGTTGTATAATTTCATCAAAATGGATTCTACTGTCAAGTATAACTAAGTAGAACCAATAAAAAATACACAAAAAAAATCAAGGTAGTAGGACTGTTTTGATTTGTTTGTTTTAATCAGAATGGTTAGAAATATAGGTTCTATAATAATCATATAACTGATATATCCAATTGGTTTACCAAAGCATTATTTGCCATAGCTTATTATGTGCCCTCTATAATTTTCTTACATAAGTAAATTATTGTTATTTCTTTTAAATACAGTTAGCATTCACATTTTTTCCTCCATCCATAATTTGGAAATTTTAATCAACATACAGGTAAATAGATGGTCTTTCTTGACAAGTTGCAATTAAAGTACCAAACACTTACTTATGTTAGGAAACAGATTGCCTTAAAATACACGTATGCATATGCCTCAAATGGACCCCTGTGACTTCAGTAGTAGCTGAAAGTACTCATAACGGAAAATTGCTATTCTAGCCTATGATGAAGTATAAATACTAAAGTTCCAAAATTTGCTGGGATTATGCCACAATTTACAAAAGATTTTCTGATACACAAAAATATCAACTTATCCTACCCTATTTTCAGCTGCTTCCAGAGAATACGTTGACATGGAAAGTATTAGTTAACATGATTGCCTAAATTCTCCTAGGTAATCTGTTTCAATTGTCACAGCATAGGACTGGGGAATGACTCATGATATTCCCGCATCCTTATGTGCTCCCTGCTTGCCCTTCCCAACTTGTGACCCAGACTTCCCCGCCACGTGTGCTTTGGAGTTCTACCTAATCCAGCAACTCAAATCCAAGCATAGACCATAGATCAGAGGTCAACTGATCATTTGGAACTGCATTCAAACAAAACGGAGAATTCTCACCTCTATATTATCATGCTGTTTTTTTTTTTTTAAATAAAACAGCAAGGAATCCTTAGAAACCAAAGGATTTGTAAACATCAGATTCTAAATCTGAGTCTTAGAATCTTAGATATTTTAGGAATAAAGATTTAACTATACCTAGTTTCACTAATATTATCAGTGTAAGTCATCTGAAATTACTTTTTTATGAGTTAAAAAAGTCAAATGTTGGAAGCTCCATAAAGTTCAAATACACAAAACTAGAATAAGAAATTTTATTGAATACAGCTATGTGCTAAGCATTCTACTGAACACATATTTTTATTACACTAGACCTTTACACAACCTTACAAAATAGGGAATATTATTACCCCATTTTATAGGAGAAAATGATATAATTTAACAAATTTGCCAAGGCTGTTCAGTTCTGTTTTAAATGCATGCTCTTTCCACTGTAATATGTTGTTTTCTTAAGATGATTTTGGAAGAAATATCACCTTCTCCGTACACAGTCAATGAATTCTAAGATATCCCTAACATTGAGTCAAGTAGCATTTTGTTAGATATGCTGATATCTAAACCTCTGTTGAATACTCATGACCTTCAGACAAAACCCATTCTAATTTTTTATAGTTTTGTCATAAAACTTTCTGGTGAATCAAAATTTACCTCCCTATAATTTCTACTTCTTCCTACAATCCAGGACAAGTCTAATTGCTAGTGCACATAGTGGTCTTTCACGAATATGAAGGTAACTGTGTATTGCTATGTGTCAATATCCCTACTTTATAACATTCGTGTGTCACAGAAATTGTTGATCATCCAATTTGTGGGTTGTTATATAATAAAAGGCATGGCAATGATGTCCCTTTGCTAGCTGTACAATATGATTTCAGCTGTCTGCTCCTCTGGGTGAAAATACAATAGGGAAAAGGCCAGTGAGAAAGACATTAGGAAAGCAAGGATGGGGCTTGCTTGTTTATGTTTTTTAAAAATTTAGAATAAATGTGAATGTATATGCAAATAAGATATAGCCTGAATGTTGCCATGCTTTGAGCTCAGAGTGAGATGTATATTTGTCCTGTTTATTGATTAGAACAGATAATTCTAGTTATAAAAATGTAAAATAGATATGAAAGAGAATGAGCACAGAAAATGCCTGACTTATGTACTAGAGCCCAAGTAATTTCATTTTGAAAAGGCTTTTCACGGCTTATGATAATTAGGGTTCATGATGTGGGTAGGCCCTGGATTGAGGAAATCATATAGCTTGGGACCCAAATTATGTTATTAGTTGCTATTGGAAGGCAAGTTGAAAACAGTGACTGCATTATAGACACACCCCAGTGTGGCCCTGAAAGAGAGTAGAGTGGAAAAAAATCTTCCTATGGCCAAAGCTAAAAGCAGTGCAACTGATTACTCTTTGGATGTGCAAAGAATAGCTCAGAATGAGAGTAATAGAGATGCTGGTGCAATGACCAGTTTTTTATAGGCTCACAAATTTAAGGACTAGAAAATTGAATGCAAGGAATTTTAAGGAAATGCATGTGAACCCAGTAGGAGTGGCAAAGTGTGAAGTTTCTGTATTTTTTAATTTTAATTTGTTATATGTGACAGCAGAATGCATTACAATTCATATTACACACATAGAGCACAGTTTTTCATATCCCTGGTTGTACACAAAGTAGAGTCACACCATTTTTGCCTTGATACATGTACTTAGGGTAATGATGTCCATCTCATTCCACTGTCTTTCCTATCCTGATACCCCTCCTTTATATTCCCTTTCTTTTCCCCACTTTCCCTATTTAGAATTCATCTAATCCTCCCAAGCTCCCCCACCACCACATTATGAATCAGCATCCTTAAAACAAATAAAACATTCAGCATTTAGTCTGTTGGGATTGGCTTATTTCACTTAGCATGATATTCTCCAGCTTTATCCATTTATCTGCTAATGCCATGATTCTATTCTCTTTTGATGCTGAATAATATTTCATGTTCTTTATCCATTCATCTACTGAAGGGTATCTAGGTTGGTTCCACAGTTTAGCTATTGAGAATTGTGCTGCTAGAAACATTGATGAGGCTATGTCCCTGTAGTGTGCTGTTTTTAAGTCCTTTGCTTATAGACCAAGGAGTGGGATAGCTGGGTCAAATGGTGATTCCATTTCCAGTTTTCCAAGGATTCTCCATACTGCTTTCCATATTGGCTGCACTAATTTGCAGTCCCACCAGCAAGGTATGAGTGTGCCTTTCCTCCTCACCAACACTTACTGTTGTTTGTATTCTTGATAGCTGCCATTCGACTGGAGTGAGATGAAATCTTAGAGTAGTTCTGATTTGCATTTCTCTAATTACTAGAGATGTTGAAAATTTTTTCATATATTTGTTGATTGTATAACTTCTTCTGAGAAATGTCTTTTCAGTTTCTTGGCCCATTTATTGATTGGGTTATTTATTTTTTAGTATTAAAATGTTTGAGTTCTTTATATATCCTAGAGATTAGTGCTCTATTTGATGCACGTGTGGTGAAAATTTGTTCCCAAATTGTAGGCTCTCTATTCACCTCACTGATTGTTTCTTTTGCTGAGAAGAAGCTTTTTAGTTTGAATCCATCCCATTTATTGATTGTTGGTTTTAATTCTTATGCTATAGGAGTCTTATTAAGGAAGTTGTGGCCTAATCCTACATGATGGAGATTTGGGCCTACTTTTTCTTCTAATAGATACAGTCTCTCTGGTTTAATTCCTAGGTCCTTGATACACATTGAGTTGAGTTTTGAGCATGGTGAGAGATAGGGGTTTAATTTCATTTTGTTGCACATGGATTTCCAGTTTTCCCAGCACCATTTGTTGAAGAGGCTATTTTTTTTTCTCCAGTGCATGTTTTTGGCACCTTTGTTTAATATAAGGTAATTGCAATTTGGTGGGTTACTCTTGGTGTCCTCTATTCTGTACCATTAGACTCCAAGTCTATTTTGGTGCTAATACCATGCTGTATTTGTTATTATTGCTCTGTAGTATAGTTTAAGGTGTGGTATAGTGATGCCACCTGCTTCACTCTTTTTGCTAAGAATTGCTTTATCTGTGCTGGGTCTCTGATTTTTGAATCAGAGATGAATTTCATGACTGCTTTTTCTATTTCTATGAGGAATGTCATTGGGATTTTGATTGAAATTGCATTAAATCTGTATAATGCTTTTAGTAGAATTAATATTTGATAATATTAATTCTGCCTATCCAAGAGCAAGGGATATCTTTCCATCTTCTAAGGTCTTCTTTAATTTCTTTCTTTAGCATTCTGTAGTTTTCATTGTAGAGGTCTTTTACCTCCTTTGTTGATCCTCAGGTATTTTTTTTTTGAGGCTATTGTAAATAGGGTAGTTTTCTCCATTTCCCTTTCAGAGGGCTTGTCACTGATTTACAGAAATGCCTTTGATTTATGAGTGTTGATTTTGTATCCTGCTACTTTGCTGAATTCATTTACTAGTTCTAGAAGTTTTCTGGTGGAGTATTTGGGTCTTCTAGGTGTAGAATCATATCATCAGCAAATAGTGCTAATTTGAGTTCTTCTTTTCCTATTTGTATCCCTTTAATTTCTTTCATCTAATTGCTCTGTTCAGTGTTTCAACCACTATGTTAAATAGAAGTGGTGAAAGAGGGCATCCCTATCTTGTCCAGTTTTTAGAGGGAATGCCTTCAACTTCTCTCCATTTAGAATGATGTTGGCCTGGGGCTTAGCATAGATAATCTTTATGATGTTGAGATATGTTTTTGTTATCCCTAGTTTTTCTAGTGTTTTGAACATTGAAGGGGTGCTGTATTTTGTCAAATGCTTTTTCTGCATCTATTGACATGATCATATTATTCTTATCTTTAAGTCTATTGATGTGATGAGTTATATTTATTGATTTCCATATGTTGAACCAACCTTGGATCCCTTGCATTCCAGGAATGAATCCCACTGGATAATGGTGCACAATCTTTTTGATATGTTTTTGCATTTAATTTGCCAGAATTTTATTGAGAATTTTTGCATCTATATTCATTAGAGATATGGGTCTGAAGTTTTCTTTTCTTTCTTTCTTTTTTTTTTTTTTTTGATGTGTCTTTGCCTGGTTTTGGAATCAGGGTAATATTGGCCTCATAGAATGAGTTTGGAAGTACTGCCTCTTTTTCTATTTCCTGAAATAAATTGAAGAGTATTGGTATTCTTCCTTAAAGGTCTTGTAGAACTCATCTGTGTATCCATCCTGTCCTGGGCTTTTCTTTGTTGGTAGACTCTTGATGGTGTCTTCTATTTTGTCACTTGAAATTGATCTGTTTAAATTGTCTATCTCATCTTGACTCAATTTGGGCAAACCATATATCTCTAGAAATTTGTCAATGCCTTGGATATTTTCTATTTTATTGGGGTACAAGTTTTCAAAATAATTTCTAATTATCTTCTGTATTTCTACAGTATCTGTTGTGATATTTCCTTTTTCATCACATATGTTAGTACTTTGAGTTTTCTCTCTCCTTCTCTTCATTAGCATGGCTAAGGGTCTGTCAATTTTATTTATTTTTTCAAAGAACCAACTTTCTGTTTTGTCAATTTTTTCAATTGTTTCTTTTGTTTCAGTTTTATTATTTCATCTCTAATTTTAATTATTTTCTGTCTTCTACTACTTTTGGTGTTGATTTATTCTTCTTTTTCTAGGGTGTTGGGTTGTAATGTTAAGTCGTTTATTTGTGGACTTTTTCTTCTTTTAAGAAATGAACTCCATGCAATGACCTTCCTCTTAGTACTATCTTTATAGTGTCCCAGGGATTTTGATATGCTGGGTCTGTGTTCTAATTCACCTCTAAGAATTTTTTAATCTCCTCCTTAATGTCTTTTGCAACTCATTGTTCATTCAGTAGCATATTATTTAGTATCTAGGTGTTGGAACAGCTTTTATTTTTAATTTTATCATTAATTTCTAATTTTATTTTATTATAATCTGATATAGCTCTACTTTTTGTATTTGCCAAGAATTGCTTTGTGAAATAATATATGGTCTATTTTAAAGAAGGATCCATGTGCTGCTGAGAAGACATGACTTGTATTCCCAGCCATTTTTGGTATTTAACTAGACTTGGTTTCTCCTTTGATTAGTTTTTCCTTTAGTGGAATACCTCCCTTTGCTGATTTTCATTGTTGTTTTTCAATTCCTCTTTAAGGCATATTTTGCTGACGATGTTCTATAGTGCAGAGTGCAGGCTTTCTAGTTGTAAATTCTTTTAACTTTTGTTTATCATGGAAGGTTTTTATTTCATCATTAAATCTGAAGCTTAATTTTGCTGAATATAAGATTCTTGGTTGGCATCCATTTTCTTTCAGAGATTAGTATATGCTCTTCCAGTATCTTCTGGCTTTGAACATCTGGGTTGAAAAATCTGCTGAGATACAAATTGGTCTCCCCCTATATGTGATCTGATTCCTCCCTCTGTGGCTTTTAAGATACTATCCCTATTCTGTATGCTACGCATTTTCATTATAATGTCCCTTGGTGTAGATCTGTTGTAATTTTGTGTATTTGGTGTCTTGTAAGCCTCTTGTATTTGATTTTCCACTTTATTTTTCATGTTTGGGAAATTTTCTGATATTGTGCATCCTTCTGGTTTGAAACTCTGTGCCTTCCTCTATTACAATAACTCTTATATTTGGTCTTTTTATGCTATCCCATAATTCTTAGATATTCTGCTTATGGTTCCTTACCATTTTCACTGTGTGGTCAACTTCATTTTCCAGATTGTATACTTAGTTTTCATTATCTGATGTTCTGTCTTCCAAGTGTTCTAGTCTGTTGGTGCTGCTTTCTATTGAGTTTCTTATTTGGTTTATCGTTTTCTTCATTTCAAGGATTTCTGATTTGTTTTCAAAATCTGTATCTCTTTCTTGAAGTAATCTTTTGCTACCTGTATTTGCTCCCTTATCTATTTGTTGGTGTGATCAATGGATGCCTGTATTTGTTCTCTTATCTCTTTGTTGGAGTGATCTATTTTTCCCTGTATTTGCTCATTTAGGTCATTCTTTAATTCACATATCATTTAAATTATGGACATTCTGAACTCTTTCTCTGACATTTCATCAACTACGCTGTCCATGGATTCTGTTAATGTAGTATCCTGGTTTTGGGGGGCATTTTCCTCCCTTGTTTTTTATGATGTCTATGTGATTTCCTTTCTTGCAGTGTAGATCTGAGGTATTACAGTTTCTACCCTACAATCTTGTAGTATCTGTGCAGATTATCTGTACCTCACTTTAGTGTTGGGCTTCCAGACCCTGCTGGTGTCCCAGAAGGATGCTACTGTAACTATAGGAGGTGGCAACAGTAACTCGAGATAGCAGTGGAGGTGCCCCAAGATGGAAGCAACATCTTTCAGAGATGGGGCTGAAAGGGTGGCCTTACTCTGGATTTGAGATGCCTGCTCTAAGACGCAGCTGCTTCTAGTCCCTATCTGTTGTCCCAAGGTAGAGGCTATTGCATGGGGGAAGGCTATGGGGATGTGTCTCAAGATGGAAGTGGGTTAGACCTGGGCTCCCAGGTGGTGGTGGTGGGCGGATCCATACCTACCTTGGACCCTGGCTCCTGCACAGGTCAGTGAGGCAGGTCTGGGCCCAGCCTGAGCTCAGGTGGGTGTCTGCTAATGGTTGGGTAGACCCGGGTCTACCCTGGGTGTTGGGTCAGTGAGGTAGGTCTGGGCTGAGCCTGTGCTCCAGCAGGTGTCTGACAGTGACAGGATGAACTTGGGCCTACCTTGGGCCCAAGCTCCTGCAAAGGTCATCGAGGTGGATCTGGGCTGAGCCTGACTCTCTGGTGGGGTTGAAGTTTTTGTATTCTATACCACACACACACACACACACACACACACACACACACACACACAAACACAAAAAAGCATCTACCACTGAAGAGGTACTGAATGACCAAAACCACAAAATGACTTGCTTCGTTGATGTTAGCCATTCTTTGTTATTAATCACCCCAGAAACAGCATGTGGAGTATCTGAATGAAATAGCCACAATGACAGTGAATGAAGCTATACATGGGTCCATCAGCAGGGACACCTATTTATGAAGTCATTATGACTATTTATGCCTGTGAATTTCACCACTGCATGGCAATATTCCTTGATGACACAAACTGGCAGCTTCCTGGAAAATTGGCTACACTGAGCCTCTTCTATAATAAAATAGCTAGTGATTCACCATCACAGGGATAAATAGATAACTATTCCAAGTATAGGTTTACATAGTCTTCCTATAGACTCTCACCCAGCTCTGCTATCTTGGGACTTATGGAATGCCTGGATTCAGAGGCGTGGATCCTAGACAACATAACACCCAACCAAGAAAACCACTTTATAGCAAAGGAGGTTCAGAACTGGATCCCTGGCAATGGCATCTACTGATGGTATCTATACCACCCAGAAAAGTAGACCCAGGGCCATGGGATCCTTTAAACTGATATATAGACCATTTGGAAGGATCTAACCTCAGATAGTGTGCTGGAAAAACCTCTTGAAAGCATGGCTGAAGCTTCAAGCTAAGGTCCTCTACAAGGATAGGCTACCACCCTTCAGGTTGCAGAGTGACCATTAAATCAGAGACTGCTACATGGTGCTATATTCCTCACTGAATCTGGAAAAATTCATGTGTCTGGGAAACAAGGAGTGGAAGCAGGATTCGTCCTACTTACTCTCCCCCTGGAAAGACACACTAAGGGATTTTGTGCTTTCTGTAACTATGAACTCCACAAAATTAGAAGTTTGTGTCCCTAAAGAGAGAGGATGTTTTATAAGAACTAAAGAAATAATCCCATAGAACTATTGGATTTCTTGTGTCCATGAACCAGCAGCACAGAAAAACTGTTTGGTCAGGATAATTTGCCTTGATCAACAAAAAGAAATAGAGCAAGGATCCAGGTGCCATGGTGCATGCCTGTAACCCCAGTGGCTCAGGAGACTGAGGTAGAGAATCACGAGTTCAAAACTAGCCTCAGCAACAGGGAAGCACTAAACAACTCAGTGAGACCTGTCTCTAAATAAAATATAAAATAGGGCTTTAGATGTGGCTCAGTGGTTAAGTGGCCCTGAGTTCAATCCCTGGTACAAAAAAAGAAGGAAAAAATATATATGTGTGGAACTTAGGTGATCCACTTGGGCACCTCCTTGTTCCACCATAACAGTTAATAAATAAGTGCAGCAACCTGGCCTAAGAAATTTGATTGTCAAAGGCCCAGGCATCTAGGAATAAAAATTCAGTAAACACTACCAGGTAAGGTACTTAGGCATGCCTAGGTAGTGGTACCTGAGAGTGAGAGGAATTAATGACACATAGACAGTGAGTACCACTTACAGCTTTGAAACCAACTGCATGACAAGGACCATTATTTGTCCTACCAACTTCCCCCTAAAATTTCCCTCATGAAGAAGGGCCAATGGGAGCCCTGGAGGAGCTCTTCTTCAAACCTAAATAAAGAAATAGATTTGTGCAGTGTAAGGGTGAAACTTGGTGGCACAGATCTACTACTATGGGGAGTATAATTGACTGAGTATAATTCTTCTCCTCTGGACTCATAACTGTGTTTACATGGAGGTCACACCTTCCACTGGGTTTCTCAGCCAATGACTGAGTAGGATGAAAGTACCATTAAATAGTTAAGATGTTTTATATTTAACTTTTAGGTCCAACCAAATTCTTCCATATCCCCAATCAGTATCAATGGTGTTCCTCATTACCTGCCATCCTACTTGTGGGTCTTCATTAAATATTTCTTGAATAAATCTTTGTCCTTCTTCACATATTGCCAGTTAAGCACTTCACAATACTTGCCATAGAGCTTCACTTGCTTTCATTTTCTTGCATAGGAAAATTTTATCAATAGAATCCAACATCTTGCCCAGGTGACATAGTCTAGATTAGTGCCTCACCCCAAATTTCAGGATGTCAGCACAAAATGTAAGAAGTAGAGGTGAAGGGGATTGCTTGAATCCTGGTTCCGACATGTGTTCTGGAGATTTGGGCCACTCATTTAATGCAAGTTAAATATCAAATTGTTCTCATCTCTAAATGGAAGTGGTACTATCTCCTGTAGGTGGTTGCTAAAAGTATTAAAGACCAGTTATAAATTGTAAAAGGGCACTCAAGTATTTGTCATCATTATTTATTACTTTTATCCCCTAATCAAAGAGCTTCTAAAATATGAACCTTTCAAAATTTTATTTCCAGTTTGACAAAATGAATATCAGTTTCCTCTATTTTCTCCACTCTGAACCTGAATTCACTGTGATCCTATATATGATTTATAAACACAGTACTATTCTCATTCTGTTTCCTATATCTGAATTAGTGTTTTCTCCCATTTTTGCAGTCTCCCAAAGGAAAAATAGCATAAATGATATCTACTTTGACACATCTAACCCAGTAAGCTGGACAATTAAGCACATGATGCACATTTAAAATGATAACTGTGGTAAGTGACATTGAGGTAAAAATATTTGCTGCCCCTCCCTTCCTCCTGGGCCTCCCCCATGAGGCCCTTCCCAGTGACTGGATAATATTTTCTATAGGAAGGTGTCAGGCTTAGTCATATCACTTGCTTTGTTGAAGTCTTTGTGAGTACAAATGATATTGGCCACTCCCAGCAGAAACTGCAGAGAAGCGATTGTGTGGTCCACTGTTACTCTTTCCCCCCCCCCACCCCATAAAAGAAGCCGGTGTCCCAAATAAGGGCTGCCAGTGGAAAATGACCCATGGCCTGGGTATAAGAGAGAATAAAATTTGACTTGATTGTTCCTAAAGTATACATAAACCCACCTAAGCTGACTGACTCGATCATGATAGCATCATGTCTATCTACAGTGTTTGATTTTAGTGTGCACATCAAGCCATAAATGGGGGAATGCATAAAAAAAATGTCTATTTTTATTTTATATCTTAGCTGGACCCTTTTATTTGAAGCTTATGCATTTGGAAACCAAATTAAGGAAGATTTATAGCTATTTGTGCTTTTCACTCTGATATGCATCTCCTCTCTGATAATGACCCACAGAGTTCTCTCTTGGAGGAATATTGGAAGAGCAGATAAATTTGAAAATAAAAGGGGAAAACAAACTAAATTTTCAAATTATTACTTATCTATACTAGTAAAGTATTTGTAAGATAATGTGAGAAAAGAAGGCAGGATATACCAAAATCAAATCAATGTAGTATTTTATCTATCATGAATAATTGTTCTTTCATTAAGATCCTAGGAATCCTTAGCCTACTACTGTAGACACACTGATCAGAAATGTAAAAATAGTGTTACTGCATTTTGCTTGACTTTAATTGAAAACAACTGAAATATGCTTGTAATTTCCATTATTTTTCAATTTTCTACCAAATGAATCTAGAATGAAACAGATGGATGAATAAAGAAAGTTTAGTTTGTTGCCAAGTATATTCGCTACATAACATCTGGATATTAAAAACATCTGCATGACTGACAGTTTTCCAACTTTTCATCTGTATGTTTGTCAAATAAGGACAAAGTGTTTTCTTTCTAAATCTAATTCTTATTCTTATGCAGTGCTATTCTGATGGCATGCTTGTTAATATTTCTATTATCCTGCTATTTTATCAAATAAAATATGGATATCATTCTGGAGCAAAACAACAAATTGTTTAATTTTATAATGCATTCCCAGATACAAGCTCTGAGAGTTGAAAAGGAAAACATTGGTAAATTCTTTCTTTATAGCAATCAATCTATTTCAATAGAGAGTAACAATGGAATATATCAAAGCAACTCCACATTTAGTGGTCTCTATTGTATGTGCCCTTTATGTGGCATGAGAGAATTCTATTCTTTGACCAGATGCTGATATGGTCCTATAGCATCTGCATGGATGTCTGTTTGCCACTTGGGGTAAGGGGGTATATTTGATTGTACCCTTGAGGTTATAGAACATGGAGACAGGCATCATAATCTTCCTTTGCAAAAACTCCAAGGGGCTTAGTTACATGTTTTTCCCTTGTCAACATCTGTCAAGAACCACATGTCAATTACTACTCCATCTTTTCTCAGGTAATAAAGGGATAGAGAACTCCCAAATGAACAGTCTTTATCTTTCCAACAATATGCCCCAGGCCTTTGCTTTTGGATCTAACCCTCATAAATTGTTGTTGCTATCTCCTTACAGAGATCTTGGCAAAGAAAGAGGCCTGAATGGAAGAAAAGGTGTTACTTCTCGTACATAAAACCATTCGTGCATGATTCCATATATCTAATACAAAGAAAGGCAGGGTGAATCTAACAAATCCATTTCACTTTCCCAAGAGTCACCCCTGTGTTTTACTGATAAGATCGCCCAATTTATGATTTCTATTTCGTTTTATTCTTTTATGCATGTACAGTTTTATCCTCTTTTATTTTCCATCCTATTTATTGGTTTATACATGTGCATGCATACCTTAACCTACCAAAAATCCCTGATAAAGTAGTAACCAATTTAGGGTTGATGCCACACTGGATAGCCAAGATTATCATACCTAGTGTAAGGTTTATAGCTACCTATACTTCAAAATAAATAAGAGCTAAAATGGTTTTTTAAATGTAGATAATTAGGCCAATTTCATTTTCTTGTAAGCGCTAACAAAAAAATGGGCAAAGACCTTATTCTAGTAGTTTTCCATATGATTACTCATTCATTGTATATTGTTAAATTTTCATTTTTCCTATACTTCAAATGTACCACTTGTCATGATTTTCAGACCCCATCAGCAGAAAACTTCCATACTGTGGCTCAAACAGACAGGTAAGAATCTGAAATTAGGCAAGCACAAAATCAGGGAACTGATTGCCAAGGGCCAATGTCTTGGCTTGGCACCAGAATCACAAGGCACTCACAGCTTTGTAGGTTCAAACAGCAATTCTTTATTCCAGCTCTCACACCGCCTCCACACAGGTCCAGGGGCAAACGCGTTCTGCCGTCTGCCTGCACAATTCACCTACTCCACGAGGCTCTCTCCAAATCCCATTTTAATCTCACGAGAACTCAATGGGAACAAGCAGCAGGAACACCCTAATCCCAGCAATAATCTTCAACTTCCAACTTCCCTAAAACCCATTATCTTAAACTGGCAATGCCTTAAACTCAAGGAGCCGGTTACTTCCTCAAACCTGATCAGCTCTAAACCCGAATCCGCCTTGGTCCTTGAGCAAGGTCACCTTATTAAAGCATGCATGCAATGTTCCATCAAATGTCCTCTAAGCAGCATGGGGTACGCTTGGCAAGGAAATTTCGATGCGTCATTCCTACTTGGTAATGGCCCTCAGCATCTCCCCCCTTCTGATTAATTAAACAACAAGCAATGTGGCTTAGGACCGTGCCTGGTAGGTTGTCCAATTCAACATATGGTTCTTACCCGTCATCGGATGAACTGACCTCTAGGCGTCAGTCCCCTGTCTTAGGTTGAATCCACTGCAATCAGATCAACCCGTCGCTGACTACCGGTCCAGCATTCAGCCATGCTTGTGGATAGGCCTAAGCACCAGTGGGGGGGTGAGGTTCTTGCCTCACCTCTGTTGGCCCCCAAATTTAACCTTGGTGCCAGTGGGGGGGTGAGGTTCTTGCCTCACCTCTGTTGGCCCCCAAATTTTAGACCATCACTAGTAGAAGGGAGGAAGATACAGAAATGCCACAACACCAAGCCAATTGACGGCTCCTTTGGAAAAATTGCATCACTGGTGACACCATCAGCAAAGATGTCAGCATTACCACAATTAACATGGGGTGCGCTGGCAAGGAAATTGCATCACTGGTGACACCATCAGCAAAAATATGCCAGCAGTACCACAATTCGCTGCACCAGACGATAGTTCACAATGCATGCAACTGATATATAGTCCAGGCAAGTTCTGCAGGCAGTTCAAATCGGAGGAGTCTATCAATATGTCCATTTCCTCCCAAAGTAAATCAAGTCCTTGATTGAGCATTACTTGTTGAGTTATATTCATTGATGCATCAGTTTATACAGTTTACTGTGGTAGCTATCATAGAAGCTGTAGTTTGGTTTTCTTTGTCTTCACCGGCACTGGGATGGAGATGGGAATTCTGGCAATGATGTTAAAGAGACATTATCCTGAACAGAATTATTAAATATGATGAAAAGGAAAAGTGAAAGTAAACAAACAGATCTGTTAATCACCTTTAAAAACAATAGTAAGCAAACAGATCTATTAACCACCTTTGAAAACAATCATTAACAGCTGTTTACCTAATTAGATTAAACCACTTAAATCACGTGAATAAAAAAAAAATTCGGATCCATTTTTTCATGAGCGCTCCTCATATAAAAATATGGACATACACACATACTGACATGCAACACAAAACAGGGCACACATAACATACAACATACAAGACAATAATAACGGCCTTGTAGCTTTACCTAGGTAAAATCTCCATTGCAATGTTTAAAAACTCCACAGTCAAAAAATAAAACACAGTCAAAAAACAAAACTGATCAGAAAAACATTAACCTAGGTTTGTATGAGCTCAAAAAATAAAATAGAACTATGATGTGGGAAAAATGCAATAATAAAATAGATATTGAAAAAAAAGGCACCGTGGTTAATCACTGTCGCAGATGTAAGAATAGCCAAGCTGGAGCTCTGGATTTCAGCTGTTATGGATTTCAGTCAAATCATCTTCTTTTTCTGTAGAAATTGTTTTGGTTAACCTCTCTGGAATCCAAATCGGCTGCTGTTCTCCCTGTGGGAACACACAAACAGAACCCCGACTCCAGACAATAACTGGGTCGGGAGCTTTCCAATGTCCTGTTAGAATATCTTTCCAAAGTACCTTAGGCTTATGTACATTTTTTGGATATATATGTCTTTCCGCAGCATTAAGTCCTGATGAATCCAAATTTAAAAAGTTTAGAGTAAAAAGGGTTATTTTAAGTTTATCTTTGGGGGATAAATACCCCTTTAAGATCCTTTTAAATTTAAGTCTTTCAAAAGCATTTTGCCTTAGTTTTTAGAATTACTTTAATCCTTTTAATTTTTAGATGTGGTTTTAAACCATAGTTGTCTTAGCCTTTTGTATTTTCTATCTGAAATACCTTTACTTGACATTTTCAACCATTTTTTATCTTATTTCTATCTTCTACTTTTCTTCTAAGGTTTTTATATTTACCCTTAGTTGCTTTTTTTTCTCTCCTAGTTTTCTTTTGTTTCCTATTTTGTGGGTTTAAAATTCTTGTCTTTCTACATCTTTTTTATCTTCCTATATCTTTTTTATCTTTCTACATCTTCTCTCTCTCTCTTTTACCTTCCTGTACTTCTGTTTTTGAAGTTTTCCACTTCAAATTTTTAATCTTCTTTATCTAAATATCTTTTATCTTATTATCTTCCCATTTTCATGTTTTTTTTCTCCATCATGAAGGCATCTTAACCACCTTCAATTTAACCTTTTAAAGTCTTTTACAACTTATTTAGACATTTACAACCTTTTACTTTACCACACAAAGATTATCTCATCTCCCTCTTTTTAGTTTAATAAGTATATTTTAATAGTTAATAGTTTGATAAGTAAAGCAATCTTTTATCCACCATGAAGGTATCTCGACCACCTTCAATTTAACCTTTTAAAGCCTTTCAATTATCATCTATACTGTACTTTTAAATGTACTTTTTCTCCACCTACAGCTTTATTCTTTTAAACGAGGCTTAGATTCTGTATAAATCGCTTTAATATTAGTTTACATGGCTGCCCTTCAACCAAAGGCTCTTTTTTACTCCATTGAGAAGCTTTGTCTCAATCTGCCATGTACAAATACCTTTTTCTTCTTTCTACCTTTCTCAAGCTTTTAAATTAAGTCTAGTTTCCTCAAAATCTTTTTAAATGGCATTTACAACTTTTTACCACACAGAGATTATCTCATCTAGAAACATTTCTTTAACCTTTAACCTTTTATATTAAAATATATTTCCACATCTAGAACCTTTTTATATCCCTTTTTTAACCGTTAATGCTTTTTATAAATTCACATTCTGAAACAACCCTTATAAAATTACTCCACTTTAATAAGATGAAATATTTTCATGTTTTCTAAGGTACTATTATACTGTAATTGAAACCCAACTGAAACTTCTTATACTCTCTGTATATAAATTACACATGAGAGAATCTTAACACTTAGTAACCTTGTTTAGCAAAGACACAGACCAAAGCAATATTAAACTTTTTTTCCATTTACCAATTTATGAAAACACACATAATGTTTAAATATATTACCTTATGGAACTTAATAAGTAAAGAGTACTTGATTTCATATTTAGTGGTTGATATTTTAACACTTTAGCTTTGTAAATTAATCAGATGTCTGTAAAAACCAAGATCTTAGACAAGTATAGTAAACAGAATTAGCCATCTCTTTCTTGTTGAAGAAAAATCCTTCTACAGGATACCATGATGGTCCCATTGATATACTTAATAACTCATCTTTAAAAAGCCATGGGCTACATTTTTGTACTGTATCAACATATGCCCTAGTTTTTCTTGGTCTTACTGGGGTGCCTCCTTCCTCTAACAATCTCTCTTCCTCAGAGGCGAACAAATTCAAACCTTGAGTCAACCATTTTCCCCAGTTTGCCTGAGAAAGTTCTAGGAACAGGCAACTTGAAATAAAAACAAAATAAATCAAAACAAGAACACGTTGTTTTTTGAAATGGTCACCCATTTTTTTGCTCTCCTTCAGGATCGAGCAAATTCACTTACCCCCAAGCTTCAGACATCCCAAGTACGGGCCACCATAATGCCAAGGGCCAATGTCTTGGCTTGGCACCAGAATCACAAGGCACTCACAGCTTTGTAGGTTCAAACAGCAATTCTTTATTCCAGCTCTCACACCGCCTCCACACAGGTCCAGGGGCAAACGCGTTCTGCCGTCTGCCTGCACAATTCACCTACTCCACGAGGCTCTCTCCAAATCCCATTTTAATCTCACGAGAACTCAATGGGAACAAGCAGCAGGAACACCCTAATCCCAGCAATAATCTTCAACTTCCAACTTCCCTAAAACCCATTATCTTAAACTGGCAATGCCTTAAACTCAAGGAGCCGGTTACTTCCTCAAACCTGATCAGCTCTAAACCCGAATCCGCCTTGGTCCTTGAGCAAGGTCACCTTATTAAAGCATGCATGCAATGTTCCATCAAATGTCCTCTAAGCAGCATGGGGTACGCTTGGCAAGGAAATTTCGATGCGTCATTCCTACTTGGTAATGGCCCTCAGCACTGATAAAGGAATGTCGGTGAATTGTCACAGTTTCCTTGGAAAGAAAATAATTGGCAAGCATTGTTAATCAGCCAGGCATGGTGGCATATGCCTGTAATCCCAGCTTCTCCAGTGGCTGAGGCAGGAGGATTTCAAGTTAAAAGCCAGCCTCAGCAATTTAGGGAGGCCCTAGGTAACTTAGCAAGACGCTGTCTCAAAACAAAAAATTGTAAAAGGGTTGGGGACATGGTTCAATGGTTAAGAGTCCCTGGGTTCAGTTCCCCCCATATCCCCCATTCCTGAGTTCCCTGCCAAAAAAGAGGTATTTACCAAATTTCACAAGAGGAGGGGTAGCCCACCAGACCTATTAAAAGAGTATTCACAGGTTGCTTTTGTTCCCACCAAAATGGTTTTGGTTTCTCTACTGCCAGTCAATCAACATTTTGGAGACCCATTGTATATACAGCAGAGTCCTGGGTGTTAAGAACCAATTGAAACACTAAGAAAGGCCCCGTCCTGCCTTAAGGAATTGAACTGGGAGGACAGTGCCACTCCTACAAAAATGCTATGTAGTAGAACAAAGGATGGTAAAAAATAAGGAAAGCCTCTTTCCCCAGTCGTTTAACCTAAGCTGCCCCCACTGACTTCTTCGGCAAATAGAATGTGCACAAATAATGCGAATCCAGTTCTGGCAACAGCCTGTTTTCCCCTTTTGGAGGGCAGCCCTTTTCTCTAAGAAGTCCAGACTATCATTTAAAAAGATGCTCCATGAAGAGGTTGTAGAGGAGAAGATAAGGGGGAGAGAATGAGCACATGGAGAATTGAGGCCCCACAGCTGTTGGCATCAGGACTCAGGCATGTGAGAGAGGAAGTCTAGGACCCAGTCTCACCCTGCCAGCCCCATTTGATGCTAATAGGAATGAACCACTCCTGCTAATAGAAAGCAAAACAGAAAAACCATGCCATCAACCTATAGAATCTTGAGAAATATGTTCTTGTTTAAAGCTCCTGCATTTTTATGTCCAATTTTCTGAAATTAGGCAAGCACAAAATCAGGGAACTGATAAAGGAATGTAATAAAAATTGGTCAATGATTACAGGTTCCAAATCTACTAACATATCAAATTTGCAGAGAGAGATACAAAGGGTATATACAAGGAATTCTTAATTGTACTCGGAAGTCACAGGACACAATACAATCTGATGGCTTTGGGACTCAAACTTAAGTTTGAATCTCTAGCCTGAATCTCTACCCCCTCATTTTTTGTCTCTCTGACCTTTGGCAAGAGCTTTCTTAGTATGTAGTTTTTTAATCTACAAAATGAAAATAATGATTCCAACTTTACATAGGTAGAATAATGGTAAGTAAGTTGGGTTTCATAGCAAACTTTCTCACATAGATAAAGAGCTCACTGTTAGTTATTGTATATCAGTGATCATAGAAGGGCTTTCTGAAGATGAATTTTGATTTGCATAATAATTAATCTATATATCTTTATTATGTAGTTATGTAATAGATTCAATCAAGTTGAGTCAGATAAATTCAATTCAATTTTTCCTAGTTAGATTACGAATTTTTATTGGTTTGTATTAAGAAAGACAAATAACCATTTTCAGTACCATTTCCGGCAACCCAGGACTTGTGTCTGACCAGTGATTACTGATAAGTTACCATCATATCTAACTGGTTCAGCAAAACCACTAATGTTAACAGGCCGTATAGTTTGGAATATTGTTCATATCTGAATATTCACTTTCAAAAGTAGGAAGTTTTTTTAAATGCTATTTGCAGTTTAGATCTTTTTATGTTTGTTGTTATTACAATTCTTTCACTTGAAGAATCAATGTACAGTCATTTGTCTTAATGCAACAAATACATTCCTGAAAAAAAATCAACTAAATATTATAAAATCATACACTAAAAACAATAGGGTTTATATTGGCAAAATAGTATCAGGATCAAGTCATTTAAATATGCAATTTTCACTCAAAACATGCAAAACATATTGACTGGTCTGCTTAGAAAAACAACAGTATTCCTCATAAAAATATCAGAACCATTTTTTAAAAGTTAAATGACTAATAAATAAATACTACTCCATAAATAGAACCTTATAAATAACAACCTCAAAACCCCAAGACTGACTTGTGGAAAGGGGTATAAAGGAAGGGCTTGGATCATGGAATATACCCAAAGAAATCACAGTCAGCATACAACAGGGAAACATGCATATCAGTGTTTCTCATGGCACTATTTACAATAGCCACGTTATGGAATAAGCCTGGATACTTATCAACAGAAGAATGGATAAGGAAAATATGGTACATAAACAGTGGAGTATTGTTCAGCCATAAATAAGAATAAAATCATGCCCTTTATAAGCAATGAATGGAGCTGGAGATTCTCGTGTTAAGCTAAATATATCACACTCAGAAAAAAAAAAAAAAAACACTGTCACTTGTTTTCCTCTATATGGAATCTTAAAAAAAAAAAAAAAGATCACATGAAAGTAGAAGTGGGGGACTCAGGGGAAGGAAGGAGGATAAGAGGGTAAGAAGGAAGGCAGATACTATCAAAGTACATTATATGCATATATGAAAATATCACAATGAAACCCATGATTTTAATAATTAATATGTGCTTTAATTAAATTTTTTCAAAAGTATTTTCCTTACATGAAATTTTTAAAAAGGCTTGAAGCTGCTTTGAGTTATGGACACAAAGGCCAAGTGCACAAAGATTAAGGAGAACCCCACCATGAGCACCTCCAGAGGGAGCCAAGAGACGGATGGTGAACAGGCACCATGCAGCCCAGCCTGAGTCCCACAGCTATGTTAGTGCACCTTGCATTCAGGGGCTGTCACACAGAGACCCACACATCAACATTCTGTGGGAAATTCCCCCATGAACCAGTGTGACTCTAGATGATATCAATCTCAGATCCCCACTGCACACGAGCTGATTCACACCATGGAAACACATATAATGTCAGAACCAACTGGAAGAGTAAAGGATGGTGATAATGACAATTCTGAAAACTATTTATTATATAATAAAATAACTATTAAAAACTTTCAAATAGTTATAGTGGGAATTAGATTATACATTATATAAGAGAATATGTTAGCTGGCCCTAAAGCATGCTATATTTATTTGGAGTCAATAAGTATTTATAGAAATATTTATAGAAATAATCATATGAGATATAATTAATGAGACTATGATGATATCAAGAAAAAATAGTGTACCCCCAAAATGCTCCTCCATTAACAGCGATTGCTCCAAAGTAATCATTTATTTACAAATATGAGTATGCAGTAGAGCTGCTGATATATCATCATTCCTACACTACTATGTCAAGCTTTAGAAATTCAATTACTAAAAATTTTATAATAGGTTTTTATAATAAATGTTGATAAGAGTTCATATTTATTTCTACATCCCAGGAGTTTCTATTAGGATAGTGATATTTGGTAGTGACCTCAGATCTAACATAATATGGATTTTAACACTTGGCCATGTAACATTGAAATTACTTCTATCATTTAATAAAGAAAATTATCTAAAATAATTCTTTTTCCTTAATTTTTTATTTGTTCTAATTAGTTATACATGACAGTAGAACACATTTTGACACATTGTATACAAATGGAGCACAACTCCTCATTCCTCAGTGTATACATGGTGCAGAGTCACTCCAGTAGTGTAATCATACATGTACTAAAATAATTTCTTATGAATAATAAGACATAATTTTAAATAGTCTAAAGTTATGGTATTTAATAAAGTAGTCACTAGCCATCTGTATTTTTAGATGAATTAAAATTTAATGGAAGTCAAATGCAGTTCCTGAGTCATATCTGTCACAGATATCTATCAAGTGCTTGATCTCCATATGTATCTAGCAGCTACTGTGTCAAACAGTAGACATACAGAATATTTCCATCATCTCAGAAAGTTCAACAGTTAAGTAATAATTCTATTGACCTTCAGCTCTGGCTTGTGTGGCTTCCCAGGTGCACAGGCAGAATGTGGAAGCAGCTTCTGAAAAAGGGCTTGGGCAAAGAAATGGAGGTGTTGGCACCAAGAAGATGACCAGAGCATATTGACGTCATAAATATCAAGGCTGTGGGTAGGGTACTGGCAATGTCTGCAGAAGTTGGTCCATGTGTGAGTGAGATCACTCTGCCTAGCACCCAAAGCAAAATCAAGCCGGGATTGGAGAATCTTTCTGCACCACCACCACTGAAGAGGAAAGGCATGAGGAGGCAAGTGGATGGCCAGTTCCTGTAGGTGTCCCATGCTTTCTGATGGCAGAATTGACCACAAGTACCAAGGAGTAACACAGATTAAAAGAAGTCCCACTGCTCAGTAGAGAAGCCTCTGAGTTGTGTTTCATAGCATTTTCCAGAGTGTTCCTTGGTGGTGGCACCTCCAAATAAACCCTTGCATACACATCCTTGTCTTAGGGTCTACTTCTGAGGAAACCTAAACTAAGACAAAATCCAAATCGAAGAGTGAGTGGATTAATTAGAAATGGGAGAGGCTTACAAGAAGATAACTAAGATTACATATCATTAGATGGTGAATTCCTTGACAGCAAAGGTTGTGTTTCTAAACCTAACACAAGAGGCCCTTGATGAGTATTAAGGCTGATAATGTTTCACACATGTTAATTCTTTGATATCCCAATAATCTTATCTTGCAGCTATTACAGTCATTTTTCTGCTTAGGAAATGAAAGACCAAAGGATTGAAATGAATAGCCCAAAGTCACCCAGTCTTTGGCCAGGCTGTACCTGCAGTCAGGGCTTCGTGTCCAGCCTGTGTTTATCCCTGTCACTGGTGCTGCTGGTGTGGTGGCCTGCTGGGCTCTTAGTGGAGGAAAAACATGACTGGCCTGGATATGCCTCCATCAGGTGTGCCTAGGTGCCATGCTCTGTGCATCCATTCCTGCCTGACTGAATGGGGTGAAGAACACTCCGTGTTCTAAGTGTGTGTGATTAACTTCATTTTCAGGGAACATAGCTCCTTATCTATGCGCTTGATTCTAGACCAAATTGTGAAGGAGCAGCAGTGAATTCCTTTGCTTCCCACACCCTAGTCCCAACCTCTCCCCCCTCTTACCCTTGCAGTCTCAAGCACCTACATCAACATATCCTGCCCAGAATTCCCAGCCCAGGCAGCACCAAGACTGAAACAATTGAGAAATGAGAGAAGAAACTTCCACACTCAGGGATCACCCCCCGGGTTCTGCTTTCAATTTCAAATCTTCTGTTGACTATTATCCTGGTTGTTGATTGAGTCTTTATTTCAGGTCTGTGCACAATGGCCAGTTTCCTTTAAGTAAGTCGGTTGACTCTAAGGAGAGGGTGCCTGGGTAGAATCCATTCCCATAGCTTTACTAGAAGAAGGGTGTGACACTGTGGGCAAAATTATTTCCAGTTCTCTATATTTTAGTTTCCAATCTGTAGAATACAAATACTGAAAGTATCCATCCATAACAAAGTACTCATTAGTTATGAGAATGGAGCACCAGGCCCACTGTAAATGCATAATTACTACTAGAAACTACGACTGGCTATACATTTTGTATGCTGCCCACCTAGCCCCCATAAACCCAATGTAGACTCCAGGAAATCCAATTCATTATTGATAGAGCGGCCTGAGACCCCATTTATTTAGAAATAGAATTTAGATTAATGTGCTATCTCTTTGGGGATTAAGAGAAACTCCAATACTTAAGATTCCTAGATGACTGGCAAATATTTTTAATGAGAGCAATCCAAGAAGAAAGCCTGTTTACAAGTATAGTACCGTAAAATGGTAGAAACCACTTGCCTCCACGTGAAAGCCAAGCTGTTTACTTCTCAGTGATTCATGAAAGTGTGCTGAATGCTTTGTGTAGGTTAAATACCACATCCTGCACCTGGAGGTGGCAGGTACGTTGTGATAAGCACACATATTCACACATTTTGGTAGATACATTGGTAAGTGCAAAGAAAGGGTGAAGTTTATTAAAACATAGTAATTAAAATCTGAGAGGATTTTTAAAAATAAAAGCCATTTGGTGAGCTCTATTATTCCTTCTTACGTGGTTAGTTCTGAGTATACTAATGTTTTCTTATTTACAATCTTTTATTTTTAAAGTGGAGATTGTACAATCTGTGATACCACCTCTGCTGAACCAAAAATATGAGAAAAGTCTGAATTGGGATTCATTTCCTAATTTTTATATTATGCATTTTTGTAAAGCATGCTAAATGTATCAGAGTCAAATTCCACTTGGCTATGCATTTCATGAAGCACCTGGTGAAGAACATAAATACTGAATATGAAACTGGGAGAGCCCCTGAGAATCTGAATACTAAGGCAGAAACCCTGCATTGCTGCCTTAATTTCCTTTTCCAGTCTTTTCCATAGCAAGGCTAATTTTCCAGTTCTCAGACACTTTCAAACTGTAATGATTCTGAAAGAAAATCTTTCCTGTATTCTGTGATAAAACTCAGTCCTCATGAAGACAAAGGACCTGCTCACACCATCAGAGTTGGCAGAAACATTGTTTTCAGCCTCTTAATTACCAAACAAGATGGAGTCAGGCTCACTGGGTAGAAAGTGTTCTGGTGATACAAGCTTGCGGTTCAGTCCAAGATGAGCTTTTAACAAACTGTCCTGAAGATGGCGCCACGTGCTTAGCTATGCGACAGCCTGTAGCTTCCTGATCTCTCTAAAGCTAGTAAGTAACAGGACAGATTTGCAGAGACCTGTAAGAAATGCTCCCTTAAAATGATATTCCTGTATGGAAATATAAAGACGAAAAGAAGTCACCCACAGAACAATATGATTAGATCGTCTCTAATTTTTTTTTTTCAGCTAGGAGAAAGAATTACAGAAAATAATACAAGGAATGCTATTTTGAGTTAAATAAATGGCATGTTCTGAAAGTCAAAGCCATCTCTGACCTTGTTGCTTCTCCTTTGTTCCCTACTTGCAGTCAATGGCACCACCATCCATCAAGTTGTCTCAGCCAGAAATCTGAATAACATATGTCTTTGATCTTTCTTTCATTTTAACCTTCTCCATCAGCAACTCCACATCCAGTCACCCCTAAACGATAACCCCCAAATGTCTTAAACATGTCTGTATCTCTCCATTCCCACTACCACCAGTGAAGTTCAAAAGCCCAGTCACCTGCTCCTGCACCCCTGCAGAAATGTGCTGTTTTCCAGATCACAGCATGCTCCTCTCAATCTGCTCCCCCACTCTCCATCTAGAGTGACCTATCAAAGAGACAAGCTTGGTTCATCATTATCCGTAGCTCTCTAGTGCTCCCAGGTAAAGTCCAAACCCTTATTTTATAATGTAGCTACCCTCCACTCCCCAGATTCATCTTGAACACTACTCTTTTACCTTAGCCACAAGACTCCTTTTCAATTCCTAGTATGTTCCCAGAATGGCTGTTTATTCTTCCCGTTCCTGGGTGTGCACCCAGCAGCAGCTGCAATCCACTGCTTGCCTACATGACCAGCACCGCACCTGCATCCACCTCACTCACGTTCGTCCTATAGATCTCGACGGAAACGTTATTTCTTCATGGAAGGAGACCCCTACAGTGCATTAGGACCTGCCATTCTAGGATTTTATAGCATCCTTTACTTTCCTGATTTTAAATCATTTCATCATAATTATTTGTTTATTTTTTACCCTACTATATTATAAACTCTGAAATTAGGCAAAGTGTCCTTATACAACATTCTAGCCTTATACCATCTGCCTCTCATCTTAACCTTTCTGACTTTATTACCTGCATATATTTCTCATCCCTTTGTTTCAACCTCCTTGATCCTTCCTCTACACTGCTATCTCTGAGGTGGCCTCTTCACTGTTCCTCTAGCTTTCAGTCACAGTCCTGTCTCAGGGACTTTGCACTTGCTCTTTCTTCTGCCTAAAATGTACCTCTCCTAGCTTTCTGTATGGCTAGCCCCCTAATCTGCTTCAAATTTTTAATTCACATACTAGATTCTCAGTGGAGTCTTTTCTGACCATCTCACCCATTCTTATTCCTCTCCCTACTTTATTTTTCTCCTTAGCTCTTATGGTTGTTTAATATTCTTTCATAGTTTATTATTGGTCTCTCTCTACTGGAATGTAAGCCCCATGGGGACAGGGACTTTTGTCCCTTGGATTTGTCACTGTATTTCCTCCAGCAGAGTAGCATGAAGTAGTCAGTGGAATTGTGCAGCCCAGTCTCACCCTGGAGATTTCACAGACTAATTCTTTTCATCTTTTTTGGTACTAAATCATTCTAATATTTGGGTTAGGAGAAGTTAAGTTCAGCTGGAGAGTCTTCTCTCTCCCTGATTAATTTCCTGCCTATGAAACTAATCTATCTTTTGGGGGGACAGGAAGCAGAAAAGGTTTGGAGAAATCAGAACTAAAAATAAATCTTCCTGTGAAAGTATAAAAGTGGAAAATTTCCAGTGCTCTTGAATTTTCATTTTCTTTCAAAAAATATTTTCTGAAAACCGAGAGAACATTTGATGTGAGGTCAGAGCTACCAGTCTTGTTTAAAAATGTTATAAACCTGGACAGCTCCTAGAGCAATGGTTCCTTACATCTCAGGAAATGGATTCCCTCAAGTCACTGGAGCAGCTTTTGTATTGAAGCAAGCATAGTTGCCTGGCTCTATGACCAGCTTGATTGTTTGGGTAGAAATGTGAGGTTTCTAAAACCAAACCAGATGTGCATTTGGACAGAGCCCAATTTCCTAACAAGGAAATGGCAAAGAAGATTCAGGTTTAATGACTATAAAATGGGTATACAGTCATTTTCTAAAACTCCAACAGCCTGCAATGATCAAATCCAGAGGAAAACAACATTCGGTCTCACAATATGTAAGGCTGATTCATGGCTAATGATTTATCAAGGATGTTTGATTCAACTTCCACTTTCAGAGTTATAAGATAAGCTAACAGATGCTCACGACTCTTAATTTCAAGAGAATATCATCGCAATTGCAATTAAGTACAGTTTCTATATGAATATGCAAAGTATTTTACAGAGAAACAAGAATGATCATTTATAATAGGGAATTTTTTTTAAAAAATGTATTCTTTTAACTAATGCATAAAAACATACAATTCTACATATTGATGGGGTACCATGTGATGTTTCCATGCATGCATACATTGTATAATATTCAAGTTAGGGTAAGTATCTCCAGCTCCTCACACATATATCATTTCTTTTTGGTGAAAACACTCAAAATTCTTTCTTTGGTAGAAGATAAATATCCTAGTTTACTAAAGCCAGAAGGAAGAGGGAAAATTGGATGCAAGGTCTAAATGACCAACTCATGCCATTTAATCATTATAAAATAACGTAAGACTTACTAACAAAAAGGATGCCATGTAGATACGGTGAGAAAAAAAAAAGAGCTGAAGAGGCTGCTACTGAGAGGTATTCTGATGGGTGATTTTTGGGCTATAAAGAGTTAAGACAAAGTTTGAGGAACAAAACAAGAGAACAGTAGTTATCAATTGGGTATTTCTGGACTCTGGAATTCAAAGTCTATGTGGTAATTTAATTAAAATGAGCATCCAGACATGCAAAAATGGAGGAAAAGAGAACTGTGGGATTAAAAAGGATGACATCCAGAATCATCCCCCATAAGTTGGAGAGATCAGATCAGAAGGGAAAGATTGTGGTCAGAGTTCAAGAGAACAATGAAAAAGGTGGTCAAGGAGTGCCCCAAATTACGTAAATTTATATAATTTTCTTCTTCATTCCAAAGGACTGATCTCTGGAATTGGTTAAAAGGAATATACTTTCAAAGATTCTTTATACACAGAGAAAGATGAAGACCAGGCAGAATGGGACAGAGCTTCTGGAAAATAAATGTACCTTAAAATTCTAATGGAGATTCCACTTAACAGACACCCAAATGATAAAACTAGAATTATAACTAATGGCCAGGAAATCTAATCATTCCTATTTGGTCTTGAAAGTAATTATGCAAGGGGGAAAATATATGAATCCCAGACTTGGTCCAAAGACAAACCAACTGGAGGAGTGTGTTAAGTCTTGGAAAATATCGCCTGGCTGGTCACGTGATGGGAAAACTTGTATTGATACTGTTTTTTTAAACCCATAGTAAAAGCTAAAATGAAACACTCTGGCCCTTTCCACCACGTAGAGTCCAAAAATGTGACCAAATAGAAATCAACTTTACCAAAATATGCACCACTGAATTTTATTGTCTGGTCAAACATATTGAGGAATTCTGAATTAAATAAAATTTAAAAGGTTTTATTACTATTAGAAGAATACAGTTCTGGAGCATCCCTGTATGTTTTTGTGGGCTATGCTGACATTGCAAGATCCTGATTACATTTTCACCCACTTTCTCTTATGGTTGTATTTTCCATGAGCAACATAGCAATAGGCAATCTTGAGGAATGAGGTAAAGTCTTCCTGTGGAACAAGAGCAATCTTGTAAGAAAAGAGGTGTAAAATTTCTCAGCTCAAATGCAAACCTACTGTATAAACAGCATCCTTTAGGTGCCCTCTGCACCTTCTTTAGAGGCAGGGGAAACGAAGGTGAATGTGACATTTATACTTATTGCTGTGCTATAATAAAAGTCTTTGTCTCTGACTCAGTATTCTCATGTTTTCTGCCAGCATTCATGAAAAGGTGACAGAACATCTTGTTAGCTGAAAGTGAGTTAAGTCCCTGACCCTGGTAGTAAATACAGGGTTTCCTAGGCCTTCTCTATTCAAGCCATTAGGACTCAAGAAATGGCATGGCACAAACCATTTCCCAAATTTATTTGATCAAGCAAATTTGTTCTCTATGACAAAAGAGCTAAGATTTTGCAACACATACCTCAGGGAACCCTAGCCTGAGAAGACTGGTTCAGATCTAGGTGAACCAAGGACAGAATTTGGAAAAAACTGCCTTCCCAAATACATCTTTCTAAGGACTGCTATGCTACCCATGATTCTATGTGTTATTTCCAAAGGCCCCTATTAAAATGCAAACATGGTACCCGGAGGTGCAAAGTACAGGAATGTATTAACATGGTTGGAGGTGGACTCTGTGGGAAAATGGAAGGTGGGCTGTAGGTTAGGAGATGTCCTGAAATTTGTGTCTGGGTCACAGGCGAGGCAAAATAGAAGTACTGTGGAGATGAGTCCACCTTTTCCTCCCATCTCCTCTCAAAAACAATACTCTGGGTCAAGACTCATGTTTAAAATAAATTGCAAAATGCTGTGTTGTTCTTTTTTTCCTGCTTTATTAATTTTCTCTTTGTGCTTAAAGTGAAATGTAAATTTGTCATTATTACCAAGTGGGTAGGGTAGGTAAAGATTTGAATATAGTTTTTTTAAAGGGATGTTTGAACCAGCATCATTTTGGGGAACAGCAGAAAGGATGGAGAGACTATATGACAGATATTTCCCTGAGGACACCTTTGGAGGTGCCAATGCAGGACAAAAAGGATGCTGACTTCAGGCTTATATTTTCTGACTCTGCCTTATGTCAGGCCTGGTGGTGGTGGGGTGTGTGTGTGTGTGTATGTGTGTGTGTGTGTGTGTGTGTGTGTGTGTGTTTAATTGATGTTTGCTTCATTATATTGGGGGTTTTTGGTCTTAAAATAGAAACTAGGAGATTTACAGTAGGTACAACTTGATACTGCTTTTAATTATGACCATTTCTGCTTGAAAACTGCATATTCTAATGTTCTTACTAGACTCACAACTTTCTAGAAGCTGTTTATCACAGTTACTTAACTTGCACATGATTTTGCTATGTTCTCATCACCATTTTGGAAAAGTTATTCAGAGCGAATGCACTACGAGTTTTTGTATTTGCTCCCTTTAAAAAAAAAAAAAAACTTGTGCATAATCAACATGCAGGGCATTGTGTTACAGGGAACTGAGATTTTTCCATTTAAAAAGTCTTTCCCTATTCTATACACATCAGGTTTTATATCAGAGCAAGGTCCAACACAGTATTGATCTAACAATGGTATCTTAAACATTACCATGCCAGATGGGCTGTCACAAGAAATATGTAAGATGTTTCAGAATAGCCAATTAACATTCTTTGTGTTTTATAGTCAAATCTAACATAATGTATTTTCTGCTGAAGGAAGTATCTTTGGATCAACCAGCTTTCAGTTTTTCTGTCATGTCAGGGTCATTTTCATTCACAGGAAGCCTCTGAAAATTCAGCAAGAAAGCATGACCCTTGGGACGGACAGAATAGCCAATGCTGGGGTCACTGGACTCTGGTGTATTCCAACTCATCCATACACATCAGCATCTATCAACATAAATCCTCTTTTGAATTCCTACAGGTTAAAATTTCAAAAACAATGAGAAGTAAATATGACTGCATATGGGCTAACTGGTTATCAAAGCAAACTTCATGAGCATGTTGTGAAAGTTAAGAATATCTGCAAGGTATTTTCATTTTCTGTTGCAGGTGGCACTCCTTTGGATCAGTGTAATTCACATGGTAATGTACTAACCCTTACAGGAATTTAACTGCATTTTCTGACACTGGAATGCCATATGATGTTGGCATTGAATCTATGATAAATCATCCACTGACAAATTATTACCAAATATAAGTACTTTCACTTTACCCTTCAAAATCTCAAGAGAATTTTCATTGAAAATCTTCCTTCTGCTGAAGCAAATGTAACAAAGAATTTGAACAGTGCATAGAGTTTTTGTTGCTTTGTTTCATTTTCTCTCAAGGACTATTTTTTTTTAAACAATAGTTTAGGTCTATTCAGAATTGAGTTAGTAGTGAAAGCGAGAGCTGCTTTTCAAATGCCGCTGAAGTTTCAATTCTATGGCATGATGTTACTGACTTTGAGGACAGGTTAAGACCTCAAAATCCAGTATGGCTGATGTCTAAGGCTGCTGGAATGCTGTAAGTCACTGCAAACATCTTGTTTGGTTCAGAATCATTCCTCAGTTCTGTCTCCTCTTCTGTTTCTTCTTACTCTTTTCTTGAGACACCCATTTTCACCCCGTAGCCTTCCAGGCTTTGATTAAACTCCACGCAAGGCCGTTGATGCTTGACCCATATCTTGCACCTTATCATTATGGTGTGTGCTGGCCAGATTTCCCACTGCCAGTGCTTGTACCTCATTGCAGAGTCTGTTCTGCCCACGTGCATGGGGCAGTCTTCAGCAATGACTGACAGAACTTGAGATCCACATACCCCAGTTCTCTCACACTTACATAGAGTAACTCTGAGGTATTAGTTTTATAATGGCTCCCTGGTTTCCCCAGCAGTATGAAGCTCCAGTTATCCACAGTAGTGACTGCCTGATAACACATCCTTTATTAACTTTCTTTATTTTCCTACATAAATTTTCCTCCCCTTCCATCACCACATATTTCTTAAAAGTACTTTCCAATTAACTAAATTTTTGTCTCATGGTATGCTTTCAAAGGGAATGCAAACCAAGATACCGACGATCTTAGATTTCCAAGATTATTGCATGATTTCAGCCTACATTCAAGTGATGACATACCCTATTGTTAAGCTAGGCAGCCAGATAACTTACCTGCTCTACTTATCTTGGGGTAAGACTGGGAATTACATTGTCACATTTGTACTTGAAAGGTATAATTCTATATGCTATATTCATTGCTTTTATTGTGTCTTTATCTCTCTAGATAAAGTGTACTAATATGCTAAAGACTCCCAAGTCTGTGTCCCCAGGCCAGAACTCTTTGTTAAATTTTGAACATGTATATCATATGATCCACGTGTCATCTGGATATATCCATGTCCATGAAACTTGGCATAAACATCCTTCAGCCCAACAAATTTCCTGTTAACCCTGCTCTTCCGCCAGGCTTCCCTGTACCATTGACCAAATTTTCAAGTCAGAGAGAGAAAACACTTGAGCACTTTCATTCTACCCAATGTCAGATAGACATGCTCGTCTGAAGTAATACAAAATTCAATTTGCAATAGCTTAAATGATATGACTTTCTTTTTCTCACATAACCTGTAGGTTCAGAGAAGGTGGCTGTGGTATTGATTCAATAACCTAAAAATGTCCAGCCATATTTCCATAACTCAGATGGTGCTCCCAATGGAATCAAAACAGAACCACATCAATTTCACCTTCAAGGAAAATGGAAGCAGAAAGAAATTACAGCACCCAGGTGAGTCTCTTTTACCAGGAATGACAGCTGTGCCCACAGAACCTCCTGGCAGACTATTTTTTGCAGCTCATTTTTCAGCACAGGCTAGTAACTGCCCCAGCTGCAAGGGAGACTGAGAAACAGAATTATCATGATAGAATTACCCCAACCAAGATCCATTGACTTCCCCCAAAACTAGGGTCTCTTTAATAGAGAAAAAAGTGAAAAGAGATACTAATTAATAATTTATAGCATCTGCAACAAGCCCCATCTACCTTCTACCCACTAAGTCATTTCCAGTCTCACCTATGAATATCTCTGAAGTGTGTCTATTTCATCACTACTGAACCCACTTTAGTATAAACTACTATCATCCATGTTCAGGACTACAGAAGACTGCTGTGAATGGCTGTTCTGCTTGATGTCATAATTATTTCCCTCCAACTTCATGTAGAATGATGTTTCTTATAGGTAAACCTGAACTTATTATTTATTGTCTTAAGCCCATTCGGTGACAAATACCAGGCTACTCTTTACCTCTGCTCATCTTCTCTCCACTACTTAGTTCCTGCTACACTCCTTCTCCTACTCCCACTTACCACATGCAGCTGATTCCTACTCACCCCTCATGGTGCTTTTATTCTTAGCCTCACCCCTCAACTCTAGGTTGAGAAAGGTGCTCTCTTATACCTTCTTAAGTAGATATTTGTACTGTGTAATACAATATTCTATCATCACTATCTCATTATAAAAATGTCCCACCATCAGAATGTTGCTTTAAAAGAAAATCATTTGTTTCATTCACATCAGACTCTTCTTCACTGAGGGTTTAATTAAAACTCATTGAATAAACAGATTGATAAATTAAAGAACATTTTCATACTGTTGCTGATTGTGAAATTCATGTGTTGATTATTTTCCTAATCCCTGTGATATGAGAATGAACAAGAGACAGCATAACAAGTTATTGAGAGTATGGACTCTCTGTTTCCCCTGTAGGTTTACTAAACAAGGTCAGTCCTGTGACTTTGAGCTAGTTAATCTCTTTGTGCAAATTTCCATATGTGTGTACATATATAAAAACTGTGGCCAATGATACTTAAAAGTTTGTTATAAGTATCAAAATATTTAATGCTTATAATTCCAAGTTAATACATAGATTAAAACCTGGCACAGTAAAATATAATAAAAGTTTTTTCAATAGGTAAATAAAACAGTCATGATTAGTGTACTAACAGAATTTATAGTCTAGATCAGGGCTTTCTAATGATGTATAAGTTTAGCCACATATTTCATTAAAATTTCCTAGTAGTTACACTTAAAAATATAACTATAAATGAAATTCATTTTAATGATTTATTTAATCCAACATATTTAAATAGTATCATTTCAGCATATAATCAACTTGAAAAGTTATTGCGATACTTTACATTCTTTATTTTGTACTGTCCTCAAAATTCAGACTATTAAAAAGAAAGAATGTAGGTAGACAATTTGTAAAGACTCATGGTCAATAAGCATATTTTCTATTAAAAATTCAGACTGTATTTTATACTTATAATATCTAAGTTCACCTCAATTTCATTTGTATTTAGATTTCGTAAACTTACAGTTGAAAAAAGCATACTCACATACCTAAGTTCTTACATATGTACTTTAAAATTTTACAATGTGATTTAGTTATCAGTTTAAAACTTAAACTTTCTACAACTAAGTAAAATCAAGAACTCAATCCCTCAGAAACACTAATTACATTTTAGTGTTAAAGAGTCACACAGTGAGCTTAGCATTTATAATGAGGTACACCTATAAACCCAGCAACTGCACAGACAGAGGCAAGTTCAAGCTAGATTGGGCAACTTAGCAAGACCATGTCTCAAAACAAGAAATAAAAGGTCTGGGGATGTAACTCAGTGGTAAAGCACCCATTGTTTCAATGCCAGTACCAAAATAAATACATAAATAAAAATTTTAAAAGATCTATGGAGTGGACACTTCCAGAGCAGAGGAAATGTGATAAGTACACAGATAACTATAAATTAAGTGCCATGTAAGGGTGAAGATAAAGTGCTCTGGGAGCATGTTAGGGCTACTGATGTAGCTTGACAGAGGAAATTTACCAATTTTTTAGAAAATTCTGTCTATCCTGAGACCCCAAAGGCAAGCCAGAGCTAGCCGGGTGATAAGGAAGAAAGAGCATCTATCAGAAGAAATCATGTCGCAAATAAGAAAGAAATATAGCATTTCCACAGACATGAGCAGGTTTAAGAGTGACTGATGCATAGAGTGCACATGTGTGTATACTTAGCAGATGAAGGATTAGAGAGGAGGAGTAGGAAAAGCAGCTGTTGAGAGACTAGGAAAGTTCAGCAAGGGAGAAAATAAAGAAAGTTTTCATAAGACATATTAAGAAAGTCAGACCATCCTGAAGGCAATGGAGGAGCCATGAAGTATTGGAAAAGAGTAGTTGCATGATCCTAATATGTTTTATTAATGATCTTTGAAGCTATACTATGAAGATAGATCATAAGATGGAAGGAAAACAAAGTTTAGAATCTCACACCCATTAAGATGGGTACTATAAAAAATATAATTAGGATGTGAAGAAATGGGAGTGTAAAACAGTCTAATCACTGGAAAATAGTATAGCAGTTGCTAAAAAAATTACAAATATAATTACTAAATCATTCACCAATGGCACTTCTGGGCATATACCAAAAATAATGGAAAGCAAGATCTTGAAGAGATACGTGTACAGGCATGTTCATATCCATGTTAGTCATAATGCTAAGCTAAAATGAAGAAGCAAACCAGGTGTTTATTGACAGGTGAACAGATAAGCAAGATATGATGTCTGTCCACAATAAAATATTATTCCACCTTTTAAAAAAGGAAGGAAAATAACATATGTTCCAACATGGATGCATCTTATGAACATTGTGCTCAGGGAACTAAGCCAATCACTAAAAGGCAAATATCACTTAACTTCACTTACATGAGGAATCTAGAGTAGGAAAATTTGTAGAAACAAAGTAGAGTGATGATTTCCAAGGACTAGGGGGGAAAGGAAAAAAGAAGTTATTTGTTTAATGGTTACAGAGTTTCAGTTTTTCAAGATGAAAAGAGTTCAGAGATGGATGGTAGTGATTGTTGAACATGGTATGAATGAAGTTAATATTGTTGAACTGTACACTTAAAATGGCAAATATGGCAAATGTAATGTTTTGTGTATTTTAACAAACTTTTTGAAAATTAAAGACCTAAAAAGAACATGCTACAGGGACACTGCTACATCGATGTTCATAGCAGCACAATTCACAATAGCAAGACTGTGGAACCAACCCAGATGCCCTTCAATAGACGAATGGATAAAAAAAAATGTGGCATTTATACACAATGGAGTATTACTCTGCATTAAAAAATGACAAAATCATAGAATTTGGAGGGAAATGGATGGCATTAGAGCAGATTATGCTAAGTGAAGCCAGCCAATCCCTAAAAAACAAATGCCAAATGTCTTCTTTGATATAAGGAGAGTAACTAAGAAGAGAGTAGGGACGAAGAGCATGAGAAGATTAACATTAAACAGGGATGAGAGGTGGGAGGGAAAGGGAGAGAGAAGGGAAATTGCATGGAAATGGAAGGAGACCCTCAGGTTGATACAAAATTATATACAAGAGGAAGTGAGGGGAAAGGGAAAAATAATACAAGGGGGAGAAATGAATTACAGTAGATGGGGTAGAGAGAGAAGAGGGGAGGGGAAGGGAGGAGAGGGGGGATAGTAGAGGATAGGAAAGGCAGCAGAATACAACAGACACTAGTATGGCAATATGTAAATCAATGGATGTGTAACTGATGTGATTCTGCAATCTGTATACGGGGTAAAAATGGGAGTTCATAACCCACTTGAATCAAAGTGTGAAATATGATATATCAACAACTATGCAATGTTTTGAACAACCAACAATAAGAAATAAAAACAATGGCTATTTATCAAGTTAAAAGAGGTTATTGTTATGATATAGGCAAAAGATAAAGATGGGAGCTGAAGTGGGGTAGGAGAGAAATGGTTTTTTTTTTCAGTGATATTAGGGGTATAATTAACAATATATGAGAAGAGGAAGAGTCAGAATTTAAGCTATTTCCCAGCTTTCTAGTTTAAACAATGGGGTCCACCAGGGCAGTGATGATATTTGTTGAGAGAGGAAACAAAAAAGAGACATCAGCTTGGTTGAGATTGGGGATGGAGAAATAAGGGGTTCACTCTCAGATATGTTTATTGTGAGGTGCTTGCTGGGAGTCAAAGAGGAATCAGCTAGAAAGGAGTTGGGAAACAGGTCATTTTCTAAAGCCAGATCTGAGAGCTACTCTCATGTGGAGAACAATTAAAGCTGTAGGAGTGGATGGCCACTAAGGATATGCCATGGACATCTATAGTTTGTCTGCCACACATTTCCTCTGATTTTCTAATGAGTACTTTGGACTTCTTCACCAAGAGCCTGTGTGATTAGAAGACAACTATCAGATCCCATATGCCTGGCTATAGTCATTGGGGTGTAAGGAAGAGCAACCTGAGCTGGTAGAATAAGTGCAAGTCTGAAGACATGTACATGAGGACTGATTTTAAAAGAAAAGTTCTACTGAATTCAACTTCACTGGACTAGAACCTGGAAAAGTATGAACATAGAATTTTTGAAGTCATTTTGCTACTATGGGGTGAGGGCACTGGAGGCCATCACATGGAACCCAAAAAGGAATTCAATACATAAATTTAAGATGAAGAAAAACTGAGTTCATTTTATTGCATTTCAACCCTAAATCCAGCCATGTCTGGACCAAGACAAAACATTTGACATTTCAAGTATGTAAGCCAATTAAGTGCCTTTTTTTTCTTTTTTAAATTCCAGCACTAGTTTTTTTGTATTTGCAACATAATCAATACAGGCAATCCTAGCTTTGCATGGTAGCTCGGGACTATAAAAGTGACTTTGAAAGCCGAAACATATGAAGTAATTATAATAATCAACTGGAAGTTACAATTAGTCTGTGACCTCCAAATATTTTTTGACAAGGCATTGAAAACTCTCTTATTGTTGGGAATTGAAAAAAATATATACAGCTAATATTTAGTATATTTAGTACACTGAAATTTAGAACATTAGATACAGAGAATTAAAATATTTGATTTCTTTGTAAAACAAACAAAGAAATAAACAAAGACAACTTACCAAAAGTAGTTTAAATACTTTGGGCCAAATCTTCTCATTATACAACTTAATACAGAGATGAAGCACCTTTTCTATGCCTTGTTGAATTTCTGTAACTCTTATAAATTTGTATCAGCTTCTGACATTTTATATTTTTCCACATTCAATGCCATGAAATATCCCTGATATTTCCTTTAATTTAAGAGGTTTTGACTTGGCTGGGTCACTTCTTCAAGCACATCTTCCATTTTGTTAAACCACTTCCTCACTTGTGTTAATGTATTTACCTTCATTGAGTTCCTGTGACTGCATGTCTAGTCTTTCCAATAGTGATAATATGATAATATTGACATCCTCCTGGTAAGAAATATCTACTATAACTTCATTTATATTCAATTTGAATTCTGTAAAGTCTTGTCAATTTCTGAAATGCTGAAACCAGCCTTTACTAACAGTGAAATGTCTCTCTTTAATCTTGTAATTAGTGTTTTCTTTCAACACAGCATCTAAATTCAATGCTTGGCCTACATGGTCGTCAAACTGATTGGTTTTTACTTACATTAGAATCTTTAATCCAAAATAGATGTAAATGTTTCATTTTCACCATAAGTGGATTTCTCTTCTAATACAACTTAACCTAAACTATATTGAGGCTTCTTTACTATATTTTTAATTTATCTGACTTTTTCATTATCATTGGTTCAGCAGCTTCATGCAGCACTAGGTCTTGTCCTATCTTTACTTTCTTAACTGTTTTCTCAAATTTAATCACATCCAGTTTCACTTTGAGCACTATCACTTCAAACTTCTTCACTGCACTTTCACTTTTCCTCACCAATTTCTGTATTACTCATCTTTGTAAAATGTCATATGAGTTTAATACTGGAAGACAAGAATGTAACCCAACCACAGCCTTTTGTTTTATTTTACTTATCCAGTCTCAGTCTATTTGACAGAGCACATTTTTCCTTGCATCTTTCATATGCTGAAGCTGTATCCTAATCATACAAATAATTCATTTTCTTTTACTATAAGTCATTATGGTCTCCTTATACATTATATAGAATTCATTCAAATTATCCAGAGCATTAGACCTCTCTTATTTCAAGTCATTTTTTCAAGCTATTTATAAAATTTATATTAAAAATTCCAAGTAAATATGCATAGGAAAAAATGCCTGTATTTACCTTCCTTTCTTTTTAAATTAAATTTAATTATTCCAATTTGATAATTTTTGGATGAAAACTATTAATCTTAGCCATCGGAGGTACAAAGTGAAACAAATTGCCTTTTACTTTGGAAGAAATGTCTGTTTGCCCCATTCAACTCTAAATGTTCCTCAGATTCACTTCTCACCCACTAGCCATCATGAAACTTTTTGATGGAACCAGAGTATCTGCTACTTTCTACATCCAATATCTATCACTATAACATCATTGGTATAATGATAGAACATCAATGGTCATTTGTATAATGGACAAGCATAATGTTTTATGGACTGGTGAGATGACCAAAAATTTCAAGGCAAATTATTACATAGAGTGGAAGAATTAGTATAACTAAAGTATAATGCGTCAAATCATGCTGCTCTGGTACTCTCTGCTCCCTGGGGAAAAAAAAAAAAAACATTTGTCAAGAACAATAGCTGAATACCAAGAGTCAGGAATTTACTCAACTAGAGAGATCATAGAAATAATACCGACCTTTATAATCACGACTTGATTAAGTTTATAGCATTCAACTTACATTCTCCAAGAGCCATTTGTCTTTTGCATAAGGCAAGGAAAGGGGATGCAGGCTTTTAATGGGGCTATGAGAGGAATTGCCACCTCTACTTGTTAGCATATAGATTCAATTCCTGCAGAGATCCAAAATGGTACAGATTTTAAAATAAATAAATAAATAAAGACTTATCTCTCACTCAAGTGAAAGTTCTTGTGTACGCACACTAGAGCTTAGGGGCTCTATGATGGCTCAAATTCTTCTATGTTGTTGACACATTGTCCCTACAGTGGTGCTTTGGTCTATATTTCAATCAGCACAAAAGGAAGGAGTAGGTACATCAATCCACTTGATTGACAAGATCCAGAAATTTCTCTCATCACTGTCACTCACATTCCCTGAGTCACAACTTAGTCATATGGCCCCATGTAGTTTCATTTGGCAGGAAAATGTAGTCTCTTTTTCAGAATGCCTATTTTCCTAGCTAAAATTTGAAGAAATATTGTTATGAGATAAAAGGGAAGCAGAGCTCTTGGTAGACAATTAGTAGCTGCTGCCATGTCACCTAGTATCTTTTGAATCTTTGATGATGGACTGATCTCTGCACTTCCTCCAGTGGGCTGTTTTACTTTTGGTAAGGGCAAGAAGCTCATTATTTGGCCCTTGGTTGCATCATAACCCACATTTGAGGGTCAAGGAGTAAACATGGATATTCAGTCATTTCTATATGTGGGAAATGTGAAAGAAATCACAGTATAGATTTGCAGACCCATAGGTACTGTTGTGACAGAATTAGAACCTGCTGAATCTAATCATCTCCTAACCTTCATATATTACGATTCTTTCAGGTAGATCATGCTGAACATTCTTTACCTTATTAGTTCATAGTTAGGAGTCAATACTCCATGAAAGACCTGCCTATTTTCCTTTTCCCACCATATTGTTACCTTGGCAAACGGTCAAAGATACTTTTAGAGGGGGCTGGTAGACAGATTTATGGCATGTGCTTGTGATGACATCACAAGGTTCTTCAGATTTCCAGGCTTCCTTTATATTCAAGGCTTAGACTTAGGTCTAAGTCTGAGAATTGGGTGATCGGCCATTGACATCATGGTGATTTGTGACAACCAAGGTTTTAACCATTTATGTATTATTATTGTTTAGATCTAATTTAATTGCAGAAATCTCATGAAAGCTTAAGATATTGCTTTTCCTGTGTTAAATCATTCTAATCACCAGTTCTTTTCTGCAGTGTGTTAGGGTAAAATTCCCAACTTGCCTCTGACTCTTATGTGATGCTTCCTAAAAACCCAAGACCATAATTACTATTAAGATTCCTATGTAGTAGTAATATTGTCTATATCCTTTCTCTTCCTGAAGAGATTTTTCAAAGATGCTGTCATTTCCAAAGCACACGTTAGGCATTGTTAGGGAGTGAGTGAGAAGTTTGCACAAAATTAATTCACTTTTCTGCTTTAAACTTTGAATTGCTTTTTTCACATCATGTCAATAATTTTTTTGGTACTTGAGTGCCATGCAATATAGGTCATCTTTTGCTCATAGTACATTAACTTTATGAGCAAACACTGGGAACTATACACAGAGGTTTCATCAGCACTTTGAATCCAGAATTACTAATGATTATAGCTATGTTCATAAATTTAACCTGATTCTCCCTAGGCTAGCCTCTTCAAAAGCTAGTTTTACATTTGCTCCCACCATTTAGGGCAGTAAAAATGAATAAGACCTTGAAATTACTTATTAGCCTTCTCCTCAGGATGAAATTGTTCTTGTCCTAGCTGAGCCTGGTTGGGATCTGACACTAGTCATAGGTTAGAGAAAATGAGAAAGAGGAAGAGAGGGATATTAATAGAATTCACATCCTCCTGCATGTTGAGTACTTTAGAGGAAACCCAGACCCTGACTCTAAAGATACAGGACAAGGGAGTGTTTATTTTGAAAAGAAAACTTTCCAGTGGGATATAGGAATTTAAAATAGTTGCAGCCATTTTAATCCTCCCAAATGTTGTCCCTAAATTTCTCAGTTTTTATTCCTTTCCCATCAGCAGGAGGATGTGGTGGGGCCTTGGAAATCATTAGTGTTTCTCAAACTCTAGTGTATATCAGAATCACCTGGATGTCTTGAAACTGTGGATTCCTGGGCTCCAACCCCAGAATCTCTCTTTTCTTAGTTCTGGAATGAGACTCAAGAATTTCCTCTTTCAACAAGTTTCCAATTGTTACTTATGCTGCCAATCCAGGGACCACAATTTGAGCATCAGCCGACTTCTCTGTAATTCAACCACCTGTTTGGTAACAGACTACATCAGTTCTATAAAATGATTAGAATTTACTTTAGAGAATTTATAAACATTTCCCAGGATTTTTTCTTTTCTTTCTTTTTTTTAATCGTGCTTGAGTGAGATGTGTATTTACCTGAAGTTAATTCTGAGTAGTTGAAAGCCGGTAGCCCACCTCTATGTTCCTTACATAGTCCTTGCCCATCGCAGTAGCCACTCAGTATGGCACTTTGTCCTATAGAACCATGGGTGATAAATTAATCAACTAGTTGCTGGGTGCCATAGATTAATAGTAACTTCTCCTTTAACACTTTTGAACCTAATTCATTTCCTTAATCAGTTGATCATATATTCCCATGTTCTTACTGTTCTGTTACCTATAGCACTTCTGGTCCCAATTACCAAACAGGAAAAAATTCTTAATTGCAGACTATATAACTCCATCTGAAATCCATACAAATATATTTCATGATAGGTATAGGTAATTCAAAGAAACATTAGAAGACTTGAAGAAACAGGCTTTAGACTGAGATTCCAGGTATGGTAGTATCTAAAACCATATCACAAAACTAGGTTGTTAAGAAAGTATCTGCCTTTGCTAGAGTCAAGGAACTGACATATGAGAAAGCCAGCACCACACATTCTGGCTTCAGTACTTTGTAAGCATACCTGAGCCAGCGAAATAAATCTGTTCTATCACTCCCCCATGTAAACTGGTTCTAAACTAAAGTATAACACATCTGATTGCAAAATGTATGCCATATCTAGGGAGCATAGGAGATGTTTTGTATTAATTTCTTTGTTTTAGTTTTCCAGCCTATACATTCTAGTAAAGCATGCAAGAATGTTAGTATGGGTGTTGAGTGAACGAATCCATAGTGTCAACTAAAGATGAAAAGTACAGCATGTATTTTGTGTGACTGTGTATGTCTGAATGAAAGTACAGGATTGTAAAGAGGAAAGGAAGGAGGATCCAGAATATAGTGCATTACAGTTTCCCAATATGCATATTAGTCTTCACTCTTAATTAGATTGGTAGTCACTTCATCTAAATAGAATAAAAGTAAAAAGTTAAAAATGCTCCACACTCTTCTAGATATGTAACTTTGGACAAGTAACTTATTCCTTCTCTGTGTAATGACAAAGATAGCAGCAATACCTATTCATAGAACTGTTTTGAAGTTTAAATGAGATAAACTTTTCTATAGTATTTAATGTAATCCCCAACAGATGAATCCCAGTTTAATGTTTACTGTGAGGCGTAGTTCATGTTAAACTTGTTGAAACACTGTATGTATAGGATATTGATAAAAAGTCTCACTTGTAAAGATTTTTTAAATTAATCAAACATCAAACTCTCAAAGCAATCTGGAAAAATGATTTTTAAAAAATAATAACATATCATGTATCTATTGTTCTTGGTAAACCACCTGAAAACTAGTGGATTAAAGCACAAATATTTATTATTTCCCATCCATCTATGGTCAACTTAATTCTTCTGCAGGGCTGGGCTGCATTTGCAGCATTCTCTTGTGTTCCTTCTCTGTTTTTATGTTCCCTGGTATACTTAATTTCACAGGACTTCAAAATTAATGGTCTGTAGGACTCTTTTCCTTTGTGTACTAATATTGATGTTTGATTATATGCAGTAGTTTGTGTATACTCATATAATCCAAATAAGTTAAAATAGCCACAACTACCAAATTTTAATCTTAATATTCATTCAAAATATTTATTAGCATGGGTTAATCCATGCTAATAAATATTTTAATCCTTATATAGAAAAATATACATGTAAAATATGTTTATTTCCAATGAAAGAATTTTACTACATTGAATACAGAAATAATTTTTTAGCTCAATCATGAATGTGAAAAAACAGTAATTCCTCATATAGTATATACTGTAGTTAAGCAAAACTTTTTCTGAAGTGGTGGTTTATTCAAATATTTAAGAATAAAAGTTATACATGTATTGAAAGATTAGCCTTTCCTGAAAAGATCATGGAATGAATGTGAAAAGATCCAAAATGACATATATACCATAAATGTGTGGAGAGAAAGTGGATGAAGGGGGCCTGATGTATATAGGTCTACATGTGAACTAAGATAAACTGGTACTTAAGGTACAATATGACCCCGAAGGTCACATTCAGTGGACTTTCTGAGACAGACAACTTTTACAAAATGGTTTCCATAAAACTGAAAATGACTATCTTCAGAGCAGTAAAGATAAGCTTTAGTTTTCTTCTTTTAAAATGATTTATTTGAGCTGGGTGCTGTGGCGCACAACTGTAATCCCAGTTGCTTCAGAGGATGAGGCAGGAGGGTGCTGAAAGCAAGCCTCAGCAAAAGCAAGGCACTAAGCAACTCAGTAAGACCCTGTCTCTAAAAAAAAAAAAAAAAAAAAAAAAAAAATACAAAATAGGGCTGGAGATGTGGCTCAATGGTTGAGTGCCCCTGAGTTTAATCCCCTGTATATAAAATACCCCCCAAAACTATGTATTTGACACACCTGTTAATCAACTACCCATATTTAAATGCATGTATTATTGCTTATTTCCCATGTTTCACATGTTTAAAAACGAAGAAGATAAGCAATAAACTAATAATACTGATAAGAGTCTTTCCCTTTCCCCATCCCAGGTGAAAAAAAATGTTCCTTTGTAAGCTTTTAGGCAACAAATATGCCTTTTAATAAGTGTTGGGTTGTAATTAAATAAGATTTATTTTACTAAAAAAAACCAAAAATATTCAGTTCCTTATTAAAGGCCATACTAATTGAATATTTTTTATTTTGAATCAGATATGACCAGAGCCAAAACAATCTGAACCCTACCAGAATAACAAGTTTGAGTAATTTTTTTTTTCTTTTCTGGTACTAGAGATTGAAGCCAGAGGCCCACTACCACTGAGCTACATCCTGATCCTTTTTAACATTTATTTTGAGACAAGGTCTTGCTAAGTTGCCTAGGGTGGCCTAGAAT